>NC_136423.1:102304763-103640597 GCF_052625555.1 Lactuca saligna
AAACTCCCCTTATATGGTCAAGTTCTGGTCATTTGTTCATTCCTCCCTTTCCTTTGGCTGAAATCCTCTCAACTATCATCCCGGTCTTCAAATCTCATAAGTTCCTTGTCCTAACTAGTTGAAATCTTACATAAACTACTGATCTTACATGATTTCATCCGTGAAATTATTCCATTTGTGTAGATCTTCAAGTTTCACTAAGAACACACACTAGTGTTCTTGGCCAAAACCGACCATTCAAGCTCCTAGATCGTAAGTACTCTTGTTCTAACTTGTTGTACACTAGGTTTAACATGTTTAGAGCCTAAAAATCATAAGGAAACACATGATTATAGGATTTTATGGCCAAGACATGTTCTTAGGCCATAAACCCCTTTAAGTGATGCAAATGGCACCCTAGTCCCCCATTTGGCCTTGAACACTAACCTAGATCACATCCTTGATGTATTAAGGACCTTAGACACAAAGTTTTTAGGGTTAAATGAGAGTTTACGGCCAAGGATCCCCTCAAGGCCGTAAACTCCCTTAAGTGGTGCAAAGTTGACCTAATCACCTTACCAAGCCTTGGATCTTAGTCTAGAATTATACCACATTGAACGAGGGACTTCAATCAATGAAATGGTACTTCATACCATGAGTTTACAACCGTAAACTCATGGGGAAGTGGTCCCAGGCCGCAAACTCAATATAAGGTCATTCTTGGACCTTAAACCCACCTAAGCTCTTGTTTAAGCCTTGGAACACTTAACCACTTAACACATAATAACTTTAAGCCTCAATTGGAGACCCATTTGAGAGTTTACGGCTAGGAGTAAACTCCCATGGGCCATAAACTCCAACAAGTATGGTCTATGGACCATAAACTCACTTACAATGCCTTGCACTCCTTTGTTACAACCCAATGGCCTCCTAATACTTTGACCAAAGTGTTTTCCTCACATTAGGATGTTTATACTTGTATAATTAGTGTTTAAATCACTAATTGTATATATATACATATGTCTTTATATGTTATTAGGATAATTGTGTGTTTAAGTCTTCACTTGACACCAAGCACTTGTCCGACACTTCCATACGACCCACTCACTGCAGGTGAGTTCATACCCCTTAATTAACATTTTAAATGTTTTTAAATGTTTATAAATGCTTTATGGGGGGATACAATTTGAATCATTCTAGTTATTATATCAATCACATGTGATTAATAACTAGCATACAAATGGATTTTCTATATGTTTAGTTGTTTTACCAAACTTATTACTTCAAATGACTTTCTCAACCGTTTTTACATGTTAAAACTCTTTATCAAACTATCTTACATATTGTATGTTTCCTTTCAAACTCTGTTACAAATGTGTTTCAAACAAAGGTTTTCCTTATATTTAAAACTGTCTTATCAAACAAACTACTTTCAAATCATTTTATAAATTGACACCAAGTCATCATTTCTTAGTTATTAAACTTTTTAAAGGTTTTACAAAACTTTTTTTTATACTTTTATATTATCAAATGCATGCCCATATATGTATAGTTATATAAGTTATGTTTAAAGGACTTAGGACGGCTAGCTCGCTTTATTTCCTTTTCCTCGTTCGGATGTGGCCTTAGGGCATTGGTTACTCGTCTGAATGTCGTCTAAATATTAGTTATATAACATGTATACATATATAGACATAAAAGTTCCATCAGTCAGTCCAGTACCTTTGGGTAGCAAAGGCATACTTCCGGTTATACACGTACATTACTAGTAACTATAATAGGTATAGTTAGGAGATATTACTTACTATTCCAAGTACAAGGAATCACACAAGAGTCAGTTCATTCATGAGTCTATACTAATACCATATATACTATATGAAGAGATACAATTACAGAAATACAATTACAATACATCATAACATAAGAGAACATACAATAAAGAGAAACAGGGAGGAAGATACAATACACGATAATAGAACAAACATAATAAGGTGCTATAGCATGGAACAATTACATGATCTAACTGTACCAATGAATCACTAACGCATTGTTTTAAATAAAAGGTGATAGTTATATTGGGTATACATGATCATAATAATGTGGATGTTCAGGGCTTGCAATCATGTCGGGGTCGCATTTGGTTGCCAGAATCTCTTGAGAGGGGAGCATTTAGTATGGGATCTAGCAATCTCATCATGCCTTAATACTCAATTAAGGAAATTAGTACAAAAGTAATCACTTATTACAAATACTACAGTACTTACACTTTACATACGACAATTACAAAAGGATAAAACTCCGGTTAATATATTATTAATACCTTTACTATGTGTCATATTCACATAATCGATGAGGTAGATTAGATTTGAATAATAACAATTGTACAAGGAAAAACCTTCACTTAAGTAGAGGTTTAAACTTTCAAAACAGTCGGGTCTTGGTAGAAGGCTACTTTCAACACAGTCGGGTCTTGGTAAAAGACTACTTTCAAAACAGTTAGGTCTTGGCAGAAGACTACTTTTTATACTAGTAGGAAATATGGGATTTTCTAGGGTTTTCAAACGTTTACAATTTCTTACAAACACTTTCATACTTATACAAACTTTTCTTCAAACATTTACAAGTATTCACTTTACAGTTTTACAAATCAAAGACACATAAATACTT
Source organism: Lactuca saligna (assembly GCF_052625555.1). Classification (NCBI taxonomy): domain Eukaryota; kingdom Viridiplantae; phylum Streptophyta; class Magnoliopsida; order Asterales; family Asteraceae; genus Lactuca; species Lactuca saligna. Next base: position 102,307,410 of record NC_136423.1, read on the forward strand.
ATGAATTCACCAGCTCTATTGCCGATACTCGCTTTCAAAATAACTTGTATTTTCAGGTCACAAATAGACAGGTACGACGACCAGGTTTTGTGAAGATGGAGCATTTAAGACTCGTCTTTTATTTTGATTATTAATTATGTTGTTTTATTCTATGAAAGAACACACATGTATTTAAAATTATACTATTAATGCAATGGATGATATTGTTGCTTGTTTACTACTTTGCATTGTTGTGATACATTACATGACATCCTCCGTCCTAAAACGTTTCCGCTATTCTCGGTTTTCGGGTGTGACAAAAGCCGGCTAAGGTCTGATGTAGCTTTCGAAAATAGACATACAACAGGTTTACCCACAATTGTATTGATGTCCAATGTAAACATGTCACCTTTACTTATGGATTTGAGCAACACTTCTTTTGTGTTGACATTCGAAATAATGCTACCTTCTTCGTTAAAAAGTACTTGATTTCCAGTGCCTACCACTAGTTGTGATACGCTTATCAAATTGTGTTGAAGACCTTCGACATAAGCAACCCGATTCACTGTGTATTAACCATTCGTTATTTTCCCATATCCTTTGACTTGACACTTTTGATTGTTTCCAAATTTAACTACTCCACCATTCTTCAAGCTTCGAAAATCTCATAAGTTCTCCTTCTTCCCAGTCATGTGACGAGAGCAACCACTATCAACGTACCATTTATTATCATATTGCTCATCACATAGTACCTGCAATTATTGAAAATTTAGGTACCCAAGGCTTTTTGGGTCCTTGGTTATTAGCTTGAAACAAAGAACAAATTTTAGAACTGAAAGCCCAAGTTCGAAATTGTGTCTTGATTCTATCAATTAAATCTACATCATTATCTAAAGATATTGCAATGTAACTTTTCGATAGTTTTGGATTTTCACTTGATTGCACCTCAGGCTTCTCAAATTTTGTTAATTTGTTGATTGGTTTTCGTCTTTGAATTGGAGTATTCGAATCTTGAGAAGATAAACTTCTAGTTGTGGACTCATTCAAATACTTTTCATAGGTTGTTTTGATCTGACCTTGAGAAAACTTTCCAGACGGAAACCTTTTTCCTTGTCCCTCAAGCCAATGATTAACTGAATGAACTTCTGATTTTCCTTTTGTACATGAAACCTTTGTTGGTTTTGTGATTGGAGGATTTGGAAATATTTGCTTTTATGGTGTAAATTTTACTGATGATTTGAAAGTTTCGTGTGAAGTTGGTTGACAATTCGTTGATTTTCGAACATTTTTAAGTTTTCGATCATTCACACCCTTTTCTGATGTCTCATACATTCGAATGTTATCAACTTTTCGAACATGTGCAACCTTTTTATTAATTGGAAAGGTGTCTATTACATTCATTGGTTGATGAAAAGATGTGTTTTGTGGTTTATCTGTGACCAATGGCTTTTGAAAACACTTTCATTTTGAAATATATATTAAGTTGGATTTTGAAACACTGTTTTTCTTAGATGAAACTTTGGATTTAGTTAAAGAAAGTTTTTCGTTAGACACTACTTGCCAAAAAATTACCTTTCGTGCCTTTCTCTTTGAAACTTTATGATCTTTTGAAAACTTATCAACAAGCACTTTGAATTCATTTGAATTAAGTTTCACAATTGGAGTTGAATTAACAACTTCTTTTTCCTTTTCAGATTTAAGAACCCATTTTTGTTTTGGTTTTTGTTGTTGAAAAACATATAAATATTTAGTGAGGTTGTGTTCAACTATGTTTTGATTTGGAAAAAATCCTTCGTCTGTTGAATGCTTATTGTCCCCTTCGACCAATTTGTTGAATTCTAGCTCTATATTCTCTGTATTTCCAGAGGTGACGAAGACTTGATTTGGAAACACAACATTATCAGTACATGTAAAATTTGGATACCCAATTGTGTTAGTTTCCAGAAAATGTGCTCCTTTGTCACTCATCACTTTGTCAAACATTTCAGTGTCACCATACACTTGTTCAACAACAACTCTTGGAATTAAAGTTTCAGTTAAAACTTTCTTTTCTGCCTTACAAACATTCGAAACTTTATCTTCGTCCTCCTCATCATCGCTACTATCTGTCTAACTATCTCAGACTTCCACATCATCAAAGTCAAAAAAAATTGAAGTAGAGGGTTTTCCAATGTCATCCTCAACCATCAAATCATTAACAATTTCTTTACCTTTGACCTTAGATGTGATATGAATGATAGATAACTGAGAACAATCAATACTTTCTTCTTCTTCAATTTCACTGATTTCGCTAAGAATATTCGAATTCTCATCGACATCAGCAAAATTAAGTTGTGAATCAAGTTTCGAATGTTCAGTTCGTTTCAAAATTTTCACTTGTTTATCTTTTGTCAAACTTTCATTAACAATATTAACCAATTCGTCAACATTTAAAAACTCATCTATCTTAACAACACCATATGCAAACCTATCATCTGGCACTTTGTTAAAATCAACTATTGTGTTTTCACAATCATATGACATGACATCAACTTTTTCTCTTTTGAATGCAAGAAGAGGTAACAATTTACGATGTTGTTCTTTGCTAATGTCAGAAGAATGATGTAAAGCAGTTAATTTGGCATACAAACGTTTGGCAGAGTTACAATATATGCTACATTGTGCCAACAACATCCTTACATCTTTGTCTAGATTCTCTCTATCATTATTGACATTTTGTAACTGTAACTATAGATACTCTACCCTGCTACGTTTCATGTCTCAAGCAATTGATTATTAATTTCTTTGCCTCGTTACTAGCAGACACAACAATAGCATCAAAGTAAGCAACAATATCATCAAAAGCAATTATTTTAGAATCATATGCATGTACAAGAATATTAAAAGATTCGAGTATAGAATGTACCTTGGTTGTCATAGGAGATTTGTCACTTGACTTCGTAATAAAGCAACGTCCACATATATCCTCCTCTTCTTCCTCCTCAAATCTTGCAAACATGGCACCATGAGTCGTATGCCTCATCTCCTCATCATCAGACCCGAATGACCAGATCTGATAAGTACTTTCTTCATCTTCACTCTCTCTTCTTGCCACTAAAGACAATCCCTTCTCCTTCTCACGAACTTCCTCTAGTTTTTCAACATAGTATGCTTCGTCCTTGTTTTTATTCTTCTTTTCTTCTTTCTTGTGAAGCATACAATCAACTGCAAAGTGATTCACACCATTGCAATAATGATAGTCTATGCCAGAATCCCCTTTCAATTTCTTTTCTCCCTTAAACTCTTTCATCTTATCATCATTCTTCTCATACTTTTCAAACTTCTTTTTCTCTTCTTCACCAGACTTCGTAAAATTTCCTTTCACCTCACTTTTCTTTCCTTTAGGATTAACAGGCTTTTTGAAAAACTTTTTAACTCGATTATTCGAGTAAAAAGATATAGCTTCATCATCCGAATTCAAAAGAAAACCTTCTTCATCTGAATTCTCCTTTTCAGTAGACTCCACCTCAGACACTTTCGAAACTAAAGCCAGTGGTCCTCCTAAACTCTACTTTGATTCTTCAGCTATTTCATAAACTTCACTTTCGTTTATCTTTAGCTGATTGTAAACACCATTCAAAGATAAATTGTCGAAGCTCTGCTGATTTTTTATCATTATACTTACACTTCTCCATTCCTTCCTCGGACCCAAAACAAAAGTAAGATTATACTCCATTAACGACCTTGTAATTCCATAGCGATTGCACCTGTAGATCAAATCATTCACACGATCGTAGTAGACTTTCATCGTTTCAGTTTCCTTCTGTCTGAACTCCTTTAGTTCAACCAAACACTGCTTTACAGAATTGATCTTTGTCTTCTCACTTCCTTGATACTTTTCTTTGAGAGTATTCCAAATCTCCTTAGCAGTTTTACAACCACGAATATAGTTGTAAACAACATGTGCCAAAGCACCTCTCAACTCTCTCATGCATCGCTTTTCATTGTTTTTCAGTTTTGTTTGTTGATCATCAACAACAAAAGTAGTTCCAGATGAACCTATGTTTTTAACATTCACTGGAGGTTGAACCGTTCCACTGATGCAATTCCATAACTCTTCATCAACCCCATTAAGATAATCTTGCATACGATCAGCCCACTGATCATAATATTCAGGAATTAACATTGGAATTTTGGTTGATGATCCAAGCAGATGAGAAAAAGAAGTCATTGAATTGATACTGAAATTTGCCATTGATGAACAAATGAAGTTTTTCATGATTTTTGAATTAACAATGAGAATTTGAAAATAATTATCTAAAATGATTCACAAAATCCAGAAAAACACTCGATTCAACAATCCAAATGCGTAATCGAATCACAATCTTAGATCTAAGAGAATTTTTCAATTTCAAAAAGCGCGGAAACTTTTGAACCAAAAATTGATTCAAAAACTTTTTGAACAATTGAAAATTAGATCACAAAGATGATTCCTGCTCTAATACCAATTGATGAATCAATGAATCGAGTATGATATTAATCAGAGTTAATATTGAAGAAAGAATGAGTAATTAAACACAAGATGTAAATAAGATTTCGCTTCAACTCTATTATGCTTTGTGTGTTTATAGAAAAAAATATACAAGACTGTCAAAGTTGTCTAACTCTAGTAAATGATCCTATTTATAGGATGCATAAAACGTACAAAAAATATATAAGGCATTATCACTTAAGCTTTGTATAAAAGTGCCCAAGTAAAATAGATTACAATTCATACGAAGAGCACAAAGCATGCTTCGACTAATTACAAAAAAACAACCCTTACAGGTTTGAAGCTAAGACATTCCCGTTGAATGGAGGCACCAACCCCCAAATGTACCTCTCGACTTTCTTTCCCTCAGTAGGGACCATTCCTTGACATAGAGCCACCAGATCGTTGAACCTGGCGGTGTAGGCAACTATGTTGGAGCCCTTCATGGTTAGGCTTCAAAGTTCTTGTTCAAGCTTCTGAACCTCACCCCTTGGGCAGTACTCCTCAATCATAAGATCCTTCAGAGCTTCCCAGCCCATAACATTAGCCACTATTAGGATTAGTGACTTGACATGGCTATTCCATCAGGTCAGGGCTCTATCCACAAAGGTGCAGGCAGCAAATTTAACTTTGCTCCCTTCCGGACAGGAGCAAATCTCGAAGATCGACTCAATCTTTTTGAACCATTGAGAGAGGGAAATGATTCCTCTAGTGCCGTTAAAGGTCCCGAGCTTGCAATTGGTGAAGTCTTTATACAAGCACTCCATAGAGCACACTGGAGCATCACTTTGAGTGGAATGCATAGTTGTTCCATTCCCGCTAGTACCGGTGGTGTTGAATTGAGCTAGGGCTGTCATAACAGCCGCAACCACTGCAGCTTGGATAGTTGTTGGATTGTATTGTGGAGGAGGTAGTGGTGGTTGAATTGGAGTTATCGGAGGATTACGTCTTGCTGGTCGACGTGGAGGCATCTTTCAACTAAAAGTTTACAAAGATGAGGATAATAGTAAGAATTCAATTATGAGTATAATGAGAGTGGTCCATGGACTAAATCACCATAGCCCTAACAAACAAATGAGAGTATGATTGAAATAGAGATCTAACAATGCAAGGATGAAAGCATTTGGATAAAGATTTCCCATGAGAGTAAATGTATGTCAATAACATTAGCATTAAAGATGTAACGAGTTCAGGAAAAAATGACCTTGAAGTAGGTCTTACATCAAACCATAAAGAGAAAATTTGACAGCATAAAGACCTAGCAGACTGAAAGTCCAAGGTTTTTTTTGAAATAAGTCGGAAATTAACACTAGGGTCTATATATAGACCTAATTGTATCCAAAAGATAAAGTAGAGTAGACTCTACTTGCAATGAGAACCGCTATGATGAGCCTTTGATTCTACCTGATGACACTCTATTTCCTGCATATGCCTTTCGAACGTTGCCTGACATGCTCGAAGTTCCCTGACTTCAACTTGGGTTGCAGTAAGTTCTCTCTGCAGAACCTCATTGTCGTCTAGATTTCTTCCATGAGTAGCTTTTAGATGGCGAATGTGGATTGTATTGACTCCCGTATCGGCATCAACTTCCATAACTCGGTTGATGGCTGCCCTACCCTGTTCGTCATTTCGAGCAACCCTAAGAGCCATAATAGGCAGGATTCTGTCTGCTGAGCCTCCATCGCTCAGATTGTAGAAGCTTCGGTCTTTGTTGTATGGTAAGGGTTGACCCTGCTCATGACTCAATCTACCCAAGTTCTCAGCACACAAAGGCGTTGGGCCTTGAAAAGCCAGTCGAGGGTTAGGATTTAGGATTAGAGCCACTAGGGGTAGATCATTGACTTCTGGCTCGGAGTCAGAATCCTATGGGAAGTTTTCTATGAAGTCATCATCTAAAGGAATTGCATGATTCTCTTCTGTCTCTGCATCGAGCCATCCACCATTTCCTTGGTTGGGAATGTATGGGTCGCTGGGGAGATGGAATCCAACCATGTTATCTACGCAAGAATAAGGATAAAAGAAATAGTTAATAGATGTACTACTTAAGATAATTATAGGATGATCCTTACCAGTTACTTCAATACTTGCGTAGTGCATACCAGTCATATGTAACCAAAACAGAATAGACCTTCGAATAAGTGACCCTAACTCTAAGTCCAAAACCAAACAAGGAACAAGAAGTAAAGCAAAGATCACAGATTCTAAGTCTATGACACCCTAGTCACTAGGGGTAGATCATTAACTTTTGTCTCGGAGTCAGAATCCTATGGGAAGTTTTCTGCGAAGCCATCATCTAAAGGAATTTCATGATTCTCTTCTATCTCTGCATCGAGCCATCCACCATTTCCTTGGTTGGGAAAGTACGGGTCACCAGGGAGATGGAATCCAGCCATGTTATCTATGCGAGAATAGGGATAAAGAAATAGTTAATAGACGTACTACTTAAGATACTTATAGGATGATCCTTACCAGTTACTTCAATACTTGCGTAGTGCATACCAGTCATATGTAACCAAAACATAATAGACATTCAGATAAGTGACCCTAACTCTAAGTCCACAACCAAACAAGGAACATGAAGTAAATCAAAGATCACAGATTCTAAGTCTATGACACCCTAGTCACATATAACCTTAGCGTATCCACTCATCAATTATTGACCTACTAATAAAGACCTTTTAGTTCTCAAATAAGTAATTATAGTAACACAATATTCCTATAGTATTTTAAGTTTATGTTATGTTCTACAGTTTTCATTGTAGTAGTATTGGTAAGTTTTTAGACTTGTTGCAACACCACAACCATTCCTAGGCACATGCTAATCACTTCTTGGAAAGATATAGTTGATCAGGCTATATCACTCCTAGATCTGAATATATGTCCCCAAGCCTACTTGTATTGTACAACAATCGCAATACTTTTGTTCTGTTCTAGTATGACACTTATCTTAGTATGAATGCTTGTATGTATACTTTAGTTAAATATTTTATTATTTAAAAGTATAACTCTTGGTCAAAGTATTTTAATCCCAATGTGTTTATAGTTGTATATCTTTTATGGGTTGATATACTCAATTCACTATAAACAAATCTCTGATACTAATATGTCACACACCTAATTTCAAACTAGAACGGTGGAAATGTTTGGGGGCAGAGGACGTCATGTACAGTATCATAACAATACACAATAGTAAAACAAGCAACAACATCATCCATTGCATTAATAATATAATTTAATACAAGTGTGTTCCATGTGTAGTTCGAAAGACACCAAAATATGAATCAAAATAAAAGACGAGTCTTGAACATGCTTCGTCTTCTCAAAACCTGGTCATCGGTACCTGTCTACTGGCGACCTGAGAATACAAGTTATTTTGAAAGAGTAGATCAACATTAAAGCCGGTGAGTTCATAAGTATTTTAGTGTCAAATTTTTATATAAGTTTGATGAAAATGTTTGTAAGTGTTTGATGTAAAGTTTGTATACTTCCTAGAAAATCCTATATTTTCTATTAAAAAGGAGAGTAGTCTTCTACCAAGACCCGACTGTTCTGTATGTTTGTTCTTTTGTAAAAGTGAGTGTTTTTTCCCAAGTATGACTATCATTATCAGAAAATAGTTTACATTATCGTTTATGTTAGAAGATCATTATATGAATGTAATGGGAAAATGACGATGTACAGTAGTATTGTATATAGTAACTACAAATGTACTAACTACCTTAAACCAATTGTTTAATTAAGGTCAAATGTTATGAGATTATAACCATACTTGATTGACTAGTAAACATGACGTTCGAAGACGTCGAAATGGTATGACATTCGTCACCCGTAGACCTCCAGGTCCTACTGTAGCTAGCAAAAAGGTGTAGGATTGTCAATCCCGTATAGATCTGTACACAAACTCACGCTCTCCCTCCAGGAGACTCTGGTTACAAAATGTGACACAGTAGTATATTGCCATGCCATGAAGTAGTGGCTCACATTAATGTTATATTGCTCTTGTATTAGTGTAGTATGTTCCTTCTATTCTAGTGTATAGTATGTTCCTTCTGTTCTAGTGTATAGTATGTTCCTTCTGTTCCAGTGTATAGTATGTTTGAACTATTCTTGTTATAGTATCTTCCTTGTGTTCTTCTTATCGTATGTTCCTTCTGTTCTTGTTATAGTATGTTCCCTCTATTCTTGTTATAGTATGTTTGAACTGACTCATATATGAACTGACTCTTGTAAGTTTCATTGTTCTAGAAATAGTGAGTAGTAACCCTCTAAACTATACCTATTATAGTTTACTAGTAGTGTTTTTTGAACGACCGATCATGTTTGTACACCTTTGCTACCTAAAGGTATTGAACTGATTGGAAGAATTTTTATATCTACATACATATATATAATATATAACTAAGATTTAAACGACACTCGAACAAACAACCAATACCCTAAGTCCACAACCAAACAAGGAATAGAAAATAAAACGAGTTATTAGTCCTAATCCCTTTCAACCTTATTTATATAACTATATCTATATAGACATGATTTTGACAATATATAAGTTTAAAGAATTTTGTGAAATGATAAAGAGTTTATCATATAAAAGAGTTTTAACCATTTGAATGGTTACTGATGACTTGATGTCTGTTTATAAAATGATTTGAAATAGTTTTTTGATAACACAGTTTTGAAGTATAAGAAATCCTCTTGTTTGATAGTTATTAATCACATGTGATTGACACTATAACTATATTATTTTCTACTTGTATCCCCCCCCCCCCCCCCCAATAAAAGCATTTAAAATCATTTAAAAGATAAGTTTAGGGGCATGAACTCACCTGTAGTGAGTGATTCGAATGTAAGATCGATATAGGATGCTAAGTATGCCAAGTGATGTCTTGAGCACAAACGGATCCTATTAAGCATATAATGACACATATATATATGTATATAATTAGTGTATATAACAACTAATCATGTAAGGGAACAACCTTAGGTGCTAGGAAACACTTAGATTGAAGTGTTACAATCACATATGATTGTATGAAAGGGTGTTCATGGCCACAATATAAGTGTTTATGGCCATAGGAGAGTTCACAGCCAAGGAGTGTTCACGGCTACCACATGAACTTGAAGGCTTTACAGCCCCAAGAAGGGTTTACGGCCATAAACTCTTGAATTTTATGCATAAAGTGGTTGATTATTGGTTAGAAATCAAGAGCTTCTAATGGATAACAAGTATATGGAAAAAAATACTTACATTTTGGAAGCTTGTAGGGTGGATTACAATGCAAAGAACAAGTGTGTGTTCTTGGTGATTTGAAGATCTAAACCCCAAATAGATGAATTCATGGATAAATTCATAGGGTTTCACTTGAATAAGAAGTATATTAAGAAAGAATGAAAGAAACACTTACACTTTTGAAGATCAAGGATGATTTCCTTGATGATACTTTAGAGAGTTTGAGTGTTCTTGACTTGATGATGTCAGAAATGAAGAATAATGAAGGAATTCTATACTAGTAGGAAGGGGTTTACGGCTGTAAACCCACTTTGGGCCGTAAACATCCCTTAATGGATGATCTTGGCTCAATTTGAAACTCATAAATTCCTTACTCACAATACAAAGCATTAATTCATAAGTGTACAAGGCTTAAAACTTCTATAATAACCCTTAGCAAGGCTAAAAGGTAACAGAAACTAGTCTGACCTTTAGTTGAATTGAATGGCTTTACAAGATAGAAATTTCAGGTTGTCACAAAAACCGATATATGGGCCCCTCGATGATTTGTTTTGACCTATGTACCAGGCCCGGTCAGAACTAAATTGATGTTTTCAATTATATTCTATGTCAAACATATCGGAAATCGGGAAACAAAGTGTTGGACAACAAGTATGACATTGTTCCATGTATTTGTCTGGCTGGTATCTTGTAGAACAGAGGATATATGATCACTTATCTAAGGACAATCACTAACTAGGTCAGAGTTCGACATTGGCTTTTGAAAGCTACGATTTCTAATCGGTTCTTAAAGTCGTACTTGCAATTATAGTTATTAGACTTATCCAAGTGGGAGACTATTGGATTTGGTGTCTAAGTCCATAACTATAACTAGTATGTACTTGACCCAATAGTAGCATGGTCCTTTTGGGTTGCCTTCACCAGTGCGATTTGATAGGATAGACTTTTGAGAATAAGGCTATTTATGATTTATTAATATAAGTATAATATATTAATTATGGAATCATATTATTTAATTAGTATTGATCAAGAATTAATTTGGAATTAATTTTGTGGTCAAAAGAGACTAATTAAATATATGGGGATTGATTATGTAAATCAACCATTCTTATAGTGTGGGCCAATAATCCATTAGGATGGGCTAAATAGTTCATGGATAGTCCATGGAGCTTTAACCTATGGAGCCTAAGAGATATGGAAGGTCATGGAACTTTAGGGTTTCATAGATGAAACCCTAACCTTTGTAACACTATAAAAAGGAACATGTAGAGTCATTTTCGGGGGCTAGATCATACTAAGAGTGAGAAATTTGAAATTATGCTAGCTAACTTTATTCTCTCAAGCCTCCTATTGTGTATGGTGTGTGTGACACATTAGAGGCATCACACTTGAGGTGCTAAAGCTTTCTAAGGCCAAGAACTACAAGTCCTACTAAGAGGTAAGTCATCTAACTAGTTGAATTGTTCAAATTGTTATCTTGTTTGCTAGTTGTAGGTATAATGCTTTGCAAAACAACATGGCATGTGTTTAATGAGAGAAAACCTAGATCCAAGGCATTTAGGGTTGTATGTGCACCATAGGATGTTGTAGTATACTAAAACCCAACAGGAAGGCCCCGACTCGACGAGTAAGACCTGTAAAGAGAAACCCTAATTTTTAAGGTTTGAAGCCTATTTAAAGAATATAATCCACCTCTTGTGGCCTCCCTTATCACCCTATTATCCAGAGAAAACCCTAATTTGACCTTGTACCATCTTGAGTGAGAGTAAGATATTTTGTTAGCAATTTTGGGGTATTAGTGAAGGACTTTAGAGCTTGAAGAGGAAGGAACAAGGAGAGAAGTAGTAGATCCGACATCTACTCTATATTAGCCATCATCTCGAGGTATAAAGGTGTCGCCTTGATCTCTAGTTGATTAGATCCCTTTTCTTGGAAGTAAATGACAATTTTTGGTGCAAAATGGAGTCAAACTCGGATCTGGACTTATCACAAGGATATGGTTCCAGATATGGACCTCTCTAGGTCCCCAATGACATAAAGTTGCTCACTTTATATAGCTTAGCCCCTTTCCATGCACAAAAACCTAGAAAGAAGCCTAGTTTTGTTGTTATGGCCTCGAAGGGCCTTGCATGCACGTAAACTTTGCAACTTTACATGGTATCTGCACTAGGAGAGTTTGGATCTGGATTTTGAGACCTTAGATCCCACTGAAAAGGGATGAACTTGAAAGGCAATGAAGGAACTCGTCGAGTCCCTTAGCTGACTCGACGAGTTGGGTAGGGTTTACCCGTTTTCGAGAGTCAGCGTGATTTCGGTGAAAGATTATAGTTTTTGGTCTGCATGGGTTTTTGGTCTTTTGGACATTAAGGAACACGACGAGTTACATAGGTGACTCGATGAGTTGAAGAGTTACTCGGGTAACTCGACGAGTTGTTGGATGCACTCGACGAGTTGAGGTCAACATGGACTGTTGACCTTGACTGTTGACCAAGGTTGACTAGGGTTGACTTTGAGGGTATTTATGGTGTTATGAGATGGTGACAAGTTAATTACATGATGATTATAGGCAGTTAAGTTGGAGCAGCGGGAGGGTTATTTGATCTTAGCTTGTCAATTCAACATTCGAGAGGTGAGTCTTCTCACCATACCAATGGGTCTAAGGCACAAAGGTCGGCCCATTTTATGATATGTGGATTATCGATTGATTATGCATTATGTTAGTATGACATTTGCATAGAAGACCACCGGAGGTTCCCGTGGCAGTAAACTAAGACCACGAGGGGGTTTCCGTGGCATTTGGTGTAAGATCTTGGAGGGTTTCCATGGCATCCTAGTATATTTGCTTGTTTATTTTGTATGATATTTTCTTGGTAGTGAAGACCATGTGGGGGTGCCCATGGTAGCTAGAGAAGACCATGTGGGGGTTCCCATGGCAGATAGTTAAGACCACGTAGGGGTTCCAGTGGAACTAGGTGTAAGACTTTGGAGGGTTTCCATGGCTTCCTTACATGTTTGTATGCATGGCTTACGTGATTTATGTATCTTTATAGCTAATATGATATGTGTTACGTGGATTGTGTGTGGGGTATGCTCTGGGAGACTCACTAAGCATTAGCTTACAGTTTGTGGCTTTGTTTCAGGTACATCTAAAACCAAGGGCAAGGACAAGGCTTAATGGCGTGTCGTGCACTCTCTCAGGCATTTTTTTTAAGGGACACTCTGATGTATGGAAATAATATAGTTATGGATATGAATTTGAAAACAATTGTATTGAGATTTCATGGTTTATGGAAAAGTGTTATGACTATGAAAAAATGTAAATTTCTTTTGAAAAAATTGGGTTGTTATACAATCAAATCCACATTAGCATTCCACCTCAGTAGGTGACTTGCTGAAAAGGTCACAAATGGCTAAATTGTAAATATTAACCGATTTTCTAGGCTTTTTTATTCGAAAAAAAAAGTTTAGGATTTTTTTTGAAACTTTTCTCAAAAATTTGGAATTTTTCTAGAGATTTCCCTAACTGAAAACAAATAAATAAAAAACGTAACATAACTAAATCATTATTTTTGTCCAATGAAAAGTGTAGGAACCCCTAGTTAATACTTAAAAGGTAATGAAAATGAAATAGTGTTACTGTAAGAGTTTTAATATAAAAACTAGATGTGAGAACCATGTACTACACGAGTTTATTAAAAATAAAAGTTTTATGCCAAGGTGTAAACATTAAATATTATAAATGTCTACTTTATCTTAAAGTTTAACATAATATATTTTATTATATCTTAATTTTGACAATAATGTTTTATAATATTTTATTATTTTAATTATGTAACAAAAAAATCATAATAAATGTTTTTAGTGGTAGAAAAAACAAACTATTTATTATTATATTTATTTTATGGAGAAAAATATATTTACCTTAAATAATAAATGTTTCAATAATTATAGTGTTGATCTACACATTTAATATAATAAATACTTTACATATATAACAATAGATGTGTTAATTAGTAGAATTGATTAATTTTTTTATTAACACAAATTAAAAAACCACATAATGACACGTGGAATTTAAGTAAAAATCTCACATAATTACATGTGGCAAAAACATTTTCATTTATTAGGGTAAACTAATTTGATGCTCGTATGTTATACGGGTTGGATAAAACAATAAATAAATAAATATGAAGGTTTAAACAAAAATTTATTTAAATTTAAAATTTAAAATTTGAATTTAAAAGTAAACATATTAAATACTATATGAGTTGTAATATTGTAATTTATTGGTTATTTTCAATTAAGGTAATTATTAATTAAGGTGTAAATATGATGTGTTAATTAAGAAAGATAAAAAATAAGAAAATGACAAATGGAAAAAACATTTATTCAAAAATACCACAAAATGACAAGTGTCAAAAATCATGATAGATTGACATGTGCCAAAAAAAACTTTTATTTATTAATGAGGATCTGCTTGGGTTTTCACTTGGTATTTATACCACCCCTATAGTATTTCTTTCTTTCATTATCGTTTAACCATCACTATTTTATGTCCTCAATTATCGTTTATTACTTCATCCCAGTGAACACAACTGTTTCCCACCATCACAAATGTCGAAGATAATCAATATTCTTGCTTCGCTACCAAAATTAACGCTTCATTTCAGAATCTACAGCTTCAAGTCTTAATCGTGAATTCCTAATCACAATATTCATCTAATAAAACAAGGTACTTTCATGAGGAGTATCTAGGATTAAGTGAGGTTGTAATTTATTTAAAATTTAGTATACACACACACACACACACACACACATATATATATATATATATATATATATATATATATATATATACATATATACATATATACACACACACACCAAAGGGCTTCTAGCCTAGCCGTATCAGGTGGTTTCCTCTCTTTTTGAGGTTGAAGGTTCAAGTCCCATCATAGACATAGATGAAATTAGGCGTTAGCTTAGATACGGATGCATGTATATATATATATATACACACACACACACACACGCACGCACACACACACACACACACACACACATATATATATATATATATATATATATATATATATATATATATATATATATATATATATATATATATATATATTGTGACAACCCGAAGTTTTTCCATCGCCGCAACCCATTCCGTAAAACTCATCTTAAGCGAATTGTTACGATTTCGTCTTTGAATTAGGTCAATTAAGTTAAGACTTTTAATTGACCTTGTAAGTATCCAAACATGTTGGAAACATGTTAAAACACCCCAAACTAGTAATTAGAAAATTTTTAGTTTCGACCATATCGGGTGACGACAACTTAATCGGGTGTGACCAAAAGCCTCGGTTAACATCAGTATCGGGTAGAATTCCACCGTGTCTCAAATTAAAACCATATTTAAAGTGAATTAAGACTCATTTTGATCCTTTTCACTCTCTCTCTAACCTCTCTCCTCAACTCAAGAAATTGGTCCAAAAATCATCCATTTCAAGCCTCAAAACACTTGGGTAATCATCCTAGCTTATTGTACATCATACTTAGCCTTCAAATTCGAGTTCAATTCATGAATTAGGACCTCAAACATGTGTTTACGGCCCTAGAACACTCTTGGTCCGTGAACACATATAAGTGGTGTTTTTTAGCCTCAAAACCCTTCCAAATCACCATTAGAGCTTAGATATGGCTTAAGGACTTATTGGATTGGACTTAGGACACCTTAAACTCGACATTTGAGGAGTAAACATGAGTTTACTGCCCAAGAAAAAGCTTGGGTCGTAAACACCATTTCATGGAGAGTAAACTCCTTTTTGGGTGTTAAAAATGCAACTTACACACCTCATAATCTATGGAATAAAATCTAGAAGCAAGCATGAACAAATTAGAGGCCTAAAACATAAAGAAATCACCCCTCTAAGGAGTTCACGGCCATGAGGGGAGTCATGGGTCGTAAACTCCTAAAATCATGTCAAATGATGCCTTTAACTCACCCATTGGCTTGTAAAATTGAGTAGAATCACTTGTGATGAATCATTAAAACACTAAGAATGATGTGGGTGAGAGTTTACGGCGGTAAACACTTAGTTTACTACCTTAAACTCATCAAATAGTCCATATGTTTGATTTAGTCCCTTCAAATGCCCTAGAACCAAACCTAGCAACACCCCTCATTTGATTAAAGGCCATTTAACACATAAGAACACCCCACCATGAGTTTATGGCCGTAAACTTATGGGTATGTGGTGTATAGGGCCGTGAACACTCCCTAGAGTTTACTCTTGAAGAGTAAACTCCATTCCTTAGCCATTCATGTCCTGAAAAGTCACTCGGACCACTCCAAACACTTATTTTGAAGTGTTTTCGCGTCTTGGAGTGTATAATCATATCTGATTAGTGTTTTAAAGTCTAATTAGATACATTTGTGTATCATTTAACATTACATAGGAACCTCGCACGTTTTCAAGCCTTGATCCGACGTTTAGCATCCTAGTCGACACCATTCCTCGTTCGGTGAGTTCATACCCCTACCCTTTTTCAATGTTTTTCACTGTTTTCGTGGGGGGAGGGGGGGGGGGAATACAAGCAAAGTACAAGTAATACTTGTACTCAAAACTTATTTATAAGTGTTATGTTTCATACTACATATGTTTTTAACACTGTTAATCATATCAGTTAACCGTTTGAACTTGTAGATTTCATTATCATAGTATTTGTGAAAAATGTTATAAATTGTTATATTTTATATTTTCACAAATGGTTTCCATATTATAAATAGTTAAAAACATAATCTTTGAACATTGAACTAGAAGCTTAGTATATCATTTTGTCCTCGGTAACACTCCACAGAGATACGCGAGTGGAGGATCGTCTTTGTAGATTTGTTATTCCTATAAATTGGAGACACGTCCTCGGAGAACACTCCACAGAGATACGCGAGTGGAGGACCGCCTCTCTAACCAGAATCTCTTAGGTAGGGAGCGTGACTTGAGTGTATAGATCTATACGGGATTGACTATCCCGCACCTGGCTGCTAGCTACAGCCGAACCGAAAGGTTCAAGGGTGACAAAAGTCATAGTGATATTGGCCTTCCTTTGCCATATTTAGTCTTTAGTATGGTTACAGAACTCGCAATTTGGATAACAGAAATTTACTTTTTAGTAATAATGGATATAGTAAATTAATAACCATACAAATTAGTTTACTATGATAATCAAGTTTTCAGTATACATCTTTCACATTAGGAAAATATAGGATTTTCCTGGGGTAATCAAATTCATAACCAGAACAGTGTAACATAACAGAACAACTAAACTTTACTTTTAGTATACATCTTTTACATTACATTTTTGGGTTGGTAAACAAACACACTTTACAAGGTTAATCAGGTTTTCAGTATACATCTTTCACATTAGGAAAATATGGGATTTTCCTTGGGTTGTAACATTTTCAGAAATCAAAAGGAATCTTGTACATTTTTATAAAAATAAACCGCTTATGAACTCACCAACTTTATGCTGATTTTTAAAATGCTTATATTCTCAGTAACTACTTAGACAGGTACCCCGCGTCCTTTTGCAGAAGACGGAGCGAATGGAAGTCACGTCTTTCTTTTGTTTAAACTATGTATCTATGAAACTTGTACTACTTTACTTTTCAACTGATGTAATGAAATCTATGTAATGTAATGTTTTGTGTTTTACTTTGCTTACTATGTACATTGGTTATGATATTCACATGAAGTCACCTCCGCCCTGAGACGTTTTCGCCTTCGGTTTCTAGGTGTGACATATATACATATATATATATATATATATATATATATATATATATATATATATATATATATATATATATATATATATGTTTATGAGTATATTAAAAAATAAAAATATTCTTGAACCAGAAAATAAAAAATATATTTTTGAACCTATTTCTTGATCATGACCTTAAAAACTTCTTGTAGAATAACAAATTCTCGAACCATCAATTGACCAATAAAAAAATTACATTAGTTCAGTTCAATTGAAGAATAAAAACAAAAATTACATTAATTCTTATAGAACATGAGTAACAATTGCTAAGAATTACATTTATTGTTAAATATTAAAACTAAAAAAAACCCTTCAAATCGGGAGAAAAGTATCAAAATCTAACAAAAACGCTAATACATTCTAAAAGAATAATGTTGCTAAAAATCACTTTCAGTTTTGCGGTCCTTTTTTCAAGCATCGACTTCTATGAAAATAAATCCAATTGTATTTTAGAATCCAATAATGCATTCGCAAATGAAAAATAAAAAACTAAATTCATTTGGAAAAATATGCGGACTTGTGAATCACATAAAAACCAATAACCAAGAATTGTAGAACATGTATAAATCAGTGAGAAATTATTCATATTCCATTCTAATAGAATTGGAATTCATGATTCCATTCTGATAGAACTGGAATTCAAGATTCAATTACCGTATGCATTCTGTTGGAAAAATATCCAAGTAAATAAAATACATAAATCATTAAATCTATAGAATGTGCATAAATTAGTCAAAAAATATCCAAGTAAACTTTTGGGATACCTGATATCATATGAAAAATATTTGTAATTTGTCCGACATTAGAAGACTAAAATAATGCCATAATGGGTATACTTGTTCCAGTTTCCAATTCCCATTCATACTGATACAATGTTGAATATAATCTGCCAATTTAATTTTTTATATAGAATTCAAAAATTGTTAAAAAAGAACAACATAACCATTACAAAACATATATAACCAT
This sequence comes from Lactuca saligna, assembly GCF_052625555.1. Classification (NCBI taxonomy): domain Eukaryota; kingdom Viridiplantae; phylum Streptophyta; class Magnoliopsida; order Asterales; family Asteraceae; genus Lactuca; species Lactuca saligna. The sequence goes on from NC_136423.1 coordinate 102,325,928, forward strand.
TATATGTTTCCTAAGATATTTCAAGGTAAAGAGGCTCACATTAGTGGAGGTATGATTTCTGCAACTAAATTGTAACTCCCGAAATCAGAAAGGTCAAGAAAGGAAAGGAAAAACCCTAAGTTAAAGAGGGTTGACTCGTCAAGTCCAGGGAGGAACTCGGCGAGTCAGAGCGGGATCCAGGTGTAAACTAAGTGACCGACTCAGCGAGTCGGAAAATGGACTCGGCGAGTCTGGTCTGGGTTGGGAAACCCTAATTTCGGCACTTGGTACCCTGTTTAAGCATCTTATTCTCTTCCCTAGGGCTCATTTGCGGCCCCTATAGTCCAGAACCCGAAACCATAAGCCTCCATTGTTTCTCATTCAAGCTTTCTTGCCATTTTAGGTGATTTGAAGGAAGAACTAGAATTCAAGATTCAATTACCGTATGTATTTTGTTGGGAAAATATCCAAGTAAATAAAATACATAAATCATTAAATCTATAGAATGTGCATAAATCAGTCAAAAAATATCCAAGTAAACTATTTGGATACCTGATATCATATGAAAAATATTTGTAATTTGTCTGACATTAGAAGATTGAAATACTGCCATAATGGGTATACTTGTTCCAGTTTCCAATTCCCATTCATACTGATACAATGTTGAATATAATCTGCCAATTTAATTTTTTATATAGAATTCAAAAATTGTTAAAAAAGAACAACATAACCATTACAAAACATATATAACCATTATATGTTTCCTAAGATATTTCAAGGTAAAGAGGCTCACATTAGTGGAGGTATGATTTCTGCAACTAAATTGTAACACCTGAAATCAGAAAGGTCAAGAAAGGAAAGGAAAAACCCTAAGTTAAAGAGGGTTGACTCGTCGAGTCCAAGGAAGAACTCGGCGAGTCGGAGCGGGATCCAGGTGTAAACTAAGTGACCGACTCGGCGAGTCGGAAAGTGGACTCGGCGAGTCTGGTCTGGGTTGGGAAACCCTAATTCCGGCACTTGGTACCCTATTTAAGCATCTTATTCTCTTCCCTAGGGCTCATTTGCGGCCCCTATAGTCCAGAACCCGAAACCCTAAGCCTCCATTGTTGCTCATTCAAGCTTTCTTGCCATTTTGGGTGATTTGAAGGAAGAAGGAAGAAGGCAACCATTGGGGATTCAAGGATTGGTAGTAGATCCAGAGTTTGTGGGATTTTCCAGAGCATTTGAAGGTAATGAGTCGCTACCTTCACTCCTTTGCCTATAGATCAACCTTTATCATGAGATTTGGGGCTTTTAGGGCATGTTTAAGAATCATTTCGAGTTAGAAACCCAGATCTGAAGTTGCTACTTCAGATCTAAGTGTATCTTGGTCTAGAGAATCATAAAGCATCAGTCTATGGGTTGATTGTTAAGCCTCTTTGTCTTAAACCCTATTATATAGTGTTTTGAGCCTAGATCTCCTTAGCTACACGTAAAGTTTTCCACTTTACGTAAGGAATAGGCTTTAGAAGAGTGGATCTATAGTTTGGAGTCCATGCATGACTCAAAATCCTCTGAATATATGAAGGACTGAATAGACTCGGCGAGTCCTTCGAGTAGACTCAACAAGTAGTATGAAGATGGAGATGAACTCGACGAGTTGGATGAACAACTCGGCAAGTCTGTTGAAGATTGCTTTGGACTCGGAGAGTCTATTCTTGGACTCGACGAGTCAAGTCGCGAAACCCCAAACCCTTCAAGTTAAGACTCGGATCAGTGAGTTGAGTGGGGACCCAGTGAGTGGACAGGTTAGGACTCGGAAAACAGTAGCCTCGGTGAGTCATGGTCTGACTCGATGAGTCGAGTCGCGAATGAAAGGGATTTCAGAGCTTATGAACTCGACAAGTCAGTAGGCCCAGTATGTGTTTTATATGTTATTGTATGGTATGTGGTAGTTTTGGGGAGCTCACTAAGCTTCGTGCTTACGGTTTTCAGTTTTGGTTTCAGGTACTCAGTTTTCAAAAGAGGAGCTCGGAGAGGTTGCAGTGTACACACCATACTTAGTTAGCCTGGGAATGTTTTACTCTGATAATGAGATTATGTTTTGAATTAATACTCGAAAATTATGTTATGACTTATGATACGGTTTTATAAATATGGTTTTAGTAATGTTTTGAATGAAATTTTTAGTCGTGATTTTTGGGTCGTTACAAGTTGGTATCAGAGCCTTGGTTTGAGGGATTCAGACATACTTAAGAGTGTGTCTGGACTCAAACTAAGGAAACGGTAAAAGGTTTTCAAAAGAAAAACATTTTCAAAAGGAATTTTTTGTAAAAAGGAGTTTGAGAAAAGAAAAGAGTTTTAGAAAAAGCGAAAAGAATATTTAGAAAGGAAATAACTTGAAAAGAGAAAAAGGGTGTGGTGCATAGTGTTTTGAGCCTAGATCGCCTTAGCTACACGTAAAGTTTGCCACTTTACGTAAGGAATAGGCTTTAGAAGAGTGGATCTACAGTTCGGAGTCCATACATGAATCAAAAGCCTCTGAATATATGAAGGACTGAATAGACTCGGTGAGTCCTTCGAGTGGACTCGACGAGTAGTATGAAGATGGAGATGAACTCGACAAGTTGGATGAACAACTCGGCGAGTCTGTTGAAGATTGCTTTGGACTCGGCGAGTCTGTTCTTAGACTCGACGAGTCAAATCGCAAAACCCCAAACCCTTCGAGTTAAGACTCGGATCAGTGAGTTGAGCGGGGACCCAGTGAGTGGACAGGTCAGGACTCGGAAATCAATAGACTCAGCGAGTCATGGTCTGACTCAGCGAGTCGAGTCGCGAATGAAAGGGATTTCAGAGCTTATGAACTCAGCGAGTCAGTAGGCTAACTCAGCGAGTAGGGTCAACCTGGAAGGTTGACTGTGACCAGGACTTTAACTTTTGACCAGAGTTGACTTAGTTGACTTTTGAAGGACTGTCAGACTAAGTATCATTTTGATATTGGTAGCTCAGAGAGCTAGAGGAGCAGCGGCTCAGAAGGTTGTCGGTTAGCAGCCAGAGGGTTATCAGTAAGTTCAGCAGTACTAGGTGAGTTTCCTTCCAGTAGGAACGGGTCTAAGGCCACAATGCCGACCCGTTTAGCTAGTAGTAGTTTCCGGACTTCAGTCCGATGCCGTAGTTAGTATGTTTGATGCCTTCATGGCTCAGACAGGATTTATGTGCTATGTGTTCCGGGCTACGGACCGATGCAGTATGCAGTATATGTGTGTTCATGCTAGTTGATATGTTTATGTTATGCTTTGTTCAGTTAGTTCCGGACTTCAGTCCGATGCAGTTAGTTCGTACTTCGGTCTGATGCAGGGGACAAGGTCCCAGTCAGTTTCCGGACTTCGGTCCGATGTAGGGGGCAAGGCCCCAGATAGTCCGGACTTTGGTCCGATACAGGGGACAAGGTCCCAGTCAGTTTCCGGACTTCGGTCCGATGCAGGGGGAAAGGCCCCAGTTACTCCGGACCTCAGTCCGATGCAGTGGGCAAGGCCCAGTATGTGTTTTATATGTTATTGTATGATATGTGGTAGTTTGGGGGAGCTCACTAAGCTTCGTGCTTACGGTTTTCAGTTTTGGTTTCAGGTACTCAGTTTTCAAAAGAGGAGCTCAGAGAGGTTGCAGTGCACACACCATAGTCAGTTAGCATGTGAATGTTTTACTCTGATAATGAGATTTTGTTTTGAATTAATACTCGAAAATTATGTTATGACTTATGATACGGTTTTATAAATATGGTTTTAGTAATGTTTTAAAAGAAATTTTTAGTCGTGATTTTTGGGTCGTTACATAAATGTAGAGAAAGTTGCCTTACAGTTCTTGTTACTTTTTCACTACATGTATAGTTGTTAGCCAATCCATTATCAAACGAGATGACATTGAGTATGTCATGAAAAAACATGAATATCAGTATACATAGTAACATAGGTGAAAAATAGATCAATATATGGATGCACAATTCATCTAAGAAGCCACATTCAAATCATATTTTACACACAATTAAGTATTTGAAGTAGATCCTATACACAAATAGAAGTGATGAATTTAATTGACAATTTGGTATATCCCATTCACAAAGTGAGGGTGACGATTCCAAATCTGCTGAACAGATGATGCTCAAAATTGATTTTCATATCCTATGTATTAGTCCTTAAACTAGCTAATTAGAAAAGGAACATACCTTGGTAAAATCAAAATTGAAGGAGCGACATAGGTTGAAGGAGTAAAAGACATCGAGATCGGGGAAATAACGAAATCTATCAGAATTGATCAGCAGGGAATCGAGATCAGATGGTGATATTGGAGAGGTTTAGGTTGTTCGATGGTTGTGGTGGTTGTGTTTCCTGACGACTATGGCGATTTAGGTTGTTTGACGGTTCTACTGTTAGTGTATGCCCAGGGTGACCCCAATTCACCTTCTTTACAACATCAATCACCAGAGAAAGTGGGTATTGAGAGAGTGGCCAAGGAAGTTGATTATTAGGAGTAGTGGTGGAATGAATCATGGTGTGGGGACGACGAAACAGGACATGTGATGTGTTGTTCGGCGCCGGAGGTCTTCAATGACGGTGGTGTGTGACGTGCGGTCTTCAACGATGGTGGTCTTCAACGATGATGGTCTGTTACCTCCGACATGAAGGGGTGGAGGCTGGTTCTTTAACGTCTGAGTACGAGGTGAGAGGCGATGAAGGAGAAACAATGAGAACGACGTGTGTTTATGGTGACGAGGGGTCGATGGCCATGGTTTTTTAGGGTTAAGAAACCACTTCCTCTAATTTAACGATATTAAATATTTTATATATTTACCATAAATAAGTGTGGCCAAGTTTACTATTAGACCCCTAATTCTATTTTTGAAATGATTGGTCTATAATAATCTTACATCCACACAATAATTAGTTAGAATATTTGAACCTAGCTATCTCTCGCACTCTCTCTCTCTCTCTCTCTCTCTCTCTTATATATATATATATATATATATATATATATATATATATATATATATATATATATATATATAAACAATAGTCAAAATAATATCGGCAAATCTTTTTTTTTTTAGCCTAGATATGACTTAAATGTTATACTTTATTAATATTTGTAGTTTTGATTTTGAAAAATGATGTTTGGATTAATAATTCTCATGTTCCCATATATATATATATATATATATATATATATATATATATATATATATATATATATATATATATATATATATATATTTGTGTGTGTAATAATAATAATAACAATATATCTTACGGTGTAATTAGGCCATGGAAACAATCTCTTTTAATTAGTGATATAAAAAATGTAAACTTATAGGATAAACTTATGGAACTTGATATTTATGTGGTAGTGCAATCACATGCTATGAGGGTCAATAATACTATTAAAGTTTCCCTTTAAATTTAAGATGATAAAGTGGTCTAGAGTGGATGGTTGTCGTTTACCCCATTAGCAGCTACCTGAGTGCACTTCCACTTTACAACATCAAATTATACTTTTTTCTTTATTTTCATATGCGTGCGATCAGTCAAGGAATCGGCATGTACATGTGGCGTTTATGGCATTTGGTTGTTGACTCATCTAATTCGCATATTGCTTTTGTATATCACTCCTCACTTGCTTTATGGTTATTGTTCGACTCTTTCAAAGCCGTTTTTGGTTCTTCTGAATTTATTTCTATCGTTTCAAAAAAAGAAAGCACTGGCAACGCATTTATTGGATGTAAAAATGGTATAGAAAAAGAAAAAGGAAGAATAAACTTTTAGACCGAACGAGACATAGAACTTTTAGGACAATAAAAGTTTAAAAGAGATGTATTATTTTCTTACAATTACAAATCGACACCAACATGTTGAAACCGTTTAACATAGCTAGTTATCGAGATCCAAACAAATTATAATTCTTTTTACATGTGCACCTAACTTTAAAATTAATAAAACATGTATAATAAAATATTTAAGATACGAACCATGCAAATAAAGGATGTAAAACTAAAGCAGAAAATATAATTGGGGGAGTGGAGCCAACTTTTAACTAAAAGGAGAATGAACCATTCAACTATCACCTACACCTGACACGTACCAATTTTCCCCCTTAACGTGTGTCACCCTCTTTTGACGTCGGAACCCATTGTCAACATCCCCATGATCTCCATAAATACTCTCATCTTCGTTCTTCTGTTCATTCTCTTCTCTTTCCTCTGATTTCTCTCTAACATAAAAAAATATGACTAAAGAACATCATGCCACTCATCCACCCAAAAACCAGTCTTTAGGGATCTCGTCGTCTTCGTCTCATGTCCATCTGAAGGTAAAAACAATTCCTTGTTGTACGTGGGATCGATGCTGATTGTTTGTTCGATTTTGCAGTTCATTGACATCTCTTATAGAGTGAAGATTGAAAATAATGGTGGAAACAACTTGATTAGGAGCATATTTGGCGGAAGTGAAACCTCGACCAGTGACGATTGCAGTAGGATCCAAGAACGGAGCATCTTGGAGGGGATCACCGGAATGGTACACCCTGGTGAACTCCTGGCCGTCTTGGGCCCGTCGGGGAGCGGGAAATCCACCCTCCTGAACGCGCTTGGGGGGAGGCTACCTAGACACCAGTTCACCGGAACAATACTTGCCAACGGTCGTAAATTGTCCAAAACAGTACTCCGACGAACTGGTTTTGTCACCCAGGACGACGTACTCTACCCCCACCTCACTGTCCGGGAAACTTTAATCTTCTGCGCCCTTCTCCGTCTTCCGCAGAGCCTCACCCGGGGGGAGAAAACGGAGGTGGCGGATTCCGTGATCGCAGAGTTGGGTTTGTCGAAATGTGAGAATACAATCATAGGTAATATGTTTATCCGTGGGGTCTCCGGCGGGGAACGTAAGCGCGTGAGTATCGCACATGAGATGTTGGTAAATCCTAGCTTATTGATACTGGACGAACCGACGTCAGGTCTGGACTCGACGGCGGCGCACAGACTGGTGTCGACCCTGGCTGGGTTGGCACACCAGAAGGGAAAGACGGTTGTTACGTCGGTGCACCAACCGTCTAGCAGGGTGTTCCAGATGTTCGACACGGTGCTGGTTTTGTCGGAAGGAAGGTGCATTTACTTTGGGAAAGCGTCGGAGGCCATGAGTTACTTTGAGTCGGTTGATTTCCGACCATCTTTTCCGATGAATCCAGCTGATTTTCTGCTTGATCTTGCGAACGGTAATTAATTTCATACTCCACTTTTACATCCATTCCTCTTTATAATAATTGTGTAGTGAGAACCTTAACACTCCATTGCTATCGGGTCTTATGAAATTAATTGACCCAACTCAACAACCATGCAAACAAAGTTAAAACTTATACATCAACGTTGTAAATATTGGCTTTAATTTTTGTATTAAATAAATAAAAAACAAGAAAATGCATACCCATCATCCATAGGCCATAGCCATCAGTGCCTAGGATATTAGCTATCAAGTTGCGATAGAGGGTAGGGACGTTGAAGCCCCACAAGTAATGAAAAGGATCTCATGGTACATGCATATGGATACTATCTACTCCATATAGAAAGATTAAAAGATCCTGCTTCTTCAACTTCTTTTCTTAAAAAATTTTAAATCATTATTACACGATACAAGTCGAAATAGTAAGTTGCACAACAGAAGAAAGAATAAGAAAGAATTAAACTATAGAAGAAAGAAGAGACATAATTAAACTATACTGAAGTGGGGCGGTGGTGGGTGTATTTAACTACTATATATGTCAGTCAATATCTAGTAAAAGTAGATCAAAAATCACATATCCTCTTAAATATTATTAAGTTACGAGCTCGTTGGGTATCTGATCCAGTATAATATGCAATAATGTTAACTTTATTTTATAAATTTTTATTGTATTTTATTTAGTGATATTTTAGACATTTTAAACTTAATATTTTATTAAATTACCCGTTATGTCAAGTTTAATTCGTGGAACGAAACGTTTTTTTATAAATTTATTTGTTTTTTCTGTTAGAAATGTGTTCAAACTTCAAAGTATAAACAAACAAAATTGAAGTCACCTCACCAGTTAGGTTGGACGGTATCACATAATTTTTACTGGTGGTGGTAAACTGATATGGTGTGTTTTACCGGTGGTGTATAACGTATAGGAACCATTTTTTCACCGCCACCGGTGGAAATGGCAAATGGGTGGCAAAATGGCTCTCTCTCTCAACACTAGACCTTATCATTTTACATTCAATGCAAAAATGACAATTAGGCTGGTGGGTGTGTTATGGCATCGGCGAACACGTCCTTGCCATGGCAAACAAAACTCGGCAATATATATAAATCCACCGTTTAGAGAGGTTATTAAAAGGTTTAAAGGCTATTGAAATCCATATTTATTGAAAAAGTAGCATCTTATATTGATAGAGTTTCATCAATTGGATGATAATTATCTTTGTGATTTCATTCACATTCAATCCATCATGGATGCTCTAAGTTAAGCAAAAAAAAATTGACACAATTTTTATCATGGATGCTCTAAGTCAAGCAACAAAATCGACACAATTTAAAAAATGTTGTCAATATTTAATATTTGATATTAAGAGATTGAATTGTACGAAATAAGTTTTTATAAGTGTCATTACAATAGAAATCAATAAGTTTGATATTAAATCTTTATAAAGAAACCTAATTACTATATAATTAGTATTTTACCCGCTGTACATTGTGATAACAGTAATGTATTTAAAAAATAGTAGAAAGTAAAATGTTAGATGTTGACCAGGAATTAGGAAGATTTAAGTTGACAAAGCACAATAGTTAGGCCAAAGCCATAGCCATGCTAAGCAAAGATAATCAAAACCATATAAAAATAAATAAGATTTTTTTAAATTATATGTGACATGCATATAAAAATAAATAAGTAAGAATTTTTTTTAATTAACGAGTAGGAAACATGCATAAAAAGAAGCACGAAAAGGTAAAATAGTTACATTGAAATGCAGACAAACTCAAATTTATACTGACACATTCATAAAAAAAATAGTTTTTTTTTTGTTTTTAAAATCAACGGACTATAGTTATAAATTTACGCTGAAACAATTTACATCGAAATGTTGATCACCTCTAATTTATATCGACACATACGAAAAGTTACAAAATTAGAGGGTTGTATCTATCGGAAAATCATATTATATATATATATATATATATATATATATATATATATATATATATTATCGGGGATAAAATAAAAGGGGTGAAATTAACATTTTCTAATGTTTGAATAGGGTTGAAAATATCATTCTATAAAGTGTAAGGATGGTAGTAATAGAAACATAATAGGCGGTTTAAATCGCCAAAAATTTAAAAAAATGTTAAAAGGATTGAAAATGGAAAATAAAAAAGGTGGAAGGGAATGAAAAGAAAAATTAAGGCTGCCGACGTTACTATTTAGAAGATATATAATGAATTGGTTGGTACTTGCAAAGGGGGTTGATTGCTGGCATGCAGGTGGCAATAGTGAAAACCGTAAGACGTATCGATGTATGACGTAGTTTGGTTCTCTGTTTCTAGTGAAGTGGCTCGAAAGTGGAAATCCGTTAAATCGAGTCTATTTATACTCATTTTACCCAATACATTTTCTTTTGTTTGTTCCCACTTCCCAATGATTTCAAGATTTCGATTCACTTCACTTGCCAACAAATTTTATGATAACAAACTACAAAATCAATTACTCGGGTTATTTTGTTTTAGGTGCTGTTTGTTTTTTTGAAGTCAAAATGTCTGCAGTCTGCGGACCACATCTGCAAGCCTCTGCGGCAGAAGAGGTGGACCAAATGTCTGCAGTCTGCAATAAGAAGACTGTTTGTTTTTAACATCTGCGGGCCGTTAAAATAAATTGAATTTTTAAACTTAATTTCATGTTATAAACATTAAAAATGTATTTTTAACAAAAAAATGAAAGAAAAAAAAACTGCACGGTGGCCATGTTTTTTTTTTTTTTTTTGTTTAGGTTAAAATAAGGTCTGAAGACCTTTGAAGACAGTGGCCCATGTCTGCGCCAGGAAGACCTCGCGCAGACGTTTTCTGATCTGCGCACTTCCAAAAAACAAACAATCTGCGAGGGCATATGTCTGCGCGTTGTCTGCGCGGCGCAGACAAAAGTGGTTGCGCAGATCTTCACACAAAAAACAAACAGCCCCTTACTCTTTAAAATTAAAAGAGATCCGGTCCAATTTGTCGAAAAATATGTTTTTTGTGTTTAACATAAATATTAAAAAAATATTATATTCTTTGAGATTTTTTTAAATAAAACTAATAAAGATTTATTGAGTCAATTTTATTAGCAACTTGCTACCCATAATTTATTAACTACATATTTATATATTAAACATTAAATAAAAATACCTAAATTGATTGAAATTGTTCAATATTTTTATATGAAATGTTTAATTCTGGGGACACATGACAAGATCTCTTGTTTTTGCAGCAATAAATGGGTCAATGATCAGGTCAATGGAGACCAACTTGGTATAAATAATGCCTTCCTATCAATTAAAAGGAGCTATTAATTTATGTTGTTATATAAGTTATATAGTTTAGATAATAGTTAATTATAACAGTACCCGGAAAAGGAAAATAGGAAAGAAGTAGTTTTTTTCAAAAGAAACTATATTTCGTTACACATAACAGCTATTATAATTTGAAGTTGATCCAAATTTTTGTGCTAGACAAGAATAGTGTACTACGACTAAAAGAAATCAATTTGTGCTGTTGATTCATTCGTGATGATAAGAAACTAATTGTAATTTAGAAAAAAAAAAGTATTTTATTTGATGTTTAAAATAAGAGGTTGGCAATTTACATGTCCAATTTCTTTATATTTCCAACTCTTATAAAAATGAGAAATAAAATATACTCATATTTTTTTCTTATACCTTCTTCCTATTCATTTAAAAATATGACATTTGTCATAATTAATAAAATTAATAAATTTTTATTATACTTGTGATCATTTAAAAATAATAGGACGAATGGAGGATAAGTAAAAAGAATAAGTAGGAGAATATTTAATTTTTTTATAAAAATATTACATGTTTTCAGTTTGAGTAAAAATAACCATAATCCAAATTTATTTTTTAGTCGATTAATATATCTAAAATTCTGTTACTAAATAATATTATGATATTTATTAAAATTAACAATGTTTAGAATATATATATATATATATATATATATATATATATATATATATATATATATATATATATATATATATATATATATATATATATATATATATATATATATATTATACTTTCAGAAAGTAAATGCGGATCATTTGGCGTGTTTCCATTCTTTGTAAAATGTATCTTTCTTTAAAAGGAACTAGCAGTACTGCTTTATCACCAAAATGCCGGTAGGGAATAACTCCTTTTATAACTTTTTAATTTAATTTAATTTGATAAATATTATATGTTGCTTTTTTATTTTTGTATAAATTGCACTAAATGAAGTAATAGAGGAAGATGACAACACTGCTTACGTAACATAACCTGATGATTCTTTATTTTATTAGTGCATTTGGTATTTCTATTTCATGGGTTTCGAGTCTTTGATCTGCATTATACATTATAGATGCGATCCATATGATATGGTTGAAACACACTTCCTATATAAAGGAGTAAGAAGTCTCAATTGTATTGCACAAACACGTTAGTATGCGTTTAGTAAAAGACTACTGGTTTAAATTTTAGACAAAACTGCAAAAATGGTCCCTGTGGTATGCATTTTTTTGGGGTTTTAGTCCAAACCACGATTTTTTTGGATTCGTGGTCCTTTTGGCCATGTTTGTACGTGAATTTGGTCCCTTGTAAAATTAAAATGACTATAATACCCTTCTGGTATATTTTTTTATTGTTTTTGCTATTTAACTTAAATGAAAAAGAAAATAAATAATTAATTTGGGCCCTTCTCTCTCTCCTTCAAAAATCCGTAAAACCTCCCTTACCCTCCTCTCATTTCTCCACCTTTAACCACCATTACTCCACCATAGCATCACCACTGCCACCACCTCTTTCCCCATCGGAAACCACCATCCCCACCCCACTGTTTTTGTCGGAGCTCTTTCCTCCACCACTTGCAGCCTCTTCACAATCTCATATTTTTTGCAGACCAAACCTAGAAGAAAGTTTCTGATTATACATTTGAATACCAAACAAAAAATCTAATTCAAATCGACAGTGACACACAAATCCACCCACCGACCAAAGGGGATCGTTTTTTTTCACCCACTGTTCTGATTGAGGCTTGCCAGCACCATCCCTACGTCAACCTAGTACCGTTATTCACAGCAGTAACGAATCACCACCATCTCATTCTGTTACTAGGGGATGGATAAAACGAAATTGAAGAACAAGAACCACCTGATGTGTCTTGTTCCACCCCCAATCAACCCCACCAAGGCTGTAGAAAAATGAAGAACAAAGGTACTACTTTCCCAATTAGTTTTCAGTGAACCACCTGATCATGTCTACTCCAACCTTCACCAAACTATAACCCCTTTCCTCTTTATATAATCTTTTGTTCTTGCTCCATGGAAGCTCTTTCAAGCTCTGTCTTCATTCCGCCTTTTCAAGAAACGTGCTCCTCCTCTACTTCTTCTACTTCGCTCAGATTAAACTTCTGCTTCCCCAAAACCACGCTTCCTGGATTCCGATCTCGAGGTATTGCCGCTGTAACTCGCGAAGTTGCAGGCGACGGAGAAGATGATGAACAACCACTAGTTGATGACCTCGATTTCTCGATTGTGTATATGAGTAAATCGCGATTTTTTGGGTCTCAATTTTGACAGGGAATTAAGGTTTGAAAGAGGAAAGATGAAGGCTCGTCTGGTGTAGAGAGAGAGAGAGTCTTTATTTAATATATATAAAATACTTATAAAAAAAGAAAATAGAAAATAAATCTAATAAGGGCAATTTAGTCATTTCAATTTTACTAGGGACCAAATCTACGTACAAACATGACCAAAAGGACCACAAAACCAAAAAAGTCGGGGTTTGGACCAAAACCCCAAAAAAATGCATACCACAGGGACCATTTTTGCAATTTTGTCTAAATTTTATCTTTGATAGCTCAAATTCAGGTAATATAAATATGAAAAGACTTCTTGACAACCTTTTACGGCTCCTGCATTACAAGGGAGAAGGCTCGTCTTTTTGCAATCTCCCAATTTCAACTCCATAATTTGAATAGTGAGCCTCCACGCAGATGGTTGGATTACAAAAACTAAATCTCGACTATTGGCCACAGAATTTCTTCCCTAAGTATGAGAAAAAATAATAATGCATCATATATTTTTTACGATATAAATTTTTTGATAATAACATTAGTGTTACCGTTTACAAGTGAAAAAAACAAAGTTGTGTCCTTTGATTTTATTGAAGAATACACTTCCTTGAATCTCTACCAATCAAATGTCTTTCACTTTAAGGAAATTAAAGCTTCTTTGTGACCAGAATCATTAGTGTTGTGGATTTATTTCATTTTATTGTACAAGATGGGTGATAATCACCCAACCTCATATGGTCATATCATTGTAGAGGCAAATAGAGCTTCAAGATATATATTATCATATAAAGGTCAGTATTACAACCCCACTTAATCTTAGATGTTAAACCTCTTAATTATATCGTTTTAACTTGGTAAATATATCTGCTTAGGTTTTCACTTGGTAATGGTACCATCCTATATTATTTTTTTCCTTCATTATCATTTAACCATCACTATTTTATTTACTCAATTATTGTTTATTACTTTATCCCAGCGGACACAACTGTTTCTCACCTTCATAAAGGTCGAAGATCATCAATATTCTTACTTCCCTACAAAAATTAATGTTTCATTTCAAAATCTACAACTTCAAGTCTTAATTGTGACTTCCTAATCGCAATCTTCATCTCATAAAACAACGTACTTTCATAAAGTTTAGTACCTAAGGTTAAGTGAATTTGTAATTTTTATTCATTTTTCACATATATATATATATATATATATATATAACGTCATAAAATTTCCAACCAAAAATTTTCATTTTTACAACCATAAAAACATGAGTAATTAGTTTAGATTCCCAAAATAACGTCGTAGTCTCAAACGATTACATAACAAAAGATAAAACAGTTTCCCCGAGTGTGTGTACGGTCACGCTGGCGCCTTCCCACGGTCCTCACTCGTACCTGAAACACATAAAGCAACAACTGTAAGCATAAAGCTTAGTGAGTTCCCCCAAAATACAACATACGCACATACGCCTTTCCAGGCCTTGACCTTCCGGTCCATGTGTCTCAGGGGACTTCCGTCCCATCTGGGTAAACCTTCCGGTCCTACCCACATCAACATTTACAGTCCATATGACCACGCCTTCCGGCCCATATCAAACATATCATACATGACACATATAGCAAATAACTTAACACACATAAAGCATACATATCATATTCGACCTTCCGGTCACATAGTCAAAACCCTCCCGGTTACAGTATAGTGAGAAGACTCACCTCGTATGCCTCGCTAAGTTGCTAATCGTAAATCTTGGAATCACTCGGGCTCGAACCCTCGAGCTGCAATCCTCCTACGATATTATAAATCTATAAATATTACTTGCACCACTAAGGTGGACCACCCAAATCAAGTCAACACAGGTTGACCTGGTCAACCGTCTTTAGTCAATTTGGACTAGACTCGGCGAGTGCACAATAGTGACTCGGCGAGTCTACGCGTTTTTACCAACTCTCAAGAATTTTCCCTTTGACTCGTCGAGTACTCCCCCGACTCGACGAGTTCCACCTGGGCCTGAATCACAGGGCCACCGCGACTCAACTCACCGAGTCGAAGGCCAACTCGGCGAGTCCCATCCTGACTCGGTCCACCTGTCAAAACCTTTCCAACTCTCTACGACTCACTGAGTCGCCCACAACTCGGTCCAGTCTACACACAAGATGGTCTCAAGGACAATCTTCAAGTGACTCGTCGAGTCTGTTCTTCGGACTCGGCGAGTCCATGTCATGCACCAGCTAAAACTGGCTTTTGCGGTCAGATCCGTTCCATAAATGCATAGATCTGGCCTTCCCAAGCTTATTTGTCACGTAAAGTCTCAGTCTTGGTTGCCATGCAATGCATACAAGGCTTATTTTGAAGAAATAACCTTTAATATGGCAAGTATAACTTCTAACTCAAAAGGATGGGCATAAAGCTTGTCATAAGGGGTCTCCTGGACCTGCTAAAGTCCAGATCTAGGTCCCATATCCCCATGGGACCTCTCATACTTCTTATTCAAGCCAAGAAATGCAAGAAGAAACCCTAGATTTGGCCCATCAACACAAAACACGAAGATTGGCTCAGAAAGTTACCTCAAGAAGACCCCCTTGATGAAATAGCAACAGATCTAAGCTCCCCAACACTTCAAGCTTGCTCCTCTCCCTCCTTTCCTTGCACTAACACACAAAATGAAGAACAAAAGGCCTTCAAACACACACACAAGGGCTTACAGACGTATGGAGGCTCTTAGGGTTCAAGGTGGCCGCATATGAGGGCCATAAGGTCCTTTAAATAGAGCTTAGGACCGGGAAGTTAGGGTTTCATCAAACAGCGCGGACTCGTCGAGTCCATCCCTTGGACTTGCCGAGTCCGAACGCGAACCCCTGCTAAAAACCGCGACCCGACTCAGCGAGTTCAACCACCGACTCGCCGAGTTCCCTCACAGAATGTCAAAATATAAAAGAAATGAAGATACCTGGGGATCCGGGCTGTTACAATATATATATATATATATATATATATATATATATATATATATATATATATATATATATATATACCAAAGGGCTTCTACCCTAGAAGTATCAGGTGGTGTCTCCTCTCCTTAAGGTTGAGAGTTCCAACTCCCATCATGGACATATGTCAAATTAGGTGTTAACTTATATATATATGTATATATATATATATATATATATATATATATATATATATATATACCCTTAACGGTATAAAAACTTAGGTACCCAAAGTAACTATAATACATCGTTTTGTTTGATATATTAGTTATACTGTTCTCAAACTTCAACCCACAACTTGATTACTTTCAAGATTTTAGAAATTTCACTATTATCTGCCTCTTATATCATATATTTTTCCCGAACACCTACTAAGATATATATATTACATTTGAAAATGAAAATTATGTAAGAGGAAGATAATTATGAAATTTATAAAGATCTTGGAGTTAAATCAAGTCTGAAGTTAAGTTATAAGAACATTTGACGATTACAATGTATATATGATACAAAACATATGGTTTAACGTCACATTTATTAATAATTATGTTTGGATTAATAATTCTTAAGTCTGCATAAATCTTTAGGTTCACAAAAGAACTTGCCAAGTTGCCATTGTGTGTGTGTGCATATATATATATATATATATATATATATATATATATATATATATATATATATATATATATATATATATATATATGTGTGTGTGGGGGGGGGGGGGGGTTGTAATAATAATAAATAATAATAATAATATATCTATGGTGTGTATATATATATATATATATATATATATATATATATATATATGTGTGTGTGTGTGTGTGTGAGTGTGTGTGTGTGTTAGGAATGGCAAAAAAACCCGAACCCGACGGGGAAACCCGAAACCCGATCATTTCGGATCGGGTAACGGGTCGTTATCGGGTTTTTTATCGGGTTCGGAGCAGGGAGTGGGTTATCCTCGCCCCGCCCCGCCCCGCCCCGATTATATATATATATATATATATATATATATATATATATATATATATATATATATATGTTCAAAAAATTTTGGTGTTAATTGTATACGTTCAAATATAAAAATACTTATCGTGGACAATTTTTTTAGTTATTAACAATTTGATGTTAATGATCATTTTTATGTGTTTTGACGTATTAAACAAAACTTAAATCAAATAATTTTTTATATAACGTCCAAATTATTTTATTAAAGTGATGCATCATGTTTTTAATTTAAAAGAGTTGCTAGAACATGTATATTTTATAAGACATTGCGGTACCCTAAAAGAGAATAAAGATTTCGTTATCAGTTGTTGTAAACCCGATAAGATACCCGAAACCCGACGAGGAAACCCGAAACCCAATGGGGCGCCCCGATAAGATACCCGAAAGTTATCGGGGCGGGTTTGGGAATCCATGCCCCGCCCCGAACCCGCCCCATTGCCATTCCGTGTGTGTGTGTGTGTGTGAGAGAGAGAGAGAGAGAGAGAGAGAGAGAGAGAGAGAGAGAGAGAGAGAGAGAGAGAGAGAGAGAGAGAGAGAGAGAGAGAGAGAGAGAGACGTGTAATTAGGCCATGGAAAGAGTCTCTTTTAAACAGTGATAATAAATCAAGTAAACGTATTGGATAAACTTATGGAACTTGATATTTATGTGTTAGTGCAATCACATGTATGAGGGTCAATAATACTATTAAAGTAAAACCCTTTAATTTTAAGATGATAAAGTGGTCTTCAGTGGGTGGTTGTCGTTTACCCCATTAGTAGCTACCTGAGTGCACTTGCACTTTACCATATCAAATTATACCACTTTTTTCTTTATTTTCATGTGTGCGATCAGTCAAGGAATCGGCTTGTGTATATGGCGTTTATGGCATTTGGTTGTTGACTCATCTAATTCGCATATTGCTTTTGTATATTACTCCTCACTTGCTTTATGGTTATTGTTCGACTCTTTAATATATATATATATATATATATATATATATATATATATATATATATATATATATATATATATATATATATATATATATATATATATATATATATATATATATATATATATATATATATGGTCCCATAACTTTTGATTATGATCAAATGTTGTTTTTTACCATTAAATGCTATTTAGAAAGGCTAATAAATTCGTTATTTTTATTTTTGTTTGTTGGTTAGTTTTTGCATAGATGGCTTACCGTTGAGTTTATTAAAGAAATTAAAATGTGTATAACTTTCTTTTAATTTTTGATAGGTGTATGGCAACATGATGGAGCAGAGCGGCCAAACATAAGACAAAGTTTGATTTCCGCATACAATGATCAGCTTGCATCGAAAGTGAAGGATGCATGCTTGTGTTTGGATACGCAAACCTTAATGAAAGAGCACACGTATTCCCCCCTTGATAAGGAGTACTCCAATACAAAGTCTAAATGTGTGAAGGGTCTCAACACATGGTTTATACAATTCACCATTCTCATCCAAAGAAGCCTCAAGGAAAGAAAGCATGAAACATTCAATCCACTTCGAGTCTTCCAAGTAATCGCAGCCTCCTTGTTAGCTGGTTTCATGTGGTGGCATTCAGATTTTCGGGACATCCAAGATCGACTCGGTCTTCTATTCTTTTTTTCAATCTTTTGGGGCGTCTTTCCGTCATTCAATGCAGTGTTTGCATTCCCACAAGATAGGGCCGTGTTCATGAAAGAAAGAGCATCTGGTATGTACACACTCTCCTCCTATTTCATGGCCAGAATAGTCGGAGATGCACCCATGGAACTCATTTTACCTACTATATTCATCTCTATCACCTACTGGATGTGCGGCCTAAAACCCGACTTTGTTGCATTTCTCCTCACATTGTTAATCTTGCTAGCATATGTGCTTGTTTCTCAAGGACTTGGCTTTGCAGTTGGTGCAATCGTAATGGACGCTAAACAAGGCTCAACCGTAGTAACTGTTACAATGTTAGCATTCGTTTTAACAGGAGGTTACTATGTGCATAAAGTACCCGGTTTCATGGCATGGTTGAAATACATCTCTTCAACCTTTTATAGTTACAGGCTATTGATCCATGTTCAATATGGACAAGGACGGGAAATATGGTATATGTTGGGTTGTTTTCAGTATGGCAGTAAGCATGCAAGCTGCAGGTTTATTGAAGACGATATCCAAGGTCAAATTTCCACTTTTTCATGCATGGGGATTTTGGTCATTATGTTCTTTGGTTATAGATTATTGGCTTACCTTGCACTGAGGCGAATCAAGGCGTGACATGTCCTTTTCTTACAGTAACCACTGTTTTCTGATGGCCAATATGGCTTAACATTAGTACGTAAGTATAAACCACACCTAATGTTGTGGTTAACGCATTCAAGGAAGCATACTTGAATAAATGTAAAGAATCACATCTCTTTTTTACTTTCTTTCTTAGATGATTACAGAAAGAAATGATTTTTTTTGGTATTACACTGGCTCCACAAGTCGTGGCATATTTGGAAAACGTGGAACTTTAGCAGTTTAATGTCAAAAATATTAGCTGCCAGAGAGAAATTTCTCAAACTTAAATATAATACCTTATTTTTTTTTTAGTGTGAACTTGTCTAAACATTAATGATGTCCAAAAAAAGACACCTTAAGGGCATCTACAATGTATTGAGCTCTATAGAGTCTAATGGATTATCCTATCATTTTTTACATTCTATCAAACTTTATCAATTGTTTTCTTACAATGCATTGAACTCTACAGAATTCAATAGAATTTAAAAAAAAAAAGCTAATTTATAGTATATATTTGAGAATTAATAACTTCCTTTTTTGGATTGAAGATTTCAATGACCATTGAACTTCAAATCCATTGAATGTCAATGTGGCATCTCATTATGATAGACTTTAATATATTGAATGAAAAATAGACTTTCCACCTCATTAATCTCTCCCATGAACTCACCATTATATATGCTATAAGTCATAGGTTATATAGGCTTACAAACGCAACTTTTATTTGTTAGGGACAAATTTCATAAAAACTCACATTTTTTTAGTATAAATCTTATTCAAATAAATTTCTCTTTAACTTCTTAACTTCTTTAAAATCGTTGATGGAGTTGTTGCTTGAAATAAACGTAGAAGATGTAGCCATCAAGTAAGAGGCTCTAGATATAGATCTTGAGCTTTTTGTTAGCCAAAAAATCTAATAGATGGGTTTTTTTCCATAAAATGTGTAATATGTTGTTTTTGTCTCTGTAAGATGTCAAGACTTGTTGGATTCAGGTGTTTAAGATCTTATATTGGTATAAAGTTGCAAATAGAAGCAAAGTTCTTTTTGGGTTGCTTTCAGAACTAGTAAGTGTGTCGAATGACTTTTGAAAGAGAGATTTATTTATTAATTTATTATATGATTAATAAATAACAATAAATGATTTGTTAATATATTATGATATTAATATATTAATTATAAATAATATTATTTAATTAATAATTAATCAGAAATTAATTTTTTCCCACCCTAAATATTCTGATTTTTCATTAATTTAAATATCATCGTACAACAAGTGAGATGGAAATTAATTAGAATTAATTTTGGGGTTAATTAGATTAATTAAAGCTGTAAGGACTTAAGTTGTAATTGTTCAAAAGTTTAACAACCTTCTAGTGGTGGCGGTTTTTAAGGAGCCCGTTAATGTTTTTAGATGCCTCATGATGATAAGGATAACTGGATTAAATCTATTATTATTTTATTCAAGATTAGGATTTTCAGGGTTTTCCTATATGCTATAAATAGGACCCCTAGGGTGCCTCACTTTTGTCCATACCTTCTCCAAATAGAATAGCTGAAATTCTCATTCCTTTCCTTTCTCATGAAGACTTTTTGTTACTTGGATTTGGGTATAAACCATTAGAGACATTAGATTTATGGTGCTTGCTTTCCAAGGCTTTTGAAGAAGGAATTGAATTGGTTATTTTCTATAATAATAAAAAAAAGGTTTGTAAACCTTAACTTTCTTGTAATTTCGAAATTACCTAGGGTTTTATAGGGTTCTTGATGCATAGAGTTTATTGTTATCAATAGAGAAAACATAGATCCAAATAGGTTGCAAGTGAATTTAAGAGTTAAGTATTTTTCCACCTCATCCATAGATTTATAACCTATAAAATCCATTAGTTGTATCAGAGCCACTGTTTTCTATTGATTGTGCATAAAATGAATAGATCAATGAATTAGGGTTTAGAGAAAATAAACCCTAGCTAATGAGATTTTCGATTTTGCTAGCGTTCTTGAAACCCTAACTTCCTTAACCCTATTTTCAAAAATAAAGGTTCCTTTAGGGGTTATCTTGTTTCCTTAACTATTATTTTAAATGCCTTAGACTTTGAATAATTAAAACCTGATAAACCTAACCCCAATATTCAAAATTATAAGAATTTTGGATTAAGATTAAATTTAAATTATTTTATTAATTATTTAATTCAAATAATTGTTTAATCCCTAAATGATATATATTAATTTATTTAAAAGTTTAATTAAAAGATAAATATTATATCATAATTGATTTATTTAATTCGATTAATTTTTTAATTAAAGGATAAAAATAGATCATAACTGGTTTAATATTAACTAATTAAAAGTTTAACTCAAATAATTAATATTTAAACCTTGTATTTTGAAAAGTTTTAAAATACACCTTATATACATTATTAAAAGTTAGTTACTATATGTATAAGGCAAAGTCAGTCGAATCGCTAGTACGCCTCATTCTCGAAGCCATACTATAATGAGGGTATAAGAAAACGACCTATAAAATGACCGTTAAATGAGTGTCCCTTTCACCCAACACTCTCCTGTGTGGTGGAGGGTCATTAGCCGAATGGGTTCGCTTGGTTATAACCTCATTAAAAGTATAATGATATGAAGTACTAGAATCTTCCTTAAAATCCCACTCTAGTTACATTAGAAAAAATGTGAAATTGTATGCTCATCCTAGAAATGCATATCATTCTTTCTATGTCGTTAGTGGAACATACGTGGCTAACCGACACACTAATTTAGGACTACAAAGTTGAATGATGGTACAAATCGTAAATTATCATTGTTGATGGAGTTTGTGTGGTTACCCGCATAAGACATCGATGTAGTCAAGTGAGTTTACATCGTGATTCATATCTCCTTTGTGATCCTCGACACCCCAATCACAAAACTAACATCATAATCTGAGATTAAACATGAGATTGATAAGATTCATTGAATCTTCAAAGATATAGGAGTTTCATAAGATTGAAATTAGTAAAATCCTTACCTACTTAAAATAGATTCGAATTTGATTACAACATCCCTTTTCAAAGTTTGAATAAAAAATGTGGATCCTAGCCTTAATTTTAATTTTGGGTTAATAATTAAGGATCAAAATCAACTAACTTGAATTATCTATTTTCAAACTTTTAGATGTCTTGTGAAGATGGAAATGGTCTTCCTCGCTTGTCTGGAAATGTTTTTCCTCAATCTTCTGAAGATGGTTTTCCTTGATTCTGATCAAGGTGCAAATGGCTTCCCTTCTTCGAGTGATGATGGAACTAGACATCATGCTTCTTCAACTCTTCAACCTTATCATCTTCCTATGACTCTCCCAATGTCACGTTCCCCTCAAGTTGAAAGATATGAGACTACTCAAACCCTATCAGCGTGTAAACATCAAGAGGGAAACTTTATGTGTACGCATGTTCTGAAAATGTAATCGTACATTGACAAGTTGGATAGAATGTATGTCATTTTCCTAATGGAGAAAACCATTGGTTTGGTTATTCTCTCGCTTCCAAAATCATATGATTAGTTCATTATGAACTTTTATATGAGGAATATCGACGTGACCCTAATTGATCTGACCCAAATGTTGTTGGTTGCTAAAGTAGAGATACTTATAGGGTCTAATTCCAAAGTTTCCATAGACATTGACAATGGTGACAATGGTGGTCCAGAAAAGATTTATCTTCTCAATGGAAAGCGGTCGTCCAAGATGCAGGATACTTGATGCGTTAGCTACAGCACTGCACGGGTCGATACGCACAAAACCGTTTGATCGTATGGTATAGAGAAAGACTAGTTTTAGGATCGTTCCATGTGTTGACCCCAAAGAGTCCATTTGTTTCTACTACCAATTGAAGGAACATTAGTTGCAAAGCTTCCCCAAGTACCTAAAGGATCTCAGAGATGGTAAAGTCAATTTGCATCACTCTACTTCAGGTATATACATTATCTAGCGCCATTATCTTAACAAGTTTTCATTCATAGATTCTAAATGGGGATGAGCTATAGAACCGGAAAACCGGACTGGAACTGAAACTGGTATAACCAGAAAATTCTTAAACGGTCCGGTTCCCGGTTCTAAAAATTGGCCTTGTCCGGGTTCCGGGTATGGGTCCAACGGGTACGAGTCCAACGAGTTTGAGAACCGGATTCGAAAAAAAGAACCAAACCCGAATTAAATACCAGACCCGGTTTTTTAGACCTTGAACCGGAATTTGAACGGGTACGAAAAAAGACGTATCCGCCAGTCGATTTCGATCTTTCATCCATGTTGGGTTTGACATAGCGAACGAAGGGTTATTGCCATCGACATCAACGGTTAGGGCTAATCGTTATCGTTTTTTTGTGTGATTAATCGGTATCGTTTTTCTTGTTTGATCGACGACAAGAGCAAGAATTCAAGAATCAAGACGGACGCCAACTAAAACATTAACATTCTATTCTTCTCTCTGTGATCGACAATTCGACATTGTGTATCACATTTTGTGATTGATAATTCCAATTAAACTTCAAATCAATCTCCTACATTAAATTAAAGAGCAATGGTGAACAATTGGGTAAATGACAATGAAGATACACAAGTAAGTTGTCAAATTTGTTGATTTCATTTATTATGATTTTGCATTTTTTTCTTGTTCTTGTGTTTCAAGATTAGTGTTTATTATTGTAAATAGTATTAGTTTGTTACCAAATACAGTTCCTTGTATCTAATGTACTGCCCCTGATAGGTAAATATTATGTTAAATATTTATTAGTTTGTTACTACATTGCTATTTTAAGAGAAGTACTGTCACACCCCCAAACCAGAATGGCGGAAACATTCGGGGGTGGATGACTTCACGTAGTATCACAACGATTGAATATTGTAAAGAAAGTAACACAACCATCATATATATATAAAATGAAAACGTGTATTGTTGCGTTATACATGTTATCAAAAGAATATTACAATATGATGCATAAATGTTTAATGATAAAATCATCCTTTGTGTTCCTTCTTCCAAAAGCTGGTAGTTTACCTGTATCACTGATTCCCTGAGAAATACAAGTGGTTTTGAAGAGTGTCAACAATTAAGTTGGTGAGTTCATGAGTGCTCCGAGTTGAAAAGTATATTCCTTTTGGTGGTAAATTGGTAAACGAGGTTTTTAGAAAATCCAATATTTTCTTGTAAAATGAACAAGGTTCCGAAGCTGAAAATGTATTAGTAACTTTTATAAACAATAATGACAATAAATTAGTATGAAATTATAATGTAGGAAAACTGCGATGCACATATGAATCTCGTAAATCAATCTTGTTTTATACTTTTTATGTGAGTTTTATAACCATACTATTGACACTGACGGCCTGTAACAACATTCTTCAAGTGTTGCAATGTTATGACATTTGTCACCCCAGACCTGCCGGTCTAACTATAGCTAGTAGTTTAGGTGCGGGATTGTCAATCCCGTATAGATCTATACACAAGTATCACGCTCTCCCTCCAAGAGATTATGATATATAATACAGGACTTGAAATGCATACAAAAATGTACGTTGAAGTTTGAATATCTCACATTGCCTAGTATAAGTAGATTTACAATGAAATGACCTTACTTCTTCTGAAAGTGTTTCGTTTTTCAAGATGTATATGTAAAATGTAGGACTGACTTGTTAACTATACCCATTATAGTTTTTCAAATAGTATATTCCATTTTAGTAGAAATCACTTAGTGACATAATCACTCTTGTATACATAAGATGTTTGTATCGATATTCGAAGATAGAAATTTCATTTATGTTTATAAAACGATACTTTAACGTGTAATGTACTTGTATTTCCCCCCTAAAACATGAAAAAGAATTGAAAAGTAGGGGTATGAACTCACTCGTTAAGTTTGAAGAGAGAGGCTAGAGTTGAGCAGAGTTTCGATCGCGGATAGTTGCGTTGTCGGGCTCTTCGGGGATCTCTGCAACGTAAATCTTTCGTCGGGGGCTCGAGTGCGGAAACCAAGGCAATAAAATGGTCTCTGGAACAGGGAGAAATGCTGAGAAATTGTGAAGGTGTGCCAAAACTCGAGTTTTATGCCCTCTATTTATAGGGCTGAAGATCCTCGTACGCGGCGCGTACTTCCGGAGTACGCGGGGCGTAGTCAGTACGTGGGGCGTACTTCGGTTACGCAGGGCGTAATAATGCGTCATGGCTTACGACTCCTGGCTAGCTGGGCGTAGCTTGGGCGGGCCGATGGGACTCGACTCTGGGTCTAGTACGCGGGCGTACTCCCAGAGTACGCGGGGCGTAATCCCTGCTTCCAACTTCTAAATTCCATAACTTTCGCGTACGAGCTCCGTTTTTCGCGTTCTTTATATCCACGCGTAGGTGAGATTATGCTCTATAACTTTCATTTAGACTCCGTCGGCTAGTTTTGACTTTATTTTTAATGATATAATTTTAATAGGCCGGGCCTCCTAAAGTTCGTTAAAATTTCGTAGGTTCTTTATTCGACGTCGGTTTTCGTTTGTCTTTTGATTGTTTTATTACCACCGAGGAGATCTTCAACTTCCGTTTAGGTGGCGATAGCTAAATAACACTCGATCTTTAATCCGAGTTTTTATCCCTCTACTACTGTTACGAAACTTTGAAAATTCGTAACTTCTTCATACGAGGTCCAATTTGGGCGATCTTTTTATGCACGCTCATCTTTCAACGAGATCTACGACTTTTGTTTAGATACTTTAAGGCTAAAATGTATTTTATTGAGATTCCACTTTTTACGTCAAATTATGTTTTAACGTCGTGTCGTAATTATACGAGTGGTTATAATTTCTTTAATATAACTCGGTTTTGAGTGTTCTTTATGTTTTTGGAAACCTGGGCATGATATCCAATATTCGATGCATCCCAACTTAGATACCTGAACACTTTATTGTCGAGGTTAATTTCGTTGTTTTTAGCTTTCGAGTGTTTACAATGCTTTTGGGAAAAATTGGGTTGTCACATCATCCCCCTGTTAAGGGAATTTCGTCCCGAAATTTAATCTAAGATAGATATTACAAATTAGGAAAAAGATGCGGGTACTTCTGTTTCATTTGATCCTCTCGTTCCCAGGTGTATTCAGGTCCTCGCTTGGCGTTCCAGCGGACCTTTACGATAGGTATGCGGCTTTGTTTAGTTCTTTTGACTTCCCGATCCATGATCTCTACCGGTTCCTCTACAAATTGGAGGTTTTCGTTTATTGCAATAGAGGGCTTCGAACGGGGCAGCTTTGATACTGGTGTGGTAGCTATTGTTGTACGAGAACTCGACCAAGGGTAGATGCGTGTCCCATGCTTTGCCAAAATCGATTACGCAGGCTCTCAGCATGTCTTCTAGGGTTTGTATGGTTCTCTCGCTCTGGCCGTCGGTTTGAGGGTGATAGGCGGTACTCATGTCTAGTCTTGTCCCCAAAGCTCTTTGTAGCGACTGCCAGAATCTTGAGGTGAATCTACTATCTCGGTCCGAGATAATGGATACGGGCACACCGTGCAGTCGTACAATTTCCCTGAGGTACGTCCTTGTTAACTTCTCTAATTTATCCGTCTCTTTGATTGGTAGGAAATGCGCTGATTTAGTTAACCTGTCGACAATTACCCAAATGGTGTCGAGTCCGTTTGTCGTTTTGGGTAACTTGGTTATGAAATCCATAGTTATCCGCTCCCACTTCCATTCGGGTATTTCTGGTTGTTGTAATAAACCTGAAGGCTTTTGGTATTCTATTTTGACCTTAGCGCACGTCAGACATTTACTCACGTAGGTAGCAATTTTAGCTTTCATGTTCGGCCACCAGTACAACTTCTTGAGGTCGAGATACATCTTGTCGGAGCCGGGGTGTATGGAGTATCGTGTTTTATGGGCTTCGTCCATGACAATTTCTCTGAATCCACCAAACTTTGGTGTCCATATTCGATCCATGAAATAACGAACTCCGTCGTTCTTGGTTTCAAGATTCTTATTCATTCCCCTTAGGGTTTCTCCTGCCACATTTTCAGCTTTCAAGGCTTCTATTTGGGCTTCCTTGATTTGCGTGGACAGGTGGGAATGGATCGTTATAGTTAGGGACTTCACTCGGCGACCTGAGTATTCCTTCCTACTGAGTGCATCCGCCACTACATTAGCCTTTCCGGGGTGATATCGAATTTCACATTCGTAATCACTTAGTAGTTCTACCCACCGTCTTTGTCTCATGTTGAGTTCTTTCTGGTTGAGAATATGTTGAAGGCTTTTATGGTCAGTGAAGATCGTGCATTTTGTGCCGTAGAGGTAGTGTCTCCATATCTTTAGAGCGAAAACGACTGCTCCTAGCTCAAGATCGTGCGTTGTGTAGTTCACTTCATGCGTCTTTAGTTGTCTTGAGGCATAGGCGATGACCTTCCCTCGTTGCATCAGGACACACCTGAGTCCTTGGTTTGATGCATCACAATAGACCACGAAGTCCTCCGTCCCTTCTGGCAGGGTTAGGATGGGCGCACTACATAATGCTCGTTTTAGCGTTTGAAATGCGGCATCTTGTTTTTCTCCCCAGTCGAAGGTCACATTTTTCTGAGTTAGTGTGGTGAGTGGCTTGGCAATCTTGGAAAAATTCTGTATGAACCTTCGGTAATACCCGACGAGTCCTAAAAATTGTCGGATCTCTGTAGGGGTTCTTGGAATCGTCCAATTCTCTATTGCCTTGATCTTCGAGGGATCCACGTGTATTCCTTCCTTGCTTACTACGTTTCCTAGGAAATCCACCTCTCTAATCCAAAATTCGCACTTGGAAAATTTTGCGTAAAGTTTCTCTGCCCTTAATGTTTCCAGAACCTGGCGGAGATGTTGGCTGTGTTCTTCCTGGTTTCTAGAATAGATGAGTATATCATCTATGAACACGATCACGAATTTGTCCAGGAAAGGGCGACATACTCGGTTCATCAAATCCATGAACACTGCTGGAGCGTTTGTCAATCCGAAGGGCATCACTACAAACTCGTAGTGACCATATCGTGTTCGGAAAGCCGTTTTGGGGATGTCTCCTTCTAGTACTCGTAGCTGGTGATAACCGGATCTTAGGTCGATTTTTGAGAAGTAGCTCGCTCCTTGTAGTTGGTCAAAAAGATCGTCTATACGTGGAAGGGGATATCGGTTCTTGATTGTCAGTTTGTTCAGTTCTCGATAATCGATGCACATGCGAAAAGATCCGTCCTTCTTTTTCACGAACAGGACTGGTGCACCCCATGGTGAGAAACTTGGCCTAATGAATCCCTTGCTCAACAGCTTGTTCAATTGACTGGACAGTTCCTGCATCTCGGCTGGAGCTAAACGGTACGGTGACTTTGCTACTGGGGTGGCTCCGGGAATCAAGTCGATTCTGAATTCGACTTGACGTTCTGGTGGGACTCCTGGGAGATCTTCTGGGAAAATGTCTGGGAAGTTGCAGACTTCTGGAATATCTTTAATGTTCTTTGGTTCTTTCTTCTGGTCTACTACGTGGGCTAGAAAGGCATGGTATTCCTTGCGAAGATATTTTCGTGCTTTAATACAGGAGATGATTTGAAATTTTGCACTAGGTTTGTCTCCATATATGATGAGATTTTCACCGCTGGGAAGATTGAGACGAACAGTCTTTTCATGGCAAAGAATGTCGGCATGGTGATGACTCAGCCAGTCCATACCGATGATTATATCAAAACTTCTTATCGAAATGGGCATAAGGTCGATTGGAAATAAATGTTCGTTTAAATTTAATGTGCACCCGACGTACATATCACTTGTGCTTTCTGTTTTTCCATTAGCCATTTCTACAGTGAATATTTTATTAAGTGGTTGTGGTCTCTGGTTAAGTAGATGTTTGAATTTATGGCTCACAAAACTTCTCTCCGCACCGCAATCAAATAGTATGCATGCATAAATGTTGTCGAGGAGAAACGTACCCGTAACTACTGTTGGATCAGTTATTGCTTCATTTTGACCTATCGCCAGCACTCTCCCAATACCACCAACATTGCTTGTCTTGGGGCAGTCCCTCTTGAAATGCCCGGTTTCTCCACATCCATAACATGCTTGGCTTACTCCAGTACCAGGAACTTGAGTGAATGGCCGCGCTGGTGCCTTACAGAAACGGGCTGTGTGCCCTTTCCTGTCGCAGTTCTTACAGTACATCTCGCGGCAATTACCGTGGTGATGGTAGTTGCATTTGCTGCACTTTGGCAAGTTCCCTGCATATTGTTTTGTTGGCGTCGAAGTTGTAGGAGTTGTGCCGGGAGTAGTAGCAGCATGAACCGCCACCATTTGTCTCTTTGAAGGTTCTTGCGAGGTTAGTCCCTTCCTCTTGTTCCAGTATTTCTTCTTGCTGTTGTTATTGTTGTCATTGTTCCCTTTGGTTGGTTCAGTTGCGATAGTCGTGACTCCTTGGCAGACGCCATGATCCACAAGAGATTGCGCCAGTTCTTTGGCACTGTCGAAGGTCATGGGCTTGGAAGCTAGCACACTTCCTCGCAGTTGGGGTGATAATCCCCAGATGTATCTCTCCACTTTTTGGCTTTCTAGAATCAACATCCCAGGACAAAGCGTTATCAAATCGCTGAACCTATTGGTGTAGCCTGCTATGTCCGATCCTTTCATCGAAAGGTTCCACAATTCTTGTTCCAGCTTCTGAATCTCGCCCCTTGGGCAGTATTCCCGTAGGAGCATTCGCTTCAAATTCTCCCAACCCATGGAGTTTGCCACCACCAGGGTTAGTGTCTTGACGTGGCCGTTCCACCATGTCAAGGCGCGTTCAGAGAATGTACAGGCAGCAAATTTTACTTTGCTTTCTTCCGAGCATGCGCAAATTTCAAATACGGCTTCCGTTTTCTCTATCCATTGGGACAGAGCCAATACTCCTCCAGTTCCATAAAAGGGAATAGGTTTTCCATTAGTGAAGTCTTTGTAGGTGCAGACTCCAGTACGGCCTTGGCTTGGGCCGTTGGTAAAGCTATTTATTCCACCTCCCGACCCATTGTTGCTCATTTGAGCCATCGCCGCGGTTACAGCGGCCGTTACAGCAGTTTGGAACATAGCTGCATCCATAGTTGGAGGAGGTGGTGGAGGTGGTGCTGGAGTTGAGTTTCTGCGTGTTGTTCTACGAGGAGGCATGTTCTGGTAGAGAAAATAAGAATGAATACTATAAGTTTCTAATGTTTTGACAATCGTGTAGTTGAGGGTTAGTCGTATCTTGTAATTTGTTTTGACTTTAGTTTTTGGTTTCAAATTAGATATAACAATTTAATTAATTTCGAGAGGTATATAAAGAGGGACTGCATATATATATATATATATATATATATATATATATATATATATATATATATATATATATCACACCTAAGGTGTGTTTCATTAGGCTTCTAGGAAAATTTGACCTATTTAAGAGGTCTCCGTTTTACAGGTACAAAAGAAAATAAGAGAAAAACATTATCCGCGGTCCTAGTCTATATCAAAATTTGTTGGAGCTTGAACAAACTCTACTTGTGGCGTTTGGAGCTGGATTCGGCATCTGACCGTTTGACTCCCATCAGTCGCCTCTCGAATTCCGCTTGTTGTTCTTTCATCTCCCTTATATCATCTAGAGCTGTTATCATTTGGTTCTGTAGTGTCCCCGTGTAGATTTGGATATTCTCATGTAGTCCTTCCAAACGGCTGATGTCGGAGGCGTTCCCTTGGGTAGCAGCATTGATCTCTCGAATTCTGGTTGCTTGTTGATCTACCTGGTAGCTCTGGTTAGCTATAGCGTTCACGACAACGGGAAGTGCTCGATCAGCTGAGCCTCCTCCACTGACATTGTAAAAATCCCGACACATGCCAAATGGAGGGCGCACGCCTTGCTGACGGCTCCAGTAGTAGAGGTGGCTCCCCCAGATGGGAATGGGTCCCGGTTGATGTGGCCTGATCACTGGAGGATGGGGGATGGGAGGGTCAATTACTTCTGGTTCGGAATCTGTTCCGCTAGAAAATTTCCACAATCTCCTCGTCGACTTCGTATTCCTCTCCGACTTCGATTTCGAATTCTTCTTCGACTTCTTCTTTGATTTCTTCTTCGATTTCCTCTTCGATTTCCTCTGGGTCTTCCTCCGGGTCTTCTTCTATCCAGCCGCCGTTACCTTGATTTAGGTAGTAGGGGTCTCCCGGTAAAGGAAATCTGGCCATTTGTCTGTACTGGGATAAAGGTATGAGATTTTTATAAGAAAAGAATTTCTAATTAACGACTTCCTAAGCCTATTTATATCTTTACTGAGCGCAATGTTTTATCGTTTAATAATAGACTTATATTATTTCAATTTAGCGAATTTAGGTTTTATAAGTTTTTGGCTTGTTGACTACTACGACCATTCCTCGACGTATATTGGTCAAATCCAGGATAAGTATAGTTGATCAGGCTATATTTATTCTTGATTTGATTACATACCCCAAGGCTCAATCGTGGTATTGCAACTTGCCATACTACTTTTTAGAAAAACTTGTCATAACGCGAGACTGATACGTGCGGTAAAAATGTATATATTTAAAAGAAAATATATTTCTATGAAAATGTTGTTATCAGAGGGTTTTTGGTTCCCGTTGTATTTATAGTTTGTATATCTTATGTGGTTAGATATACTTAGTTCACTATAAACAATGCTATGATACCAATCTGTCACACCCCCAAACCAGAATGGCGGAAACATTCGGGGGTGGATGACTTCACGTAGTATCACAACGATTGAATATTGTAAAGAAAGTAACACAACCATCATATATATATAAAATGAAAACGTGTATTGTTGCGTTATACATGTTATCAAAAGAATATTACAATATGATGCATAAATGTTTAATGATAAAATCATCCTTTGTGTTCCTTCTTCCAAAAGCTGGTAGTTTACCTGTATCACTGATTCCCTGAGAAATACAAGTGGTTTTGAAGAGTGTCAACAATTAAGTTGGTGAGTTCATGAGTGCTCCGAGTTGAAAAGTATATTCCTTTTGGTGGTAAATTGGTAAACGAGGTTTTTAGAAAATCCAATATTTTCTTGTAAAATGAACAAGGTTCCGAAGCTGAAAATGTATTAGTAACTTTTATAAACAATAATGACAATAAATTAGTATGAAATTATAATGTAGGAAAACTGCGATGCACATATGAATCTCGTAAATCAATCTTGTTTTATACTTTTTATGTGAGTTTTATAACCATACTATTGACACTGACGGCCTGTAACAACATTCTTCAAGTGTTGCAGTGTTATGACATTTGTCACCCCAAACCTGCCGGTCTAACTATAGCTAGTAGTTTAGGTGCGGGATTGTCAATCCCGTATAGATCTATACACAAGTATCACGCTCTCCCTCTAAGAGATTATGGTATATAATACAGGACTTGAAATGCATACAAAAATGTACGTTGAAGTTTGAATATCTCACATTGCCTAGTATAAGTAGATTTACAATGAAATGACCTTACTTCTTCTGAAAGTGTTTCGTTTTTCAAGATGTATATGTAAAATGTAGGACTGACTTGTTAACTATACCCATTATAGTTTTTCAAATAGTATATTCCATTTTAGTAGAAATCACTTAGTGACATAATCACTCTTGTATACATAAGATGTTTGTATCGATATTCGAAGATAGAAATTTCATTTATGTTTACAAAACGATACTTTAACGTGTAATGTACTTGTATTTCCCCCCTAAAACATGAAAAAGAATTGAAAAGTAGGGGTATGAACTCACTCGTTAAGTTTGAAGAGAGAGGCTAGAGTTGAGCAGAGTTTCGATCGCGGATAGTTGCGTCGTCGGGCTCTTCGGGGATCTCTGCAACGTAAATCTTTCGTCGGGGGCTCGAGTGCGGAAACCAAGGCAATAAAATGGTCTCTGGAACAGGGAGAAATGCTGAGAAATTGTGAAGGTGTGCCAAAACTCGAGTTTTATGCCCTCTATTTATAGGGCTGAAGATCCTCGTACGCGGCGCGTACTTCCGGAGTACGCGGGGCGTAGTCAGTACGCGGGGCGTACTTCGGTTACGCAGGGCGTAATAATGCGTCATGGCTTACGACTCCTGGCTAGCTGGGCGTAGCTTGGGCGGGCCGATGGGACTCGACTCTGGGTCTAGTACGCGGGGCGTACTCCTAGAGTACGCGGGGCGTAATCCCTGCTTCCAACTTCTAAATTCCGTAACTTTCGCGTACGAGCTCTGTTTTTCGGGTTCTTTATATCCACGCGTAGGTGAGATTATGCTCTTCAACTTTCATTTAGACTCCGTCGGCTAGTTTTGACTTTATTTTTAATGATATAATTTTAATAGGCCGGGCCTCCTAAAGTTCGTTAAAATTTCGTAGGTTCTTTATTCGACGTCGGTTTTCGTTTGTCTTTTGATTGTTTTATTACCACCGAGGAGATCTTCAACTTCCGTTTAGGTGGCGATAGCTAAATAACACTCGATCTTTAATCCGAGTTTTTAGCCCTCTACTACTGTTACGAAACTTTGAAAATTCGTAACTTCTTCATACGAGGTCCAATTTGGGCGATCTTTTTATGC
Organism: Lactuca saligna; assembly: GCF_052625555.1. Lineage (NCBI taxonomy): Eukaryota > Viridiplantae > Streptophyta > Magnoliopsida > Asterales > Asteraceae > Lactuca > Lactuca saligna. The sequence goes on from NC_136423.1 coordinate 102,359,599, forward strand.
ACGCTCATCTTTCAACGAGATCTACGACTTTTGTTTAGATACTTTAAGGCTAAAATGTATTTTATTGAGATTCCACTTTTTACGTCAAATTATGTTTTAACGTCGTGTCGTAATTATACGAGTGGTTATAATTTCTTTAATATAACTCGGTTTTGAGTGTTCTTTATGTTTTTGGAAACCTGGGCATGATATCCAATATTCGATGCATCCCAACTTAGATACCTGAACACTTTATTGTCGAGGTTAATTTCGTTGTTTTTAGCTTTCGAGTGTTTACAATGCTTTTGGGAAAAATTGGGTTGTCACAAGTACCAAACCAAACCTACCCTTTTAAGTTGTATTATTGTGTTTTTATTGTCATCTATTGTAGTAGGTTGATGATGATGAGGTGTTTGTTGACAACACTCAACAAAGAGTCATTGAAGAACCAACACAAAAGAGAAAAAGAGTAGGTAAAACAAGGTCCGATTGTTGGAAATCATTTGAGAAGATTTTTATTTATGGAGTTCGGCATGGAAAGTGCAAATGTTGAAAAAGGGTTCTCAAATCTGACGATGATAATACCGGTACGTCTAGCTTAAATAAGCATGCAGAGAATTGTAAGCAAAACCTCGACAATTTGAAAAACCAACAAACATTACAATTTATAAAAGAACCAACCGGGGAGGGTAGTGTTAGCACTTGGGAACATGATGACAAACAAATTAAAAAGGCTATATTGAATTTGTTTGTAGTGGGTGGTCTACCTTTTAAATTTGTAGAAAATGAGGCCTTTATTGAATACACAAATGCACCAAACGAGAAGGTGGTTATACCTTGTCGAACAACAATTTCAAAAAATGTGTCACTTTATTATCAAGAAGAAAGAAATAAGTTGGTAACATTCTTATGTAATCCCCTTAACACGGTTCATTTGACCACCGATTGTTGGACAAGTTCGAGTAAAAGGGTGCATTATATTTTCATTACCGCACACTTTATTGATGATAATTGGGAGATGCACAAACAGATAATCAACTTTAAAGAATTAGATAGTCAACGGGGGGAAGATATCAGACAAGAAGTGTTGAAATGTATTCAAGGGTGGGGTATTAAGAATGTCATGACTTGTACGGTTGATAATGCAACTTCTAATGACAAAGCTATAGAGTTTCTAAAAAACAAATTACTAAACTTGTACAATGAAGGAAAACACTTTCACATTAGGTGTATGGCACACATTATCAATCTAATTGTGAGAGACGGGATGAATAAAAATGAAGAAAATGTTAAATGTTTGCAAGACACCATAAGATACATTAGAAAGTCCACACAACGGATTGCTCTATTTAAAAAATGCATGAAAGTCGTCGGGGTGGAATCAACCAAATTTTTGTGCAATGATTGTCCCACTTGTTGGAACTCAACCTACGACTTATTAAATATCGCAGTGGATTTAGAAAAAGCTTTCTACGAGTATGAAATGGAAGGTAATTTTTTATGCATTGTTGCTGAATTTTTAGCCCTATTTAAACTGTCATATCTGCTTCATTCGAAGTCCGTTTGGGCTGATTTTTTTTTTTTTTTAAATTGTAGTTCAGTGTTTGGCAATAGTTATAGACTATTGAAACACCTCATTTTCATATGTATTGAATCACTTATAGCCCTCCAAAAATAATACATCAAATTTGTTTTAAATTTGTAACATCATTATTGTAGAATTTTTAGTTAACTTTAAACTGTCATATCTACTTCATTATGAGTCCGTTCAGGCTGATTTTTTTTAAAAAAAATTGTGGTTCACTGTTTGGCAATAGCTATAGACTATGGAAACACCTCATTTGCACATGTATTGACTCACTTACAGCCCTCCAAAAATGATATATCAAATCTGTTTTAAATTTGTAACAACATTATTGCAGAATTAGTTAACTTTAAACTGTCATATCTACTTCGTTATCAGTCCGTTCGAGCTGATTTTTTTTAAATTGTAGTTCACTGTTTGGCAATAGTTATAGAATTCGGAAACACCTTATTTGCATATGTATGGAGTCACTTACAACCCTCCAAAAATGATATATCAAATCTTTTTTATAGCATTTTTTTTGATAGATTGTCCCTTTGCATGAGATGTGGTAACCCCCGAGAGTGAGGATTTTGTAACTTGTCGAGCAATGGTCTCTTTTCTTGAGAAGTTCAAGGTCAAAACAAAATTGGTTTCGAAGACTTCAAAACCATTGGCAAATCGGTTTTTTGGAGAAGTATGTGGCATTTACAAGCATATACGGGTTTGGTCGAAAAACAAACGATTTTATTCAGTTGGGAAGGATATGATAGATAAATATGAGAAGTATTGGGGAGATTTTAAAATTTTGAATGACTACATGTACTTTGCGACTATCTTGGATCCATTGGATCCATGAATGAAGACATAATTTATTAGACATGCTTTTGAAACATTGATCAAGTACATGATGCCGGAAAATAAATCCCTTTCCGAATTAGATATTACTGTAAAAGCTAAGTCTTTAGTCAAGGATTGAAACGAGATTTGAGAACTTTTTTAATGGTTACAATGTCAACTCTAATGTACCATTTTAAACCAGTGGTAGTCAAGATGTCGTGCATATTGATGATGATGACGACTTTGTGGTGACTATTTTGTTCAATCGGCGAACTCATCGGCTTCAAAGGAAACGAAATTAACACGATACTTGAACGAATGACAAACCCAAGACGTTAAAGACGTTGATATACTAGTTTGGTGGAAAATAACGCATCTCGTTACCCAATTCTCTCGCGGATGGCAAAGGGTATAATTTTAATTACTTATATTTTTTGTTATAATGTAGTATGATTTAACATTATATGTTTATGTTATTAGATCTTTTGGGCATTCAAATCCGAGTATGCTTTTAGTACAAGCGGTCGCATAATTGATAGTTACCGAGCAAACTTATCCGACCTATAATAGAGACCTTGGTTTGCACCCAAGATTGGGTAAGGAAATTAAAGAAGCCCATTGTTGACAACACCGAAGACATTTTTAAAGATGGTAACATAGCTAAAGGTAACAAACAGAGTCATTTTATTATGTAATAAAAAATGTTGGTTATATACTCACTTTCACATTACTTTTTTTTCCGGTATATGTTAGAGTTGGAAGACGCGATACACACCCAAAATGGAAATGGGAAAAGACCGATAGATATTAACGACTAGTTTTTAGTTTTTTTGTTGATAAATGATTATTGCTTTGTAAGTTTTTAGTTTGGTTGATTATTGTTTTTGAATTTGAATCAAAATATTTGAACTTAAATAATTAGAACTTGATAAATGATTATTGGTTTGGTGATATTATTGTTAAACGAGCATTCATTCAAATTAAAGTTGTTAAACTAAAAACAAAAATACATGACTTTCTTCCACGAGATTACCTAGTCTAACATTCAAAATAATTCAAATCAAAATTCTTAAACAATTAAGAACAAAACAATACGTGTTCCTTGACCATCTTATCTAGTTAACACATCTTCAATCAATGTACATAAAACAAAAATAAAAATAATTAGTATTGAAAAAATGTTACCAAATAAATTAAAAATACAAAGCTTATTACTTAGCTATATTATTCGGATTTTTGGCACACGAACAGAAATAATTATTAAGACTACTTGTACTGTGTCTTGATGGATCGACTTTAAGTGTAGCAAAGCAATACTTACACTTTTCTTGCCTTGGTTAACCCCGTAATCTTCTACTACCACAACATATCAAAGTGTAGTCAACATGTGGACCTCTCCTTTAATTTCAAGTGTTAAACAAATAAGTAAAAACAATCTATGTATATTTAAAGCATGCAGAAAAATGAAGTATCAAAGAGACAAAGTCATACTTGATATCGAAGGTTAGCTTCCATGAATGCTTTTATAAAGAAAATTTGTCTTGATTTTATAAAGAAAATGAAGTATAAAGGCCCTATTTATAATGAGAAGTTATGGACTTGTGGTTTGTGGATATATTGATCTCGAGAGATGCAAATGAAAAGTTGACTTTTATGTTCTTGTTTTTGTAAATGAATTTTTTTCTTTCATTTATGTTCATGTGAAAAGTGGTGAAAGGAAACTAAAGTTTTAACAAAAAAAAAGTCAATCATTTGCCTAATAAATGGATCCAACCACTTGATAAAGTCACTGCCATATTCCAACAACATTACCATTTCCATTAATTGTCATCTTCTCGCATTAAATACAATATTAGTTATTTATAATTTTGAAAATGGAAATAAAAGCAAATAAAAGCATCAAACAAAATTTAGCTTTCTTAGAGAAACAGATCCCAACAAGGGTATTTTTGGAACTTATGATACCTTTTATTTTAACTTTAAAGAACAAAGAGTTATTATGAATTATTCTTAATTTGAGGCCTTGGAATATAATATACTATTGAAGCCAAGAAACAAACAACAATTCCTTTAGAATTACTCTTCTCGTATCCACCATCGTCAATCTTATTAAAGATGCTCAATATTTATGTTTCTTGTTTTACTTTGAATTTGCATATTAACTAATTACAAGTTTATACAAATTCAATACTCAATCAAGATTCTGAACGATTTTTAAGAAGTTATAATGTACCATTGCAGAAACTGCAAATAAGAGAAGGGGTATTTTTGGAAGTTTTGTTATTCCGGTTCCAATCTTGGGTTTCCGGTTCCAATGTTCAAATTCCGGTTCTAACCGGTTCCATACCCACTTTACCCGCTCTGATACCCGGAACCGAACCGGAACCAGTTCCCGTATACCAGTCCGGTTATCGGGTCTTATAATCCGTCAATTCCGGGTTCCGGGTTTTCCAAGTCCGGGTCCAACGGTCCGGGTTTGGACCAACTTTCATCCTTAATTCTACATACATGATGTGATGACCATATTTTGATGGTATTGCATGATCTAAGAGAAAGAAGGAAGCTTAAGTAGAGTTGGTGAAGGTTCTAATTAATGGTTTGGTGTAGGATTTTGTTGTAATAAGTTCTTTTTGGTATAAATGCAGTTTTGGTAGCTGGTTTAGTAGTTTACGGCCAGAGCATGAGTTTACGGCCGTAAACCCATGTCGGCCCAGGTCACTATATATAGAGGTCTGGTAAGTCTTTTAATGGTTGTTGATGCCATAGAGTTCACGGTTGCTATAGACGAGTTATACCAATCATTTTTCATTAATAGAAGCGTGTGCAAGCTTGTTCTGATTTTTGTTTCTACTTCATTCTCGTTGTTCTTTATTGTTTTGTTTTCTTGATCACTGGTAAGATCCGTTTCAGGACCTTACAATTGGTATCAGAGCAAGACCAGTGTTAAGGCATCTTACAATCGAGTTTTTGGCGATATTCCTCACTGTTTGAGATTAGAGTTGGTGTTTACTGTGAAAGGGAATCAAAGTTTAATCCAAAAAGCGTAGTTTCTTGAATTTCTAGGAGATTACGGCTAAGAGCTTACAGCCTTAAACACAACTTACGGCCGCAAACTCAAGATCTTTCTTGAACCGTAAACTGTGCTCGTAGACCGTATATCAAGAATCTTCAATAACCGCAAACCTACATTCAAAGACCGTAAATTCAGCTTGACCGTAAACCGAGTTTACGGCCACAAACTAACTTTGACCGCAAACATGTGTGTTGATCGGAAACTCAATTTTTTTTAAAAAAATAATAATAGTAAATAAAATCTATGTTTTTAAAATTAATAATCAATGGATTCACAAAGTCAAACACATGCATTCCAAGATGCTGTTTGCTGAATGTTTTCCTGAATGGAAGTACAGGATAGAGAAGTACATTAAAATGAAGGACTTCAAGATTTGGAGAAGCATCATTAAGAATCCTGTCAGAATAACTACCACTATTGCCAGACAAGTCACCAACAAAGCTATTGAGAACTACACTGATGAGGATTTTGAGAAGGTTGAGGAGCAAGAACAAGCTTTGACCACTCTCACCATGGCCCTGTCTCTAGATATTGCTCAAGGTTTTAGGGAGTATACTTAAGCAAAGGCTTTGTAGGAAGCCCTTATTGAGGTATATGAAGGGAATGAAGACATGAAGGAGAGCCGACAGTATATGCTGCGACAAAGGTTTAAAATGTTCAACTACATTCATGGAGAAACCCTAGAGGCACAGCTGTAGCGATTCATAACTCTTACCACTGAGATGACTGTAGCAGGAATCTTTTTCACGAAGTCTGAAATAAATAAAAAGCTACTAAATACTCTCCCAAAGTCATGGGACACGAATGTGGCTGTTATTAAGAAGACGAAGGATCTAAGTCGCCTTACTCTTGCTGAAATGATGACAATCATCAAGGCCTATGATATTGATGACAAACAGCGGGAGATAAATCATGTGAATTTATACTCACCTGCAAACCTTAGGAGCTCATCTCAACATGCTCTTTCATCTCTCACCTTTTCCTCTGCATGTCAGCCCTTTACTGCTCATCAAGCTTAGATTCAATCCTTTTCCACTCCATCAGCTACTTCACTTCCCGCTGCATCAGCCATGCCTTTCTCTCAAAACCAATCATTTGTTGCTACTCAAGCTGCTTCTCCCTCTAATATGGCTTCTTCCTCAAACGCCAAGGAGTGTCATAAAAATCTTGCTCTCGCTACAGGACTTGTTAACTGCTACAATGCTCTTGTAGCTGGAGATCTTCCGCCACAATTGTCATTTGCTAATCTTGATCAGGTTCATCCTGAAGACATAGAAGAAATGGGTATTACATGGAAAATTACCATGGCAGTTTTCAGGGCAAAGTAGTTTGCGAAGAAGACAAGGAAGAATAATTGGGGGATAAGTGCCGATAAAAAGGTAGGGTTCAGCAAGGGAAAGCTGTGTTGTTTCAACTGCCATGAGCCACGTCATTTTGCTCATGAGTGCCCAAAGCCGGATAGAAGATTAAACAATGACCAGACGATGGTTGCAGTAGGAAACAATCGGAGCCATGCTCAAGTCAACAATGAGAAGGCTATGGTTGCGCAATCATTTTACTGGGAGGATCAAATGCAGACCCTGAATATATCAAGACCTGAAAATGCTCATTTGGCTCAAGTTGGTGGTGAAGCTTCCGTATAGAGTGTTGCAGTTGAAGATCAAGTGATGGAGATGCAGTTTGCACTGATGGTCTCTTCTGCTTCTGAACCAAAGAAAAATGAGGTAAGTCTGCCTTCATGCTCTCAAGCTTGTATTGATTATGTTAAAATTCTTCATGAGGAAATTGAAACACTACGTAGAGAAGTAGAGGACCTTAGATATGAGGGTTATCAACTTAGAAAAGGACAAAAACCCCTTAAGGCCTAGTTAGACACTAAAATAAAGGACTTTAGAAGACTTTAGGAAGACTACAACAATAAATGTGAAAATTATGATTACTTAAAGAAACAGGATGCAGAGTTAACTACTGAACTTGAAACATTAAAAGGCAAATTTGAAACTGCTGATTTTTATTTTAGAAAATTTGATGTATCAAGTGAGGTAGTTTCCAACATGGTAGACCATTGCATACAATTTAAACATAATCAGTCAAAGGGTCTAGGGTATGATAAAGTGCCTCCTGCTTTCAACCATTCATATCAGTTTCAACCTTTGTCCAAGGAGGAGATTGCCAATGAATGTAACATACACGTTCTGAAATTGTGTATTGTTATTATTAAAAGTGAATAAATTTGAGTGTTGAGTTCTAACAGATGGTTTTTACTAGAAATGAAGTAAAACTATGTTTAGAATCACTTAGAAAATATTGGAAGTCTTATGAGATTCCAATTAAAAGCCAAATAGTGAAATTTAGCGAAAATATGAAATTTTAAATATGTAAAATTTTATTATTTGATGTTGTAGACAATCTCGTTAGAAAATTGTAGGCGAAAACCTCGTCAAAATCCGAGTTATAACCAAGAAGTTATGACCAACCGAAGATCCGCGACAAAACCGGCACGACGCCGAATGACGTAAAAAGTAAGTTTTTTTTTGATAAACTACTTTTTAGCCTTATAAATCTAAATGAAAGTCATAGTATTCGTTAAACCGAGAATTTCGATAAAAAGAACGCCAAAATCTGACTTCGTATGAGGAAGTTATGATTTTTTGAAGTTTCAACTTAGCAGTAGACAGCTAAAAACTCGAATTTTAGATCGAGCGATATTTTACCGATACATCCTAAATGAGAATCGAAAGTCTCGTCATTTGTAGTACAACGGTAAAAAGTCTGACGAAAACGGATGTCAGATGAAGAAGTTATGAATTTTTAACGGATTTTCCTGTCCTGGTCTGTTAAAAATAATAATATTAAAAATAAATCAAAATTAGCCGATGAAGTCTAAATGAAAGTTGTAGAGCGTAATTTTAGTTACACGTGCATATAAAGAACATCAAAAACAGAGCTTGTATGCAAAAGTTATGGATTTTAGAAGTTCGGGGCCCGAAAACCGAAGAAATTCGCATGAATAGTGTCCGACCACATCACCTCGCACGAAGCAGGTGCGTCACCGGAGACGTGGCCCAAACCGGAGACCTACGAAGCAGCTGCGTCAACCTCATCTGGATCTCACCCCGTGTTCGAAGCAGCTTAGTCATCCGAGCAGCTGGCAACGTGTGTCGCAACCCTCTCGCACCGATGGCTCGGCCAATCCGAGACCGCCGCCTGTTTCGCTCCGCTGCTACCACCGGGCCCCTCGCTGCCATCTGTCTTGTTCTTGGCCGAACCCTCGCCTATAGATAGGAGGACCTGCGAGATCCTCCGACTAACTTTGGAAATTTACCATTTTTCACCCCTAAATCCATATTTACATTATTTTGACTTTTCCCGAAGCCCCGGTATCAATTTTAGCACCCGAAACACGTGCCGAGACCCCGAGAAGCCCGAAAATTTTATCTTTTTGGTTTTGAAGCCCTACCTTCGCAGAGCCCGGTTTTCAATTAAGCTCCCGGTTTTCAACATAGAAAGACATATTTAAAGCCGAAGTGCTATCCAAATTACTATTTTAACCCACGGTTAACTTAAGGTGAGTTCAATATATAGAAACAATTGTATGTTATGTGTTATATGTGCTATGTGATTTTCATTCTTATCATTCTGAGTTATTTTCTCGTGTTATTCGCTATGTTTATAGCAATTGTAATACCTTTGACCATGTGATCAGTGAAAGGACTTAGATTCACATTGGTACTGGTACGTAGCCTCTAGCCATGTAGAGCATGTCTCCGTAAGAGAATGACTTCTATTCTATGGCATTGGCAAATGGTTAGACAGGACTATAAGCCTGAATTCTAATAAGATGTTAATCAGAAATTGCATGTCATCTATGCCATTCGGGCCAAAGCTTTATTGATGTATATCAAGAATTGAAAAGAATATCTTTGAATAATGTCTTTGATTGATATGAACGCTTGTCACATGATCTCACATACATCTTGTTGTTCCTCTTTGCTTTGCCACATTGAAGTATATATATGGCATAACATTATATTGTATCTATTTTTGAACTCACTAAGCGTCACCACTTACCCTATCAATGTTTAAAAATTGCAGGTAATAAATAACTAGTATGTTTACATACTATTGAAAGATGTAGAATAGTTTGTAATAGTACTTTTGTACTACTTTTTATGTTTGTATAAATTACAATATCCTGGGTAGTTATGTAATATATATAACACTTTGTAATAGAAGGTTTGTATCCAATAGTTTGTAAATCCTTTATATCAATGTAAAATATTGCTTTTATGAATATGCAAATAGCATGTTTTGGAGTAATGATATTGTGAAGTACGAAAGTTTGGGTCTTTCAAAAATACGAAAGTTGGGGTGTTTCAACCATGGTATCAGAGCAGTAGTTTAAGCGAACTAAATTCCACGGATTGGTATTTAGACTTAAACTATAGGAAGTTCAATATATGAACTTAATCACTGTAAGTATAGGGATACAAACCATATGAAATATATAAGTAAAAGTATTAGGTAATAGTAAACCCTAATATTCTAAAATACTATCTTACTCCGTATTTCAGATCGATGGGTGAACAAGTAAGTAGCCATACCCCTGATGTTAGTGGAGATCCTCAACCCGAGGAAGTGAATACTCCACTATCTCCTCTTGAGGAGCGACTTTTAGGTAAACTTGCCGGTGTTATTTGAAAAACTCTCGAAGAACACAAAAAGAATGATGATAAAGGAAAAGAGAAAGTCACTGGAGAATCTTCAAGCGGAAAGGTGAAGCGTCCCTCGTTCAAAGATTTCAAGAGTAGTGGTGCTACGGAGTTTTCTGGTGTCCTTAATCCTATAATTGTTCTAACTTGGATTCAGAACACCGAGAAAGTATTTCGTGTTTCTCATGTGGATGATGAAGACAAGGCTATTTATGCTTCTACAATGCTCATTGGAGAAGTTTTAGTCTGGTGGGAAGCAACATATGAAGCTCTCGATGGATGTGACCACGAGAACTTATCCTGGGAGTTTTTCAAGACTCGTGTGCTAGAGAAGTATTCTCCTCTAGATATGAGGAGAAGATTGGAGAAGGAATTCCTCGAGCTTAAACAAGGAGGAATGACTGTGAATGAGTATGAAACTCAATTTAATCAAAGAGCAAGGTTTTCTACGAAGTATATTCCAACTGAAGACGAGAAAATTCAGTTATTCATGGAGGGACTACGACACGAAATCCATGATTTCATTGTCAACCGGGATGTTCTGTCATTCGATAAAGCCGTTGAGTATGCTCGAAGGCGTGAGCATGACTTAGAAATACGTGGTGCCACTCTTACTATTCCAAAGCATCCACGTACTGAAAGAACTACTCCTGCTTCCACTATTCCACCAGCTCAATCTATTCGAACTGATCCTAGCAAGCAAGCACAATCTTAGAGTGCTTTTCGTGGCTGTGGTAGGTCACAATCTTGTTCTATTCAATCACCGTCATGTCGCGTTTGTGGAAGGAATCATCCGGGTCAATGCAAAATAGACAAGGAATCCATTGTCTGTTATGGGTGTGGAGAAACAGGTCATATCAAGCCAGCTTGCCCAAGGAAGGATGTGACTTGTTATGCATGTGGTATTACTGGCCACAAGAAGCGTTTTTGCCCTACTCTTACCAGCCAAGTGACGGGAAGTTAAACTTCTGTTCAACAACCAGCGAGAAGTCAAGTCCCTGTCCAACAACCGAAGAATACTAATGCTAAAAAGGAGGAGGTGCCAAAAGCTAAGGGTCGTGCATTCCAGATTCCCACAAAGGAAGCACGTGAGGACCCAAATGTCGTGACGGGTACATTTCTTGTCAACTCTAGACCTGCTCACATCTTATTTGATTTTGGTGCCTCAGATTCTTTCGTATCTTATGAATTTGTGCATTCTTTTCAAACTATTTGCTATGCACTCGCGCAACCATTTCATGTAGATACTGTAGGAAGTATATCATTAATTGCTGATAAAATCTATAGGGATTGTGTCATAGAAATTGAAGGCTATAATTTTCTTGCTAACCTAATCCCTATCTCCTTGCCCAATTTTGATATTATTCTCGGCATGGATTGGTTGTCAAAGAACCATGTAGAACTCTTGTGTTACAAAAAGGTGGTACGCATTCCTATTGAAGGGGAATATCCTATTCATGTCTACGGTGAAAAAAGAATCTTAAAAATAATCTCTTTCCTCAAAGCTCGTAAATTCATATCGAAAGGTTGTCCTATCTATCTGGCCTATACAGTTGACATCTCAAGAAAGGAGAATAAAATTGTAAATGATATTCCCATTGTTAACGAATATCCCGATGTTTTCCCCGATGATCTGCCTGGACTTCCTCCGGATAGACAAGTAGAATTCCGAATTGACCTTGTGCCCGGTGCTGCTCCGATCGCAAAGACTCCTTATCGTCTTGTACCAGCCGAGATGAAAGAAATGATGATCCAACTGCAGGAATTACTTGAAAAAGGCTTTATTCGATCGAGTACCTCTCCCTGGGGTGCTCCAATATTGTTTGTCAAGAAGAAGGATGGATCGATGCGAATGTGCATTGATTATCGTGAGCTGAACAAAATGACTATCAAGAACAAGTACCCACTACCTCGCATCGATGATTTATTCGATCAAATTTAGGGTGTTAGTTATTTCTCAAAAATTGATTTGAGATCTGGCTATCATCAGTTGAAAGTACAAGAGCAAGATGTACCGAAGACTGCTTTCCGTACTCGTTATGGGCATTTCGAATTCCTTGTCATGCCATTCGGTTTGACAAATGCTCCTGCCGTATTCATGGATATGATGAATCGAGTATGCCACCCACTGCTCGATAAGTCTTTCATGGTATTCATTGACGATATTCTAATCTATTCCAAGTCTGAAGCCGATCATGCCGTTCATATTCGTGAAATCTTAGAACTTCTTCGAAATGAGAAACTTTATGCTAAATTCTTGAAATGTGAATTTTGGCTTCGTCAAGTTCAATTTCTCGGCCATATTATTTCTAGTAACGGTGTATCTGTAGATCCCATCAAAATCGAAGCCATTCAAAATTGGGAAGTGCCCCGTAATGCTTCCGAAATTCGAAGTTTCTTAGGTCTTGCGGGATATTACCGGAGATTCATTAAAGACTTTTCTCATATAGTCGTACCTCTCACAAGTCTTACACGGAAGGAAGTGAAGTTCGAATGGGGTGAAGATCAAGAAAAAGCTTTCTCAACTCTAAAAGATCTTTTGACTCATGCTCCCATCTTATCACTCCCAGAAGGTGATGATGATTTCTCCGTATATAGCAATGCTTCAAGATTGGGACTCGGTTGTGTGTTGATGCAGCGTGGTAAAGTGATAGCCTATGCCTCAAGACAACTGAAAGATTATGAAAAGAATTATCCCACTCATGATCTTGAACTCGCTGCAGTAGTATTTGCCCTAAAACTTTGGAGACATTACCTTTTTGGTACAAAATGCCAATTATTTACCGACCACAAGAGTCTCAAGTATATATTCAATCAACAAACTTGGAATATGAGACAACAACGAGCCATGAAGCTAATCAAAGACTATGATTGTGAAATCCTGTACCATCCTGGAAAGGCTAATGTGGTTGCAGATGCACTTAGCAGGAAAGTTTATCGTAATAGTATGTGTTAAACTATTACTCACACTACGGTGAAGTTCACCATTCTTGATGAACTAGAGAAGTGACAAGTTGAAGCCTTAAAGCCAGAAAATGTAAAAAAGGAAGGAATGGTACATTATACCGATATTCTACTTGATCATCCACGAGGATTAAAAGTATTTAAGAATCGGCTATGGATTCCAAAGATTGGTGGATTAAGACAGAAGATTTTAGATGAAGCTCATAAGTCTAAGCTATCAATACATCCTGGCACAAGTAAAATGTACTATGATGTAAGAGCTGATTATTGGTGGCCTGGATTAAAGAGAGACATTGGAAGATATGTACAGGAATGCTTAGTATGCTTACAAGTCAAAACAGAACACCAAAAGCCTTATGGAACTCTAGAAAGCCTTAGTGTTCCTGTATGGAAGTGGGAAGAGCCGTCCATGGATTTTATTACCAAATTGCCAAAGACTGCTAGACAGAATGATAGCATTTGGGTAATTGTCGACCGTCTGAATAAGAGTGCACATTTTCTCGCCATGTGTGAAATGGCTCCAATGGAGAAATACGCACAGGTATACTTGGATGAAATTGTTGCAAGACATGGTGTGCCACTAAAGATCATTTCCGATCGCGATACTCGCTTCACTTCTCACTTTTGGGCGAGTATGCAACGCGAATTGGGATCTCGTGTTGCTCTCAGCACCGCTTATCATCCTCAGACAGATGGTCAGACATAGAGAACAATCCAGACATTAGAAGATATGCTTCGTGCGTGTTTTGGAGTTCGGTGGTAATTGGGATAAATACTTACCGCTTGTTGAATTTTCGTATAATGATAGTTACCACACTTCAATCAAAATGCCACCATATGAAGCATTATATGGTCGCAAATGCCGTACGCCATTATCTTGGCGTGATGTAGGATAGAAGTTCCTTGGAGGCCCTAAAATGATTCAAGACACTACCGACAAGATTCAAATCGTACGAGAAAGAATGAAAGCGGCCCAGGATTGACAGAAGTCCTATACGGAAAAGAGAAGACGACCTATAGAATTTCAAGTGGGTGATTTCGTGATGCTGAAGGTATCCCCATGGAAAGGCCTTATGCGATTTGGGAAGAAAGGAATGTTGAGTCCTAGATTTGTTGGTCCTTTCAAAATCATCCAGAGAATTGGAAAGCAAGCTTACCACTTAGAATTGCCTGAAGCTTTTGGGGGTATTCATGATGTGTTTCATGTAAGTTATCTGCGCAAATGCTTGAGTATCTACGATGAGACAGTTCCATTATCCGAAGTGAAATTGGATAATAAGTTAAGATATGTAGAAGAGCTTGAAGAAATCGTGAATAAAAGAACAACTAAGCTACGCAATAAAGAAGTAGAATTGGTGCTTGTCAAGTGGAAACACCATCATCGCCCAAACTATACTTGGGAGAATAAGAATGAGATAAAAGCAAAATATCCTCATTTATTTTAATCGATGTAATTTCGGGGATGAAATCCTCAAAAGGAGGAGGTATTTGTAACATACACGTTCTGAAACTATGTATTGTTATTCTTAAAAGTGAATAAAATTGAGTGTTGAGTTCTAACAGATGGTTTTTACTAGAAATGAAGTAAAACTATGTTTAGAATCACTAAGAAAATATTGGAAGTCTTATGAGATTCCAATTAAAAGCCAAATAGTGAAATTTAGCGAAAATATGAAATTTTAAATAAATAAAATTTTATTATTTGATGTTGTAGAGAATCTCGTTAGAAAATTGTAGGCGAAAACCTCGTCAAAATCCGAGTTATAACGAAGAAGTTATGACCAACTGAAGATCCGCGACAAAACCGACACAGCACCGAATGACGTAAAAAGTAAGCTTTTTTGATAAACTACTTTTTAGCCTTATAAACCTATATGAAAGTCATAGTATTCGTTAAACCAAGAAATTCGATAAAAAGAACGCCAAAATCTGACTTCGTATGAGGAAGTTATGACTTTTCGAAGTTTAAACTTAGTAGTAGATAGCTAAAAACTCGAATTTTAGATCAAGAGACATTTTGCCGATACATCCTAAACAAGAATCGAAGGTCTCATCATATGTAGTACAACGGTAAAAAGTCTGACGAAAACGGATGTCGGATGAAGAAGTTATGAATTTTTAACGGATTTTCCTGTCCCGGTCTGTTAAAAATAATAATATTTAATATAAAGTCAAAATTAGCCAACGAAGTCTAAACGAAAGTTGTAGAGCGTAATTTTAGCTATGCGTGCATCTAAAGAACGTCAAAAACAGAGCTCGTATGCGAAAGTTATGGATTTTAGAAGTTCGGGGCCCGAAAACTAAAGAAATTCGCATGAATAGTGTCCGCCCACGTCACCTCGCACGAAGCAGGTGCGTCACCGGAGACGTGGCCCAAACCGGAGACCTACGAAGCAGCTGCGTCACCCTCGTCCGGATCTCACCCCGTGTCCGAAGTAGCTTAGTCATCCGAGCAGCTGGCAACGCGTGTCGCAACCCTCTCGCACCGATGGCTCGGCCAATCCCAGACCACCACCTGTTTCGCTCGCTGCTGCCACCGAGCCCCTCGCTGCCATCTGTCTTGTTTTTGGCCGAACCCTCGCCTATATATAGGAGGACCTGCAAGATTCTCCGACTAACTTTGGAAATTTACCATTTTCACCCCTAAATCCATATTTACATTATTTTGACTTTTTCCGAAGCCCCGGTATCAATTTTAGCACCCGAAACACGTGCCGAGACCCCGAGAAGCCCGGAAATTTTATCTTTTTGGTTTTGAAGCCGTACCTTCGTAGAGCCCGGTTTTCAATTAATCTCCCGGTTTTCAACATAGAAAGACATATTTAAAGCCGAAGTGTTGTCCAAATTACTATTTTAACCCCCGGTTAACTTAAGGTGAGTTCAATATATAGGAACAATTGTATGTTATGTGTTATATGTGCTATGTGCTTTTCAGTATTATCATTCTGAGTTATTTTCTCATTTTATTCGCTATGTTTATAGCAATTGTGATACTGTCACACCCCCAAACCTGAACGGCGGAAACGTTCGGGGGCGGATGACTTCATGTGGTAACGTAACAAATGAATACATCGTAAAGAAAGCAATACAACCATCATATATATATATAATTGAAAGTTTACATTTGTCAAAAGTTACATGTTCAAATCCAATTACAATATGATGTCAAAATATGAGATTAACTGGCGCCGCAACATCCCTTCATCAAAAGCATAATGATACCTGTAGTTATTGAATCCCTGGGACATACAAGTAATTTTGAAAGAGTAGATCAGCATTTAAGCTGGTGAGTTTCATAAGTATTTACTGACAATGTTTGTATGAAATGAAATATCTTGCCCTTGTTTGTTTGTATTTAGAAAATCCTATATTTTCTACTAGTATAAAAGTAGTCTTCCTTCCAGACCAAAGTTTGTTTCCAAAAATGTATGTAAGTGTAAAGATAACCAATGTGTTTGAAAACCTCATAAATCAATGTATTTTTAATACCTCCTGTGAGTTTTATAACCATACTATTGACTTGGGATGCCTATACACAACGTTCTTCAGGAGTTGGAATGTTATGACGTTTGTCACCCCAAATGGTGGATAATAGCTAACAGTCGGGACGCGGGTTGTCAAGCCCGTATAGATCTATACACAAACACCATGCTCCCCCTCCAAGGGATTCTGGTATATAATACAGGACTTGAAATGTGTACTCGAACGTACGTGAAGTTAATGTCTCACAGAACCGTAGTATAAAAACATATTTACGTGTTAAAATGTTCGTTTGTTATTGTATATGAAAGTGATTTCTTGAAAATCGTGTTTCTAGTATGTAAAAGTTAGCAATATCCTCATAATACTATACCTTTTATAGTTTTCTAAAAGTGTGCCTCGTTTGTTTTAGAATATCTAGAAAAGAAATCACTTGTTATGAAAGCATAGATTTTTGTAGAGCCTAAGATAGACACATATACTTTAAATCTAGGAAAAATGTTTAGTTTATACATGTATTACAACAATTTATAGTTTTAAAGATATACTGCTATTGTAATATATTTTGTATACGGGAGTTCCCTATAAAGTTTATAAATCACATATGATTCTACTTAATAAAAGTGTATAATAATCTTTATATATAACACCCGATAGTAGTCGTGTGTTTTACTTGTATTCCCCCCCCCCCCCCCTTAGAAAGCATATAAAAGCGTTTAGAATATTTAAAAAGGGTTAATTAAGGGTTATGAACTCACTTGACAGTTCGAGGATAGCAAGATGGAAAAACCGGGCAGAGTTTCGTCTCGGGAATCTCGGGAGTAAAATCGACCTTTGGGACTTGCACAAAATGACCAGGGCTTCGGGGTAGTGCGGGCACGGAAGTCGAGGCAATATCGTGAGAGAAATGAGAGGAATGGGGTAAATTTTCCGGAACCCTCGCACCTCTATTTATAGGAGGCTGAGAGGCCTCGTTATGCGGGGCGTACGCACGTACGCTGGGCGTACGCGTATGTCATGCGTGACCGATTCCTCCACTGCCTCGGAGCTCGGATGGGACGATTCGGCAGTTCGCACAGGCGCGACGTGGACGATCCGAGGCCAAGGCCTTCGCGTACGCGGGGCATACGGGGTTATGCGGCGCGTAACTCGGATGAGTATGCTGACTCCCCCTTCGGATAATACCAGATTTTGATTTAAATAAATATATAATTTATTTAATAAACTTCAAAAATTCAAATCTTCTTCATACCAACTCCGTTTTCGACGTTTTTTATATCCCCGCGAAGGTCAAACCATACTCTACAACTTTCGTTTAGATTCCGTCAGCAAATTCCGACATTATTTTTATTATTTATTTATAAAATGTCGTGATTAAGAAATTTCTTTAAACAATTCATAACTTCTTTATCTGACGTCGGTTTTTGCTAGACTTTTTACCGCTGAAATACCAATGTCGAGACCTTCGATTCTCGTTTAGGTCATTCCGGCCAAAAGTCGCTCGATCTCCGATTCGAGTTTTTAGTTGTCTGTTGCTAAGTCGAAGTTGGAAAAATCTTAACTTCAATATACGAAGCCGGGTTTGGGCATTTTTTTACGTACGATCCCGGTTTAATGATATAAAACATAGTTGGTAGTTAAATAGAAACTTTTTGGACATTTTATTATCAACGTTAATTTTATTAACTCAAAAGTGGTTACAATACTTGACCTATTAGGCCATTACAAAGAGTTGAAATATCGGGTTATCACATCATCCCCCCGTTAGAGGGAATTTCATCCCGAAATTTAAAGTAGTAAAGACACTAGTGAACATGAAAGAGATGAGGGTACTTTTGTTTCATCTGATCTTCTCATTCCCATGTGAATTCAGGTCTCCGCTTGGCGCTCCAGCGAACCTTCACGATGGGTATGCGACTTTGTTTTGTTTGTTTGACCTCTCGGTCCATGATTTCTACTAGTTCTTCCACGAAGTTGAGGCTCTCGTTGATCTTGATTTCGTCGAGTGGAATAACAAGAGTCTCATCGGACAGACACTTTTTCAAGTTTGAGACGTGGAAGGTTGGATGTACGTTACTAAGTTCACGCGGTAGGTTAAGCTTGTAAGCCACAGGGCCGATTCTGGAAAGAATCTCGAAAGGCCCTATGTATCTTGGATTTAGTTTCCCCCGCTTTCTAAAGCGTATTAAACCCTTCCACGGTGAGACCTTTAATAAAGCGTGGTCTCCTACCTGGAATTCCAAAGGTTTCCTCCTTTGGTCAGCGTAGCTTTTCTATCGGTCTATAGAGGCTTTCAATCGTTCACGAATCTGAACGATCTTCTCTGTTGTTTCACGTATGATTTCCGGACCGGTGAGAGTGCTTTTAGGAACTCTTACTTTAGCTAACTGGGTATTGCGAACTTCAGTCCAACACAGAGGGGATCTGCACCTTCGACCATAGAGGGCTTCGAACGGAGCAGCCTTTATGCTTGTATGATAACTATTGTTGTATGAAAATTCGACAAGGGGTAAATGGATATCCCATGCCTTTCCAAAGTCAATCACACAGGCTCTCAGCATATCTTCTAAAGTCTGTATCGTTCTCTCACTCTGCCCGTCTGTTTGTGGGTGGTTGGCTGTACTCATGTCTATCTTAGTCCCTAGGGAACCTTGTAGTGACTGCCAGAATCTTGAAGTGAATCTACTATCTTGGTCGGAGATAATGGATATCGGAACACCATGCAGTCGCACTACTTCCCTTAAGTAAGTTCTTGTAAGCTTTTGCATTTTGTCAGTCTCCTTGATGGGTAGGAAATGCGCAGATTTGGTCAATCTGTCGACGATGACCCATATGGTATCGAGTCCACCCGTCATCTTGGGTAACTTGGTTATGAAGTCCATAGTAATCCGTTCCCATTTACATTCTGGTATCTCTGGTTGTTGTAGTAATCCTGACGGTTTTTGATACTCAACCTTAACCTTAGCGAAAGTAAGGCATTTACTTACGAAGGTAGCAATTTCTGCTTTAATGTTAGGCCACCAGTACAAATTCTTAAGATCCAGATACATCTTATCTGAACCCGGGTGAACGGAATACCTCGTGTTGTGTGCTTCAGTCATTACTACGTCTCTGAACCCACCATGTTTCGGCGTCCAGATTCGGTCCATAAGATAATATGCTCCGCCACCCTTGGCTTCTAGATTCTTTTCCATTCCTCTCAGGGATTCACTCGCCACATTTTTAGGTCGCAAAGCTTCCACTTGTGCCTCCTTAATTTGCGTGGATAAGTGGGAATGGATAGTCATAGTCAGAGATTTGACCCTCCGACCAGTGTATTCCTTTCGACTGAGGGCGTTAGCTACCACGTTGGCCTTGCCAGGATGATAATTTCTCATTCGTAGTCATTTAGTAACTCAACCCATCGTCTTTGTCGCATGTTGAGTTCCTTCTGATCGAAAATGTGTTGAAGGCTCTTGTGATCGGTGAAAATAGTACTCTTTGTTCCGTATAAGTAGTGTCTCCAGATCTTCAGAGCAAATACCACTGCTCCTACCCTCTCTGCATAAGAACACAACCAAGTCCTTGATTTGACGCATCACAATACACTACGAAGTCTTCTATCCCTTCCAGGAGGGATAGTATCGGTGCGATGCAGAAGGCCTGTTTTAGTGTTTGGAACTCCTTTTCTTGTTTCGCTTCCCAGTTAAAGGCCACGCCTTTCTGGGTTAATGCAGTAAGAGGTTTCGCAATGCTAGAGAAGTTCTTTATAAATCTGCGATAGTAGCCGGGGAGACCTAGAAATTGACGAATTTCTGTAGGTGTCTTTGGTGCCGACCAGTTCTCGATGGCCTTGATTTTGGAGGGGTCCACGTGTATCCCTTTCTCGCTAACCACGTGGCCCAAAAATTCGACTCTTCGAATCCAAAATTCGCATTTAGAGAACTTCGCATAGAGTTTCTCCAATCGCAGTGTTTCTAAGACTTTTCGTAGGTGTTGACTATGCTCTTCCTTACTTCGGGAGTAGATAAGTATATCATCGATAAAGACGATGACGAACCGATCTAAGTAGGGACGGCATACCCTATTCATTAGGTCCATAAATACTGCTGGTGCGTTGGTTAATCCAAATGGCATTACTACAAATTCATAGTGCCCATAACGAGTTCGGAAAGTTGTCTTGGGAATATCCCCCTCAAGTACCCGTAATTGGTGATATCCGGATCCTAGATCTACCTTCGAGAAGTAGTATGCTCCTTGGAGTTGATCGAATAGGTCGTCAATACGGGGTAGAGGGTAACGGTTCTTGACATTAAGTTTGTTCAGCTCTCTGTAGTCGATGCACATGCGGAACGATCCGTCTTTCTTCTTTACGAACAAGATCGGTGCTCCCCAAGGTTAGAAAATTGGTCTTATGAATCCTCTTTGCAGGAGTTCATTAAGTTGACTGGACAGTTCTTGCATCTCTGCTGGTGCTAGACGATAAGGCGATTTCGCTACTGGGGTAGCCCCTGGAACTTAGTCGATTCTGAATTCGACTTGGCGTTGTGGTGGTAATCCTGGTAGTTCTTCTGGAAAGATATCGGGAAAGTCGCGTACTTCTGGAATGTTCTTGATGTCCTTCAGTTCCTGGCCTGTATCAACGATGTGCGCTAGGAATGCTTGACAATCCTTCCGTAAACACTTTCGAGCTTGGATGCACGAAATGATATGAAGGTTCGTACTTGATTTGTCGCCTTAAATCACTAATGTTTCGTTGTTACGGAGATTAAGACGAACTGCTTTTTCAAAACACATGATGTCGGCGCGAAGAAGACTTAACCAATCCATGCCGACTATGACGTTGAAACATTTAATAGGAACCGACATGAGATTGATTGGGAAAGAATGACCGTGTAAAGTTAACGTATAGTCCTTGTATATGTAGTTAGTGTTTTCGGTTTTTCCGTTGGCCATCTCTACTGTGAATGATTTTTCTAGTTTGCTAGGTTTAGGTTTAAGTAAGTGAATAAAGTTTTGACTCACGAAGCTTCTCTCCGCTCCACTATCGAATAATATGCATGCATATGAATTATCGAGGAGGAACGTACCAGCAACTACAATTGGGTCAGCTATAGCTTTGTCGTGGCCTATAGTCAAAACTCGTCCCACACTGCCGGTGCCTGTTGCCTTAGGGCAGATCCTCTTGTAGTGGCCCACCTCGCCACAACCGTAGCAAGTCTGGCCTATACCCGCACTGGGAACTTGAGTGATCGGCTTTGCGGGATCCTTGCAGAAACGGGCTGTGTGTCCCTTTCTGTTGCAGTTGGCGCACTGCATTTCCCGACAAGGTCCATGGTGGTGGTAAGTGCATTTGGTGCACTTTGGAAGGTTACCTACATAAGGCTTTGTTGTGTAGGTATTTGTAGGAGCTGTGGTAGGTACCGTGGCAGCATTCACTGAAACCAGTTGTTTCTTTGCTGATTCTTGGGAAGACCCACCCTTCCCTTTATTCCATACTCTCTTCCTGTTGTTGTTGTTGTTGTTGTTGTTGTTGTTGTTGTTGTTGTTGTTATTGTTGTTGTTGTTTCCTCTCTGTGGTTCTGGTGCAGAAACGATTGAGTTCTGATGGCCTCCGTAGTCAATCAGAGATTGTGCCAGTTCCTTAGCACTTTCAAAAGTGTCAGGTTTGGAAGCTAACACGCTTGACTGTATTTGGGGCGTCAGTCCCCATGTGTACCTCTCTATTTTCTTGCTCTCAGGAGCAATCATATCTGGGCAAAGGATTGCCAGTTTGCAGAATCTGTTGGTATACGTTGCGATGTCGGTACCAACCATTCCGAGAGTCCAGAGTTTATGTTTGAGCTTTTGAATCTCTCTCCGTGGGCAGTATTCTCTCATCATCATGGCTTTGAGGCTCTCCCATCTTATGGAGTTTGCCACTATTAGAGTAAGTACTTTAATGTGGCCATTCCACCAAGTTAAAGCTCTATCAATGAGTGTGAAGGTTGCAAATTTGACTTTGCTGTGCTCGGGGCAGGAGCAGATTTCAAAGACTGATTCTGTCCTTTCAATCCACTGTCTCAGAGCCATCACACCACCAGTTCCATAAAACATACGAGGTTTGGCATTAGTAAAGTCCTTATAAGTGCATTCTCAGGGTTGCCCATGACTCTCGCCATGGTTGGATAGGTGTGTGCAAGTTCTCGAGTCATTAGTACTCGAGTTATTGAGCTGTGACATGGCAGCTGCTACCGCTACGGTGACTGCTGCTTGGAACATGACAACATCAAATTGAGGAGGTGGAGGTGGTGGTGGTGGTATCGGTGTTTCATTGATAGGGTTACGTCTGGTATTCCTACGTGGCGGCATCTTTAACTATATGTTTAAAAGATGATGATATGGATAAGAATAAGTGAAAAAAATGAATGTGTCTCATGAACCAAATTGCCATAGTTCAACAACAGATGATAGCATGAAAAATAGAAAAATGAAAGTTATTTGTAAGACTGAAAGTATGAAACAAGTATTTGGTTTCTCGATGACTTTTCAAGGTTTGAATGAAAAACTCAACGTAGTAATAATAGTGTCACTTATATTAATATAAAGTTGATACAACGATCATGAAAATTTGACCCTTATAAGGGTCTCCGATTACAAAGTTCGAGAAATTTAAAGACTTTTAGCCGAGGTCCTAAGTTATAACAAAATTTGAGGTTTTCACAAGTACTACTTGCGACGTGTGTTGCACTTGGAGCTCGATTCTGCATCTGATTGCTTCGAATCCATAAGATGCCTATCAAGGTTGGCTTGTTGTTCCCTCAATTCTGCGAAGGCTGCATTCACTTGTGCTTGGAATGCTTCGGCGCGACGGTGGATGTCGTTCTGCAACATCTCTAGGCGGTTGATATCGGCCGTGTGGATTTGTACTTCCACGTTGACCTCTAGGATTCGGTTTGCTTGAACCCATGATTGGTAGGATTGGTTTGCCAGTTTACCTACCATTGCTGGAAGTGCTCGGTCCGTTGAACCCCCGTCCCTGATGTTGTAGAAGTCTCGACACATTCCGTACGGAGAGCGTATCCTCTGTTGCTAGCTCTAGTGGACGAGGTGACTTCCCCAAACGGGAGTCGGTCCTAGAAAGTTCCTCCTAATGGGTGGAGGGTTGACTATTTTTGGTTCCGAGTCTGTCCCGGAGTCGTCCCCGCCATCCAACTCAATGGGCTCTTCGTCCTCCTCTGGATCCTCTTCAATCGATCCTCCGTTGCCTTGTTGCGGGTAGTAGGGGTCTCCATGCGGGTGAAATCCAGCCATTTGTACGTTAGATACTAGTGTCTATTTTGTTAATTAATCTAGTGTATGCACCAAATACTCCTATAGTATTTAATTTGTACGTTAGATACTAGTGTCTATTTTGTTAAGTTTTGACTTGTTGCTCACTATGATCATTCCTTGACATACATTAGTCAAATTTCGGATAAACATAGTTGATCAGGCTATATTCGTCCCAAATTTGATTACATATCTCGAGAATTAGTCGTAGTGTCCAACTTGTCCTAAAACTTTTTGTATAGTTCTTATCATAAAAATGTGTCGTTGTATGCATGTATTTCGGATTTTTATAACCTAAAATAATCTATTTATGTGAAATAAGGATTTTAGGTACAAAGACTTTTGTCAGAGACTTTTGAGTCCCTAAGAATTTATAGTTTGTATATCTTATGAGGTTCGATATACTTAGTTCACTATAAACATTGCTCTGATACCAATCTGTCACACCCCCAAACCTGAACGGCGGAAACTTTCGGAGGCGGATGACTTCATGTGGTAACGTAACAAATGAATACATAGTAACGAAAGCAATACAACCATCATATATATATATATATATATATATATATATATATATATATATATATATATATATAATTGAAAGTTTACATTTGTCAAAAGTTACATGTTCAAATCCAATTACAATATGATGTCAAAATATGAGATTAACTGGCGCCGCAACATCCCTTCATCAAAAGCATAATGATACTTGTAGTTATTGAATCCCTGGGACATACAAGTAATTTTGAAAGAGTAGATCAGCATTTAAGCTGGTGAGTTTCATAAGTATTTAATGACAATGTTTGTATGAAATGAAATATCTTGTCCTTGTTTGTTTGTATTTAGAAAATCCTATATTTTCTACTAGTATAAAAGTAGTCTTCTTTCCAGACCAAAGTTTGTTTCCAAAAATGTATGTAAGTGTAAAGATAACCAATGTGTTTGAAAACCTCATAAATCAATGTATTTTTAATACCTCCTGTGAGTTTTATAACCATACTATTGACTCGGGATACCTATACACAACGTTCTTCAGGCGTTGGAATGTTATGACGTTTGTCACCCAAAATGGTGGACTGTAGCTAACAGTCAGGGCGCGGGTTGTCAAGCCCGTATAGATCTATACACAAACTCCATGCTCCCCCTCCAAGGGATTCTGGTATATAATATAGGACTTGAAATGTGTACTCGAACGTAAGTGAAGTTAATGTCTCACAGAACCGTAGTATAAAAACAGATTTACGTGTTAAAATGTTCGTTTGTTATTGTATATGAAAGTGATTTCTTGAAAATCGTGTTTCTAGTATGTAAAAGTTAGCAATATCCTCATAATACTATACCTTTTATAGTTTTCTAAAAGTGTGCCTCGTTTGTTTTAGAATATCTAGAAAAGAAATCACTTGTTATGAAAGCATAGATTTTTGTAGAGCCTAAGATAGACACATATACTTTAAATCTAGGAAAAATGTGTAGTTTATACATGTATTACAACAATTTATAGTTTTAAAGATATACTGCTATTGTAATATATTTTGTATACGGGAGTTCCCTATAAAGTTTATAAATCACATATGATTCTACTTAATAAAAGTGTATAATAATCTTTATATATAACACCCGATAGTAGTCGTGTGTTTTACTTGTATTCCCCCCCCCCCCCCCCCCACCCTTAGAAAGCATATAAAAGCGTTTAGAATATTTAAAAAGGGTTAATTAAGGGGTATGAACTCACTTGAAAGTTTGAAGATAGCGAGATGGAAAACCTGGCAGAGTTTCATCTCGGGAAATGGATTTTTCTGGGGATTCTCGGGAATCTCGGGAGTAAAATCGACCTTCGGGACTTGCACAAAATGACCAGGGCTTCGGGATAGTGCGGGCACGGAAATCGAGGCAATATAGTGAGAGAAATGGGGTAAATTTTCCGGAACCCTCGCACCTCTATTTATAGGAGGCTGAGAGGCCTCGTTACGCGGGGCGTACGCACGTACGCTGGGCGTACGCGTACGTCATGCGTGACCAAGTCCTCGACTGCCTCGGAGCTTGGATGGGACGGTTCGTGTAACGTTAAAAATTTCAAAACCAATTTTTTTTTTCATTTTTACAATCATCCAAACATCGAGTAATAAAATTTAGGTTCCAATGTAGCAATTTAGTCACGACCAATTACATAACAAAGATCACAAAATGGTTTCCCCGAGTGTGTGTACGATCACGCCGGCGCCTTCCTGTGGTCCTCGCTAGTACCTGAAACACATAACACAACAACTGTAAGCATAAATGGTTAGTGAGTTCCCCAAAATACAACCTACGCACATACACCTTTCCAGGCCCTGACCTTCCGGTCCATGTGTCTCAGGGGACTTCCGTCCCGCCTGGGTAAACCTTCCGGTCCTACCCACGTCAACCTTACGGTCCATATTACCACGCCTTCCGACCCATAACATATTGCCTTCCGGCCCATATCACGCATATCATACATGGCACATATAACGAATAACTTATTACACATAAGGCATATATCTCATATCATATTCGACCTTCCGGTCACACAGTCAAACCCTTCCGGGTACAGTATAGTGAGAAGACTCACCTCGTATGTCTCGCTAATTCGTGAACCCTGGAAATCACTCGTGGTCGAACCCCCGAGCTGTAATCCTCCTATGACATCATGAATCTATAATTATTACTTATACCACTAGGGTTGACCATTCTTATCAAGTCAACACTGGTCGACTTGGTCAACAGTCTTTGGTCAAATTGACCGGACTCGGCGAGTCTACGTGTTTTCTCCAACTCGCAAAGATTTTCCCTTTGACTCGTCGAGTACTTCCCTAACTCGACGGGTTCCACCTGGTCATGAATCACGGGGCCACCGCGACTCAACTCGTCGAGTTGCAAGGACAACTCGGTGAGTCCCAACTCGACTCGGTCCACCTGTCAAAACCTTTCTAACTCTTTGTGACTCACTGAGTCACCCACAACTCGGCAGGACTACACACTGGGTGGTCACAAGGATAATCTTCAAGCGACTCATCGAGTCTGTTCTTCAGACTCGGCGACTCCATGCCATGCATCAGCTAAAACTGGCTTTTGCGGTTAGATCCGTTCCATACACACATAGATCTGGCCTTCCCAAGCTCATTTGTCACGTAAAGTCTCAATCTTGGTCGCCATGCAACGCATACAAGGCTCATTTTGGAGAAATAACCTCTAATATGGCAACCCTAGCTTCCAACTCAAAAGAATGGACATAAAGCTTGTCATTTGGGGCCTTCTGGACCTGCTAAGGTCTAGATCTAGGTTCCATACCTCCATGGGACCTTTCATACTTCCAAATCAAGTCAAATAAGGCAAGAAGAAACCCTAGATTTGGCACATCAACCAAAATACGAAGTTTAGCTTTGAAAGTTACCTCAAGAAGGTTCCATTGATGAAATAGAAGCAGATCCAAGCTCCCCAACTCTTCAAGCTTGATCTTCTCCTTCCTTCTTGCAAAAATCACTCAAAATGATGAACAAATGGCCTCTATCTCACTCACAAAGTCTCTCAGCCGTTTGGGTGCACTCAGGGCTCAAGGTGGCTGCAAATGAAGGCCATAAGGTCCTTTAAATAGGGCTTAGGACCGAAAAATTAGGGTTTCATTAAACAGCACGGACTCGCCGAGTCCATCCCTTCAACTCGTCGAGTCCGGACGCGAACCTCCATCCAAAACCGCGACCCGACTCGGCGAGTTCGACCTCCAATTCGCCGAGTCCCCTCACAGAATACCAAAAATATGAAAGTAAAGATACCTGGGGATCCTGGGTATTACAATTCTCCCCCACTAGAACAAGACTTCGCCCTTGAAGTCCCGCTAGGCAAATAGCTCCGGATGCTGCTCACGCATCTCACGTTCCGGCTCCCAGGTCATCTCTGATCCCTTCTGATGCTTCCACTGAACCATTACCAGGGGTACCTCCTTGTTCCTCAAAACCTTGATCTTCCGATCTCTGATGGCTACTGGTCTCTCAGCATAATTCAGGCTCGCATCCACCTGAATATCCCCTGATGGAACCACCGCCGATTCGTCTGCTATACACTTCCTCAATTGCGACACATGGAAAGTGTCGTGAATCTGCCCCAACTCTGCTGGCAAGTCTAAACGGTAAGATACCCGACCCACCCTCACGATCACACGGAAAGGACCAATATATCGGGGCCCCAACTTGCCCCTCTTCCTGAATCGAATCACTCCTTTCCAAGGAGAGACCTTCAGGAGTACAAGATCACCAACTTGAAACCCAAGCTTGGACCGGCGTTTGTCTGCATAACTCTTCTGTCGGCTCTGAGCAGTCAACAACCTCTGCCTGACCAACTGAATTTGCTCGGTCGTCTGAAGTACGATCTCCGTGCTACCCATAACCTGCTGTCCTACCTCACCCCAACAGATGGGGGTGCGACACCTCCGCCCATACAACAGCTCAAAGGGTGGCATACCAATGCTCGAATGATGGCTGTTGTTATACGATAACTCTGCTAAAGGTAGATAGGTGTCCCAACTGATGGGTTTTGAGCATTCTAACACTTCCTAAGTGTACATGCAACCCTAATAACCTTGGATCTATGTTTGTCTAATTTGTCATGCAAAGTTGATTTCCAAGGTTATATTCCTATCTAGCATACATGGGGAACAATTTTAACATAAAGTATAGATAGAATAACTTACCTTGTTGTTGCTTGTGTTCCTTGAAACCTTGTGAGCCTAGCACCCCAAGTGTGATGCCTCAAATGCTTCACACAACACCTAATGCTCTTGGAAGAACTTATGAGAGAATACACACTCTTCAAAAATCGGCCAAGCCCTCTATTACTTAGTGTGTGTCACCGATTTGGGAGGAGATCATATTGCTTATATAGTGTTGACACACCTAGGGTTAAACCCTAATGTGTCATGACTCTTCATTTCCATGACCCATGGGTTTGTAACTCCCATGGAGCATCCATGGAGCATCCTATGGGTGGAACCCAACTTGATGATCCATGGAGCCTTTTAGCCCACTATACAAGATATGGATGATTTACTTAATCAACCCATATATTTAATTAGTTATCTTTTGATCACTTAATTAATTCTAAATTAATTCTTGATCAAACTAATCAAATAATATTATTATTAATATATTAGAACTTATAAAATATTAATAATCTCCAAGCGTTATTTCTCTCATTTAGTCTATCCAATTGCATGGTGCCATGCAACCCAAATGGACCATGCCGGGTCGGGTCAAGTACATACCAGAAATAGTTATGGACTTAGACACCTTATCCAACAGTCTCCCACTTGGATAAGTCTAGTAACTATTACTGCAAGTATGACTTCAGGAACCGATCGGCAATCGTAGCTCTTTACAAGGTTTCTCGAAACTTGAGAAGATGATGGTACGCCATTTAAGATAAGTGATCATATAATCCTCTGTTCTAGACATCAGTCGGACAAATACATGGAACAATGTCTTACTTATTGTCCAACATTTGTTTCCCGATTTCCGATTTGTTTGACAAAGAACTTTATTGAACACATCAATTTAGTTCTGACCGGGCCCGGTACATAGGTCAAAACAAAATCATCGAGGGGCCCAGATATCAGCTTCTAATCCAAGAAGGAACAGATAAAGTTCGACTCATATGTTTGTTCTACTACTCATTGAATTACACATAAGAGCACAATTTTATAACATCGAGTTACCAATGCGTTTTTCGTACAATCAATGCATAACCAACTCGTAAGTAACAAATCATATCTCTAGGTTTAAAGACTTATATGATATTACCGTCTCACGATCACTCGAGATAGAATTCCATGAAGTGATTCCAGTGAGCGTGGGTTGAGTCCAATGCTCAGAACTTATGAGCACTCATGATTGTTGTAGCCTTGTCCCAGACTTCTACAACCAATCATGACAATCTTGATTCATACCTACTTCCGACATATGACCGACTGTGGAGGTTTGAATAATATGTTATACCAAACAAAATTATTCTGGAAGTCAAAACATGCAAAAGAAATATAGTAAACGATCGACAAGAGATAGCAACACTTTACTCATAAATAAAACACTTTTATTCATCATTAAATGTCAATTACACTTTACAAATTCCGAGATTATCTAACTACTAAATCTAATATCATCCTTCAGCCCTATGCTCCGAGCATGCTGGAGATGCTTAACCCGAGTCAGTCCCTTCGTGAGGGGATCTGCTGGGTTCTCATCCGATGATACCCTCTTTGCCACGAGGATTCCTTCTTCGATCCGATGTCTGATGAAATGGTATTTTCTGTCGATGTGTCTGGATCTCCCGTGATCCCTTGGTTCCTTGGCTAAGGCAACAGCACTTTCACTATCACAGAAAATTTCCATCGGCTCTTTAATAGCTGGTACAACTCCAAGGTCTCCAATGAAGTTCCTCAGCCATAACGCCTCCTTTGCCGCTTCGCTAGCTGCAATATACTCTGATTCACAAGTAGAATCTGCCACTGTCTCTTGCTTGGAACTCTTCCAAGAAATTGCTCCTCCATTTAGGGTAAAGACCCAGCCCGACTGAGAGCGGAAGTTATCCCTATCAGTCTGGAAGCTAGCATCACTATACCCTACAACTCTCAAGTCATCACTCCCACCGAGGGTAAGGACCCAGTCCTTAGTCCTTCGTAGGTACTTGAGAATATTCTTTACAGCAGTCCAGTGTGCCTTGCCAGGGTTCCCCTGAAACCTGCTAACCATGCTCAAAGCAAAGACTACATCAGGTCGAGTACACGTCATAGCATACATGATCGAACCTACAGCCGAAGCATAAGGTACTCGACTCATTTCTGCTATCTCAGCCTCAGTGCTAGGGCTTTGTGTCTTACTCAACTTGGCACTACTCTGGATGGGCAACTCTCCTTTCTTGGAGTCTTGCATTCTGAATCTCTTCAGAATCTTCTCCAAGTAGGTACTTTGACTAAGTCCAATTAGTCTTTTACTCCGATCTCTCAAAATCCTTATCCCCAAAATATAGGCAGCTTCACCAAGGTCCTTCATAGCGAAACACTTTCCAAGCCAGGACTTTACTTCCTGCAAGGTTGGAATGTCGTTTCCTATGAGTAGTATGTCATCCACATACAATACCAAAAAGCTAACTATACTCCCACTAGCCTTGAAATATACACAAGATTCATCTTCACTCCTAGAAAAGCCAAATTCCTTGACCTTTTCATCAAAGCAAAGATTCCATCTGCGAGGTGCTTGCTTTAATCCATAAATGGATTTCTCAAGCTTACACACTCTATTAGGGTACTCGTTACTAACAAAACCCTCTAGCTGACTCATGTAAACATCTTCAGCCAACTTTCCATTAAGGAAAGCGGTTTTGACATCCATTTGCCAAATTTCATAGTCATGAAATGCGGCTATGGCTAACAGAACCCGAATAGACTTAATCTTGGCTACCGGAGAAAAGGTCTCATCATAGTCCACTCCAGGAATTTGAGAGAAACCCTTTGCAACCAGTCTAGCCTTATAAGTGTGTACTTTACCATCCATGTCGGTCTTCTTCTTGAAGACCCATTTGCACCCTACAGTCTTTCGACCTGGTACATTCTCAACCAAGTTCCAAACTTGATTGTCATACATGGATTGTATCTCGCTATCCATAGCCTCTTTCCATTTGGCAGACTCGGGGCCCGCCATGGCTTCCTCGTAGCTGTTAGGGTCATCTTGACTTACTAGTGTCTCATCACTAATAAGTGTCTCACCTTCTGCAGTAATATGGAATCCATAGTAATGCTCAGGTGCACTCCTAACTCTCGTGGAACGCCTCAGAGGTACAGATTCGTCAATTGGCTCAACAGGAGTTTCCTCCTCAAGTTGAGGGCTAGAGTTTGAAGTTCCTTCACCACTTGATTCTTGAATTTCTTCAAGATCAACTTGCCTCCCACTGTCTCCTTGGCTTATAAACTCTCTTTCTCGAAAGACTCCTCTTCTTGCTACAAAGACCACATTGTCACTAGGTCTGTAGAAGAGGTAACCAAAGGATTGCTGTGGGTAGCCGATGAAAATACACCTCTCGCTTCGGGGTTCGAGCTTATCATGAGTCTCGCGTCTCACGAAAGCCTCGCATCCCCAAATCTTGATGTGGTCTAGTTTAGGTACTTTACCAGTCCACATCTCGTGAGGAGTTTTGGCAACTTTCTTTGTAGGGACTAGATTAAGGATATGGGCGGCAGTCTCTAAGGCATACCCCCAGAATGAGATTGGTAGCGAAGCTCGACTCATCATGGAACGAACCATGTCCAACAAGGTTCGATTACGCCTCTCAGCCACACCATTCAACTGCGGTGTCCTGGGAGGTGTCAATTGTGAGACAATCCCACATTCCTTTAGATAGTCGAGGAACTCTGAACTAAGATACTCACCACCTCGATCGGATCGAAGCATCTTAATGTTCTTGCCCAATTGATTCTCGACTTCCTGTTTAAATTCCTTAAACTTCTCGAAAGTCTCTGACTTATGCTTGATTAGGTAGACATATCCATATCTATTGTAATCATCGGTAAAAGTCAAATAATAACGATTAGCATCCCTTGTGGCATGTTTGAATGGTCCACACACATCCGTGTGTATAAGGTCCAACAAACCTTCACCCCTTTCACATGAGCCTGTGAAGGGTGACTTTGTCATTTTTCCAAGTAAGCATGATTCGCAACTATCATTTGACTTTAGGTCAAACGACTCCAAGACTCCATCCTTTTGGAGTTGGCCTATGCGTTTCTTGCTTATATGTCCAAGACGACAATGCCATAATGATGCTTTATCCAAGTTATTATTATTAGTAGAATCAATACACAAAACATTATTTCCTAAGTTATCTACAATAGATACAGCTTCATACACACCATCACAAGGTAATGCTTTAAAATAAAGTACATTATTAAAGAAAGCATTAATCGAACCAACTTCATTATCAAACGAAAAGGTGAAACCTTGTTTGTACAATGCATGAAAGGAAATAATATTTCTTGCCATTTCTGGCGAATAACAACATTTATTCAAATCTAAATTTAACCCACTACTTAGCGATAAAGTATAAACTCCAATCTTGGTGACAGGTGTAACTTTCCTATTCCCCATGATTAAGTTTATTCTTCCTTGCTCCACATTCTCACTTCTTCCTAGTCCCTGCAAGTCACAACAAATATGAATACCGCAACCTGTATCAAGGACCCAAGATTTCGAATGGGGTGAGTTATTAGAAATGATAGTGTAAATACCTGCATGGTTGGGTTTGACTTTCCCATCCTTCACATCTTGCTGGTACTTTGGGCAGTTCCGCTTCCAATGAGCTTTTTCATGGCAATAGAAGCATTCAGCCTCTTTTGGGTCAGAAGAAGGAGTAATGAAACCTTTCTTGGTTCCACTTGAAGAAGAGCCATCAAGGGTCCGAGCCTTGGTACCCTTTGAAGATCTCTTTCTCTTTCTCCCTCGACTTTGCCCGATTGCCAAGACCGGAGTTGAGTCTGGAGTAGGAGTGATAGCAACCGACTTCCCCTTAAGACCTGTTTCTGCGGTCTTGAGAAGTCCCTGAAGTTTGCTGAGGGTGACCTCTTCCTTGTTCATGTGATATGTCATGCGGAATTGATCATAGCACGATGGTAAGGAGTGCAAAATGATATCTATTGCAAGCTCCTCAGGGAAGTTCACATTGAGCTTCAGCAACCGATCCACATACCTTTGCATTTTCTGCATGTGGCTCGTGACGGACTCTCCGTCCTTCATCATGGTCGTTATCATGGAGCAGATGACTTCGTACCTCTCTTGTCGTGCACTTTGATGGTATCTTTCCATCAAATCTTGGTGCATTTCATAAGGGTAGAAGTCTTCATAAGACTTTTGGAGTTCAGCTGTCATGGTGGCTAACATGATGCAAGCCACCTTGGTTGCATCTCTTTCATGAGTATGAAAGTCAGCGATCTCCTGGGGAGTTGCAGTGGACTCGTCAATTTCCTTAAGCTCCTTGTCAAGGACATATTCTTTGTCCTCGTAGCGGGTAATCATCCTGATGTTTCTGATCCACTTATTGAAGTTGGATCCATCAAAGGTGACTTTCCCACACAGACTCATAAGAGTAAAGGAGCCATTAGGATTCGAGCCAGAAGCATTATTTGAAGACAGCTGAAAAAGAAGAACAAGTTTAGTTTAGATTTAAGAGAGTCCTTAATAAAACACCCAAATGTAATATTAAGGCTAGGATCCAATCACAATATAATATAACTTAGAAGAGGTATGCCGTAATCTAAGCTATACCATATTTGAAAGGTAGGTGAATGACGATTCACCAATTTCCACCACGAAAACCGAAATAATAAATATTTAGTTTTTATTGGTTTTTAGAAACTCCTAGATTCTTTGAGATCCAATGAACTTTTCAAAGGCATGTTTCAATCTCGAGAGTGCCCTCCAGGTTTTGTGACTGGGATGCCGAGGATCACAAAACAAGGTGTGAAGTAACCATGCAAATCACTTGGTACCCTTAAAGTTTATCACTCAATCGATGTGCCGGTAAACCACACACGCTCCACCGATACTATAATAAACCTTAAGTCACCCTTTACCTACCTTGTTAAGTCCAAGTTAGTGTGCCGGTTAACCACACACGCTCCACCAACGACTCAGACAAAGTGTAAAGTGTAATTTCATGGATTAGCACCTTATTCACATTTTTCCTAAAGTAACTAAGATTGGGAATTTAATAAACATTTAGTTACTTTATTTATTCATCATACTTTGAATGAGAATTTATAAGTCCTTGTCTTACCCGTTCGGCTAACGACCCTCCACCAGTCAAGCAAGCGGTGGGTGAGAATATACACCCATTAAGTCACCATTTTATAGGCAACAACCTTATACCCACCTTATAGACCGGCTTCGTGAATGAGGCGTACTAGCGGTAAGACGACTTGTTCTTATACATATATATATATATATATATATATATATATATAATTATTAAATCATCATAATATAAGTATAAGGGTTGAATTTTAACTTTTAAAATTCTAGGGGTTGGAACTAAAGTTTTAACTTAACTTTACTTGTTCCAAAACTTGAGGGCAAGTTTTGTAACTTTCAAAACTTTTCATTTCTTGTAACTTATGAGTTTAATAGAGTCATAAAATGAAGACTCTTCATTTTTTATAACTCTTGTGTTTTTTCTTAATGGTTTTAACTCAAGTGTGACTCTTGGTTTTCCATAACTTAAGGATAAGTTATGAACTCCATTAAAACACATTATGATCAAGAATTAAACTACCAAATAGGTTACAAATAATTCCTATGATCATCTAAAACATCGTAAGAACAAGAACATGAATATGAACACAATCAAATATTACATAAAACTTTGTAATTTTTGATAACTAGTTGTTGTAAATGAATTAGCAAGACATTACACCACCAAAAACAAGTTTACATTTACTAAAACAGTTTAGGGTAATGTTTCTAATTCATTTTCCAGCAACTGAATCGAAATTCTGCACTCATTCGACCCTACTCGTCGAGTGCATGAACATGACTCGCCGAGTTGGTTGAAGATACACATGGACTCGACGAGTCCCCCCAATAGACTCGACGAGTCCATTCGCAGACAGCAAATTTTTCGATTCTGTTTTCAACTTTTAAGCACAAATAAGAACAAACAAGCCTAGGCTCTGATACCACTGATGGGTTTTGAGCATTCTAACACTTCCTAAGTGTACATGCAACCCTAATAACCTTGGATCTATGTTTGTCTAATTTGTCATGCAAAGTTGATTTCCAAGGTTATATTCCTATCTAGCATACATGGGGAACAATTTTAACATAAAGTATAGATAGAATAACTTACCTTGTTGTTGCTTGTGTTCCTTGAAACCTTGTGAGCCTAGCACCCCAAGTGTGATGCCTCAAATGCTTCACACAACACCTAATGCTCTTGGAAGAACTTATGAGAGAATACACACTCTTCAAAAATCGGCCAAGCCCTCTATTACTTAGTGTGTGTCACCGATTTGGGAGGAGATCATATTGCTTATATAGTGTTGACACACCTAGGGTTAAACCCTAATGTGTCATGACTCTTCATTTCCATGACCCATGGGTTTGTAACTCCCATGGAGCATCCATGGAGCATCCTATGGGTGGAACCCAACTTGATGATCCATGGAGCCTTTTAGCCCACTATACAAGATATGGATGATTTACTTAATCAACCCATATATTTAATTAGTTATCTTTTGATCACTTAATTAATTCTAAATTAATTCTTGATCAAACTAATCAAATAATATTATTATTAATATATTAGAACTTATAATATATTAATAATCTCCAAGCGTTATTTCTCTCATTTAGTCTATCCAATTGCATGGTGCCATGCAACCCAAATGGACCATGCCGGGTCGGGTCAAGTACATACCAGAAATAGTTATGGACTTAGACACCTTATCCAACACCGACTTCCTCCGAAATCCAACACACATGCCCGAAGCATGTCCTCGAGCGTCTGAATCGTCCGCTCACTCTAACCGTCTGTCTGGGGATGATATGCAGTACTGAAATGTAACCTAGTACCCAACTCCTCATGAAACTTCTTCCAGAACCTGGAAGTGAAACGCACGTCACGGTCCGAGATAATCGAGATCGGCACTCCATGCCGTGATACTACCTCCCTCACATATAACTCGGCCAACTTCTCCGCAGAAGAGCTCTCGCTGATGGCTAGAAAATGAGCGCTCTTCGTCAGCCTATCCACGATCACCCAAATCGCATCGACTCCCCTCGCAGTCCGCGGTAACTTGGTGATGAAATCCATAGTGATTTGTTCCCACTTCCACTCGGGAATCTCTAGCGGTTGCAGCTTACCGTGCGGTCGCTGGTGCTCGGCCTTGACCTGCCGACAAGTCAAGCACCTCTCGACAAACCAAGCGACATCCCTTTTCATACAGGGCCACCAGTACTCCTTCCTGAGATCCAAATACATTTTCGTAGCACCGGGATGAATCGAGAATTTCGATCGATGTGCTTTCTCCATCAAAGTAGTACGCGCACCGCCCACAAACGGTACCCAAATCCGACCCTGAAATGTCATAAGCCCTCGACCATCCGTGACGAATTCTGATACCTGACCTACAACCCGCTCCTTCTTCTGATGTTCTGGCTTCGCAGCCTCTACCTGAGTTCCTCGAATAATATCCAAAATCGGGGTCAATACCGTCAATCTCATGCAAATATCTCGGATCGGGGCGCTATCCACCCTACGGCTCAACGCGTCGGCTACCACATTAGCCTTGCCCGGGTGGTACAGGATATCACAATCGTAATCCTTCACCACATCCAACCACCTCCTCTGTCGCATATTCAGATTTGGCTGATCCATCAAGTACTTCAAGCTCTTATGGTCCGTGTATATCGTACACCGAACCCCATACAAATAGTGTCGCCAGATCTTGAGGGC
Organism: Lactuca saligna; assembly: GCF_052625555.1. NCBI lineage: Eukaryota > Viridiplantae > Streptophyta > Magnoliopsida > Asterales > Asteraceae > Lactuca > Lactuca saligna. Next base: position 102,397,007 of record NC_136423.1, read on the forward strand.
AAACACCACCGCCCCCAATTCCAGGTCGTGTGTGGGATATCTCGACTCATGAGGCTTCAACTGCATAGAAGCGTACGCTATCACATGACCCCTCTGCATAAGCACCGCCCCTAAACCTGATATAGAGGCATCACAGTACACCACAAAATCCTCCATCCCTTCCGGGAGTGCAAGCACCGGAGCCTCGCACAATTTCTGACGAAGTGTCTCAAATGAAGACTGCTGCTCCGGTCCCCATGAAAATGCAACACCCTTCCGGGTCATCCTAGTAAGTGGCACAACGATCTTGGAGAAATCCATGATAAACCTGCGATAATATCCAGCCAAACCCAGAAAACTCCTGATCTCGGTGGGCGATCTCGGCACCTCCCACCTCATCTCCACCTCAATCTTGGCCGGGTCGACCAATATCCCTTTCTGGTTAACAAGATGCCCGAGGAACTGGACCTCTCGTAACTAGAAATCACACTTGGAGAACTTGGCATACAGTCTCTCTGATCTCAAAACCTCAAGAATCTCCCTCAAATGTTCCTCATGCTGATCCCTAGTCCTCGAATACACCAAAATATCATCGACGAATACGATCACCGACCGATCCAGCATCGGCCGGCACACCCGGTTCATAAGATCCATGAACGCGGCCGGGGCATTGGTGAGCCCAAAAGGCATCACAACAAACTCATAATGTCCATAACGAGTCCTGAAAGCAGTCTTCTGGATATCTTCCTCTCGAACCCTCATCTGATGATACCCCGACCTCAAGTCAATCTTGGAAAACCAAGATGCCCCCTACAACCGATCGAACAGATCGTCGATCCTAGGTAACGGATACCGGTTCTTAACCGTCAACTTGTTCAACTCCTAGTAATCGATACACATCCGGTGTGAACCATCCTTTTTCTTGACGAACAAAATCGGCGCTCCCCAAGGTGAGCAACTCGATCGAATGAATCCCTTCCCCAACAGCTCCTGAAGCTGCAAGGATAACTCCTGCATTTCCGGTGGAGCGAGACGATAAGGCGCCTTGGCGATGGGCGCCGCTCCCGGAACCAAATCAATACGAAACTCCACTTGCCTCTCCCGAGGCACACCCGGTAACTCTTCGGGGAACACATCCGAAAACTCGCATACAACCGGAACGTCATCAATCGGATTGGGCCTCCCCACGGCCACTCGAGTATCCATCACATAGGCTATGAATCCATTACAGCCCTGCTGCAAACTCTGCCTTGCCCTGGCAGCCGAACAAAACGCCAACCCACACCGGGTCCTCTCGCCATAAACCGTGAGTACTCCCCCACTAGGGTCTCGAATCATCACCAGCTGTCTCTCGTAGTCAGTGACTGCTCCAAACTTACTCAACCAGTCCATTCCCACGATAACGCAGACATCTCCCATAGCTATAGGAACCAAGTCTATAGGGAACTCGACCCCAAAAATCTCGAGCACGCATCCTCGAATCACCTCAGTGGTGTATACCGCCTTCTCATTTGCTATAGCAACTCGCAGGGGTCGACACATCACCTCACGATCAATACTGATGTGCTGGCTAAAAGCCAACGAAACAAAAGACCGACTCGCACCCGAGTCAAATAATACCAAAGCAGGCACATAATTCACGAGAAAAGTACCTACGCATATCATAATATAAGCACAATATCTCAGCATAAAGGTAAATACATGAAAGAATACATACCGGCTACGACATCAGGCGCCACGCGGACCTCCTCTGCAGTCAACTGGAAAGCTCTCCCGCGAGCCTTCGGAGCCTCGGCCTTCACTGGCCGAATCTCGGGAACCCTGGCAGCAGGCGTAGATCCTTGGCGAAGCTGGGAGCACTCGACCTTCCGATGGCCGGTCTGGTTGCAATGAAAGCAAACCATGAATCCCTTGGGGCAATCCCTGGCAATGTGCCCCTCCTTGCCACACTTGTAGCAAGCACCCGATCGACATGCCCCCTCGTGACCTTTGCCGCACTTTCCGCAAGTGCGGCCCTTCTGACCTCCAGATCTCGAATTGGTGGACTTGGTTCGCTTGGCTGCCGACTGAGACTGAGCCGGCCGCCGATCCACCCGTTGAGACTCGGCCTCCTCCCTGGCCTGGGTCTCCAACTCGATCTCACGCTTCCTGGCATTCGCCTGAAGCTCAGCAAAAGTCTGATATGACGAGTTTGATACGAACTCCCGGATATCCCTCCTCAGCACTCCCAAATACCGACTCATCCGAGCCTGTTCCGTGGACACCTGCTCGGGGCAGAACATCGCCCTCTCATGAAACTTCCGCGTAATCACCGTAACAGAATCATTACCCTACTTGAGGGTCAAGAACTCCTGAACTAACCGTTCCCTCTCAACCGAGGGAACATACTCGTCTCTGAACATAGCAGTAAACCTCTCCCAAGTCACAGCTGAGACCTCTGCCAGTGTGAAGTTCGCCGTCACGAACTTCCACCAATCCTTTGCTCCCAGGCAGAGCTGGTTCAAAGCGAACCGTACCCTCAGATGCTCCGGACATGAACAAGTGTAGACGCATCCCTCGATATCAGCAATCCATCTCATCGCAACGATCAGATCCTGCGTCCCATCAAACTCCGGTGGCTTCGTTTTGCTGAACTCCCGGAACAGCAACGAGTCACCTCCCTGTGGTCTGGCAGCGGCCACAGCTGCGGTAGCTGCAGCGGTGGCGGCCTCAGTCAACGCGACGTAGCGCTCGTCAAATGTCTCCATCAGCATGGTCTTAATAGACCCAAACATCTCCGGAATCTCGGCCCGGATCGCTGCAGCTACCTCCTCATGAATCATCTGACGAAGCTCCTCGTCAGTCACACTACTCGTACCAGGTCTGTGTTGTGGTCCAACCATGATGTCTCTAAAATGCAACATAAAAATATCAGAGACTCTATCGGGCATAATTGCACTCGATAACGCAGTCCTACTTAGTCTCCAATACCCTGGGATTCTTACTTGGGCTGCCCACTGACCCGGTGTCCTTAGTAGTACGGGCCCAATACTACCAATTACACCGCGTCAGTATTCACCCCAAGTCCTCCTCCCCAAACCCCGAATCCTGAGTACTCTATTTTGTCATACACTAGTTACCCACTCGCTCTCAAGCACCTCATAGAAGCAGGTTTCCCTAGACTAAGGCATCACAAAATCAGGCCACTCTAGTCCTAATATGTATACCTAGTCTACTAGCATGTGTATCATATTATATCATATCTCATAACACATATTGTAAGAGTATTTATGGGATTTTACCGTCCGGGCGCTGGCTGACCGTACACACTCCTTTTTCTTTGGTTGTCTCGAAATCACTTATCAAATTTTATTGATTTATTAATTAAAATTTTCTCAAATCCCCGGTTTGAGTTCAGTTACGCCCGAAGGTGTACCTGAATCCCTCAAACCAAGGCTCTAATACCAACTTGTAACGTCATAACTTTCAAAACCAATTTTTTTCATTTTTACAATCATCCAAACATCGAGTAATAAAATTTAGGTTCCAATGTAACAATTTAGTCACGACCAATTACATAACAAAGATCACAAAATGGTTTCCCCCAAGTGTGTGTACGATCACGCCGGCGCCTTCCCACGGTCCTCGCTAGTACCTGAAACACATAACACAACGACTGTAAGCATAAATGCTTAGTGAGTTCCCCAAAATACAACCTACGCGCATACGCCTTTCCAGGCCCTGACCTTCTGGTCCATGTGTCTCAGGGGACTTCCGTCCCGCCTGGGTAAACCTTCCGGTCCTACCCACGTCAACCTTACGGTCCATATTACCACGCCTTCCGGTCCATAACATATTGCCTTCCGGCCCATATCACGCATATCATACATGGCACATATAACGAATAACTTATTACACATAAGGCATATATCTCATATCATATTCGACCTTCCGGTCACACAGTCAAACCCTTCCGGGTACAGTATAGTGAGAAGACTCACCTCGTATGTCTCGCTAATTCGTGAACCCTGGAAATCACTCGTGCTCGAACCCCCGAGCTGTAATCCTCCTATGACATCATGCATCTATAATTATTACTTATACCACTAGGGTTGACCATTCTTATCAAGTCAACACTGGTTGACTTGGTCAACAGTCTTTGGTCAAATTGACCGGACTCGGCGAGTGCACTATAGTGACTCGGCGAGTCTACGCGTTTTCTCCAACTCGCAAGGATTTTCCCTTTGACTCGTCGAGTACTTCCCTGACTCGACGGGTTCCACCTGGGCATGAATCACGGGGCCACCGCGACTCAACTCGCCGAGTCGCAAGGATAACTCGGCGAGTCCCAACTCGACTCGGTCCACTTATCAAAACCTTTCTAACTCTCCGTGACTCACTGAGTCACCCACAACTCGGCAGGACTACACACTGGGTGGTCACAAGGACAATCTTCAAGCGACTCGTCGAGTCTGTTCTTCAGACTCGGCGAGTCCATGCCATGCATAACTAAAACTAGCTTTTGCGGTCATATCCGTTCCATACACACATATATCTGGCCTTCCCAAGCTCATTTTTCACGTAAAGTCTCAATCTTGGTCGCCATGCAATGCATACAAGGCTCATTTTGGAGAAATAACCTCTAATATGGCAACCCTAGCTTCCAACTCATAAGAATGGACATAAAGCTTGTCATTTGGGGCCTTCTGGACCTGCTAAGGTCCAAATCTAGGTTCCATACCTCCATGGGACCTTTCATACTTCCAAATCAAGTCAAATAAGGTAAGAAGAAACCCTAGATTTGGCACATCAACCAAAATACGAAGTTTAGCTCTGAAAGTTACCTCAAGAAGGTTCCCTTGATGAAATAGAAGCAGATCCAAGCTCCCCAACTCTTCAAGCTTGATCTTCTCCTTCCTTGCAAAAATCACACAAAATGATGAACAAATGGCTTCTATCTCACTCACAAAGTCTCTCAGCCGTTTGGGTGCACTCAGGGCTCAAGGTGGCTGCAAATGAAGGCCATAAGGTCCTTTAAATAGGGCTTAGGACTATAAACTTAGGGTTTCATTAAACAGCGCGGACTCGCTGAGTCCGGACGCGAACCTCCGTCCAAAACCGCGACCCAACTCGGCGAGTTCGACCTCCAACTCGCCGAGTCCCTCACAGAATACCAAAAATATGAAAGTAAAGATACCCGGGGATCCGGGCTGTTATAGTTCGGCAGTTCGCACAGGCGCGATGTGGACGATCCGAGGCCAAGGCCTTCGCGTACGCGGGTCGTACGGGGTTACCCGGCACGTAACTCGGATGAGTACGCTGACTCCCCCTTCAGATAATACCAGATTTTGATTTAAATAAATATATAATTTATTTAATAAACTTCAAAAATTCATATCTTCTTCATATGAACTCCGTTTTCGACGTTCTTTATATCCCCGGGAAGGTGAGACCATACTCTACAACTTTCGTTTAGATATCATCGGCAAATTTCGATATTATTTTTATTATTTATTTATAAAATGTCGCGATTAAGAAATTTCTTTAAACAATTCATAACTTCCTTATCTGACATCGGTTTTTGCCAGACTTTTTACCGCTGAAATACCAATGTCGAGACCTTCGATTCTCGTTTAGGTCATTCCGGCCAAAAGTCGCTCGATCTCAGATTCGATTTTTTAGTTGTCTGTTGCTAAGCCGAATTTGGAAAAATCTTAACTTCAATATACGAAGCCGGGTTTGGGCATTCTTTTTACGTACGATCCCAGTTTAATGATATAAAACATAGTAGGTAGTTAAATAGAAACTTTTTGGACATTTTATTATCAACGTTAATTTTATTAAGTCAAAAGTGGTTACAATACTTGACCTATTAGGCCATTACAAAGAGTTGAAATATCGGGTTGTCACAAATACCTTTGACCATGTGATTAGTGAAAGGACTTAGATTCACATTGGTACTGGTACGTAGCCTCTGGCCATGTAGAGCATGTCTCCGTAAGAGAATGACTTCTATTCTATGGCATTGGCAAATGGTTAGACAGGACTATAAGCCTGAATTCTAATAAGATGTTAATCAGAAATTGCATGTCATCTATGCCATTTGGGCCAAAGCTTTATTGATGTATATCAAGAATTGAAAAGAATATCTTTGAATAATGTCTTTGATTGATATGAACGCTTGTCACATGATCTCACATACATCTTGTTGTTCCTCTTTGCTTTGCCACATTGAAGTATATATATGGCATAACATTATATTGTATCTATTTTTGAACTCACTAAGCATCACCGCTTACCCTATCAATGTTTAACAATTGCAGGTAATAAATAACTAGTATGTTTACATACTATTGAAAGATGTAGAATAGTTTGTAATAGTACTTTTGTACTACTTTTTATGTTTGTATAAATTACAATATCTTGGGTAGTTATGTAATATATATAACACTTTGTAATAGAAGGTTTGTATCAAATAGTTTGTAAATCCTTTATATCAATGTAAAATATTGCTTTTATGAATATGCAAATAGCATGTTTTGGAGTAGTGATAATGTGAAATATGAAAGTTTGGGTCTTTCAAAAATACGCAAGTTGTGGTCTTTCAATGAACCATCCATGGTTTATGGTAAGTCATCTGGTTTTGTTTCAGTAGGATTTATTAATGTTGAAAGTACTAATATTTCTACTTCTCCTGCAGATCAATCCTTAAATCTGTTTTTGAAAATAAAACTGAGTCTGAACCCGAAGTTTTAGCTTTAAATAAAGACTTTAATTTTTCTGATGTTGGAAGTGACAATGGTTTTTGTGATTTTTCTGCATCTTCTGATACTGGTTTGAATGTTTTTAAAGTGTTTGATGAGATAGTTGATAATTCTAATGCTTGTAATGATACTAATGAAAATAAACCATTTCCACAAGTTTCACCATCTGGTACACCCTCACTTATCTCACAACCTACTTCTTGTTCTTGTTCTTGTGAGAAAAGCAAGGGTGTCGGTATGGAAAGCAAATCTGAAAAGAGTAGTACAGGTTTTAACAATAACAAATAGATTTGTTTCAATTGTGGTATTGGTGGTCATATAGCTAGGAATTATCCTAATAGAATGTTTGTACATTATATGTCACCAGGAGGAGAGAACGAATTTAGAGGAAGGTCTTTAACTAGAAAGTCCTCTAGAACTCGTTCTCGGAATGATGATTGGACAGACGATCATAGTAGAAAACAGGCCGTTTTTCAAAAGTATAAAAAGGTCTTTCATAACAAAGTCCCAAACAGTTTGCCAAAACCGAACATGGCTAAGCCAAGGTTAGTTTCGTCAAGGAGCAGCTATGGGTCTTTAACCAATTCAAGTAGAAAGCCGAAGTGCTGAAGGTAAACTGATAAAAGTCCTATTTCAAAACCATCGGGGATTGTTAAAAAACCTAATTACCAATGGCTGCCCAAAATAACCTCCAATTCATCATCAGTATCCTCTAGAAAATTAGTAAATAATGATAAATTTGAAAAGGTAATGGGTCCACCTAGGAAAGTGATGACCTGGGTTCCCAAATCTGAATGATCCCACACATTTTGCAAGGACAGTTGCGGGGGAATGTCGTCAGACCTTGGTTCGTTGACAGCGGCTACTCCCGACATTTGATAGGAGATATCTCTCAACTGTACAACATTCAATCTTTTAATGGGGGATATGTTTACTTTGCGGGTGGAGAAGATGACAAGATCACTCAAAGAGGAACCGTCACAAATGGGGTGTTAAGTTTCGAGAATGTCAACTTTGCTCCCGAATTAAAGCATAGTTTGTTGAGTGTGTTTCAAATATGTGACAAAGGCTATTATACACATTTCACTGACAAGGAATGTATGATTCTCAAGCTAGGCATTTTCATCCCAAAAAAAAATGGATTCTTGTCAAATCTAAGAGGGATGGAAATGCTTACATCATTGATATGAATAACAACCTTCTAGAACAAGTTACGTGCCTCTTTTTAAAGGTCGCAGAACAAAATGCAATGCTGTGGCACCGAAGACTTGGTCATGCTAACGCCTAAAACTTGAATCGTCTTGCGAAGAATGAGATGGTCCGTGGTTTGCCTGTCAAAGACTTTATAAATTTTGAAAAGTGTATGTCATGTGCACAAGGAAAACATCATAGAAACCACACCTGGCGAAGCAGGTTAACTCAATCAGTCAGGTGCTTTAATTGTTGCATATGTATCTCTTTGGACCAGTCAACATTCTCAGCATTAACATAAATTCGTACTGTCTGGTTATGATTGATGACTTATCTCATTTTACATGGGTTTTCTTTCTATCCAACAAAGCTGGAGTTGCTGATCTAATTAAGAAATTCATTGTGTTGATTGAGAACCAAACTAACAACCGGGTGAAGGCGCTCCGTACCGACAACGGAACTGAGTTCAAGAATTCTATTCTAGATCACTTTTACGCAGAAAAGGGTATTATGCGTCAATACAGCTCCGCTGACACCCCTCAACAAAATGGTGTTGCTGAAAGGAGAAATAGAAATTTAAAAGACGCTGCAAGGACGATGTTGTGTGTCTCCAAGTTATCAGTTTTCTTTTAGGCTGAGGCGATTAACACTGCTTGCTACGTTCAGAATCGTGTGTTGATCAAAAAAGCTCAGTTGAAGACCCCGAATGAGATTCTATATGGTCACAAGCCTTCAGTTAGTCATTTTCGTGTATTTGGCTATCCTTGCACCCTTCTTCACCTAGAGACCAACCCCAAGTTTAATGCTAAAGCCGATGATTGTTACTTCATAGAGTATGCTGCACGCACCGCATATAGGGTCTACAATAAGAAGACAAAGTAGGTTGTGGAATCTTATGACGTTCGTTGGTTGGAGGAGAATGAAACGAATGCTCGAGTGGGTCCGGATTGGTTGTTTGATCACACATCACTTTTCAAGTCCATAAATGTGTCTTCAGATAGCTCATCTAGATTTGTCTCTGGTTCGAAGAATGTTTCTGAAGATGATGACGAAGAAGTTCTCTATAGACCCCCAACAATATCCTCTTCACCATCTGAGGGGGAGTCCTCTGCTTCACCTGAGGGGGAGTCATCTGTACCACCTGATAGTCCAAAATCTTCAGTTTATAATGATACTCCTGATGTTGAGACTATACCACTTACTCAAGTAGAAAGAGAGTTCATGTCTAAAGATGCTTCCGCTGTCACTTCAACCTTTATGGAACTACTCTTTCCTGAAAACATTTCTAATGAGTTTGTATCAGAGTCATCTGGTGCGGCACGATCAGCAAATGAAGGAGCTGTCAATATTCACAATCTTCCTCTCTCGCTTAATGATATCAGCCAGGAGATACCCTCAAGGATTCAACGCGATCATCCGATCGAGAACATCATTGGTCAGCTGGGCAAAGGTGTTAAAACAAGAAGTCAGAGTGGAGATGTCAATACCTATCTTTACTCTTGCTTTATCTCTCATATAGAGCCCAAGAATGTTGAAATGGCTCTGAATGATCCCAACTCGGTAGATGCTATGCATGAAGAGTTACATCATTTTGAAAAACTCGGGGTTTGGAAGTTGGTTGAGTTGCCAAAGGGCAAAGAGTCTCTTGACACATGTTGGGTCTATCGAAACAAGTAGGATGATTCAGGGGTTATAGTGCGGAATAAAGTTAGATTGGTGGTTCGCGGGTTTCGACAAGTCGAGGCTATTCGTATCTTCCTTGCATATGCCTCTTACATGAACTTCAGCATTTATCAAATGGATGTTAAGACAGCCTTCTTGTGTTGCAAGGTGAAGGAAGAAATCTACGTTGATCAGCCCCCTAGGTTTGTTGACTCGAAGTTTCCTAATCATATGTACAAGTTGGACAAGGTATTGTATAGGTTACATCAAGCTCCTCGAGCGTGGTATGCGACTCTTACAAAGCATTTGCTCGAGCATGGATACTCTCGTGGCACTATCGATCAAACTTTGTTTATCAAGCATGTTGGTAATGATTAGATTTTGGTTCAAATCTACGTTGACGACATTATTGTTGGGTTGACCAATCCGCAACTTTGCAAGGAGTTTGAAGGCGTTATGAAGAAGCGGGTCGAGATGAGTTCATTGGGAGAAATGACCATGTTTATGGGGCTTTAGGTCAAACAAAATTCAACTGGAATCCTGCTACATCAATCCAAGTATGTGGAGGATATTCTTGAGAAGCTCGGGTTTCAAGATGCTAAACCTGTATCGATGCCGATGGTTGAAAGACCTCTACTGAATCCAGATACTGATGGCGACTCCGTAGATTAGACACTCTACAAATTGATGATCGTATCATTGATGTATCTTACTGCAAGCCATCCAGACATCATGTTTGCATTTTGTCAATGCACATCTTATCAGGCTAATCCTAAACTTTCACATCTTATTGCCGTCAAAAGAATTTTTTTGTACATCAAAGGCAGCCCAAAATTGGGTCTTTGGTATCCGAAGAGTTCTGAATTTGATTTATATGTTTTTGTTGATAGTAATTATGGAGGCCGTGAGCTTGACATGAAATCTACTTCAGTAGGGTGTCAATATCTTGGTGACAGGCTAGTGTCATGGCAGTTCAAGAAACAACACACTGTCTCAACCTCAACAGTAGAGGCGGAATATGTTGCTGCATCTGCTTGTTGCTCCCAAGTTATTTGGATCCAACATCAGTTGTTGGAATACGGTTTGAATTACTTAGAAACCCCTATTTACTGTGATAATGAGGTCGTAATTCAAATTGCCAAAAATCCTGTCCAACATTCCAAAACTAAGCACATTGATATTAAAATTCATTTCATCAGAGATTATTATGAACGTTCACTCATCCATCTGGAACAGGTTCCCACTGCTAATAATGTGGCGGATCTATTCACCAAGCCTTTTAACAAAGCTCGATCAATGTGCTTGCGGGATTTTTGAAAATGATTCGTTTTGAGGATTAAGTTTTTATGTTTATTTTTTTTACTTATTTTATTTTTTTTAATTTTCTTAATTTTTATTTTCTAGTCAATTTTTTTTGATAGGTTAGTTTATATTTTCGTATTTTTATTTCATTCTCACCCATGCACAAATTTAGGGGGAGAAATAATAAAAAATCCAAAAACAATAAAAAAATGATAAATCCAAAAACAAAAAAACTCCAGAAAATTAAAAAAAATGTTGCTAATAGTCTTGTTTGCAGGTGTTGTGAAGGGAAGTGATATTATCAAGTGATAACGGGCAATCTGAATCTGCGTAATGTACCAAAATTGAAGTGCTACGCTCTGTGCTCGATACACTGGTAGGCACGAAAGATTTTAAACGGACTTGACAAATATTGAACTAGTTAGATCCGTTTAGCCTGATAATACGATGCTCGGATAGGTTGAGCAGGGAGATATACATGAGAATCTACCAGTCACATTAAAAGAACCCATATCTAGAACTGTGGATTAACTTTTCCTCGATGTGCGGATTGTGACCTTAATTCCGGTATTTATGGGGTCACTAGGGAATTCTGATAAATTAGGTATGTAGAAGGTTATTTTCTTTTTTTCTGTCTGTTATTCATATGTTGCCTCCTCTGCGTGATCGAGAGATCCGACCTGGACTGTAACATATGCAATTCTATCTCTCTGCATGTTCTCTCTATGCAATTCTATCTATCTATTATTTAGCCATATACTATCTCCTCTGCGTGACTTAAAATCTGACTTGGTACATAGTTTATGCATCATTCTCTTCTCAATTCAACTAAAACTTCAGTTAGTTATATGTTTCATCCTCTGCATGATTGGAAGAGATCCGACCTTGATGTATAGCATATGCACTCTAAATCTATCTTCTTTCTTAATAATTTTCTGCTCACCCGGTGTAAGGAGTATTCTAAAAGTCCTTGATTGTTGGAGCATATCAGGAAGCGAGAAACATGATCTAGTACAATTAAAATTGAACACATATAGATTGTCTGTAGATCTCGCTGCTCAATTTAGGTGGACAACAATATCCCTGGTTGTAATCTGTCACACCCTAAAACCAAGAACAACGGAAATGTTCTGGAGCGGAGGACGTCATATATAGTATCACAACACAATAATAGTAAACAAGTAAACAAACATCATCCATTGCATTAAATATATAACTTTAATACATGTGTGTTCTTTGTAATGTAATAGACACCAAACATGAATGATCAAAATAAAAGATGAGTCTTGTCTGTGCTCCATCTTCTCAAAAACCTGTCACCGATACCTGTCTACTGATGAACTAAGAATACAAGTTATTTTGAAAGCATAGATCAACATTTAAGATGGTGAATTCATAAGTATTTTAATGTCTTTGATTTGTAAAACCGTAAGGAAGAGACTTGTAAATGTTTGATGAAACAATTCGTATAAGTGTGAAAACCCTAGAAAATCCTATATTTCATACTAGTATAAAATGTAGTCTTCTACCAAGACCCAACTGTTTTGAAAGTATGTATCATTGTAAAATGACAGTTTTTCCCCATGTAATTATTAATATCAAAATATAGCCTACCTCATCGTTTATGTGAATGTGTCACAAAATAAAAGTAAAAGGAACATTATATAATCAATTAAGTATTATCCTTTGGTATTAGGATAAACACGACAGAGTAACTTGCCGAATAGTATTAACCGTAGACATCTGTCGATGTGCATTTTCCCTATGTAGCTAATAGCTGGGTGTAGAATGGTTAGTACCGCACGTATATAATAGTATCTACTCATATAAAATGTAATAGTATCTCATCATATAATATGTAATCGTATCTCTTCATATAGTATGTAATAGTAACTCTTCATATAGTATGTAATAGTATCTCTTCATATAGTATGTAATACATATGTATAGACTCTTGAATGAACTGACTCTTGTATGTTCCATTTGTACTTGGAATAGTAGGTAGTATTTCCCAAACTATACCTATTATAGTTTGCTAGTAATGTAGTTTGAAGTGTCCATGTATGTTTATACACCTTTGCTATAGAAGGTGGTGGAGCTGAAGTCACAGTCATCTTATCAAATACTTATATATATATATATATATATATATATATATATATATATATATATATATATATATATATATATATATATATATATATATATATATATGGGTAAAGTGAATATACCTAACAAACTTATATAAGCTTAGGTACCTAACCACATCATACTATGTAATTTTGTATCATATCTGCATTGTAATCACCCAAAGTTCTTAAAATTCAACCTCATAACTTGATTGCTTCCAAAATCTTTGGACCTTCACTATTATCTTCCTTCAAATGATGTCTTTCTATCGGAGACCCTCTGGTGGGCTTCATATACTACCGTTGCAAATCAAATGGTGTAGGAGGAATATAATGGTGAATGTTTGAAAATCTTGAATGTAAATCAAGTTAAGGGTTGAAGTTTAATAACTTTAGACGATTGCAATGGAAATATAATGCAAAACAATGTAGTATAATATGGTTAGGTACCTAAGTTTATATAAGGTTGTTAGGTATATTCACTTTACCCTATATATATATATATATATATATATATATATATATATATATATATATATATATATATACTTACTACATAAATGTATATATATGGTATTTAAGAATACATAAGTGGAAAAGAGGTTTTGTAATACATATAAAAGGTTTGAAACAATAAATAATCATGACTTGATGTCAGTTTATAAAACGATTTAAAAGTAGCTACTTTGATAAAACGGTTTGAAAGTATAGTAAATCCATATGTTTGATAGTTATTAATCACATGTGATTGATATAATAACTGTAATATTCAACTTGTATTCCCCCCATAAAAGTATTTAAAAGCATGCAAAAGCATTTAAAAGGTTGTTTAAGGGGTATGAACTCAACTGAAATGAGTGATGCGATAGTAGGATCGGTAAAGAATGCTAAGTGTCAAGTGAGGACTTGAACACACACAATGATCCTAGTTAACATATAATAAAACATATATGTATCTAATTAGTCATTTAAAAACTAATTAATCCAGTTAAAACACCCTAGGACATGGAAACACTTTGATTTAAGTGTTATAGGTACCAACGGGTTGCATCTAAAGGTTTGTATGGCATGGCATTGGAGTTTATGGCCCAAGGACCACTCCTTATAGAGTTTACGGCCCATGGTCATTTCCCCATGAGTTTATGGCTGTAAACTCATGGTACTAAGTGCCATTTGGTGTTTTGAGGTCTTATAAGTCAAGATTGAGCATCTAATGATCAATTCCAAGCCTTAGGAAGCATTAGGAGCACAATATCACTACTTTGTGGAGTTTACGACCTAAGGACCATATCCTTATGTGTTTACGGTCGTAAACGCTTATGGGGACATGTCTTGATTGTTGTTTAAGGTCTTAAACACTTCTAGGAAGGATCAAGGCTAGCATCCAAGGCTTAGGAAGGGACTAGGGTCCATTTAACCCCATTTAGAGGAGTTTATGGCACAAGAACATCCCTTGGCTGTAAACTCCATTGATCATGTGATTCTTGATGTTTTCCAAGTGTAAACAAGTTCATATTAAGCACACAAGCAGCTAGGGTAAGTGTACTTATAAGATAGAAGCTTGATTGGGTGTTTAAGGTCCAAGAACACTAGTGTGTGTTCTTGGTGTTTTGAAGAACACTTGAAGATCTAAGTGAAATCAATAATGAATGAATGAAATGATGTATAACAACTAGATGTTAGGTTATAGCAACAAATCAGTTTGACAAACACTTACGTTTTCGGAAGATCGGGTGAAGAACGAGATGCTACTTGAGAGAGAATGGCTATTGTTCTTGAGGGTGGAAGTTAAGAATGAAAGGAATGGGGAGTAAACTCATGCCTAAGGCATGATTTTGCGGCCAAATGAGAGTTCACGACCCAAACCCCCCTTGTTTAACCGTAACACCAACCCAAGGTGTTGGTTGTTCCTTTGTTATCCCGATATTCTAGAAATCACTTCCTTTTATCCGTTCGTTTCATGAATAATTATTAAAAATACTTAAACAGACTTTAAACCGGCTAAAATTTAGCAGAAAAGTATTTAAATTTTAATTGAAGTGTTGGACTATAGATTTTGTACGAATGAAAATTTTGGGTTGTCACATCATCCCCCCGTTAGAGGGAATTTTGTCCCGAAATTAGAGTTTAAGCAAATAAAGTAGTTACAAATAACTAAGCAAAGAGATGGAGATATTTCAATTTCATTTGATCCTCGCGCTCCCATGTGAATTTCGGTCCTCGCTTGGCGTTCCAGCGAACCTTCACAATTGGGATACCACTTTGTTTCATTTTCTTAACCTCTCGGTCCATGATCTCTACAGGTTCTTCCACGAAGTTGAGGCTCTCATTGATCTCAATCTCGTCGAGTGGGATTACAAGAGTCTTATCGGACAGACACTTTTCAGGTTTGAGACGTGGAAGGTAGAATGTACGTTACTATGTTCATTGGGTAGATTGAGTTTGTAAGCTATAGGGCCGATTCTAGCGAGAATCTCAAAAGGCCCTATGTATCTTGGATTGAGCTTCCCACGCTTACCGAAGCGTATCAAGCCCTTCCAGGGTGTAACTTTCAAAAGGACTCGGTCTCCCACATGGAATTCCAAAGGTTTCCATCGTTTGTCTGTGTAGCTTTTCTGACGGTCTCTAGAGGCCTTCAATCATTCACCAGTCTGAACGATCTTCTCTGTCGGTTCCCGTATGATTTCCGGACCTGTGAGAGTGCTGTCAGGAACTTGTCCTCCAGTTAACTGGGTGTCACCCACTTCAGCCCAGCACAGAGGGGATCTGCACTTTCGGTTATAGAGGGCTTCAAATGGAGCAGCCTTTAAGCTCGTGTGGTAACTGTTGTTGTAGGAAAATTCGACAAGGGGTAAATAAGTATCCCATGACTTCCTAAAGTCGATCACACAGGCTCTCAACATATCTTCGAAGGTTTGGATAGTCCTCTCACTCTGCTCGTCGGTCTGTGGATGGTAGGCTGTACTCATCTCCAGCCTCATTCCTAGGGAACTTTGTAGCGACTGCCAGAATCTCGAAGTGAATCTGATATCTCTATCGGAGATAATGGATATGGGAACATCATGCAGTCATACAATCTCCCTAATGTATGTTCTTGTTAGTTTCTCCATTTTGTCAGTGTCTTTGATTGGTAGGAAATGCGCGGATTTGGTCAATCTGTCGACGATGACCCAAATGGTGTCAATTCCACCCGTTGTCTTGGGCAACTTGGTTATAAAGTCCATAGTAACCCGCTCCGATTTCCATTCAGGTATCTCCGTTTGCTAAAGTAAACCGAATGGTTTCTGATATTCGACCTTAACCCTTGCGCAAGTAAGGAATTTACTCATGAAGGTAGCAATCTCTGCTTTCATGTTAATCCACCAATATAACCTTTTAAGATCAAGATACATCTTATCTAAACCCTGGTGAATGGAATATTGAGTGTTGTGCGCCTCAGTCATGACTACGTCTCTGAAGCCACTGTGTTTCAGTGTCCATATTCGGTCCATGAAATATAACGCTCCGCCACCCTTGCTTTCTAGGTTCTTATCCATTCCTCTCATGGATTTGCTTGCCACATTTTTAGGTTTCAAAGCGTCGAGTTGAGACAAGTGTGAATGGATAGTCATAGTTAAGGATTTGAACCTACGACCAGAGTATTCCTTCCGACTTAGGGCGTCAGCTACTACATTGGCTTTGTCGGGATGATAACAAATTTCGCATTCGTAGTCATTGAGTAGCTTGACCCACCGTCGTTGTCTCATGTTAAGCTCCTTCTGGTCGAAGATGTGTTGAAAGGATTTTGTAGTCTGTGAAGATAGTACTTTTCGTACCGTACAGATAATGTCTCAAGATCGTGTGTGGTGTAATTAACCTCGTGTATCTCAAGATCTTCAGAGCAAACACAACTGCTCTTAACTCAAGATCGTGTGTGGTGTAATTAACCTCGTGCATCTTCAGTTGTCTTGAGGCATAGGCAATGACCTTTCCTCGTTACACATGAACACATCCGAGCCCTTGGTTGGATGCATCGCAATAGACCACGCAGTCTTCTATTCCTTCTGGGAGGGATAGTATTGGTGTGGTGCATAAGGCTCGTTTCAACGTTTGGAACGCCTTCTCTTGTATCTCTTCCCAATCAAAGGCCACACCTTTCTGGTTCAATGTGGTAAGTGGTTTCACGATACTTGATAAGTTCTATATGACCCTGCAGTAGTAGTCAACGAGACCTAGAAATTGATGAATTTATGTAGGTGTGTTCGGTGCTGACCAATTCTCAATAGATTTAATTTTGGAAGGGTCCACGTGTATTCCCTTTTCGCTAACGAAGTAGCCCAATAATTCGACTCTTCGAGTCTAAAACTCGCATTTGGAGAACTTTGCATAGAGCTTCTCTGATTGTAATGTTTCTAAAACTTTTCGTAGGTGTTGACTATGCTCCTCCTTACTTCGGGAGTAGATAAGTATGTCGTCGATGAAGACGATAACGAACTGATCCAAGTATGGATGGTACACCCTATTCATCAGGTTCATGAATACAACTGGTGCGTTGATTAATCCGAATGGCATCACTAGTAACTCGTAGTGTCCATAGCGAGTTCGGAAGGCTATCTTGGGGACATCCTCTTCTAGCACTCGCAACTGGTGATACCCGGATCGTAGATCTATCTTCAAGAAGTAATTTGCTCCTTGAAGTTGACCAAATAAGTCTTTAATTCGGGGTAGAGGATAACGATTTTTAACGGTAAGTTTTTTGAGTTCCCTATAGTCGATGCACATACAAACAATTTGTGTTTCTTCTTGACGAACAAGACCGACGCTCTCCATGGTGAGAAGCTTGGCCTAATGAATCCCTTCTTAAGAAGATCGTTAAGCTGACAGGAAAGTTCCTGCATCTCCACTGGTGCTAGACGACAAGGAGATTTGGCTACTGGCGTAGCCCCTGGCACTAAGTCGATTATGAACTCTACTTGGCATTGCGGTGGTAATCCTGGTAGTTCTTCTTGAAAGATGTCGGGAAAGTGACGTACTTCTGGAATGTTCTGAATTTCCTTTACTTCTTGACTCATATCTACTATGTGTGCAAGGAACGCATGATATTCCTTTCGTAAGCACTTTTGAGCTTGAATACTCGAAATGATGCGAAGGTTCGTACTAGATTTGTCGCCGTAGATAACTAGGGTTTCGTTGTTAGGGAGGTTAAGACAAACTGCTTTCTCAAAGCACATGATGTTGGCGTGAAGACGACTTAACCAATCCATACCGATTATGACGTCGAAACTTTTAATTGAGACCGGCATGAGGTCTATTTGGAAAGAATGACCATCTAGAGTTAGAGTATAACCTACGTATATGCAGTTTGTACTTTCCGTTTTCCCGTTTTCCATTTCTAAAGTGAATGATTCCTCTAATGTACGTGGTTTTTGTTTAAGCAAGTGAACAAATTTCTGGCTTACGAAGCTTTTCTCCGCTCCGCCATCGAATAGTAGGCATGCACATGAATTATCAAGGAGAAACGTACCAGTAACTATCGTAGGATCAACTACGGCTTCCTCGTGAGCCATAGCCAAAACTCGTCCCACTCCGCGGGTATTTTCTACCTTTGAGAAGTCTCTTTTGAAGTGACCCACCTCGCCACAACCGTAGGAAGTTTGGCCCACACCAGCATTTGGAACTTGAATGCTTGGCTTTGCGGGAGCTTTGCAGAAACGGGTATGACCCTTTCTGTTGTAGTTGGAGCAATGCATTTCCCAGAAAGGTCCGGTGTGGTGGAAGTTGCATTTGTTGCACTTCAGAAGGTTACCCACATAAGGCTTTGCTGGGTAGGGGTTAGTAGGAACAGCAGTAGGTACAACAGCAACATTTACTATAACTAGTTGTTGTTTCTTTGAGGATTCTTATGAAGGCCCTCCTTTCCTCTTGTTCCAACCTTTCCTCCTGTTGTTGTTGCTTCCCTCTTGTTGATCAGGTGAAGCAGTTGTTGTGTTTTGGTAGATTCCGTGATCGATAATAGATTGTGCCAGTTCTTTAGCACTGTCAAAAGTAGCAGGCCTTGAAGCTAGCACACTTGCTTGTATCTGAGGCGACAGACCCCAAATAAATCACTCTGTTTTCTTGCTCTCAGGAGCAACCGTATCTGGGCAAAGAATTGCCAGATCACAGAATCTATTGGAATAGGTTGATACATTGGAATCAACCATCTTAAGAGCCTAGAGTTCCTGCTCGAGCTTTTGAATTTCCCCTCGAGGACAGTACTCTCTCATCAGCATGGCTTTCAAGTTCTCCCAGCTTATTGAGTTTGCCACAACCAGAGTCAGTGACTTAACGTGGCCATTCCACCAAGTTAAGGCCCTGTCAGAAAAGGTGCAAGTAGCAAACTTGACCTTATTGTTCTCCGGGCAGGCGTAGATTTCAAAAACTGCTTCGGTCTTTTCTATACACTGACTTAAAATCATCACCCCTCCTGTTCCATTAAAATTTTGGGTTTTGGCATTCGTAAAATGCTTGTAGGTGCACTCCTTGGGGTGCCCATGACTCTCGCCATGGTTAGAAAGAGGTGTACCAGTTCCTGATCCACTAGGGACAATAGTATTGATGTGTGACATGGCAGCCACTACTACCGCAGTGACAGCCGCTTGGAACATAGCAGTGTCGAACTGAGGAGGTGGAGGTGGTGGTGGTGTCAGTGCGTCCTCACCATTGTTACGCCTGGGATTTCTACAAGGCGGCATTTTTCCACTATATGTTGAAAAGATAAAGGCAATGATAAGAATTCAATAGTATAGAAAATGAATGTGTCTCATGAACTAAATCGCCATAGATCAACAATAGATGACAGTATGAGTTTCTGAATAGATTAGATAACATGCCAAAATTACTGGTATTAATAATGTAAATAAGTTCGGGAAAATGACCTAACTAAAGGTCTTACATCATACCATATGGGAAAATATTGGCAGTTTAGAAGTCTAATAAACTATTTGAAAGACAGAAATAATTTACAGACAAATGCTAGCGCATAGGTAAGAAAGGTATTCCTTAATCAAAAGAAAAGATGTGCTAGACATCTTCTAACGACGATAGGAATTCCTCGGGTGAACCCTCAGATCTTCCATCTGACGAACCACTTCTTGAAGGTGTCGTTCATGAGCCCTCTGGCGAGCTCGAAGTTCTATGACTTCAGCTCGGGAGGCGGCTAACTATTGCTGCAGAGTCTCATTGGTCCTCCTGGGTCTTTCCATTGCTTCTTCGAGATGGCGAATGCGGACCGTGTTGACACACCAGAGTTGGCATCAACCTCCACTACTCGGCCGATGGCTTCCCGAATTGTTCAACATTCCGAGCAATCCTGCAGACCATGATAGGTAGGGCTCGGTTAGGGATGTCAACGGGGGAAAACGGGGCGGGGATTGCATCCCCCGTCCCTGCCCCCAAAATTTTCCTGTTCCCCCATGTGACATCCCCAAAATCAAGGCCAGAAAAGACCGATTTTGTTTATGCTTTGTAAAAATCATAGTACTTCTTTTCATAAAAATGTTGCGGAATTTGTTCCCAGAAAAACACGATAAATACCTTATCAAAACATTTTCGAAGAAAAATATTTTATTCATTTTTAAAACGTTTGGGATGTCATTGTCAATACAGAAGCATAAGCATAAACGGAACTTACATTTATTTACACTAGTGATCTATATCTCTTTAATCTCTCAGTATAATGTGACTTCATATCAACACCTGTGATTTAAATAAACTGAGTGGGCTAGGTTGGGAAACCTGGTGAGTACATAGGGTTTTCAACCCACAATAATATAATTATTATGTTTAAACAATTAAACAATCAACCCAATTACCCATCCCTATTATCATCTTTAGTCTTAAGGATCTACCCTAAGAATACCTCGTTCATTCATTCCTAAGGATCATCCTAAGGAATCGGCACGAAGTCCATCGTTGCTACGTGTTACACAACGGGCACTAAGTCTGCATAGTTGCCAGGGGTTAGGCATCAAGTCGACATGATCACCAAGGTTTAGGTATCAAGTCTGCATGATCACCAGGGTTTAGGCATCAAGTCTGCATGATCACCAAGGTTTATAGCACACCGGGTGAACACATCGTTCACAACACTTATAGGTTGCGATCCTGCTAGTGTTCCATTGGACTATCTAGAATAGTCTGTGGTTGTCATCCATACTCTGCTGAATGACGGGGCCATCGTTTGGGAAAAGGCTTCTCACATTGTCCACCTCTCACCCTCACCTCGTGGTCTATAATACCTCTCAACTCATCATCAAACTCATATTCCATCTATTACATCTACCCATGGTTTACCCCAACATTATCGTAGATATAAAATACATATACAGTTTAAATCATTTAAAACATGTATAAAATCGTTTATCCAGCATAGACAACAAGTACTCAGATAATATGCACACATAACACGTAATTTATATAAAATACTTCATATCAATGTTTAATATGAAAGTAACTATGCACTCACTTGATAAGGTGATGACTCGGTACTCGGACATCACTTCGTTACTGTTAAAACAATTTCCCCTCAGACAAAACCTAGTATCATTACCACTAGAGTTTAGTCTAATGTTAACCGCGACTAATTAATAGTCTAGATATTATTACTATTATATAAGTCTTAAGAAACACTCTTATATAACTCATAATAATAGCCCAAATACTCATTATAAGTTCCTAATGACGTTACTATATTAAAACATAAGCTATACTAAAGATAGGGTACGCATAGCTCACTTACAACGGGTTTTCTCAAAACCGGGCGTCGCTGGAGCAGCATTCCCGAGCCGAAAGGCTCTTCTTCTCGGAGCCGTCGGGCGCTCCGGGGCTTCCGCCTCATGCTATGGAGGTTCCCTAGGCTTTTCGGGAGGTTTCGGCGCTAGAGTGAAGTTCTAGAGAGAGAGGGAAGTGAGGGGAGGTGTGAGGAATGAATGGAGGCCTCACCACTTATTTATAGTGGATGGAGGAAGGTTCACATCGTGAATTTTTAATATTCACGTCGTGAGCTAGGCTGGCTATACCCAGGCGCAGTCAGGTGCTGACACGTGGCATCGCACACAGGGTGGAAATAAGCCAATTTTCGAAAATTCATAAATTTTACATACGAACTCCATTTTCGACATTCTTTATATTCACGCGTAGGAAAAAACAAGATCTACAACTTTCATTTAGACTCCATCGGCTAATTTGTCACACCCCGAAAACCGAAGGCGAAAACATTTCCGGGGTTGACTCCACGTTGAGTATCAAATCCAATGCACATAGTAAGTAAAGTAAAACAACCATTACATTACATAAGAAAAGTTTTACAGTTGTTTCAAAAGTAAAGTTTGTACAGTTGTGATACATAGTATATATATACAAAATGAAACGGGTCTTCATGTACTCCGTCTTCTGATCAAAAGAGATCTTCGGGTACCTGTTCTAACGCTGACCTGAGAACACAAGCGGTTTGAAAATCAGCATAACGCTGGTGAGTTCATAAGCGGTTTTTGTTTGTGAAAATGTTTCAAGTTTCCTTTCTGTTTCTGAAATGTTATGTATACCAAGAAAATCCCATATTTTCTTAAAAGTTGATTGTTGGTTCACAAATGTAAGGTATAGTAAGTTTGTACACTGAAAACATGTCTACTCATGTAAAAATGTATAGTTTGGTTATCCAACTTGTTAAACTATTCTGTTTACCTATCATGTATTCCCAGGAATGTCCCATACTTTCCTTATTGTATATTACCAATTGTAAAAGATGTAATGTTATCCAGTTTGTTAATCTTTCTAGTTATGTAAGTGTTACCCAGGAAAGCCCCATGCTTTCCTGCATGTTGATTTCCAACGTGAACGATGTAAAAGATGTAAACGTGGTTAGGTTCCATGTTTTCCCCAGGAAAGTCCCATACTTTCCTGAATGTTAGTTACCGTACGTGAAAGATGTAAAAGATGTAAAAGATGTATAAAGTGGTTTATTATTATTATAAGTAAATCTATGTTATCCTAATTGCGAGTTCCATAACCATACGATAGACTAAAACCTATGGCAATAAGTAGTCCACATGTGGCAATAAGTAGTCGACATACTTATGACTTTCGTCACCCTTGAACCATTTCGGTTCGGCTGTAGCTAGCAGACAGGTGTGGGGTAGTCATCCCCGTATAGATCTATACACTCAAGTCACGCTCTCTAAATACCAGAGATTCTGGTTACGGGTGTAGTCCTCCACTCGCGTATCTCTGTGGAGTGTTCACCGAGGACGTGTCTCCAATCATACAGGATTAACAAATTTACTAGTAATAATATGATAGTCCTCCACTCGCGTATATATGTGGAGTGTTACCGAGGACAAAACAGTGTACAGGTATTATATTCAAATGTCTAATGTCATGCTTTTTAACTGATAAAATGTGGAAAACCATTTGTGAAATATATGTAAAACATAACAGTTTAAAGACCTATTTCACAAATATATGTTACGTGATCTGCATGTTCAAATAATTATCAATTGTGGTAATCAGTATTAAAAGCATATGGAATATGAAACACACATTTGAAAACATGTTTTGAGCACAAGAATTCCCTTGTACTTTGCTTGTGTTCCCCCCTGAAAATAGTGAAAACAGTGAAAAAGGGTAGGGGTATGAACTCACCGGACTCGGAAATGCATCGGTTTTGGATACTAGACGTTGGTTTGGGGTTTGATTACTCGCGATGTCCCTATGTAAAATGAAATAATGTCCATATATATACAATTAAGGATACATTCACTAATCGTATGGAACATTACACTCCAACGAGGTTAAACACCTCAAAACGAGCGTTTAGAGTGACCCGGGTGACATCTTCGGACGTGTAATGGCACTAGGGACTTGGGACTTGAGTTTACTCCCCAAGAGTAAACATTTTAAGGAGTTTACAGCCACATAACACACCCACACATGAGTTTACGGCCGTAAACACATGTTGGTGTGATTTTGAGTGTTTAATGGCTTAAATGGACATGGGGATTGTTGGAATGGATTTCTAAAATGCCTTGGAATGAACTAAATGTAATTATACCACAAAGAAGGGAGTTTACGGCCGTAAACTACCCATGGTCAAAAGAAATTGTTTTAAGGCATAAGGAGCAATCACATGTGATTCTAACTAATATTCTAAGGTTTGTTATCAATTTTAGGCTTCAAATAACACCTTTATATGAGTTTACAGCCCAGATACATACTCTCTGGCCGTAAACTCCAATATGAGTAAGAAAAAATAGTTTTTGATGCTAAGAACAATCACATATGATTCGAGGAATTTATCCAAGCCTTTAGGGTGGTTTAAGGCATCATTTAACAAAGTTTTATGAGTTTACAGCCAAGGGTATGTTCTTAGGACGTAAAATCCTATATGTGACATTTTTGATGTGTTACAAACCCTTAAACTATTTTTAGATGCATCTAGATTTTACCACAAGGCCATTGGTTGAGTTTCAAGGCATTTGGACATGTTTAAAGGCATTAAATCCCCATTTTAGAGGAGTTTACGGCCCAAGAAGGAGCCTTGGCCGTAAACTCTCTTTTGTCCCATATAATTCATGTTTAATGTGTTTCAAGTCCCAATTAGCAAGCCTTAAGGTCATATCTAAGTCCTAACTATGATTTAAAAGGGTAATTTGGCTCAAAACCCCCATTTTTAGGAGTTTACGGCCCAAGCTTGATCCTTGGCCGTAAACTCATGTTCTTGGTCCCAAAACTTAATTTAAACATCAATTTCAAGGCTAAAGAGGTTAGATAACAAGTTAGGGGTGTTACCTCTTTGATTGGAAGCCTTAAATCTTTGTTTTGGACCTTTGATTATGGATGAGGAGAGAGGTTGGGAGAGTTTTATGAGAAAATGGCCAAAGGCTTCAAATGGAGTCCTAAAACACTTTATATAGTGTCTAAGTTTTGGACACGGTGGAATTCTACCCGATACCGGCGTTAGACGAGGCTTTTGGTCGTACCCGATTGAGTTGCCGTAACCCGATACGGTAATTTCTAGAAATATTCCGATCATTAAAGTTGGGTGTAATGATTTCTAAATGTATTAAGACACTCATTATGTCATTTTGAATACGTACCAGTTAATGACTTAATTAAACGGAACATCGGAAATCGAATTTGGAAACGACGATTGGTTGCGTGAATTGTACTACGAAAGAGTTACAAGAAATGATATGGAAATTTCGGGTTGTTACATTATCCCCCCGTTAAAGGGAATTTCGTCCCGAAATTCAAAGTTTAAAACGCAAGACAAGATACAAATCATGGATCTGGAAAGAGTTGTGGATACTTCTGTTTCATTGAATCTTCCCGTTCCCAAGTGAATTCTGGTCCCCGCTTGGCATTCCAGCGAACTTTCACTAACGGGATGCAACTTTGCTTTGTACGTTTGACTTCTCAATCCATGATTTCGATCGGTTCCTCCACAAATTTGAGGTTTTCATTGATCTCGATCTCGTCTATGGGAATCGTTAGGGTTTCATCGGATAGGCACTTTTTGAGATTTGAAACATGGAAGACAGGATGAATGTTACTGAGTTCGTGAGGTAAACAAAGTTTATAGGCAACTCGACCGATCCTAGAGAGGATCTCGAAGGGTCCAATGTACCATGGATTAAGTTTCCCACGCTTACCAAAGCGTACAGTGCCTTTCCAGGGTGAGACTTTCAACAGGACACGGTCTCCAACCTGGAATTCTAGTGGTTTCCGACGATAATCAGCGTAACTCTTTTGGCGATCACGTGAAGCTTTCAATCGGTTACGGATTTGAATGATCTTTTCGGTGGTTTCGTGGATGGTTTCAGGACCAGTGAGAGCACTATCGGGGACTCGACTCCTGGCTAACTGTGTATCCCCCACCTCGGCCCAGCACAGAAGGGATCTGCACTTACGACCGTATAGGGCTTCAAACGGAGCAGCCCTAATGCTGGTGTGGTAATTGTTGTTGTATGAGAATTTGATCAAAGATAGATGTGTGTCCCACGACTTTCCAAAGTCAATGACACATGCCCTAAGCATGTGCTCCAGGGTTTGGATTGTTCTCTCACTCTGTCCATCTATGTTGTGCTCATATCTAGTTTGGTTCCAAGGGCTTTCTGAAGGGACTGCCAGAATCTGGAGGTAAACCCACTATCTCGATCAGAGATAATGGATACAGGTACACCATGTAGACGTACTACCTCTTGGATGTAGATTCGCGCGAGTCTTTCCATCTTGTATGATTCTTTGATCGGAATGAAGTGAGCGGATTTTGTCAAACGATCGACAATTACCCAAATGGGATCGTACCCACTAGAACACTTGGGCAGTTTGGTGATGAAGTCCATGGTAATCATCTCCCATTTCCATTCGGGGATCTCAGGTTGTTGGAGCAGACCTGAGGGTTTCTGATGTTCAACTTTGACTTTGGCGCAAGTCAGACACTTGCCCACGAATGTAGCTATCTCAACTTTCATGTTTGGCCACCAGTATTGTTTCTTGAGATCCAGGTACATCTTGTCCGAACCTGGGTGAACAGAGTATTTGGTTCTTTGTGCTTCCTCCATGACTATTTCCCTGAATCCTTCGGACTTGGGAATCCAGATTCGATCCATGAAACAGTAAACTCCGTCACCTCTGATCTCATGTTTCTTTTCCATTCCTCTCAAAGTTTCATTTGACATGTTCTCGGGTTTGAGGGCTGTCAACTGGGCTTCTCGGATTTGCATGGGTAAGTTGGAATGGATGGTCATCGTCTGGTTCTTCACTTTGTGGTCTGCACTTTCCTTTCGGCTAAGGGCATCTGCTACCACATTGGCCTTGCCGATGTGGTAACGGATTTCACACTCATAATCACTGAGTAGTTCTACCCATCGCCGTTGCCTCATGTTTAAGTCTTTCTGATCAAAGATATGCTGCAGGCTCTAGTGATCAATGAAAATCGTGCACTTGGTTCCGTAAAGAT
This sequence comes from Lactuca saligna, assembly GCF_052625555.1. Classification (NCBI taxonomy): domain Eukaryota; kingdom Viridiplantae; phylum Streptophyta; class Magnoliopsida; order Asterales; family Asteraceae; genus Lactuca; species Lactuca saligna. The sequence goes on from NC_136423.1 coordinate 102,423,991, forward strand.
AATGCTCCAAATCTTCAATGCAAAGACTACGGCTCCTAATTCCAATTCATGTGTGGTATAGTTGACCTCGTGTGCTTTCAGCTGTCTTGAGGCATAAGCAATCACCTTTCCTCTTTGCATAAGCACACAGCCTAAACCTTGATTAGACGCATCGCAGTAGACAACGAAGTCTTGTGTCCCTTCGGGCAGAGACAGGACAGGCGCGCTGCATAAGGCTCTTTTCAACGTTTGGAATGCAGTTTCTTGTTTATCACTCCAGCAAAAGGGTACACCTTTCTGTGTTAGAGTGGTTAAGGGTTTGGCGATTTTGGAAAAGTTCTGAATGAATCTTCGATAGTAGCCGGCGAGACCCAAGAATTGACGAATTTCTGTGGGTGTCTTCGGTGCCGACCAATTCTCTATCGCTTTAATCTTGGAAGGATCTACGTGAATACCCTCCTCGCTTACTACGTGACCGAGGAAAGTTACCTTCCGTATCCAAAATTCACACTTGGAAAATTTAGCGTATAGCTTTTCGGATCTAAGGGTCTCCGACACTAACCTCAAGTGTTGCTTGTGGTCTTCTTCGTTTCGGGAGTAGACGAGGATGTCATCGATGAACACGATGACGAACTTGTCTAAGAAGGGACGGAACACCTGGTTCATTAGGTCCATGAACACAGTCAAGGCATTGGTTAGACCGAAGGGCATCACTACGAACTCGTAGTGTCCATACCGAGTCCTAAAAGCTATTTTGGAAACATCATTTTCCTGGACTCGTAACTGATGGTACCCTGACCGAAGGTCTATCTTTGAAAAGTAGCTGGCTCCTTGGAGTTGGTCGAAGAGGTCATCTATTCGCGGAAGAGGATATCGATTTTTAACGGTCAACTTGTTCAGTTCACGGTAATCGATACACATTCGAAAGGATCCATCTTTCTTCTTGACAAACAGTACCGGAGCTCCCCAGGGTGAGGAACTCGGTCTAATGAATCCTTTACTGAGCAACTCATTGAGTTGACAGGATAACTCCTGTATTTCTGCTGGAGCTAAGCGATACGGAGACTTTGCTACGGGGGTAGCTCCAGGAATTAGGTCAATACGGAACTCGACCTGACGTTCGGGAGGAATTCCTGGAAGCTCTTCGGGAAACACATCTGGAAAGCTACAGACTTCGGGGATGCTCGCGAGGTCTCTAAGATCTTGTTTCTCGTTGATCACATGGGCTAAGAATGCAATGCACTCCTTTCGAAGGAGCTTTCGAGCTTTGATGCAAGAAATGATACGAAGATTGGAACTGGGTTTATCGCCATAGATTAAAAGGGTTTGATCCGAAGGAAGATTGAGACGAATGGTGTAACAGCCCGGATCCCCAGGTATATTCATTTCTTTTATATTTTGACATTCTGTGAGGGGACTCGGCGAGTCGGTGGTTGAACTCGCCGAGTCGGGTCGCGGTTTTTAGCAGGGGTTCGCGTCCGGACTCGGCGAGTCCAAGGGATGGACTCGACGAGTCCGCACTGTTTGATGAAACCCTAACTTCCCGGTCCTAAGCTCTATTTAAAGGACCTTATGGCCCTCATATGCGGCCACCTTGAACCCTAAGAGCCTCCATACGTCTGTAAGCCCTTGTGTGTGTGTTTGAAGGCCTTTTATTCTTCATTTTGTGTGTTAGTGCAAGGAAAGGAGGGAGAGGAGCAAGCTTGAAGTGTTGGGGAGCTTAGATCTGTTGCTATTTCATCAAGGGGGTCTTCTTGAGGTAACTTTCTGAGCCAATCTTCGTGTTTTGTGTTGATGGGCCAAATCTAGGGTTTCTTCTTGCATTTCTTGGCTTGAATAAGAAGTATGAGAGGTCCCATGGGGACATGGGACCTAGATCTGGACTTTAGCAGGTCCAGGAGACCCCTTATGACAAGCTTTATGCCCATCCTTTTGAGTTAGAAGTTATACTTGCCATATTAAAGGTTATTTCTTCAAAATAAGCCTTGTATGCATTGCATAGCAACCAAGACTGAGACTTTACGTGACAAATAAGCTTGGGAAGGCCAGATCTATGCATTTATGGAACGGATCTGACCGCAAAAGCCAGTTTTAGCTGGTGCATGGCATGGACTCGCCGAGTCTGAAGAACAGACTCGACGAGTCACTTGAAGATTGTCCTTGAGACCATCTTGTGTGTAGACTGGACCGAGTTGTGGGCGACTCAGTGAGTCGCAGAGAGTTGGAAAGGTTTTGACAGGTGGACCGAGTCAGGATGGGACTCTCCGAGTTGGCCTTCGACTCGGCGAGTTGAGTCGCGGTGGCCCTGTGATTCAGGCCCAGGTGGAACTCGTCGAGTCGGGGGAGTACTCGACGAGTCAAAGGGAAAATTCTTGAGAGTTGGTAAAAACGCGTAGACTCACCGAGTCACTATTGTGCACTCGCCGAGTCTAGTCCAAATTGACTAAAGACGGTTGACCAGGTCAACCTGTGTTGACTTGATTTGGGTGGTCCACCTTAGTGGTGCAAGTAATATTTATAGATTTATAATATCGTAGGAGGATTGCAGCTCGAGGGTTCGAGCCCGAGTGATTCCAAGATTTACGATTAGCAACTTAGCGAGGCATACGAGGTGAGTCTTCTCACTATACTGTAACCGGGAGGGTTTTGACTATGTGACCGGAAGGTCGAATATGATATGTATGCTTTATGTGTGTTAAGTTATTTGCTATATGTGTCATGTATGATATGTTTGATATGGGCCGGAAGGCGTGGTCATATGGACTGTAAATGTTGATGTGGGTAGGACCGGAAGGTTTACCCAGATGGGACGGAAGTCCCCTGAGACACATGGACCGAAAGGTCAAGGCCTGGAAAGGCGTATGTGCGTATGTTGTATTTTGGGGGAACTCACTAAGCTTTATGCTTACAGTTGTTGCTTTATGTGTTTCAGGTACGAGTGAGGACCGTGGGAAGGCGCCAGCGTGACCGTACACACACTCGGGGAAACTGTTTTATCTTTTGTTATGTAATCGTTTGAGACTACGATGATATTTTGGGAATCTAAACTAATTACTCATGTCTTTATGATTGTAAAAATGAAAATTTTTGGTTGGAAATTTTATGACGTTACAAATGGATTTTTCGTAACAAAGAATATCAGCATGATTGGGACTCATCCAATCAATGCCAATGATAACATCAAAGCTCTTAATGGAAACTGGCATGAGATCTATAGGAAATGAGTGGTCATTTAGGGTAAGCGTACAACCTAGGAATACATCGTTAGCGCTTTCTTTCTCACCGTTAGCCATCTCGACGGTAAAGTTTTCAGTTAGTGGTTGGGGATTACGTTTTAGATTATGTTTGAATGCATGACTAACAAAACTCCTTTCAGCACCCGAATCGAAAAGAATACTAGCATATGAGTTTTCGAGAAGGAACGTACCCGAAACAACAGTGGGATCAGCGACTGCTTCCTCCCGTCCCATGGTTAGAATCCTTCCAGTGTTATTAGCAGTTGACTTCTTGGGATAGTTTCTTTTAAAGTGTCCAACTTCTCCACAGTTGTAGCAGGCTTGACTAACACCTGTTCCAGATGATTGGTTGGCTGATTGGGTAGGAGTTTTGCAGAATCGAACTGTGTGCCCTTTCTTACCACAGTTGGTACAGGATAGTTCTCGACAGGGACCAGGATGATGATGGTATTTGCACTTGTCACACAGAGGAAGATTACCAGCATATTTACTGGTAGAAGTTGGAGTTGTGGATCCCACAACAGAAGCAGCAGCAACAGGAGTAGTAGCAGCATGGACTGCTACTGTCTACTGTTTCTTGTAAGATCCTTGAGAAGATTGACCCTTCTTCTTCTTCCAGAATTTTCTCTTTTCGCCACTCCTTTGAGTCGGCTCAGAAGTGGTAGTGATTTCCTTAACGTCATCGTTGTGATCAATCAGGGTTTGAGCTAAAGTCTTGGCACTATCATAGGTATCCGGGGGAGCAGCCAAAACATGACTCTTTGTTGGTTGGGATAACCCCCAAATGAACCTTTCGATCTTTTTGTTTTCAGGAGTGACTAATCCCGGACAGAGAAGTGCGAGATCATCGAATCGGGAAGTGTACGCAGCAATGTCGGAACCTTTCATCTTCAGGTTCCAGAGCTCGAGCTCTAGTTTCTGCATTTCACCAAGGGGGCAGTACTCAGCAATGAGGAGTTCTTTCATGGCTTCCCAGCCCGTGGCATTGGCTACGGGTAAGGTCAGAGATTTGACTCGGCCATTCCACCAAGTCAAGGCTTTATCAACGAAGGTACAGGCCGCAAATTTAACTTTATTGGACTCCGCGCAAGCACAGATTTCAAAGATGGACTCGATTTTCTCGAACCATGGGGATAAGGAAATGACACCTCCAGCGCCATTGAAGGATGTTGGTTTCACGTTCATGAAATCCTTATAGGAACCCCCTTTTTGGTGTCCCTGGGTAACTTCGGGGTTCTGGGATTGGGGACCACCTCCTGAACCACTAGGGTTCATTTGTGACATGGCTGCCACCATTGCAGCTGTCATGACTGTCTATAGTGATGCTAGGTCAAATTGGGGAGGAGGTGGCGGCGAAGAAGGATTGTTGTTGTTCTTTGAGCTGGTTCTCTTTCGGGGAGGCATCTTGATCTAATAAGATCAAGAAAGAGAAGATGGTAACTCCTCTACATTGAATCGATAGATATGGCCATTATATGATCCGAATAAGCGATAAAGCAGGAAAGAGTTATCGAAACAGATAATTTATCTCTAAGAATAATCACAGAAAGCCACTCGAATAAGGATTTCTACAGAGGATTGGGATCGAGAAATACTCCCATAGTATTTCACGAATTGATTATGACAATGGTTCGATGTTGGGATATTAGGGTAAGTTTTAGGCATGCCGCATACCACAGTCACTCCCAAGCACGTGTTGGCCGTGTCCTGAATGAATATAGTTGGCCAGGCTATATTGACCCTAGACATGACTACATAACTGCCCAGGTTTAACCATAGCACACAACATCCAATTACTTATGTTCTTTTCTACTTGTGGTTACGGATGACGACGGTTCGGTATACTTGTATACTTTTGAAAATACTTGTAGTTTGAAGATACTTTTAATTCAGAGCACTTAGGCCCTTTAGTGTTTATAGTTTTATACCATGTAAGGTTTGGTATACTTCATTCACTATAAACAAGGGCTTTGATACCAATCTGTTACACCCCGAAAACCAAAGGTAGAAACATTTTCGGGGTTGACTCCACGTTGAGTATCAAATCCAATGCACATAGTAAGTAAAGTAAAACAACCATTACATTACATAAGAAAAGTTTTACAGTTGTTTCAAAAGTAAAGTTTCTACAGTTGTGATACATAGTATATATAAACAAAATGAAACGGGTCTTTATGTACTCCGTCTTCTGATCAAAAGAGATCTTCGGGTACCTGTTCTAACGCTGACCTGAGAACACAAGCGGTTGGAAAATCAGCATAACGCTGGTGAGTTCATAAGCGGTTTTTGTTTGTGAAAATGTTTCAAGTTTCCTTTCTGTTTCTGAAATGTTATGTATACCAAGAAAATCCCATATTTTCTTAAAAGTTGATTGTTGGTTCACAAATGTAAGGTATAGTAAGTTTGTACACTGAAAACATGTCTACTCATGTACAAATGTATAGTTTGGTTATCCAACTTGTTAAACTGTTCTGTTTACCTATCATGTATTCCCAAGAAAGTCCCATACTTTCCTTATTGTATATTACCAATTGTAAAAGATGTAATGTTATCCAGTTTGTTAATCTTTCTAGTTATGTAAGTGTTACCCAAGAAAGCCCCATGCTTTCCTGCATGTTGATTTCCAACGTGAACGATGTAAAAGATGTAAACGTGGTTAGGTTCCATGTTTTCCCCAGGAAAGTCCCATACTTTCCTGAATGTTAGTTACCGTACGTGAAAGATGTAAAAGATGTATAAAGTGGTTTATTATTATTATAAGTAAATCTATGTTATCCTAATTGCGAGTTCCATAACTATACGATAGACTAAAACCTGTTGCAATAAGTAGTCCACATGTGGCAATAAGTAGTCCACATACTTATGACTTTCATCACCCTTGAACCATTTCGGTTCGGCTGTAGCTAGCAGCCAGGTGTGGGGTAGTCAGCCCCGTATAGATCTATACACTCAAGTCACGCTCTCTAAATACCTGAGATTCTGGTTACGGGTGTAGTCCTCCACTCGCGTATCTCTGTGGAGTGTTCGCTGAGGACGTGTCTCCAATCATATATGATTAACAAATTTACTAGTAATAATATGATAGTCCTCCACTCGCGTATATATGTGGAGTGTTACCGAGGACAAAACAGTGTACATGTATTATATTCAAATGTCTAATGTCATGCTTTTTAACTGATAAAATGTGGAAAACCATTTGTGAAATATATGTAAAACATAACAGTTTAAAGACCTATTTCACAAATGTATGTTACGTGATCTGCATGTTCAAATAATTATCAGTTGTGGTAATCAGTATTAAAAGCATATGGAATATGAAACACACATTTGAAAACATGTTTTGAGCACAAGAATTCCCTTGTACTTTTTTTTCCCCCTGAAAACAGTGAAAACAGTGAAAAAGGGTAGGGGTATGAACTCACCGAACTCGGAAATGCGTCGGTTTTGGATACTAGACGTTGGTTCGGGGTTTGATTACTCGCGATGTCCCTATGTAAAATGAAATAATGTCCATATATATATACAATTAGGGATACATTCACTAATCGTATGGAACATTACACTCCAACGAGGTTAAACACCTCAAAACGAGCGTTTAGAGTGACCCGGGTGACATCTTCGGACGTGTAATGGCACTAGGGACTTGGGACTTGAGTTTACTCCCCAATAGTAAACATTTTAAGGAGTTTACAGCCACATAACACACCCACACATGAGTTTACGGCCGTAAACACATGTTGGTGTGATTTTGAGTGTTTAATGGCTTAAATGGACATGGGGATTGTTGGAATGGATTTCTAAAATGCCTTGAAATGAATTAAATGTAATTATACCACAAAGATGGGAGTTTACGGCCGTCAACTACCCATGGTCAAAAGAAATTGTTTTAAGGCATAAGGAGCAATCACATGTGATTCTAACTAATATTCTAAGGTTTGGTATCAATTTTAGGCTTCAAATAACACCTTTATATGAGTTTACGGCCCAGATACATAATCTCTGGCCATAAACTCCAATATGAGTAAGAAAAATTCGTTTTTGATGCTAAGAACAATCACATATGATTCTAGGAATTTATCCAAGCCTTTAGGTTGGTTTAAGGCATCATTTAACAAAGTTTTATGAGTTTACGGCCAAGGGTATGTTCCTAGGCTGTAAACTCCTATATGTGACATTTTGATGTGTTACAATCCCTTAAACTATTTTTAGATGCATCTAGATTTTACCACAAGGCCATTGGTTGAGTTTCAAGGCATTTGGACATGTTTAAAGGCATTAAATCCCCATTTTAGAGGAGTTTACGGCCCAAGAAGGAGCCTTGGCCATAAACTCTCTTTTGTCCCATGTAATTCATGTTTAATGTGTTTCAAGTCCCAATTAGCAAGCCTTAAGGTCATATCTAAGTCCCAACTATGATTTAGAAGGGTAATTTGGCTCAAAAACCCCATTTTTAGGAGTTTACGGCCCAAGCTTGATCCTTGGCCGTAAAGTCATGTTCTTGGTCCCAAAACTTAATTTAAACATCAATTTGAAGGCTAAAGAGGTTAGATAACAAGTTAGGAGTGTTACCTCTTTGATTGGAAGCCTTAAATCTTTGTTTTGGACCTTTGATTATGGATGAGGAGAGAGGATGGGAGAGTTTTATGAGAAAACGGCCAAAGGCTTCAAATGGAGTCCTAAAACACTTTATATAGTGTCTAAGTTTTGGACACGGTGGAATTCTACCCGATACCGGCGTTAGACGAGGCTTTTGGTCGAACCCGATGGAGTTGCCGTAACCCGATACGGTAATTTCTAGAAATATTCCGATCATTAAAATGTTGGGTTTTGAGCAATCTAACACTTCCTAAGTGTGCATGCAACCCTAATAAACCTTGGATCTATGTTTGTCTAAATACATGCAAAATAATAAATTTTCCAAGGTTTATAACCTATCTAACATGGCATGGGGAACATTTCAACATAAAAGAGTTAGAAGAGATTACATACCTTTTGATGAGTTTGGTTATAAGGAGTTTGAGGGCCAAGCACCAATAGTGTGAATGCCTCAAATGGAATCACAAAACACCACAAACTCTTGGAAAACTTTGAGAGAGTATACACACTTGTATAATTTTCAGCCACACACTAGTTCACTAGTCTCATTTCATGCTTCATAAGCATGCTTATATAGTGTGCATGGTTAGGGTGAAACCCTAATAACCCATGTCTTTTCCTTTCCATGGATCCATGGGTTAAAAGCTCCATGGATTTCCATATAAGCCTAGCCCATTAACAAATGAGTATTAGCCCACACTATATAATACAAATAGCCCATAATCTAATTAGTCTTCCTTTTAATCTCTAAATTAATTCATAATTAATTTAAGACTAAAACTAATTAAATAACATAACTTCATATTAATATATTATAACTTATAATACATTAATAAACATATGTGTATAACTCTCATAAAATTATCCATAAATAGTTTGGATGAGATGCAACCCAAATGGACCATGCCGGTTGGGTCAAGTATATACCAAATAAGTTATGAACTTAGACACCTTATCCAACAGACTCCCACTTAGATAAGTCTAATAACTGTATTTGCCTATATAACTTCAGGAACCAACCAACAATCGTAGCTCTCGAAAACTCCGTCGAACTATGAAGCGCCATTTTTAAGATAAGTGATCACATAATCCTCTGTTCTCATGATATCAATCCGACAAACACATGGAACTATGTCTTGCTTATTGTCTAGCAGTTGTTTCTCGATTTTCCGATTTGTTTGATGAAGAACTTCACTGAACACATCGGTTTAGTTCTGATCGGGCCCGGTACATGGGTCAACACAAAATCATCGAGGGGCCCAGATATCGCTTCTATTTCTAGAAGGAACAGATAAACTTCGATTGATATGCTTGTTCTACTACTTATTGAATCGTACACAAAGGCACGTTTTATAACATCAAGTTACTGATGCGTTTACGTGCAATCAATGCACAACCAACTCATAGGTAGCAACTCATATCTCTAGGTTTGAAGATTTATATGATATTATCGTCTCACGATCACTCAAGATAAATTCCATGAAGTGATACAAGTGAGCGTGGGTTTATACCAATACCCATAACTTATGAGTACTCATGAATGTTGCAGCAACCATTGCCATGTCTAAACACCTTTTACCCATCTACAAACCTAATTCATGACAATCTTGATTCATACCTACTTCCTACGTATGATCGATTATGGAGGTTTGAATAAATTAATTATTCTGGAAGTCAAAACATGCAAAACTGAAACAATAGTAAATAATTGACAATGATAGTAACACTTTACTCATAAATAAATCACAAATTTTATTCATCATCAAACGTCGATTACATTTTACAAGTTTCAGGAAAACTATCTAATTTGTAAAACTAATATCATCCCTCAGCCCGATGTGCCTCGCATGCTGAAAATGCTTAACCCTCGTCAGTCCCTTCGTGAGGGGATCTGCAGGATTCTCATCCGACAATATCCTCCTTGCCACGAGGAGTCCTTCTTCAATCTTGTGTCTTATGAAGTGAAATTTTCTGTCAATGTGTCGGTATCTACCATGATCTCTTGGTTCCTTGGCTAAGGCAACCGCACTATTGTTGTCACAGAAAATCTCTATAGGTTCCTTAATAGCTGGTACAACTCCAAGGTCTCTGATGAAGTTCTTTAGCCATATCGCCTCCTTTGCTGCTTCACTCGCTGCTATATACTCTGATTCACAAGTCGAATCAGCCACTGTCTCCTGCTTGGAACTCTTCCAAGAGATTGCCCCTCCGTTTAAGGTAAATATCCAGCCTGACTGATAGCGGAAGTTATCCCTATCAGTCTAAAAACTAGCATCACTATACCCTAATACTCTCAAGTCATCACTCCCACCAAGGGTAAGGACCCAATCCTTAGTCCTCCGCAGGTACTTGAGAATGTTCTTTACCGCGGTCCAATGAGCCTTGCCAGGGTTCCCCTGATACCTGTTGACCATGCTCAAAGCAAATGCCACATCAGGGCGGGTACAAGTCATAGCATACATGATCGAGCCAACAGCGGAAGCATACGGTAATTGGTGTATCTCAGCTATCTCTGCTTCTGTACTCGGACTCTGAGTCTTACTCAGTTTGGCATTGCTTTGGATTGGTAAATCTCCTTTCTTGGAATTCTCCATGTTGAACCTTTTCAACACCTTATCCAAGTAGGTACTCTGACTAAGTCCAATTAGTCTTCTACTCCTTTCTCTTAATATCCTTATCCCTAGGATATAGGCAGCCTCCCCTAGGTCCTTCATAGCAAAGCACTTCCCAAGCCAGGACTTAACCTCCTGCAAGGTTGGGATGTCATTTCCTATAAGTAGTATGTCATCCACATACAATACCAAGAAGCTAACTATACTCCCACTAGCTCTGACATACACGCAAGACTCATCTTCACTTCTCGAGAAAACAAACTCTTTGACCTTCTCATCGAAACAAAGATTCCAGCTACGAGATGCTTGTTTTAACCCATAAATGGACTTCTTAAGCTTGCATACTCTATTTGGGTACTCTGTACTGACAAATCCCTCTGGCTAATTCATGTACACATCCTCAGCCAACTTTCCATTAAGGAAAGCGGTTTTGACATCCATTTGCCATATTTCATAATCATGAAATGTGTCAATGGCTAACATAACCCTAATAGACTTAACTTTTGCTACCGGCGAGAAGGTTTCATCATAATCAATACCTTGAGTTTGAGTAAAACCCTTCGCAACCAGTCGAGCCTTATAAGTATGCACTTTTCCTTCCATGTCGGTCTTCTTCTTGAAGATCCATTTGCACCCGACTGTTTTACGGCCGGGTACATTGTCAACCAAGTTCCAAACTTGATTGTCATACATGGATTGCATCTCGCTGTCCATAGCCTCCTTCCACTTAGCAGACTCTGGGCCTGCCATGGCTTCCTTAACACTGCTAGGTTCATCCAAATTTACCAATGTACTATCACTGATAAACGTATCACCTTCCGTAGTAATATGAAAGCCATAATAAAACGCAGGTGTGTTCCTAACCCGTGTGGAACGCCTCGGAGGTACAGACTCGTCAGCTGGATCAACAGGAGTTTCCTCCTCAGGTTGATTGCTAGTGTCTGAGGTTCCTTCACCAATTGATTCTTGAATTTCTTCAAGATGAATTTGCCTCCCACTGTCTCCTTGGCTTATAAAATCTCTCTCACGAAAGACCCCTCTTCGTGCTACAAAGACCACATTCTCACTGGGTCTGTAGAAGAGGTAACCGAAGGATTTCTGTGGGTAGCTAATGAAAATACACCTTTCGCTTTGGGGTTCAATCTTATCATGAGTTTCACGCCTCACGAAAGCTTCGCAACCCCAAATTTTGATGTGGTCCAAATTGGGAACCTTCCCAGTCCACATCTCATGAGGTGTTTTGGCAACCTTCTTTGTAGGGACTAGATTAAGGATATGGGCGACAGTCTCTAAGGCATACCCCCAAAAAGAGATTGGTAAGGAAACTCGACTCATCATAGAGCGAACCATGTCTAACAAGGTTCGATTATGCCTCTCAGCTACACCATTCAGCTGCGGTGTCCTGGGAGGAGTCAATTGTGAGACAATCCCACACTCCTTAAGATAGTCAAGGAACTCGGTACTAAGATACTCACCACCTCGATCGGATCGAAGCATCTTAATGTTCCTGCCCAATTGATTTTCTACTTCCTGTTTGAATTCATTAAACCTTTCAAAGGTTTCTGACTTATGTTTGATTAAGTAGACATACTCATATCTACTAAAATCATCAATAAAAGTCACATAATACCGGTTAGCATCCCTTGTGGCGGTTTTGAATGGCCCACATACATCAGTATGTATTATGTCCAACAAACCCTCACCCCTCTCACAAGTTCCAGTGAAGGATGATTTTGTCATCTTTCCAAGTAGACAAGACTCATAACTATCATCTGATTTAAGGTCAAATGATTCCAAGACTCCACTCTTTTGGAGTTGGCCTATGCGTCTCTTGTTTACATGTCCAACACGACAATGCCACAATGATGCTTTATCTAGGCTAGTAGAAGAATCAATATACAACACATTATTTCCTAAGTTGTCTACAATCGACACCGTTTCATACACACCATCACAAGGTAATTCTTTAAAATAAAACACATTTTTAAAGAAAGCATTAATACCACCACATTCATTATCAAACGAAAAGGTAAAACCTTGTTTGTACAAAGCATGAAAAGAAATAATATTCCTCGCCATATCAGATGAGTACACACATTTATTCAAATCTAATTTTAACCCATTATTAAGAAACAAAGTATAAACTCCAATCTTGGAAACAGGTGAAGCCTTCCTATTCCCCATGATCAAGTTTATCTTCCCGTGCTCCACATCCTCACTTCTTCTTAGGCCCTGCAAATCAGAACATATGTGAATACCACATCTTGTATTAAGCACCCAAGAGTTAGAATATGTTGAGTAATTAGACAATATAGTGTAAATACCTGCATGGGTGGGTTTCACTTTCCCATCCTTTAGATCCTACAAGTACTTAGGGCAGTTTCGCTTCCATTGTGCCTTTTCATGGCAATAAAAGCATTCAGCATCCTTGGGAATGGCAGAAGGGGTGACAGAACCGCTCTTGGTCTTCGATGAGGAGCCTTCAAGAGACTTTCCCTTGGTACCCTTCGAAGGGTGCTTCCTCTTCTTCCCTTTGCCTTGCCCGATAGCCAAAACAGGGGTAGATGTTGGAGTAGGAATAGTAGAGGTAACAACCGCCTTACCCTTAATACCGGATTCCGCGGTCTTCAAGAGTCCTTGAAGCTTGCTGAGAGTAACTTCCTCCTTGTTCATATGATATGTCATACGAAAATGGTCATAACAAGAAGGCAAGGAGTGCAAAATGATGTCAATTGCCAACTCCTCAGGGATGTTTACATTGAGCTTCAACAAACGGTCCACATACCTTTGCATCTTTTGCATGTGGCCCGTGACGGATTCACCATCCTTCATGAGGGTTGTTATTATGGAGGAGATTATTTCGTACCGCTCCTGACGAGCACTCTGATGGTACCATTCCATCAGGTCTTGGTGCATCTCAAAAGGGTAGAAATCTTCATACGACTTTTGGAGCTCGGATGTCATCGTGGCCATCATGATACATGCCACCTTAGTAGCATCTCTCTCATGAGTCCTGAATTCAGTGATCTCCTCAGGAGTAGCAGTAGACTCATCAAGCTCTTTCAACTCCTTATCGAGGACATATTCTTTGTCCTCATAACGAGTAACCATCCTGATGTTCCTAATCCAATCCATGAAATTGGAACCATCAAACATGACCCTCCCACAAAGATTCATGAGAGAGAAAGAACCAGTTGGGTTAGAGCCCGAAGCATTAGTGTTGGAAGACATTTGAAAGAAGAAAGCAAGTTTAGATTAGATATACAGAATCCTTAATAAGACACCTAAATGTAATATTAAGGCTAGGATCCAATCACAATATATTACACTTAGAAGAGGGATGCCGTAATCTAAGTAATAATATATTTGAAAGGTAGGTGAATGACGATTCACCAATTTCCACCACGAAAACGAAATGATTTATTAGGTTTAATTGGATTTGAAATTCCTAGATTCTTTTGAGATTCATTGAACTTTTCAATGGCATGTTTCAATCTCGATTGTGCCCTTCAAATTTTGTGACTGGGATGCCGAGGATCACAAAACAAGGTGTGAATAACCATGCTAATTCACTTGGTACCCTTAATATTATCACCTAATCAATGTGCCGGTTAACCACACACGCTCCATTGATCTATGACAAACATTAAGTCACCCTTCGTGATCCTTACTAGTCCTAGTTAGTGTGCCGGTTACCTACACACGCTCCACCAACGACTTGGTAAGGTACAAAGTGTGAATTTTGGACTAGCACCATGTTCACATTTTTCCTAAGGTAACTAAGATTGGGAATTAAAAAGAGTTTAGTTACTTTATAATAATCATTATACTTTTAATGAGGATTTAAAGTCATTGTTCTACCCGTTCGGCTAACGACCCTCCACCGGTCAAGCAAGCGGTGGGTGAGAATGGACACCCATTAGGTCGCCATTTTATAGGCAACAACCTTATACCCACCTTATAGACCGGCTTCGTGAATGAGGCCTACTAATGGTAAAACGACTTATTCTTATACATATATAATAATAATTAACCATTAATGTTATAAATAGTATAAGGGTTGAATTGTAACTATTAAAACTCTAAGGGTTGGAATTAAAGTTTATTAAAGTGTGTGAAACTTTACAAATTCCAAAACTTGAGGGCATGTTTTGTAACTATGCAAAACTCTTCATTTCATAACTTATGAATTAAAGGTTCACAAAAATGAAGACGCTTCATTTTCATGTAACTTATGTGTTTTAAGTGTGTGTTAAATAAAAGTGACCTTTGGAAATCCATAACTTGAGGACAAATTATAGACTCCATTAAAGCACATAAATGATCAAGAATTAATCTTAAACAATTCAGCAAATAATTCCTATCATTTTCTAAATTCATAAGAACATGAACATGATCATCAAAATTTCAAGAATTATATGAACACATAAAATCATGGAATTTTGATATATGCTATTGTAAATGGATTAGAACAACCATTACACCAACTAAAATAAGTTTTAAAACACCAAAACAGTTTAGGGTAATGTTTCTAATCCATTTCCAGCAGCAAAAGTCGAAAATATGCACTCTGTCGATCCTACTCGTCGAGTGCATGAACCTACTCGACGAGTAGGTTGAAGTTTGCCTTTCACTCGTCGAGTCCCCCCATGGACTCGGCGAGTCCATCATGCAGACAGCAACGATTTCGACTTTTTTCACTATTTTGCATCAAGTATCAAACAAGCAAGCCTAGGCTTTGATACCACTGTTGGGTTTTGAGCAATCTAACACTTCCTAAGTGTGAATGCAACCCTAATAAACCTTGGATCTATGTTTGTCTAAATACATGCAAAATAATAAAATTTCCAAGGTTTATAACCTATCTAACATGGCATGGGGAACATTTCAACATAAAAGAGTTAGAAGAGATTACATACCTTTTGATGAGTTTGGTTCTAAGGAGTTTGAGGGCCAAGCACCAATAGTGTGAATGCCTCAAATGGAATCACAAAACACCACAAACTCTTGGAAAACCTTGAGAGAGTATACACACTTGTATAATTTTCGACCACACACAAGCTTACACAAACTAGTTCACTAGTCTCATTTCATGCTTCATAAGCATGCTTATATAGTGCGCATGGTTAGGTTGAAACCCTAATAACCCATGTCCTTTCCTTTCCAAGGATCCATGGGTTTAAAGCTCCATGGATCATCCATGGATTTCCATATAAGCCTAGCCCATTAACAAATGAGTATTAGCCCACACTATATAAAACAAATAGCCCATAATCTAATTAGTCTTCCTTTTAATCTCTAAATTAATTCATAATTAATTTAAGACTAAAACTAATTAAATAACATAACTTCATATTAATATATTATAACTTATAATACATTAATAAACATATGTGTATAACTCTCATAAAATTATCCATAAATAGTTTGGATGAGATGCAACCCAAATGGACCATGCCGGTCGGGTCAAGTATATACCAAATAAGTTATGGACTTAGACACCTTATCCAACATAAAGTTGGGTGTTAAAATGATTTCTAAATATATTAAGACACCCATTAAGTCATTTTGAATACGTACCCGTTAATGACTTAATTAAATGGAAGATCGGAAATCGAATTTGGAAACGACGATTGGTTGGGTGAATTGTACTACGAAAGAGTTACAAGAGATGATATGGAAATTTCGGGTTGTTACATAATTCTCGACCGATCTTAAATTTAACAGTAGGAGGAGATTAGACTGCTAAATGTCCGCGAAGAATTCGTAACTCCTTCATACGGGATCCGTTTTTGTTTATCTTTTTACCGTTGAGTTCCTATTAATTAGATCTTCAACTCTCATTAAGGTTGCGTAAGCCAAAAACTGCTCGAACTAAAATTCGAGTTTCGGGCCGTGCATTGCTATGCCAAATCTTAGAAAAATTATAACTTCCTCATACGAAGTCAGATTTTGGCGTTCTTTTTTTGTATGTTCTCGGTTTAATGTATACTACAACTTTTGTTGATATCACTAAGGCTAAAAAGTTCTCTAACTTAAATTCACTATTTACATCTCCCGGTGCCGTGTCGGTTTTGCCGAAAAACTTCGACGGGACATAACTTCTTCGTTATAACTCGGATTTCGGCGTTCTTTATATGTACAGAACCCTTGAGACACATTCTAAAACTTGGTTAAATTTATTTATTCAAAATAATTTTTTTCCGAAAAGTCGTTTTTGACCCCTATTATCTGTAAATTGACTAGCCCGGATCTACGGGCATTACACCCCGCCCCCGCCCTCGCCCCCGCCCCCGAAATCTCTAGCCTCCCATCCTCTGCCCCCACCCCCAAATCTCAGGATTACCCCCGCCCCCACCCCCGTTTCCCCACCCCTGTTACGTTGCCTTTTTTAGGGCGAAGGAAGGTGTTGTTTAGGCTAAAATAAGTTATTTTTTGAGCTAAAAGAAACCATTTTGGATAAAAATAGTTATTTATAGCATAAGTTTATATGTTTAAAATAAAATATTATAACATCTTAAAAATGTTATACTATAAACTTAAAAACATGACATTTAATTGAATTTTGGAAGTTTAAAATCATTACTATTATTTATTATATTTTTATAATTAATACGTATATATATATATATATATATATATATATATATATATATATATATATATATATTAACAGGGTCCCATTGGGGGTCCGGGACGGGACTACCCACCCCCGCCCCCGCCCCGAAACTAAAACGGGGTTTAACATTGCCCCTGCCCCCGCCCCCATCCCCGATTTTTTAAACAAATATTCCCCATTCAGGATCGGGGTCCCATGGGACTTTTTGACATCCCTATGCTCAGTGAGCCGAGCCACCCTCGCTTATGTTGTAAAAGCTTCGGTCCCCGTTGTAGGGTAAGGGTTGACCCTATTCATCGCTCCAGCGATTCAAGTTAGTTGCCCACAAGGGTATGGGACCTTGAAACGCGAGTCAGAGGTTGTTATTCGGGGCTTGAACTACTTGGGGTAGGTTGTTTGACTTCGGGCTCGGAGTCAGATCCATCCGAGAAGCCTTCTGCGAGGTGGTCATCCAAAGGGATTGGATGCTCATCTTCGGGCTCTTCTTCAAGCCATCCAACATTGCCGTGAGGTGGAAAGTACGGGTCGCCGTGATGATGGAATCCAGCCATGTTATCTACGCGAGTAGTAGGGGTAAAAGAATCCAGCCATGTTATATACGCGAGAAGTAGGGGGTAAAAGAATTAGTTTAAGAGACGTACTAACTAAGATATTTATAGTATCATGAATTAATCCTAAAGTATTTCAAGTTATGTTTTGTTCTAAGGTTCTCATTGTAGTAGTGTTGGTAAGTTTTCAGACTTTTTGCCACACCATAATCATTCTTGGGTATATGCTAATCACTCCTCGGACCAGCATAGTTGATCAGGGTATGCCACTCCCAGGACCGACCATACATCCCCGGACTTATTTGTGACATTCAACAATCGTAATACTTTTGTATTTGTCATCATGACACTGATTTTAGTATTAATAGTTAAATATTTTATTATTTAAAAGTATAAACTCTTGGTCAGAGTGTTTTAATCTCATTGTGTTTATAGTTAGTGTATCTTTTATGGGTTGATATACTCAATTCACTATAAACAATGCTCTGATACTAATCTCTCACACCCCAAAACCGAGAACGGTGGAAATGTTTTAAGGCGGAGGACGTCACGTATAGTATCACAACACAGTAATAGTAAACAAGTAAACAAACATCATCCATTGCATTAAATATATAATTTTAATACATGTGTGTTGTTTGTAATGTAATAGACACCAAAAATTAATGATCAAAATAAAAGACGAGTCTTGTCTGTGCTCCGTCATCTCAAAAGTCTGTCATCGGTACCTGTCTACTGATGACCTGAGAATACAAGTTATTTTGAAAGCATAGATCAACATTTAAGCTGTCATCGTTTGTGGGCGGATGACTTCATGTAGTATCATAACAATTGAATACATAGTAAAGAAAGTAATACAACCATCATATATATAATTTAAAAGTTTACATTGTTGAAAGGTACTTGCTTCAAAACAAATTACAATATGATGTCAAAATTAAACTAAACTGACGCCACAACATCCCTTCTTCAAAAGCTGTTTGTTTACCTGTTTTACTGAATTCCTAAGAAATACAAGTAGTTTTGAAAGAGTAGATCAGCATTTAAGCTGGTGAGTTCATAAGTATTTAGTAACAATGTTTGTATGAAATAGAATGAAATGGTTTGTACATGTTTGAATGTTCCTATAAAATCCCATATTTTCTACTATAGCAAATGGTAGTTTAATTGTTCCAAATTTGGTAATGCAATAGTTCTTTTCATGCCTAAAATAGTAGATTTTTGTATAAGTCGCTTAGACATTTGAAAAACCTCGTAAATCAGTCTTTTTAATACTCCATGTGAGTCTTATAACCATGCTATTTGACCAGGATGCCTATAACAACGTTCTTCAAGCGTTGGAAGGCTATAACGTTTGTCACCCCAGGCTTGCCGGCCTAGCTGTAGCTAACAACTTAGGTGTGGGATTGTCAATCCCATATAAATCTATACACAAGTATCACGCTCCCCCTACAAGGGATTTTGGTATATAATACAAGACTTAAAATGCAAACTCGAAAGTATGTGAAATGTCTCACAAAACTTAGTATAAAACAGATTTACGTACGAAAATGTCCATTTGTTCTTGTGTATGAAAATATCTCTTTGATAAAGTGTTTCTAGTATGTACATGTTCATGATTTTCTCGTAAACTATACCTATTATAATTTTTCAAAATGGGTGTTTCGTTCGTATAGTAAACCCTGGTGTAATACTCACTTGTTATGTAAAGTATAACATTTATAGTGACATAAATGATCACATATACCTAAAGTATAAATAAAGTGTTCGATTCATGTATATATATAAACATGTTTTATTTCCAAAAGACAAGATGTTATCGAGAACATATATTGCATACGAAAGTTCCCATGTAGTAGTTATGAATCACATATGATTTACTTGATAAAAAGAGTATATAGTGAAACTTTATGTTACACACGATAATAACTGTGTGTTTACTTGTATTCCCCCCCCCCCCCCTGTAAAAGTGTATAAAAAGAATTTATAAAACATTTGAAAGTGTAGTTTATAGGGGTATGAACTCACTTGATTGATAGGAGAAAGCGAGATGATAATCGAGCAGAACTTCAACTTGGAAGAGTTGATTTTCTCAGGATTCTCGGGAATCTCGGGAATCTCAGGAATCTCGGGAGTGTAGAACCTTCCTTCGGAACTTGAGTGTGAAAACTGGGGCTTCGGGATGGTTTTTCGAGGTAATTACGCAGAGTAACAGCACTTAGATGGAAAGAGATGAGCACCAAACCTGACACCCTTAAGCTTCTATTTATAGGGGCATATCTGGTATGCCACGTCGTGGCCAACTGTGCCACGTCGTGGTGAGAAAATCTTATCCTCTTCCATTGATTGGATGCCCTCAGTCACTTACCGGGTCGCGACCAACTGTGCCACATCGTGGCAGACCTAACAACCTTGAATTTTGAGCCTTAAACTTGTAAAATCCGTAACTTTCGCGTACGAGCTCCATTTTCAAAGTTCTTTATATGCACGAGTAGGTGAGAATATACTATACAACTCTCGTTTAGACTTCATCGGATAATTTTAATTTTATTTTTAATTCTATATTTTTAACAGGTTGGGATTGGAAAAGCCAGTTAAAAATCCATAACTTCTTCATCCCGCGTTTGTTTTTGCCAGACTTTTTACCGTTGCGCTACTTTGGTTAAGACCTTCGATTCTTATTTAGGTTGTTTCGGCCAAAAGTCTCTCGATCTCTATTTCGAGTTTTTAGTTGTCTACTGTTATATCCGGATCTTGGAAAAATCATAACTTCTTCATACGAAGTCAGATTTGAACGTTCTTTTTACGTACGTTTACGATTTAATGATATCTAAAACTTTCATTTACATACTTAAGGCTAAAAACTATTGTTTTGAAATTTCGCGTTTTACATTTAATCGGTGTTGCCGGTTTTGTCAGAAATCTTAGAATGGTCATAACTTCTTCGTTATAACTCGGATTTTAGTGTTCTTGGTATTTCTGTAAACCTTGACACAATATCTAGCATAGTAGGTAACCCAATAGAGACTTTTGTACATTTTATTTTTGAATTTAATTTCATTATTTCAAAAGTGGTTACAATACTTGACTTTTTAGGTCATTACATAGAATCGAAATATCGAGTTGTCACATCTGATGGGTTTTGAGCATTCTAACACTTCCTAAGTGTACATGCAACCCTAATAACCTTGGATCTATGTTTGTCTAATTGTCATGCAAAGTTGAATTCCAAGGTTATATTCCAATCTAGCATACATGGGGAACAATTTTAACATAAAGTATAGATAGAATAACTTACCTTGTTGTTTGTGTTCCCTGAAACCTTGTGAGCCTAGCACCCCAAGTGTGATGCCTCAAATGCTTCACACAACACCAAATGCTCTTGGAAGAACTTATGAGAGAATACTCACTTCTTCAAAATCGGCCAAGCCCTCTTGATTCTTAGTGTAGTCGATTTTGGGTGGAGAACATGTTACTTATATAGTGTTGACACATCTAGGGTTAAACCCTAATGTGTCATGACTCTTCATTTCCATGACCCATGGGTTTGTAACTCCCATGGAGCATCCATGGAGCATCCTATGGGTGGAACCCAACTTGATAGTCCATGGAGCCTTTTAGCCCACTATACAAGATATGGATGATTTACATAATCAACCCATATATTTAATTAGTTATCTTTTGATCACTTAATTAATTCTAAATTAATTCTTGATCAAACTAATCAAATAATATTATTAATATATTAGAACTTATAATATATTAATAATCTCCAAGTGTTATTTCTCTCATTTAGTCTATCCAATTGCATGGTGCCATGCAACCCAAATGGACCATGCCGGGTCGGGTCAAGTACATACCAGAAATAGTTATGGACGTAGACACCTTATCCAACAGTCTCCCACTTGGATAAGTCTAATAACTATCACTGCAAGTATGACTTCAGGAACTGATCGGCAATTGTAGCTCTTTTCAAGGTTTCTCGAAACTGAGAAGATGATGGTACGCCATTTAAGATAAGTGATCATATAATCCTCTGTTCTAGATATCAGTCGGACAAATACATGGAACAATGTCTTACTTATTGTCCAACATTTGTTTCCCGATTTCCGATTTGTTTGACAAAGAACTTCATTGAACACATCAATTTAGTTCTGACCGGGCCCGGTACATAGGTCAAAACAAAATCATCGAGGGGCCCAGATATCAGCTTCTAATCCAAGAAGGAACAGATAAACTTCGACTCATATGTTTGTTCTACTACTCATTGAATTACACACAAGAGCACGATTTTATAACATCGAGTTACCAATGCGTTTTTCGTACAATCAATGCATAACCAACTTGTAAGTAACAAATCATATCTCTAGGTTTAAAGACTTATATGATATTACCGTCTCACGATCACTCGAGATAGAATTCCATGAAGTGATTCCAGTGAGCGTGGGTTGAGTCCAATGCTCAGAACTTATGAGCACTCATGATTGTTGTAGCCTTGTCCCAGACCTCTACAACCAAACATGACAGTCTTGATTCATACCTACTTCCGACATATGACCGACTGTGGAGGTTTGAATAATATGTTATACCAAACAAAATTATTCTGCAAGTCAAAACATGCAAAAGAAATATAGTAAACGATTGACAAGAGATAGCAACACTTTACTCATAAATAAAACACTTTTATTCATCATCAAATGTCAATTACACTTTACAAATTTCGAGATTATCTAACTACTAAATCTAATATCATCCTTCAGCCCTATGCTCCAAGCATGCTGGAGATGCTTAAACCGAGTCAGTCCCTTCGTGAGGGGATCTGCCGGATTCTCATCTGATGATACCCTCTTTGCCACGAGGAGTCCTTCTTCGATCCGATGTCTGATGAAATGGTATTTTCTGTCGATGTGTCTGGATCTCCCGTGATCCCTTAGTTCCTTGGCTAAGGCAACAACACTTTCACTATCACAGAAAATTTCCATTGGCTCTTTAATAGCTGGTACAACTCCAAGGTCTCCAATGAAGTTCCTCAGCCATAACGCCTCCTTTGCCGCTTCGCTAGCTGCAATATACTCTGATTCACAAGTAGAATCTGCCACTGTCTCTTGCTTGGAACTCTTCCAAGAAATTGCTCCTCCATTTAGGGTAAAGACCCAGCCCGACTGAGAGCGGAAGTTATCCCTATCAGTCTGGAAGCTAGCATCACTATACCCTACAACTCTCAAGTCATCACTCCCACCGAGGGTAAGGACCCAGTCCTTAGTCCTTCGTAGGTACTTGAGAATATTCTTTACCGCAGTCCAGTGTGCCTTGCCAGGGTTCCCCTGAAACCTGCTAACCATGCTCAAGGCAAAGGCTACATCAGGTCGAGTACACGTCATAACATACATGATCGAACCTACAGCCGAAGCATAAGGTACTCGACTCATTTCTGCTATCTCAGCCTCAGTGCTAGGGCTTTGTGTCTTACTCAACTTGGCGCTACTCTGGATGGCAACTCTCCTTTCTTGGAGTCTTGCATTCTGAATCTCTTCAGAACCTTCTCCAAGTAGGTACTTTGAGTAAGTCCAATTAGTCTTTTACTCCGATCTCTCAAGATCCTTATCCCCAAAATAAAGGCAGCTTCACCAAGGTCCTTCATAGCGAAACACTTTCCAAGCCAGGACTTTACTTCCTGCAGGGTTGGAATGTTGTTTCCTATGAGTAGTATGTCATCCACATACAATATCAAAAAGCTAACTATACTCCCACTAGCCTTGACATATACACAAGATTCATCTTCACTCCTAGAAAAGCCAAATTCCTTGACCTTTTCATCAAAGCAAAGATTCCATCTGCGAGGTGCTTGCTTTAATCCATAAATGGATTTCTCAAGCTTACACACTCTATTAGGGTACTTGTTGATGACAAAACCCTCTAGCTGACTCATGTAAACATCTTCAGCCAACTTCCCATTAAGGAAAGCGGTTTTGACATCCATTTGCCAAATTTCATAGTCATGAAATGCGGCTATGGCTAACAGAACCCGAATAGACTTAATCTTGGCTACCGGAGAAAAGGTCTCATCATAATCCACTCCAGGAATTTGAGAGAAGCCCTTTGCAACCAGTCTAGCCTTATAAGTGTGTACTTTACCATCCATGTCGGTCTTCTTCTTGAAGACCCATTTGCACCCTACAGTCTTTCGACCTGGTACATTCTCAACCAAGTTCCAAACTTGATTGTCATACATGGATTGTATCTCGCTATCCATAGCCTCTTTCCATTTGGCAGACTCGGGGCCCGCCATGGCTTCCTCGTAGCTGTTAGGGTCATCTTGACTTACTAGTGTCTCATCACTAATAAGTGTCTCACCTTCTGCAGTAATATGGAATCCATAGTAATGCTCAGGTGCACTCCTAACTCTCGTGGAACGCCTCAGAGGTACAGATTCGTCAATTGGCTCAACAGGAGTTTCCTCCTCAAGTTGAGGGCTAGAGTTTGAAGTTCCTTCACCACTTGACTCTTGAATTTCTTCAAGATCAACTTGCCTCCCACTGTCTCCTTGGCTTATAAACTCTCTTTCTCGAAAGACTCCTCTTCTTGCTACAAAGACCACATTGTCACTAGGTCTGTAGAAGAGGTAACCAAAGGATTGCTGTGGGTAGCCGATGAAAATACACCTCTCGCTTCGGGGTTCGAGCTTATCATAAGTCTCGCGTCTCACGAAAGCCTCGCATCCCCAAATCTTGATGTGGTCTAGTTTAGGTACTTTACCAGTCCACATCTCGTGAGGAGTTTTGGCAACTTTCTTCGTAGGGACTAGATTAAGGATATGGGCGGCAGTCTCTAAGGCATACCCCCAGAATGAGATTGGTAGCGAAGCTCGACTCATCATGGAACGAACCATGTCCAACAAGGTTCGATTACGCCTCTCAGCCACACCATTCAACTGCGGTGTCCTGGGAGGTGTCAATTGTGAGACAATCCCACATTCCTTTAGATAGTCGAGGAACTCTGAACTAAGATACTCACCACCTCGATCGGATCGAAGCATCTTAATGTTCCTGCCCAATTGATTCTCGACTTCCTGTTTAAATTCCTTAAACTTCTCGAAAGTCTCTGACTTATGCTTGATTAAGTAGACATATCCATATCTACTGTAATCATCAGTAAAAGTCAAATAATAACGATTAGCATCTCTTGTGGCATGTTTGAATGGTCCACACACATCTGTGTGTATAAGGTCCAACAAACCTTCACCCCTTTCACACGAGCCTGTGAAGGGTGACTTTGTCATTTTTCCAAGTAAGCATGATTCGCAACTATCATTTGACTTTAGGTCAAACGACTCCAAGACTCCATCCTTTTGGAGTTGGCCTATGCGTTTCTTGCTTATATGTCCAAGACGACAATGCCATAATGATGCTTTATCCAAGTTATTATTGTTAGTAGAATCAATACACAAAACATTATTTCCTAAGTTATCTACAATACATACAGCTTCATACACACCATCACAAGGTAATGCTTTAAAATAAAGTACATTATTAAAGAAAGCATTAATCGAACCAACTTCATTATCAAATGAAAAGGTGAAACCTTGTTTGTACAATGCATGAAAGGAAATAATATTTCTTGCCATTTCTGGCGAATAACTGATGGGTTTTGAGCATTCTAACACTTCCTAAGTGTACATGCAACCCTAATAACCTTGGATCTATGTTTGTCTAATTTATCATGCAAAGTTGAATTCCAAGGTTATATCCTATCTAGCATACATGGGGAACAATTTTAACATAAAGTATAGATAGAATAACTTACCTTGTTGTTGCTTGTGTTCCTTGAAACCTTGTGAGCCTAGCACCTCAAGTGGTGATGCCTCAAATGCTTCACACAACACCAAATGCTCTTGGAAGAACTTATGAGAGTATACTCACTTCTTCAAATCGGCTAAGCCCTCTATTTCTTTGTTGCAACCGATTTTGGTGGAGATTATGCTTCTTATATAGTGTTGACACATCTAGGGTTAAACCCTAATGTATCATGACTCTTCATTTCCATGACCCATGGGTTTGTAACTCCCATGGAGCATCCATGGAGCATCCTATGGGTGGAACCCAACTTGATGATCCATGGAGCCTTTTAGCCCACTATACAAGATATGGATGATTTACTTAATCAACCCATATATTTAATTAGTTATCTTTTTGATCACTTAATTAATTCTAAATTAATTCTTGATCAAACTAATCAAATAATATTATTAATATATTAGAACTTATAATATATTAATAATCTCCAAGCATTATTTCTCTCATTTAGTCTATCCAATTGCATGGTGCCATGCAACCCAAATGGACCATGTCGGGTCGGGTCAAGTACATACCAGAAATAGTTATGGACTTAGACACTTTATCCAACAGTCTCCCACTTGGATAAGTCTAGTAACTATTACTGCAAGTATGACTTCAGGAACCGATCGGCAATCGTAGCTCTTTACAAGGTTTCTCGAAACTTGAGAAGATGATGGTACGCCATTTAAGATAAGTGATCATATAATCCTCTGTTCTAGATATCAGTCGGACAAATACATGGAACAATGTCTTACTTATTGTCCAACATTTGTTTCCCGATTTCCGATTTGTTTGACAAAGAACTTTATTGAACACATCAATCTAGTTCTGACCGGGCCCGGTACATAGGTCAAAACAAAATCATCGAGGGGCCCAGATATCAGCTTCTAATCCAAGAAGGAACAGATAAACTTCGACTCATATGTTTGTTCTACTACTTATTGAATTACACATAAGAGCACGATTTTATAACATCGAGTTACCAATGCGTTTTTCGTACAATCAATGCATAACAACCTCGTAAGTAACAAATCATATCTCTAGGTTTAAAGACTTATATGATATTACCGTCTCACGATCACTCGAGATAGAATTCCATGAAGTGATTCCAGTGAGCGTGGGTTGAGTCCAATGCTCAGAACTTATGAGCACTCATGATTGTTGTAGCCTTGTCCCAGACCTCTACAACCAAACATGACAGTCTTGATTCATACCTACTTCCGACATATGACCGACTGTGGAGGTTTGAATAATATGTTATACCAAACAAAATTATTCTGGAAGTCAAAACATGCAAAAGAAATATAGTAAACGATCGACAAGAGATAGCAACACTTTACTCATAAATAAAACACTTTTATTCATCATCAAATGTCAATTACACTTTACAAATTTCGAGATTATCTAACTACTAAATCTAATATCATCCTTCAGCCCTATGCTCCGAGCATGCTGGAGATGCTTAACCCGAGTCAGTCCCTTCGTGAGGGGATCTGCCGGATTCTCATCTGATGATACCCTCTTTGCCACGAGGAGTCCTTCTTCGATCCGATGTCTGATGAAATGGTATTTTCTGTCGATGTGTCTGGATCTCCCGTGATCCCTTGGTTCCTTGGCTAAGGCAACAGCACTTTCACTATCACAGAAAATTTCCATCGGCTCTTTAATAGCTGGTACAACTCCAAGGTCTCCAATGAAGTTCCTCAGCCATAACGCCTCCTTTGCCGCTTCGCTAGCTGCAATATACTCTGATTCACAAGTAGAATCAGCCACTGTCTCTTGCTTGGAACTCTTCCAAGAAATTGCTCCTCCATTTAGGGTAAAGACCCAGCCCGACTGAGAGCGGAAGTTATCCCTATCAGTTTGGAAGCTAGCATCACTATACCCTACAACTCTCAAGTCATCACTCCCACCGAGGGTAAGGACCCAGTCCTTAGTCCTTCGCAGGTACTTGAGAATACTCTTTACCGCAGTCCAGTGTGCCTTGCCAGGATTCCCCTGAAACCTGCTAACCATGCTCAAGGCAAAGGCTACATCAGGTCGAGTACACGTCATAGCATACATGATCGAACCTACAGCCGAAGCATAAGGTAATCGACTCATTTCTGCTATCTCAGCCTCAGTGCTAGGGCTTTGTGTCTTACTCAGCTTGGCGCTACTCTGGATGGGCACCTCTCCTTTCTTGGAGTCTTGCATTCTGAATCTCTTCAGAATCTTCTCCAAGTAGGTACTTTGACTAAGTCCAATTAGTCTTTTACTCTGATCTCTCAAAATTCTTATCCCCAAAATATAGGCAGCTTCACCAAGGTCCTTCATAGCGAAACACTTTCCAAGCCAGGACTTTACTTCCTGCAAGGTTGGAATGTCGTTTCCTATGAGTAGTATGTCATCCACATACAATACCAAAAAGCTAACTATACTCCCACTAGCCTTGACATATACACAAGATTCATCTTCACTCCTAGAAAAGCCAAATTCCTTGACCTTTTCATCAAAGCAAAGATTCCATCTGCGAGGTGCTTGCTTTAATCCATAAATGGATTTCTCAAGCTTACACACTCTATTAGGGTACTCGTTACTGACAAAACCCTCTGGCTGACTCATTTAAACATCTTCAGCCAACTTTCCATTAAGGAAAGCGGTTTTGACATCCATTTGCCAAATTTCATAATCATGAAATGCGGCTATGGCTAAAAGAACCCGAATAGACTTAATCTTGGCTACCGGAGAAAAGGTCTCATCATAGTCCACTCCAGGAATTTGAGAGAAGCCCTTTGCAACCAGCCTAGCCTTATAAGTGTGTACTTTACCATCCATGTCGGTCTTCTTTTTGAAGACCCATTTGCACCCTACAGTCTTTCGACCTGGTACATTCTCTACCAAGTTCCAAACTTGATTGTCATACATGGATTGTATCTCGCTATCCATAGCCTCTTTCCATTTGGCAGACTCGGGGCCCGCCATGGCTTCCTCGTAGCTGTTAGGGTCATCTTGACTTACTAGTGTCTCATCACTAATAAGTGTCTCACCTTCTGCAGTAATATGGAATCCATAGTAATGCTCAGGTGCACTCCTAACTCTCGTGGAACGCCTCAGAGGTACAGATTCGTCAATTGGCTCAACAGGAGTTTCCTCCTCAAGTTGAGGGCTAGAGTTTGAAGTTCCTTCACCACTTGACTCTTGAATTTCTTCAAGATCAACTTGCCTCCCACTGTCTCCTTGGCTTATAAACTCTCTTTCTCGAAAGACTCCACTTCTTGCTACAAAGACCACATTGTCACTAGGTCTGTAGAAGAGGTAACCAAAGGATTGCTGTGGGTAGCCGATGAAAATACACCTCTCGCTTCGGGGTTCGAGCTTATCATGAGTCTCGCGTCTCACGAAAGCCTCGCAGCCCCAAATCTTGATGTGGTCTAGTTTAGGTACTTTACCAGTCCACATCTCGTGAGGAGTTTTGGAAACTTTCTTTGTAGGGACTATATTAAGGATATGGGCGGCAGTCTCTAAGGCATACCCCCAGAATGAGATTGGTAGCGAAGCTCGACTCATCATGGAACGAACCATGTCCAACAAGGTTCGATTACACCTCTCAGCCACACCATTCAACTGCGGTGTCCTGGGAGGTGTCAATTGTGAGACAATCCCACATTCCTTTAGATAGTCGAGGAACTCTGAACTAAGATACTCACCACCTCGATCGGATCGAAGCATCTTAATGTTCCTGCCCAATTGATTCTCGACTTCCTGTTTAAATTCCTTAAACTTCTCGAAAGTCTCTGACTTATGCTTGATTAAGTAGACATATCCATATCTACTGTAATCATCGGTAAAAGTCAAATAATAACGATTAGCATCTCTTGTGGCATGTTTGAATGGTCCACACACATCCGTGTGTATAAGGTCCAACAAACCTTCACCCCTTTCACATGAGCCTGTGAAGGGTGACTTTGTCATTTTTCCAAGTAAGCATGATTCGCAACTATCATTTAACTTTAGGTCAAACGACTCCAAGACTCCATCCTTTTGGAGTTGGCCTATGCGTTTCTTGCTTATATGTCCAAGACGACAATGCCATAATGATGCTTTATCCAAGTTATTATTATTAGTAGAATCAATACACAAAACATTATTTCCTAAGTTATCTACAATAGATACAGCTTCATACACACCATCACAAGGTAATGCTTTAAAATAAAGTACATTATTAAAGAAAGCATTAATCGAACCAACTTCATTATCAAACGAAAAGGTGAAACCTTGTTTGTACAATGCATGAAAGGAAATAATATTTCTTGCCATTTCTGGCGAATAACAACATTTATTCAAATCTAAATTTAACCCACTACTTAGCGATAAAGTATAAACTCCAATCTTGGTGACAGGTGTAACTTTCCTATTCCCCATGATTAAGTTTATTCTTCCTTGCTCCACATTCTCACTTCTTCCTAGTCCCTGCAAGTCACAACAAATATGAATACCGCAACCTGTATCAAGGACCCAAGATTTCGAATGGGGTGAGTTATTAGAAATGATAGTGTAAATACCTGCATGGTTGGGTTTGACTTTCCCATCCTTTACATCTTGCTGGTACTTTGGGCAGTTCCGCTTCCAATGAGCTTTTTCATGGCAATAGAAGCATTCAGCCTCTTTTGGGTCAGAAGAAGGAGTAATGAAACCTTTCTTGGTTCCACTTGAAGAAGAGCCATCAAGGGTCCGAGCCTTGGTACCCTTTGAAGATCTCTTTCTCTTCCTCCCTCGACTCTGCCCGATTGCCAAGACCGGAGTTGTTTCTGGAGTAGGAGTGATAGCAACCGACTTCCCCTTAAGACCTGTTTCTGCGGTCTTGAGAAGTCCCTGAAGTTTGCTGAGGGTGACCTCTTCCTTGTTCATGTGATATGTCATGCGGAATTGATCATAGCACGATGGTAAGGAGTGCAAAATGATATCTATTGCAAGCTCCTCAGGGAAGTTCACATTGAGCTTCAGCAACCGATCCACATACCTTTGCATTTTCTGCATGTGGCTCGTGACGGACTCTCCGTCCTTCATCATGGTTGTTATCATGGAGCAGATGACTTCGTACCTCTCTTGTCGTGCACTTTGATGGTATCTTTCCATCAAATCTTGGTGCATTTCATAAGGGTAGAAGTCTTCGTAAGACTTTTGGAGTTCAGCTGTCATGGTGGCTAACATGATGCAAGCCACCTTGGTTGCATCTCTTTCATGAGTATGAAAGTCAGCGATCTCCTGGGGAGTTGCAGTGGACTCGTCAATTTCCTTAAGCTCCTTGTCAAGGACATATTCTTTGTCCTCGTAGCGGGTAATCATCCTGATGTTTCTGATCCACTTATTGAAGTTGGATCCATCAAAGGTGACTTTCCCACATAGACTCATAAGAGTAAAGGAGCCATTAGGATTCGAGCCAGAAGCATTGTTTGAAGACATCTGAAAAGAAGAACAAGTTTAGTTTAGATTTAAGAGAGTCCTTAATAAAACACACAAATGTAATATTAAGGCTAGGATCCAATCACAATATAATATAACTTAGAAGAGGTATGCCGTAATCTAAGCTATACCATATTTGAAAGGTAGGTGAATGACGATTCACCAATTTCCACCACGAAAACCGAAATATTAAATATTTAGTTTTTATTGGTTTTAGAAATTCCTAGATTCTTTGAGATCCAATGAACTTTTCAAAGGCATGTTTCAATCTCGGGAGTGCCCTCCAGGTTTTGTGACTGGGATGCCGAGGATCACAAAACGAGGTGTGAAGTAACCATGCAAATCACTTGGTACCCTTAAAGTTTATCACTCAATCGATGTGCCGGTAAACCACACACGCTCCACCGATACTATAATAAACCTTAAGTCACCCTTTACCTACCTTGTTAAGTCCAAGTTAGTGTGCCGGTTAACCACACACGCTCCACCAACGACTTAGACAAAGTGTAAAGTGTAATTTCATGGATTAGCACCTTATTCACATTTTTCCTAAAGTAACTAAGATTGGGAATTTAATAAACATTTAGTTACTTTATATATATTCATCATACTTTGAATGAGAATTTATAAGTCCTTGTCTTACCCGTTCGGCTAACGACCCTCCACCAGTCAAGCAAGCGGTGGGTGAGAATATACACCCATTAAGTCACCATTTTATAGGCAACAACCTTATACCCACCTTATAGACCGGCTTCGTGAATGAGGCGTACTAGCGGTAAGACGACTTTATTCTTATACATATATATATAATTATTAAATTATCATAATATAAGTATAAGGGTTGAATTTTAACTTTTTAAAATTCTAGGGGTTGGAACTAAAGTTTTAACTTAACTTTACTTGTTCCAAAACTTGAGGGCAAGTTTTGTAACTTTCAAAACTTTTCATTTCTTGTAACTTATGAGTTTAATAGAGTCATAAAATGAAGACTCTTCATTTTTATAACTCTTGTGTTTTCTTAATGGTTTTAACTCAAGTGTGACTCTTGGTTTTCCATAACTTAAGGATAAGTTATGGACTCCATTAAAACACATTATGATCAAGAATTAAACTATCAAATAGGTTACAAATAATTCCTATGATCATCTAAAACATCATAAGAACAAGAACATGAATATGAACATAATCAAAAATTACATAAAACTTTGTAATTTTGATAACTAGTTGTTGTAAATGAATTAGCAAAACATTACACCACCAAAAACAAGTTTACATTTACTAAAACAGTTTAGGGTAATGTTTCTAATTCATTTTCCAGCAACTGAATTGAAATTCTGCACTCATTCGACCCTACTCGCCGAGTGCATGAACATGACTCGCCGAGTTGGTTGAAGATACACGTGGACTCGACGAGTCCCCCCTATGGACTCGACGAGTCCGATCGCAGACAGCAAACTTCTGATTCTGTTTTCAACTTTTAAGCACAAATAAGAACAAACAAGCCTAGGCTCTGATACCACTGATGGGTTTTGAGCATTCTAACACTTCCTAAGTGTACATGCAACCCTAATAACCTTGGATCTATGTTTGTCTAATTTATCATGCAAAGTTGAATTCCAAGGTTATATCCTATCTAGCATACATGGGGAACAATTTTAACATAAAGTATAGATAGAATAACTTACCTTGTTGTTGCTTGTGTTCCTTGAAACCTTGTGAGCCTAGCACCTCAAGTGGTGATGCCTCAAATGCTTCACACAACACCAAATGCTCTTGGAAGAACTTATGAGAGTATACTCACTTCTTCAAGTCGGCTAAGCCCTCTATTTCTTTGTTGCAACCGATTTTGGTGGAGATTATGCTTCTTATATAGTGTTGACACATCTAGGGTTAAACCCTAATGTATCATGACTCTTCATTTCCATGACCCATGGGTTTGTAACTCCCATGGAGCATCCATGGAGCATCCTATGGGTGGAACCCAACTTCATGATCCATGGAGCCTTTTAGCCCACTATACAAGATATGGATGATTTACTTAATCAACCCATATATTTAATTAGTTATCTTTTTGATCACTTAATTAATTCTAAATTAATTCTTGATCAAACTAATCAAATAATATTATTAATATATTAGAACTTATAATATATTAATAATCTCCAAGCGTTATTTCTCTCATTTAGTCTATCCAATTGCATGGTGCCATGCAACCCAAATGGACCATGCCGGGTCGGGTCAAGTACATACCAGAAATAGTTATGGACTTAGACACTTTATCCAACAATAACAACATTTATTCAAATCTAAATTTAACCCACTACTTAGCGACAAAGTATAAACTCCAATCTTGGTGACAGGTGTAACTTTCCTATTCCCCATGATTAAGTTTATTATTCCTTGCTCCACATTCTCACTTCTTCCTAGTCCCTGCAAGTCACAACAAATATGAATACAGCAACCGGTATCTAGGACCCAAGATTTCGAATGGGGTGAGTTATTAGAAATGATAGTGTAAATACCTGCATGGTTGGGTTTGACTTTCCCATCCTTCACATCCTGCTGGTACTTTGGGCAGTTCCGCTTCCAATGAGCTTTTTCATGGCAATAGAAGCATTCAGCCTCTTTTGGGTCAGAAGAA
Source organism: Lactuca saligna (assembly GCF_052625555.1). NCBI lineage: Eukaryota > Viridiplantae > Streptophyta > Magnoliopsida > Asterales > Asteraceae > Lactuca > Lactuca saligna. The sequence continues at coordinate 102,457,502 of NC_136423.1, forward strand.
GGAGTAATGAAACCTTTCTTGGTTCCACTTGAAGAAGAGCCATCAAGGGTCCGAGCCTTGGTACCCATCGATGATCTCTTTCTCTTCCTCCCTCGACTTTGCCCGATTGCCAAGACCGGAGTTGAGTCTGGAGTAGGAGTGATAGCAACCGACTTCCCCTTAAGACCTGTTTCTGTGGTCTTGAGAAGTCCCTGAAGTTTGCTGAGGGTGACTTCTTCCTTGTTCATGTGATATGTCATGCGGAATTGATCATAGCATGATGGTAAGGAGTGCAAAATGATATCTATTGCAAGCTCCTCAGATAGTTCACATTAAGCTTCAGCAAACGATCCACCTACCTTTGCATTTTCTGCATGTGGCTCGTGACGGACTCTCCGTCCTTCATCATGGTTGTTATCATGGAGCAGATGACTTCGTACCTCTCTTGTCGTGCACTTTGATGGTATCTTTCCATCAAATCTTGGTGCATTTCATAAGGGTAGAAATCTTCATAAGACTTTTGGAGTTCAGCTGTCATGGTGGCCAACATGATGCAAGCCACCTTGGTTGCATCTCTTTCATGAGTATGAAAGTCAGCGATCTCCTGGGGAGTTGCAGTGGACTCGTCAATTTCCTTAAGCTCCTTGTCAAGGACATATTCTTTGTCCTCGTAGCGGGTAATCATCCTGATGTTTCTGATCCATTTATTGAAGTTGGATCCATCAAAGGTGACTTTTCCGCACAAACTTATAAGAGTAAAGGAGCCATTAGGATTCGAGCCAGAAGCATTGTTTGAAGACATGTGAAAGAGAAGAACAAGTTTAGTTTAGATTTAAGAGAGTCCTTAATAAAACACCCAAATGTAATATTAAGGCTAGGATCCAATCACAATATAATATAACTTAGAAGAGGTATGCCGTAATCTAAGCTATACCATATTTGAAAGGTAGGTGAATGACGATTCACCAATTTCCACCACGAAAACCGAAATATTAGATATTTAGTTTTTATTGGTTTTAGAAATTCCTAGATTCTTTGAGATCCAATGAACTTTTCAAAGGCATGTTTCAATCTCGGGAGTGCCCTCCAGGTTTTGTGACTGGGATGCCGAGGATCACAAAACGAGGTGTGAAGTAACCATGCAAATCACTTGGTACCCTTAAAGTTTATCACTCAATCGATGTTCCGGTAAACCACACACGCTCCACCGATACTATAATAAACCTTAAGCCACCCTTTACCTACCTTGCTAAGTCCAAGTTAGTGTGCCGGTTAACCACACACGCTCCACCAACGACTTAGACAAAGTGTAAAGTGTAATTTCATGGATTAGCACCTTATTCACATTTTTCCTAAAGTAACTAAGATTGGGAATTTAATAAACATTTAGTTACTTTATATATATTCATCATACTTTGAATGAGAATTTATAAGTCCTTGTTTTACCCGTTCGGCTAACGACCCTCCACCAGTCAAGCAAGCGGTGGGTGAGAATATTCACCCATTAAGTCACCATTTTATAGGCAACAACCTTATACCCACCTTATAGACCGGCTTCGTGAATGAGGCGTACTAGCGGTAAAACGACTTTATTCTTATACATATATATATAATTATTAAATTATCATAATATAAGTATAAGGGTTGAATTTTAAACTTTTAAAATTCTAGGGGTTGGAACTTAAAGTTTTAACTTAACTTTACTTGTTCCAAAACTTGAGGGCAAGTTTTGTAACTTTCAAAACTTTTCATTTCTTGTAACTTATGAGTTTAATAGAGTAATAAAATGAAGACTCTTCATTTTTCTAACTCTTGTGTTTTCTTAATGGTTTTAATTCAAGTGTGACTCTTGGTTTTCCATAACTTAAGGATAAGTTATGGACTCCATTAAAACACATTATGATCAAGAATTAAACTACCAAATAGGTTACAAATAATTCCTATGATCATCTAAAACATCATAAGAACAAGAACATGAATATGAACACAATCAAAAATTACATAAAACTTTGTAATTTTGATAACTAGTTGTTGTAAATGAATTAGCAAAGACATTACACCACCAAAAACAAGTTTTCAATTACCAAAACAGTTTAGGGTAATGTTTCTAATTCATTTTCAGCAACTGAATCGAAATTCTGCACTCATTCGACCCTACTCGCCGAGTGCATAAACTGACTCGCCGAGTTGGTTGAAGATACTCATGGACTCGACGAGTCCCCCCTATAGACTCGACGAGTCCATTCGCAGACAGCAAAATTTCCGATTCTGTTTTCAACTTTTAAGCACAAATAAGAACAAACAAGCCTAGGCTCTGATACCACTAATGGGTTTTGAGCATTCTAACGCTTCCTAAGTGTACATGCAACCCTAATAACCTTGGATCTATGTTTGTCTAATTGTCATGCAAAGTTGAATTCCAAGGTTATATTCCTATCTAGCATACATGGGGAACAATTTTAACATAAAGTATAGATACAATAACTTACCTTGTTGTTGTTTGTGTTCCTTGAAACCTTGTGAGCCTAGCACCCCAAGTGTGATGCCTCAAATGCTTCACACAACACCAAATGCTCTTGGAAGAACTTATGAGAGAATACTCACTTCTTCAAAATCGGCCAAGCCCTCTTGATTCTTAGTGTAGTCGATTTTGGGTGGAGAACATGTTACTTATATAGTGTTGACACATCTAGGGTTAAACCCTAATGTGTCATGACTCTTCATTTCCATGACCCATGGGTTTGTAACTCCCATGGAGCATCCATGGAGCATCCTATGGGTGGAACCCAATTTGATAGTCCATGGAGCCTTTTAGCCCACTATACAAGATATGGATGATTCACATAATCAACCCATATATTTAATTAGTTATCTTTTGATCACTTAATTAATTCTAAATTAATTCTTGATCAAACTAATCAAATAATATTATTAATATATTAGAACTTATAATATATTAATAATCTCCAAGTGTTATTTCTCTCATTTAGTCTATCCAATTGCATGGTGCCATGCAACCCAAATGGACCATGCCGGGTCGGGTCAAGTACATACCAGAAATAGTTATGGACTTAGATACCTTATCCAACAACATCATCCCCCGCTTAGAGGGAATTTCGTCCCGAAATTTAATATAAGAAAAACACTTGTGGATTAGGGATAAAGATGTGGGTACTTGTGTTTCATCTGATCATCGCGTTCCCAGGTGTATTCAGGTCCTCGCTTTGCATTCCAGCAGAACTTCACGATGGGTATGCAACTTTGTTTTGTTCTTTTAATTTCCCTATCTATTTCAATTGGTTCTTCTATAAAGTGGAGACTCTCGTTGATTTCGATTTCGTCTAAAGGGATGACGAGGGTCTCATCGGACAAACATTTCATCAAGTTTGACACATGAAAGGTAGGATGTACGTTATCGAGTTCCTGCGGTAGACGAAGTTTGTAGGCTACCGGGTCGATCCTTGCAAGGATCTCGAATGGTCTGATATATCTTGGGTTTAGTTTCCCACGTTTTCCAAAACATATTAATTCTTTTCCAGGGCGAGACCTTCAATAGCACTTGGTCCCCAACCTAAAATTCCAAGGGGTTCCATCTTTTGTCTGCATAACTCTTTTGTCTATCTTTTGAAGCCTTTAGTCGTTCCCGAATTCGTACAATCTTCTCGGTTGTTTACCTTATGATTTCCGAGCTAGTGAGAGTGTTGTCGGGTACTTGTCCCTTGGCTTGTTGCGTGTCACCCACTTCAGCCCAGCATAGTGGTGATCTGCACTTCCGGCTGTAGAGGGCTTCGAACGGAGCAACTTTAATGCTGGAGTGATAGCTATTGTTGTATGAAAATTTGACTAGTGGTAAATGTGTATCCCATGATTTACCAAAATCGATTACACAAGCTCTTAGCATACCTTCCAAGGTTTGTATGGTCCTCTCACTTTGACCATCAGTTTGTGGATGGTAAGTAGTAATCATGTCTAGTTTCGTTCCAAGAGATTTTTGTAGTGACTGCCAGAACCGCGAGGTGAATCTATTATCTCTGTCAGAGATAATGGATATTGGCACACCATGTAGTCGTACAATCTCTCGGATGTATGTTCGAGCTAGCTTCTCCATCTTATCGGTTTCCTTTATGGGTAGGAAGTGTGCGGATTTTGTTATTCTATCTACGATTACCTAGATGGTGTCTAGCCCACCTGCTATCTCGGGTAATTTGGTTATGAAGTCCATGGTTATCCGTTACCACTTCCACTCAGGTATTTCGGGTTGTTGTAGCAATCCCGACGGCTTTTGGTACTCTACCTTGACTTTGGCACAAGTCAGACACTTGCCCACATAGGTAGCGATCTCTTCTTTCATGTTCAGCCACCAATACAGTTTCTTGAGGTCCAAATACATCTTTTCCGAACCTGGGTGCACAGAGTATCGAGTCTTATGAGCCTCATTCATGACCACGTCTCTGAATCCCCCAAACTTCGGTGTCCAAATCCGATCCACGAAGTAACGAACTCCGTCACCCTTGACTTCAAAATTCTTATTCATTCCCCTTAAGGCTTCACTTTCCACGTTCTCTGTTCTCAAGGCTTCCCTCTGAGCTTCCTTGATTTGTGTGGATAGGTGTGAATGGATCATCATGGTTAATTCTCACACCCCACTAAAGAGGAAACACAAGGCGTGGCAGTACAAAGGGTTTCATAGCAAAAGTTTAAAGACAACACCAACCATAGTATTAAAAACCATTACAAATTTACAACGGGTTTGAACAACTTTTAAAAGAAATTACAATGAAAATAGAAATACAACACATGCAAATGCTCCTAAAATTGAAGTGTCCCTAAGTGCCACTTACTCGATGATTCCTAAAAAAGCATGTAAAACGAGCGTTAACTATAAAAATAGTTGGTGAGTACTCACTAGTTTAACAAAATAATATTGGTTCATGAGTTGAAATCAAAGTTTTGATAAAAGTTTCCAATAATAAAAGTATATTGCTAGGAGTAAATAAGTTTGTAAACACAGTTCATTGTTATCATGAGAAATAAAGTATATTGCCCGAATAAGATGCAACATTCATATTTTCATGGAAGATAAAGTTCGTTACTCAAACGAGTAAACAAGTTTCATTGCTAAAATGAGCTGTCAATTTTGTTGCTACAATGAGCAAACAATTTCATTGCTAAAACATGTATATAAGTTTCCAGTAGTTAAAGTTCGTTGTTGCAATGAGAAATAGAGTCCATTGCTATAATGAGAAGCAAAGTTCATTGCTATAATGAGAAACAAAGTTTATTGCTATAATGAGAAACAAGTTTCGTTGCTAAAATAAGTATTCAAGTTTCATTGCTAAAATAAGTATACAAGTGTCGTTGCTAACATGGGAATACAAGTTTCATTGCTAAAATAAGTATTCAAGTTTAATTGCTAAAATAAGAATACAAGTGTCGTTGCTAACATGGGAATACAAGTTTCGTATGTGTATAAAGAATAGTATGTGCATCAAGTTTCCATTCATGAGTTCACAAGCCAAGCTTAATGACCGAATCGTGCCCTATTGACTACTATGTGTATCGCAAACATAGTGTATAAAATGGTAAAATGCACTCAAGCGAATCGTGCGAGTGAGGAGTTGTCTACCTCCTGATAGCGCTATCCATAATAACCATAGGCTCAAAAGAGTTAATGAGTTGTGTCTAGAGATTCAAGGGACTTAACCGCGATATTGTCCTCATGAATTAAGGTAACATACACATACATACGAAATATAGCAACCAAGTTTCATACAAGTCAAAATAAATACAACAAACATAAAAATAGTTTAGGACATGCCTTTCCACCCCAAAACATTTAAAAACCGAAAATAGGGGAGTGCGTGAATACTCACAATGTGAATTGGGATGATGCAAATGGTGCCTTGACTATGCTCCACTCGTATCACTATTGATTCCTACAATAATGGTTTACGCTAGTGAGTCTCTAATCGAAATCTAACACTAGTATACATGGTACTACAATAGAATTATGCCAATATTGTGTCAAAATTTAATATCAATAAGTTACAAACAATTTTCTGTGGAAATTAAGTTTCAAAGAATCAATTGTTATATAACAATTTAAGTGGAAAATTTCCATTATTGAAATGTTAATATTTAACATTTTAGAGGTGTTCCAATGATTAAATATTCAAAACTAAATCAATTTAATTCTAAAATATCCCAAACTTTGCATTTCAGTTTTAATTGAAGTCAAAGACCTCAAGATAAATTTTCTTGAATTTTTTATTTGTCTAACTATTTTTTAGCATTTTAGTTTCTTGAATAACCATAAATTCATAAAAAATAGCAATGAGTTAAGAAAATTTCCCAAACTTTTATATTACTGTTATTAAACATTACTAAGTTGGGAAAAATATAAAAGATATTTTTCAGTGGGTATTTCTGTTTTTCCTTGTTTTATTCCTTTAATTAATCATTAATTGAAGAAATAAATATTAAACAGTTAAAATAAATTACGAAATTTTTTTGTAACATCATTTACAGTATAGATAACCTGGGAAAAATATCAAAAGTGGTTTTCATAATGTATAATCTGGTTTTGGGTATTTATGTGTATTAAGTGTATTTAAGTGTAATTAACTTTAGAAAATAAGTGAAAAATAGTTTACAGTGGAGAAAAATCCTCAAACTTTTAATGTAACCTCCTACTATACAATTTGATGTTCTGGTAAATTTTCATGAATTTTGGATAAACAGAACTATTTTTCCTATTTTTAGACCATTATAATTACCAAAAATTGGGAAAAATAGTAAGATATGATGAAAAATCTTGAAATTATTTTCTTGAGTCACCCATCACAGGTAAGCTATGCTAAAATTGTTAGATACAATTTTCACACTCTCTAAAGTGGTTTTGTGATTTATTATACCCTAACAAAAGAAAAATCGGAAATCATATCAAACAGCAACAAAAATTGATGAAATTTGGTGAGGGGTCATTATTCACCATAAGTATCATCCATGAATTTATTCCGGATTTATTGAGCTCTGAAAGTATTTTATGTGATTTATACCCATGGTTTTAGCAATAATTTTAATAAATCAAAGAAATAATAAAAGCTCTTGAAATTTTTCAGATTATCACATGCATGTGAGGGCTTTGAAAAGGAAAAATGTTCAAAATTTATTCAGAAGGGAAATGAGGGTAATGAATCCAAACAAGTTAAGAAATGTTGCATGCAATGGTGCATGAGATGTAAATGTGGTTGAAGTTCATGAATTTGTGTAGCCCATTCAGTGAGCTTTTATGCCACGAAATTTCAGCTATAATTCACTAGATATGTTAAGTTTCTAAAGTATTTTTCCTTAGATTTATGGTTAGGTTTAAGGCCATTGATCATGCAAGGAAAAAATAGTGATCACAGAAAAAGAGCTGTTTGCGCAACCATTTTGTAAAAATTGCCAAAAATCTGATATTTAATATTTTACAGTGAGACCAGATGTGTTTGAAAGTCAAGTAAAAATTGTCAAAATATTATATTTCAGAAAAAGAATCACGAAATTTTGTTACGAAATGAGTGAGATATGGCAGTTTAAAGTCAAGTAAAGAAATCTGGCAGATTGCATGCATGATGATTGGTTAGAAAAGTGAGTTTTCATCATTTCCTTGAGTAAATCTTTTGAAATATTTTAAAAGATATCATGATAAACTTATATTCTAGTTATGTTTCCATAGATCAAAAGATTAAAACTTATCAAAATGTATACATTCATTTATGAACAAAATTTTGTTTATAAAAAACTCTTAACTTGAGTTTGATGTTTTAATCCTTAAAATCGATTTTTGCACTAAGATCATGAACATGCAACCTTGTTTATCATACATGCATGGTGTTAAAACACATCCATGATGTTCTAAAAACCATTTTAACACAAATAAAACAAGTTTGAAGAAGATGAAGAAGGAGAAAGTGTAAGAAAAAGAGCAAGATTTGAAGGAAAAGTGAAGTAGAAATCGATTTTACCTTCAAGAATACCACAAGATGATGAAGATTTCGAGTTTGAGGAGTGTTCTTGGGTTTGTTTTCTGGAAAATTTCTTGGTTCTTAGAGGGAGGAAGAGAGAATGGAGTGGTGTTTGGAGAGAAAAAGTAGAGAGAAGGTAGATAGAGTTTTCTAGAGAGAGAAAGGAGAGAGATGTGTGTGTGTTGGAGAATGAGAGTGTGAGAGAGAGATATGGGGAGGGGGGATCCGATTTTAGGGGAGGAGAGGCTCCCTCTCTCTTGTTTCTTTTATAAAAATTCAAATCTTTTATAAAAATATCAAACTTTTTATAAAATGTGCACCTTAACCTAGTTTTTATGCATAAAACTCTTGATTTTTGACTTATAAATCAAGGGTAAATGAAAATAAATAAATCTTTATTTTTCATTGAATTGTATTTCATAATAATTATTACGATAAGATAATATTATAAGGTTCATAATTGTTTTTATAGGACTTTTAAGGTTAAAGTTTATAAATATGAGTTTTTAGGGCTTTTAGGGTTTTGGAGTTTAATAAACTTTGAATATCAAAATAAATTGAATATTTGAGACTTCAAATTATCTTATGGTATTATAACTCTTTTATAGTTATAAATAATGTTTATAATTTATTTTTATCGGTTTATTGGCATTCTATGTAGTGATTCCGAGATTCAAGAGAAATTGAGGAATCAAGTATACTAGTCCTAGTCTTCAACTTTGACTTAAGTTTCTATGAGACTTTGAACTCACTTCTACTTCTAGGTCAAGTGCATGATGTGTGTATATGATTCATGAAATGTTGTTCGAGTCAAAGAGTAACTCGAATATGGATAGTCACTACAGTTAAGTAGTCGTAGAATTCACATACCAATGTGAAATCCAAGCACATTATCCATTGTCTCTATCTGTTTCCAAGATTCCACTAGGTTATAACTTAGCTTCTAGTTACTAAGTCTAATATGTGTAGTGCCTATATGTGTAACTAAGTTTATTCAAATCTAGAACTAACTCGAATTTTGACGGTTGTCACATTAATGATTTCACTTAGCGTCCCGAGTATTCCTTTCGACTAAGGGCATCAGCTACTACATTCGCTCTTCCTGGGTGATAGCGAATCTTGCATTCGTAGTCATTCAGCAATTCAACCCATCGTCTTTGCCTCATGTTGAGTTCCTTTTGATTGAGAATGTGCTGAAGGCTCTTGTGATCTGTGAAAATCATGCATTTCGTGCCATAGAGATAGTGTCTCCAGATCTTAGCGCGAAAACGACTACTCCTAGTTCAAGATTGTGTGTAGTGTAGTTGGCCTCGTGCATCTTGAGTTGTCTTGAGACGTAGGCGATGACCTTTCCTTGTTGCATTAGAACACATCCAAGACCTTGATTAGATGCATCACAGTAGACCACGAAGTCTTATGTTCCTTCTGGTAAGGACAATATAGGTGTGCTGCATAGAGCTTGCTTCAGTGTTTAGAATGCAGCGTCTTGTCTTTCTTCCCAATTGAATGTAACACCCTTTTAGGTCAGGGTGGTAAGTGGTTTTGAAATCTTCGAGAAGTTCTGTATAAACCTTTGATAGTAGCCAGCAAGGCCCAAGAATTATCGGATTTCCGTTGGGGTTTTTAGAGCTGACCAATTCTCGATTGCCTTAATTTTGGAGGGGTCCATGTGTATCCCGTCTTTGCTAACCACATGGCCTAGGAAATCTACTTTCCGAATCCAAAATTCGCACTTTGAGAATTTTGCGTATAGCTTTTCGTTTCATAGAGTTTCCAAGATTTGTCGGAGGTGTTAACCATGTTCCTCTTTACTCTTTGAATAGATGAGTATAGCGTCTATGAACACGATCCCAAATTTGTCCAGTAATGAACGACACACTTGATTCATTAAGTCCATGAACACTGCCGGTGCATTTGTTAATCTAAAGGGCATCACTACAAACTCGTAGTAACCATAACGAGTTCTAAAGGTTGTTTTGGGAACATCTCCTTCCGAGACTCGCAACTGATGATATCCGGATCTCAAATCGATCTTCGAGAAATAACTCGCTCCTAGGAGTTGGTCGAACAAGTCATCAATGCGTGGTAAGGGATATCGGTTCTTGATAGTGAGTTTGTTGAGTTCCCGGTAATCGATACACATGCGGAAAGATCTGTCACACCCTAAAACCTGAACGGAGGAATCGTTCAAGGGTGGAGGACGTCATGTATAGTATCACAACAATGCGAAGTAGTAAACAAGCAACAACATCATCCATTGCCTTAATAATATAATTTCATACAAGTATGTTTTGTCAAGTTATATAGACACCAAAAAGTACATCAAAATAAAATAGGAGTCTTGAACAATCTCCATCTTCTCAAAAACCTCGCACCGGTATGTGTCTACTAGCGACCTGAGAATACAAGTTATTTTGAAAATGAGTATCAACTTTAAGGATGTTGAGATCATAAGTATATTAGTGTCTGAGTTTGTATGAAAGCATTTGTAATATGTTTGTAAGATGTAATGTATAAGTTTTGTAAAGTTTGTATTTGTTTGAACTATCCTAGAAAACCCTATGTTTCCTACTAAGAGTAGTCTTCTACCAAGGCATCCAGTAACTGTGTGTGTGTGTGTCTCTTGTAAGAGTGTGTATTTTCCCAAATCCGACTATCATTAGCCAAAAACATAGTTTTTACATTACCGTGCATCGTGTGAATGTTCACGAAGTGAATGTAATAGGAAAAATATTATAGTACTGTAGTGTTGTATTAAGTAACTACTGTTGTACTAAACTACCTTAAACCAATTGTTATTTAAAGTACCATGTGATTGGCCTGTACCCTGCTACCGACTCAATAGTAAAACGACGATGTAAGACGCCGTAAGAAATGACATTTGGCACCCGTAGACTTGCAAGTCCCAATGTAGCGAGCAACAAGGTGTAGTATAGTCAATCCAGTATAGATCTATACGCAAACTCATACGCTCCCCAATTAAGGAGATTCTGGATACAAAAACGGTCATGGAAAGTAGTGCCATGACCCGTTTAATGGCTCACATAACTGGATGTAATGTATATGTAATGTATGTGCTAGCTGTATTGTGTGTTCTTTCTCTGTCTAGCTTGTATGTTTGTTTCTCATCACTATGTATTATGTTCGTTTCTCATCACTATGTATTATGTTCGTTTCTCATCACTATGTATTATGTTTGTTTCTCATAACTATGTATTATGTTTGTTTCTCATCACTATGTTCTATGTCTGTTTCTCATCACTATGTATTATGTTTGTTTCTCATCACTATGTATTATGTTTGTTTCTGTCACACCCCAAAAACTGAAGGCGGAAACATTTCCAGGGCGGACTCCACATTGAGTATCAAATCCAATGCACATAGTAAGTAAAGTAAACAACCATTACATTACATATAATTAAATTTACATTTGTTCAAAAGTAAAGTTGTACAGTGTGATACATATGTATATATAAACAAAAACAAGTCGTGTCTTCTTCGCACTCCGTCTTCACCAAAAATGGATCATTGGGTACCTGTCTAATGCGGACCTGAGAATACAAGCAGTTTGAAAATAAGCATAAAGCTGGTGAGTTCATAAGCGGTTTTGTTTTGTGAAAATGTGTTAGTTTCCATTTGGTTTCTGAAAATGTTACGACCCAAGAAAATCCCATAATTTCTTAAAAGTAATGTTTGGTTAACTGTTAGGTTACACGGTTCTGGTTATGTTCAACTGAGATCCCAGGAAAATCGCATATTTTCCTAATGTGAAAGATGTATACTGAAAACCTGGTTACCCTTGTAAAGTGTGTGTTAGTTCACCAATCCCATAATGTAATGTAAAAGATGTACGCTAAGAATGTATTAGTTTTAACACGTTTATAAAACTAATAAATATCAAGTAAAATAGTTACTAAACCCATTATTACTATAAAGTAAATCTCTGTTATCCAAATTGCGAGTTCCATAACCATACAATAGACTAATTAGGGTAATAAATAGTTCATCACCCTATATGACTTTCTTCACCCTTGAACCTTTCGGTTCGGCTGTAGCTAGCAGCCAGGTGTGGGGTAGTAAGCCTTGTATAGATCTATACACTCAAGTCATGCTCCCTATCTAAGAGATTCTGGTTACGGGGGCGGTCCTTCGCTCGCGTATCTCTGTGGAGTGTTCACCGAGGACGTGTCTCCAATTATAGGATTAACAAATTTACTAGTAATAATACTGAAGATCAAATGACTATCCTCCACTCGTGTATCTCTGTGGAGTGTTACCGAGGATAAAACCATGTTCAAACGTTATGATTTTAACTGTTATAATGTGGGAAAACATTTGTGAAAATATAAATAAAACAATTTATAATGTATTTCACAAATAACATAATAATGTGTTTTGTAGGTTCAAATGGTTGTTTGTTAAAACTGTTAGTGTTAAAATAATATGTAATATGAAACACAATGTATATAAAACAAGTTTTGAGTACAAGTATTACTTGTACTTTGCTTGTATTCCCCCTGAAAACAGTGAATACATTGAAAATGGGTAGGGGGTATGAACTCACCAGACAAGAAAACGCGACGGTTTGGATGCTATGTGTTGGTTCGGGGCTTGATAACGCGCGAAGTTCCTATGTAATATGAAATGGTATACAAATGTGTCTAATTAGACTTTAAGCCACTAATTAGATATGATAATACACTCCAATGAGAGAAAACACTTCAAATCAAGTGTTTGGAGTGACCCGGGTGACATCTACGGACATATATGGCTTGGATATTGAATTGGGACTTCAAGAGTAAACTCCTTAGGGCGTTTACAGCCCTAAGACCATGCCCATATGAGTTCACGGCCGTGAACTCATGAATATGGGATTTTATAGTTCCAAATGGTCAATAAACACATGGGAAGGGTTGCTATGAATTAATCTAAGGCATAGGAATAAGTTTTACCACCAAATGGACCATCAAAGGGAGTTTACGACCATAAGCTCCTATACCCCCCCCCCTTGAATTGATGATTTAATGGCCTTAGACTAATCATATGTGATTCTAACAATTTATACAAGCCTTAGGATGAATTTTGGGCACCATTTGACTCATCTAAATGAGTTTACGGCCCTGGAACCTTTCCTTGGGGGGTTATGGCTGTAAACTCTCAAATGAGGGGATTTCATCATGTTTAAGGCCTCAAAACTGGTTGTGGTTAATTCTAGGATTTATTCCAAGGCTAAAGGTGTGTTTAAATGGCTTTTAAACACTTGGTTTTGAGTTTACTCACCATGAATGATGAGTTTACGGCCCAAGCTTGTTCTTGGGCAGTAAACTCATTTTTACTCCTCAAAAACTATGTTTAAGGTGTTCTAAGTCCGAATTGGTAAGCTATAAAGTCATATCTAAGGTCCAAAGTTGGTTTGGAAGGGTTTAAAGGCTCAAAAACCCCTTAAATGTGTGTTTACGGCCCAAGCATGCTCCAGGGCCGTAAACACATGAAAATGGTCCTAATTGATTGTTTGATCTCGGATTTAAAGGCTAAAGGTGTTATACAATGAGTTAGGGAAGTTACCTTATTGATTTGAAGCCTTAAATCAATGTTTTTGGACCTTGAATTTGGATTGAGGAGAGAGGTTAGAGAGAGAGTAGTGAGAGAGAGAAAAAGCTTCAAATGGAAGCTTAAATCTCTTTAAATAGCTTCTAAGTTTTGGACACGGCGGAATTCTACCCGATACCGGCGTTATACGGTGCTTTTGGTCGCACCCGATTAAGTTACCGTAACCCGATATGGTCGATTTTAAATATTTCCTATTAGTAATATGAAGTGTTAATGTGAGTTCTTAACATATTTAGACACTCATTAAGTCATAATAGAAGTCCCACTTATGACCTAATTAAATGACGTAACGGAAACGAATCGAAAACGACGAATATATTAACGAAAAGGGTTACAATTGATGAAACGAACTTCGGGTTGTCACATTATCCCTCCGTTAGAGGGAATTTCGTCCCGAAATTAATAATTAAGATACAAATCATGGATAAGGAAAGAGGTGTGGATACTTCTGTTTCATTGAGTCTTCACGCTCCCAGGTGAACTCCTGTCCCCGCTTGGCATTCCAGCGAACCTTCACTATCGGGATGCGACTTTGTTTCTTGCGTTTGACCTCTCAATCCATGATTTCGATTGGTTCCTCCACGAAGTTCAAGTTGTCGTTGATCTTGATCTCGTCTACAGGAATCACTAGGGTTTCATCGGGTAGGCACTTCTTGAGATTTGAGACATGGAAGACGGGATGGATGTTACTGAGTTCGCGAGATAATCGAAGTTTATAGGCTACCAGAGCGATCCTGGCGAGGATCTTGAAGGGTCCAATGTACCTCGGGTTAAGTTTACCATGCTTTCCAAAGTGTACCATGCCTTTCCAGGGCGAGACCTTCAACAGGACACGATCTCCAACCTGGAACTCTTTTCACGATCTCGCGAAGCTTATAATCTTTCCCGGATTTGGATGATCTTCTCGGTGGTTTCGCGGATAATTTTAGTGTTGGATAAGGTGTCTAAGTCCATAACTATTTCTGGTATGTACTTGACCCGACCCGGCATGGTCCATTTGGGTTGCATGGCACCATGCAATTGGATAGACTAAATGAGAGAAATAACACTTGGAGATTATTAATATATTATAAGTTCTAATATATTAATAATATTATTTGATTAGTTTGATCAAGAATTAATTTAGAATTAATTAAGTGATCAAAAGATAACTAATTAAATATATGGGTTGATTATGTAAATCATCCATATCTTGTATAGTGGGCTAAAAGGCTCCATGGACTATCAAGTTGGGTTCCACCCATAGGATGCTCCATGGATGCTCCATGGGAGTTACTAACCCATGGGTCATGGAAATGAAGAGTCATGACACATTAGGGTTTAACCCTAGATGTGTCAACACTATATAAGTAACATGTTCTCCACCCAAAATCGATTACACTAAGAAATAAGAGGGCTTGGCCGATTTTGAGAAGTGAGTATTCTCTCATAAGTTCTTCCAAGAGCATTTGGTGTTGTGTGAAGCATTTGAGGCATCACACTTGGGGTGCTAGGCTCACAAGGTTTCAAGGAACACAAACAACAACAAGGTAAGTTATTCTATCTATACTTTATGTTAAAATTGTTCCCCATGTATGCTAGATAGGAATATAACCTTGGAATTCAACTTTGCATGACAATTAGACAAACATAGATCTAAGGTTATTAGGGTTGAATGTACACTTAGGAAGTGTTAGAATGCTCAAAACCCATCAGTGGTATCAGAGCCTAGGCTTGTTTGTTCTTATTTGTGCTTAAAAGTTGAAAGCAGAATCGGAAATTTTGCTGTCTGCGAATGGACTCGTCGAGTCTATAGGGGGGACTCGTCGAGTCCATGAGTATCTTCAACCAACTCGGCGAGTCAGTTTATGCACTCGGCGAGTAGGGTCGAATGAGTGCAGAATTTCGATTCAGTTGCTGAAAATGAATTAGAAACATTACCCTAAACTGTTTTGGTAATTGAAAACTTGTTTTTGGTGGTGTAATGTCTTTGCTAATTCATTTACAACAACTAGTTATCAAAATTACAAAGTTTTATGTAATTTTTGATTGTGTTCATATTCATGTTCTTGTTCTTATGATGTTTTAGATGATCATAGGAATTATTTGTAACCTATTTGGTAGTTTAATTCTTGATCATAATGTGTTTTAATGGAGTCCATAACTTATCCTTAAGTTATGGAAAACCAAGAGTCACACTTGAGTTAAAACCATTAAGAAAACACAAGAGTTAGAAAAATGAAGAGTCTTCATTTTATTACTCTATTAAACTCATAAGTTACAAGAAATGAAAAGTTTTGAAAGTTACAAAACTTGCCCTCAAGTTTTGGAACAAGTAAAGTTAAGTTAAAACTTTAAGTTCCAACCCCTAGAATTTTAAAAGTTAAAATTCAACCCTTATACTTATATTATGATAATTTAATAATTATATATATATGTATAAGAATAAAGTCGTCTTACCGCTAGTACGCTTCATTCACGAAGCCGGTCTATAAGGTGGGTATAAGGTTGTTGCCTATAAAATGGTGACTTAATGGGTGAATATTCTCACCCACCGCTTGTTTGACTGGTGGAGGGTCGTTAGCCGAACGGGTAAGACAAGGACTTATAAATTCTCATTCAAAGTATGATGAATATAATAAAGTAACTAAATATTTATTAAATTCCCAATCTTAGTTACTTTAGGAAAAATGTGAATAAGGTGCTAATCCATGAAATTACACTTTACACTTTGTCTAAGTCGTTGGTGGAGCGTGTGTGGTTAACCGGCACACTAACTTGGACTTAACAAGGTAGGTAAAGGGTGACTTAAAGTTTATTATAGTATCGGTGGAGCGTGTGTGGTTTACCGGCACATCGATTGAGTGATAAACTTTAAGGGTACCAAGTGATTTGCATGGTTACTTCACACCTCGTTTTGTGATCCTCGGCATCCCAGTCACAAAACCTGGAGGGCACTCTCGAGATTGAAACATGCCTTTGAAAAGTTCATTGGATCTCAAAGAATCTAGGAATTTCTAAAAAACCAATAAAAACTAAATATCTAATATTTCGGTTTTCGTGGTGGAAATTGGTGAATCGTCATTCACCTACCTTTCAAATATGGTATAGCTTAGATTACGGCATACCTCTTTTAAGTTATATTATATTGTGATTGGATCCTAGCCTTAATATTGCATTTGGGTGTTTTATTAAGGACTCTCTTAAATCTAAACTAAACTTGTTCTTCTCTTTCACATGTCTTCAAATAATGCTTCTGGCTCGAATCCTAATGGCTCCTTTACTCTTATGAGTCTGTGTGGGAAAGTCACCTTTGATGGATCCAACTTCAATAAGTGGATCAGAAACATCAGGATCATTACCCGCTACGAGGACAAAGAATATGTCCTTGACAAGGAGCTTAAGGAAATTGACGAGTCCACTGCAACTCCCCAGGAGATCGCTGACTTTCATACTCATGAAAGAGATGCAACCAAGGTGGCTTGCATCATGTTGGCCACCATGACAGCTGAACTCCAAAAGTCTTATGAAGACTTCTACCCTTATGAAATGCACCAAGATTTGATGGAAAGATACCATCAAAGTGCACGACAAGAGAGGTACGAATTCATCTGCTCCATGATAACAACCATGATGAAGGACGGAGAGTCCGTCACGAGCCACATGCAGAAAATGCAAAGGTATGTGGATCGTTTGCTGAAGCTTAATGTGAACTTCCCTGAGGAGCTTGCAATAGATATCATTTTGCACTCCTTACCATCGTGCTATGATCAATTCCACATGACATATCACATGAACAAGGAAGAGGTCACCCTCAGCAAACTTCAGGGACTTCTCAAGACCGCAGAAACAGGTCTTAAGGGGAAGTCGGTTGCTATCACTCCTACTCCAGACTCAACTCCGGTCATGGCAATCGGGCAAAGTCGAGGGAGGAAGAGAAAGAGATCATCGAAGGGTACCAAGGCTCGGACCCTTGATGGCTCTTCTTCAAGTGGAACCAAGAAAGGTTTCATTACTCCTTCTTCTGACCCAAAAGAGGCTGAATGCTTCTATTGCCATGAAAAAGCTCATTGGAAGCGAAACTGCCCAAAGTACCAGCAGGATGTAAAAGATGGGAAAGTCAAACCCAACCATGCAGGTATTTACACTATCATTTCTAATAACTCACCCCATTCGAAATCTTGGGTCCTTGATACCGGTTGCGGTATTCATATTTGTTGTGACTTGCAGGGACTAGGAAGAAGTGAGAATGTGGAGCAAGGAAGAATAAACTTAATCATGGGGAATAGGAAAGTTACACCTGTCACCAAGATTGGAGTTTATACTTTATCGCTAAGTAGAAGCTGTATCTATTGTAGATAACTTAGGAAATAATGTTTTGTGTATTGATTCTACTAATAATAATAACTTGGATAAAGCATCATTATGGCATTGTCGTCTTGGACATATAAGCAAGAAACGCATAGGCCAACTCCAAAAAGATGGAGTCTTGGAGTCGTTTGACCTAAAGTCAAATGATAGTTGCGAATCATGCTTACTTGGAAAAATGACAAAGTCACCCTTCACAGGCTCGTGTGAAAGGGGTGAAGGTTTGTTGGACCTTATACACACGGATGTGTGTGGACCATTCAAACATGCCACAAGAGATGCTAATCGTTATTATTTGACTTTTACTGATGATTACAGTAGATATGGATATGTCTACTTAATCAAGCATAAGTCAGAGACTTTCGAGAAGTTTAAGGAATTTAAACAGGAAGTCGAGAATCAATTGGGCAGGAACATTAAGATGCTTCGATCCGATCGAGGTGGTGAGTATCTTAGTTCAGAGTTCCTCGACTATCTAAAGGAATGTGGGATTGTCTCACAATTGACACCTCCCAGGACACCGCAGTTGAATGGTGTGGCTGAGAGGCGTAATCGAACCTTGTTGGACATGGTTCGTTCCATGATGAGTCGAGCTTCGCTACCAATCTCATTCTGGGGGTATGCCTTAGAGACTGCCGCCCATATCCTTAATCTAGTCCCTACAAAGAAAGTTGCCAAAACTCCTCACGAGATGTGGACTGGTAAAGTACCTAAACTAGACCACATCAAGATTTGGGGCTGCGAGGCTTTCGTGAGACGCGAGACTCATGATAAGCTCGAACCCCGAAGCGAGAGGTGTATTTTCATCGGCTACCCACAGCAATCCTTTGGTTACCTCTTCTACAGACCTAGTGACAATGTGGTCTTTGTAGCAAGAAGAGGAGTCTTTCGAGAAAGAGAGTTTATAAGCCAAGGAGACAGTGGGAGGCAAGTTGATCTTGAAGAAATTCAAGAGTCAAGTGGTGAAGGAACTTCAAACTCTAGCCCTCAACTTGAGGAGGAAACTCCTGTTGAGCCAATTGACGAATCTGTACCTCTGAGGCGTTCCAAGAGAGTTAGGAGTGCACCTGAGCATTACTATGGATTCCATATTACTGCAGAAGGTGAGACACTTATTAGTGATGAGACACTAGTAAGTCAAGATGACCCTAACAGCTACGAGGAAGCCATGGCAGGCCCCGAGTCTGCTAAATGGAAAGAGGCTATGGATAGCGAGATACAATCCATGTATGACAATCAAGTTTGGAACTTGGTTGAGAATGTACCAGGTCGAAAGACTGTAGGGTGCAAATGGGTCTTCAAGAAGAAGACCGACATGGATGGTAAAGTACACACTTATAAGGCTAGACTGGTTGCAAAGGGCTTCTCTCAAATTCCTGGAGTGGATTATGATGAGACCTTTTCTCCGGTAGCCAAGATTAAGTCTATTCGGGTTCTGTTAGCCATAGCCGCATTTCATGACTATGAAATTTGGCAAATGGATGTCAAAACTGCTTTCCTTAATGGGAAGTTGGCTGAAGATGTTTACATGAGTCAGCCAGAGGGTTTTGTCAGCAACAAGTACCCTAATAGAGTGTGTAAGCTTGAGAAATCCATTTATGGATTAAAGCAAGCACCTCGCAGATGGAATCTTTGCTTTGATGAAAAGGTCAAGGAATTTGGCTTTTCTAGGAGTGAAGATGAATCTTGTGTATATGTTAAGGCTAGTGGGAGTATAGTTAGCTTTTTGGTATTGTATGTGGATGACATACTACTCATAGGAAACGACATTCCAACCCTGCAGGAAGTAAAGTCCTGGCTTGGAAAGTGTTTCGCTATGAAGGACCTTGGTGAAGCTACCTATATTTTGGGGATACGGATCTTGAGAGATCGGAGTAAAAGACTAATTGGACTTAGTCAAAGTACCTACTTGGATAAGGTTCTGAAGAGATTCAGAATGCAAGACTCCAAGAAAGGAGAGTTGCCCATCCAGAGTAGTGCCAAGTTGAGTAAGACACAAAGCCCTAGAACTGAGGCTGAGATAGCAGAAATGAGTCGAGTACCTTATGCTTCGGCTGTAGGTTCGATCATGTATGCTATGACGTGTACTCGACCTGATGTAGCCTTTGCTTTGAGCATGGTTAGCAGGTTTCAGGGGAACCCTGGCAAGGCACACTGGACTGCGGTAAAGAATATTCTCAAGTACCTACGAAGGACTAAGGACTGGGTCCTTACCCTCGGTGGGAGTGATGACTTGAGAGTTGTAGGGTATAGTGATGCTAGCTTCCAGACTGATAGGGATAACTTCTGCTCTCACTCGGGCTGGGTCTTTACCCTAAATGGAGGAGCAATTTCTTGGAAGAGTTCCAAGCAAGAGACAGTGGCAGATTCTACTTGTGAATCAGAGTATATTGCAGCTAACGAAGCGGCAAAGGAGGCGTTATGGCTGAGGAACTTCATTGGAGACCTTGGAGTTGTACCAGCTATTAAAGAGCCAATGGAAATTTTCTGTGATAGTGAAAGTGTTGTTGCCTTAGCCAAGGAACCAAGGGATCACGGGAGATCCAGACACATCGACAGAAAATACCATTTCATCAGACATCGGATCAAAGAAGGACTCCTCGTGGCAAAGAGGGTATCATCAGATGAGAATCCGACAAATCCCCTCACGAAGGGACTGACTCGGGTTAAGCATCTCCAGCATGCTCGGAGCATAGGGCTGAAGGATGATATTAGATTTAGTAGTTAGATAATCTCGAAATTTGTAAAGTGTAATTGACATTTGATGATGAATAAAAGTGTTTTATTTATGAGTAAAGTGTTGCTATCTCTTGTCAATCGTTTACTATATTTCTTTTGCATGTTTTGACTTCCAGAATAATTTTGTTTGGTATAACATATTATTCAAACCTCCACAGTCGGTCATATGTCAGAAGTAGGTATGAATCAAGACTGTCATGTTTGGTTGTAGAGGTCTGGGACAAGGCTACAACAATCATTAGTGCTCATAAGTTCTGAGCATTGGACTCAACCCACGCTCACTGGAATCACTTCATGGAATTCTATCTCGAGTGATCATGAGACGGTAATATCATATAAGTCTTTAAACCTAGAGATATGATTTGTTACTTACAAGTTGGTTATGCATTGATTGTACGAAAAACGCATTGGTAACTCGATGTTATAAAATCGTGCTCTTGTGTGTAATTCAATGAGTAGTAGAACAAACATATGAGTCGAAGTTTATATGTTCCTTCTTGGATTAGAAGCTAATATCTGGGCCCCTCGATGATTTTGTTTTGACCTATGTACCGGGCCCGGTCAGAACTAAATTGATGTGTTCAATGAAGTTCTTTGTCAAACAAATCGGAAATCGGGAAACAAATGTTGGACAATAAGTAAGACATTGTTCCATGTATTTGTCCGACTGATATCTAGAACAGAGGATTATATGATCACTTATCTTAAATGGCGTACCATCATCTTCTCAGTTTCGAGAAACCTTGAAAAGAGCTACGATTGCCGATCGGTTCCAGAAGTCATACTTGCAGTAATAGTTATTAGACTTATCCAAGTGGGAGACTGTTGGATAAGGTGTCTAAGTCCATAACTATTTCTGGTATGTACTTGACCCGACCCGGCATGGTCCATTTGGGTTGCATGGCACCATGCAATTGGATAGACTAAATGAGAGAAATAACACTTGGAGATTATTAATATATTATAAGTTCTAATATATTAATAATATTATTTGATTAGTTTGATCAAGAATTAATTTAGAATTAATTAAGTGATCAAAAGATAACTAATTAAATATATGGGTTGATTATGTAAATCATCCATATCTTGTATAGTGGGCTAAAAGGCTCCATGGACTATCAAGTTGGGTTCCACCCATAGGATGCTCCATGGATGCTCCATGGGAGTTACTAACCCATGGGTCATGGAAATGAAGAGTCATGACACATTAGGGTTTAACCCTAGATGTGTCAACACTATATAAGTAACATGTTCTCCACCCAAAATCGATTACACTAAGAAATAAGAGGGCTTGGCCGATTTTGAGAAGTGAGTATTCTCTCATAAGTTCTTCCAAGAGCATTTGGTGTTGTGTGAAGCATTTGAGGCATCACACTTGGGGTGCTAGGCTCACAAGGTTTCAAGGAACACAAACAACAACAAGGTAAGTTATTCTATCTATACTTTATGTTAAAATTGTTCCCCATGTATGCTAGATAGGAACAACACACTCCGTCACCTCTAATATCAGGTTTCTTATCCATTCCCCTCAAGGCTTCACTTGATTTGTTCTTAGGTTTAAGGGCTTCTGTCTGGGCGTCTCTGATTTGCATGGATAAATGAGAATGGATAGTCATCGTCAGTGTCCTTACCTTACAGCTTGAACTTTCCTTTCGGCTAAGAGCATCTGCTACCACACCAGCCTTGCCGGGATGGTAGCAAATCTCGCACTCATAATCGTTGAGCAGCTCTACCCATCACCATTGCCTCATGTTTAGTTCTTCCTGATTGATGATGTGATGTAGGCTTTTATGTTCAGTGAAGATCGTACACTTGGTTCCGCAGAGATAATGTCTCCAAATCTTCAGTGCAAAGACTACGGCTCCTACCTCCAAATCATGTATGGTATAGTTGACCTCGTGTGCTTTCAGCTGTCTTGAGGCATAAACAATCATCTTTTCTCTTAGCATAAGTACACAGCCTAAGCCATGATTAGACGCATCACAATAGACAACGAAGTCTTCTGTCCCTTCGGGTAGGGACATAACAGGTGCACTACACAAGGCTTTCTTTAACGTCTGGAACGTTGTTTCTTGTTTCTCACTCCAACAAAAGGGTACACCTTTCTGTGTTAGAGTGGGTAGGGGTTTGGCGATCTTGGAAAAGTTCTGGATGAATCTCCGATAATAGCCGGTGAGACCCAAGAATTGACGGATTTCTGTAGGTGTTTTCGGTGCCGACCAATTCTCAATCGCTTTAATCTTGGAAGGATCCACATGAATACCCTCCTCGCTTACCACGTGACCAAGGAAAGTTACCTTCCGTATCCAAAATTCACACTTGGAAAATTTCGCGTACAACTTCTTGGATCTAAGGGTTTCCAACACTAACCTCAAGTGTTGCTTATGGTCTTCTTCACTTCTGGAGTAGATAAGGATGTCACCAATGAACACGATGACGAATTTCTCTAAGAAAGGACGACACACCCGGTTCATCAGGTCCATGAACACTGCCGGTGCGTTGGTTAGACCGAAGGGCATCACTACGAACTCGTAGTGTCCATACCGAGTCCTGAAATTTGTTTTGGAAACATCGCTCTCTTGAACTCGTAGCTGATGGTACCCTGACCGAAGGTCTATCTTCGAGAAATAGCTGGCTCCCTAGAGTTGATCGAAAAGGTCATCTATTTGCGGAAGAGGATATCGGTTTTTGACGGTCATCTTGTTCAGCTCACGGTAGTTGATACACATCCGGAAGGATCCATGTTTCTTCTTTACAAATAAAACCAGAGCTCCCCAGCGTGAGGAACTCGGTCTAATGAAACCTTTACTGAGTAACTCATTGAGTTGGCTGGATAACTCCTGCATTTCTGCTGGAGCTAGGCGATATGGAGACTTGGCTACGGGGGTAGCTCCAGGAATTAGGTCAGTGCAAAATTCGACCTGACGTTCGGGAGGAATTCCTAGAAGCTCTTCTGGAAAGACATCAGGAAAGTTACAGACTTCGGGGATGCTCGCCAGGTCTTTAATTTCCTTTTTCCCGTTAATGACATGTGCTAGGAATGCTTGGTACACCTTTCGCAATAGTTTCTGAGCTTTGATGCAGGAAATGATGCGAAGGTTGTAGCTGAGTTTATCGCCATAGATTATGAGAGTTTGACCCGAAGGAAGGTTGAGACGGATGGATTTTTCGTAGCAAAGGATATCAGCATGATTGGGACTCAACCAATCCATGCCAATGATAACATCAAAGCTCTTAATGGAGACTGGCATAAGATCGATGGAAAATGAATGATCGTTCAGGGTAAGGGTACAACCTATGAATACATCGTTAGCGCTTTCTTTCTCACCGTTAGCCATCTCGACGGTAAACGTTTCGGTTAATGGTTGGGGGTTAGGTTTTAGATTATGTTTGAACAAATGACTAACAAAACTTCTTTTAGCACTCGAATCGAAAAGAATGCTAAAAAAAGAGTTGTCGAGAAGGAATGTCCCCGAAACAACAGTAGGATCGGCGACCACCTCCTCCCGTCCCATGGCTAGGACTCTTCTGGTGTTATCAGCTGTCGCCTTTTTAGGGCAGTTCCTCTTGAAATGCCCAACTTCTTCACAATTGTAGCAGGCTTGACCAACACCTGCTCCAGAAGATTGGTTGGCTGACTGGGTTGGTGCTTTACAGAATCGGACCGTGTGCCCCTTTTTACCACAATTGGTGCATGATAGTTCGCGGCAGGGGTCGGGGTTATAGTGGTACTTTCACTTCTCACACAGAGGAAGGTTACCAGTGTATCTATTGGTAGGGGTCTGAGTTGTAGATCCGACAATAGAAGCAGCAGCAATGGGGGTGGTAGCAGCATCGACTGCTACATTCTGCTGTTTCTTTGAGGATCCTTTGGAAGATTGACCCTTCTTCTTCTTCCAAAATTTCCTTTTCTCACCACTCCTCTTGGTCGGTTCATGGGTGGCGGCTGTTCCTTCAACTTCATCACTGTGGTCAATCAGGATCAGGGCTAAACTTTTGGAACTATCATATGTATCCGGCCGTGCAGATAAGACATTTCCTTTGGCCGGTTGGGTCAGCCCTTAAATAAATCTTTATATTTTCTAACTCTCCGGGGTAAGAATTCCCAGATAGAGCAGTGCCAGATCATCAAACCTCGAGGTGTATGCAGCAATATCATAACCTTTCATCTTCAGGTTCTAGAGCTCGTGCTCTAATTTCTGAATTTCACCCCGAGGGTAGTATTCTGCTAGAAGGAGTTCTTTCATGGCCTCCCAACCCATAGCATTAGCTACAGGTAGGGTCAGGGATTTGAATCGGCCGTTCCACCAAGTCAGGGCTTTGTCGCTGAAGGTATAGGCTGCGAACTTTAGTTTATCGGACTTCGAACAAGCACAGATTTCGAATATGGATTCGATTTTCTCGAACCATCGAGTGAGGGAAATGACACCTCCAGTGCCATCAAAGGAAGTGGGTTTTGCGCTCATGAAATCTTTATAAGAACCCCCTTTTCGGTGTCCTTGACTATCTTCTAGGTTTTGGGGCTGGGGACCACCTCCTGAATTTATGGGGTTCATTTGTGACACGGCGGCTGTCACTGCGGCAGTAATAGTTGTTTGAAGCGTTGCGAGGTCAATTTGAGGAGAAGGTAGTGGCGGAGGTTTTGTTGGTCTTTGAGTTGGGTCTTTTTCTTGGAGGCATCTTGATCTAATAAGATCTGGAAAGAGAGGATGATAAGTCCTCTGAATTGAATCGAGAGATATGACAGATATATATTTCAAATAAGCGATAAAGCAGGAAAGAGTTATCAAAACAGATAATTTATCGCTAAGGAATGATCGGGGAACATCGCGTGAATGAGGATTTCTACAAAGGATTGGCTCGAGAAATACTCCCATAGTATGTCATGGTTCGCTACGACACTGGTTCGATGTTCGTGGTATTTGGGTAAGTTTAGGCATGCCACACACCATAGTCACTCGCAAGCACATGTTGGCCGTGTCTCGAATGAATATAGTTGGACAGGCTATATTGATCCTAGACACGACTACATAACTGGCCAGGTTTAACCGCAGCATACAACACCCATTTACTTATGTTTTGTTCTACTTGTAGTTACGAATCTCGACGGTTAGGTATACTTGTATACTTTTTTTTGAAAATACTCATACACTGATGGATACTTTTAGTTCAGAGCACTTAGGCCCCTTAGTGTTTATAGTTTTATACAATGTAAGTTTTGGTATACTTCATTCACTATAAACAAGGGCTCTGATACTAATCTTTCATACCTCGAAAACCGAAGGCGGAAACATTTCCGGGGCGGACTCCATCGTCAGTATCAAATCCAATGCACATAGTAAGTAAAGTAAACAACCATTACATTACATAAAATGAAATTTACATTTGTTCAAAAGTAAAGTTGTACAGTGTGATACATATGTATATATAAACAAAAACAAGACGTGTCTTCTTCGCACTCCGTCTTTGCCAAAAATAGATCATTGGGTACCTGTCTAATGTGGACCTGAGAATACAATCAGTTTGAAAATCATCATAAATCTGGTGAGTTCATAAGCGGTTTTGTTTTGTGAAAATGTGTGAGTTTCCTTTTGGTTTCTGAAAATGTTACGACCCAAGAAACTCCCATATTTTCTTAAAAGTAATGTTTGGTTAACTGTTAGGTTACACGGTTCTGGTTATGTTCAACTGAGATCCCAGGAAAATCCCATATTGTCTTAATGTGAAAGATCTATACTGAAAACCTGGTTACCCTTGTAAAGTATGTGTTAGTTCACCAATCCCAAAATATAATGTAAAAGATGTACGTTGAAAATGTATTAGTTTTAACACGTTTATAAAACTAATAAATATCAAGTAAACTAGTTACTAAATCCATTATTACTATAAATTAAATCTCTGTTATCCAAATTGCAAGTTCCATAACCATACAATAGACTAATTAGGGCAATAAATAGTTCATCACCCTATATGACTTTCGTCACCCTTGAACCTTTCGGTTCGGCTGTAGCTAGCAGCCAGGTGTGGGGTAGTCAGCCCCGTATAGATCTATACACTCAAGTCACGCTCCCTATCTAAGAGATTCTATTTACAGGGCGGTCCTCCACTCGCGTATCTCTGTGGAGTGTTCACCGAGGACGTGTCTCCAATTATAGGATTAACAAATTTACTAATAATAATACTGAAGACCAAATGACTATCCTCCACTCGCGTATCTCTGTGGAGTGTTATCGAGGACAAAACCATGTTCAAATGTTATGCTCTTAACTGTTATAATGTGGGAAAACATTTGTGAAAATATAAATACAAAAATTTATAATGTATTTCACAAATAACATAATAACGTGTTCTTTAGGTTCAAACGGTTCTTTGTTAAGACTGTCAGTGTTAAAATAATATGTAATATCAAACACAATGTATATAAAACAAGTTTTGAGTACAAGTATTACTTGTTCTTTGCTTGTATTCCCCCTGAAAACAGTGAAAACAGTGAAAATGGGTAGGGGTATGAACTCACCAAACGAGAAAACGCGACGGTTTGGATGCTATGTGTTGGTTCGGGGCTTGATAATGCGCGAGGTTCCTATGTAATATGAAATGATATACAAATGTATCTAATTAGACTTCAAACCACTAATTAGATATGATAATACACTCCAATGAGCGAAAACACTTCAAATCAAGTGTTTGGAGTGACCCCGGTGACATCTACGGACGTATGTGGCTTGGATATTGAATTGGGACTTCAAGAGTAAACTCCTTAGGGAGTTTACGGCCCTAAGACCATGCCCATATGAGTTCACGGCCGTGAACTCATGAATATGGGATTTTATAGTGCCAGATGGTCAATTAACACATGGGAAGGGTTGCTATGAATTAATCTAAGGCATAGGAATAAGTTTTACCATCAAAGGGAGTTTACGGCCCTAAGCAAGGATTTTACGGCCATAAGCTCCTATACCCCCTTTGAATTGATTATTTATTGGCCTTAGACTAATCATATGTGATTCTAACAATTTATACAAGCCTTAGGATGAATTTTGGGCACCATTTGACTCATCTAAATGAGTTTACGACCCTAGAACCTTTCCTTGGGGGGTTATGGCCGTAAACTCTCAAATGAGGGGATTTCATCATGTTTAAGGCCTCAAAACTGGTTGTGGTTAATTCTAGGATTTATTCCAAGGCTAAAGGTGTGTTTAAATGGGTTTTAAACACTTGGTTTTGAGTTTACCCTCCGTGAATGATGAGTTTATGGCCCAAGCTTGTTCTTGGGCAGTAAACTCATGTTTACTCCTCAGAAACTATGTTTAAGTTGTTCCAAGTCCAAATTGGTAAGCCATAAAGTCATATCTAAGGTCCATAGTTGGTTTGGAAGGGTTTAAAGGATCAAAAAACCCTTAAATGTGTGTTTACGGCCCAAGCATGCTCGTGGGCCGTAAACACATGAAAATGGTCCTAATTGATTATTTGAACTCGGATTTGAAGGCTAAAGGTGCTATACAATGAGTTAGGGAAGTTACCTTATGGATTTGAAGCCTTAAATTAATGTTTTTGGACCTTGAATTTGGATTGAGGAGAGAGGTTAGAGAGAGAGAGTAGTGAGAGAGATCAAAAGCTTAAAATGGAAGCTTAAACCTCTTTATATAGGTTCTAAGTTTTGGACATGGTGGAATTCTACCCGATACCGGTGTTATAAGGTGCTTTTGGTCACACCCGATTAAGTTACCGTAATCCGATATGGTCGATTCTAAAATGTTTCCTATTACTAATATGAAGTGTTAATGTGAGTTCTAAAAACATTTAGACACTCATTAAGTCATAATAGAAGTCCCACTTATGACCTAATTAAATGACGTAACGGAAACGAATCGAAAACGACGAATATATTAACGAAAAGGGTTACAATTGATGAAACGAACTTCAGGTTGTCACATTATCCCCCCGTTAGAGGGAACTTCGTCCTGAAATTCAGAATTAAGATACAAATCATGGAAGAGGAAAGAGGTGTGGATACTTCTGTTTCATTGAGTCTTCACGCTCTGTCACACCCCCAAACCAGAACGGCGGAAACGTTCGGGGGCGGAGGACGTCATATTTAGTATCATAACAGTTCATAGAAAGGAAAGTACACACCACCATATATATTAAAGTTTCCAACATGTTTACATAGATGTATTCATTACATGTTCAAAAGATAAATACATAAACATCATTCAAACGAAGTAATTAACGCCAACGCGTTAATCCCAAAAGTTGATTCCCAAACCTGCTTAGCGGTTCCCTGAGAATACAAGTTATTTCAAAGAAAAAGTGTCAACAATTAAGTTGGTGAGTTCATAAGTAGTTTAGAAAAATTGGATGCCATTCCAAAATGGGTGTATGTTTTCCAGAAAACGCAGCATTTCAAATGTAAAGAGTTGTGATTTGTTGTGTTGAAAGTGAATGTATTAGATCCAAAAAAATCCCATATTTTCCCTAATGGTTGAGATACGAGTTGTTGTGTTTTCCAAGAAAAACCCTTATTTTCTTATAAAAGTATGAAATGCATATGAATGTTCGTGTTATAAGTTGCAAATAATTACACCAGGAAAATCCCTTATTTTCCTATTAGTTGTTTGGTTTGTATGCAGGAAAAACCCTTATTTTCCTAACATAAATGGCAGCCTCTAAGACCGAAAATCGCAAGAAACCGACGTTCAAAAGTTGTGTCGTAGTTTTATATAATAAAGCTATATGAAGATCGCATTTGTTAGATGAAGAATAGCTTTAATAGCTACTCGTTCATAAAAGCACAATACCATAATAATTGTATATCCGATGAGTTTTATAACCATACTAAACATAATATGCCTGTAACGACGTTCTTCAGGCGTCGCAGCATTATGACAACTGTCACCCCAAAAGACGGACTGTAGCTAACAGTCAGGGCGCGGGATCATGACTTCCGTATAGATCTATACACATTTGACACGTTCTCCGAATGGGAGACTATGGTTATAGACAGGACTTGCAGCATTACTTTCTTATAAAGAAAAGTAACGTTTGAAGATATACACGTCTCATGGATTCTCAACTAAGTCGGTATTAAAGTGATAGTTTTGTATGCAAAGTTTATCCTTTTTCATAATGTTTGACAAAGCAAAATCATAAGTTTTTAGAATGTATAAAACGACTTAACAATGAAAGGTACTTTGAAATCATTATATACTTTGTATAATGTCTAATGCACGCAAAGTATGACAAGAGTTTTCCATAATAGTAATGAGTTTCAAGTGATTTATTTGATAAAACAAGTGAAGTGAAACTTTATAAAATACACGATAATAACCGCATGTTTACTTGTATTCCCCCCTAAAAGAGTATAAAAGCATTAAAATGTATTTAAAGTGTGTTTGAAAGGGGTATGAACTCACTTGAAAGCTTGAAGATAGCAAGATGGAAAACCGGGCAGAGTTTCGTTTCGGGAAATGGATTTTTCTCGGAAATCTCGGGATTCCTCGGGAGTAAAATCGACCTTCGGGACTTGCACAAAATGACCAGGGCTTCGGGGTAGTGCGAGAACAGAAAACGAGGTAAATCGCAAGAAAAAGGAGAGAGAATGGGGCATTTTCCCGGGAACCCTCGCATGCTATTTATAGGGGGGCCTGAGAGGCCTCGTACGCAGGGCGTACGCTCGTACGCAGCGTGTACGCGTACGTCATGCGTGACCGAAGCCTCGACTGCCTCGGCCTCGGATGGGACGGCTCAGGCAGTCGGGTCGGATGGGACGGTAGGTCGGATGCCTTGCATAGGGTGACGTGGACGGCTTGAGGCCAAGTTCCTCGGGTACGCGGGACGTACAGGGGTACGCAGCGCGTACCTCGGATGAGGACGCTGACTCCCCTTCGGATAATACCGAAGTTTTAATAAAAATTATATATAAATTATTTATCAAACTTCGAAAATTCATATCTCCTTCATACGAACTCCGTTTTTGATGTTCTTTATATCCCCGCGAAGGTGGGACTACGATCTACAACTTTCATTTAGATTCCGTTGGCAAATTCCGGAATTATTTTTATTATTTATTTATTAAAATGACGTGATTAAGGAATTTCTTTAAAAATTCATAACTTATTCATACGATGTCCGATTTGAGCGTTCTTTTTATGCATGTTTGTAGTTTAACGATATCTACGACTTTCATTTAGACACCTAAGGTCGAAAAGTGTTTTATTGAAACTTTGCGTTTTACGCAACTTCGTATTACCGGTCTTTGTCGGAAAACTTAGAATGATCATAACTTCTTCGTTATAACTCGAATTTTTGTGTCATTTATATGTTTGGAAACCTTAAGACGATACCTACCACATAGTGTACTCCAAATAGAGTTTTTGAATACTTCATTTTTCGATGATATTCTAATTCCTTTCTCAAAGAGGTTACAAAACTCGATTTTTACTGACTTGAAATAACGGGTTGTTACACGCTCCCAAGTGAACTCCTGTCCCCGCTTGGCATTCCAACGAACCTTCACTATCGGGATGCGACTTTGTTTTGTGCGTTTGACCTCTCGATCCATGATTTCGATTGGTTCCTCCACAAAGTTCAAGTTTTCGTTGATCTCGATCTCGTCTACATGAATCACTAGGGTATCATCGGATAGGTACTTCTTGAGATTTGAGACATGGAAGATGGGATGGATGTTACTGAGTTCGCGAGGTAATCGAAGTTTATAGGCTACCGGACCGATCCTGGCGGGGATCTTGAAGGGTCCAATGTACCTCGGGTTTAGTTTTCCACGCTTTCCAAAGTGAACCATGCCTTTCCAGGGCGAGACCTTCAACAGGACACGGTCTCCAACCTGGAACTCTAGAGGTTTCCGGCGATTATCTGCATAACTCTTTTGATGATCTCGCGAAGCTTTCAATATTTCCCGGATTTGGATGATCTTCTTGGTGGTTTCGCGGATGATTTGAGGACCAGTGAGAGAACTGTCGGGGAATCGACTCTTGGATAGCTGCATGTCCCCTACCTCGGCCCAGCACAGAGGGGATCTGCACTTCCGACCGTAGAGGGCTTCGAACGGGGCAACCTTGATACTGGTGTGGTAACTGTTGTTGTATGAGAACTCGATCAAAGGCAAATGTGTGTCCCAGAAGTGTCCGAAATCGATGACACATGCCCTAAGCATGTCTTCCATGGTTTGGATGGTTCTCTCACTCTGTCCGTCGGTATGAGGATGATAAGTTGTGCTCATGTCTAGGTTAGTTCCAAGAGCCTTCCGAAGAGACTGCCAAACTCTAGAGGTAAACCTGCTATCTTGATAAGAAATAATGGATGCAGGTACACCGTGCAGTCGAACTACCTATTGGATGTAGATCCGTGCGAGTCTTTCCATCTTGGACGATTCTCTAATCGGAATGAAATGAGCGGATTTGGTCAAATGATCGAAAATTACCCAAATGGTATCGTAACCACTCGGACACTTGGGTAACTTGGTGATGAAATCCATGGTAATCATCTCCCATTTCCACTCGGGCATCTCGGGTTGCTGGAGCAGACCCGAGGGTTTCTGGTACTCGACTTTTACCTTGGCGCAAGCCAGACACTTGCCCACAAACGTAGCGATCTCGACTTTCATGTTCGACCACCAGTATTGTTTCTTGAGATCTAGGTACATATTGTCCGAACCTGGGTGAACGGAGTATCTAGTCTTGTGTGCTTCCTCCATGACAATCTCCCTGAATCCTCCGGACTTTGGAATCCAAATTCGGTCCATGAAACAGTACACTCCGTCACCTCTGATCTCAGGTTTCTTATCCATTCCCCTCAAGGCTTCACTTGATTTGTTCTTAGGTTTAAGGGCTTCTGTCTGGGCGTCTCGGATTTGCATGGATAAATGAGAATGGATAGTCATCGTCAGTGTCCTTACCTTTACGACTTGAACTTTCCTTTCTGCTAAGAGCATCTGCTACCACATTCGCCTTGACGGGATGGTAGCGAATCTTGCACTCATAATCGCGGAGCAGCTCTACCCATCACCATTGCCTCATGTTTAGGTCTTTCTGATTGACGATGTGCTGCAAGATTTTATGGTCAGTGAAGATCGTACACTTGGTTCCGTAGAGATAATGTCTCCAAATCTTCAGTGCAAAGACTACGGCTCCTACCTCCAAATCATGTGTGGTATAGTTGACCTCGTGTGCTTTCAGCTGTCTTGAGGCATACGCAATCACCTTTTCTCTTAGCATAAGTACACAGCCTAAGCCATGATTAGACACATCACAATAGACAACGAAGTCTTTTGTCCCTTCGGGTAGGGACATAACAGGTGCACTACACAAGGCTTTCTTTAACGTCTGGAACGTTGTTTCTTGTTTCTCACTCCAACAAAAGGGTACACCTTTCTGTGTTAGAGTGGGTAGGGGTTTGGCGATCTTGGAAAAGTTCTGGATGAATCTCCGATAATAGCCGGCGAGACCCAAGAATTGATGGATTTCTGTGGGTGTTTTCGGTGCCGACCAATTCTCTATCGCTTTAATCTTGGAAGGATCCACATGAATACCCTCCTCGCTTACCACATAACCGAGGAAAGTTACCTTCCGTATCCAAAATTCACACTTGGAAAATTTCGCGTACAACTTCTCGGATCTAAGGGTTTCCAACACTAACCTCAAGTGTTGCTTGAGGTCTTCTTCACTTCTGGAGTAGATAAGGATGTCATCAATGAACACGATGATGAATTTCTCTAAGAAAGGGCGACACACCCGGTTCATCAGGTCCATGAACACTGCCGGTGCGTTGGTTAGACCGAAGGGCATCACTACGAACTCGTAGTGTCCATACCGAGTCCTGAAATTTGTTTTGGAAACATCGCTCTCTTGAACTCGTAGCTGATGGTACCCTGACCGAAGGTCTATCTTCGAGAAATAGCTGGCTCCCTAGAGTTGATCGAAAAGGTCATCTATTTGCGGAAGAGGATATCGGTTTTTGACGGTCATCTTGTTCAGCTCACGGTAGTTGATACACATCCGGAAGGATCCATGTTTCTTCTTTACAAATAAAACCAGAGCTCCCCAGCGTGAGGAACTCGGTCTAATGAAACCTTTACTGAGTAACTCATTGAGTTGGCTGGATAACTCCTGCATTTCTGCTGGAGCTAGGCGATATGGAGACTTGGCTACGGGGGTAGCTCCAGGAATTAGGTCAGTGCGAAATTCGACCTGACGTTCGGGAGGAATTCCTAGAAGCTCTTCTGGAAAGACATCAGGAAAGTTACAGACTTCGGGGATGCTCGCCAGGTCTTTAATTTCCTTTTTCCCGTTAATGACATGGGCTAGGAATGCTTGGTACACCTTTCGCAATAGTTTCTGAGCTTTGATGCAGGAAATGATGCGAAGGTTGTAGCTGAGTTTATCGCCATAGATTATGAGAGTTTGACCCGAAGGAAGGTTGAGACGGATGGATTTTTCGTAGCAAAGGATATCAGCATGATTGGGACTCAACCAATCCATGCCAATGATAACATCAAAGCTCTTAATGGAGACTGGCATAAGATCGATGGAAAATGAATGATCGTTCAGGGTAAGGGTACAACCTATGAATACATCATTAGTGCTTTCTTTCTCACTGTTAGCCATCTCAACGGTAAACGTTTCGGTTAATTGTTGGGGGTCAGGTTTTAGATGATGTTTGAACGAATGACTAACAAAACTTCTTTCAGCACCCGAATCGAAAAGAATACTAAAATAAGAGTTGTCGAGAAGGAACGTACCCGAAACAACACTGGGATCGGCGACTGCCTCCTCCCGTCCCATGGCTAGGACTCTCTTGGTGTTATCAGCTGTCGCCTTTTCGGGGCAGTTCCTCTTGAAATGCCCAACTTCTCCATAATTGTAGCAGGCTTGACCAACACTTGCTCCAGAAGATTGGTTGGCTGACTGGGTTGGTGCCTTACAGAATCAAACCGTGTGCCCCTTTTTACCATAATTGGTGCATGATAGCTCGCGGCAGGGGCCGGAGTTATAGTGGTACTTGCACTTCTCACACAGAGGAAGGTTACCAGCATATGTACTGGTAGGGGTCTGAGTTGTAGATCTGACAATAGAAGCAGCAGCAACGGGGGTGGTAGCAGCATCGACTGCTACATTCTGCTGTTTCTTTGAGGATCCTTAGGAAGATTGACCTTTCTTTTTCTTCCAAAATTTCCTTTTCTCACCAGTCCTCTTGGTCGGTTCGGCGGTGGCAGTTGTTCCTTCAACTTCATCATTGTGGTTAATCAGGATCAGGGCTAAACTTTTGGCACTATCATATGTATGCGGCCGTGCAGATAAGAGGTTTCCTTTGGTCGGTTGGGTCAGCCCCCAAATAAATCTTTCTATTTTCTTACTCTCCAGGGTAACCATTCCCGGATAGAGCAGTTCCCGATCATCAAACCTCGAGGTGTATGCAGCAATATCAGAACCTTTCATCTTCAGTGCCAGAGCTCGTGCTCTAATTTCTGAATTTCGCCCCGAGGGCAGTATTCAGCTAGAAGGAGTTCTTTCATGGCTTCCCAACCCATAGCATTAGCTACAGGTAGCGTCAGGGATTTGACTTGGCCGTTCCACCAAGTCAGGGCTTTGTCGCTAAAGGTACAGGCTGCGAACTTTACTTTATCGGACTCCGAACAAGCGCAGATTTCAAATATGGATTCAATTTTCTTGAACCATCGAGTGAGGGAAATGACACCTCCAGTGCCATCAAAGGAAGTGGGTTTTGCGCTCATGAAATCTTTATAAGAACCCCCTTTTCGGTGTCCTTGACTATCTTCTCGGTTTTGGGGCTGGGGACCACCTCCTGAATTTCTAGGGTTCATTTGTGACACGGCGGCTGTCACTACGGCAGTAATAGTTGTTTGAAGCGTTACGAAGTCAATTTGAGGAGAAGGTGGTGGCGGAGGTTTGTTGGTCTTTGAGCTGGGTCTTTTTCTTGGAGGCATCTTGATCTAATAAGATCATGAAAGAGAGGATGATAAGTCCTCCGAATTGAATCGAGAGATATCACAGATATATATTTCGAATAAGTGATAAAGCAGGAAAGAGTTATCAAAACAAATAATTTATCGCTAAGGAATGATCGGGGAACATCGTGTGATTGAGGATTTCTACAAAGGATTGGCTCGAAAAATACTCCCATAGTATTTCATGGTTCGCCACGATAGTGGTTCGATGTTTGTGGTATTTGGGTAAGTTTAGGCATGCCGCACACCACAGTCACTCCCAAGCACATGTTGGCCGTGTCTCAAGTGAATATAGTTGGACAGGCTATATTATCCTAGACACGACTACATAACTGGCCATGTTTAACCGCAGCATACAACACCCATTTACTTATGTTTTGTTCTACTTGTAGTTACGAATCTCGACGGTTAAGTATACTTGTATACTTTTTTTTGAAAATACTTATACTCTGAAGGATACTTTTAGTTCAGAGAACTTAGGCCCCTTAGTGTTTATAGTTTTATACAATGTAAGGTTTGGTATACTTCATTCACTATAAACAAGGGATCTGATACCAATCTGTCATACCCCAAAAACCGAAGGCGGAAACATTTCCGGGGCGGACTCCATGGTGAGTATCAAATCCAATGCACATAGTAAGTAAAGTAAACAACCATTACATTACATAAAATGAAATTTACATTTGTTCAAAAGTAAAGTTGTACAGTGTGATACATATGTATATATAAAAAAAAAACAAGACGTGTCTTCTTCGCACTCCGTCTTCGCCAAAAATAGATCATTGGGTACCTGTCTAATGTGGACCTGAGAATACAAACAGTTTGAAAATCAGCATAAAGCTAGTGAGTTCATAGGCGGTTTTGTTTTGTGAAAATGTGTGAGTTTCCTTTTGGTTTCTAAAAATGTTACGACCCAAGAAAATCCCATATTTTCTTAAAAGTAATGTTTGGTTAATTGTTAGGTTACGCGGTTCTGGTTATGTTCAACTGAGATCGCAGGAAAATCCCATATTGTCCTAATGTGAAAGATGTATACTGAAAACCTGGTTACCCTTGTAAAGTGTGTGTGAGTTCACCAATCCCAAAATGTAATGTAAAAGATGTACGCTGAAAATGTATTAGTTTTAACACGTTTATAAAACTAATAAACATCAAGTAAAGTAGTTACTAAACCCATTATTACTATAAAGTAAATCTCTGTTATCCAAATTGCGAGTTCCATAACCACACAATAGACTAATTAGGGCAATAATAGTCCATCACCCTATATGATTTTCATCACCCTTGAACCTTTCGGTTCGGCTGTAGCTGACAGCCAGGTGTGGGGTAGTCAGCCCCATATAGATCTATACACTTAAGTCACGCTCCCTATCTAAGAGATTCTAGTTACGGGGGCGGTCCTCCACTCGCGTATCTCTGTGGAGTGTTCATCGAGGATGTGTCTCCAATTATAGGATTAACAAATTTACTAGTAATAATACTGAAGACCAAATGACTATCCTCCACTCGCGTATCTCTGTGGAGTGTTACCGAGGACAAAACCATGTTCAAATGTTATGCATTTAAATGTTATAATGTGGGAAAACATTTGTGAAAATATAAATACAAAAATTTATAATGTATTTCACAAATAACATAATAATGTGTTCTGTAGGTTCAAACGATTGTTTGTTAAGACTGTTAGTGTTAAAAGGATATGTAATATGAAACATAATGTATATAAAACAAGATTTGAGTACAAGTATTACTTGTACTTTGCTTGTATTCCCCCCTGAAAACAGTAAACAAATTGAAATTGGTAGGGGTATGAACTCACCAGATGAGAAAACGCGACGATTTGGATGCTATGTGTCGGTTCGGGGCTTGATAACGCACGAGGTTCCTATGTAATATGAAATGGTATACAAATGTATCTAATTAGACTTTAAACCACTAATTAGATATGATAATACACTCCAATGAGCGAAAACACTTCAAATCAAGTGTTTGGAGTGACCCAGGTGACATCTACGGACATATATGTCTTGGATATTGAATTGGGACTTCAAGAGTAAACTGCTTAGGGAGTTTACGGCCCTAAGACCATCCCCATATGAGTTCACGGCCGTGAACTCATGAATATGGGATTTTATAGTGCCAAATGGTCAATTAACACATGGGAAGGGTTGCTATGAATTAATCTAAGGCATAGGAATAGGTTTTACCATCAAAAGGAGTTTACGGCCCTAAACAAGGAGTTTACGGCCATAAGCTCCTATACCCCCTTTGAATTGATGATTTAATGGCATTAGACTAATCATATGTGATTCTAACAATTTGTACAAGCCTTAGGATGAATTTTGGGCACCATTTGACTCATCTAAATGAGTTTACGGCCCTGGAACCTTTGCTTGGGGGGTTATGGCCGTAAACTCTCAAATGAGGGGATTTCATCATGTTTAAGGCCTCAAAACAGGTTGTGGTTAATTCTAGGATTTATTCCAAGGCTAAAGGTGTGTTTAAATGGCTTTTAAACACTTGGTTTTGAGTTTACTCTCCATGAATGATGAGTTTACAACCCAAGCTTGTTCTTGGGCAGTAGACTCATGTTTACTCCTCAAAAACTAGGGTTGTGTATGGGCGGTTTGGTTCGGTTATTGGTCCAAACCGAACCATAACCATTATGATTGGTTAATGCATTTTTGTAGCCATTGGGTATGGTTAATATTGGTTACGGTTAATGGTTTTTGTCGGTTAACGGTTTTGGTTAATGGTTAATATTGGTTAACCATAATGTTCAAAATAATATAAATGGCGAAAGTATATCCACCGGAATTACAACATTAATGAATAATCTAACTATTTGCATGATTGGAAGATTGTGTATGTCTGCGTGATCAACCTTTGATGGTTTGCTTGTTCGTTCGTCTTCTGATAAGTGAGGATTAATAAATTATATTTTGGAATTTTAATGAGTCTTAAATAAGTTTTATTATATTATCTTGTATATAATCTATAATTTTTATATATTAAAATATAAAGTTACCGGTTCGGTTAATAATGGTTCGGTTAACATATCAAACCATAATCGAACCGTTAGTTATCGGTTAACAAAAATTAGAAACCAAACCAACAGTTTTTAAAATGGTTCGGTTATATCGGTTAATTTGGTTTTGGTTACGTTTTCCGGTTATTATGCTCACCCCTATCAAAAACTATGTTTAAGGTGTTCCAAGTCCGAACTGGTAAGCCATAAAGTCATATCTACGGTCCAAAGTTGGTTTGGAAGGGTTTAAAGGCTCAAAAACCCCTTAAATGTGTGTTTATGGCCCAAGCATGATCCAGGGTCGTAAACACATGAAAATGGTCCTAATTGATTGTTTGAACTCGGATTTGAAGGCTAAAGGTGCTATACAATGAGTTAGGGAAGTTACCTTATGGATTTGAAGCCTTAAATCAATGTTTTTGGACCTTGAATTTGGATTGAGGAGAGAGGTTAGAGAGAGACTAGTGAGAGAGAGAAAAAGCTTCAAAT
This sequence comes from Lactuca saligna, assembly GCF_052625555.1. NCBI lineage: Eukaryota > Viridiplantae > Streptophyta > Magnoliopsida > Asterales > Asteraceae > Lactuca > Lactuca saligna. The sequence continues at coordinate 102,496,686 of NC_136423.1, forward strand.
GGAAGCTTAAACCTCTTTAAATAGGTTCAATGTGTTGGACACGGTCGAATTGTACCCAATACCAGCGTTATACGGTGCTTTTGGTCGCACCCGATTAAGTTACCATAACCCGATATAGTCGATTCTAAAATGTTTCCGATTACTAATATGAAGTGTTAATGTGAGTTCTAAACATGTTTAGGCACTAACTAAGTCATAATAGAAGTCCCACAATTATGACCTAATTAAATGACATAACGGAAACGAATCGAAAACGACGAATATATTAACAAAAAGGGTTACAATTGATGAAACGAACTTCGGGTTGTCACAGTTTCTCATCACTATGTAGTATGTTTGTTTCTCATCACTATGTTCTATGACTCATGTATGAACTGACTCTTTGTATGATTCATTGTTCTAGTATTAGTATTAGTAAAACCCTAAACTACGCCTATTGTAGTTTACTAGTAATATAACTTGTACGTATGAACATGGGAGTATACCCTTGCTACCCAAGGGTACTGAATGAACTGGAAGAACCTTTATGACTATACATGTACACATGATATATAACTAATATTTAAATGACCTTTGGATGGGTACCCGATACCCCACCAGACCACATCTCAACGGCGAAAAGGAAATAGGGCGGATAGCCTTCCTAAGTCCTTCAAACATTACTTATATAACTATACATATCTAGGCATTTAATTTACAATATAAAAGTATAAAAGAAGTTTCATAAAATCATTTGATATGTAAAAGAGTTTTTAAGACAGTTTGAAGTAAAACAGTTTACTAAAACAGTTTTAAAGTAAGAGATTCACTTGTCGATAGTTATTAATCACATGTGATTGAGATAATAACTATTGTAACTTTACTTGTATCCCCCCTAAAAGTATTTATAAACATTTGAAAACATTTAAAAGGTTAATTTAGGGGTATGAACTCACCTGTAGTGAGTGGTACGGATGAACTGAAGATGTAGGATTGCTAGGTGTCAAGTGAAGTCTTGAACACACTCTATGATCCTAGTTAACATATAATATCACATATATATGTATACAATTAGTCTTTAAACATCTAATAAACAAAGTTAAGACACCCTAGGACATGCTAAACACCTTATACAAGTGTTATAAGTCCCAAGGGTTGCATCTAAGTGTGTAGGGAAAGGCTAGTGTTTTTGGGGTTCAAGGAACACTCCTTTAGGGAGTTTACGGTCTTATGGTCACTAGCAAAAGGGTTTATGTTGGTAAACCCTTGGGTTTACGGTTGTAATCTCACCCCCTTTGTGACCATTTGTTGTTTGAAGCTTTAAGAGTCCCTAGAAGCCTTTCTACTTGATATATGTGACCATGGAAAGAACTAGGGCACCATTTTCACTCCTAAATGGAGTATACGGATCCTTTACCATTTTCCTTTGAGTTTACTACTGTAAAATCATAAGTTTTATGGTATTTGGGGTGTTTTCAAGTCCTTACCTCAACATGGTAATAGTCTAGCTTAGATTCTAGGCATAAGGAACAAATATGGGACATTTATACAACTTTTGAGGTGTTTACGGTTTTGGGAGATCCCTAAACCGTAAACACACATAAATGTGAAGTTTTTGTGCTTTTTGTGGGATAAAATCATCAAGGATGGATCTAGACAAGTCCCTAAGGCATTGTGAAGCATCTAGGTACCCTAAGGCACCACTTTGCACCTTACTTGGTGTTTACGGTTTTGGGAGCCTCCCAAAACCGTGAACACTTTGTTCTTGGTGTTCTTGGGATATTTCCTTGATATTAAGATGTATAGCAAACTTTAAATGACTCTAGGATAGAAGTACTTACTTTGTGGAAGCTTGAAATGAACTAAAAGTCCAAGAACACTAGTATGTGTTCTTGGTGTTCTTAGTGTTTTGGAAATGTAATCAAAACATGAAATTTGATGTATTAAAGGATGTATAATCACTAGATGTTATGTTATATCGACTAATCAAGTCGAGAAACACTTACGTTTTTGGGAAATCGGGATGATACTTGAGAGAGTTTGGAGTTTACTCTTTAGGGTGAAAATGAGAAGTGATGCACTTTGGGGAGTAAACTCATGCTTAAGCATGAGTTTACAGTTTTTTTGGGGGTAGTTTACGGCCCAAACATTAAAGTTTGGCCGTGAACTTCTAAGGTACGTGGTATACGCGGTTTATAAATTTCAAGACCTGAGACGGCACATTCTTTCACCCGTTCATTTAAAGAATAATTATTATAATAGTCAAACGAACTTTAAATTTGTTAAAAAAAAATAGAACTAAAATTGACTTATAATATGAAGTGATTGACTTTTAGGGTTTGACCGAATGAAAATTTTGAGTTGTCACATCATCCCTCTGTTAAAGGGAATTTCGTCCCGAAATTAAAGTCTAAGCAAATAAAGTATTTACAAATAACTAAGTAAAAAGATGAGGATATTTCAGTTTCATCTGATCCTCTCGCTCCCAAGTGAATTCAGGTCCCCGCTTGGCGTTCCAGCAAACCTTCACTATCCGGATACGACTTTGTTTTGTTTGCTTGACCTCTGGGTCCATGATCTCTACTGGTTCTTCCACGAAGTTGAGGCTCTCGTTGATCTCGATCTCGTCGAGTGGGATTACAAGAGTCTCGTCGGACAGACACTTTTTCAAGTTCGATACGTGGAAGGTAGAATGTACATTACTAAGTTCGCGTGGTAAGTTAGTTTGTAAGCTACAAGGCCGATTCTTGCGAGAATCTCGAAAGGCCCAATGTACCTTGGATTTAGCTTTCCACGCTTTCTGAAGCGTATCTAGCCCTTCCATGGTGAGACCTTCAATAGAACACGGTCACCCACCTGGAATTCCAATGGTTTCCTACGTTTATCAGCGTAGCTATTTTGTCGGTCTCTGGAGGCTTTTAATCGTTCACGGATCTGAACATTCTTCTCCGTCGTTTCCCGTATGATCTCCGGACATGTGAGAGAGCTGTCAGGAACTCGTCCTTTAGCTAACTGGGTATCACCCACCTCAGCAAACACAGAGGGGATCTGCACTTTCGGTCATAGAGGGCCTCAAATGGAGCAGCCTTTATGCTCGTGTGATAACTGTTGTTGTAGGAAAATTCGAAAAGGGGTAAATGAGTATCCCATGCTTTCCCAAAGTTGATCACACACGCTCGCAACATATCTTCCAAGGTTTGGATAGTTCTCTCACTTTTTTTGTCTGTTTGTGGATGGTAGGCTGTACTCATGTCCAGCCTAGTTCCTAAGGAACTTTGTAGTGGCTGCCAGAACCTCGAAGTGAATCTACTATCTTTGTCCGAGATAATGGATAAGGGAACACCGTGCAGTCGTTCAATCTCCTTAATGTAAGTTCTTGTAAGCTTCTCCATCTTGTTTGTTTCTTTGATCGGCAGGAAGTGTGCAGACTTAGTCAATCTATCAACGATGACCCATATGGTATCAAGTCCACCTGTTGTCTTGGGCAACTTGGTTATGAAATCCATAGTAATCTGCTCCCACTTCCATTTTGGTATCTCCGACTGTTGTAGTAGCCCGGAGGGTTTCTGGTATTCGACCTTGACCTTGGCGCAAGTAAGGCATTTACTCACGAAGGAAGCAATTTCTGTTTTCATATTAGGCCACCAGTATAACCTTTTAAGATCCAGATACATCTAATCTGAACCTGGGTGCACGGAATAACGAGTGTTGTGTGCCTCATTCATGACCAAGTCTCTGAAACCACCTAGTTTCATGGTCCAGATCCGGTCCATGAAATAATAAGCTCCGCCACCCTTAACCTCCAAGTTCTTATCCTTTCCTCTTAGGGATTCACCTTCCACGTTTTCCGGCTTCAAAGCGTCGAGCTGAGCCGCCTTAATTTGTATGGACAAGTGTGAATGGATAGTCATAGTCAATGATTTGACTCTACGACCAGAACATTCTTTCCGACTTAGGGCATCATATACTACATTGGCTTTACCCGGATGATAACGAATTTCCTATTCATAGTGGCTGAGTAGCTCGACCCACCGTCGTTGTCTCATGTTGAGCTCCTTCTGGTCGAAAAATGTGTTGCAGACTTTTATGGTCTGTAAAGATAGTGCTCTTTGTACCATATAGGTAATGTCTCCAGATCTTCAGAGCAAACACAACTGCTCCTAGTTTAAGATTGTGGGTCGTGTAATTGACCTCATGCGTCTTCAGTTGTCTCGAGGCATAGGTGATGACCTTACCTCGCTGCATCAGAACATATCCGAGCCCTTGATTCGATGCATTGCAATAGACAACAAAGTCTTCTATTCCTTCAGGGAGGTATAGTACTGGTGCGGTGCACAAGGCTCGTTTGAGCATTTGATACGCTCTTTCCTGCTTCTCTTCCCAGTCAAAGGCCACGCCCTTCTGGGTCAGTGTTGTAAGAGGTTTCACAATGCGGGAGAAGTTCTGAATGAACCTGCGATAGTAACCAGCGAGGCCTAGAAATTCACGAATTTTTGTAGGCGTCTTCAGTGTTGACCAGTTCTCAATGGCCTTGGTTTTGGAAGGGTCCACGTGTATTCCCTCTTCGCTAACCACGTGCCCTAAGAATTCGACTCGTCGAATCCAAAATTCACATTTCGAGAACTTCGCGTAGAGCTTCTCTGCACGCAATGTTTCGAGGACTTGTCGCAGATGTTGACTATGCTCCTCCTTACTACGAGAGTAGAGAAGTATGTCATCGATGAAGACGATGATGAACTGATCCAAGTAAGGACGGAAAACCTGATTCATTAAGTCCATGAATATTGCGGGCGCGTTTGTTAATCCGAACGGCATTACTACGACTTCGTAGTGCCCATAACGAGTCCGAAAGGCTGTCTTCGGAACATCCTCTCCTAGAACTCGTAGTTGGTGATATCCGGATCTCAAGTCGATTTTTGAAAAGAAGTTCGCACCTTGAAGTTAGTCAAACAAATCGTCGATCCGAGGCAAAGGATAATGATTTTTTACGGTAAGTTGTTTGAGCTCCCTGTAGTCGATGCACATACGAAACGATCCGTCTTTCTTCTTGAAGAACAAGACTAAAGCTCCCCAGGGTGAGAAGCTTGGTCTTATAAAACCCTTGCTGAGCAGTTCGTTAAGTTGACAGGACAATTCTTGCATCTCTACAGGTGCTAGACGATAGGGAGATTTGGCTACGGGGGTAGCCCCTGGAACTAAGTCGATTCGGAATTCGACTTGAAGTTGCGGAGGTAATCCTGGGAGTTCTTCTGGAACTATGTCAGGAAAGTCGCGTACCACAGGAATGTGCTGAATGTCATTCGTTTCTTGGCTCACATCGACCACATGAGCAAGGAATGCTCGACATTCCTTTCGCAAGAATTTTTGAGCTTGAATGCTCAAGATGATACGAAGGTTCGTGCCGGTTTTTTCACCGTATACTCTTAGGTTTCTCCAGACGGTTGATTTAGGCGAACAACCTTTTCGTAACACATGATGTCGGCATGATGAGAACTCAACCAATCCATGCCGATAATGACATCGAAACTTTTAATTGAAACCAGCATGAGATCGATCGAAAATGAATGGTTATCCAAAGTTAGGGTACACCCTATGAATATGTTGCTAGTGCTCTCTGTCTTGCCATTAGCCATTTCTACAGTGAACGGTTCTTTAAGTGCTCGTGATTTTCGCTTAAGTAAATGAGCAAATTTTTGGTTCACGAAATTTCTCTCTGCTCCACTATCAAATAGAATGCATGCATAAGCGTTATCGAGAAGGAATGTACGAGTGACCACTATGGGGTCGGCTACCGCTTCCTCGTGGCCTATGGCAAGAACTCTTGCCATTCCACTGACAAACCCTGCCTTCGAGTAGTTCCTTTTGTAGTGGCCTACCTCGCCACATCTATAGGAAGCTTGGCCCACTCCTGCACCGGGGACTTGGTTGATTGGCTTCGTCATAGCTTTACAGAAACGGTCAATGTGCCCCTTTCTGTTGCAATTCAAACACTGCATTTCCCGGCAGGCATCGACGTGACAGAAGTTGCATTTGTTGCACTTGGGAAAACTTCCAGCATACTGCTTTACCGGAGCAGTAGCGGCAGGTGCTATCGCATCATGTACTACCACGACCTTCTGCTTTTTGGTAGCCTTTGTCTTCTTTTTGTCATCCCAAAACTTCCGCTTGGAATCAGCAGTTCTTGCGGGTTCTGAGATGGCCATGGTAGTTGTTGTTGCGGCCGGGGTACGAACCCCATGGTCTATGAGCTGTTGTGCCAATCGCTTGGCACTATCAAATGTAGTGGGGTGTGATGCGAAGACATTTCCCTGGTACGGAGGCACCAGCCCCATATGTACCTCTCGATCTTCTTTCCCTCTGCATGAACCATGTTGGGAAAGAGGGCCACCAGTTCGCAGAATCTGGCGGTATAGATGGTTACGTTAGAGCCCTTCATGGTTAGGCTCCACAGTTCTTCCTCCAGCTTCTGAATCTCGCCCTGGGGCAGTACTCCTCAATCATGAGGTCTTTCAAGGTATCCCAACCCATAGCATTAGCCGCTATGAGAGATAGCTACTTAACATGGCTATTCCACCATGCTAGGGCTTTGGTTTCAAAGGTTCAAGCAGCGAACTTGACCTTGCTCTCCTCTGTACAGGAGCAGATTTCGAATACCGATTCGGTTTTCTCGAACCATTGCGAGAGGGAAATGACTCCGCCAGTCCCTTTGAAGGATAATGGCCTACAGTTCGTGAAGTCCTTATAGGAGCACTCTCTCGAGTGCATAGGAGCTTCAACTTGAACAGACTGAACAGGGGTTCCTCCTCCAGTAGAACCAGATGAATGATATTGAGCCATAGTTGTAGCCACAGCCGCAGGTACGACAACATTTTGAACTGTCGTGCCGAACTAAGGAGTAGGTGGTTGAGGAGGTGGTGTTTCGTTATTAGGGTTTCTCCTTGGATTTCTGCGAGGTGGCATCTTTGATCTATAAGTTTATGAAGATGAAAACATTGATAAGAATTTAACGGAAGAATTAATGAAAATGACTCATGGAAAACAATACGATTGAATGAAGATCTAAAGCTAATAGATGATCACATTTGGATAATAATTCCCATAGGATTAGGTACCTGTCAATATTACTAGGATTACAGATGTAACAAGTTCGGGAAAAACGGCCTACAGTAAGAGGCCTTACATCAACCAAAATGGGAAAATTTTGACAGAATTACAACCTAACCAACACCTAACGGGCCTATGATTTACAAAGATAGGGAGTTAGACCAAAGTTTTACATAACTAGGTTATATCCAAAAGAGGGAAGTTGATGAGAATCTATCGGTGACGAGAACTACCAGAGTGAGTTCTTGATCCCGACAGGAGACATTCTATGTCCCTCATGCGCCTATCAGCTCTTGCTTGCTGAGCTCGAAGTTCTCTAACTTCAGATCGGGTTTCAGCGAGTTCCCTCCGAAGAGCTGCATTGTGAACCAGAGACCATTCGTGAGGAGACTCTAGTTGGCAAATGCGGACAGTGTTAACGCCAGATTTGGAGTCAATCTCCAAGTCTCGATTGATATTTGATTGACCCAATATCGTGTTCCGAGAAATCCTACGAACCATGACAGGTAGGACCCTGTCAGTAGAACCTCCCTCAGTGAGGTTGTAGAAACTTCTGTCTCCATTGTAGGGAATGGGTTGACCCTGTTCCTAGCTCCATGTATTCAATTTTGTTATCCATAGAGGTGTGGGTCCTTGAAATGAGGGTCGGGGGTGGTTATTCGGGGCTTGACCTACTGGAGGTAGGTTATTGACCTCGGGCTCGGAATCTGATCCATCCGAGAATCCTTCTGCTTGATGATCATCCAAAGGGATTTGATGCTCATCATCGGACTCTGCTTCGAGCCGTCCAGCATTGTCGTTGGGTGGAAAGTACGGGTCGTCATGATGATGGAATCCAACAATGATATCTATGCGAGAAAATGGGTAAGGAAATAAATTAATAGACAAGCTAAATAGATAATTATAAGGTGATCTTTATCAGTTACTCCAATACTTGTCTAGAGCATACCAATAAAGACCTTTAATTCTTAGATAAGTTATTTATAGTAAAACAAAATACTCCTATAGTATTTTAAGTTTAATGTTATGTTCTACTCTTCTTATTATGGTAGTGTTGGTAAGTTTTTAGACTTGTTGCAACCTCACAACCATCCTTTAGGCACATGGTAGTCAATCCTCGGATAATGTAGTTGATTAGGCTACATCTTCCCAGGGTTGACCATATGTCTCTAAGTCTACTTGTGTTGTCCAACAATCGTAATACTTTTGTGATGTCCTAGTGACACCGATTTTAGTATGAATGCAGGTATGTATACTTAGTTAAATATTTTATTATTTAAAAGTATAAACTCTTTATCAAAGTATTTTAATCCCGCTTGTGTTTATAGTTCGTATATCTTTTATGGGTTGATACACTCAATTCACTATAAACAATGCTCTGATACCAATCTGTCACACCCCAAAACCTGAACGGTGGAATCATTCGGGGGTGGAGGACGTCATGTATAGTATCACAACAATGCAAAGTAGTAAACGAGCAACAACCTCATCCATTGCATTAATAATATAATTTCATACAAGTGTGTTCTGTCAAGTTATATAGACACCAAAAAGTACATCAAAATAAAATAGGAGTCTTGAACAATCTCCATCTTCTCAAAAACCTGGCACTGGTACCTGTCTATTGGCGACCTGAGAATACAAGTTATTTTGAAAGCGAGTATCAGCTTTAAAGCTGGTGAGATCATAAGTATATTAGTGCCTGAGTTTGTATGAAAGCATTTGTAAGATGTTGTAAGATGTAATGTATAAGTTTTGTAAAGTTTGTATTTGTTTGAACTATCCTAAAAAACCATATGTTTCCTACTAAAAGTAGCCTTCTACCAAGGCATCTAGTAACTGTGTGTGTGTCTCTCTTGTAAGAGTGTGTATTTTCCCAAATCCGACTATCATAATCCAAAAATATAGTTTTTACATTACCGTGCATCGTGTGAATATTCACGAAGTGAATGTAATAGGAAAAATATTATAGTACTGTAGTGTTGTATTAAGTAACTACTTCTTTACTAAACTACCTTAAACCAATTGTTATTTAAAGTACCATGTGATCCGCCTGTACCCTGCTACCGACTGAATAGTAAAACGATGATGTAAGATGCTGTAAGAAATGACATTTGGCACCCGTAGACTTGCAAGTCCCACTGTAGCGAGTAGCAAGGTGCAGGATAGTCAATCCAGTATAGATCTATATGCAAACTCATACGCTCCCCAATTAAGTAGATTTTGGATACAAAAACGGTCATGGCAGGTAGTGCCATGACCCGTTTAATGGCTCACATAAGTGGATGTAATGTATATGTAATGTATGTGCTAGTTGTGTTGTGTGTTCTTTCTCTGTCTAGCCTGTATGTTTGTTTCTCATCACTATGTATTATGTTTGTTCTCATCACTATGTATTATGTTCGTTTCTCATCACTATGTATTATGTTTGTTTCTCATCACTATGTATTACGTTTGATTCTCATCACTATGTATTATGTTTGTTTCTCATCACTATGTTCTATGTTTGTTTCTCATCACTATGTATTATGTTTGTTTCTCATCACTATGTATTACGTTTGTTTCTCATCACTATGTATTATGTTTGTTTCTCATCACTATATTCTATGACTCATGTATGAACCGACTCTTTGTATGATTCATTGTTCTAGTATTAGTATTAGTAAAACCCTAAACTATGCCTATTGTAGTTTACTATTAATATAACTTGTACGTATGAACATGGGAGTATACCCTTGCTACCCAAGGGTACTGAATGAACTGGAAGAACCTTTATGACTATACATGTACACATGATATATAACTAATATTTAAATGACCTTTGGATGGGTACCCGATACCCCACCAGACCACATCTCAACAGCGAAAAGGAAATAGGGCGGATAGCCTTCCTAAGTCCTTCAAACATTACTTATATAACTATACATATCTAGGCATTTAATTTACAATATAAAAGTATAAAAGAAGTTTCATAAAATCATTTGATATGTAAAAGAGTTTTTAAGACAGTTTGAAGTAAAACAGTTTACTAAAACAGTTTTAAAGTAAGAGATTCACTTGTCGTTAGTTATTAATCACATGTGATTGAGATAATAACGATCATAACTTTACTTGTATCCCCCCCAAAAAAGTATTTATAAACATTTGAAAACATTTAAAAGGTTAATTTAGGGGTATGAACTCACCTGTAGTGAGTGAAGATGTAGGATTGCTAGGTGTCAAGTGAAGTCTTGAACACACTCTATGATCCTAGTTAACATATAATATCACATATATGTAGACAATTAGTCTTTAAACAACTAATAAACAAAGTTAAGACACCCTAGGACATGCTAAACACCTTATACAAGTGTTATAAGTCCCAAGGGTTACATCTAAGTTAAGACACTGCAAGTACCGTGCAGTTAAGGAATTCCCAGCGAAACTTTTATGTTTGGGCCGAAATTTTCTTCAAAAACCGCAAACTCATGATTTAGCATGAGTTTACTCCCCAAATGTACATCACTTCTCATTTTCACCCTAAAGAGTAAACTCCAAACTCTCTTAAGTGTCATCCCGGTTTTCGCCCGATTTCCCGAAAACGTAAGTGTTTCTCAACTTGATTAGTTGGTATAACATAACATCTAGTGATTATACATCCTTTAATCCATCCATTTATGTGTTTTGACTAGTTTTCCAAAACACCAAGAACACCAAGAACACACACTAGTGTTCTTGGACTTTTAGTTCGTTACAAGCTTCCACAAAGTAAGTACTTCAATCCATGAGTCATTTAAAGCTTGCTATACATATTAATACCAAGGAAATGTCCCAAGAACACCAAGAACAAGGTGTTCACAGTTTTGGAACGCTCCCAAAACGGTAAACACCAAATAAAGTGCAAAGTGGTGCCTTAGGGTGCCTAGATGCTTGACAATACCTTATGGACTTGTCTAGATTCATCCTTGATGAGTTTATCACACAAAAAGCACCAAAACCTTACATTTTTATGTGTTTATGGTTTGGGGATCTCCCAAAACCGTAAACACCCCAAAAGGTGTATAAAAGTCCCATATTTATGTATAAAAGTCCCATATTTATTCCTTATGTCTAAAATCTAACCTAGACTATTACCATGATTGAGCTAAGGACTTGAAAACCCCCAAATACCATAAACTTATGAGTTAAGGTATTAAACTCAAAGGAAAATGGTAAAGATACTGTAAACTCCATTTAGGAGTGAAATGGTGCCCTAGATCCTTCCAAAGGCCTAACCACCAAGTAGAAATGCTTCAAAGGACTTGTAAAACCTCAAAACAACATATGGTCATAAAGTGTAGAGTTTACGACCGTAAACCCTTGAGTTTACTGCCGTAAACTCCTTGGGTAATGGTCATGAAAACCGTAAACTCCAAAGGAGCTAACCCTTAAACCTCAAACACTCTAGCTTTTCCCTACAAACACTTGGATGCAACCCTTGTGATCTTTAAACACTTAAATCAAAGTGTTACCATGTTCTAGAGTGTCTTAACTTATATTACTAGAGATAAAGTGCCTAATTAGTTTTATATATATATATATATATATATATATATATATATATATATATATAGATTATATGATAACTAGGCTCGTTGTGTGTGTACAAGTCTCCACTTGTCACCTAGCATCGTATCCGGCACTTCAATCCAATCCACTCACTACAGGTGAGTTCATACCCCTAAATTAACCTTTTAAATGTTTTCAAATGTTTATAGATACTTTTATGCGGGGGATACAAGTAAAGTTACGATAGTTATTATCTCAATCACATGTGATTAATAACTATCGACAAGTGAATCTCTTACTTTCAAACTGTTTTACTAAACTATTTTACTTCAAATTGTCTTAAAAACTCTTTTACATATCAAATGCTTTTGTGAAACTTCTTTTATACTTTTATATTATCAATTGCATGTCTATGTATGCATAGTTATATAAGCAATGTTTAAAAGGCTTAGGAAGGCCTATCCGCCCTATTTCCTTTTCGCGCTTGAGATGTGGTCTGGTGGATATCGGGTACCCATCCGAAGGTCGTTTAAATATTAGTTATATATCATGTGTACATATATAGTCAAAAAAGGTTCTTCCAGTTCATTCAGTACCCTTGGGTAGCAAGGGTATACTCCCATGTTCATACGTACAAGTTATATTACTAGTAAACTACAATAGGCGTAGTTTAGGGTTTTACTAATACTAATACTATAACAATGAATCATACAAAGAGTCATTTCATACATGAGTCATAACTTATAGTGATAAGAAACAAACATTGAACATGGTGATGAGAAACAAACATAATACATAGTGATAAGAAACAAACATAATACATAGTGATGAGAAACAAACATACAGCCTAGACAGAGAAAGAACACACAATACAGCTAGCACATACATTACATATACATTACATTCAATTATCTGAGCCATTAAACAGGTCATGGCACTACCTACCATAACCATTTTGGTATCCAGAATCTCCTTAATTGGGGAGCGTATGAGTTTGCGTATAGATATATACTGGATTGACTATCCTTTACCTTGCTGCTCGCTACAGTGGGACTTGCAAGTCTACTGGTGCCAAATGTTATTTCTTACGGAATCTTACATTTTCATTTTACTATTGAGTCAGTAGCAGGGTACAGGCCGATCACATGGTACTTTAAATAACAATTGGTTTAAGGTAGTTAGTACAACAGTAGTTACTTAATACAACACTACAGTACTATAATATTTTTCCTATTACATTCACTTCGTGAACATTCACACGATGCACGATAATGTAAAACTATATTTTTGGATAATGATAGTCGGATTTGGGAAAATACACACTCTTACAAGAAACATACACAGTTATTAGATGCCTTGGTAGAAGGCTACTTTTAGTAGGAAACATAAGGTTTTCTAGGATAGTTTAAACAAATACAAACTTTACAAAACTTATATCTTACATCTTACAAACATCTTACAAATGCTTTCAGACAAACGCAGACACTAATATACTTATGATCTCACCAGCATTAAGTTGATACTCGCTTTCAAAATAACTTGTATTCTCAGGTGACCACTAGACAGGTATAGGGGTCGGGCTTTTGAGAAGATGGAGTCCGTTAAAGACTCATCTTTTATTTTGATATGTATATTTTTGGTGTCTATAACTTTGACTGGACACACATGTATGAAATTATATTATTAATGCAATGGATGATGTTGTTGCTTGTTTACTACTATTCATTGTTGTGATACTGTACATGACGTCCTCCACCCCCGAACGATTCCGCCGTTCAGGTTTTGGGGTGTGACAGATTGGTATCAGAGCATTGTTTATAGTGAATTGAGTGTATCAACCCATAAAAGATATATGAACTATAAACACAAGCAGGATTAAAATACTCTGATTTAGAGTTCATACTTTTAAATAATAAAATATTTAACTAAGTATACATACCTGCATTCATACTAAAATCAGTATCACTAGGACAACACAAAAGTATTGCGATTGTTGGACAACACAAGTAGACTTTGAGACATATGGTCAACCCTGGGAAGATGTAGCCTGATCAACTACATTATCCGAGGAGTGACTAGCATGTGCCTAAGGATGGTTGTGAGGTTGCAACAAGTCTAAAAACTTACCAACACTACCACAATAAGAAGAGTAGAAGATAACATTAAACTTAAAATACTATAAAAGTATTTTGTGTTACTATAATTACTTATCTGAGAATTAAAGGTCTTTATTAGTATGCTCTAGACAAGTATAAGAGTAACTGATAAAGATCACCTTATAATTATCTAGTTAGTCTGTCTATTAATTATTTCCTTACCCCTTTTCTCACATAGATATCATGGCTGGATTCCATCATCATGACGACCCGTACTTTCCACCCAACGGCAATGCTAGATGGCTTGAAGCAGATTCCGATAATGAGCATCAAATCCCTTTGGATGATCATCAAGCAGAAGGCTTCTCGGACGGAACTGACTCCAAGCCCAAAGTCAATAACCTACCTCCAGTAGGTCAATCCCCGTATAACAACCCCTAACCCGCATTTCAAGGACCCACACCTCAGGGGGCAACAAAATTGAATACCTGGAGCCAGGAACAGGGTCAACCCATTCCTACAATGGAGACAGAAGTTTCTACAACCTCACTGAGGGTTCTACTGATAGGGTCCTACCTATCATGGTTTGTAGGATTTCTCGGAACATGATACTGGGTCAATTAACTATCAATCGAGTCTTGGAGATTGACACCAATTCTGGCGTTAACATTGTCCGCATTCGCCAACTAAAGTCTGCTTACGAAAGGACTCTAGTTCACAATGCAGCTCTTCAGAGGGAACTTGCTGAAACCCGAGCTAAAGTCATAGAACTTCGAGCTCAACAAGCAAGAGCTGATAGGCGCATGAGGGACATAGATCGTCTCCTTTCGGGATCAAGAACTCACTCTGGTAGTTCTCGTTGCCGATAGATTCTCATCAACTTCTCTCTTTTGGATATAACCTATTTATGTAAAACTTTGTTCTAACTCCCTATCTTTGTAAATCATAGGCCCGTTAGGTCTTGGTTAGGTTGTAATGCAGTCAAAATTTTCCATTTTGGTTGATGTAAGGCCTCTTACTATAGGCCATATTTCCCGAACTTATTACATCTGTAATCCCAGTAATATTGACAGGTACCTAATCTTATGGGAATTATTATCCAAATGTGATCATCTATTAGTTTTAGATCTACATTCAATCGTATTGTTGGGCTATGAGGAGTTAGTCGATGAGTCATTCTCATAAATTCTTCCATTGAATTCTAATCAATGCTTTCATCTTCAAAAAATTATAGATCAAAGATGTCGCCTCGTAGAAATCCAAGGAGAGACCTCAATAACGAAACACCACCTCCTCCACCTCCTTAACCACCTACTCCTCAGTTCGACACGACAGCTCTAAATGCTGCCGTAGCTGCGGCTGTGGCTACAGCCATGGCTCAATATCATTCATCTGGTTCCACTGGAGGAGGAACCCTTGTTCAGTTTGTTCAAGTTGAAGCTCCTGTGCGCTCGAGAGAGTGCTCCTATAAGGAATTCACGAATTGCAAGACATTGTCCTTCAAAGGGACTGGCGGAGTCATTGCCCTCTCGCAATGGTTCGAGAAAACCGAATCGGTTCTCGAAATCTGTTCTTTTCCCAAGGAGAGCAAGGTGAAGTACACTGCTTGCACCTTCGAAACTAAATCCCTAACATGGTGGAATGTCCATGTTAAGTCACTAACTCTTATAGTGGCTAATGCGATGGGCTGGGAAACTTTGAAAGACCTCATGATTGAGGAATACTGCCCGAAGGGAAAGATCCAAAAGCTGGAAGAAGATCTTTGGAGCCTGACCATGAAGGGCTCCAACGTAGTCGCCTACACGGTAACAACCCGGAAATTCGTATTATTGCTTTTCGTAACTCATTTCGATAATCGAATCGCCGTTTCCAATTTCGTTTCCGATTTCGTCATTTAATTAAGTCATTAATTTGTAATTGATATTATGACTTAGTAGGTGTCCTAATACTTTTAGAACTTATTCTAACACCACATATTAGTAATCGGAACATTTCTAGAATCAACCATATCGGATTAGGGCAACTTGATCGGGTGCGACCAAAATGTAACGACGTAAATTTTAAAACCAATTTTTCATTTTTTGTAACATCAAAAACATCGATTAATATTTCAAATTCAAACGTAAACAATATTGTCACAACAGAATACATCCCAAAGATCATAAAATAGTTTTCCCCCGATAATGTGTACGATCACGTTGACGCCTTCCCACGGTCCTCGCTAGTACCTGAAACACATCACACAACAACTGTAAGCATAAATACTTAGTGAGTTCCCCAAAATACAACTTACGCACATACGCCTTTCCAGGCCCTGACCTTCCGGTCCATGTGTCTCAGGGGACTTCCATCCCGACTAGGTAAACCTTCCGGTCCTACCCACGTCAACCTTACGGTCCACATCACAACGCCTTCCGGCCCATAACATATTCGCCTTCTGGCCCACGACCTAATTCCTTCCGGCCCATATCAAGCATATCATACATGGCACATATAACGATTAACTTATCACACATAATACATATATCTCATATCATATCCGACCTTCCGGTCACACAGTCAAACCCTTCCAGGTATAGTATAGTGAGAAAACTCACCTCGTGGAAAGTCTAAGATCTCGTGTCCTTGCTATCACCGAATCCCAACGACGACTCTACCTCGCCTCAACATAAAAAGATCATTTAATACACAAAGACTTCCACCATTAAGATTTACCCCTTATCATCATTCCTCAGAGGGTAAAAGACCATTTTACCCTTCCTTGACCTAAAGTCCTCATGTTGACCAAAACCCTAAAAGTCAACAAAAGTCAACCCTAAGAGTACGCGGGGGCGTACTGCTATATGTACGCGGGGCGTACATCGCCAATCCCCTGGATCGGGGTCTCCACCCAGTACGCTACGCGTACTGGAAGTTACGCCCAGTGTAACCATCAGAATCAGCCACTCTTCATTTCTGGTCTTAATCGGTTAAGCCATTACTCCAACTTCTAGATCCGACTCTTTTAGTGTGTCTAAACCCATAAAGTCGAGACCTTTAAGCCTTGGCATGGCTGTAAAGGATCCAACATCACACAACCACATTCTATTCGAACTCAAGGACCTAGATCTCATGCATGGTGCAATACCACGTCCAGGATGCCATTTTTATGAGTCTACAACTCCAATAGATCAGAAATATGAAGTATCTAAGCTTATGGAGGCCATTTGCACAAAAGTCTCCACCTTTGGGACTTAAACCCTAGAAAATGATACCTTAAGCATATAACATGAACCAAGTGACAAGATCCGAACTTTTTACCTGAAAATGAAGCTTTAACCCTTGCAAAGCTCAGATCTACACTTGAGCACCACTTCTAGCCTCTCCAACAAGCTCTTCTTCTCCTTTGCAACCTTGGAACGGCACCACCAAGCTTAGAATACATACACAATGGCTAAAGAACGAATGTACACTCTTTTTAGGGTTTCACTTTGAGGAATGGTGGCTGAGAAGTCCAGCCACACATTCCTTTTATAGCTCTCCAAAGGAAATTAGGGTTTGGATCTGAATAAGTTACGCCGGTCGTAAGCTTGGGTACGCCCCGCGTACCTGAGGGTGAACGCGTCCAAAATGAGGCGCGCGAGTACGCGCAACATACACCTTGTACGCCCAGCGTACTCGCCTACCATGAAAACCCTAAATTAACAACTTAACCAAGATGCAAGGCCAAAAGAAGAATACCTGGATTTCGGGCTGTTACACAAAAGCCCCGTCTAACACCGGTATCAGGTAGAATTCCACCGTGTCTAAATCCCGAACACTATTTAAAGTGACCTAAGCTTCCATTTGAAGCTTTTGATTCATCTCACTACTCTCTCTCTAACCTCTCTCCTCAACCAAAGAATCAAGGTCCAAAACATTGAATTAAGGCTCCAAATCTTTGAGGTAACATCCCTAACTTGTTGTTTAACCTCTTAGGCCTTCAAATTCGTGTTTAAACTTTAATTTTGGACCTAAAACATGTGTTTACGGCCAAGGAGCATGCTTGGGCCATAAACACTTAATAAATGGGTTTTTGAGCAATTTAACCCCTCCAAACCAACATTGGGACTTAGATACGACCTTATGGCTTACAAATCTGGACTTGGAACACCCTAAACATGAATTACGGCCAAGGAATATGCTTGGGCCATAAACCCCTCAAAAATGGGGAGTAAACTCATTTAAACACGTTTAAAAGCCATATAACTCCACCAATAGCCTTGGAATAAATCCTAGAATCATCTAAAAATAGTTTGGGGACCTTAAACATGTCAAACACCCTCCAAATGAGATTTTACGGCCATGATACCCCAAGGACAAGTTCCAGGGCTGTAAACTCCTCTTTATGTGTCAAATGATTCCCAAAACTCATACCAAGGCTTGGAAAATTAGTTAGAATCACATGTGATTGTCCTAGCCTTCCAAAATAATTATGGTTTGAGATTGGGGGGAGTTTACGGCCATAAAATCCAAGTTTACTTCCGTGAATTCCCATAAATAATATATATGCTAGTACAATCCATTCCAAGGCTTTAGAAAAATTCATTCCAACATTTACCATGTGCATTTAAGCCATTTAGCACCCCAAAACACCAAATCATTAGTTCACGGCCGTGAACTCATGTATGTATGGGGTATGTGGCCAAAAACTCCTTAAGGAGTTTACTCTTGAAGAGTAAACTCACTTCCCAAGTCCCACGCATCATTACACGTCCGTAGATGTCACCTGGGTCACTCCAAACACTTGTTTTGAAGTGTTTTCACTCATTGGAATGTATTATCATGTCTAATTAGTAATTTAAAATCTAACTAGATACATTTGGATATTATTTCATATTACATAGGAACCTCGCGTGTTAACAATCCACGAACCAACGTTTAGCATCCAAACAGTCGCATTTTCTCGTCTGGTGAGTTCATACCCCTACCCATTTTTCAATGTTTTCACTGTTTTCAGGGGGGGGGGGAATACAAGCAAAGTACAAGTGATACTTGTACTCAAAACTTGTTTTATATACATTGTGTTTCACATTGCATATGCTTTTAACCAACGTTCTAAAAGCTCGCCATCGCTCCGCCATGGCACGCCATGACTCCAAAGCTTGCATGTGCCGCTAAGCATTGCCAAAACGCCGCCTTGACCCATATATGTGTATAAAAATGAATAATAGTAGAAAATACATATAAAATATGAATTATATAGAAAATTTTCGCCTTAAGGCACGCCTTACAAACGACGTGACTCCCCAAGGCTCGGAAAAGCTTGAGGCTTGACATTGCCGCCAAGTTACGCCTTACGTTATTTAGAACCTTGCTTTTAACACTGACAGTCGTAACAAGTAACCATTTGAATCTACAAAATACATTATCGTGTTATTTGTGAAATACCTTATAAATTGGTGTATTTATATTTTCACAAATGTTTTCCCACATCAGATAAGTTAAAAGCATAACATTTACACATTTGAGCATGGTTTTGTCCTCGGTAACACTCCATAGAGATACGCGAGTGGAGGATAGTCATTCGATCTTTCAGTATTATTACTAGTAAATTTGTTAATCCTATAATTGGAGACACGTCCTCGGTGAACACTCCACAGAGATACACGAGTGGAGGACCGCCCCCGTAACCAGAATCTCTTATATAGGGAGCATGACTTGAGTGTATAGATCTATACGAGGCTGACTACCCCACACCTGGCTACTAGCTACAGCCGAACCGAAAGGTTCAAGGGTGAAGAAAGTCATAGAGTGAAATGGACTACTTATTGCCATAAATAGTCTTTATTATGGTTATGGAACTCGCCATTTGGATAACAGAGATTTACATAATAGTAATAATGGATTAAGTAACTAGTTTACTTGGTATATGTTAGTTTTATAAACGTGTTAAAACTAATACATTTTCAGAGTACATCTCTTACATTATATTTTGGTTTGGTGAACTAACACACATTACAAGAATAACCAGGTTTTCAGAATACATCTTTTACATTACATTTCGGGTTGGTAAACTAACACGTACATTACAAGGATAACCAGGTTTTCAGTATACATCTTTCACATTAGGAAAATATGGGATTTTCCTGGGATCACAGTTGAACATAACCAGAACAGTGTAACTTAACAGTTAACCAAACATTACTTTTAAGTAAATATGGGATTTTCTTGGGTCGTAACATTTTCAGAAACCAGAAACGGAAATACATACATTTTCACAAAAACAAAACCGCTTATGAACTCACCAGCTTTATGCTGATTTTCAAAATGCTTGTATTCTTAGGTCCACGTTAGACAGGTACCCGATGATCCATTTTGGCGAAGACGGAGTGCGTAGAAGACTCGTCTTACTTTTGTTCATATATACTATGTATCACAATTGTACAACTTTACTTTTGAAACAAATGTAAATTTCTTTATGTAATGTAATGGTTGTTTACTTTACTTACTATGTGCATTGGATTTGATACTCAACGTGGAGTCCGCCCCGGAAATGTTTCCGCCTTTGGTTTTTGGGGTGTGACATACACTGCCAGGTTCTATGAACCGGTGGCCCTCTATCCCAACATGATTCCTTCAGAGGGAATGAAGATCGAGAGATACATATGGGGACTGGTGCCCCCATACCAGGGAAATGTTTTGGCATTACACCACACTACATTTGATAGTGCCAAGCGATTGGCACAACGGCTCATAGACCATGGGGTTCGTACCCCGGCCGCAACAACAACAACCATGGCCATCTCAGAACCCGCAAGAACTGCTGATTCCAAGCGGAAGTTCTGGGATGACAAGAAGAAAGCTAAGGTTGCCAAAAAGCAGCAGGTCGTGGCAGTGCATGCTGCGATAGCATCTGCCGCTGCTGCTCCGGTAAGGCAGTATTCTGGAAGTTTGCCCAAGTGCAACAAATGCAAGTTCCGTCACGTCGGCGCCTGCCAGGAAATGCACTGTATGAACTGCAACAGGAAGGGGCACACTGCCCGTTTCTGTAAAGCTCCGGCGAAGCCAATCAACCAAGACCCCGGTGCAGGAGTGGGCAATGCTTGCTACAGATGTGGCGAGGTAGGCCACTAGAAAAGGAATTGCCCGAAGGCAGGTTTTGCCGGTAGAGCGGCAAGAGTTTTGCCCATTGGCCATGAGGAAGCGGTTGTCGACCCCACAGTGGTCACTGGTATGTTTCTCCTCGATAACGCTTATGCTGAGTTCTCATCGTGCCAACATCATTTGTTACGAAAAGGTTGTTCGCCTAAATCTACCGTCTGGCGAAACCCTAATAGTATACGGCGACAAACCCGACATGAACCTTCATGTCATCTCTAGAATTCAAGCTCAGAAATTCTTACGGAAGGAACGCCAATCATTCCTTGCTCACGTGGTCGATGTGAGCCATGAAACGAAAGACATTCAGAACATTCCAGTAGTACGCGACTTTCCTAACATCTTTCTAGAAGAACTCCCGGGATTACCTCCGCAACGCCAAGTCTAGTTCTGAATCGACTTAGTCCTAGGGGCTACCCCCGTAGCCAAATCGCCCTATCGTCTAGAACCCGCAGAGATGCAAGAACTGTCCGGTCAACCTAACGAACTTGTGACATCCCCAATTTCACGGCCAGAAAAGACCAGTTTTGTTTATACTTTATTTCAAAATCAGAGTAACCTTTTAATAAAAGAATTGTGGAATTTGTCCCAAAACAATAATATGATAAAGATTTATCTAAAGCATTTCCTTAGAAATGTAATTCATTAAAAGACACGGGATGTCATGTTCGATACAGTACATAAGTATAAAAAGTACATTATAAGCCTTACAATAGTTATTTACAACTAATGGCCTATAATCCAAAAGTCCCTCATTATCATCATAATTATGCTCTGAGTCCACTACCTGTAAAACAGAAAGTTGAGTGGGTCAGGCTTGGGAGCCTGGTGAGCATATAGGGTTTTCAACCCACAATTAATAATAAATTTATTAAATTCATCGATCAACAATAAATTTATTAATTTCATCAAACCAACAATAACCCTGATTACCCATTCCCGTTATCCTCACTTCACGTCCCTAAACACCTATACAAGGGACCAAGTCTAAGGATTTTATCATCGGGATGAACACTACTGCTAAGGGGGTTCCTCAAAATTAAATGTCCTAAAGGCAACCATGAGGGGGATGGAGTACACCGGTGAACACATCGTTCACAACACCTACAGGTTGCGAGCCTGCTAGCGTTCCACTAGACTGTCTAGAAGAGTCCGTGGTCGTCATCCATACTCTGCTAGATGACTAGAACAACAACAACATCGAGGCCTCTCATCATTTTAACACACATCGACTATTTTATCTACGCATGTTCTACCTAACATATTTGTAGATAAAATACATATATACAGTTTATAACTTGTATAAAACATTGTATTCAACAATCATCTCAAATAAACAATCAATATAATTACACATAACACGCATTTTATAGAAAAATACTTCATATCTATGTGTAAGATGAAAATGACTATACACTCACTTGATTTGATGATAATCGGGCAGCAATTCGTTCCTTAAAATGATCGTTTCTGATAAAACCGGGAGTTTTATTGAGAAACCGGGCTCTGCGAGAGTTGGAGCTTCAAAACCGAAATGGTAAAATTTTCCGGGTTTTCGGGCACTTCGGGACGTATTCCGGGCTTTAAAAATGATACCGGGGCTTCAAGGGAAGTCAAAATAGTCAAAATATAAGTTTAGTGGTGAAAAATGACAATTTTTCAAAAGTAGTCGGGAGATCTCGTAGCCCCCCTATTTATAGGGTGCGAGGCCGAGGTCTCCGTGGCTGAGAAGCTTCCACGTAGTTGCTTGCGAGGCTCGGTGATGAAGGTAGGAGGTGGCAGCGAGGGAACGAGGCGCGTGGCAGCAGCGAGGCGAGACACGGAGGCGGGCTACGAGGCTCGGACATGGCTCTGCGAGGTTCGCACACGCGGCGGCCACGAGGCGGCTTCTGATTGGCCGAGGCTTCGGTCTGAGGGAATTGCGACATACATCTGGTCCGGATTCGGCCACATCTTCGGTGATGCAGCAGCTTCGGCCTTGATGACGTGTCCGGTTACTGTTCATGCGAAAACTATCGAAAAATGTGCCAAAAACTTCTAAAATCCATAACTTTCTCATACGGACTCCGTTTTTGACGTTCTTTATATGCACGCGTAGCTAAAATCGTGCTCTACAACTTTCTTTTAGACTTTATCAGCTAATTTTAGTTTTAATTTTAATATTATTATTTTTAACAGACCGGGACAGGAAAATCCGTTAAAAATTCATAACTTCTTCATCCGACGTCCGTTTTCGTCAGTCTTTTTACCGTTGCACTGCTATTGACGAGACCTTCGATTCTCGTTTAGGTTGTATCGGCTAAATTTCGCTCGATCTTAAATTCGAGTATTTAGCTGTCTACTGCTAAGCTAAAACTTAGAAAAATCATAACTTCCTCATACGAAGTTAGATTCGGGCGTTCTTTTTATCGAACTTCTCGATTTAATGAATACTACGACTTTAGTTTAGATTGTTAAGGCTAAAAAGCACTTTATCGCAATATTCGCTTTTTACGCTTCCCGGTGCCGTGCTGTTTTCGTCGCGAAACTTCGACAAGTCATAACTTCTTCGTTATAACTCGGATATCGGCGTTCTTTATATCTCCGAAATCCTTGTTTCGGTCACTACAACTTTCTTAAAAGATATCGGCCTTTTCTAATATTTATTTTAAATGCTTATTTTTATTATTAATTAATTAAATCATAATAATTAAGCAAATAAGCATATAATTCACATAATATTCACATAATTCCTCTTTATTACTTCGAAATGAGTTACAAAGGTTGACCTAGACTATTACAACTTTATTAATGCTTTTAGCCCAGAAACACGGGCGTTACAGAACTTCTCAGCAAGGGCTTTATAAGACCAAGCTTCTCAGCATGGGGAGCTACAGTCTTGTTTGTCAAGAAGAAAGATGGATCGTTTCGTATGTTCATCGACTACAGGGAGTTCAACAAGGTGACTGTCAAAAATCATTATCCTTTGCCTCGGATCGACGATTTGTTTGACCAACTTCAAGGGGCGAACTTCTTTTCAAAAATCGACTTGAGATCCGGATATCACCAACTACGAGTGCTAGGGGAGGATGTTCGAAAGACAGCCTTCCGAACTCATTATGGGCACTATGAATTCATAGTGATGTCGTTCGGATTGACAAACACACCCGCAGTATTCATGGACTTAATGAATCGGGTGTGTCGTCCTTACTTGGATCAGTTCTTCATCGTCTTCATCGATGACATACTTGTCTACTCTCGTAGTAAGGAGGTGCATGGTCAACATCTGCAACAAGTCCTCGAAAGATTACGTTCGAAGAAGCTCTACGCGAAGTTCTCAAAATGCGAATTTTGGATTCGACGAGTTGAATTTTTAGGGCACGTTGTTAGCGAGGAGGGAATACACGTGGACCCTTCCAAAATCAAAGCCATTGAGAACTGGTTAGCACCGAAGACGCCTATAGAAATTCGTCAATTTCTAGGCCTCACTGGCTACTACCGCAGGTTCATTCAGAACTTCTCCCGCATAGCGAAACCTCTTAAAACACTGACCCAGAAGGGCGTGGCCTTTGACTGGGAAGATAAGTAGGAGAGAGCGTTCCAAACGCTCAAACGAGCCTTGTGCACCGCACCAGTACTATCCCTCCCTGAAGGGATAAAAGACTTCGTAGTCTATTGCGATGCATCGAATCAAGGGCTCGGATGTGTTCTGATCAGCGAGGTAAGGTCATCGCCTATGCCTCGAGACAGCTGAAGACAAATGAGGTCAACTACACGACCCTCGATCTTGAACTAGGAGCAGTGGTGTTTGCTCTGAAGATTTGGAGACATTACTTGTACGGTACGAAGAGCACCATCTTTACAGACCATAAAAGCCTGCTGTAACACCCCCCTCTGGCACGTATCACAATATTGTCCGTTTTGGGGCACTCGGCACGAGGACTTCGCAGGGGGTCACCCATCCCGGTACTACTCCCGCCCGAGCACGCTTAACTGCAGAGTTCTTATGGGATCTGCTGCCCTCACGGCTTTAAAACGCGTTGTGTTAGGGAAGGTATCCACACCCTTTATAAGGAATGCTTAGTTTTCCTTCCCAGCCGATGTGGGATCAGATCTAACCCACTTTCACCCCCCATGATAGGGTTCGACGTCCCTGTCGAACACATCGACCCGTGCCCTAGCTCTGATACCATTTGTAACACCCCCCTCTGGCACGTATCACAATATTGTCCACTTTGGGCCACTCGGCACGAGGACTTCCCAAGGGGTCACCCATCCCGGTACTACTCCTGCCCGAGCACGCTTAACTGCAGAGTTCTTATGGGATCTGTTGCCCTCACGGCTTTAAAACGCGTTGTGTTAGGGAAGGTATCCACACCCTTTATAAGGAATGCTTAGTTCTCCTTCCCAGCCGATGTGGGATCAGATCTAACCCACTTTCACCCCCCATTATAGGGTTCGACGTCCCTGTCGAACACATCGACCCGTGCCCTAGCTCTGATACCATTTGTAACACCCCCCTCTGGCACGTATCACAATATTGTCCGCTTTGGGCCACTCGGCACGAGGACTTCCCAGGGGGTCACCCATCCCGGTACTACTCCCGCCCGAGCACGCTTAACTGCAGAGTTCTTATCGGATCTGCTGCCCTCACGGCTTTAAAACGCGTTGTGTTAGGGAAGGTATCCACACCCTCTATAAGGAATGCTTAGTTCTCCTTCCCAGTCGATATGGGATCAGATCTAACCCACTTTCACCCCCCATTATAGGGTTCGACGTCCCTGTCGAACACATCGACCCGTGCCCTAGCTCTGATACCATTTGTAACACCCCCCTCTGGCACGTATCACAATATTGTCCGCTTTGGGGCACTCGGCACGAGGACTTCCCAGGGGGTCACCCATCCCGGTACTACTCCTGCCCGAGCACGCTTAACTGCAGAGTTCTTATCGGATCTGCTGCCCTCACGGCTTTAAAACGCGTTGTGTTAGGGAAGGTATCCACACCCTCTATAAGGAATGCTTAGTTCTCCTTCCCAGTCGATATGGGATCAGATCTAACCCACTTTCACCCCCCATTATAGGGTTCGACGTCCCTGTCGAACACATCGACCCGTGCCCTAGCTCTGATACCATTTGTAACACCCCCCTCTGGCACGTATCACAATATTGTCCGCTTTGGGCCACTCGGCACGAGGACTTCCCAGGGGGTCACCCATCCCGGTACTACTCCCGCCCGAGCACGCTTAACTGCAGAGTTCTTATCGGATCTGCTGCCCTCACGGCTTTAAAACGCGTTGTGTTAGGGAAGGTATCCACACCCTTTATAAGGAATGCTTAGTTCTCCTTCCCAGATGGACTCGTCGAGTCCAGTCGCGAACCCGCGACCCAGTCTGTGGTCCTACTCGGCGAGTCTGGCTCCAACTCGCCGAGTCCCCTCCTAAAACACCCCAAAACAATATTATAATAATACCTGAAATTCCGGGCTGTTACACCTGCAACACATTTTCGACCAGAAGGAGCTCAACATGAGACAACGACGGTGGGTCGAGCTACTCAGTGACTACGAATGCGAAATTCGTTATCATCCAGGTAAAGCTAATGTAGTAGCTGACGCCCTAATTCGGAAAGAATACTCTGGTAGTAGAGTCAAATCATTGACTATCACTACCCATTCATACTTGTCCACACAAATTAAGGCGGCTCAGCTCGACGCTTTGAAGCCTGATAACGTGGCGGGTGAATCCCTGAGAGGGATGGATAAAAACTTGGAGGTTAAGGGCGGCGGAGCTTATTATTTCATGGACTGGATCTGGACCCCGAAACTAGATGGTTTCAGAGACTTGGTCATGAACGAGGCGCACAACACTCGTTATTCCGTGCACCAGCGTTCAGATAAGATGTATCTGGATCCAAAAAAGTTATATTGGTGGCCTAACATAAAAGCAGAAATTGCTACATTCGTGAGTAAATGCCTTACTTGCACAAAGGTCAAGGTAGAATACCAGAAACCCTCCGGTCTACTACAACAACTGGAGACACCAGAATGGAAGTAGGAGCGGATAACTATGGATTTCATAACCAAGTTGCCCAAGACAACGGGTGGACTTGATACCATATGGGTCATCGTCGACAGATTGACCAAGTCTACACACTTCCTGCCGATCAAAGAAACAGAAAAGATGGAGAAGCTTACAAGAACTTACGTTAGGGAGATTGTACGACTGCACGGTGTTCCCTTATCCATTATCTCAGATAAAAATAGTAGTTTCACTTCACGGTTCTGGCAGTCGTTACAAAGTTCCCTAGGAACTAGGCTGGACATGAGTACAACCTACCATCCACAAATCGACGGGCAAAGTGAGAGAACTATCCAAACCTTGGAAGATATGTTGCGAGCCTGTGTGATCGACTTTGGGAAAGCATGGGATACTCATTTACCCCTTGTCGAATTTTCCTATAACAACAGTTATCACACAAGCAGAAAGGTTGCTCCATTCGAGGCCCTCTATGGCCGAAACTGCAGATCTCCTCTGTGCTGGGCTGAAGTGGGTTATACCCAGTTAGCTAAAGGACGAACTCCTGACAACACTCTCACAGGTCTATAGATCATACGGGAAACGACAGAGAAGATTGTTCAGATCCGTGAGTGATTGAAAGCCTCTAGAGAGCGACAGAAAAGCTACGCTGATAAACGTAGGAAACCGTTGGAATTCCAGGTGGGTGATCGTGTTCTATTGAAGGTCTCACCCTAGAAGGGCTTGATACGCTTCGGAAAGCATGGAAAGCTAAATCCAAGGTACATTGGGCCTTTCGATATTCTCGCAAGAATCGGCCCTGTAGCTTACAAACTTAACTTACCGTGCGAACTCAGTAACGTACATTCTACCTTCCATATATCGAACTTGAAAAAGCGTTTGTCCGACGAGACTCTTGTAATCCCACTCGATGAGATCGAGATCAACGAGAGCCTCAACTTCGTGGAGGAACCAGTAGAGATCATGGACCAAGAGATCAAGCAAACGAAACAAAGCCGTATCCCGATAGTGAAGGTTCGTTGGAACGCCAAGCGAGGACCTGAATTCACTTGGGAGCAAGAGGATCAGATGAAACTAAAATATCCTGTAACAATGTGAATTTTCAAAACAATTTTTTTTCATTTTTCCAAACAACATAAACCATCATTCAATATTATCAAATCTCATGTTTAGCAAATGTCATCATAATAAAAATACATCCCAAGATCATAAAATAAATCTTTTGTCAGTGTGTACAGATCATGCCTATGCCTTCCCACGGTCCTCTCTCGCACCTAAAACACATAACACAACAACTGTAAGTATAATGCTTAGTGAGTTCCCCAAAATACCACTTATGTAACAACGCAAATTTTCAAATAAATTTTTCATTTTAAATAAAGTGAGTTCATTCAACCAATAATCTTTATTTCATGTTTCAAAACGAATACATATGTAAAATCCCCAAGATCTCAAATAGCAGCAGTGTGTATGCATCATGCCGGCGCCTTCCCACGGTCCTCGCTAGTACCTGAAACACATACATAACAACTTGTAAGCATAAATGCTTAGTGAGTTCCCCAGTATACCACTTACACATATACGCCTTTCCAGGCCCGGACCTTCCGGTCCACAGTACAATGCCTTCCGGCCCATATGATAATCGCCTTCCGGCCCATAAGATAATTGCCTTCCGGCCCATAAGATAATTGCCTTCCGGCCCATAACATGATTGCCTTCCGGCCCATAACATGATTGCCTTCCGGCCCATAAACAGATATAACACATAATACATTTACTCTGACACATATATCACATATATCATATATCATACCTGACCTTCCTGTCACATAATACATTGCCTTCCGGCCCATAGAAACATACATAGCATGCATAGCAACTATTCCTTTCAATTATAGCATATATAAAACACATAACATATCCGACCTTCCAGTCACACAGTCAAACCCTTCCGGGTACAGTATAGTGAGAAGACTCACCTCGTAGTATGTAAACTATAAACTCTTGAAACCACTCGCACTCGGTCCGCCGATCTGCAGACTCCCTATAATACCATATACCCTTATTAATAATCTTATCAAACAAGACAACTGACCCTACGAAATTACATGCAGGTCAACTCTGGTCAACGGTCAACTTGACCGGACTCGTCGAGTGCAAAGGCGACTCGGCGAGTCTAGACGTCCACCCCAATTTTCCCTGTTGTTCTCCTTTCTACTCGTCGAGTATCCCTCTTGACTCGACGAGGTCCACGTGGAAGAATCGCGGGGCCACCCCGACTCCACTCGCCGAGTCCGAAGACAACTCGACGAGTTCCAATGAATCCTCAACTACTCGCCGAGTCTGAAGAACAACTCGGCGAGTCCCAGTAAATCTTCAAGCTACTCGCCGAGTCTGATCATTGGACTCGGCGAGTCCATGCCATGCAGTCGATCATCTGCCTCCTGAAATACGCATGGTCCCGAGACATGCACCCATGGGACTTTCTGGACCTCTAAGCATCCTATTACTGGGGTATAAACGATTGGGTAACAACATAATAATCTATCTAATCCTCAAATGGGTCTCATAAACCCTAGATTCGTGTACAACACCAAAACAACAGAAATGATCTGAGTATTACCTGGAAAACGTGTTCTCTGTGTCCCCAACCTTCAGAGCTCAATCCTCTTGATCCTCCTTTGACCACAACCTTGGCTCTTCTTGCCTAACAACTCCTTCAAGTTTCCACTAGCCTTCACTCCTGCTCCAGATGCCCACAGACGTTTAGGTTATCCTCAATCGGCCAAAAGACGAGAAATGACGGCCCTAAAGACGTTATATACGATCCCGAATCAAACGGCTAGGGTTTCTGCTAAACAGCATCGACTCGCCGAGTCCCTAATGGACTTGTCGAGTCCAGTCGCGAATCTGCGACCAAGTCTGTGGTCCTACTCGGCGAGTCAGGCACCAACTCGCCGAGTCCCCTCCTAAAAATGCCCCAAAAATAGTTTTAAAGCAATACCTGAAATTCCAGGCTGTTACAACTCTCCCCCACTAGAACTAGACTTCGCCCTCGAAGTCTCACTCTACGAATAACTCCGGATGTTGCTCCCGCATTTCACGCTCCGGCTCCCAAGTCATCTCCGATCCCTTCCGGTGTTGCCACTGAACCAACACCAGAGGTACCTCCTTGTTCCGCAGAACCTTGATCTTCCGATCCCTGATAGCTACTGGTCTCTCGGCGTAATTCAGGCTCGCATCCACCTAAATATCCTCTAACGGAACCACCGCCGATTCATCGGCTATACACTTCCTCAACTGTGATACGTGAAAGGTATTGTGAATCTGTTCCAACTCTGCTGGCAACTCCAACCGATAAGCTACCCGACCTACCCTTGCAATTACACGAAATGGACCTATGAACCGGGGCCCCAACTTGCCCCTCTTTCTGAACCGGATCACTCCCTTCCAAGGAGAAACCTTCAGAAGAACGAAGTCGCCAACCTGAAATTCTAGCTCGGACCGGCGTCTGTCCGCATAACTCTTCTGTCGGCTTTGGGCGGTCAACAATCTCTGCCTAACCTGCTGAATCTGCTCTGTCGTCTGGAGTACGATCTCTGTGCTGCCCATCACTCTCTGACCCACCTCTCCCTAGCAAATGGGGGTCCGACACCTCCTACCATACAACAACTCAAAAGGTGGCATACCAATGCTCGAATGATGGCTGTTGTTGTAGGAAAACTCTGCCAAGGGTAAATACGCATCCCAGCTACCCCCGAAGTCTAACACACACGCTCGAAGCATGTCCTCCAATGTCTGAATCGTCCGCTCGCTTTGCCCGTCGGTCTGGGGATGGTATGCGGTACTAAAATGCAGTTTAGTACCCAGCTCCTCATGAAATTTCTTCCAGAACATGGAAGTGAAACGTGCATCACGGTCTGAAACAATCGAGATCGGCACTCCATGCCGAGATACTACCTCTCTCACGTATAATTCCGCCAACTTCTCCGCCGATGAACTCTCGCTAATGGCAAGGAAGTGTGCACTCTTCGTCAATCTATCCACAATCACCCAAATTGTATCGACTCCCCTAGCAGTTCTTGGCAATTTGGTGATGAAATCCATAGTAATCTGCTCCCACTTCCACTCAGGAATCTCCAAGGGCTGCAACTTACCATGCGGTCTCTGGTGCTCGGCTTTAACCCTATGGCAAGTCAAACACCTCTCAACGAACCATGCGACGTCCCTCTTCATACAAGGCCACCAATATTCCTTCCTCAAGTCCAAATACATCTTCGTAGCACCGGGATGGATCGAGAATTTTGATCTATGAGCCTCCTCCATCAAAATAGTACGCGTACCGCCCACAAATGGTACCCAAATCCGACCCTGAAACGTCAAAATTCCTCGTCCATCCTTAACGAACTCTGAAATTAACCCAACAACTCTCTCTTTCTTCCGCATCTCGGATCTCACAGCCTCGGCCTGCGCCCCACGAATAGCATCCAATATCGGGGTCATCACTGTCAGTCTCAAACATACGTCTCGCAATGGAGTGCTCTCCGCTCTACGACTCAATGCATCGGCTACCAAATTAGCCTTGCCTGGGTGGTATAGGATCTCACAGTCATAATCCTTAACCACGTCCAACCATCTCCTCTGATGCATATTTAGGTTGGGTTGATCCATCAAATACTTCAAACTCTTATGGTCCGTGTATATAGTACAACGAACCCCGTATAGGTAGTGACGCCATATCTTGAGAGCGAACACCACTGCCCCCAACTCTAAATCATGTGTGGGATATCTCGCCTCGTGAGGCTTTAGTTGCCTCGATGCATAAGCTATCACATGGCCTCTCTGCATCAACACTGCACCCAGTCCCGAAATCGATGCGTCGCAATATACGACAAAATCCTCCATCCCCTCCGGAAGAGCTAATACTGGGGCTTCGCACAGTCTCTGACGAAGTGTCTCGAAGGAAGTCTGCTGCTCAGGTCCCCATGAGAATGTAACACCCTTCCGGGTCAACCTGGTGAGCGGTACCGCGATCTTGGAGAAGTCCCTAATAAACCTCCGATAGTACCCCGCCAACCCAAGGAAACTCCTGATCTCGGAAGGTGACTTCGGTGCCTCCCAACTCATCACTGCTTCCACCTTGGCCGGATCGACCAATATCCCTGCCTGATTAACAACATGTCCAAGAAATTGGACCTCCCGCAACCAGAAGTCACATTTGGAGAATTTTGCATATAGCTTCTCCGACCTCAGTACCTCAAGGACCTCCCTCAAATGTCCCTCATGCTGCTCTCTGGTTCGCGAATACACTAGGATGTCGTCGATAAATACGATCACAGACCGATCCAGCATCGGCCTGCATACCCTGTTCATGAGGTCCATGAACACTGCCGGGGCATTGGTGAACCCGAAAAGCATCACCACGAACTCGTAGTGCTCATACCGCGTTCTGAATGCTGTCTTCTGGACGTCCTCATCCCGCACTCTTACCTGATGGTACCCTGATCTCAGATCGATCTTGGAAAACCAAGATGCCCCTTGCAACTGATCGAATAGATCATCGATCCTCGGTAACGGATAGCGGTTCTTGATCGTCACCTTGTTCAACTCCCGGTAATCAATACACATCCGGTGTGAACCGTCCTTCTTCTTGACGAATAGAATCGGTGCTCCCCACGGCGAGCTACTCGGCCGAATAAATCCCTTCCCCAGCAACTCCTGGAGTTGCGAGGACAACTCTTGCATCTCTGGAGGTGCAAGACGATAAGGCACCTTCGCAATAGGCGCAGCCCCCGGAACCAGATCGATACCAAACTCTACTTGCCTCGCAGGAGGTACTCCCGGCAAATCCTCGGGAAAAACATCTGGAAACTCGCGTGTCACACCCCCAAACCAAGGATGGCGGAAACGTCCGGGGGTGGAGGACTTCATGTAGAGTATCACAACAATGAGTATAATAGTGCTCAAAGTAAAAACAACCAACACAAATATAATTGAAAACGTTACATCAAAGCACAAGTTTACATAATTCACATCAATTACATTATAATACAAAATGAACTGTTTGACGATTTATCGTCCCATCCTCAAAACGTTGTTGATTTCCTGTTTTCACTGAATTCCTGAGAATACAAGTAGTTTTGAAAAGTGTCAACACAAAGGTTGGTGAGTTCATAAGAGATTTCGTTAGAACAGTAAATCGTTTTCCAAAAAAAAAAAAAACGTTAGAGTATGTATCCAGAAAACCCGATGTTTTCTTTAAAACCTGTGTAATGTCGTTCTACGACTGAAGACCAAAATGTATAAGTAACCCTTCTTATTGGTAGAAAATGTTATGTATTTAAATGGACATGGACGCTTTTGAATTAAACGAAATTTCTGTACGTTCTCATGTTTGTTAATACATTATCTATATGTAGCCCTAAATTAGAGGACCGAGTAATACAAGTATTGACCATACTTAAAAGTATAAATGTGGTTTCAAATGATGTGTAGTCGTAACTACCAAAACCAAAGGTGTACAGTAATATCTGTACTCATAGAGATAAAAAGGTGATTTTAAATCGACATAAAACTCAGCTAGGTTTTAAAAATAAAATCCCGTAAACTTATGGATTGTTCCCTATGTGATCCGTTATAATCATACTATGACTATGTGAACCTGCCACGACGTTCTCAGTGTCGCGAAAAATAAAATGACATTTGTCACCCGTAGACCTGCAGGTCCAACTGTAGCTAGCAGCAAGGTGTGGGGTGTCAATCCCAATATAGATCTATATACAAGTATCACGTTCTCCCTCAAGGAGATTTTGATTATAACTACCAGGAATTATATCCCGCACTCGGACGTACGGGGAGATAGAGAGATAGGGATCGAAAAATAGAGAAACTCACAATATAGGATAACAAGTTTACGTTAATTGTGTGTGAATATAAATATTTCTTGTATGAATGTACCTTTCTTGTACGAGTGCGTAGAGTGATGTATCATAAACTATACCTATTATAGTTTATCTAAAATGTATGTACTATGTATGAACCCTTTTTATGGAAATGTAACTAGTGTTGTGAATTTATCAAAACATAGATTAACTTTCGTGAAATGTGTGCGAATAGAAATCTTTCTTGTATGAATGTACCCTTTTTGTACGAGTGCGTAGAGTGATATATCATAAACTATACCTGTTATAGTTTATCTAAAATGTTTGTAATATGTATGAATTCTTTTATGAACATGTATTAGTATTGTGAATTTATCAAACTATACCTCTTATAGTCTAATAATACGTGTTCCAAAATGAATGAATAATATTTAATATTTAATATGAATGTCTTAATTCCAGTTCATAATGATAAACTAACATGGAAACACATTCAAATATTAGAACTTATGATTATACACTTTGCTCAACATAATACAAAGTGTTATGATATTTACATGCTGTTGGCTAACTTTAGCCATTCTGCCCTGTATTTGGAAAAATCATAGAAAAATCATACGAAGTCGAAAACTAGATCCGTAAATTTTGAGAGTTCACAAAATGTGTCTAGTTTGCTCATAAATTTTATCTCAATTTATAATGACCTCTAACTTGGGTGAAAAAGTCCAAAATCACAGACTGGTCCGGATTGTTGTTTGAAATGATAGGCAGTTTTGTAAAAATCACCATAAATTGTAGAAAAATCGTATGGAGATGTGCAAGTAGTCATTTTAAAGCTAAAAACTCGAACTATTTGCACCTTGTACAGTTTTGAAAACAAAATGTTTAAGATGCCCAAAACAGTCCGTGAATGGAGTTGAACTTTTCTGATGAAGGCTGTTAGAAAAATCTAGTTATATTCTTAGTGTTTTAACTTGTATTCCCCCCCCCCCCTGAAAACTTGAGAAAACATGAAAATGTAGGGGTATGAACTCACCTTGAGTGATTTCAGTAGATGATTGTTGAAGAATGGAAGTGTTTAATTCAAGAACACTTGGAGATGCCTTGAAGGTTTCGAGAATCTAACATCATAGTTAGGGAGTTTGTGTAAGATATTCATGACTTGAGTAGAATGAAGTGAAATAATCATAAGGAGGATGACTTTTACTTACTAAGAGTGGAAGAACACTTGAAAACCAGCCTTGAATCTCGAAATTTGAGTGGGAAAAGTTTGAGAGAAAAGTGGTGTTTGATACTTAGTGAAATGAGGGCAAATGAGAGGAAATGAGGAGAGAGGATGAATAATCAGCCCTCAAAAACGTGGGAAGAGGGATAATTGAGTGGAAAAGACATTGATGTGACATAGGTAAGGTGGGGAGGTATGGCTGGTCATAGAGTGGGTGTGGGGTGGTTGCTTGTGACTGCGGATCAATAACACTGCTTTGAATGCGAAGTTGGATTTAGCTTTGCTATAAGTTTCAATCGATTTTGAAATTGAGTATTGTTCGCATTTGTATGAGTGTAGTCGATGAATCGATAAAGCAAGAACATATGAGTTTTGATTCGCAATTGGATTGATGATTGAGGGATGATTCGTGAAGAAAAACGCGAAGTCAAGGACTATGAAATTGTTGTTTGCAAGAATTTAAAACCTCGATTGTGGAGTTGTTGATGCTCATTTTGCGAAAGTAAAACAATCGAGTGTTCGCATCTATGAATCAATTTGAAGTCAATTGGGTTAATATTCGCATATGGGTTCAACATATGAATTTTTGATTTCGCAAGTTTAGAGTTCAAGAACTAAACTGTGTTCGCATCTGGAATGAAAATTTTGTGAATCGCATTTGATTAATTAGGTTAAAATGCGAAGGTGATTAATGCGAAGGGATGCGAAAGGTGTAAGAATGAAAATGCGAAGTATTTCACAGTAGAATGCGAATTGGGGAAGAAAACAGAAGATTTCAATTATTGTCCCTGGAGTTTCGCATTTTTGGAATGAAAATTTTGTGAATCGCATTTGATTAATTAGGTTAAAATGCGAAGGTGATTAATGCGAAGGGATGCGAAAGGTGTAAGAATGAAAATGCGAAGTATTTCACAGTAGAATGCGAATTGGGGAAGAAAACAGAAGATTTCAATTATTGTCCCTGGAGTTTCGCATTTTTGGAATGAAAATTTTGTGAATCGCATTTGATTAATTAGGTTAAAATGCGAAGGTGATTAATGCGAAGGGATGCGAAAGGTGTAAGAATGAAAATGCGAAGTACTTCACAGTAGAATGCGAATTGGGGAAAGAAAACAGAAGGTTTCAAATATTGTCCCTGGAGTTTCGCATTTTTGGAAATAAATACTCAACTTCGCAAATGGGGGTCATAAAATGATGAAATTGCAGAATTTTTTTTTATTTTTTTTTTTTTTATTTTATTTTATTTTTTTTTTATTTTTTTTAGAGATACACACACATAGACAACCACACATATATTTAGGTTAAGGAGGTATAGGTGTTCGCACTTTTTGCTTTATGATTTCTCATTAGAATAGAGAGTTATGTAGAAGTTTCATAGTGTGAATTTTAGTACTCATGGGCAAATTGGGTCGAACGGTTTGACTTGCTGACTTTAGTTGACTTTGACTTGACCGAAATTTGACGGTTGTCACATCATCCCCCCGTTAGAGGGAATTTCGTCCCGAAATTTGAATTTAGGAAAGGAGTAGGCATGAATAATCAAGCTGAGAAGTGAGGATACTTCTTAATCGACTGACTCACGCCCTCCCATGTGACTCTAGGTCCGTGGTTAATATTCCAGCGAACTTTCACAAATGGGAAGTGGCGTTGTTACATCCGCTTGACCTCGTTCCATGGTCACCATGGTTCTTCTGAGAAGGTGAGGCTCTTGTGGAACTCGATCTCGTCGAGGGGAATTGCAAGAGTCCTGTCGGATAGGTACTTCTTGTAACTTTGGGACGTGTTGGGTAGAGCGTACTTTACTAAACTCGCGGGAGTAGATTGAAGGAGCGAGTTACAGGGCTGATTCTGACAAGAATCTCGAAAGACACAATTATTTGGGGTATTGGCTTTCCATGCTTTCCGAAGCGTACTAAGCCTTCCCAGAGTGAGTGTTTCTAGAGGAATTCGGTCGGTCATACCGGAGTTCTAGAGGTTTCTTCTTCTTGTTTCTCTTCCTGTCACGGGTTGCTCCCTTTAGGGTCAAAGTTGGGAGGGGTTTCGTATTTTTTGAGAAGTTCCAAAGGAACTAAGACAGTAGGTCAGCAAGACCCAGAATCTTGGCGTATTTCTGCTAACGCCTTCGGTGCTGACTGTTTCTCTATGGTTTTGATCGATTGAAAGGTTCCTTATGAATTTCCACCCTGGGTAATGATGTGTCTTGGGAATTGAACTCCTCAATTCCTAAACTCGTATCTGGAGAACTTCGGGAAATACTTCTCTTATCGTATTTCTTCCGTGGTTTGTTGTAGCTGCTCTCCTTGGTTTCCTTCTTACTACGAGGGTAGATAAGTAAGTCATTTGTAATGACGATGATGAGTTGATCTTAGCAAGAAGGGTATATCCTATTTATTACGTTCATGAATCCAACGAGTGGATCTGGTCCTATCCGAGGGTTATCACAACGAACTTTCAGCGTTCTTATCGAAATTGGAGGATCGTTCTCAGATATCTTTCTTCAATACTCGTGACTGGTGATATTCAGATCTCAGGTCCAATTCCTGAAGGGTACCTCGTCTCTTGAGGTTGGTCGGCCTATTCGTCAATGCGAGGTAGATAGTAAAGGTTTCTATAGAGATGTTGTCGGGGCCTCTGAAGTCGATGGAATCATGAGCAATTTGTCTTTCTAATTTGAAAAAAATAAGATGAGAGCTTTTCAGGGTGAGAAACTTGGTTCTTCAATTTCATTGTTGAGTAGTTCGACAGGTTTGACCCG
This sequence comes from Lactuca saligna, assembly GCF_052625555.1. Taxonomy (NCBI): domain Eukaryota; kingdom Viridiplantae; phylum Streptophyta; class Magnoliopsida; order Asterales; family Asteraceae; genus Lactuca; species Lactuca saligna. The sequence continues at coordinate 102,534,388 of NC_136423.1, forward strand.
ACAGCTCTTGTAGCTCGGTAGGAAGTATGTGGGTTTGGTCCACACGACTATGACCTTTTTTTTTTTTTTTTTTTTTTTTTTTTTGAAAGGTAGGGGATTTACTCGTCCTTCTGGGCAACCTTAGCCCAAAGCTCATGGCAGGACTCGTACTCTATCTGTCCCAAGCTTCTATGCTTGAACCTTGTCAGCTACATGCGTGACATTCCCGAAGGTCTCCTGTATATACATGTGATAAAGCTTCGGGAAGTATGACACTCCTCTGGTGCGTGTTTTGGAGCTCCACAGCGAGAGACGACCCAAAGGTCCGTGCTGGGTGTTTACGAGAGACGATAGTTTCGATAATCAAGGGTTAGGCGAAAAGCCCCTTTTTATAGTCGTTTAATCAAGAAGACGAGGGCAATATCAATCAAAATTGGAATACGACAACACTATCTTTTTAGATAGCAGGAGATAAGTTGTATTCGAAGGAAGAGATCACTAGAGTGATAGAGTGTCCTGTATTTCTTTTCTGTGTGTTCCGTTTTGTTTAATGTTATGATTATTGTAGATGATTTCATACCACAGTGTCTAGCACTGGTAGCGGGTGTGTTTTCGATAGCCAGTAATGATACTTGATATCATGACTCCTGGAAGGTCTCCTTACGATCGAGCGGTATATGATTGTCGTATGAAAATTGACATCGTGAAATTTGTCGAGTGGGTGACCCCACTCAACCCCTAATACTAGACATGGAATCGGAGCCAGGATGGAATTTTCTATTTCAAGACTTAAGTATTTCGATTTTAAATTAACCCCGATGTATGGACAAGGTCATTACAACTTACAAGTAATGCTCCTATGGTCACATATGAATGTCTTTGGTTTGATTTGCATGAGAGAGAGAAAATATTTTAGCTACTTTTTTTTTTTTTTGGAAAGAAGGTTACTTTAGTAAGTGTACCAAATTCATTACAAACATATAGTACTTAAACGTTTTATCGTTGGGAACATTACAAAAGTCCTAACATGGTTCCCTTGCTGCTCCTGTTGGTGTGTTCATCACATTCCTCCTGTTCCTTCGTCATTCTTCTCAGTTGGACATTTTCTCTTGAAGTGTCCCATTTCACCACATAGGTAGCATACTGGGCCTACCTTGGTGAAGTTGATTGAAGGGAGGTGATGGGCCGAGGCCCTACAGAAACGAGCGGTATGGCCTTTCCTGTTGCAGTTTTTACAGTGTATCTCCCGGCAAGCCCCATGGTGATGAAAGCCACATTTGTCGCACTTTGGGAGTGATCCCTCATATGGTCTGGCAGGCATTTGGGTGGCAAACCCCGAGGCTAGTGTCGAGGCATTTGTCATGACTGCTGTTGTGATGGTAGGGGCGGCCTTAGGCTGTTGTCTTTTAGTGTATCCCTTTGATTGGTGGCACTTTTTCGTGTCCCAAAACTTTCTCTTCTTGTTCGTAGGTTCGTGGCCTGAGGTATTTTTGTTGGTAGGTACCGATTGGTGTCCCTGATTGTTACCACAATTTGTATTGTTAGTACCGCTTCCACCCTTGTTGATGTTGTTAGCATTGAAATGCACCATGATGGCTGCCACGGCTGCTGTGACTGCAGCTTGAAAAGTAGCAGCGTCTATCCGAAGTGTGGGCGCCTTGCTAGTTGGTTTGTTGCCTCTTGGTGAAGACATAGCTCTGTTTCATGACGAAAAACGACTTCGTTAGTGGAAATGATTGTCTTAAGTGCATCCTTACAATTTATATTTACGCATATAAATTTTTGCACATTACTGTACTATCCTTAGTGTTTCTACTAACGCTCCCGAGATGGAGTTATGGCAGTAGGTAGGAGTGGGTTTCATACGGACGTTAAATCTTACTCCTCTTAGAATCATGTTTGTCCTAACAATCTTGGCTGAGGAAATTTTGAGGGGATCCGGTGCATTAGTGCTGGTATGATCGCACACATAGGTCTGTGAAGAAGAAACTTCTCAATAAATGCTTAAAGGCAAGACGATAATGAGTTTCTGGGATGGCTATATGTCGCGAGTTTTTCTAACTAAGTTTATCTCATATCGATTTGTATCAAAGTTTGGTTGTTTAGGGTGTTCTGAAAACAATTTATAACGAGATTCTTTGTATAATAAACTCATGTACTTTAGTAGTTCTGTTTCCAAGTGAAACCTTATACTTGACCCAAGCTAGGTCCTTATCACGACCTATTGATGTATGCTTAATTATATAATTAAGGCTAGATAATCCTTCGAGTCTGTTAGGTACGTCCTAAATCCATCTTGTTAATATGACTCTAGAAATCGTGGTTTCAGTGAAAATTCTGACCTCGATGCAGGTCTACTTCACATTTGTGCACGGGCGGGTTTTGATAATAGATAGTTTCCTCGATTAGTATGACCATTTAGTTTGTAGTGTCGTGATTTTACTTACAATAGAGTAGCACCAACGCGTACTTATGGAGCTAATTTACCAGGTCTGGTGAGCGGCATGAACTCTACTCACGATGATCCATCCCTTGTGATGCCTGAGGCAAGGTCGATGCAATTTTGTAGCTTTGCCAATCAACGCCTGGCTACAATCATCCTTTCTTTGAATGATGTGTGTCCTACCCTGTTACTCTCTTTCCTCTTCACGAGTTGCGATAAGGTCCTAAAAAGAGAGTTGGTCTCGGGAATAGTAGTATAATTCTGAGTCACCGGTACATGAGATGGTGGGGTTTATAGTAGCGTGCAGTTTTCTGAACTCAGATTGTAGTCTTCCTGTTTTGATCCATGATCATCGCGATCTGCCGGGTCCTTGCCGGGAGGGCTCTGTCCGTCGGTCCCCCGTGGTTGAGGTCATAGCACCCTCGTTGGTCTCCACATGGTGGTTGTTTTCATTGTTGTCGACATTCAACCCTCGATCACGATTGCCCAACGGTTCACGGTTTCGTTATAGTCGAAACGGTTCACGGAACCCTTGCTATGCATGGAGGATTGATTACCTCCGGTCCCGCTTATGATTCTTCTCATAATCATTCACCATTCCTCGAGTTCGGATTAGGAAAGTAAGGATCGTCCGGTGAGTAGGATTTTTTTGCTAGGCCGTATTTGCGAGAGTAGAAGTGGAGGAGTTAAGTACTATGCGTCTAACTCTATTATCAATTACTCATAGGGGGGGTGATCCTTATTAGTTACTTCTATAATGACATAGTGCATACTAATTACATATAACACGATACGATAGACCTTTGAATAAGTGATCCCACTCTAAGTCCACATCCAAACAAGAAAAAGGAAATAAAGTAATGACCACAAATTCTAAGTCTATAATTTCTAAGTTATATATAACCTTAAGGTATCCACCTAGGGACTATAGACCTATCATTGAGGATCTATTTACTTTTCATATAAATTATGATATTACAAAATACTCCTATAGTATTTTAAACTCATGATCTATTCTTATGTTCTCATTGTGGTAGTGTTGGTAAGTTTTTAGACTTGTTGCCGTATCACAACTATTCTTGGGCATGTGCTAATCACTCCTCGGACCAGCATAGTTGATCAGGCTATGCCACTCCCAAGACTGACCATACATCCCCGAGCTTACCTGTGATATTCAACAATCATTACTTTTCTTTTATTCTAGAGTGGTGCTGACTTTAATATGTATGTATGCATGTATACCTTTTATAAGAAACTATTTATTTCTAAAAGTATGGTTGTTTTGAAACTTTAAATCAGAGACTTAGTCCCAATGCATTTATAGTTTGTATATCTTATGTGGGTTGATATACTGAGTTCACTATAAACAATGCTCTGATACCAATCTGTCACACCCCCAAACCAAGGATGGCGGAAACGTCCGGGGGTGGAGGACTTCATGTAGAGTATCACAACAATGAGTATAATAGTGCTCAAAGTAAAAACAACCAACACAAATATAATTGAAAACGTTACATCAAAGCACAAGTTTACATAATTCACATCAATTACATTATAATACAAAATGAACTGTTTGACGATTTATCGTCCCATCCTCAAAACGTTGTTGATTTCCTGTTTTCACTGAATTCCTGAGAATACAAGTAGTTTTGAAAAGTGTCAACACAAAGGTTGGTGAGTTCATAAGAGATTTCGTTAGAACAGTAAATCGTTTTCCAAAAAAAAAAAAAACGTTAGAGTATGTATCCAGAAAACCCGATGTTTTCTTTAAAACCTGTGTAATGTCGTTCTACGACTGAAGACCAAAATGTATAAGTAACCCTTCTTATTAGTAGAAAATGTTATGTATTTAAATGGACATGGACGCTTTTGAATTAAACGAAATTTCTGTACGTTCTCATGTTTGTTAATACATTATCTATATGTAGCCCTAAATTAGAGGACCGAGTAATACAAGTATTGACCATACTTAAAAGTATAAATGTGGTTTCAAATGATGTGTAGTCGTAACTACCAAAACCAAAGGTGTACAGTAATATCTGTACTCATAGAGATAAAAAGGTGATTTTAAATCGACATAAAACTCAGCTAGGTTTTAAAAATAAAATCCCGTAAACTTATGGATTGTTCCCTATGTGAGCCGTTATAATCATACTATGACTATGTGAACCTGCCACGACGTTCTCAGTGTCGCGAAAAATAAAATGACATTTGTCACCCGTAGACCTGCAGGTCCAACTGTAGCTAGCAGCAAGGTGTGGGGTGTCAATCCCAATATAGATCTATATACAAGTATCACGTTCTCCCTCAAGGAGATTCTGATTATAACTACCAGGAATTATATCCCGCACTCGGACGTACGGGGAGATAGAGAGATAGGGATCGAAAAATAGAGAAACTCACAATATAGGATAACAAGTTTACGTTAATTGTGTGTGAATATAAATATTTCTTGTATGAATGTACCTTTCTTGTACGAGTGCGTAGAGTGATGTATCATAAACTATACCTATTATAGTTTATCTAAAATGTATGTACTATGTATGAACCCTTTTTATGGAAATGTAACTAGTGTTGTGAATTTATCAAAACATAGATTAACTTTCGTGAAATGTGTGCGAATAGAAATCTTTCTTGTATGAATGTACCCTTTTTGTACGAGTGCGTAGAGTGATATATCATAAACTATACCTGTTATAGTTTATCTAAAATGTTTGTAATATGTATGAATTCTTTTATGAACATGTATTAGTATTGTGAATTTATCAAACTATACCTCTTATAGTCTAATAATACGTGTTCCAAAATGAATGAATAATATTTAATATTTAATATGAATGTCTTAATTCCAGTTCATAATGATAAACTAACATGGAAACACATTCAAATATTAGAACTTATGATTATACACTTTGCTCAACATAATACAAAGTGTTATGATATTTACATGCTGTTGGCTAACTTTAGCCATTCTGCCCTGTATTTGGAAAAATCATAGAAAAATCATACGAAGTCGAAAACTAGATCCGTAAATTTTGAGAGTTCACAAAATGTGTCTAGTTTGCTCATAAATTTTATCTCAATTTATAATGACCTCTAACTTGGGTGAAAAAGTCCAAAATCACAGACTGGTCCGGATTGTTGTTTGAAATGATAGGCAGTTTTGTAAAAATCACCATAAATTGTAGAAAAATCGTATGGAGATGTGCAAGTAGCTATTTTAAAGCTAAAAACTCGAACTATTTGCACCTTGTACAGTTTTGAAAACAAAATGTTTAAGATGCCCAAAACAGTCCGTGAATGGAGTTGAACTTTTCTGATGAAGGCTGTTAGAAAAATCTAGTTATATTCTTAGTGTTTTAACTTGTATTCCCCCCCCCCCCCCCTGAAAACTTGAGAAAACATGAAAATGTAGGGGTATGAACTCACCTTGAGTGATTTCAGTAGATGATTGTTGAAGAATGGAAGTGTTTAATTCAAGAACACTTGGAGATGCCTTGAAGGTTTCGAGAATCTAACATCATAGTTAGGGAGTTTGTGTAAGATATTCATGACTTGAGTAGAATGAAGTGAAATAATCATAAGGAGGATGACTTTTACTTACTAAGAGTGGAAGAACACTTGAAAACCAGCCTTGAATCTTGAAATTTGAGTGGGAAAAGTTTGAGAGAAAAGTGGTGTTTGATACTTAGTGAAATGAGGGCAAATGAGAGGAAATGAGGAGAGAGGATGAATAATCAGCCCTCAAAAACGTGGGAAGAGGGATAATTGAGTGGAAAAGACATTGATGTGACATAGGTAAGGTGGGGAGGTATGGCTGGTCATAGAGTGGGTGTGGGGTGGTTGCTTGTGACTGCGGATCAATAACACTGCTTTGAATGCGAAGTTGGATTTAGCTTTGCTATAAGTTTCAATCGATTTTGAAATTGAGTATTGTTCGCATTTGTATGAGTGTAGTCGATGAATCGATAAAGCAAGAACATATGAGTTTTGATTCGCAATTGGATTGATGATTGAGGGATGATTCGTGAAGAAAAACGTGAAGTCAAGGACTATGAAATTGTTGTTTGCAAGAATTTAAAACCTCGATTGTGGAGTTGTTGATGCTCATTTTGCGAAAGTAAAACAATCGAGTGTTCGCATCTATGAATCAATTTGAAGTCAATTGGGTTAATATTCGCATATGGGTTCAACATATGAATTTTTGATTTCGCAAGTTTAGAGTTCAAGAACTAAACTGTGTTCGCATCTGGAATGAAAATTTTGTGAATCGCATTTGATTAATTAGGTTAAAATGCGAAGGTGATTAATGCGAAGGGATGCGAAAGGTGTAAGAATGAAAATGCGAAGTATTTCACAGTAGAATGCGAATTGGGGAAGAAAACAGAAGATTTCAATTATTGTCCCTGGAGTTTCGCATTTTTGGAATGAAAATTTTGTGAATCGCATTTGATTAATTAGGTTAAAATGCGAAGGTGATTAATGCGAAGGGATGCGAAAGGTGTAAGAATGAAAATGCGAAGTATTTCACAGTAGAATGCGAATTGGGGAAGAAAACAGAAGATTTCAATTATTGTCCCTGGAGTTTCGCATTTTTGGAATGAAAATTTTGTGAATCGCATTTGATTAATTAGGTTAAAATGCGAAGGTGATTAATGCGAAGGGATGCGAAAGGTGTAAGAATGAAAATGCGAAGTACTTCACAGTAGAATGCGAATTGGGGAAAGAAAACAGAAGGTTTCAAATATTGTCCCTGGAGTTTCGCATTTTTGGAAATAAATACTCAACTTCGCAAATGGGGGTCATAAAATGATGAAATTGCAGAATTTTTTTTTTTTTTTTTTTTTTTTTTTTTTTTTTTTTTTTTTTTTTTTTTAGAGATACACACACATAGACAACCACACATATATTTAGGTTAAGGAGGTATAGGTGTTCGCACTTTTTGCTTTATGATTTCTCATTAGAATAGAGAGTTATGTAGAAGTTTCATAGTGTGAATTTTAGTACTCATGGGCAAATTGGGTCGAACGGTTTGACTTGCTGACTTTAGTTGACTTTGACTTGACCGAAATTTGACGGTTGTCACATCGCGCACCACTGGAACCTCCTCCACTGTCCTCGGTCTCTCGGTAGTCTCCCGCGTATCCATCACATACGCCACAAAACCTCTACATCCCTGCTGTAGGCATTGCCTCGCCCTAGCGGCCGAACAAAAAGCTGATCCCGAACGGGTACCCTCGCCGTATACCGTAAGAACTCCCCCACTGGGGTCTCGTATAGTCACCAGCTGACGCTCGCAGTTGATGACGGCGCTAAATCGACTCAACCAGTCCATGCCCACGATGACACAGACATCCCCCATCGCAATAGGAATTAGGTCAATCGGAAACGCAACCCCGAAAATCTCTAGCACGCATCCCCGAAGAACCTCCGTGGCACAAACCACCCTCTCGGCCGCAATAGAAACGCTCAGAGGCCGACTTAACGGCTCACGACTAATGCCGATATGCTGACTAAAAGCTAACGATACAAAGGATCTACTCGCACCCGAATCAAATAACACTAGAGCAGGCATAGAGTTCACAAGAAAAGTACCTACACATACATCAACATAAGCATAACATTTCGACATTAAAGTAAATACGTGAATGATAGCATACTTGCTACAACATCGGGCGCAGCGCGGACCTCCTCCGTAGTCAGCTGAAAAGCTCTCCCGCGAGCCTTCAGAGCCTCGACCTTCGCCGGTCGTGTCTCGGTAGTCCTGGTAGTAGGTGTAGATCCCTGACGAAGCTGCGGGCACTCGGCCTTCCGATGGCCTGTTTGGTTGCAATGAAAGCAAACCATAAACCCCTTAGGACAATCCCTGGCAATGTGTCCTTCCTTGCCACACTTGTAGCAACCACCCACTCGACACGCCCCCTCATGACTCTTGCCGCACTTTCCGCAAGTGCGGCCCTTCGAACCTCCCATCCTCGAATCAGCGGACTTGAACCGCTTGGCTGCCGGATGAGACTGAGCCGGTTGCCGGTCCACCTGCCGAGACTCGGCCTCCTCTCTGGCGTGGGTCTCCAACTTGATCTCGCGCTTCCTGGCATTCGCTTGAAGCTCAGTGAAGGTGCGATAGGTGGAGTTTGACACAAACTCCCGGATATCCCTCCTCAACACGCCCAAGTACCGGCTCATCCGTGACTGCTCTGTAGACACCAGCTCGGGGCAGAACATCGCCCTCTCATGAAACTTCCGTGTAACCACCGCAACGGAATCAGTACCCTGCTTAAGAGTCAAGAACTCCTGGATCAATCGTTCCCTCTCCACTGGGGGAACGTACTCGTCCCTGAACATCTCAGTAAACCTCTCCCATGTCACCGCTGAAATCTCCGCCTGAGTGAAGTTCGCCGTCACAAACTTCCACCAATCCTTCGCCCCCAGAAGGAGCTGGTTCAAGGCGAACAGTACCCTCAAGTGCTCCGGGCATGAGCAAGTATAGAAGCACCCCTCAATGTCGGCGATCCACCTCATTGCCGCAATCGGATCCTGCGTCCCATCGAACTCAGGGGGTTTCATGTTGCTGAATTCCCGGAATAGCAACGAATCACCCCCTTGCGGCCTAGCAGCGGCCACAGCTGCGGTAGCGGCAGCGACTGCAGCTTCAGTCAATGCGGCGTACCGCTCCTTAAACTCCTCCATCAGGGTGGTCTTAATGGACCAAACATCTCCGGGATCTCAGCCCGAACCGCCGCAGCTACCTCCTCCTGAATCATCTGACGAATCTCCTCGTCACTCATACTGCTCGAACTCGCTCCGTGGTGTGTCGTAACCATGATGTCTCTGAAATACAACATAAAATTATCAAAGACTCCATCAAGTACATTTGTACTCAATAACGCAACCCTACTCAGTCTCCGATATCCAGGGATTCTTACTTGGGTCTTCCACTGACCCGGTGTCTTCGGTAGTACGGGCCCAATACTACCGACCACACCATGTCAGTATTCGTCCCAAATCTTCCTCCCCAAACCCCGAATAGTGAGTACTCTACTTCTCGTATGCACTATCTACCTGCACGCTACCGAATATCTCATACAAGCAACTTCCCTAGACTAAGGCATCACAAAACAGGCCATTCTAGTCCTATCATGTATACCTAGTCTTCTAGCATGCATAACAATTCATAATTCAATGCATAACATAACATTGTAAGGTATTCTGGGGATCTTTACCGTTCGCCACTGCGTCTTTCTTGTTTACCACTTTTCCATTTAAAATATTATTTTTAAAAGATTTTTCCTCAAATCCTCGGTTTGAGTTCAGTTACACCCGAAGGTACACCCGAATCTCTCAAACCAAGGCTCTGATACCAATTGTAACAACGCAAATTTTCAAATAAATTTTTCATTTTAAATAAAGTGAGTTCATTCAACCAATAATGTTTATTTCATGTTTCAAAACGAATACATATGTAAAATCCCCAAGATCTCAAATAGCAGCAGTGTGTATGCATCATGCCGGCGCCTTCCCACGGTCCTCGCTAGTACCTGAAACACATACATAACAACTTGTAAGCATAAATTCTTAGTGAGTTCCCCAGTATACCACTTACACATATACGCCTTTCCAGGCCCGGACCTTCCGGTCCACAGTACAATGCCTTCCGGCCCATATGATAATCGCCTTCCGGCCCATAAGATAATTGTCTTCCGGCCCATAAGATAATTGCTTTCTGGCCCATAAGATAATTGCCTTCCGACCCATAACATGATTGCCTTCCGGCCCATAACATGATTGCCTTCCGGCCCATAAACAGATATAACACATAATACATTTACTCTGACACATATATCACATATATATCATATATCATACCTGACCTTCCTGTCACATAATACATTGCCTTCCGGCCCATAGAAACATACATAGCATGCATAGCAACTATTCCTTTCAATTATAGCATATATAAAACACATAACATATCCGACCTTCCAGTCACACAGTCAAACCCTTCCGGGTACAGTATAGTGAGAAGACTCACCTCGTAGTATGTAAACTATAAACTCTTGAAACCACTCGCACTCGGTCCGCCGATCTGCAGACTCCCTATAATACCATATACCCTTATTAATAATCTTATCAAACAAGACAACTGACCCTACGAAATTACATGCAGGTCAACTCTGGTCAACTGTCAACTTGACCGGACTCGTCGAGTGCAAAGGCGACTCGGCGAGTCTAGACGTCCACCCCAATTTTCCCTGTTGTTCTCCTTTCTACTCGTCGAGTATCCCTCTTGACTCGACGAGGTCCACGTGGAAGAATCGCGGGGCCACCCCGACTCCACTCGCCGAGTCCGAAGACAACTCGACGAGTTCCAATGAATCCTCAACTACTCGCCGAGTCTGAAGAACAACTCGGCGAGTCCCAGTAAATCTTCAAGCTACTCGCCGAGTCTGATCATTGGACTCGGCGAGTCCATGCCATGCAGTCGATCATCTGCCTCCTGAAATACGCATGGTCCCGAGACATGCACCCATGGGACTTTCTGGACCTCTAAGCATCCTATTACTGGGGTATAAACGATTGGGTAACAACATAATAATATATCTAATCCTCAAATGGGTCTCATAAACCCTAGATTCATGTACAACACCAAAACAACAGAAATGATCCGAGTATTACCTGGAAAACGTGTTCTCTGTGTCCCCAACCTTCAGAGCTCAATCCTCTTGATCCTCCTTTGACCACAACCTTGGCTCTTCTTGCCTAACAACTCCTTCAAGTTTCCACTAGCCTTCACTCCTGCTCCAGATGCCCACAGACGTTTAGGTTATCCTCAATCGTCCAAAAGACGAGAAATGACGGCCCTAAAGACGTTATATACGATCCAGAATCAAACGGCTAGGGTTTCTGCTGAACAGCGTCGACTCGCCAAGTCCCTAATGGACTCGTCGAGTCCAGTCGCGAATCTGCGACCAAGTCCGTGGTCCTACTCGGCGAGTCAGGCACCAACTCACCGAGTCCCCTCCTAAAAATGCCCCAAAAATAGTTTTAAAGCAATACCTGAAATTCCGGGCTGTTACAACTTACACACATACGCACTTCCAGGCCATGACCTACCAGTCCATGTATTTCAAGGGACTTCCGTCCCAACCCGGTAAACCTTCCGGTCCTACCCGTGTCGACCTTCCGGTCCATAACTCCCTGACCTTCCGGTCCACATCATAATGCCTTCCGGCCCATAACATAATGCCTTCCGGCCCATAACAAGCATAGCATACATAGCACATAGAAAACGGCTAACTAATCACATACAATGCGTATATCTTATAGCATATCCGACCTTCCGATCACACATAGGTACCCTTCCAGGTACAGTATAGTGAGAAGACCCACCTCTGATATCTCGGTAAATCACTAACTCAGTAGAAATACGATCTTGCCTCCGCCTAAACACATAAAGCAGATACTCGCATAAATATAACTATAATCCAACCTTTCTTAACATCCTCGGAAGGGTAAAAGATCATTTTACCCCTCTAGCTCAAAAGGCCTCACTGCTAACCAAACCCTAAAAGTCAACCAAAGTCAACGGTCAAACTTTGACCCGACTCGGTGAGTGCACTTGGGCAACTCGGCGAGTCCACCTGTGTCCACTTAACTCTTTAGTCCCATTTAACATGTCGAGTCCCTCCCTTTACTCGAAGAGTCCCCAGGCAAGAATCGCGGGGCTACCCTGACTCAACTCGCCGATTCCCAAGAACAACTCGATGAGTACATGCCATGCACAAGTTCTATTGACCTCTTGAGGTCATATTTGTTCCTCAAATCCATAGATCTGACCTTCCCAAGAATTATAATCACGTAAAGCTACAAACTTGATGCTTATATATATACATAATGGCATCAAATGGTGATTTAGTCCCAAAAATGACAACCTAAGTCCAATTACCCCACAAGGACTCATAAAGCTTCATGGATTGAAGTCTCTGGACCCCTTTTGAGTCCAGATCCATACACAAACTCGAGAGGGGACTAAATACTCTACATATTCTTCTTCTAAAGGCCATAACAAAACCCAAAATCTATGAATCAACACCCAAAACTGGAGAAGGTCCGAAGGAATACCTTAATATGAAGCCTTTGATCTCTTAAGACACTAGCTTTGCACTTCCTTCAGCCTTCTTTTGCCTTGGTCACATTTTCCTTCAAAATTTATCAACAATTGCCTCTCTTCTCTTCACAAGCGATCTAAGACTCTCTCTGGGGTGTGGTAGCCGCAATGGACGGCCATAAGGGCCTTTAAATAGGCTCCAACCCCGGAGGATTAGGGTTTCATTAAATAGCGTGGACTCGCCGAGTCCACTCATGGACTCGCCGAGTCCACTCATGGACTCGCCGAGTCCAATGTGAACCCGGATGATCAACCATGACCCTACTCGGCGAGTCTACGCATCAACTCGCCGAGTTACTTTACATAATCCAAAGATAAATATTAAAATAATATACCTGGGATTCCGGATATTACAATTCTCCCCCACTAGAATCAGACTTCGCCCTCGAAGTCTCATTCTGCAAACAACTCAGGATACTACTCACGCATCTCGCGCTCCGGCTCCCAAGTCAGCTCTGACCCCTTCCTATGCTGCCACTGCACTTGCACTAAAGGAACTTCCTTATTCCTCAGAACCTTGACCTTCCGGTCCCTAATTGCCACTGGTCTCTCAACATAGTTCAGACTTGCATCCACCTGAATATCCTCTAGTGGTACCACTGCCGACTCGTCGGCTATACACTTCCTCAGCTGCGACATGTGAAAAGTGTCGTGAATCTGACCCAACTCCGTAGGTAGATTCAAACGGTAGGCTACCCTACCTACCCTCGCAATTACCCTGAAAGGTCCAATATATCGAGGCCCCAACTTGCCCCTCTTCCTGAATCGGATCACTCCTTTCCAAGGAGAGACCTTTAAGAGCACAAAGTCACCAACCTGAAATTCGAGTTCGGACCAACGCCTGTCCGTATAACTCTTCTGGCGATTCTGAGCGGCAACAACCTTTGCCTGACCTGTTGTATCTACTCAGTCGTCTGAAGCACAATCTCCGTACTACCCATTACACGTTGCCCCACCTCTCCCCAGCAAATGGGGGTCCGACACCTCCTCCCATACAACAGCTCAAAGGGTGGCATACCAATGCTCGAATGATGGCTGTTGTTGTACGAAAACTCTGCCAAGGGTAAATATGTGTCGCAACTTCCTCCAAAATCCAAAACACATGCTTGGAGCATATCCTCAAGTGTCTGAATCGTCCGCTCACTCTGCCCGTCCTTCTGTGGGTGGTATGCGGTACTGAAATGCAGCCTCGTACCCAACTCATCGTGAAACTTCTTCCAAAATCTGGAAGTAAATCGTACGTATCGATCTGAAACAATCGACATCTGAACCCCATGCCACGATACCACCTCCCTCACATACAACTCTGCCAACCTCTCAGCAGAAGAGCTCTCGCTGATAGCAAGGAAATGAGCGCTCTTCGTCAACCTATCCACAATCACCCAAATTGTATCGACTCCCCTTGCAGTCCTTGGCAATTTGGTGATAAAATCCATGGTAATCTGTTCCCACTTCCACTCGGGGATCTCCAGCGGCTGCAGCTTACCATGCGGACGTTGGTGTTCGGCCTTAACCTGGCGACAAGTTAGGCACCTCTCAACGAACCATGTAACATCCCTTTTCATATAGGGCCACCAATACTCCTTCTTTAGGTCCAGATACATCTTAGTGGCCCCGGGATGGATCGAGAACTTCGATCGATGTGCCTCTTCCATCAAAATGGTACGTGTCCCGCCCACAAACGGTACCCAAATCCGACCCTGAAATGTCATAAATCCCCGAATATCGGTAACAAACTCCGATACCTGCCCTACAACTCGCTCCTTGTTTCGGTTTTCTGGTCTCACAGCCTTAGCCTGGGCCCCTCGAATGGTGTCCAATACCGGAGTCATCATTGTCAACCTCATACAAACGTCTCGAATCAGGGCGCTCTCCGCCCTACGGCTCAAAGCATCGGCTACGACATTAGCCTTGCCCGGGTGGTACAGGATCTCACGATCATAATCCTTCACCACATCGAACCATCTCCTCTAGCGCATATTCAGGTTGGGCTGATCCATCAAGTACTTCAGACTCTTGTGGTCCGTGTATATGGTACACCGAACCCCATACAGATAGTGATGCCAGATCTTGAGGGCAAACACCATAGCCCCCAGCTCCAGATTGTGGGTGGGATATCTCGACTCATGAGGCTTCAGCTGCCTCGATGCATATGCTATCACGTGCCCCCTTTGCATAAGCACTACCCCTAACCCAGATATTGATGCATCACAGTATACCACAAAATCCTCCAACCCTTCCGGGAGTGCGAGCACCGGGGCTTCGCACAACTTCTGGCAAAGTGTCTCAAATGAGGATTGCTGCTCTGGACCCCATGAAAATGCAACACCCTTCCGGGTCATCTTGGTAAGTGGCACGACAATCTTGAAGAAATCCCTAATAAACCTCCGATAATAACCGACCAATTACAGAAAGCTCCTGATCTCAGTAGGTGATCTCGGCACCTCCCATCTTATCACCGCCTCGATCTTGGCCGGATCGACCAATATCCCTTTCTGGTTAACAAGATGCCCTAGGAACTGGACCTCTCATAACCAGAAATCACTCTTGGAGAATTTGGCATATAGCCTCCCCGATCTCAGAACTCCAAGGATCTCCCTCAAATACTCCTCGTGGTACTCTCTAGACCTCGAATATACCAAAATATCATAAACGAATACGATCACCGACCGATCCAGCACGGACTGCACACCCTATTCATGAGATCCATGAACGCAGTTGGGGCATTAGTGAGCCCAAAAGGCATCACCACAAATTCATAATGTCCATAATGAGTTCTGAATGCATTTTTCTGGATATCTTCATCCCGAACCCTCATCTGATGATAGCCCGACCTCAAGTCTATCTTGGAAAACCAAGATGCCCCCTGCAACTGATCGAACAGGTCATCAATCCTCGGCAATGGATACCGGTTCTTGACCATCAACTTGTTCAACTCCTGGTAATCAATAAACATCTGGTGTGAACCATCTTTCTTTTTGACAAAAAGGATCAGCGCTACCCAAGGTGAGCTACTCGGTCGAATAAACCCCTTCCCCAACAGCTCCTGAAGTTGCGAGGATAAATCCTGCATCTCTGGCGGCGCGAGGTGATAAGGCACCTTGGCGATAGGTGCTGCTCCCGGAACCAAATCGATACGAAACTCCACTTGTCTTTCCGGAGGCACGCCTGACAGTTCCTCGGGAAAAACATTCGGAAACTCGCACACTATCAGGTACTCGTCAATCGAACTTGGCCTCCCTGCAGCGACTCGTGTGTCTATCACATAAGCTAAAAACCCACGGCAGCCTTGCTGCAAACTCTGCCTTGCCCTGGCAGCCGAACAAAATGCCGACCCAGGACGTGTACCCTCGCCGTACACGGTAAGAACTCCCCCACTAGGATCTCGTATGGTCACCAGCTATCTCTCGCAGTCAATAACCGCTCCAAACTTACTCAACCAGTCCATGCCCACGATGACACAGACATCTGCCATCACGATAGGAACTAGATCAATTGGGAACTTGACGCCAAAAATCTCGAGCACACATCCTCGAATCACCTCGATGGCATACACCGCTTTCTCATCAGCTGTGGAAACCCTCAGGGGTTGACGCATCACCTCCCGACTAATACTGATGTGCTGACTAAAAGCCAAAGATACAAAACACCGACTCGCACCCGAGTCAAATAATACCAAGGCAGGTACAGAATTCACAAGAAAAGTACCTACGCATATCATAATATAAGCACGATATCTCAACATGAAAGTAAATACAAAAAATAATACATACCAGCCTCGACATCGGGTGCCGCGCAGACCTCCTCCGCAGTCAACTGGAAAGCTCTCCCACGAGCCTTCGGATCCTCGGACTTCGCCGGTCGAATCTCGGTAACCCTAGCAGCAGGCGCAGATCCCTGTACTGATTCCTGGTGTAGCTTAGGACACTCGGCCTTCCGATGGCCGGTCTGGTTGCAATGGAAGCAAACCATAAATCCCTTGGGGCAATCCCTGGCGATATGCCCCTCCTTGCCACATTTTTAGCAAGCACCCGATAACCAGGACCCCTCATGACCCTTGCCACACTTCCCACAAGTGCGGCCCTTCTGGCCTCCCGTCCTCGGATAGGCGGACTTGGTTCACTTGGCTGCTGGCTGAGACTGAGCTGGCCGCCGATCCATCTTCTGAGACTCGGCCTCCTCCCTGGCCTGAGTCTCCAACTCAATCTCCCTCTTCCGGGCATTTGCCTGGAGCTCAGCAAATGTCCAGTACATCGAGTTTGACACGAACTCCCAAATGTCCCTCCTTAGAATACCCAAATACCGGCTCATTCGTGTCTGCTCAGTAGACACCTGCTCAGGGCATACCATCGCCCCCTCATGAAACTTCCGAGTGACCACAGTAACTGAATCATTACCCTGCTTGAGGGTCAAGAACTCCTGAATCAGCCATTCCCTCTCCATCGGGGGAATATACTCGTCTCTAAACATGGTGGTGAACCTCTCCCAGGTCACTGCTGAAATCTCTGCAAGAGTGAAGTTCGCTGTCACGAACTTCCACCAACCCTTTGCTCCTAGGCGAAGCTGGTTCAAAGCGAACCGTACGCTCAGATGCTCTGGACATATACACGTATAGAAGTATCCCTCAATGTCAGCAATCCATCTCATCGTAGCGATCGGATCCTGTGTCCCATCAAACTTAGGTGGCATTGTGTTGCTGAACTCCCGGAACAACAACAAGTCACCTCCCTGAGGTCTGGCAGCAGCCTCAGCTGTTGTAGCTGCAGCCTCAGTCACAGCGGCGTACCGCTCATCAAAAGTCTCCAACAATGTGGTCTTGATAGACCCAAACATCTCCGGAATCTCGGCTCTGATTGCTGCAGCCACCTCATCATGGATCATCTAACGAAGCTCCTCGTCACTCACACCACTTGCCCCAGGTCTGTGGCGTGTCCCAAACATGATGCCTCTCTGAAATTCAACATAGAAATATCAGAGACTCGATCGAGCATACTCGCACTCGATAACGCAACCCTACTCTGCCTCCAATACCCAAAGGATTCTTACTTGGGCTGCCCACTGATCCGGTGTCGTCAGTAGTACGGGGCCTATACTACTGATTACACCGCATTAGCATTCACCCCAAGTCCTCCTCCTTGGATCCCGGAACGCAAGTACTCTATTCTCGCTATGCATTGGCTACCTACTCGCTCTCAAGGCATCTCATAGCAGTAGGATTCTCCTAGACTAAGGCATCACAAATCAAGCCACTCTAGTCCTAATATGAATACCAAGTCTACTCTAACATGCATAACATATCATAGCATATTTCATAACACATATTGTAAGGGTATTTCGGGGATTTTACCGTTCGGGCACTGGCTGACCGTACACACTGCTCCTTCTTTGGTTATCTCAAAACCTCTTACAAAACTTTGTGCTTTTATTATTGGAAATTTTTTTCTCAAATCCTCGGTTTGAGTTCAATTATGCCCGAAGGTGCACCCGGATCCCTCAAACCAAGGCTCTGATACCAACTTGTAACGACATGAATTTTCAAAACAATTTTTTTTTTAATTTTTCCAAACAACATAAACCATCATTCAATATTCTCAAATCTCATGTTTAGCAAATGTCATCATAATAAAAATACATCCCAAGATCATAAAATAAATCTTTCGTCAGTGTGTACAAATCATGCCTACGCCTTCCCACGGTCCTCGCTCGTACCTAAAACACATAACACAACAACTGTAAGCATAATGCTTAGTGAGTTCCCGAAAATACCACTTACACACATACGCCCTTCCACACCATGACCTTCCGGTCCATGTGTCTCAAGGGACTTCCATCACATCCTGGTAAACCTTCCGGTCCTACCCGTGTTGACCTTCCAGTCTATAACTCCCTGACCTTCCGGTCCACATCATAATGCCTTCCGGCCCATAACATAATGCATTCCGGCCCATAACAAGCATAGCATACATACCACATACAAAACGGTTAACTAATCACATACAATGCATATATCTTATATCATATCCGACCTTCCGATCACACATAAGTACCCTTCCAGGTAGAGTATAGTGAGAAGACACACCTCTGATATCTCGGTAAATCACTGACTCGGTAGAAATACGATCTTGCCTCCACCTAAACACATAAAGCAAATACTCCCATAAATATAACTATACTCCAACCTTTCTTAACATCCTCAGAAGGGTAAAAGACCATTTTACCCTTCTTCTGGCTCAAAAGGCCTCACTGCTAACCAAACCCTAAAAGTCAACCAAAGTCAACGGTCAAACTTTGACCCGACTCGGCGAGTGCACTTGGGCAACTCGGCGAGTCCACCTGTGTCCAATTAACTCTTTAGTCCCATTTAACATGTCGAGTCCCTCCCTTTACTCGAAGTGTCCCCAGGCAAGAATCGCGGGGCTACCCTGACTCAACTCGCCGAGTCCCAAGAACAACTCGGTGAGTACATGCCATGCACAAGTTCTATTGACCTCCTGAGGTCATATCTGTTCCTCAAATCCATAGATCTGACCTTCCCAAGCAATATAATCATGTAAAGCTCGAAACTTGATGCTTATATATATATATTATATATATATATATATATATATACATAATGGCATCAAATGGTGATTTAGTCCCAAAAATGACAATCTAAGTCCAATCACCCCACAAGGACTCATAAAGCTTCATGGATTGAAGTCTCTGGACCCATTTGAGTCCAGATCCATACACAAACTCGAGAGGGGACTAAATACTCTACATAATCTTCTTCTAATGGCCATAACAAAACCCAAACTCTATGAATCAACACCCAAAACTGGAGAAGGTCCGAAGGAATACCTTAATATAAAGCCTTTGATCTCTGAAGACACTAGCTTTGCACTTCCTTCAGGCTTCTTTTGCCTTGGTCACCTTTTCCTTCAAATTTTATCAACAATTGATCAACAATGGCCTTTCTTCTCTTCACAAGCGATCTAAGACTCTCTCTGGGGTGTAGTAGCCGCAATGGATGGCCATAAGGGCCTTTAAATAGGCTCCAACCCCGGAGGATTAGGGTTTCATTAAACAGCGTGGACTCGCTGAGTCCAATGTGAACTCGGATGATCAACCACGACCCTACTCGGCGAGTCTACGCATCAACTCACCGAGTTCCTTCACATAATCCAAAAATAGATATTAAAATAATTTACTTGGGATTCCGGATGTTACATATCCTCATCTTTTTGCATAGTTATTTGTAATAACTTAATTGCTTAAACTTTAATTTCGGGACAAAATTCCAGTTAATGCGGGGATGATGTGACAACCCGATATTTTCATTTGGTCAAACCCTAAATTCAATCATTCTAATTTATAAGTCAAGTTCATTTTTAATTATTATTGGCAAATTTAAATTACATTTGATTATTTTAATAATTAATCTTTAAATGAACGGGTGAAAGGATGTGTCGTCTCGAGTCTTGAAATTGAAAACCGCAAGTACTGTGTAGTTAAGGAATTCTCGGCCAAACTTTTATGTTTGGGCCAAAATTTACTTCAAAAATTGCAAACTCATGCTTAAGCATGAGTTTACTCCCCAAATGTACATCACTTCTCATTTTCACTCTAAAGAGTAAACTCCAAACTCTCTCAAGTATCATCCCGGTTTTCGCTCGATTTCCCAAAAACGTAAGTGTTTCTCGACTTGATTAGTTGATATAACATAACTTCTAGTGATTATACATCCTTTAATCCATCCATTTATGTGTTTTGACTAGTTTTCCAAAACACCAAGAACACACACTAGTGTTCTTGGACTTTTAGTTCATTACAAGCTTCCACAAAGTAAGTACTTCAATGCATGAGTCATTTAAAGCTTTCTATACATATTAATACCAAGGAAATGTCCCAAGAACACCAAGAACAAGGTGTTCACGGTTTTGGGAGGCTCCCAAAACCGTAAACACCAAATGACGTGCAAAGTGGTGCCTTAGGGTGCCTAGATGCGCCGCAATACCTTAGGGACTTGTCTAGATTCATCCTTGATGAGTTTATCACACAAAAAGCACCAAAACCTTACATTTTTATGTGTTTACGGTTTTGGGATCTCCCAAAAACGTAAACACCCCAAAAGGTGTATAAAAGTCCTATATTTATGTATAAAAGTCCCATATTTATTCCTTATGTCTAAAATCTAACCTAGACTATTACCATGATTGAGCTAAGGACTTGAAAACCCCCAAATACCATAAACATATGAGTTTAAGGTAGTAAACTTAAAGGAAAATGGTAAAGGGACCGTAAACTCCATTTAGGAGTGAAATGGTGCCCTAGATCCTTTCTAAGGCCTAACCACCAAGTAGAAATGCTTCAAAGGACTTGTAAAACCTCAAAACAACATATGGTCATAAAGTGTAGAGTTTATGACAGTAAACCCTTGAGTTTGTTGTCGTAAACTCCTTGGGTAATGGTCATGAAAACCGTAAACTCCAAAGGAGTTTACCCTTAAACCTCAAACACTCTAGCTTTGCCCTACAAACACTTAGATGCAACCCTTGTGATCTTTAAACACTTAAATCAAAGTGTTACCATGTTCTAGAGTGTCTTAACTTATATTACTAGAAATAAAGTGCCTAATTAGTTATATATATATATATATATATATATATATATTGATTATATGATAACTAGGCTCATTGTGTGTGTACAAGTCTCCACTTGTTACCTAGCATCGTATCTGACACATCAATCCAATCTACTCACTACAGGTGACTTCATACCCCTAAATTAATCTTTTAAATGTTTTCAAATATTTATAAATACTTTAATGGGTGGGATACAAGTAAAGTTACGATAGTTATTGTCTCAATCACATGTTATTAATAACTATCGACAAGTGAATCTCTTACTTTCAAACTGTTTTACTAAACTGTTTTACTTCAAATTGTCTTAAAATCTCTTTTACATATCAAATACTTTTGTGAAACTTCTTTATACTTTTATATTATCAATTTCATGTCTATGTATGTATAGTTATATAAGCAATGTTTAAAAGGCTTAGGAAGGCCTATCCGCCCTATTTCCTTTTCGCTCTTGAGATGTGGTCTAGTGGGATATCGAGTACGCATCCGAAGGTCGTTTAAATATTAGTTATATATTATGTGTACATATATAGTCATAAAGGTTCTTCCAGTTCTTTCAGTACCCTTGGGTAGCAAGGGTATACTCCCATGTTCATACGTACAAGTTATATTACTAGTAAACTACAATAGGCGTAGTTTAGGGTTTTACTAATACTAATACTAGAACAATGAATTATACAAAAAGTCAGTTCATACATGAGTCATAACTTATAGTGATGAGAAACAAACATAGAACAGAGTGATGAGAAACAAACATAGAACATAGTGATGAGAAACAAACATAGTACATAGTGATGAGAAACAAACATAATACATAGTGATGAGAAACAAACATAGTACATAGTGATGAGAAACAAACATAATACATAGTGATGAGAAACAAACATAATACATAGTGATGAGAAACAAACATACAGGCTAGACAGAGAAAAAACACACAATACAGCTAGCACATACATTACATATACATTACATTCAGTTATGTGAGCCATTAAACGGGTCATGGCACTACCTCCCATGACCGTTTTTGTATCCAGAATCTCCTTAATTGGGGAGCGTATGAGTTTGCGTATAGATCTATACTGGATTGACTATCCTACACCTTGCTTCTCGCTACAGTAGGACTTGCAATTCTACAGGTGCCAAATGTCATTTCTTACGGCATCTTACATCGTCATTTTCTATTGAGTCGGTAGCAGGGTACAAGCCGATCACATGGTACTTTAAATAACAATTGGTTTAAGGTCGTTAGTACAGCAGTAGTTACTTAATACAACACTATAGTAGGATAGTATTTTTCCTATTACATTCACTTCGTGAACATTCACACGATGCATCGTAATGTAAAAACTATCTTTTTGGATAATGATAGTTGGATTTGGGAAAATACACACTCTTACAAGAAACACACACAGTTACTAGATGCCTTGGTAGAATGCAACTTTTAGTAGGAAACATAAGGTTTTCTAGGATAGTTCAAACAAATACAAACTTTACAAAACTTATACCTTACATCTTACAAACATCTTACAAATGCTTTCATATAAACATAGACACTAATATACTTATGATCTCACCAACATTAAGGTAATACTCGCTTTCAAAATAACTTGTATTCTCAGGTCACCACTAGACAGGTACAGGTGTCGGGATTTTGAGAAGATGGAGTTCGTTCAAGACTCATCTTTTACTTTGATATGTATATTTTTGGTGTTTATAACTTTGACTAAACACACATGTATGAAAGTATATTATTAATGCAATGGATGATGTTGTTGCTTGTTTACTACTATTCATTGTTGTGATACTGTACATGACGTCCTCCGCCCCCGAACGATTCCGCCGTTCAGATTTTGGGGTGTTACACGATTTCACTCCTAAATGGAGTTTACGGTCCGTTTACCATTTCCCTTTGAGTTTACTACCATAAACACATAAGTTTTATGGTATTTGGGGTGTTTTCAAGTCCTTAGCTCAACATGGTTGTAACAGCCCGAATCCCTAGGTATCTTCATTTCATATATTTTTGTCATTCTGTGAGGGGACTCGGCGAGTTGGTAGTCGAACTCGCCGAGTCGGGTCGCGTTTTTGAGCGGGGGTTCGCATCCGGACTCGGCGAGTCCAAGGGATGGACTCGGCGAGTCCACGCTGTTTGATGAAACCCTAATTTCCCGATCCTAAGCCCTATTTAAAGGACCTTATGGCCCTCATATGCGGCCACCTTGAACCCTAAGAGCCTCCATACGTCTGTAAGCCCTTGTGAGTGTGTTTGAAGGCCTTTTGTTCATCATTTTGTGTGATATTGCAAGGAAAGGAGGGAGAGGAGCAAGCTTGAAGTGTTGGGGAGCTTAGATCTGTTGCTATTTCATCAAGGGGGTCTTCTTGAGGTAATTTTCTGAGCCAATCTTCGTGTTTTGTGTTGATGGGCCAAATCTAGGGTTTCTTCTTGCATTTCTTGGCTTGAATAAGAAGTATGAGAGGTCCCATGGAGATATGGAACCAAGATCTGGACTTAAGCATGTCCAGGAGACCCCTCATGACAAGCTTTATGTCCATTCTTTTGAGTTAGAAGCTAAACTTGCCAAATAAGTGGTTGTTTCTTCAAAGTAAGCCTTGTATGCATTGCATGGCAACCAAGACTAAGACTTTACATGACAAATAAGCTTGGGAAGGCCAGATCTATGTATGTATGGAACGGATCTGACCGCAAAAGCCAGTTTTAGCTGGTGCATGGCATGGACTCGCCGAGTCTGAAGAACAGACTCGACAAGTCGCTTGAAGATTGTCCTTGAGACCATCCTGTGTGTAGTCCGGACTGAGTTGTGGGCGACTCAGTGAGTCGCAGAGAGTTGGAAAGGTTTTGACAGGTGGACCGAGTCAGGTTGGGACTCGCCGAGTTAACCTTCGACTCGGCGAGTTGAGTCGCGGTGGCCCTGTGATTCAGGCCCAGGTGGAACTCGTCGAGTCGGGGGAGTACTCGACGAGTCAAAGGGAAAATTCTTGAGTGTGACAACCCTATTTTTCCCAAAAACATTGTAAACACTCGAAAGCTAAAAACAACGAAATTAACCTCAAAAATAAAGTGTTCAGATATCTAAGTTGGGATGCATCGAATATTAGATATCATGCCCAGGTTTCCAAAAACATAAAGAACACTCAAAACCGAGTTATATTGAAGAAATTATAACCACTCGTATAATTACGACACGACGTTAAAACATAATTTGATGTAAAAAGTGAAATCTCAATAAAATACATTTTAGCCTTAAAGTATCTAAACAAAAGTCGTAGATCTCGTTGAAAGATGAGCGTGCATAAAAAGATCGCCCAATTTGGACCTCGTATGAAGAAGTTACGAATTTTCAAAGTTTCGCAACAGTAGTAAAAGGCTAAAAACTCGGATTGAAGATCGAGTATTATTTAGCTATCGCCACCTAAATGGAAGTTGAAGATCTCCTCGGTGATAATAAAACAATAAAAAGACAAACGAAAACCGACGTCGAATAAAGAATCTATGAAATTGTAACGAACTTTAGGAGGCCCGACCTATTAAAATTATATCATTAAAAATAAAGTCAAAACTAGCCGACAGAGTCTAAATGAAAGTGGTAGAGCATAATCTCACCTACGCGTGGATATAAAGAACGCGAAAAACGGAGCTCGTACGCGAAAGTTACGGAATTTAGAAGTTAGAAGCAGGGATTACGCCCCGCGTAATCTGGGAGTACGCCCCGCGTACTAGACCCAGGGTCGAGTCCCATCGGCCCGCCCAAGCTACGCCTAGCTAGCCAGGAGTCGTAAGCCATGACGCCTTATTACGCCCCGCGTAACCGAAGTACGCCCCGCGTACTCCGGCAGTACGCGCCGCGTACGGGGGTTTTCAGCCCTATCCACCCCCGAATGTTTCCGCCATTCTGGTTTGGGGGTGTGACAGATTGGTATCAGAGCATTGTTTATAGTGAACTAAGTATATCAAACCACATAAGATATACAAACTATAAATACAACGGGAACCAAAAACCCTCTGATAACAACATTTTCATAGAAATATATTTTCTTTTAAATATATACATTTTTACCGCACGTATCAGTCTCGCGTCATGACAAGTTTTTCTAAAAAGTAGTATGGCAAGTTGCAATACCACGATTGAGCCTTGGGGTATGTAATCAAATCAAGAATAAATATAGCCTGATCAACTATATTTATCCTGGATTTGGCCAATATACGTCGAGGAATGGTCGTAGTAGTCGATAAGCCAAAAACTTATAAAATCTAAATTCGCTAAATTGAAATAATATAAGTCTATTATTAAACAATAAAACATTGCGCTCAGTAAAGATATAAATAGGCTTAGGAATTCGTTAATTAGAAATTCTTTTCTTATAAAAATCTCATACCTCTATCCCAGTACAGACAAATGGCCGGATTTCCTTTACCGGGAGACCCCTACTACCTTAATCAAGGTAACGGCGGCTGGATAGAAGAAGACCCGGAGGAAGACCCAGAGGAAATCGAAGAAGAAATCGAAGAAGAGGTCGAAGAAGAATTCGAAATCGAAGTCGGAGAGGAATACGAAGTCGACGAGGAGATCGTGGAAATTTCTAGCGGAACAGATTCCGAACCAGAAGTAATTGACCCTCCCATCCCACATCCTCCAGTGATCAGGCCACATCAACCGGGACCCATTCCCATATGGGGAAGCCACCTCTACTACTGGAGCCGTCAGCAAGGCGTGCGTCCTCCATTTGGCATGTGTCGGGATTTTTACAACGTCAGTGGAGGAGGCTCAGCTGATCGAGCACTTCCCGTTGTCGTGAACGCTATAGCTAACCAGAACTACCATGCAGACCAACAAGCAACCCGAATTCGAGAGATCAATGCTGCTACCCAAGGTAACGCCTCCGACATCAGCCGTTTGGACGGACTACATGAGAATCTCCAAATCTACACGGGGACACTACAGAACCAAATGATAACAGCTCTAGATGATATAAGAGAGATGAAAGAACAACAAGCGGAATTCGAGAGGCGACTGATGGGAGTCAAACGGTCAGATGCCGAATCCAGCTCCAAACGCCACAAGTAGAGTTTGTTCAAGCTCCAACAAATTTTGATATAGACTAGGACCGCGGATAAAAGTTTTTCTCTTATTTCCTTTTGTATCTGTAAAACGGAGACCTCTTAAATAGGTCAAATTTTCCTAGAAGCCTAAAGAAACACACCTTAGGTGTGATGTATATATATATATATATGCAGTGCCTCTTTATATACCTCTCGAAATTAATTAAATTGTTATATCTAATTTGAAACCAAAAACTAAAGTCAAAACAAATTACAAGATACGACTAACCCTCAATTACACGATTGTCAAGACATTAGAAACTTATAGTATTCATTCTTATTTTCTCTACCAGAACATGCCTCCTCGTAGAACAACACGCAGAAACTCAACTCCAGCACCACCTCCACCACCTCCTCCAACTATGGATGCAGCTATGTTCCAAACTGCTGTAACGGCCGCTGTAACCGCGGCGATGGCTCAAATGAGCAATAATGGGTCGGGAGGTGTAATAAATAGCTTTACCAACGGCCCAAGCCAAGGCCGTACTGGAGTCTGCACTTACAAAGACTTCACTAATGGAAAACCTATTCCCTTTTATGGAACTGGAGGAGTGTTGGCTCTGTCCCAATGGATAGAGAAGACGGAAGCCGTATTTGAAATTTGCGCATGCCCAGAAGAAAGCAAAGTAAAATTTGCTGCCTGTACATTCTCGAAACGCGCCTTGACATGGTGGAACGGCCACGTCAAGACACTAACCCTGGTGGTGGCGAACTCCATGGGTTGGGAGAATTTGAAGCGAATGCTCCTACGGGAATACTGCCCAAGGGGCGAAATTCAGAAGCTGGAACAAGAATTGTGGAACCTTTCGATGAAAGGATCGGACATCGCAGGCTACACCAATAGGTTCAGCGATTTGATAACGCTTTGTCCTGGGATGTTAATTCTAGAAAGCCAAAAAGTGGAGAGATACATCTGGGGATTATCACCCCAACTGCGAGGAAGTGTGCTAGCTTCAAAGCCCATGACCTTCGACAGTGCCAAAGAACTGGCGCAATCTCTTGTGGATCATGGCGTTTGCCAAGGAGTCACGACTATCGCAACTGAACCAACCAAAGGGAACAATGACAACAATAACAACAGCAAGAAGAAATACTGGAACAAGAGGAAGGGACTAACCTCTCAAGAACCTTCAAAGAGACAAATGGTGGCGGTTCATGCTGCTACTACTCCCAGCACAACTCCTACAACTTCGACGCCAACAAAACAATATGCAGGGAACTTGCCAAAGTGCAGCAAATGCAACTACCATCACCACGGAAATTGCCGCGAAATGTACTGTAAGAACTGTGACAGGAAAGGGCACACAGCCCGTTTCTGTAAGGCACCAGCGCGGCCATTCACTCAAGTTCCTAGTACTGGGGTAAGTCAAGCCTATTATCGATGTGGAAAAACCGGGCATTTCAAGAGGGACTGCCCCAAGACAAGGAATGTTGGTGGTATTGGGAGAGTGCTGGCGATAGGTCAAAATGAAGCAATAACTGATCCAACAGTAGTTACGGGTACGTTTCTCCTCAACAACATTTATGCATGCATACTATTTGATTGCGGTGCGGAGAGAAGTTTTGTGAGCCATAAATTCAAACATCTACTTAACCAGAGACCCCAACCACTTAATAAAATATTCACTGTAGAAATGGCTAATGGAAAAACAGAAAGCACAAGTGATATGTACGTCGAGTGCACATTAAATTTAAACGAACATTTATTTCCAATCGACCTTATGCCCATTTCGATAAGAAGTTTTGATATAATCATCGGTATGGACTGGCTGAGTCTTCACCATGCCGACATCCTTTGCCATGAAAAGGCCGTTCGTCTCAATCTTCCCAACGGTGAAAATCTCATCATATATGGAGACAAACCTAGTGCAAAATTACAAATCATCTCCTGTATTAAAGCACGAAAATATCTTCGCAAGGAATACCATGCCTTTCTAGCCCACGTAGTAGACCAGAAGAAAGAACCAAAGAACATTAAAGATATTCCAGAAGTCTGCAACTTCCCAGACATTTTCCCAGAAGATCTCCCAGGAATCCCACCAGAACGTCAAGTCGAATTCAGAATCGACTTGATTCCCGGAGCCACCCCAGTAGCAAAGTCACCGTACCGTTTAGCTCCAGCCGAGATGCAGGAACTGTCCAGTCAATTGAACGAGCTGTTGAGCAAGGGATTCATTAGGCCAAGTTTCTCACCATGGGGTGCACCAGTCCTGTTCGTGAAAAAGAAGGACGGATCTTTTCGCATGTGCATCGACTATCGAGAACTGAACAAACTGACAATCAAGAACCGATATCCCCTTCCACGTATAGATGATCTTTTTGACCAACTACAAGGAGCGAGCTACTTCTCGAAAATCGACCTAAGATCCGGTTATCACCAGCTACGAGTACTAGAAGGAGACATCCCCAAAACAGCTTTCCGAACACGATATGGTCACTACGAGTTTGTAGTGATGCCCTTCGGATTGACAAACACTCCAGCAGTGTTCATGGATTTGATGAACCGAGTATGTCGCCCCTTCCTGGACAAATTCGTGATCGTGTTCATAGATGATATACTCATCTATTCTAGAAACCAGGAAGAACACAGCCAACATCTCCGCCAAGTTCTGGAAACATTAAGGGCAGAGAAACTTTATGCAAAATTTTCCAAGTGCGAATTTTGGATTCGAGAGGTGGATTTTCTAGGACACGTAGTAAGCAAGGAAGGAATACACGTGGATCCCTCGAAGATCAAGGCAATAGAGAATTGGACGATCCCAAGAACCCCTACCGAGATCCGACAATTTTTAGGACTCGCCGGGTATTACCGAAGGTTCATACAAAATTTTTCCAAGATTGCCAAGCCACTCACCACACTAACTCAGAAAAATGTGACCTTCGACTGGGGAGAAAAACAAGATGCCGCATTTCAAACGCTAAAACGAGCATTGTGTAGTGCGCCCATCCTAACCCTGCCAGAAGGGACGGAGGACTTCGTGGTCTATTGTGATGCATCAAACCAAGGACTCGGGTGTGTCCTGATGCAACGAGGGAAGGTCATCGCCTATGCCTCAAGACAACTAAAGACGCATGAAGTGAACTACACAACGCACGATCTTGAGCTAGGAGCAGTCGTTTTTGCTCTAAAAATATGGAGACACTACCTCTACGGCACAAAATGCACGATCTTCACTGACCATAAAAGCCTTCAACATATTCTCAACCAGAAAGAACTCAACATGAGACAAAGATGGTGGGTAGAGCTACTAAGTGATTACGAATGCGAAATTCGATATCACCCCGAAAAAGCTAATGTAGTGGCGGATGCACTCAGTAGGAAGGAATACTCAAGTCGCCGAGTGAAGTCCCTAACTATGACGATCCATTCCCACCTGTCCACGCAAATCAAGGAAGCCCAAATGGAAGCCTTGAAAGCTGAAAATGTGGCAGGAGAAACCCTAAGGGGGATGGATAAGAATCTTGAAACCAAGAACGACGGAGTTCATTATTTCATGGATCGAATATGGACACCAAAGTTTGGTGGATTCAGAGAAATCGTCATGGACGAAGCCCATAAAACACGATACTCCATACACCCCGGCTCCGACAAGATGTATCTCGACCTCAAGAAGTTGTACTGGTGGCCGAACATGAAAGCCGAAATTGCTACCTACGTGAATAAATGTCTGACGTGCGCTAAGGTCAAAATAGAATACCAAAAGCCTTCAGGTTTATTACAACAACCAGAAATACCCGAATGGAAGTGGGAGCGGATAACTATGGATTTCATAACCAAGTTACCCAAAACGACAAACGGACTCGACACCATTTGGGTAATTGTCGACAGGTTAACTAAATCAGCGCATTTCCTACCGATCAAAGAGACGGATAAATTGGAGAAGTTAACAAGGACGTACCTCAGGGAAATTGTACGACTGCACGGTGTGCCCGTATCCATTATCTCGGACCGAGATAGTAGATTCACCTCGAGATTCTGGCAGTCGCTCCAAAGAGCCTTGGGGACAAGACTAGACATGAGTACCGCCTATCACCCTCAAACCGACGGCCAGAGCGAGAGAACCATACAAACCCTAGAAGACATGCTGAGAGCCTGCGTAATCGATTTCGGCAAAGCATGGGACACACATCTACCCTTGGTTGAGTTCTCGTACAACAATAGCTACCACACCAGTATCAAAGCTGCCCCGTTCGAAGCCCTCTATGGCCGCAAGTGCAGGTCACCTTTATGCTGGGCCGAAGTGGGAGACACCCAACTAGCAAAAGGACAAGCAACTGACAACACACTTACTGGGCCAGAAATCATACGGGAAACTACGGAGAAGATTGTTCAAATCCGAGAACGTCCAAAGGCATCAAGGGATAGACAAAAGAGTTATGCAGATAAGAGACGAAAACCCTTGGAATTCCAAGTTGGAGACCGTGTCCTACTAAAAGTCTCGCCTTGGAAAGGATTGATACGCTTCGGAAAACGAGGGAAACTGAACCCCAGATACATCGGACCATTCGAGATCCTTGCGAGGATCGGTCCAGTGGCTTACAAACTTAGACTACCTCAGGAACTCCACAATGTACACCCTACCTTTCATGTATCGAACCTGAAGAAATGCTTATCCAACGAGACCCTTGTCGTCCCTCTAGACGAAATCGCAATAAACGAAAACCTCCAATTTGTAGAGGAACCGGTAGAGATCATGGATCGGGAAGTCAAAAGGACTAAACAAAGCCGCATACCTATCGTAAAGGTCCGCTGGAACGCCAAGCGAGGACCTGAATACACCTGGGAACGAGAGGATCAAATGAAACAAAAGTACCCGCATCTTTTTCCTAAATTGTAATATTGATCTTAGATTAAATTTCGGGACGAAATTCCCTTTAACAGGGGGATGATGTGACAACCCTATTTTTCCCAAAAACATTGTAAACACTCGAAAGCTAAAAACAACGAAATTAACCTCGAAAATAAAGTGTTCAGATATCTAAGTTGGGATGCATCGAATATTAGATATCATGCCCAGGTTTCCAAAAACATAAAGAACACTCAAAACCGAGTTATATTGAAGAAATTATAACCACTCGTATAATTACGACACGACGTTAAAACATAATTTGATGTAAAAAGTGAAATCTCAATAAAATACATTTTAGCCTTAAAGTATCTAAACAAAAGTCGTAGATCTCGTTGAAAGATGAGCGTGCATAAAAAGATCGCCCAATTTGGACCTCGTATGAAGAAGTTACGAATTTTCAAAGTTTCGCAACAGTAGTAAAAGGCTAAAAACTCGGATTGAAGATCGAGTATTATTTAGCTATCGCCACCTAAATGGAAGTTGAAGATCTCCTCGGTGATAATAAAACAATAAAAAGACAAACGAAAACCGACGTCGAATAAAGAATCTATGAAATTGTAACGAACTTTAGGAGGCCCGACCTATTAAAATTATATCATTAAAAATAAAGTCAAAACTAGCCGACGGAGTCTAAATGAAAGTGGTAGAGCATAATCTCACCTACACGTGGATATAAAGAACGCGAAAAACGGACCTCGTACGCGAAAGTTACGGAATTTAGAAGTTAGAAGCAGGGATTACGCCCCGCGTAATCTGGGAGTACGCCCCGCGTACTAGACCCAGGGTCAAGTCCCATCGGCCCGCCCAAGCTACGCCTAGCTAGCCAGGAGTCGTAAGCCATGACGCCTTATTACGCCCCGCGTAACCGAAGTACGCCCCGCGTACTCCGGCAGTACGCGCCGCGTACGGGGGTTTTCAGCCCTATAAATAGAGGGCATAAGGCTCGAGTTTTGGCACACCTTCACCATTTCTCAGACATTCTCCCAGCTCCAGAGACCCTTTTCTCACCTCGGTTTCCGCACTCGAGCCCTGACGAAAGATTTACGTTGCAGAAGTTCCCGAAGAACCCGACGACGCAACTATCCGAGATCGAAACTCTGCTCAACTCTAGCCCCTCTCTTCAAACTTAACGAGTGAGTTCATACCCCTACTTTTAAATCCTTTTACATGTTTTAGGGGGGGAATACAAGTACATTACACGTTAAAAGTATCGTTTTCTAAACATAAATGCAATTTCTAACTTCGAATATCGATACAAACATCTTATGTATACAAGGGCAATTATATCACTAAGTTATGTCTACGAAATGGAACATACTATCTGAAGAACTATAATGGGTATAGTTAGCAAGTCAATCCTACATTTTTATACAATTTGAAAAACGAAACACTTTCAAAAAAGGAGGAAAGTCATTTCATTGTAAATCTATTTATACTAGGTAAATGTGAGACATTTAAACTTCAACGTACATTTTTGTACGCATTTCAAGTCCTGTATTATATACCATAATCTCTTGGAGGGAGAGCGTGATACTTGTGTATAGATCTATACGGGATTGACAATCCCGCACCTAAACTACTAGCTATAGTTAGACCGGCAGGTCTGGGGTGACAAATGTCATAACACTGCAACACTTGAAGAATGTTGTTACAGGCCGTCAGTGTCAATAGTATGGTTATAAAACTCACATAAAAAGTATAAAACAAGATTGATTTACAAGGTTCATATGTGCATCGCAGTATTTCTACATTATATTTTCATACTAAATTATTGTTATCAATTGTTTATAAAAGTTACTAACACATTCCAACTTTGGAACCTTTTACATTTTACAAGAAAATATTGGATTTTCTAAAGATCTCGTTTACCAAATTACTACCAAAGGAATATACTTTTCAACTCGGAACACTCATGAACTCACCAACTTAAATGGTGACACTTTTCAAAACCACTTGTATTTCTCAGGGAATCAGTGATACATGTAAACTACCAGCTTTTGGAAGAAGGAACACAAAGGATGATTTTATCATTAAACATTTATTCATCATATTGTAATATTCTTTTGATAACATGTATAACGCAACAATACACGTTTTCATTGTTATATATATGATGGTTGTGTTACTTTCTTTGCAATATTCAATCATTGTGATACTACGTGAAGTCATCCACCCCCGAATGTTTTCGCCATTCTGGTTTGGGGGTGTGACATTGAGAGTTGGTAAAAACGCGTAGACTCGCCGAGTCGCTATTGTGCACTCGCCGAGTCTGGTCCGAATTGTCTAAAGACTGCTGACCAAGTCAACCTGTGTTGACTTGATATGGATGGTCCACCTTAGTGGTACAAGTAATAATTATAGATTTATAATATCATAGGAGGATTGCAGCTCGAGGGTTCGAGCCCGAGTGATTCCAGGATTCACGATTAGCGACTTAGCGAGGCATACGAGGTGAGTCTTCTCACTATACTGTACCCGGAAGGGTTTTGACTGTGTGACCGGAAGGTCGAATATGATATGAAGTATATGCCTTATGTGTGTTAAGTTATTTGCTATATGTGTCCTGTATGATATGTTTGATATGGGCCGAAAGGCGTAGTCATATGGACTATAAGGGTTGACGTGGATAGGACCGGAAGGTTTACCCAGTCGGGACGAAAGTCCCCTGAGACACATGGACCGAAAGGTCAAGGCCTGGAAAGGCGTATGTGCGTATGTTGTATTTTGGGAACTCACTAAGCTTTATGCTTACAGTTGTTGCATTATGTGTTTCAGGTATGAGTGAGGACCGTGGGAAGGCGCCAGCGTGACCGTACACACACTCGGGGAAAACTATTTTATCTTTTGTTATGTAATCGGTTGTGACTACATTGTTACTTTGGAATCTAAACTTATTACTCATGTTTTGATGGTTGTAAAAATGAAAATTTTTGGATGGAAATTTTATGACGTTACAAGTTGGTATCAGAGCCTTGGTTTGAGGGATTCGGGTACACCTTCGGGCGTAACTGAACTCAAACCGGGGATTTAAGAAAATTTAAAATTTTTGACAAATGAGACGACCAAAGAAGAAAAAGTGTGTACGGTCAGCCAGCGCCCGAACGGTAAAAATCCCCAAAATACTCTTATTATATGTGTTACGATACATGATATGATATGATACGCATGCTAGTAGACTAGGTATACATATTAGGACTAGAGTGGCCTGATCTTGTGATGCCTTAGTCTAGGGAAACTTGCTTCTATGAGGTGCTCGAGAGCGAGTGAGTAACTAGAGTATGATAAGAATAGAGTGCTTAGGATTCGTGGTTTGGGGAGGAGGACTTGGGGTGAATACCGACATGGTGTAATTGGTAGTATTGGGCCCGTACTACCAAGGACACCGGGTCAGTAGGCAGCCCAAGTAAGAACCCCTGAGTATCAGAGACTGAGTAGGACTGCGTTATCGAGTGCAATTTTGCCCGATAGAGTCTCTGATATTTTAATGTTGTATTCCAGAGACATCATGGTTGGACCACGACACAGACCCGACACGAGTGGAGTGACTGACGAGGAGCTTCGTCAGATGATTCATGAGGAGGTAGCTTCAGCGATCCGGGCCGAGATTCCGGAGATGTTTGGGTCTATTAAGACCACGCTGATGGAGAAATTTGATGAGCGGTACGCCGCGTTGTCTGAGGCTGCCGCCGCTGCAGCTACCGCAGCTGTGGCTGCTGCCAGACCCCAGGGGGGTGACTCGTTGCTGTTTCGGGAGTTCAGCAACACGAAACCACCAGAGTTTGACGGGACGCAGGATCCGATTGCTGCGATGAGGTGGATTGCTGATATTGAGGGATGCTTCTATACTTGTTCATGTCCGGAGCATCTGAGGGTGCGGTTCGCCTTGAACCAGCTCCACCTGGGAGCAAAGGATTGGTGGAAGTTCGTGACGGCGAACTTCACTCTTGCGGAGGTTTCAGCCATGACTTGGGAGAGATTTACTGCTATGTTCAGAGACGAGTATGTTCCCTCGGTAGAGAGGGAACGATTGGTTCAGGAGTTCTTGACCCTCAAGCAGGGTAATGATTCAGTTACAGTGATCACGCGGAAGTTTCACGAGAGGGCGATGTTCTGCCCCGAGCAGGTGTCCATGGAGCAGGCTCGGATGAGCCGGTATTTGGGAGTGCTAAGGAGAGACATCCAGGAGTTCATATCGAACTCGTCATATCAGACTTTTGCTGAGCTTCAGGCGAATGCCAGGAAGAGCGAGATCGAGTTGGAGACCCAGGCCAGGGAGGAGGTCGAGTCTCAACGGGTGGATCGGCAGCCGGCTCAGTCGCAGCCGTCAGCCAAGCGGACCAAGTCCACTGAGTTGAGATCCAGAGGACAGAAGAGCCGCACTTGTGGGAAGTGCGGCAAGGGTCACGAGGGGGCATGTCGATCGGGTGCTTGCTACAAGTGTGGCAAGGAGGGGCACATTGCGAGGGATTGCCCCAAGGGATTTATGGTTTGCTTCCATTGCAACCAGACTGGCCATCGGAGGCCGAGTGCCCCCAGCTTCGCCAGGGATCTTTGCCTACTGCCAGGGTTCCTGAGGTTCGGCCAGTGAAGACCGAGGCCCCGAAGGCTCGTGGGAGAGCCTTCCAGTTGACTGCGGAGGAGGTCCGCGCGGTGCCTGATGTAGTGGCCGGTATGTATTCTTTCATGTATTTACTTTTATGCTGAGATATTATGCTTATATTACTATCTGCGTAGGTACTTTTCTTGTGAATCATGTGCCTGCTTTGGTATTATTCGACTCAGGTGCGAGTCGGTCCTTTGTTTCGTTGGCTTTTAGCCAGCACATCGATATCGATCGGGAGACGATGAGTCGTCCCCTGCGAGTTGCTATAGCAAACGAGAGAGCGGTATACGCCACCGAGGTGATTCGAGGATGCGTGCTCGAGATTTTTGGGGTCGAGTTTCCTATAGACTTGGTCCCTATAGCTATGGGGGATGTTTGCATTATCGTGGGCATGGATTGGTTGAGTAAGTTTGGAGCAGTCATTGACTGCGAGAGACAGCTGGTGATGATTCGAGACCCTAGTGGGGGAGTGCTCACGGTTTATGGCGAAGGGACCCGGTGTGGGTCGGCGTTTTGTTCAGCGGCCAGGGCAAGGCAGAGTCTGCAGCAGGGCTGTGATGGATTCATAGCCTATGTGATGGATACTCGTGTGACCGCGGAGAGGCCCAATTCGATTGAAGACGTTCCGGTTGTATGCGAGTTTGCAGATGTGTTCCCCGAGGAGTTACCAGGTGTGCCTCCGGAGAGGCAAGTGGAGTTTCGTATCGATTTGGTTCTAGGAGCGGCGCCCATCGCCAAGGCGCCTTACCGTCTCGCTCCACCGGAAATGCAGGAATTATCCTCGCAGCTTCAAGAGCTGTTGGGGAAGGGATTCATTCGACCGAGTAGTTCGCCTTGGGGAGCGCTGATTTTGTTCGTCAAGAAGAAGGATGGTTCACATTGGATGTGTATCGATTATCGGGAGTTAAACAAGTTGACGATTAAGAACCGATACCCGTTACCTAGGATCGACAATCTGTTCGATCAGTTGCAGGGGGCATCTTGGTTTTCCAAGATTGACTTGAGGTCGGGATATCATCAAATGAGGGTTCGCGAGGAGGATATCCAAAAGACTGCCTTCAGGACTCGTTATGGACATTATGAGTTTGCCGTGATGCCTTTTGGGCTCACCAATGCCCCGGCCACATTCATGGATCTCATGAATAGGGTGTGCCGACCGATGCTGGATCGGTCGGTGATCGTATTCATCGATGATATTTTGGTGTATTCGAGGACTAGGGACCAGCATGAGGAACATTTGCGAGAGATTCTTCGGGTTTTGAGATCGGAGAGACTGTATGCCAAGTTCTCCAAGTGTGATTTCTGGTTACGAGAGGTCCAATTCCTCGGGCATCTTGTGAACTAGAAGGGGATATTGGTCGACCCGACCAAGATTGAGGCGGTGTTGAGGTGGGAGGTGCCGAGATCACCCACCGAGATCAGGAGTTTTCTGGGTTTGGCTGGATATTACCGCAGATTTATCAAGGAGTTCTCCAAGATCGTTGTGCCACTTACTAGGATGACCCGGAAGGGTGTTGCGTTTTCATGGGGACCGGAGCAGCAGTCTTTATTTGAGACGCTTCGTCAGAAATTGTGCGAGGCTCCAGTGCTTGCACTCCCGGAAGGGATGGAGGATTTTGTGGTATACTGTGATGCCTCTATATCGGGTTTGGGGGCGGTACTTATGCAGAGGGGTCATGTGATAGCGTACGCTTCGAGGCAGTTGAAGCCTCATGAGTCGAGATATCCCACGCACGACCTGGAATTGGGGGCGGTGGTGTTTGCCCTCAAGATCTGGCGACACTATTTGTACGGGGTTCGGTGTACGATTTACACGGACCATAAGAGCTTGAAATACTTGATGGATCAGCCAAATCTGAATATGCGGCAGAGGAGGTGGTTGGATGTGGTGAAGGATTACGATTGTGAGATCCTGTACCACCCGGGCAAGGCTAATGTGGTAGCCGACGCATTGAGCCGTAGGGCGGATAGCGCCCCTATCCGAGATATTTGTATGAGGTTGACGGTTTTGACCCCGATTCTGGACATTATTCGAGGGGCTCAGATGGAGGCTGCAAAGCCGAAACACTAGAAGAAGGAACGGGTGGTAGGTCAGGTATCAGGATTTGTTACGGATGGTTGAGGGCTTATGACTTGTCAGGGACGGATTTGGGTGCCGTTTGTGGGCGGTGCGCGCACTATTTTGATGGAGGAAGCACATCGATCGAAATTCTCGATTCATCCTGGTGCTACGAAAATGTATTTGGATCTCAAGAAGGAGTACTGGTGGCCATGTATGAAAAATGATGTCGCTTGGTTCGTCGAGAGGTGCTTGACTTGTCGGCAGGTCAAGGCCGAACACCAGCGACCGCACGGTAAGCTGCAACCGCTAGAGATTCCCGAATGGAAGTGGGAACAAATCTCTATGGATTTCATCACCAAGTTACCGCGAACGGCGAGAGGAGTCGATGCGATTTGGGTAATTGTGGATCGGCTGACAAAGAGCGCTCATTTTCTAGCTATTAGTGAGAGCTCTTATGCGGAGAAGTTGGCTGAGTTATATGTGAGGGAAGTAGTATCTCGGCACGGGGTGCCGATCTCGATTATTTCGGACCGCGACGTGCTTTTCACTTCCAGGTCCTGGAAGAAATTCCATGAAGAGTTGGGTACTAGGTTACATTTCAGTACGGCATATCATCCTCAGACAGACGGCTAGAGTGAACGGAAAATTCAGACACTCGAGGACATGCTTCGGGCATGTGTGTTGGACTTCGGAGGGAGCTGGGACACCTATCTACCTTTAGCAGAGTTCTCATATAACAACAGCCATCATTCGAGCATTGGTATGCCGCCCTTTGAGCTGTTGTATGGGCGGAGGTGTCGCACCCCCATCTGTTGGGGTGAGGTGGGACAACAGGTTATGGGTAGCACGGAGATCATGCTTTAGACGACCGAGCAAATTCAGATGGTCAGGCAAAGGTTGTTGACCGCTCAGAGCCGGCAGAAGAGTTATGCAGACAGGCGACGGTCCGAGCTTGAGTTCCAAGTTGGTGATCTCGTGCTCCTGAAGGTCTCTCCTTGGAAAGGAGTGATTCGGTTCAGGAAGAGGGGCAAATTGGGGCCCCGGTATATTGATCCTTCCCGTGTGATCGCAAGGGTGGGTCGGGTAGCCTACCGTTTAGACTTGCCAGCAGAGTTAGGACAGATTCACGATACTTTCCATGTGTCGCAACTGCGGAAATGTATAGCCGACGAATCAGCGGTGGTTCTGTTAGGGGATATTCAGGTGGATGCAAGTCAGAATTATGCTGAATGACCTGTGGCCATCAAAGATCGGAAGATCAAGGTTTTGAGAAACAAGGAGGTACCCCTGGTATTGGTTCAGTGGCAGCATCGGAAGGGATCAGAGATGACCTGGGAGCCGGAACATGAGATGCGGGAGCAGCATCCGGAGCTTTTTGCCTAAGCGGGACTTCGAGGGCGAAGTCTTATTCTAGTGGGGGAGATTTGTAACAGCCCGAATCCCTAGGTATCTTCATTTCATATATTTTTGTCATTCTGTGAGGGGACTCGGCGAGTTGGTAGTCGAACTCGCCGAGTCGGGTCGCGTTTTTGAGCGGGGGTTCGCATCCGGACTCGGCGAGTCCAAGGGATGGACTCGGCGAGTCCGCGCTGTTTGATGAAACCCTAATTTCCCGATCCTAAGCCCTATTTAAAGGACCTTATGGCCCTCATATGCGGCCACCTTGAACCCTAAGAGCCTACATACGTCTGTAAGCCCTTGTGAGTGTGTTTGAAGGCCTTTTGTTCATCATTTTGTGTGATATTGCAAGGAAAGGAGGGAGAGGAGCAAGCTTGAAGTGTTGGGGAGCTTAGATCTGTTGCTATTTCATCAAGGGGGTCTTCTTGAGGTAATTTTCTGAGCCAATCTTCGTGTTTTGTGTTGATGGGCCAAATCTAGGGTTTCTTCTTGCATTTCTTGGCTTGAATAAGAAGTATGAGAGGTCCCATGGAGACATGGAACCTAGATCTGGACTTAAGCAGGTCCAGGAGACCCCTCATGACAGGCTTTATGTCCATTCTTTTGAGTTAGAAGCTAAACTTGCCAAATAAGTGGTTGTTTCTTCAAAGTAAGCCTTGTATGCATTGCATGGCAACCAAGACTAAGACTTTACGTGACAAATAAGCTTGGGAAGGCCAGATCTATGTATGTATGGAACGGATCTGACCGCAAAAGCCAGTTTTAGCTGGTACATGGCATGGACTCGCCGAGTCTGAAGAACAGACTTGACGAGTCGCTTGAAGATTGTCCTTGAGACCATCCTGTGTGTAGTCCGGACCGAGTTGTGGGCGACTCAGTGAGTCGCAGAGAGTTGGAAAGGTTTTGACAGGTGGACTGAGTCAGGTTGGGACTCGCCGAGTTGACATTCGACTCGGCGAGTTGAGTCGCGGTGGCCCTGTGATTCAGGCCCAGGTGGAACTCGTCGAGTCGGGGGAGTACTCGACGAGTCAAAGGGAAAATTCTTGAGAGTTGGTAAAAACACGTAGACTCGTCGAGTCGCTATTGTGCACTCGCCGAGTCTGGTCCAAATTGTCTAAAGACTGCTGACCAAGTCAACCTGTGTTGACTTGATATGGATGGTCCACCTTAGTGGTACAAGTAATAATTATAGATTTATAATATCATAGGAGGATTGCAGCTCGAGGGTTCGAGCCCGAGTGATTCCAGGATTCACGATTAGCGACTTAGCGAGGCATACGAGGTGAGTCTTCTCACTATACTGTACCCGGAAGGGTTTTGACTGTGTGACCAGAAGGTCGAATATGATATGAAATATATTCCTTATGTGTGTTAAGTTATTTGCTATATGTGTCCTGTATGATATGTTTGATATGGGCCGGAAGGCGTAGTCATATGGACTATAAGGGTTAACGTGGGTAGGACCGGAAGGTTTACCCAGTCGGGACGGAAGTCCCCTGAGACACATGGACCGGAAGGTCAAGGCCTGGAAAGGCGTATGTGCGTATGTTGTATTTTGGGAACTCACTAAGCTTTATGCTTACAGTTGTTGCATTATGTGTTTCAGGTACGAGTGAGGACCGTGGGAAGGCGCCAGCGTGACCGTACACACACTCGGGGAAAACTATTTTATCTTTTGTTATGTAATCGGTTGTGACTACATTGTTACTTTGGAATCTAAACTTATTACTCATGTTTTGATGGTTGTAAAAATGAAAATTTTTGGTTGGAAATTTTATGACGTTACAATGGTAATAGTCAAAGTTAGATTCTAGGCATAAGGAACATATAGGGCCGCGTGTGATGGGTAGTTCAGAG
Organism: Lactuca saligna; assembly: GCF_052625555.1. Classification (NCBI taxonomy): domain Eukaryota; kingdom Viridiplantae; phylum Streptophyta; class Magnoliopsida; order Asterales; family Asteraceae; genus Lactuca; species Lactuca saligna. The sequence continues at coordinate 102,575,491 of NC_136423.1, forward strand.
ATAGTGCTTCAGATGGCAGAGCAGATACGGCAGGTCAAGCAGAGGCTATTGACCGCTCAGAGTCACCAGAAGAGTTCACAGATAGAAGATGATCCGAACTCGAGTTCCAGGTCAGTGATTTCGTGCTCCTGAAGGTATCTCCTTGGAAAGGAGTGATCTGATTCAGGAAGGGGGCAAGTTGGGATCCCGGTATATTGGGCTATTTAGAGTGATCGCGAGGGTGGGCAAGGTAGCGTATTGCTTGGAGCTACCTGCGGAGTTGGATCAGATTCATGATACCTTCCACATGTCGCAGCTGAGGAAGTGTATTGCCGATGAGTCGGCAGTGGTACCATTAGGATATCCGGGTGGACGCAAGTCTGAATTATGCTGAGAATCCGATCGTATTCTTGAATCGGAGGATCAAGGTTCTGAGGAACAAGGAAGTGCCCCTGGTTCAGGTCCAGTGGCAACATCAGAGAGGGTCTGAGCTGACCTGGGAGCCAGAGTCGGAGATGCGGGAGCAGCATCCGGAGTTGTTCGCAGCATGAGACTTCGAGGGCGAAGTCTGGTTCTAGTGGGGGAGAATTGTAACAGCCCGAAATCCAGGTAAGCTTTTTGACCCTTCTATTTTGGAGAGTTAGCAAATTAGTCCCTTAATGTTGAAAGGTTGATTGGTGAGTACGCTGGGCATACTGGGGTGTACACCGCGCGTACTCAAGCGCTTAAATTGAACGCGGACTCGCCCGGGTACACTGGGCGTAGCGAGCCCAGATGCAAACCCTAATTTCTGGCTTTTGCACTATAAAAGAAACATGTAGTCCTTTTCCCTAGCCACCATATCCCCTTGAGTGAGTCCTTAAAGAGCTGAGATTTATGCTTTAGCTTGTGTGTGTGTTTTGAGCTTGAAGTTATCTTTTCAAGGTGAAGAAGGAGAAGAAATAGCCATTGTTGGAGCTAGAAGTTGAAGAACAAGTGTAGATGCGAGTATTACAGTAGTTGGAGATCCCTTCTAAGGTAAAAAGCTCAAAGCTTTCCTTGTTCTTCATAAGTTTTTCTTTTTGGACCATTTCTAGGGTTTTTGGTTCAAAGTTGGAGACTTTGTGTGCAAAGAGTCTCCATGAGCTTAGATTTGACCTTTTCTAGTGTATATTGTGTTGAGGATTCATAAAAAACTAGTCTTGGATGTGGATCTTGTGTCATGCATGAGTTATACTCTCATTATGGAAAGAGGAAAGGTGTTTTGAGCACAAAGTGACCTTTACAGCCATGCAAAGGCTTAAAGCTTTCAACTTTATGGTTTAAGTCATTTTAGAGGAGTCGGATCTGAAGTTTGGATGCAAGTCTTAACTGATTAAGACCTGAATGAGATGGATAAGGAAACTGGGCATTACGTTGGGCATAATCCCAGTACGCATGATGTAAAGGGCTACGTCCCGATTCTGTGAAGGCCCTGGGTATGCCCAGCGTACACGTTTGGTACACGCAGCATAACCGAGAGGGTTGACTTTTGTTGACTTTTAGGGTTTGCTCAATTTTAGTGTAATTGAGCCAAATAAGGGGTAAAATGGTCTTTTACCTTCCTGAGAGTGATTAGAGGGAATGGTCTAGCCTAGGAAAATGTGTTGATGTTAACTATTATTTCATATGACTAGGCGGAGGCTAGATCTTATACCACGGAGTCCGAGATTTCTGAGATTTACGAGTTACCGAGCTACACGAGGTGAGTCTTCTCACTATACTGTACCTGGAAGGGTACCTATGTGTGACCGGAAGGTCTGGTATGCTATAAGAGATATGCATTGTATGCTATTAGTTCCCTGTTTTGTATGCGTGATGTATACTATGCTTGATACGGGTCGGAAGGCATTATGATATGGGCCGGAAGCCATTATGATGTAGACCGGAAGGTCGGGGAGTTATGGACCGGAAGGTCGACACAAGTAGAACCGGAAGGTTTACCGGGTTGGGAGGCAAGTCCCCTGAGACACATGGACCAGAATGTCATGGCCTGGATGGACGTATATATGTAAGTGGTATATTGGGGAACTCACTAAGCATTTATACTTACATTTGTTGTGTTATGTGTTTTAGGTACTAGTGAGGACTGTGGGAAGGCGCCGACATGACTCGTACACACACACAGGCGGATTTTGATATAGTTGATCTTGGGATTTGACATGTTTTGTATTATGACTATGTTAAATTTGATTTTATGGTTTGCCTTGAATGAAATTATGTTATAAAGAATTGAAAATTTACGTTGTTACATGATGAATCCTTTGTTGATTAGTTCGTTTAATTGGCTGGATAATTCTTGCATCTCAGCCGACGCCAGACGATACGACGACTTAGCTAATGGGGTAGCTCCGGGAATTAAATCGATCTTGAACTCGACTTCTCGTTCTAGTGGGACTCCTGGGCGATCTTCAGGGAAGATATCGACAAAATCGCGGACTTCCGGAATGTCTTTGATGCCTTTCGTTTCTTTTTCCTTATCTACCACGTGGACTAAGATGGCATGGTACTCCTTACGTAGGTATTTCTAGGCTTTGACGCAAGATGTGATTTGTAAACTGGAACCGGGTTTGTCACCATAAATTACAAGAGTTTCGCCTTTTGGCAGATTTAGGTGGACGACCCTTTCATGACAAAGTATATCGGCATGGTGCAGGCTTAACCAATCCATACCAATGATGAAATCAAAGCTTTTATGGTGATCAATATTAAGTCGATTTGAAATGAATGTTTGTTTAGAGTTAGTGTGCATCCTATGTACATATCGTTTGTGCTTTCTGTCCTACCGTTTGCCATTTCAACTGTAAATATCTTATTGAGTGATTGAGGGTTCTATTTTAGTATGTGTTTGAATTTATGACTCACAAAACTCCTTTCCGCACCACAATCAAAGAGTATGCATCCATAAGCATTATTGAGGAGAAACGTACCCGTAACCACCGTGGGATCAACTATTGCTTCGTTCTGCCCTATTTCCAGCACTCTTCCTATGCCGTCAGCATTCCTTGCCTTAGGGCAGTCTCTCTTGTAGTGTCCAGCCTCCCCGCATCCATAACATGACTGGCCCACCCCGACTCCAGGGACTTGGGTGATTGGTCATGCATGTGCCTTACAGAAACGGGCAGTGTATCCTTTCTTTTTGCAATTGTTGCAGTGCATCTCCTAACAATTCCCGTTGTGATGGAAATTACATTTGTTGCACTTTGGTAGGTTCCCCACATATTGCTTCGCTGGTGCAGACCGGAGCAACATTAGGGGTAGTACCGACATGGACTGCCACTATTTGTTGCTTCTTGGAAGGTTCCTATGAAGACTAACCCTTCCTCTTGTTCCAAAACTTCTTCTTGCTGTTGTTGTTGGTATTGATGTTGTTGTTTTTGTTGTTTCCTATGGTTTGCTCTGGGACAGCAGTTACGAAGCCTTGACAGATTCCATGGTCAACGAGAGCTTGTGCCAACTGTTTGGCGCTATCGAAAGTGATTGGTTTGGAAGCTAGTACACTTCCTCGAATCTGGGGTGACAGTCCCCAGATGTATCTTTCGATCTTCTTGCTCTCTAGAGCAACCATCCCTTGGCAAAGGATTGCCAAGTCACTAAACCTATTGGTATAGGTCGTGATGTCCGAGCCTACCATTGTAAGGCCCCAAAGTTCCTGCTCTAGCTTTTGTACTTCACCCCTTAGATAATACTCTTACATTAACATTTGCTTTAGATTCTCCCAGCCCATAGAATTTGCCAATATCAGAGTTAGTGACTTGACGTATCCATTCCATCACGTCAGGGCTCTCTCGGAGAAAGTACAAGCGGAAAATTTTACCTTGCTCACTTCCAGACATGCACAGATCTCAAAAACCACTTGTGTTTTCTCTATCCATTGTGATAAAACCATTATGTAATGACGTAAATTTTAAAACCAATTTTTCATTTTTGTAAACATCAAAAACATCGATTAATATTTCAAATTCAAACATGAACAATATTATCATAACAGAAAACATCCCAATGATCATAAAATAGTTTTTCCCCGACAATGTGTACGATCACGCCGGCGCCTTCCCACGGTCCTCGCTAGTACCTGAAACACATAACACAACAACTGTAAGCATAAATGCTTAGTGAGTTCCCCAAAATACAACTTACGCACATACGCCATTCCAAGCCCTGACCTTCCGGTCCATGTGTCTCAGGGGACTTCCGTCCCGACTAGGTAAAACTTCTGGTGCTACCTACGTCAACCTTACGGTCCACATCACAACGCCTTCCGGCCCATAACATATTCGCCTTCTGGCCCATAACATAATGCCTTCCGGCCCATATCAAGCATATCATACATGGCACATATAACGATTAACATGTCACACATAATACATATATCTCATAACATATCCGACCTTCCGGTCACATAGTCAAACCCTTCCGGGTACAGTATAGTGAGAAAACTCACCTCGTGGAAAGTCTAAGATCTCGCGTCCTCGCTATCACCGAATCCCAACGACGACTCTACCTTGCCTAAACATAAAAATATCATTTAATACTCAAAGACTCCCACCACTTAAACTTTATCCCTTATCATCATTCCTTAGAGGGTAAAAGACCATTTTACCCTTCCTTGACCTAAAGTCCTCATGTTGACCAAAACCGTAAAAGTCAACAAAAGTCAACCCTGAGAGTACGCGGGGCGTACTGCTAGATGTACGCGAGGTGTACAGCACCAACCCATGGATCGGGGTCTCCACCCAGTACATCTTGTGGTCCGTATAGATGGTACACCGAACCCCATAAAGATAATGCCGCCAGATCTTGAGGACAAACACCACAGCCCCCAATTTCAGGTCTTGGGTGTGATACCTCGACTCACGAGGCTTCAACTGCCTCGAAGCATACGCTATAACGTGTCCCCTCTGCATAAGCACCGCCCCTAAACCCAATATAGATGCATCACAGTATACCATAAAATCCTCCATCCCTTCCGGGAGTGCAAGCACCGGGGCCTCGCGCAATTTCTGATGAAGGGTATCGAATGAGGACTGCTTCTCCGGTCCCCACGAAAATGCAACACCCTTCCGGGTCATCTTAGTAAGTGGCACGGCGATCTTGGAGAAATCCTTGATAAACCTCCGATAATAGCCGGCCAATCCCAGAAAATTCCTGATCTCAGTGGGCGATCTTGGCACCTCCCATCTCAACACCGCCTCATTCTTGGCCGGATTGACCAATATCCCTTTCTGGTTAACAAGGTGCCCAAGGAACTCGACCTCTCGTAACCAGAAATCACACTTGGAGAATTTGGCATACAGCCTCTCCGATCTCAATACCCCAAGAATTTCCCTCAAATGCTCCTCATGCTGCTCTCTAGACCTCGAATATACCAAAATATCATCAATGAATACGATCACCGACCGATCCAGCATCGGCCTGCACACCCGGTTCATAAGATCCATGAACGCAGCTGGGGCATTGGTGAGCCCAAAAGGCATCACCACAAACTCATAATGTCCATAAGGAGTTCTGAATGTAGTCTTCTGAATATCTTCATCCCGAACCCTCATCTGATGATAACCCGACCTCAAGTCTATCTTGTAGAACCAAGATGCCCCCTGCAACTGATCGAACAGATCATCGATCCTAGGTAACTGATATCGGTTCTTAACCGTCAACTTGTTCAACTCCTGGTAATCGATACACATCCGGTGTGAACCATCTTTCTTCTTGACAAATAAAATCGGCGCTCCCCAAGGTGAGCTACTTGGTCGAATAAACCCCATTCCTAACAGCTCCTGAAGCTGCGAGGATAACTCCTACATTTCCAGTGGAGTGAGGCGATAAGGCGCCTTGGCGATGGGCGCTGCTCCCGGAACCAGATCCATACGGAACTCCACTTGCCTTTCCAGAGGCACACCTGGTACTCTTCGGGGAACACATCCGAAAACTCGCATACTACAGGAACGTCGTCAACCAAATTGGGCCTTCCTGCGGCCACTCGAGTGTCCATCACATAGGCTATGAATCCACTGCAACCCTGTTGCAAACTCTGCCTCGCCCTGGCAGCCGAACAAAACGCTGACCCACATCGGGTCCCCTCGCCATACACAGTAAGCACTCCCCCACTAGGGTCTCGAATAGTCAGTAGTTGTCTCTCGCAGTCAATGACTGCCGCAAACTTACTCAACCAGTCCATACCCACGATGACGCAGACATCCCCCATCGCTATAGGAACCAAGTCTATAGGGAACTTGACCCCAAAAATCTCGAGCACACATCCTCGAATCACGTCAGTGGCGTATACCGCTTTCTCATCCGCTATAGAAACTCGCAGGGGTCGACTCATCACCTCCCGATCAATACCGATGTGCTGGCTAAAAGCCAATGATACAAAAGACCGACTTTCACCCGAGTCAAATAATACCAAAGCAGGTACAGAATTCACATGAAAAGTACCTACAAATATCATAATATAAGCACAATATCTTAACATAAAAGTAAATACACGAAAGAATACTTACCAGCTACGACATTAGGTGCCGCGCGGACCTCCTCCGCAATCAACTGAAAAGCTCTCCCACGAGCCTTCGGAGCCTCAGCTTTCACCGGCCGAGTCTCGGTAACCCTGGCTACAGGCGCAGATCCCTAGCGAAGCTGGGGGTACTTGGCCTTCCGATGGCCGGTCTGGTTGCAATGAAAGAAAACCATGAATCCCTTGGGGAAATCCCTAGCAATGTGCCCCTCCTTGCCACACTTGTTGCAAGCACCCGATCGACATGCCCCCTCGTGACCCTTGCCACACTTTCCGCAAGTGCGGCCCTTCTGACCTCCCGTCCTCGATTCGGTAGACTTGGTCCGCTTGGCTGCCAGCTGGGACTGAGCCGACCACTGATCCACCCGTTGAGACTCGGCCTCCTCCCTGGCCTGGTTCTCCAACTTGATCTCTCGCTTCCTGGCATTCGCTTGGAGCTCAGCAAAAGTCTGGTATGATGAGTTCGATACGAACTCCCAGATATCCCTCCTCAGCACACTCAAATATCGGCTCATCCGAGCCTGCTCCGTGGACACCTGCTCAGGGCAAAACATCACCCTCTCATGAATCTTCTGAGTGATCATCGTTACAAAATCATTACCCTGCTTGAGGGTCAAGAACTCCTGAACCAACCGTTCCCTCTCCACCGGGGGAACATACTCGTCTCTGAACATAGCAGTAAATCTCTCCCAAGTCACGGCTGAAACCTCCGCAAGAGTGAAGTTCGCCGTCATGAACTTCCACCAATCCTTTGCTCCCAAGCGGAGCTGGTTCAAAGCAAATCGTACCCTCAGATGCTCCGGACATGAACAAGTGTAGAAGCATCCCTCGATATCAGCAATCCATCTCATCGCAGTGATCGGATCCTGCGTCCCGTCAAACTTGGGTGGCTTCGTGTTGCTGAACTCCCGGAACAGCAACGAGTCACCTCCTTGTGGCCTGGCAGCGGCCACAGCTGCGGTAGCTGCAGCGGCTGCTGCCTCAGTCACCGCGGCGTACCGTTCATCAAAAGTGTCCATCAGTGTGGTCTTAATAGACCCAAACATCTCCGGAATCTCAGCCCGGATCGCCGCAGCCACCTCCTCATGAATCATCTGACGAAGCTCCTCGACACTTACACTACTCGTACCAGGTCTGTGGCGTGGTCCAACCATGATGCCTCTGAAATACGACATAAAAATATCAGAGACTCCATCGAGCATAATCGCACTCGATAACGCAACCCTACTCGGTCTCCGACACCTAGGGATTCTTACTTGGGTTGCCCACTGACCCGGTGTGTTCAGTAGTACGGGACCAATACTACCAACTACACCGCATCGGCATTCACCCCAAGTACTCCTCCCCGAACCCCGAATCATGAGTACTCTATTCTTGTCATGCACTAGCTACCCACTCGTTCTCAAAGCATCTCATAGCAGCAATTTTTCCCTAGACTAAGGCATCACAAATCAGGCCACTCTAGTCTTAATATGAATACCTAGTCCACTAGCATGCGTATCATATCATAAGATATTTCATAACACATATTGTAAGAGTATTTTGGGGATTTTACCGTTCGGATGCTGGCTGACCGTACACACTTCTTCTTCTTTGGTTGTTTCAAAATCTCTTATCAAATTTTTATTGATTTTATTAATTAAAAATTTTCTCAAATCCCCGGCTTGAGTTCAGTTACGCCTGAAGGTGTATCCGAATCCCTCAAACCATGGCTCTGATACCAACTTGTAACGACGTAAATTTTAAAACCAATTTTTCATTTTCGTAAACATCAAAAACATCGATTAATATTTCAAATTCAAACATGAACAATATTATCATAACAGAAAACATCCCAATGATCATAAAATAGTTTTTCCCCGACAATGTGTAAGATCACGTCGACGCCTTCCCACGGTCCTTGCTAGTACCTGAAACACATAACACAACAACTGTAAGCATAAATGCTTAATGAGTTCCCCAAAATACAACTTACGCACATACGCCTTTCCAGGCCCTAACCTTCCGGTCCATGTGTCTCAAGGGACTTCCGTCTCGAATAGGTAAACCTTCCGGTCCTACCTACGTCAACCTTACGGTCCTCATCACAACGCCTTCCGACCCATAGCATATTCGCCTTCTGGCCCATAATATAATGCCTTCCGGCCCAATATCAAGCATACCATACATGGCACATATAACGATTAACTTATCACACATAATACATATATCTCATAACATATCTGACCTTCCGGTCACATAGTCAAACCCTTCCGGGTACAGTATCGTGAGAAAACTCACCTCGTGGAAAGTCTAGGATCTCACGTCCTCGCTATCACCGAATCTCAACGACGACTCTACCTCGCCTAAACATAAAAATATCATTTAATACTCAAAGACTCCCACCACTAAAACTTTATCCCTTATCATCATTCCTCAGAGGGTAAAAGACCATTTTACGCTTCCTTGACCTAAAGTCCTCATGTTGACCAAAACCCTAAAAGTCAACAAAAGTCAACCCTGAGAGTACGCGGGGCGTACATCGCCAACCCATGGATCGAGGTCTCCACCTAGTACGTTGCGCGTACTGGAAGTTACGCCCAACGTAACCATCAGATTCTAACACTTTTCATTTTTGGTCTTAATCGGTTAAGCCATTATTCCAAATTCTAGATCTGACTCTGATAATGTGTCTAAACCCATAAAGTCGAGACCTTTAAGCCTTGGCACAGCTGTAAAGGCTCCAACACCTCTTAACAACATTTTATTCCAACTCAAGGACCTAGATCTCATGCATGGAGCAATATTCACGTCCAATATGTCATTTTTACGAGTCTACAACTCCAATAGACCAGAAATATAAAAGATATAAGCTTATGGAGGCCATTTGGACAAAAAGCCTCCACCTTTGGGACCAAAACCCTAGAAAATGGCACTTGAAGAAAATAACATGAACCAAATGACAAGATCCGAACTTTTTACCTGATAATGAAGCTTTAACCCTTGCAAAGCTCAGATCTACACTTGAACACCACTTCTAGCCTTTCCAATGAGCTCTTCTTCTCCTTTGCAACCTTGGAATGGCACCTCCAAGCTTAGAATATACACCAAAAGGCTTAAGAACGAAGGTACACTCTATTTAGGGTTTCACTCTGAGGGATGGTGGCTGAGAAGTCCAGCCACACATTCCTTTTATAGCCCTCCAAAGGAATTAGGGTTTTTAGATCTGGGCAAGTTACACCATGCGTAACCTTGGGTACACCCAGCGTACCTGAGGGTGAACGCGTCCAAATGAGGCGCGCGAGTACGCGCAACGTACACCTTGTACGCCCAGGTTACTCGCCTATCATGAAAGCCCTAAATTAACAACATAACCAAGATGCAAGGCCAGAAGAAGAATACTTGGATTTCGGGCTGTTACACATTATCCCTCCGGATCCGTTAAAAGTCATGGGCTTGCTATTGGTGAAGTCCTTGAAGGTGAAATCCCCTGAACGACCCTGACGTTCGCCATTCGTAAAGTTATTTACTCCCCCTCCATAACCATTATTACTCATTTGGGCCATTGTCGTTGTTACTGCAACTATTAAGGCTGCATTTTCCATTAATGGAGGTGGTGGTGGTGGTGGAGGTGGTAACGTGCCCGGCCTAGGTCTTAGGTTTGTACGAGGAGGCATCACGCTGCTAAGAATTTAAAAATGAAAGATCATTAGTTATGGTGGTCGAGGGTTGAATGAGTTAGCTATCTTTAATAGTTTTCAAATTTTGGTTTGGACCATATCGGGCTTTGAGTTTGATTCACAAATAGAGTTTGGATAGTAATAGATAACTCATGAACTTGAAAGAAACGCACAGAATTAACCCACGAAAGGGATATGCCTTATATATATATATTAAACATATGGTTGTGTTACATCCGAAGTTAGAACAAAATTGACCTTTCTAAAGGTCTCCGATTACAGGAAGTTAAAAAAAGTAAGACTTTTAGCCGATGGTCCCTATTCTATATCAAAATTTGGGAGTTAGGCGAGCACTACTCGCAGTGCGGGTTGCGCTTGGGGCTTGATTCCATGTCCGGTTGCTTGGCTCCCATGAGATGCCTATCAAAGGCAGCTTGTTGCTCCCTCAAATCTCTCATTTTAGAGAGAGTTGTAGTCATTTGTTCCTGGAGGGAGTTGTTGTGGAGTTGAGCATTCCCTTGTAGCATGTCTAGGCGACGGATATCAGCTGCGTTCTTTTCCATCCTTATGTCAACCTCGCGAATCCGATTTGCTTGGACTCCGGATTGATAAGCCTGGTTGGCAAGTTTGCCTACCACAACTGGGAGTTCTCGATCAACTGAACTTCCTCTACTAACATCATAGACGTCCCGACATATACCATAAGGAAGGCGTAGTCCTTGCTGCTGGCTCTAATGATGGATGTGGCTTCCCCAGACGGGAGTTGGTCCTTGAAATCCCATCCTGAATGGAGGTCGGACAGATGAAGGTCGGATGGGTGGCGGATTCATTACCTTGGGCTCTGAAGCTGAGCTATCTGAATCTTCTTCTTCCTCGTCTTCCATGGGTTCTTCCTCGGGGTCATCTACAATCCATCCTTCATTACCTTGGTTGGGGTAGTAGGGGTCGTCGGGGTGATGAACTCCAGCCATTGTGTCTGTGCGAGAATGGAGGTATGAGAATTGTCTAGAATTTAAAGCATGTAAATCTGGAAATGTAGCTTAAACTATTGAATTTACTAAATACTCCTATAGTATTTGAATTTTTATGTTTGATGTTGGGGTTATTTTGGTAAGTTTTGACTTGTTGCTCACTATGACCATTCCTCGGTATACATTAGTCCGATCTCGGATAAATATAATTGATTAGGCTATATCCGTCCCAAATCCGATTATATATTCCGAGGCCTATTCGTAGTGTCCAACTTGTCTTAATCCTTCTTTATAGCTCTAAGTATGAAAATAAATCGTTATATGCATGTATTTGTGCTTTTACGACTAAAATATTTTAAGTTAAAATGAAACGCGGTTCAGGTGTAAAAACATTTTGTCAGAGACTTTGAGTCCCAATGCATTGATAGTTTGTATATCTTATGTGGTTCGATATACTTAGTTCGCTATAAACAATGCTCTGATACCAATCTGTCACACCCCCAAACCAGAACGGTGGAATCATTCATGGGTGGATGACTTCATGTAGTATCGTAACAGTTGAATACATAGTAAAGAAAGTAATACAACCATCATATAAATAATTTAAAAGTTTACATTGTTGAAAGGTACTTGTTTCAAAACAAATTACATTATGATGTCAAAATTAGACTAAACTGATGCCACAATGTCCCTTCTTCAAAAGCTGTTTGTTTACCTATTTTACTGAATTCCTGAGAAATACAAGTAGTTTTGAAAGAGTAAATCAACATTTAAGCTGGTGAGTTCATAAGTAATTAGTAACAATGTTTGTATGAAATAGAATGAAATGGTTTGTACATGTTTGAATGTTCCTAGAAAATCCCATATTTTCTACTATAGTAGATGGTAGTTTAATTGTTCCAAAATTGGTAATGCAATAGCTCTTTTCATGCCTAAAATACTAATTTTTTTTATAAGCCGCTTAGGCATTTGAAAAACCTCGTAAATCAATGTGTTTTTAATACTCCATGTGAGTCTTATAACCATGCTATTTGACCAGGATGCCTATAACAACGTTCTTCAAGCGTTGGAAGGTTATGACGTTTGTCACCCCAGGCCTGTCGGCCTAGCTGTAGCTAACAACTTAGGTGTGGGATTGTCATTCCTATATAGATCTATACACAAGTATCACGCTCCCCCTACAAGGGATTTTGGTATATAATACAGGACTTAAAATGCATACTTGAAAGTACGTGAAATGTCTCACAAAACTTAGTATAAAACAGATTTACGTACGAAAATCTCCATTTGTTCTTGTGTATGAAAATATCTCTTTGATATAGTGTTTCTACTGTGTAAATGTTCATGATTTTCTCGTAAAGGATACCTATTATAATTTTTCAAAATGGGTGTTTCGTTCGTATAGTAAACCCTAGTGTAATACTCACTTGTTATGTAAAGTATAGCATTTATAGTGACATAAATAATCACATATACTTAAAGTATAAATAAAGTGTTTGATTCGTGTATATATATAAACATGTTTTATTTCCAAAAGACAAGATGTTATCGAGAATATATATTGCATACGAAAGTTCCCATGTAGTAGTTATGAATCACATATGATTTACTTGATAAAAAGAGTATATGGTGAAACTTTATGTTACACATGATAATAACCATGTGTTTACTTGTATTACCCCCTTAAAAGTGTATAAAAAGCATTGATAAAACATTTGAAAGTGTAGTTTATAGGGGTATGAACTCACTTGATTGATGGGAGAAAGCGAGATGATAATCGAGCAGAACTTCGACTTGGAAGAGTTGATTTTCTCGGGATTCTCGGGAATCTTAGGAATCTTGAGAGTGTAGAACCTTCCTTCGGAACATGAGTGTGAAAATCGGGGCTTCGGGATGGATTTTCGAGGTAATTACGCAGAGTATCAGCACTTAGATGGAAAGAGATGAGCACCAAACCCGACACCCTTAAGCTCCTATTTATAGGGGCATATCTGGTGTGCCACGTCGTGGCCAACTATGCCACATCGTGGTGAGCAAATCTTATCCTCTTCCATTGATTGGACGCCCTCAGTCACAACCTCGGATTTTGAGCCTTAAACTTGTAAAATCCATAACTTTCGCGTACGAGCTCCGTTTTCAACTTTCTTTATATGTACGCGTGGGTGAGAATATATACTCTACAACTCTCGTTTAGACTTCATTAGCTAATTCTGATTTTATTTTTAATTATTTATTTTTAACACGTCGGGATTGGAAAAGCCCGTTAAAAATACATAACTTCTTCATCCGGCGTCTGTTTTTGCCAGACTTTTTACTGTTGCGCTACTTTGGTTGAGACCTTCAATTCTTATTTAGGTTGTTTCATCCAAAAGTCTCTCAATCTCTATTTCGAGTTTTTAGCTGTCTACTGCTATATCCGGATCTTGGAAAAATCATAACTTCTTCATACGAAGTCAGATTTGGACGTTCTTTTTACATATGTTTACGGTTTAATGATATCTACAAATTTCATTTAGATATTTAAGGCTAAAAACTATTGTATTGAAACTTTGTGTTTTTTGTTTAATCAGTGTTGCCGGTTTTGTCAGAATTCTTAGAATGGTCATAACTTCTTCGTTATAACTCGGATTTTAGTGTTCTTAGTATTTCTGTAAACCTTGACACAATATCTAGCATAGTAGGTAACCCAATAGAGACTTTTGTACATTTTATTTTCGAAGTTAATTTCATTATTTCAAAAGTGGTTACAATACTTGACTTTTTAGGTCATCACATAGAGTCGAAATATCGGGTTTTCACAGTAAAACCGTAAGGAAGAGACTTGTAAATGTTTGATGAAACCATTCGTATAAGTTTGAAAACCCTAGGAAATCCTATATTTACTACTAGTATAAAATATAGTCTTCTACCAAGACCCGACTGTTTTGAAAGTATGTATCATTGTAAAAATGATGATTTTTCCCCATGTAACTATTATTATCAAAATATAGCCTACCTCATTGTTTATGTGAATGTGTCACGAAATAAAAGTAAAATGGAACATTATATAATCATTTAAGTATTATCCTTGGTTCTAGGATAAACACGGCAGAGTAACATGCCGAATAGTATTAACCGTAGACATCCATCGATGTGCATTTTCCCTCTGTAGCTAACACCTGGGTGTAGAATGGTTAGTCCCGTACGCATATAATAGTATCTACTCATATAATATGTAATAGTATCTCATCATATAGTATGTAATCGTATCTCTTCATATAGTATGTAATAGTAACTCTTCATATAGTATATAATATTATCTTTTCGTATAGTATGTAATACATATGTATAGAATCTTGAATGAACTGACTCTTGTTTGTTCCATTTGTACTAGGAATAGTAGGTAGTATTTCCCAAACTATACCTATTATAGTTTGCTAGTAATGTAGTTTGAAGTGTCCATGTATGTTTATACGCCTTTGCTATACAAGGTGTTGGAGCTGAAGTCACAACCATCTTATCAAATACTTATATGTATATATACATACTACATAAATGTATATATATATATATATATATATATATATATATTGTATTTAAGAATACATTTAAAAAGGTCGGAAATAATAAATAATCATGAGTTGATGTCAACTTATAAAACGATTTAAAAGTAGTTTGTTTGATAAAACGGTTTGAAAGTATAGTAAATCCATCTGTTTGATAGTTATTAATCACATGTGATTTATATAATAAATATGATATTCAACTTGTATTCTCCCCATAAAATTATTTAAAAGCATGCAAAAACATTTAAAAGGTTGTTTAAGGGGTATGAACTCACTTGAAATGAGTGATGCGATAGTAGGATCGGTAAAGAATGCTAAGTGTCAAGTGAGGACTTGAACACACACAATGATCCTAGTTAACATATAATAAAACATATATGTATCTAATTAGTCATTTAACAACTAATTAATCTAGTTAAAACACCCTAGGACATGGAAACACTTTGATTCAAGTGTTATAGGTACCAATGGGTTGTATCTAAAGGTTTGCATGGCATGGCATTGGAATTTATGGCCCAAAGACCACTCCTTATGGAGTTTATGGCCCATTGTCATTTCCCCATGAATTTATGGCCGTAAAATCATTGTACAAAGTGCCATTTGGTGTTTTGAGGTCTTATAAGTCAAGATTGAACATCCAATGATCAATTCCAAGCCTTAGGAAGCATTAGGGGCACCATATCACTACTTTGTAGAGTTTACCGCCTAAGGACCATATCCTTATGTGTTTACGGCCGTAAACTCTTATGCGGACAAGTTTTGATTGTTGTTTAAGGTCTTAAACACTTCTAGGAAGGATCAAGGCTAATATCCAAGGCTTAGGAAGGGACTAGGGTCCATTTAACCCCATTTAGAGGAGTTTACGGCCCAAGAACATCCCTTGGCCGTAAACTCCATTGATCATGTGATTCTTGATGTTTTCCAAGTGTAAACAAGTTCATATTAAGCACACAAGAAGCTAGGGTAAGTGTACTTACAAGATAGAAGCTGGATTGGGTGTTTAAGGTCTAAGAACACTAGTGTGTGTTCTTGGTGTTTTGAAGATCTAAGTGAAAATCAACAATGAATGGATGAAATGATGTATCACAACTAGATGTTAGGTTATAGCAACATAGCACGTCGAGAAACTCTTACGTTTTCGAAAGATCGAGTGAAGAACGGGATGCTACTTGAGAGAGAATGGTTATTGTTCTTGAGGGTGGAAGTTAAGAATGAATGGAATGGGGAGTAAACTCATGCCTAAGGCATGAGTTTGCGGCCAAATAAGACTTCACGGCCCAACCCCCCCCCCCCCCCCTTGTTTGGCCATGAACACCAATCCAAGGTGCTGGTTCTTCCTTTGCTATCCCGATATTCTAGAAATCACTTCCTTTTATCCGTTCGTTTCATGAATAATTATTAAAAATACTCAAACGAACTTTAAACCGGATAAAATTTAGCAGAAAAGTATTTAACTTTTAATTGAAGTGTTTGACTGTAGAGTTTGTACGAATGAAAGTTTCGGGTTGTCACATAATCAACTAAATGGTCCCAAGGAAATTTATTAAAGAATAAGGGCTAAAAATGTCCTGTCATTCTTAAATTGTCCAAATTCTATCACAAATGTCTCGTGCTTAAGTGGACCACAATACTAACGATCGATCAGATGAAGACATGAAAATAAGGGCACACTGACAAGTGGAAT
The DNA here is from genome assembly GCF_052625555.1 of Lactuca saligna. Classification (NCBI taxonomy): domain Eukaryota; kingdom Viridiplantae; phylum Streptophyta; class Magnoliopsida; order Asterales; family Asteraceae; genus Lactuca; species Lactuca saligna. The sequence continues at coordinate 102,591,861 of NC_136423.1, forward strand.
AGGGCTGTCCAACAACTTTGATCCTAGTGTCACAAAAAATTATTTTCAGTAATTAAAATATTTTTTTAGATTGTTTATTTTATTTGTCTTATTTTATTTTTATTTTTATTTTTATTTTTATTTTTATTTATTTATTTAGTTAGTTGTTAAAATTCAATTGTTAATTTTACATTTTGAAAATTGATTTTATTTTATTTTAGTTAATTTTTCATTTTAATCCTCAAAAAGTTTTGTTTTTAAATTTTTTTAAAAATATTGGACTGTGCCTTACACTGTGTGGTCAACAGGTAAAAGGGTTAAATGTATAAATAGAGTTTACAGCCGAAAACCCACTCATTCTTCAGATTTCAGCCTCAAACTCTCTCTCTCTCTCTCTCTCTCTCTCTCTCTCTCCTCGATTTTTTTTTTGTTTTTTGTGAAATTGCTCCAATCACTTCAAAGGTATCATGATTCCGACCATTGATATGTGTTTACTTCTGGGATTTGATGATTTTTGAGCCTGAAATTGACGAAAAAGGAATCGTCGGAGTTTACGGCCCAAGCTTACGGCCGTGAAGAGCTTACGCCCGTAAACTCCGTTTGCGGCCATAGGCTTACGGTCACGAGTTTACGGCCATAAACCTCACGTTGACCGTAAACTCCCGGTTGATTGTCTCTTGTCATTTTGGCAGTCTACCAGAACTCTCTTATGATTTTCTTATAAACAACGTTGTTCATGGTGATGGCGGAGGCCAAACAACATTCTATTAAACCATGAATCATTGACTTGAAATCTACATGGGCCACCGGAGGATCAGCCAGTACCATTGCCAGATTATGCATATCTGCGAACTATAAGGTTGCCATTTGATATGCACTAAAACATACTAAGTAAGACAAGAAAGATATTTGAGCAAATAATATTTTAAATGATTTAAATTGTGTGACTGTAGACGCAATCGTTCAAGGATGCAAAGTTGTGATCAATGAGCAGTTCATCAGAGAGACATTATTGATCAATGACCTACCGAGTTTTCCCACCGAAATTGATATTGAAGATGCTCAGAAAATTTTGAAGAAGATGGGGTATGAAGGCGATTCTCCTCATACAATGAAAAAGCTTCTGCCACCCTACTGCAAATTCCTAGCCCATGTGTTCATGAGCTGCATCTCCGACAGGAGGTCTGGTGCAGATGAAATATCCCTGAGAAACACTGGAGCTATAGTTTCTCTTGCTGCAGGAACTGGTTTCAACTTTTCAAGGTTTATCCTGGATGAATTTGTTGTCAACATCAATGCCATCACACGGGCTACCTTTTTGATGTATCCTAGATTCAGTTAGCTCTTCATCAACAAACAATTTCCTAACATGGTAAAGGAGGTAGATACACTTGATATGAAGTCCTTGGGCCCTCACACTATTGGGCTAATTAAACAATATCGCAAAGGAAAGGTTACTTCTCAAGGACTATATCCATTGGTTAAATTCGGACGATTTGCTGAGCCAAATGAGGCGTTCAAGTCCCACGGATCTTCTGATAAGATATCTTCAGAGCACACTTCATCAAAAAGGGTGATCTCGGAAGGAGATGTGATCACTGTATCGGATCAGGAAAGGGAAGAGACAGTTGCTCCTAATGTGGTTGTAGCTGAGGAGCATGACCTACGATCAGTTCGAATCGAAAGTGACTACAATGAAGGGTCTTCCATAAATGCAACTGAGATTGATCAGTATGAAGACCTTGACCTTACAAGTTTTTATAGAGATGAAATTCCAACCAATTTTGGAAGCAATGATGACTTTTTGTCAAATGTCAACCTCAACACTTTGCTTGATAATATCAGTGATGTTGCTCTCCCAGCAACGGAGATAAGGGATTCTGAAGATGTTCTTGATTCAACACCTATTTCTACAAAGCAAGTGAATTGTTCTATAACTCCAATGGTGACAGAGTCAGGGAGGAAATTACTCACCTTGATGGTGCCTCACCTACAATTGAACCACTTCAGGGTGATCATACAACAAACCAGACCTTACAGCCTCTATCTAAAAGAAGAAGACATGATCCTAGGTTTGGGCCTCTGGATTCTAACTTAAGTCATGGTTGGCCAATTACACCAACAACTACCTTTGCTATTGTATCAACAGAACCTTTCTGTGGAGGTCCTGGCACCATCTTTGAAGTTGGTGGCTCCTCTGCTCCATCAGGTTTTTCTACTCCAAGGGCATATCTTGATGAAGGCTTTGCGCAGTTAGCTTTGCATCTTTCCCAGGAACAAACTGTTACTCCTTCCACTAAAGCTAAAGGAGTTTCTTTTAGAGAAGGCCATTCAGTAGAAGATGACTATGTGGTTGATGAGCTTCAAAGGAGAGTCAGTGTGCTTGACCAGAAGAATATAGAGCTCAACATTCAAGTCGAAGATCTTTTGAGCAAGAATACGAATCTAAAAATTCAAGTTTCTGATCTTTGGGATGATAGGGCAACAAATACCAAGCAAATATCTAAGCTTCTGTCACACCCCAAAACCGATGGCGGAAACGTTCCGGGGCGGAGGACGTCATGTACATATCACAACCAATGTACATAGTAAGCATATTAAACAAAACCATTACGTCACATAGAAGTATCTACATTTTTTTGAAAGTAAAGTTATACAAGATTATCGATATATACATCCAAAATGAACAAAAGTACAGACGAGACTGCTAAAATGCTCAGTCTTCTCCAAAATATCACAGGGTACCTATTTAATATGGACCTGAGAATACAAGCAGTTTTAGAAATATCAACATAGAGCTGGTGAGTTCATAAGCGGTTTGTTTCTGAAAATGAACAAGTTTCCTTTAGTTCTCTGAAAAAGTTGTTATCCAAGAAAATCCCATATTTTCTTATAAGTTGTAACAGCCCGAAATCCAGGTATTCTTCTGTTTTGGATTAAATTATTAAATTTAGGGTTGCGTACAAGGTGTACGCTGCGCGTACTCACGCGCCTCATTTGGACGCGTTCACCCTCAGGTACGTGGGGCGTACCCAAGGTTACGCCCGGCGTAACATATTGAGATCCAAACCCTAATTTCCTTTAGATGGGCTAAAAAAGGAATGTGTGGCTGGACTTCTCAGCCACCATCCCTCAGAGTGAAACCCTAAAAAGAGTGTACCTTCGTTCTTTGGCCATTGTGTGTGTATTCTAAGCTTGGTGGTGCCATTCCAAGATTACAAAGGAGAAGAAGAGCTTGTTGGAGAGGCTAGAAGTGGTGCTCAAGTGTAGATCTGAGCTTTGCAAGGGTTAAAGCTTCATTTTCAGGTAAAAAGTTCGGATCTTGTCACTTGGTTCATGTTATATGCTTAAGATGTCATTTTCTAGGGTTTAAGTCCCAAAGGTGGAGAATTTTTATGCAAATGGCCTCCATAAGCTTAGATACTTCATATTTCTGATCTATTGGAGTTGTAGACTCATAAAAATGGCATCTTGGACGTGGGTATTGCACCATGCATGAGATCTAGGTCCTTGATTTTGAATAAAAGGTTGTTATGTGATGTTGGAGCCTTTACAGCCATGCCAAGTCTTAAAGGTCTCGACTATATGGGTTTAGACACACTAAAGGAGTAAGATCTAGAAGTTGTAGTAATGGCTTAACCGGTTAAGACCAGAAGTGGAGAGTGGCTGATTTTGGTGGTTACACTGGGCGTAACTTCCAGTACACGCAGCGTACTGGGTGGAGACCCCGATCCAGGGGGGTTGGTGATGTACGCCCCGCGTACTCTCAGGGTTGACTTTTGTTGACTTTTAGGGTTTTGGTCAACATGAGGACTTTAGGTCAAGGAAGGGTAAAATGGTCTTTTACCCTCTGAGGAATGATGATAAGGGGTAAAGTTTTAGTGGTGGAAGTCTTTGTGGATTAAATGATATTTTTATGTTTAGGCGAGGTAGAGCCGTCGTTTGGATTCAGTGATAGCGAGGACGCGAGATCTTAGACTTTCCACGAGGTGAGTTTTCTCACTATACTGTACCCGGAAGGGTTTGACTGTGTGACTGGAAGGTCGGATATGATATGGGATATATGCATTATGTGTGATAAGTTATTCATTATATGTGCCATGTATGATATGCTTGATATGGGCCGGAAGGCATTATGTTATGGGCTGGATGGCAAATATGTTATGGGCCGGAAGGCGTTGTGATGTGGACTATAAGGTTGACGTGGGTAGGACCGGAAGGTTTACCTAGTCGGGACGGAAGTCCCCTGAGACACATGGATCGGAAGGTCAGGGCCTGGAAAGGCGTATGTGCGTAAGTTGTTGTAACGATGTAAATTTTAAAACCAATTTTTCATTTTTGCAAACATCAAAACATCGATTAATATTTCAAATTCAAACGTAAACAATATTGTCACAACCGAATACATCACAAAGATCATAAAAATAGTTTTCCCCGATAATGTGTACGATCACACCGGCGCCTTCCCACGGTCCTCGCTAGTACCTGAAACACATAACACAACAACTGTAAGCATAATTGCTTAGTGAGTTCCCCAAAATACAACCTACGCACATACGCCTTTCCAGGCCCTGACCTTCTGGTCCGTGCGTCTCAGGGGACTTCTGTCCCGACTGGGTAAACCTGCCGGTCCTACGCACGTTGACCTTACGGTCCACATTACAACGCCTTCCGGCCCATAACATATTCGCCTTCCGGCCCATAACATAATGCCTTCCGGCCCATATCAAGCATATCATACATGGCATATATAACGATTAACTTATCACACATAATGCATATATCTCATATCATATTCGACCTTCTGGTCACACAGTCAAACCCTTCTGGGTACAGTATAGTGAGAAGACTCACCTTGTGGAAAGTCTAAGATCTCGTGTCCTCGCTATCACCGAATCCAACGATGACTCAACCTCGCCTAAGCATAAAAATATCATTTAACACAAAGACTTCCACTACTAAAACTTTACCCCTTATCATCCTTCCTGAAAGGGTAAAAGACCATTTTACCCTTCCTTGACCTAAAGTCCTCATGTTGACCAAAACCCTAAAATTAACAAAAGTCAACCATGAGAGTATGCAGGGCGTACTGCTAGATGTACACGGGGCGTACATCGCCAACTACCCCTAGATCGGGGTCTCCACCCAGTACGCGGCGTGTACTGGAAGTTACGCCCTGCGTAACCACCATAATCAGCCACCCTCCATTTCTGGTCTTAATCGGTTAAGTCATTATTCCAACTTCCAGATTCGACTCCTTTAGTGTGTCTAAACCCATAAGCTCTTCTTCTTCTCCTTTGCAACCTTAAAATGATACTACCAAGCTTAGAATGCACACACAAAGGCTTAAGGACGATGGCACACACTATTTAGGGTTTCACTTTGAGGGGTGGTGGCTGAGAAGTCCAGCCACACATTCCTTTTATAGCCTCAACAAAGGAAATTAGGGTTTGGGTCTGAATGAGTTACGCCGGGCATAACCTTGGGTACTCCCCGCGTACCTGAGGGGGAACGCGTCCAAATGAGGCGCGCGAGTACGCGCATCGTACACCTTGTACGCCCAACGTACTCGCCTACCATGAAAACCCTAAATCATTAACTTAATCAAGATGCAAGGGCAACAGAAGAATACCTGGATTTCGGGTTGTTACAATTCTCCCCCACTAGAATCAGACTTCGCCCCCGAAGTCTCATACTGAAAACAACTCCGGATACTGATCCCGCATCTCAGACTCGGATTCCCATGTCAGCTCGGACCCCTTCCGATGTTGCCACTGCACTTGTACCAGGGGTACTTCCTTGTTCCTCATAACCTTAACTTTCTGATCCCTGATCGCTACCGGTCTCTCCACATAGTTCAGGCCTGCATCCACCTGAATATCATCCAATGGCACCACTGCCGACTCGTCGGCAATACATTTCCTCAACTGCAAGACATGAAAGGTATCATGGATCTGCCCCAACTCAGCAGGTAGATCCAACCGGTAGGCTACCCGGCCTACCCTAGCAATTACCCTGAAGGGTCCAATATACCGGGGCCCCAACTTGCCCCTCTTCCTGAACCGTATCACTCCCTTCCAAGGAGAGACCTTTAGGAGCACAAGGTCACCCACTTGAAACTCGAGCTCGGACCGCCGCCTATCCGCATAACTCTTCTGGTGACTCTACACGGTCAACAACCTCTGCCTGACCTGCTGAATCTGCTCGGTCGTCTGGAGTACGATCTCCGTGCTACCCATCGCCCGCTGCCCCACCTCTCCCCAGCAAATGGGGGTGCGACACCTCCACCCATACAATAGCTCAAAGGGTGGCATACCAATGCTCGAATGATGGCTGTTGTTATACGAAAACTCTGCTAAAGGTAGATAGGTGTCCCAGCTCCCTCCGAAATCCAAAACACATGCTCGGAGCATATCCTCAAGCGTCTGAATCATTCGCTCGCTTTGTCTGTCCGTCTGTGGGTGGTATGCGGTACTAAAGTGTAGTCTCGTACCCAACTCCTTATGAAACTTCTTCCAAAACCTGGAAGTAAAACGCACATCGCGGTCTGAAACAATCGACATCGGAACCCCATGCCGCGATACCACCTCCCTCACGTATAATTCTGCCAACTTCTCTACAGATTAGCTCTCACTGATGGCTAGAAAATGAGTGCTCTTCATCAGTCTATCCACGATCACCCAAATCGCATCGACTCCCCTCGCAGTTCGCGGCAATTTGGTGATAAAATCCATGGTAATCTGTTCCGACTTCCATTCGGGAATATCTAGTGGCTGCAATTTACCGTGCAGTCGCTGGTGCTCGGCCTTAACCTGCCGACAAGTCAAGCATCTCTCAACAAACCATGCAACATCCCTTTTCATACAGGGCCACCAATACTCCTTCCTTAGATCCAAATACATTTTCGTAGCCCCGGGATGAATCGAGAATTTCGATCGATGTGCTTCCTCCATCAAAATAGCACGCGCACCGCCCACAAACGGTACCCAAATCTGACCCTGAAAAGTCATAAGCCCTCGACCATCCGTGACGAATCCTGATACCTGACCTACAACCCGCTCCCTCTTCTGGTTTTCTGGTTTTGCAGCCTCAGCCTGAGCTCCTCGAATAGTATCCAAAATCGGGGTCATTACCGTCAACCTCATACAAATATCTCGGGTCGGGGCGCTTTCCGCCCTACGGCTCAACACGTCGGCTACCACATTAGCCTTGCCCGGGCGGTACAGGATCTCACAATCGTAATCCTTCACCACATCCAACCACCTCCTTTGTCGCATATTCAGATTTGGTTGATCCATCAAGTACTTCAGGCTCTTGTGGTCCGTGTAGATGGTACACCGAACCCCATAAAGATAATGCCGCCAGATCTTGAGGGCAAACACCACAACCCCCAATTCCAGGTCGTGGGTGGGATATCTCAACTCATGAGGCTTCAACTGCCTCGAAGCATACGCTATCACATGACCCCTCTGCATAAGCACCGCCCCCAAACCCGATATAGATGCATCATAGTACACCACAAAATCCTCCATCCCTTCCGGGAGTGCAAGCACCGGAGCCTCGCACAATTTCTAACGAAGCGTCTCGAATGATGACTGCTGCTCCGGTCCCCATGAAAATGCAGCACCCTTCTGGGTCATCCTAGTAAGTGGCACAGCAATCTTGGAGAATCCTTGATAAACCTACGATAATATCCAACCAAACCCAGAAAACTCCTGATCTCAGTGGGTGATCTCGGCACCTCCCACCTCAACACCGCCTCAATCTTGGCATGGTCGACCAATATCCCTTTCTGGTTAACAAGATGCCCGATGAACTGGACCTCTCGTAACCAGAAATCACACTTGGAGAATTTGGCATACAGCCTCTCCGATCTCAATACCCCAAGAATTTCCATCAAATGTTCCTCATGCTGCTACCTAGACCTCGAATACACCAAAATATCATCAATGAATACAATCACCAACCGATCCAGCATCGGCCTGCACACCCGGTTCATAAGATCCATGAACGCAGTCGGGGCATTGGTGAGCCCAAAAGGCATCACCACAAACTCATAATGTCCATAACGAGTCCTGAAAGCAGTCTTCTAGATATCTTCATCCCGAACCCTCATCTAATGATAACCCGACCTCAAGTCTATCTTGGAGAACTAAGATGCCCCCTGCAACTGATCGAACAGATCGTCGATCCTAGGTAACGGATACCAGTTCTTAACCGTCAACTTGTTTAACTCCCGATAATCGATACACATCCGGTGTGAACCATCCTTTTTCTCAACGAACAAAATCGGCGCTCCCCAAGGTGAGCTACTCGGTTGAATAAACCCCGTTCCCAACAGCTCCTGAAGCTGCGAGGATAACTCCTGCATTTCCGGTGGAGCGAGACGATAAGGCGCCTTGGCGATGGGCGCCGCTCCCGGAAGCAAATCGATACGGAACTCCACTTGCCTTTCCGGAGGCACACCTGGTAACTCTTCAGGGAACACATCTGAAAACTCGCATACAACAGGAACGTCATCAACCGAATTGGGCCTCCCCGCGGCCACTCGAGTATCCATCACGTAGGCTATGAATCCATTGTAGCCCTGCTGCAGACTCTGCCTTGCCCTGGCAGCCGAACAAAACGCTGACCCACACCGGGTCCCCTCACCATAAACCGTAAGCACTCCCCCACTAGGGTCTCAAATCGTCACCAACTGTCTCTCGCAGTCAATGACTGCCCCAAACTTACTCAACCAGTCCATGCCCACGATGACGTAGACATCCCCCATAGCTATAGGAACCAAGTCTATAGGGAACTCGACCCCAAAAATCTCGAGCACACATCCTCGAATCACATCAGTGGCGTATACCGCTTTCTCATCTGCTATAGAAACTCGCAGGGGTCGACTCATCACCTCCCGATCAATACTGATGTGCTGGCTAAAAGCCAACGATACAAAGCACCGACTTGCACCCGAGTCAAATAATACCAAAGCAGATACAGAATTCACAAGAAAAGTACCTACGCATATCATAATATAAGCACAATATCTTAGCATAAAAGTAAATGCATGAAAGAATACATACCGGCTACGACATCAGGCACCACGCGGACCTCCTCTGCAGTCAACTGGAAAGCTCTTCCACGAGCCTTCGAAGCCTCAGCCTTCACTGGCCGAATCTCGGTAATCCTGGCAACAGGCGTAGATCCCTGGCAAAGCTGGGGGCACTCGGCCTTCCAATGGCCGGTCTGGTTGCAATGAAAGCAAACCATGAATCCCTTGGGGCAATCCCTAGCAATGTGCCTCTCCTTGCCACACTGGTAGCAAGCACCCGATCGACATGCCCCCTCGTGACCCTTGTCGCACTTTTCGCAAGTGCGGCCCTTCTGACTTCCTGATCTCGAATTGGTGGACTTGGTCTGCTTGGCTGCGGGCTGAGACTGAGCCGGCCGCCGATCCACCCGTTGAGACTCGACCTCCTACCTGGCCTGGGTCTCCAACTTGATCTCACGCTTCCTGGCATTCGCCTGAAGCTCAGCAAAAGTCTGATATGACGAGTTCGATACGAACTCCCGGATATCCCTCCTCAGCACACCTAAATACCGACTCATCCGAGCCTGCTCCGTGGACACCTGCTCGGGGCAGAACATCGCCCTCTCATGAAACTTCTGCGTGATCACCATGACAGAATCATTACCCTGCTTAAGGCTCAAGAACTCCTGAACCAACCGTTCCTTCTCCACCGGGGGAACGTACTCATCTCTGAACATAGTAGTAAACCTCTCCTAAGTCATATCTGAAACCTCTGCCAGAGTGAAGTTCGCCGTCACAAACTTCCACCAATCCTTTGCTCCCAGGCGGAGCTGGTTCAAGGCGAACCGTACTCTCAGATGCTCCGGACATGACAAGTGTAGAAGCATCCCTTGATATCAGCAATCCATCTCATCTCAACGATCGGATCCTGCGTCCCGTCAAACACAGGTGGCTTCGTGTTGCTGAACTCCCGGAACAGCAACGAGTCACCTCCCTGTGGTCTGGCAGCGGCCACAGCTGCGGTAGCTGCAGCGGCTGCGGCCTCAGTCAACGCGGCGTACCACTCGTCAAATGTCTCCATCAGTGTGGTCTTAATAGACCCAGACATCCCCGGAATCTCAGCCCGGATCGCTGCAGCCACCTCCTCATGAATCATCTGACGAAGCTCCTCGTCACTCACACTGCTCGTACCAGGTCTGTGGCGTGGTCCAACCATGATGCCGCTGAGATACAACGTAGAAATATCAGAGACTCTATCGACCAAAAATTGCTCTCGATAATGCAACCCTACTCCGTCTCCGATACCCGGGGATTCTTACTTGGGTTGCCCACTGACCCGGTGTCTTCAATAGTACGGGCCCAATACTAACAACTACACCGCATCAACATTCACCCCAAGTCCTCCTCCCCAAACCCCAGATCTGCCACCTCTGATCTCAAGTTTCTTCTCCATTCCTCTCAAGGCTTCATTCGACATGTTTTCTGGTTTTAGGGCTTCTAACTGGGCTTCTCGAATCTGCGTGGATAAGTGGGAATGGATGGTCATCACTAATGTCTTCGCCTTGCGGCTTGAACTCTCCTTTCGGCTTAGGGCATCTGCTACCACATTGGCCTGGCCGGGATGGTAGCGGATTTCACACTTGTAGTCACTGAGCAGCTTTACCCATCGCCGTTGCCTCATGTTTAAGTCTTTCTGATTGAAGATATGTTTTAGGCTTTTATGGTCAGTGAAGATCGTGCACTCAGTTCCGTAAAGATAATGTCTCCAAATATTCAGTGCGAAGACCACTGCTCCTAACTCCAGGTCATGAGTCGTATAGTTAACTTCGTGTGCCTTAAGCTGTCTTGAGGCATAAGCAATAACTTTTCCTCTCTGCATAAGCACACAGCCTAAGCCCTGATTGGATGCATCGCAATAAACAATGAAATCCTCTGTCCCTTCAGGCAGGGAAAGAATAGGTGCGCTGCACAAGGCTTGCTTCAACGTTTGGAATGCAATGTCTTGTTTTTTTCCACCCCAAAAAAAGGTTACACCTTTCTGTGTCAGAGTAGTTAGGGGTTTTGCGATTCTAGAAAAATTCTGGATGAACCTGCGATAGTAGCCAACGAGACCCAAGAATTGACGGATTTATGTGGGTGACATCAGTGCTAACCAATTCTCTATCACTTTGATTTTGGATGGGTCCACGTGTATACCCTCCTCGCTTACCATGTGACCAAGGAAAGCTACCTTCTGAATCCAGAATTCACACTTGGATAATTTCGCGTACAACTTCTCCGTTCTAAGAGTTTCCAACACTACCCTCAAGTGTTGTTTGTGATCTTCTTCGCTTTGGGAATAGACAAGTATGTCGTCAATGAACACAATGAAGAACTTGTCCAGAAAAGGGCGATAGACCCGGTTCATCAGGTCCATGAACATAGCTGGTGCATTGTTTAGACCGAAGGGCATTACTACAAACTCGTAGTGTCCATATCGAGTCCTGAATGCTGTGTTGGAAACATCATTCTCGTGAACTCAAAGCTGATGGTACCCTGATCAAAGGTCTATCTTCGAGAAATAACTGGCTCGTTGAAGTTGATTGAAGAGGTCGTCTATTCGAGGAAGAGGATAATGGTTTTTGACGGTCAACTTGTTCAACTCGCGGTAGTCTATACACATCCGAAAGGATCCATCTTTCTTCTTCACAAATAAAACCGGAGTTCCCCGGGGTGAGGAACTCGATCTGATGAACCCTTTGTCGAGCAGCTCATTAAGCTGACTGGATAACTCATGCATTTCTACTGGAGCTAATCGATACGGAGATTTGGCTACAGGATTAGCTCCAGGAATTAGATCGATGCGAATCTTGACCTGACATTCAGGAGGAATTCCCGGGAGCTCTTCAGGAAAGACATCAGGAAAGTTGCAGACTTCGGGGATGCTCTCGAGGTCTTTAAATTCCTGTTTCTCGTTGATTACATGAGCTAGGAATGCATGAAATGATACGGACAGTGGAAATAAGTTTATCACCGTAGATCATGAGAGTCTGGCCAGATGGGAGATTGCGATAGATCGCTTTTTCGTAATAAATGATATCTACATGATTGGGACTCAACAATCCATGCCAACGATAATATCAAAGCTCTTTATTGAAATTGCCATTAGGTCAATGGGGAAAGAATGATCATCCAGGGTAAGGGTACAACCTATGAATATGTCGTTAGCGTTTTCTTTCTCACCGTTAGCCATCTCGACGGTAAATGTTTCGGTTAATGGTTGGGTATTATGTTTCATAAGATGTTTGAATGAATGGCTAACAAAACTTCTTTCAGCACCAGAATCGAAAAGGATACTAGCATAACAGTTATCGAGAAGGAACTCAGTGTTTCAAGTGTGAAGAGTTATGACTTGTGGTGTTGAAAAATGAATGTATTAGATCCAGAAAATCCCATATTTTCCCTAATGGTTGAGATATGATTTGTTGTGTCTTCCCATAAAAACCCTTATTTTCTTATAAAAGTATGGAATGCATATGAATGTTCGTGTCATAAGTTGTAAATAATTGCACTAGGAAAATCCCTTATCTTCCTATTAGTTGTTTAGTTTGTATAAAGGAAAAACCCTTATTTTCCTAGCATGACTGGCAGTCTTTAAGACCGAAAATTGCAAGAAAACGACATTCTTAAAAGTTGTGTCATAGTTTTATATAATAAAACTATACGAAGATCGCGTTTGTTAGATGAAGAATAGTTTTAATAGCCACTCGTTAAAAAAAAGCATAATACGATAATAATTGTATATCCGAATGAGTTTTATAACCATACTAAACATAATATGCCTGTAACGACGTTCTTCAGGCATCGCAGCGTTATGACAACTATCACCCCAAAAGACGGACTGTAGCTAACAGTCAGGGCGCGGGATCATGACTTCCCATATAGATCTATACACATTTGACACGGTATCCGAACGGGAGACTCTGGTTATAGACAGGACTTGCAGCATTACTTTCTAATAAAGAAAAGTAATGTTTGAAGATATACACGTCTCATGGATTCTCAACTAAGCCTGTATTAAAGTGATAGTTTTGTATGCAAAGTTTATCCTTTTTCACAATGTTTGACAAAGCAAGATCATAAGTTTTTAGAATGATACTTTGTATAAGTCTAATGCACGCAAAGTATGACAAGAGTTTTCCATAGTAGTAATGAATTCCATGTGATTTATTCGATAAAACAAGTGAAGTGAAACTTTATAAAATACACGATAATAACCGTATGTTTACTTGTATTCCCCCCCTAAAAGAGTATAAAAGCATTTAAAATTTATTTAAAGTGTGTTTGAAAGGGGTATGAACTCACTTGAAAGTTTGAAGATAGCAAGATGGAAAACCGGGCAGAGTTTCGTCTCGGGAAATGGATTTTCCTCGGGATTCTCGGGATTCCTCGAGAGTAAAATCGACCTTCGGGACTTGCACAAAATGACCAGGGCTTCGGGGTAGTGCGAGCACGGAAAACGAGGTAAAACGCAAGAAAAAGGAGAGAGAATGAGCCATTTTCCCGGGAACCCTCGCATCCCTTTTATAGGGGGCTGAGAAGCATGCGTACGCGGCGCGTACGGGACGTCACTGCTGACCGCATCCTCGGCTGCAGCGCTTCGGACGGGACGGGGAGGGGGTAGCTCGCATAGGGGCGACGTGGACGATCCGAGGCCGTGGCCTCGAGTACGCGGGGCGTACGAGGGTACGCGGCGCGTACTACGGCCCTAGGCTGACTCCCCTTCGGATAATACCGAAATTTTAATAAAAATTATATATAAATTATTTATCAAACTTCAAAAATTCATATCTCCTTCATACGAACTCCGTTTTTGACGTTCTTTATATCCCCGCGAAGGTGAGACTACGATCTACAACTTTCCTTTAGATTCCGTTGGCAAATTACGGAATTATTTTTATTATTTATTTATTAAAATGACGTGATTACGGAATTTCTTTAAAAATTCATAACTTATTCATACGATGTCCGATTTGAGCGTTCTTTTTATGCATGTTTGTAGTTTAACGATATCTATTACTTTCATTTAGACACCTAAGGTCAGAAAGTGTTTTATTGAAACTTTGCATTTTTACGCAACTTCGTATTGCTGGTTTTTGTCAGAAAACTTAGAATGATCATAACTTGTTCGTTATAACTCGGATTTTTGTGTTATTTATATGTTTGGAAACCTTAAGAAGATACCTACCACATAGTGTACTCCAAATAGAGTTTTTGAACACTTCATTTTTCGATGATATTTTAATTCCTTTCTCAAAGAGGTTACAGGACTCGATTTTTGCTGACTTGAAATAACGGGTTGTTACACAAAGAGAAAAGGTGATAGCATATGCGTCTCGACAGCTAAAAGAGCATGAAAAGAACTACCCGAGTCATGATTTGGAGTTGGCAGCAGTAGTTTTCGCTCTGAAGATATGGAGGCATTACCTCTATGGCACGAAGTGAAAACTTTTCATTGATCATAAGAGTCTCCAATATCTCTTCAATCAGAAAGAGTTAAATATGAGGCAATGACGCTGGCTAGAATTACTCAAGGACTACGACTGTGAGATACTTTACCATCCCGGTAAAGCTAATGTTGATGCTGATGCTCTCAGTCGGAAAGTCAATGTTGAGAGAAAAAGGTCAAGAGCGTTGAGAATTGAAGTTGTCTCGACTATTTTGGAAAGTATAAAGAAAGCTCAAAGTGAAGCTTCTAAGAAGAATGACCGAAAGGAAGAACGTTTGGGCAAAACATTGGTGTTCGGTGTAAACAGTCATGGACTGAAGGTGTTCCAGGATCGGATTTGGATACCTAAGATAGGAGGAGTCAGAGATCTACTTATGGAGAAGCTCACAAAACCATGTACTCGATTCATCCCGGTAGCACTAAAATGTATAGGGACCTGAAACCCTACTATTGGTGGCCGACGATGAAGCTTGACGTTGCAAAGTATGTGGCTGAGTGTGTGACTTGTGCGAGAGTCAAGACACAACATCAGAAACCGTATGGGAGTTTAGAACCATTGTCTGTGCCTATGGGTAAGTGGGAAGAAATTGCTATGGATTTTGTCACTAAACTGCCCAGAACAAAGAATGGTCACGACATGATTTGGGTGGTTGTCGATCGATTCACTAAGAGTGCGCATTTCATAGCAGCCATGGAGAAATGGTCTATGGAAAAGCTTGCGAATTTTTATGTGAAGGAAATTGTGAGACTTCACGATGTTCCGCTAACAATTGTGTCGGATCGTGATAGTCGTTTCACCTCAAGGTTTTGGAAAAGTCTACAAGAGGAAATGGGTACCAAGTTATGTTTAAGTACAGCTTACCATCCGTAGACTGATGGTCAGAGTGAAAGAACGATACAAACACTTGAAGACATGCTGAGAGCATGTACCTTGGAATTCCTAGGTAATTGGGATGAACATTTACCATTTGTAGAATTTTCCTATAACAATAGTTTTCACTCGAGCATTAAGATGGCACCTTACCAAGCTTTGTATGGACAAAAGTGTCGTACGCCATCTTGTTGGCTTGAGGCTGGGGAAAAGCAGTTTATTGGACCAGAGATGGTTCATCAAACTGCTGAAAATTTAAAAATAATTAGGGAAAGAATGTTAGCAGCTCAGGATCGTCAAAAGAGCTATGCTGACAACAAGCGAAGACGGATGACTTTCGAAGTTGGAGATTCGTTTTTGCTTAAAGTCTCGCTGTGGAAGGGACTTATAAGATTTGGAAAAAAAGGGAAAATTAAGTCCAAGGTTTATTGGACCATCTAAAATTCTTCAGAGAATTGGGAACCAAGCTTACAAGCTAGAACTACCAGAAGAACTGAATGGAATTCATAACACTTTCCATGTGTGTTATTTGAGGAAGTTCACAGGAGAAGTTCCCGACATGATTCCACTTTCGGAGTTGAGAATCGATGAGAACAAAAGGTTGATTGAAGAACCAGAGGCAATCATTGACCGAAAGATAAGAAGTTGCAACGCAAGCTGGTCGAGTTAGTGCTTGTCCGATGGAAACACACGAATGGGCCGAATCTCTCCTGGGAGACCGAGAGTGACATGATGGGTCACTATCTGCATTTGTTTGTTGATGTGTCATTCCGGGGACGGAATCATTCTAAGGTGGAGAGAATTGTAACGCCTATGTTTTTGGGCTTGTCATTAATGTTGGTATAATAGTCTAGGTTAACCTTTGTAACCCATTTTGAAATAATAGAAGTGTATTATTTGAGTATTATGTGTTATGTGCTAAATTGTGTGTCTTAATTTAATTAAGAATAAAAAAAATAAGCATCAAAATGAAATGTTAGATAAAGCCTATATTTATGGATAATGTTGTAGTAGTTGAAACGAGGTTTCCGAATATATAAAGAATGCCGAAATCCGAGTTATAACGAAGAAGTTATGACCTGTCGAAGTTTCGCGACAGAACCGGCACGACCCAGCACGACCCAACGCGATGTAAATAGTGAATTTAAGGTAGATCTCTATCTATCCTTAGTGATCTAAATGAGAATTGAAGATCTCATCGATAGTAGTACAACGACGGAAAGACGGACGGAATCGGAGTTCAGATGAAGGAGTTATGAATTTCGAACGGAGTTTTCCTATCTTGGCCTACTAAAAATAATATATAAGTAATATACTTACAATATAATAAAATTAAAGTCAAAATTAGCCAATGGAGTCTAAACGAGAGTTGTAGAGCATAATCTCACCTTCGCGGCGATATAAAGAACGTCGAAAACGGAGTTCGTATACGAAAGTTATGAATTTCTGAAGTTCGGGGCGCGAAACCCCAAAACTGTCAAGTCCCGAAGCAAGTCCCGAGATCCCGAAGATCCCGAGAAGTGCGGTTTCCGAGCCGAAGCTCTGCCCGCGAGAAGTTCGACTTTTGTAGAGATCTTCCAGATCTGCTGAGGATTACTACTTCTGCAAGCCGTAGTGCTGTCCGATCATCTTCTGATCAAGTGAGTGTGTATTTACTTTCTTCTAACGCATAATTATGAAGTATTTTATACGAAATACGTGTTATGTGTATAATTTTGTTGTTATGTGCGTGAATGTATATTCACTCTCTTCAATCTCATAGATCTGATTTGTTTTCTATGAAAATACGTGTTATGTGGGTATGCCTCATCTGTTATGTGAAGTATGTATTGGATGAAAATGCTATACAGGTTTTAAACTATGTATATAAATATATATTTTTATCTACTAATATGTTGGGTAGAACATGGGTAGATAGTTGGTGTGTAATAAACAGATGAGAGGCCTTGATGTTGTTGTTGTTGACCTAGTTATTCAGCGGAGTATGGATAACGACCACAGACTCCTTCTAGACAGTCTCGTGGAACGCTAACAGGTTCATAACCTGTAGGTGTTGTGAACAATGTGTTCACCGGTGTACTCTATCCCCCTCATGGTTGCCTTTAGGATGTCTATTGTTGAGGAAACTCCTTAGCACTAATGTCCGTCCCGATGAAAATCCTAGATTAGGTCCCTTGACGTAAAGTGAGGATAACGGGAATGGGTAATCGGGATAGTGATTGGTTGGTGAAATTAAATATAATTTATTTATTGTGGGTTGAAAACCCTATATGTTCACCAGGCTCCCAAGCCTGACCCACTCAGTTTTATTTGTATTACAGGAAGTGGCGCAAGGGCGTAAGATGGATGAACCATCAAGTTGTTTTGTTTACAAGTCTGCATATGTATATATTTGTTGAATGACTTGTAATGTAATCGTTTTTGCTTATTGGTCTATATCGGAACATGACACCCCGAGTTTTGATTATATAATGAAAATACATTTCTTTTATGAAAAGCTTTGGTAAACATTGTTTTATCATGTTTTGTTTTTGGGAACAAATTTTGCAACTCTTTCAAATCAAAAGGATTTACTCTGAAATTATTTTAAAAAGCATAAATGAAAATCGGTCTTTTCTGGCCATGATTTTGGGGATGTCACAGGTCCGTCGGCAGAAACAGCAACAGGGATAGTAGCAGCATGGACTGCACAGTTTGCTGCTTCTTCGAGGACTCCTGCGAAGACTTACTCTTGTTCTTTTTCCAAAATTTCCTTTTCTCGCCACTCCTCTTTGTTGTCTTAGGAGTGGTGACCGCTTCTTCAAGGTCATCACTATGGTCAATCAAGGTTTGCGCTAAGCATTTGGCGCTGTCGTAGGTATCTGGCTTTGCAGCCAAAACATTACCCTTGGGCCTTGGTTGGCTGGGTCAGCCCCCAGATAAATCTCTCAATCTTTTTACTCTCCGGGGTAACCATACCAGGATAGAGAAGCGCCAAGTCGTCAAATTTGGAAGTGTATGTGGCGATATTGGAACCCTTCATCTTCAGGTTCCAGAGTTCGTGCTCCAACTTCTGCATTTCGCCCTGAGGGCAGTACTCTGCAAGCAGAAGCTCCTTCATGACCTCCCAACCCATAGCATTGGCTACAGATAAGGTTAAGGATTTGACTCGGACGTTCCACCAAGTCAGGGATTTATCGGTGAAGGTGCAGGCAGCGAACTTCACCTTATTGGATTCTGAACTGGCACAGATTTCGAAGATAGATTCAATTTTCTCGAACCATCGGGTTAGGGTAATGACACCTCTAGTGCCATTGAAGGGCGTGGGTTTCGTGTTCATAAAGTCTTTGTAGGAACACTCCTTTCGGTGTCCCTGGCTACCTTCCTAGTTTTGAGGTTGAGTTCCACCTCCTGGCCCACCTGAACCACTGGAGTTCATTTGTGATATGGCGGCAGCCACAGCAGCACTAACGCCTGCTTGGAACATGGCGGGATCAAATGAAGGGGGAGGTGGTGGTGGAGGAGGACTGTTGTTCTTTGAGTTGGGTCTTTTCTTTGGAGGCATCTTGATCTAAAATAGCCAGGAAAAAGAGGATCACAAGTCCTCTGAATTGAATCAAGAGATATCTCATTATGACAGGTATAATGATCTACTAAGTGATAAAACAAGAAGGAGTTATTAAAGCAGATAAACTATCGCTAAGGAAGGAAGAAGTAGCAACACTCAGAATGAATTTCTACAACGTACTCGGCTCTGTCTAAAATACTCCTATATTATTTTATGTTTCGCTGCAACGATGAATCATTGTTTGGATATTAGGTAAGTTTTAGGCATGCTGTACACCACAGTCACTCCCAAGCACATGTCAGCCGTGTCTCAAATGAATATAGTTGATCATGGTATATTGACCCTACACACAACTACATAACTGCCTAGGTTTAACTGCAGTGCACAACACCCAATTACTTATGTTTTGTTCTACTCGAGATTACAGTATCTGATGTTTAGGTATTCTTGTATACTTTCGAAAAATACTTATATTTTAAAGTATACTTTTAGTTCAGAGCACTTCGTCCCCTTAATGTTTATAGTCTTATACAATGTAAGGTTTGGTATACTTAGTTCACTATAAACAAGGGCTTTGATACCAATCTGTCACACCCCGAAACCGACGGCGGAAATGGTCCGGGGTGGAGGACGTCATGTAAGTATCACAACCAATGTACATAGTAAGCATAGTAAATACAACCATTACATTACATAGAAGTATTTACATTTGTTTGAAAGTAAATTTATACAAGATTATAGATATATACATCCAAAATGAACAAAAGTAAAGATAAGACTGCTAAAATGCTCCGTCTTCTCCAAATGATCACAGGGTACCTGTCTAATGTGGACCTGAGGATACCAGCAGTTTTAGAAATATCAACATAAAGCTGGTGAGTTCATAAGCGGTTTGTTTCTAAAAATGAACAAGTTTCCTTTAGTTCTCTGAAAAAGTTCTTATCCAAGAAAATCCCATATTTTCTTATAAGTAAAGTTTAGTTATCCGTTTGTTATACAGTTTGGTTATGAACAGTTCAGTTATCCTAGGAAAAAACATTATTTTTCTTAAAAGTTTGTAGTTGGTTATCGATTCAGAATGCAATGTACAAGTATCTACTATACTTAAAGTGTTTGTGTGAAGTTTCCTGAAAGCCTGGTTATCCTTGAAAAGTACATTACTTTAACACATATATAAAACTAATAAGAAAGTAGAAAAGTTTTCATAATCTAAATTGTGAGTTCCATAACCATACAATAGACTAGATAAGGCTCGGAACGGGGCCAATATCGTTTTATGACTTTTGTCACCCTTGGACCTTTCGGTCCCACTGTAGCTAGCAGCCAAGTGCAGGGTAGACAATCCTGTATAGATCTATACACTCAAGTCACGTTCTCCCTCCAAGAGATTCTGGTTACGGGGGTAGTCCTACACTCTCGTATCCGGGGGAGTGTTACCAAGGACGTGTCTCCAATCTTAAGATTAATGAAATTTGTCCTTCACTCTCGTATCTTGGTAGTATTACCAAGGACATTAGAAAATCCTGTTGATTAGTCCTCCACTCTCGTATTCATGGGAGTGTGACCGAGGATGTTAGAAAATCTTGTTTTATTGGTCCTTCACTCTCATATCTAGGGAGAGTGTTATCAAGGACGTTTTTAAAGTTCTAAGGTTCATGCTTTTTACAGTAATGAAATAGAAAATCATTTGTGAAATATAAAATATAGCATTTATGATGAGTTTCAAAAATAGTTTGACGGTTTACTCTGCAAGTTAAACGGTTGGTTAATACAGTTTCCAGTGTTAAAATCATACGAAATATGAAACATTTCAAATGAAATCATAAGTTTGAGTACAAGATTTCCTTGTATTTTTTCGTGAATTCCCCCCCCCCCCCCCCCCAAAAAAAAAAACATTGAAAACATGGAAAAAGTGTAGGGGTATGAACTCACCGGACGAGAAATGTGTCGGTTGGATGTTAAGTGTCAGTTCGGGGCTTGAGTACACGCGAGGTTCCTATGTAATATGAAGAGATACACAATTGTATCTAATTAGAATTTGGACTACTAATTAGATAATAATATACACTCCAAGGCACGAAAACACTTCGTTTCAAGTATTAGGAGTGATCCGGGTAGCATCTAAGGGGGTGTATGGCATAAATATGGAGTTTGCTCTTCAAGAGTAAACTCCTAATGGAGATTACAGCCCTAAGACCATATCCCCATGAGTTTACGGCCGTAAACTCATGGGTGGTGTGTTCTTGGTTGCTTAATGGTCTTACAACACTTGTGGGATGATGTTAGGTTCAATTCTAAGGCATTGGAAGGAATTAAACCACCAAAGGGACCATTGCAAGGAGTTTACGGCTGTAAACTAGAAGTTTACGGCCGTAAACTCTCATATACCCTTTCCTTATGTGTTTTGGTGTCCCTAGGTTAAGCACAAGTGTTTCTAGTCCAAAGTACAAGCCATGGAAGGAAGTTAGGGCACCATTTGACCACTATAGAGGAGGTTACAGCCCAAGAACCATTCATTGGGGTGTTTATGGCCGTAATCTCCTAAGGAGATGGTTTCTCTCATGTTTAAAGTCCCTAACACAATGGTGGATGGCTCTAGACATTATTCCAGGGCTTAGGAGGTGTTTAAAGTGGATTTTAACACCTTAAAAGGTGTTTACGGCCTTAGAAGGGGTGTTTACGGTCCAAGAATGTACTTGGGCCGTAAACTCATGTTTACTCTCCAAATTTTAAGATTTTGGTGTTCCAAGTCCATTCATGTAAGCCCCTAAGTCATATCTATGCTCTAGAAGTGGTTTGGAAGGGTTTTGGGGCTCCAAAACTCCATTTATGTGTGTTTGCGGCTTGGGGCTGTTCCTGGGCCGTAAACACAAGTTCTTGGTCAATTGTCATGATTTAAACACGAATTTGAAAGCTAAACATGCTACACTATCAGCTAGGATGGATTACATACCGATTTGGAGCTTTATTTGGGTGGTTTTGGATCAAAGTTTGGATTTGTAGAGAGAGAGTAGTGAGAGAGAGAGAGAGAGTGAAAAGGCCTCAAATGAGGTCCTTTCAACTTTAAATATGGTTTGAGTTTGAGACTCGGTGGAAATCTACCCGATACTGACGTTAAACGAGGCTTTTGGTTGTACCCGATTTAGTTGTCGTAACCCAACGTGGTTGAAACTATAAACTTTCCAAATATAAATTTGGGATGTTTTCACACATTTCAAATGGGTTTGCACACTCACGAGGTCATAATAAAAGTTGCAATTTAATTAATTTAAACGAAAGTTAACGGAATAATTGGAATACAAACGGTTTTACTGATAGAAACGGGTTACAGTGATAGAAAGTTTTCGAATTGTCACAGCTTCAAGCTCATTTTACTCTCCTGAAATCTAGTTATTTTGATTTAATGAAGAATCTTAAAGAATATCTTGGTGCTAAATATAAAACACCTGCAGATGAGTACATAATCAATCTTCATAGTCAAGCTCATCCTATTGCCGTGCCAACTGTTCAAACTTTACGGGCCGTAGATCGTATTGAAGAAGAGCTCACTCATGCTCCACATGTTGCAGAAATTATACATGGTAGACAAGCTAAAGCTGCTCAAAAGGGATAACTCTTGTTCAAGAGGATTTCCGACAAAAATGCACCAGGGAATCAATCAGCAATCATTGTTACGGATCTTGAGGCCGTACGGTTTAGAGACACATATGGTGATCGGTCAGGGATCATTTCTTTGGGATTTCATGATACCCTAAATATGTGGATCGTGTGGAGAAAGAGTGGAAACACGGAGTTCTACAAAGATTGTCATGATTTCGATTCGTGGACCAGGGTGGATCTTTCAGAGCTATCCCAATCTCCTTTTGCAAACCCTCATATAATCAACATGAAACTCAGTTCAAACATTTTCTTGAAGATCAGGTGAAAAAGGGTTTTCCTTCCATGAAGACTGCTGAGTCTGTCATAAAGCATTATCCTGATGTCATAGATCCTAAAACTGGTCATCCACTTCAGGTGGAGATGTGGCCTGCAACAAATCAGGTCAAACAAATCCTCGTGCTTCAAAGTTACATGGATGGATCCCTAAGCACCATGCTTTATTGCATATTCGATGAGACTACGTCTGTTGTTATCAAACTAAAATATGGATGCATCCGTCTGTATGATCGAAGGGATTTCTTCCAGTTTAGGAAATAGGACATTCATCATCTGAGCCTTCATCAAATTAAAGTTTCTGAGGAAATTTTTGAGCAAGCCGCGAAGGAATACACGTCCATGGTTGCTAAGATCATCAATAAACGCATGTGGAATGGGGCAATGGGGCAGGCAGATGTGATGGTGATTGACAAAGATTAACTTCAAGCTAGCACCAAACCAAGGGCGATTTTGAAGGCTCTAATTAATGGTTTGGTCTAGGCTTTCGTTGTAATAGGTTCTTTTTGGTATAAATGCGGTTTTGGTAGCTGGTTTAGTAGTTTACGGCCAGAGCATCTGTTTACGGCCGTAAACCCAAGTCGGCCTAGGTCATTATATATAGAGGTCTTGTAAGTCTTTTAATGTTTGTTGATGCCATAGAGTTCACGGTTGTTGTAGACGAGTTGTACCGGACGTTTTTCACTAATAGAAGCATGTGCAAGCTTGTTCTGATTTTTGTTTCTACTTCATTCTCGTTGTTATTGATTGTTTTGTTTGCTTGATCACTGGTAAGATCCGTTTCAGGACCTTACAGTGAGCTAAATCTGGTCGTTGGAAATGGACTTTTATTACATGGTCCGATGGTCAGAATTTGGAGCTACTACTTAGGAGTTAGGATAATTTAACAGATTGCTACTACTCTTGGCAATTTCTAGAAACATAGTTTTCATTTTATGCATTGTAAGGACAAGTTCCATTTTTTTTTCATTTTTTTTTAATAAAACTGATGTTTTGATTTGTCTGGTTTCCTTATTTTATATTTCCTTGGAATGACATTTATCAAAGTGTTGGTTATGCTCGTAATATTAGCAATATTAATTGTGTATTTCATTCTTGTGATATCGCTTGTGGTATTGTCATAATTAACAAAGTAAAAAGAAATATCTTCACCAAGTTTCAATTGGATAGAAACTTGGAGTCATAAAATTCAAATTTCATGATGCATGAGAATCTTGTTTGGTGGAAAATTATGACTAATTCGTGAATAAGAAGCACTAATGGATCTAATATATGTTGATATGGACTCTTCAGATCTACCACAAAGGAAAATAACTTTATTCATCATGATTTTCTGATGTTTTAGAAAATATGGTTGTGTTTATAAGATTAAGCATAATTCGGGTACTTTGAAAAAGATTCAAAGCGTAGCAAAACAAATAAGAAGAATCTATTAGGCAGAAAGATAAAAGTTTCTCCAATCTAAACGGAAAGGGGAGTACTTTCGTATCATATTTTTTGTCATTTTAGTGATTGTGGATTTATATCACAGTTAATCCTCGAAGAACATCATAGTGCAATTATATGACTAAGAAGAGGGATTGGATATTGTTGTAAATAGTTCGAACAAGAGATGAGTCATACTTCATTCCAAATTAAGTTGTAGAGCCAATCATATCTTGAAACTCATTTCAAAATAAGAAGATTGAAACCACCTCGAAATAAGTGGAGTAAAAATGTTTTCTTACTCTAGCACATATAGAATTGGAATTGTGATGTTTTTGTTAATCTAGAAACAAAAGATAAACCGAAACCTATTCTATAAAGTGTTTTCTTTTCAACAATCCACACGAGCTTTTGAATATCTGTTTTGTCTCGTCAAGGAATATTCCTTGAGAGAAAACACATATGTCAAGAAGTCAGAGGGAGTCGTATTGATCTTAAGAGTTTCAAGAGTCAATCGACAATAAACATTTTAGTTATCACTAGCATGCGACCTGAGGTTGATAACCTGTTGTGTTTGATTGGTACATTCTTAATTTTGTGCACTTCTAGTTAAGTAAGGAATGCTTATGAAGTCTATTTTTCATTTAACCGCAAAAGAAAGCGAGTTGGTAAGTGAAAGTACATTTACCAATATGGGTGAGTTGCTAACAACATGGATGCATTGGTAAGCCCTTGTGTTATCAGAGGGAAGTAAATTTAGAATAACGAAGTTTAGACCATGAAGGAAAGATAAATTTGAATTTGGTTTTGTCCTAAACCTTGTCTTGTGACTGTAGTTTGGAAATGATAGATTCACGTGGATGGGAACGTATGCACTATAACATGTAAGTGACAAAGGTTTCGCTCTAACTCATGAGACTCATTATGAGGAAATACTTTCACTAACACAATGTAAAGATTTGATAAAGACTAATATGTATATTGGTTGTGTTAATTGCATTCTTAAATTCACAATATGACTATAGCATCCTGTAACAACCCAATACTTTCGCTTCATGAAAAGTCAAACCCGATAAATAAAATTCGAGTCTTTATTTATTTCGTTAAGTTCATAAAAATTAGAAAATAATTTAAATTATATAGAAAAAGTTTATATAAGTTTATGGATTCAAAAACACTCGAAAAACCAAGATTTTACACTAGAAACCGCAAACCTCACGACAACAAAGTGTTTGCAGCCGAAAACCCTCCTTCTGACCGCAAACCCAACCGGATATATATGTTTCATCTAAAAACTTAGTCAATTCTCACCTTTTTCACTCGAAATCACTCTCAATTCTCTCTCAAGTATCATCCAAGGAGATTCATATCTTCAAGAACAATCCTTTGAATCTTCATATTTTTTTCCAAGAACACCAAGAACAACCTTCATATCTTCAAGTGACCGAAAATAGCTGAAAACCGCAAACCGTTTATGGCCGAGAACCATTTTTGGCCGAAAACTCATTGGAACTGAATACCCTAAACACTTGTGTAATTTTCAGTAACATATCCTTACACAAAAATAAGTATTTCTAACACTTCAATTAATGATTTTTAAAAATTCATATACAATGATGTGTTTAAATATTATTAGAATACCGTTAATTCAGCATACGTCAGCTCGAGAGTCATCTTTTCAATCCGCTATCCAGCCACAAGCACACACTAACTCTGAGTTCTTACCCCTATATTTTCAACGTTTTTATTTTCACTACTAGAAAAACAGCCTTTTACGATGCGTAATGCGTGTGATAAAATGCTCAGACGACGCGCAAATGTGTGTCAAGGAAGGCCCTGTCATAACGAGAGACAACACGCTTTTGCGTGTCGTCTATTTATGATGCACATTTATGACGCTCATTTACGACACGCAATGCATATCAAGGAAGACCCTATCATAAAGGAAGACGACATGCATTTGTGTTTCGTAACCTTACGATGCACGTTTAGGGCACGTGTTGTGTATCATTAAATCCCATGTCATAAATGAAAATGACACGCATTTGTGTGTCATAAAATTCAGCAACCATTTACGACATGCATATATGACGTGCCTTTACAATACTAATTTACGCATAATACAAAAATATGGAAACAAATATATACGAAAACAATCAATTTCATCTGATAACATTGTGTCAAAAAAATTTTAATACATTGATATTAAAGGGATTTGATTGTACATTGTTATTAAGAGGTTTTCCCTAGCTATATAACCTAATACTACATTGCTATTAAGAGGTGCAATTAGGTACTACTTCTTTAAGTCTTGATGAATAGTTGTTGCGCCTCTAGATAAAACTTCCATCCGCCATCTGTCACTTTGGAAATCAATATGTGTCTTTTATATCCACCAACCACATATTTATATTGTAATTTTAAAGTACATAATAACTATATCATAATAAAATCAAACGGAATTACCAACCAACAACACCAATAGGCCAATGCGAAGCCTTAGTTGCAATATCCATGTAACACCCCGTTTATTTTATAGTAAATAAACAAGATTAAATAAATGAATGAATAGTATCCCTAAAATCCATAATTATATTACAAGGTGTGATTTCGAGGAGGTTAACTGGCATAATTTAGAATTTGGGGGTTAAGATGTAATTTTTGGATTGATTTGTAAAGAATTTTTAAGTTGAGGGTTATTTAGTAAGTTATTGGTTTAATTTGAAAATATTTTTGAAGATAGGGGTTCTTTGGTATGTTTTGGACTTAAATGAAATGAATTTATGGAATCGGGGACTAAGGAGTAAATTTTGGACTTCTTTTGAAGAGATTTTAAATGGGTGGGGATAAAAGGGTAACTTATGGACTTATTTTGAAAGAAAAGAGGGAGGGAGGTATCGATTAGGTTATTATGGAAATATGTTTGAAGGCACCAGGTATATATGTGGTTACCACCCCCGAAACCCTAACCCTAATAGAAGCAATCGGCCGCCACTCCCGCTTATAACTCTAGCCGCCACCTCCACCTTATACCTCCCATCGTCCAGTCGTCTCCTCCCTCGAACCACCACAACCATCTTCCTTCTGGTAATGATCAACACTATAGGGATGCCTCCGAGGCTTGGAGCGACTGCGATTGATTTCCGCCCATGTCTCTTCGCCGCCCTATCTCTTTCCTCTTCTAGCCGTCGGACATCATCGGGGAGACCGGAACCACCAGCGACCCTCTCATCTGGCAACGAGGGTGTTTACTGCCATTGTTCCATTGTTATCTGAACACCGTCACAACTGTCATGACGAGCGTTACTGCTGTTGTGGTTCCGATGTCAACTCCAGCCGCTCCTGTCCATTGTTGCCGCCATCTCATGTCACCACTGCTGCCGGATCTTGCTGCTTTGTTGCTGCAGTTCTCATGATTTCTTCACTCCGACGCGAGAATTGCCGCCACCACCATGAGGTGGTGGTTGTCATCGCAATTGGTTGCTGTCGCTGCTGTAAACCACCGGGTGGGTGGTTGGGATGCATCTCACAAATTAGAAGCATGTGTGTGTGTGTTTTGTCCAACCAGAAACCGAGAAAAACCACCACCATCACCACGAGCCACTATCGGCCACCACTAGGGTGGTTGTGTGTGTGTGTTTCGTATTATATGTGTGTTATTTTGGAGATTAGAAATGTAAAATGTAATCAGAAATGTGAATAATGAAAAGAAACTCTAACCACCACCGTGAGGTGGTGGCTATTGCCACCAGTCGCCTTGTTGATTGACGGTGTGCTTTGATTGCGTTTGGACCTCGTTTGAGATGCTAGAAACCCTAATAGGCCCAATAGTGCCCTGATTGACCAAAAAGCCCAAACATGTGACTTATGGGCCTATTGAAACCCGAATGGGCTTAAGGATTTAGCTTTTGGGCCTAATTGGGTTGTGAGGGGTTAGAAACCCTAATTAGGGTTTAGAAAACCTTGATTTTGGATATATAGGCCTTAGACTTATCGGGACCCACATTTGGGCTATTGGAATGGAATTGTGTTCTAAGCCCAATCACACCATATGATTTATTTATAAGAGTGATGGACTTAATGGATTAAGTTCTTAATAGGTTAAGTGAGAAATACTTAAGCCTAATTATCATTTTATATGAAACCCTAATTTCACTTGGCTTTATGTTAGGCCTTTCTATTTGTATTTGGTGTTTGAGATAATAATGGGCCATCCAAGATCAATCAATGGGCTAGAATATTTAGATGGGCTTTAGGGTAAGGCCCATATGAGGGTGTGGGCCCAATTTGGAAAATTAGGCCATAGTTTGGGCCTTAATGGTTATATGATATTGGGCCATTAGAAATGCCAAATGTTTGGACTGGACTAAGTAATTGGGCCTTTAATTATGACCATGTAAAGGTTTGGACCCAATTTGGAAATTGGGCCATATGTTGGGCTTTGAGTCATAGTTAGATTTTTGGGCCTTTGGATTGGGCCTTGGGATTGAGTCAAGCTATGTTAGGGGTACAGTAGTCTTTTAACCCTAGCATGGATTTATGGATATGTGTTACAACCCAGTTATTAATTAGGTGTTATTTTGATGTTGACAGATTCGGTAATTTGTCATCTAGCAGCTAGGGTTTTCGTCTACAAGACTTCAGCAGTGTGAGGTGAGTTTCCTTCCATTAGTAACGGGTTTATGACCACAATGTTGGCCCATTTAAGTGGTAGAGTATGACAGGGTTGTAGTGACTAAAGAACATGGTTTGGCATTCGGAATTAAAGACTGCACAATGAACACGGTGATTTTGGTGTTTAAGAGACGTATTGAATATGTAAGGTGTTCCAAAAAGGGACATAGATCTACATATACATAAATAACATACAGTTACACACTCAACCTTTACACCTCTCAAGCACACCTCTACAAGTGGACTAAAGCCACCTTATATAGAGGTGTTTACATGTCTCTCTCTCACTCCCTATCTCATGAGTCATAAGGCTAATACACCACATGAAAGTGGGTTTTACAAAAATCAAACATTTACAAAGTCAATCATGAATAACTTTGTACCCCAACATTTTCCTCCTCAAAGTTAGGAATGAATGACCCACTTCAATTCTTCAATTTGGGCTTTAGGATGTGAGACCATACAAACTGAGCATCAACGAATGATCACGAGCTTCTCAAACTCCAAATTAATCACCAAAAGTTGAGCATAAAAGCACACCCCAAAAATCTTCAATAAAACCAAACCCATTTCGGAAATAAATCACTTCCGAACTTCCAATTGCATCATTTCGTAAGCTTCAAAAATTCAAGGTCACTTCGGTCTTCAAATCCGCGTAATATAAAAAACTCAAGTTTGAATTTCCATATAAATTTCTCCCCCTTTTTATAATCAAAATTTGATTATAAAACCTTCAAGTAAAGAGAATGTGTTCTATTTGGAATTTTTTGTGTCAAAACTCTCCCTTAACATGTGGCATAAACTTTGTGTTTTAATCCAGAAAACCCAAATAATATTCAATTTTTAGCTTCGTTCACTGATCGCCTTTGACAAAATTTCTCAAAAATGGGTAGAAATTGTCAATTTCAAAATTCTGCAGTGACCTGGTGCACCCAAAACAGCCAAAATGCAAAACTCTCCCCCTTTTTCGAAGATGGGTAGAAAGCATCAATTTGCACAAAATGCAGGGGTCTGAATTGTATTTTCTTCAATTTCTCAGCAAAAACAGTCCTTTTTTCGAATTTGGGAAAAAAAACTACCAAAATTTCGAAACTTCGGGGACTGCTTTCTTAAGTTTCTGCCCTCTTGTCCTCCAAAAATTCGAAGAATAACCCCAATTGTCAAAGTTGCCAAACATTCGAAAGGTTAGGGGCTGTTTTTGAAACTTTCTCCTTTTTCTTTACAAAACTAACGAAGAATAGGGACCATTTTCATAACATTCATGTTTTCTTCTTCCCCAATATCGTTGTTCCCTTCGTATGAAATTACACACCCTTCATATGAAACTTCACAGCACCCTTTGTACGAATTCTCAGCACCAAAATTTTCTCTCTCTTCGTTAGATTCAATCAAAGCACCAAATTAACGAAATTTTTCCCTACTTATTAATGAAATCGAAGGTAGTCGAAGCCTCTGAATAACATCTTAATCATTTAGTCTCTGAATCGATTTCATCCCTGTTTATCAGTTTCGTTCCTTGACACAAACTCAAAACAATTGACGACTTCCAAAAACAAATTTTCAAGTCTTTGAAACATCAAAATCTTTGATTCTTTGTTTTTATACACCATCAATCCACCATCGAATATCAATTCCCAAGTCAGAATCGTTCGACAGGTACATAAACCCTATCGACCATTTGTTCTTAATTCAAGGTTTATTTTTCCTCAAATCAAACCCGATTTCATGCAATTCTTTTATCATTAACCCCAAATCCATCGACCAAACTGGAACCCTTCATACATCAACTAATTCTTTAATCAAACCTTCATCAGCAACATGTTCATCGAATCGACTCCAACTAATTCTTCAATCAAACCTCAAATACTCAGCCTTCGCTATCGCTTTTCACAATCGATCAAACCAACAACAACCAGATGTAAGTTCTTCCCAAAAATCATAATCGAAATCCAATTTTGATTTTTAAGCAATATTGACCCAAACGAAACTGATTCCAGTTTCTTTCAATTGATTTAAAAATCAAAATCAAGTATGTTCAAATCAAAATCAATTCACGGGAAACAAATTCTAAACAAAAAAATCAAAATCCAAATGAATTGATTTTAACGAGAACACGGAAGCGAAGAACATCGAGATTTTGATTAAGATACAAGACTTCAACAGTCTTTGAGTTTGAGTCGGACTTAATTAGTTAAAAGAATAAGGAGTAAACGGATTAAATTCTTTTGGGCTTAATCAATACAATTTATGAACAATAAAGACAAAACTCCGAGATTGGTTCCTGTGGTATTCAAAAAACTTTAGATAGGGTCCAAAAAGTTTTCAGCTTGCATGGAAGGTCCAAAAAGTTTTCAGCTTGCATGGAAGGTCCAAAATCAAGGTTTTTCTGAGTTTTTGGTTCTTGGTACATTTGAAAAGTAGATTTTACCCATTTCATTTTTTTTCTATCTTCTTTATTTATTTTGGTATTTAAATAATTAAAAAAATAAAATCTCTCTCTCTCTCTCTCAAGAACACACACAATTTGGACACTCAATCAATCTTTAGTGGTGAACTTCATCTTCTCTTTCATATCTAAAAATCTGGAAATAAATAACACCGACTATCCTCTCGTTTTCCCAACACCATCTTCTTCCTCACCCGTTCTCACAATCGAAGAACTAATAAAAGGGTTTGTAGCCAAGTTATTATCCCTCACCAACCCTCGAAATGATTGCAGGTTGTTAGTGGTTTCCGTCCTTTTTGGGTCGGCGGCGGAATGGGACATCGTGGGAGATTTCCTTGTCATTGGATTAACAGAAGATTGTAATTGTAACGGAGGCGAAAGACTATGGTTGTTTCTTAAGTTTTTCTTCCAAGAAACAATTGTATCTTCATCACTGTGATCATCCCCTCACCATCGACGATGCAATAAAGTTAAATTCTATATTTTCGATTCACTCCCTTGTCAAATTAGTGACAGGTCAAACAGGATTTGGTAATTCTAGTGGCAGAGGAACAAGGGATTCTTGTGACCCAAGAACACAATACACGCATACACACTGTTTTCTTGATAGAGCTTCAGTTCCAAAAATGATAGATCTACAACATCAAATTCGAGAAGAGTGAAGGATTGTGATCGATTAGAAAAGGAGGACCAAACTTGTTATTCAGGAAATATAAAAATAGATGAGAGCCCGATCGAAACCCTAAATTTGAATCAAAACGGAAATCAGGGTGTGTTTGTATGAATGCAGAAAGGATAAACGGAAATAAATTTTGACTTAGGTACAGAGACGAAAAGGGGTAGATCTTTCATGTTCTTTGTGGTTCTTGATTGCATGTTTGTGGTTGTTTAAGGTGTATTTTTTGTAAATTCTGAAATCGGGTGTGTTTGTGGTTCTTGGTTTGATTTTCTTTGCTCAACAACAACTTTTTTTGGTATAAATCTTTCAAATTCATGTTCTTTCGTTCATTCATCTTTTTTTTGTATAAATCATTCAGATTCATGTTTTGCATTCATCCTTAGAAGGTTATAAACAAGAGAGAAAGAGAGAGAGAGAGAGAGAGAGAGAGAGAGAGAGAGAGAGAGAGAGAGAGAGAGAGAGAGAGAGAGAGAGAGAAAAGAGAGAGAGAGAGAGAGAGAGAGCGAGAGAGAGAGAGAGATTTTTTAGATGGTTTTTTTTGGTGTAGAGAGAGAGAGAGAGAGAGAGGTAGAGGGAGAAACTATTTAATTTAGAATTTTCTTTAATTGTTGGAAATAAAAGAAAAAGAAAAAAACAAAATTATAAGGGCAAATCCATCATTTGAAATACTTTCAAACAATTTTGGACCAAACCTGCAATAGAATTCTTATTTTGGACCACTGGTGCAACTGCAAAACTTTTTGGACCAAAGTCCCAATTTTTGACATACCACAGGGACCAAATTTGCAGTTTTGTCAACAGTAAAGATAATTATTTGGACTCAACAAAATAACATGAACAGTAATGAATCATGAGAGTTGGGCTTGAAAATTTAATCGATGAACAGTGATTTTCGAAAACTTTTAGAATTTGATTTTATTTAAGAATTTTTGATCTAATCAACAATAAATGGATCAATCAATGGGGTGAAAATTAATTTTGATCCATTGAGACAAAATGATCAAACAATCAAGAACACAACACACGAATTCCATGAAATTAAGAGAGATCATATAGAGAGACTCACCAAAAATGCTTCAATTGTGACAAATGTTGCCAAACCGAGAATCGTTCTTCAACAAATCACGTTGATCATTGAAGACCCGCTCTGATACCAATTGTAGTTACTAAAGAACATGGTTTGGCATGCAGATAATGATTGCACAATCAACACGGTGATTTCGGTGTTTGAGAGATGTATTGAATATGTATAGTGTTACAAAAAGGGACATAGATCTACGTCTACATAAATAACACACAGTTACACACTCAACCTTTACACCTCTCAAGCATACCTCTTCAAGTGGACTAAACCCACCTTATATAGAGGTGTTTACATATCTCTTTCTCACTCTCTATCTCATGAGTCATAAGGCTAATACACCACATGCAAGTGGGTTTTACAAAAGTCAAACATTTACAAAGTCAATCATGAATAACTTTGTACCCCAACATGGGTGAGCCCGATGCAGTTTATATGTTTCCGGACTTTGGTTTGATGTCGGGGCGGTCTCGAGAAGTAGTTAATTATGCTTATGTCTTTGTGATTCATGCATGTATATGTGTTATGTGTTATGTGTCCCGGACTCCGGTCCGATGCCGGGGAAGCCCGATGCAGTATATGTGTTTATGTTATATGTTATGTGTTAAGTGTTCCGGGTAAGCCCGATGTCGGAGCAAGCCCGATGTATGTTAGTCAATATGCCATGTATTATGTATTTCAGGGGAAACCCGATGAATGCTAGGTATATGTTATATGTTATTTGTGTTCGGGCCTCGGTCCGATGTCAGGGCAAGCCCGATGCAGATTGTGTGATTATTTTATGTATGTGCTGGGTAAGCCCGATGCCAGGGTGAGCCCGATGTTGGATGCGGTCGGATGCTGGGGTGAGCTCGATGCTGGGCAGGAGTCCAATATTGGGTAAGTCGATCCCGGGATTCTTCCTAATGTATGTAACAGCCCGAATCCCCAGGTATCTTCATTTCATATATTTTTGTCATTCTGTGAGGGGACTCGGCGAGTTGACCTTCGACTCGCCGAGTCGGGTCGCGTTTTTGAGCGGGAGTTCGCATCCGGACTCGGCGAGTCCAAGGGATGGACTCGGCGAGTCCGCGCTGTTTGATGAAACCCTAATTTCCCGGTCCTAAGCCCTATTTAAAGGACCTTATGGCCCTCATATGCGGCCACCTTGAACCCTAAGAGCCTCCATACGTCTGTAAGCCCTTGTGAGTGTGTTTGAAGGCCTTTTGTTCATCATTTTGTGTGATATTGCAAGGAAAGGAGGGAGAGGAGCAAGCTTGAAGTGTTGGGGAGCTTAGATCTGTTGCTATTTCATCAAGGGGGTCTTCTTGAGGTAATTTTCTGAGCCAATCTTCGTGTTTTGTGTTGATGGGCCAAATCTAGGGTTTCTTCTTGCATTTCTTGGCTTGAATAAGAAGTATGAGAGGTCCCATGGAGACATGGAACCTAGATCTGGACTTAAGCAGGTCCAGGAGACCCCTCATGACAAGCTTTATGTCCATTCTTTTGAGTTAGAAGCTAAACTTGCCAAATAAGTGGTTGTTTCTTCAAAGTAAGCCTTGTATGCATTGCATGGCAACCAAGACTAAGACTTTACGTGACAAATAAGCTTGGGAAGGCCAGATCTATGTATGTATGGAACGGATCTGACCGTAAAAGCCAGTTTTAGCTGGTGCATGGCATGGACTCGCCGAGTCTGAAGAACAGACTCGACGAGTCGCTTGAAGATTGTCCTTGAGACCATCCTGTGTGTAGTCCGGACCGAGTTGTGGGCGACTCAGTGAGTCGCAGAGAGTTGGAAAGGTTTTGACAGGTGGACCGAGTCAGGTTGGGACTCGCCGAGTTGACCTTCGACTCGGCGAGTTGAGTCGCGGTGGCCCTGTGATTCAGGCCCAGGTGGAACTCGTCGAGTCGGGGGAGTACTCGACGAGTCAAAGGGAAAATTCTTGAGAGTTGGTAAAAACGCGTAGACTCGCCGAGTCGTTATTGTGCACTCGCCGAGTCTGGTCCAAATTGTCTAAAGACTACTGACCAAGTCAACCTGTGTTGACTTGATATGGATGGTCCACCTTAGTGGTACAAGTAATAATTATAGATTTATAATATCATAGGAGGATTGCAACTCGAGGGTTCGAGCCCGAGTGATTCCAGGATTCACGATTAGCGACTTAGCGAGGCATACGAGGTGAGTCTTCTCACAATACTGTACCCGGAAGGGTTTTGAATGTGTGACCGGAGGGTCGCATATGATATGAAATATATGCCTTATGTGTGTTAAGTTATTTGCTATATGTGTCATGTATGATATGTTTGATATGGGCCGGAAGGCGTGGTCATATGGACTGTAAGGGTGGACGCGGGTAGGACCGGAAGGTTTACCCAGTCGGGACGGAAGTCCCCTGAGACACATGGACCGGAAGGTCAAGGCCTGGAAAGGCGTATGTGCGTATGTTGTATTTTGGGAACTCACTAAGCTTTATGCTTACAGTTGTTGCATTATGTGTTTCAGGTACGAGTGAGGACCGTGGGAAGGCGCCAGCGTGACCGTACACACACTCGGGGAAAACTATTTTATCTTTTGTTATGTAATCGGTTGTGACTACATTGTTACTTTGGAATCTAAACTTATTACTCATGTTTTGATGGTTGTAAAAACGAAAATTCATGGTTGGAAATTTTATGACGTTACAAGTTGGTATCAGAGCCTTGGTTTGAGGGATTCGGGTACACCTTCAGGCGTAACTGAACTCAAACCGGGGATTTGAGAAAATTTAAAATTTTTGGCAAATGAGACAACCAAAGAAGAAAAAGTGTGTACGGTCAGCCAGCACCCGAACAGTAAAAATCCCTAAAATACTCTTATTATATGTGTTACGGTACATGATATGATATGATACGCATGCTAGTAGACTA
The DNA here is from genome assembly GCF_052625555.1 of Lactuca saligna. Lineage (NCBI taxonomy): Eukaryota > Viridiplantae > Streptophyta > Magnoliopsida > Asterales > Asteraceae > Lactuca > Lactuca saligna. Next base: position 102,627,895 of record NC_136423.1, read on the forward strand.
GGTATACATATTAGGACTAGAGTGGCCTGATCTTGTGATGCCTTAGTCTAGGGAAACTTGCTTCTATGAGGAGCTCGAGAGCGAGTGAGTAACTAGAATATGATACGAATAGAGTGCTCAGGATTCGGGGCTTGGGGAGGAGGACTTGGGGTGGATACCGACGCGGTGTAATTGGTAGTATTGGGCCCGTACTACCAAGGACACCGGGTCAGTAGGCAGCCTAAGTAAGAACCCCTGAGTATCGGAAACTGAGTAGGACTGCTTTATCGAGTGCGATTTTTCCCGATAGAGTCTCTGATATTTTTATGTTGTATTTCAGAGACATCATGGTTGGACTACGACACAGACCTGGCACGAGTAGAGTGACTGACGAGGAGCTTCATCAGATGATTCATGAGGAGGTAGCTGCAGCGATCCGGGCCGAGATTCCAGAGATGTTTGGGTCTATTAAGACCACGCTGATGGAGACATTTGATGAGCAGTACGCTGCGCTGTCTGAGGCTGCCGCCGCTGCAGCTACCGCAGCTGTGGCTGCTGCCAGACCACAGGGGGGTGACTCGTTGCTGTTCCGGGAGTTCAGCAACACGAAACCACCAAAGTTTGACGGGACGCAGGATCCAATTGCTGCGATGAGGTGGATTGCTGATATTGAGGGATGCTTCTATACGTGTTCATGTCCGGAGCATCTGAGGGTGCGGTTCGCCTTGAACCAGCTCCGCCTGGGAGCAAAGGATTGGTGGAAGTTCATGACGGCGAACTTCACTCTTGCGGAGGTTTCAGCCATGACTTGGGAGAGATTTACTGCTATGTTCAGAGACGAGTATGTTCCCTCGGTAGAGAGGGAACGATTGGTTCAGGAGTTCTTGACCCTCAAGCAGGGTAACGATTCGGTTACAGTGATCACGTGGAAGTTTCACGAGCGAGCGATGTTCTGCCCCGAGCAGGTGTCCACGGAGCAGGCTCGGATGAGCCGGTATTTGGGAGTGCTGAGGAGAGACATCCGGGAGTTCGTATCAAACTCGTCATATCAGACTTTTGCTGAGCTTTAGGCGAATGCCAGGAAGCGGGAGATCGAGTTGGAGACCCAGGCCAGGGAGGAGGTCGAGTCTCAACGGGTGGATCGGCGGTCGGCTCAGTCGCAGCCGGCAGCCAAGCGGACCAAGTCCGCTGATTTGAGATCCGGAGGACAGAAGAGCCGCACTTGTGGGAAGTGCGGCAAGGGTCACGAGGGGGCATGTCGATCGGGTGCTTGCTACAAGTGTGGCAAGGAGGGGCACATTGCGAGGGATTGCCCCAAGGGATTTATGGTTTGCTTCCATTGCAACCAGACTGGCCATCGGAAGGCCGAGTGCCCCCAGCTTCGCCAGGGATCTTTGCCTGCTGCCAGGGTTCCTGAGGTTCGGCCAGTGAAGACCGAGGTCCCGAAAGCTCGTGGGAGAGCTTTCCAGTTGACTGCGGAGGAGGTCCGCGCGGCACCTGATGTAGTGGCCGGTATGTATTCTTTCATGAATTTACATTTATGCTGAGATATTATGCTTATATTGCTATCTGCGTAGGTACTTTTCTTGTGAATCATGTGCCTGCTTTGGTATTATTCGACTCAGGTGCGAGTCGGTCCTTTGTTTCGTTGGCTTTTAGCCAGCACATCGATATCGATCGGGGGACGATGAGTCGTCCCCTGCGAGTTGCTATAGCAAACGAGAGAGCGGTATACGCCACCGAGGTGATTCGAGGATGCGTGCTCGAGATTTTTGGGGTCGAGTTTCCGATAGACCTGGTCCCTATAGCTATGGGGGGTGTTTGCATTATCGTGGGCATGGATTGGTTGAGTAAGTTTGGAGAAGTCATTGACTGCGAGAGACAGCTGGTGATGATTCGAGACCCTAGTGGGGGAGTGCTCACGGTTTATGGCGAAGGGACCCGGTGTGGGTCGGCGTTTTGTTCAGCGGCCAGGGCAAGGCAGAGTCTGCAGCAGGGTTGTGATGGATTCATAGCCTATGTGATGGATACTCGTGTGACCGCGGAGAGGCCCAATTCGATTGATGACGTTCCGGTTGTATGCGAGTTTGCGGATGTGTTCCCCGAGGAGTTACCAGGTGTGCCTCCGGAGAGGCAAGTGGAGTTTCGTATCGATTTGGTTCCGGGAGCGGCGCCCATCGCCAAGGCGCCTTACCGTCTTGCTCCACCAGAAATGCAGGAATTATCCTTGCAGCTTCAGGAGCTGTTGGGGAAGGGATTCATTCGACCGAGTAGTTCGCCTTGGGGAGCGCCGATTTTGTTCGTCAAGAAGAAGGATGGTTCACATCGGATGTGCATCGATTATCGGGAGTTAAACAAGTTGACGATTAAGAACCGATACCCGTTACCTAGGATCGACGATCTGTTCGATCAGTTGCAGGGGGCATCTTGGTTTTCCAAGATTGACTTGAGGTCGGGATATCATCAAATGAGGGTTCGCGAGGAGGATATCCAAAAGACTGCCTTCAGGACTCGTTATGGACATTATGAGTTTGTGGTGATGCCTTTTGGGCTCACCAATGCCCCGGCCACATTCATGGATCTCATGAACAGGGTGTGCCGACCGATGCTGGATCGGTCGGTGATCGTATTCATCGATGATATTTTGGTGTATTCGAGGACTAGGGACCAGCATGAGGAACATTTGCGGGAGATTCTTCGGGTTTTGAGATCGGAGAGACTGTATGCCAAGTTCTCCAAGTGTGATTTCTGGTTACGAGAGGTCCAATTCCTCGGGCATCTTGTGAACCAGAAGGGGATATTGGTCGACCCGGCCAAGATTGAGGCGGTGTTGAGGTGGGAGGTGCCGAGATCGCCCACCGAGATCAGGAGTTTTCTGGGTTTGGCTGGATATTACCGCAGATTTATCAAGGATTTCTCCAAGATCGCTGTGCCACTTACTAGGATGACCCGGAAGGGTTTTGCGTTTTCATGGGGACCAGAGCAGCAGTCTTCATTTGAGACGCTTTGTCAGAAATTGTGCGAGGCTCCGGTGCTTGCACTCCCGGAAGGGATGGAGGATTTTGTGGTATACTGTGATGCCTCTATATCGGGTTTGGGGGTGGTACTTATGCAGAGGGGTCATGTGATAGCGTACGCTTCAAGGCAGTTGAAGCCTCATGAGTCGAGATATCCCACGCACGACCTGGAATTGGGGGCGGTGGTGTTTGCCCTCAAGATCTGGCGACACTATTTGTACGGGGATCGGTGTACGGTTTACACGGACCATAAGAGCTTGAAATACTTGATGGATCAGCCAAATCTGAATATGCGGCAGAGGAGGTGGTTGGATGTGGTGAAGGATTACGATTGTGAGATCTTGTACCACCCGGGCAAGGCTAATGTGGTAGCCGACACATTGAGCCGTAGGGCGGATAATGCCCCTATCCGAGATATTTGTATGAGGTTGACGGTTTTGACCCCGATTCTGGACATTATTCGAGGGGCTCAGATGGAGGCTGCAAAGCCAAAACACCAGAAGAAGGAACGGGTGGTAGGTCAGGTATCAGGATTTGTTACGGATGGTCCAGGGCTTATGACTTGTCAGGGACAGATTTGGGTGCTGTTTGTGGGCGGTGCGCGCACTATTTTGATGGAGGAAGCACATCGATCGAAATTCTCGATTCATCCTGGTGCTATGAAAATGTATTTGGATCTCAAGAAGGAGTACTAGTGGCCATGTATGAAAAGGGATGTCACTTGGTTCGTCGAGAGGTGCTTGACTTGTCGGCAGGTCAAGGCCGAACACCAGCGACCGCACGGTAAGCTGCAACCGCTAGAGATTCCCGAATGGAAGTGGGAACAAATCTCTATGGATTTCATCACCAAGTTACCGCGAACGGCGAGAGGAGTCGATGCGATTTGGGTAATTGTGGATCGGCTGACAAAGAGCGCTCATTTTCTAGCTATTAGTGAGAGCTCTTCTGCGGAGAAGTTGGCTGAGTTATATGTGAGGGAAGTAGTATCTCGGCACGGGGTGCCGATCTCGATTATTTCGGACCGCGACGTGCGTTTCACTTCCAGGTTCTGGAAGAAATTCCATGAAGAGTTGGGTACTAAGTTACATTTCAGCACGGCATATCATCCTCAGACAGACGGCCAGAGTGAACGGACAATTCAGACACTCGAGGACATGCTTTGGGCATGTGTGTTGGACTTCGGAGGGAGCTGGGACACCTATCTACCTTTAGCAGAGTTCTCGTATAACAACAGCCATCATTCGAGCATTGGTATGCCGCCCTTTGAGCTGTTGTATGGGCGGAGGTGTCGCACCCCCATCTGTTGGGGTGAGGTGGGACAACAGGTTATGGGTAGCACGGAGATCGTGCTTCAGACAACCGAGCAAATTCAGATGGTCAGGCAAAGGTTGTTAACCGCTCAGAGCCGGCAGAAGAGTTATGCAGACAGGTGACGGTCCGAGCTTGAGTTCCAAGTTGGTGATCTCGTGCTCCTGAAGGTCTCTCCTTGGAAAGGAGTGATTCGGTTCAGGAAGAGGGGCAAGTTGGGGCCCCGGTATATTGGTCCTTTCCGTGTGACCGCAAGGGTGGGTCGGGTAGCCTACCGTTTAGACTTGCCAGCAGAGTTGGGACAGATTCACGATACTTTCCATGTGTCGCAACTGCGGAAATGTACAGCCGACGAATCGGCGGTGGTTCCGTTGGGGGATATTCAGGTGGATGCAAGTCTGAATTATGCTGAAAGACCTGTGGCCATCAAAGATCGGAAGATCAAGGTTTTGAGAAACAAGGAGGTACCCCTGGTATTGGTTCAGTGGCAACATCGGAAGGGATCAGAGATGACCTGGGAGTCGGAACATGAGACGCGGGAGCAGCATCCGGAGCTTTTTGCCTAAGCGGGACTTCGAGGGCGAAGTCTTATTCTAGTGGGGGAGATTTGTAACAGCCCGAATTCCCAGGTATCTTCATTTCATATATTTTTGTCATTCTGTGAGGGGACTCAGCGAGTTGACCTTCGACTCGCCGAGTCGGGTCGCGTTTTTGAGCGGGAGTTCGCATCTGGACTCGGCGAGTCCAAGGGATGGACTCGGCGAGTCCGCGCTGTTTGATGAAACCCTAATTTCCCGGTCCTAAGCCCTATTTAAAGGACCTTATGGCCCTCATATGCGGCCACCTTGAACCCTAAGAGCCTCCATACGTCTGTAAGCCCTTGTGAGTGTGTTTGAAGGCCTTTTGTTCATCATTTTGTGTGATATTGCAAGGAAAGGAGGGAGAGGAGCAAGCTTGAAGTGTTGGGGAGCTTAGATCTATTGCTATTTCATCAAGGGGGTCTTCTTGAGGTAATTTTCTGAGCCAATCTTCGTGTTTTGTGTTGATGGGCCAAATCTAGGGTTTCTTCTTGCATTTCTTGGCTTGAATAAGAAGTATGAGAGGTCCCATGGAGACATGGAACCTAGATCTGGACTTAAGCAGGTCCAGGAGACCCCTCATGACAAGCTTTATGTCCATTCTTTTGAGTTAGAAGCTAAACTTGCCAAATAAGTGGTTGTTTCTTCAAAGTAAGCCTTGTATGCATTGCATGGCAACCAAGACTAAGACTTTACGTGACAAATAAGCTTGGGAAGGCCAGATCTATGTATGTATGGAACGGATCTGACCGCAAAAGCCAGTTTTAGCTGGTGTATGGCATGGACTCGCCGAGTCTGAAGAACAGACTCGACGAGTCGCTTGAAGATTGTCCTTGAGACCATCCTGTGTGTAGTCCGGACCGAGTTGTGGGCGACTCAGTGAGTCACAGAGAGTTGGAAAGGTTTTGACAGGTGGACCGAGTCAGGTTGGGACTCGCCGAGTTGACCTTCGACTCGGCGAGTTGAGTCGCGGTGGCCCTGTGATTCAGGCCCGTTTGTAACTCGTCGAGTCGGGGGAGTACTCGACGAGTCAAAGGGAAAATTCTTGAGAGTTTATAAAAACGCGTAGACTCGCCGAGTCGCTATTGTGCACTTGCCGAGTCTGGTCCAAATTGTCTAAAGACTGCTGACCAAGTCAACCTGTGTTGACTTGATATGGATGGTCCACCTTAGTGGTACAAGTAATAATTATAGATTTATAATATCATAGGAGGATTGCAACTTGAGGGTTCGAGCCCGAGTGATTCCAGGATTCACGATTAGCGACTTAGCGAGGCATACGAGGTGAGTCTTCTCACTATACTGTACCCGGAAGGGTTTTGACTGTGTGACCGGAGGGTCGAATATGATATGAAATATATGCCTTATGTGTGTTAAGTTATTTGCTATATGTGTCATGTATGATATGTTTGATATGGGCCGGAAGGCGTGGTCATATGGACTGTAAGGGTGGACGCGGGTAGGACCGGAAGGTTTACCCAGTCGGGACGGAAGTCCCCTGAGACACATAGACCGGAAGGTCAAGGCCTGGAAAGGCGTATGTGCGTATGTTTTATTTTGGGAACTCACTAAGCTTTATGCTTACAATTGTTGCATTATGTGTTTCAGGTACGAGTGAGGACCGTGGGAAGGCGCCAGCGTGACCGTACACACACTCGGGGAAAACTATTTTATCTTTTGTTATGTAATCGGTTGTGACTACATTGTTACTTTGGAATCTAAACTTATTACTCATGTTTTGATGGTTGTAAAAACGAAAATTCATGGTTGGAAATTTTATGACGTTACAATGTAGTTGGGAGTAGTCCCAGAGTTATGTTATTTGTTATATGTGCTTTGTCTGGTATGTGGTAGTTTGGGGGAGCTCACTAAGCTTCGTGCTTACAGTTTTTAGTTTTGGTTTCAGGTACATCAGCTAGTAAAGGGAAGGGTTTGAGTTGATGGCATGGCACACACCACAATTTTATTAGCCTGGGAGCTTACTCTGATATTCTACACGAGACAGTTATATGTTGACAAATTTTATGAGATTTTGAGATCCATGATTGATGTTTTTATTTTATGGTGATAATATTATGTTTGCTAAATGATTTTAAAAACAAAATTTTTGGCTTGTATTTTTGGGATGTTTCAGGTTGGTATCAGAGCCTTGGTTTGAGGGATTTGGGCACCCTTTTGGGGGTGTGTGAACTCAAACTAAGGAAGTGGTATAAAGTTTTCAAGAGAAAAACCATGTTTATACAAGGATTTTGAGAAACGGAAACAATTTTAGAAAAATTATAAAGAAACGAACTTTGAAAAGAGAAAACAGTGTGGTGCATGGAATCGGCCGAGCTCAAGTACGTACTCCCAAATTACCCATACAAGTTTATGCTATGTGATGATTATCAGCTTTATTAGAAATGAATGCTAGATTAGGACTAAGGATCTAGGAAGGATGCCTTATGTGCCTGTTATATGTGTTTTAGCTTTATGAGAACTGCATGCTAGTACAGAATTGTCAGTATGGTAGCCAAAGTAGTATATGCTTGATTATGTGTATTTGATGCTCGAATGTTGCTTGCTTGGTGCTTTTAGGAGTCTTAGTTATCTCTTACTAACTAGTAAATGAATATATTACGTTACATATTGTGAGGATTAAATAATTTCAGAAGGTTAGGTCTAACTCTTGTCTGAGTCCAACCGTTGTAGGGTAGGATCTCTCATTCGAAGAATTATCTAGTTTTAGTGATATGTAATAGTATTCACGAGCTAGTTATGTAGGTAGCAAGGACTTCTTATGCAGCTGGTAACGGATAGTGGGCTAGTGGTTACCCTAGGGCAAGCCTAGGAAGAGTTTAGTATGAGATCAACAGTAGTAGTATAAGGGACTTGGTGGAGTCGAGACAGTTCTTGAGAAAAGTATGGATAGATGTGGAAGGTAGTCTGGGCGTACGAATAGAAGCAGAGGATCCGTACTCGAATCAAGGAAGGCTGAGATGAACCCAGGGTACTTGTAGTGTGTGAGATCCCTCGAGTTTTGGTGAGTATAATGATGTTAGTGAGGGTATATTACCGAGTATAGTGACGCTACGTGGTAGACCAGATGGTAGTTCTAGTGTTGACGAGGGATCAGGCTCGGACTCTGTCACCTGGCAGCTCGATGATCAGATGAGGGAGTTCATTCCATCTGAGATTACGTGCGATATCATTGACCAGACTCCTGTGATCCTCAGTATGATCTAGGAGGGCATTATAGAGATTTGTGATAAGAGGCCAAGTACATTATGCACTGAGATTGTAGTCATGATAGGGACTCGTACGTTGATGTTTCGGGAATTTGGAGTTTGTGAAGCTTCAGATTGTCATGGGGGTTAGGGACCCTATTGTTAGCAGCATATGACTAGCAGATGTTGCCAACACTTTTCGTACCAGACGTTGTCTCGAAAGGAGACAAGATCCGACTTACTTTCTATCTCCCGAGGGACAGAGCACAAGATTGATAGGAAGAGGTTGGTAGTGAGTTGAGTAATGAAGAAGTTGATGCTACGCCATTAGATGACTTTTAGAGCAGATTCTAGGCAGAGTGTGCCCATGAGATTGAGGCGCAACAGTTGGCGCAAGAGTTATTAGATCTCCACCAGACGAATGAGACTGTGGAAAAGATCATGAGCAAGTCTCGGGAAAGAGTTTATATGGTATCGCGATATGCAACATGTGACAACCCGATATTTCAACTCTATGTAATAACCTAAAAAGTCAACTATTGTAGCTACTTTTGAAATAATGTAATTAACTTCAAAAAATGAAATGTGTAAAAGTCTCTATAGGGATGTCTATTATGTTAGATAATGTGTCAAGGTTTATAGAAATACTAAGAACACGAAAAACCGAGTTATAACGAAGAAGTTATGACCATTCTAAGATTTCTGACAAAACCGGCAACACCGATTAAACGAAAAACGCGAAGTTTCAATACAATAGTTTTTAGCCTTAAGTATCTAAATGAAAGTTATAGATAACCTCAAACCGTGAGCGTACATAAAAAGAACGTCCAAATCTGACTTTTTATGAGAAAGTTATGATTTTTCCAAGATTCAGGTATAGCAGTAGACAGCTAAAAACTCGAAATAGAGCTCGAGATACTTTTGACCAAAACAACCTAAATGAGAATCTAAGGTCTCAACATTAGTAGCGCAACGGCGAAAAGTCTGACGAAAACGAACATCGGATGAAGAAGTTATGGATTTTTAACGGAATTTTCGTGTCCCGACCCGTTAAAAATAAATAATTAAAAATAAAGTCAAAATTAGCCAATGAAGTCTAAACGAGAGTTGTAGATCATGTTTTTAGCTACGCGTGCATATAAAGAACGTCAAAAACGGAGGTCGTACGAGAAAGTTATGGATTTTACAAGTTCGGGGTCCAAAATCCGAGGCTGTCAGGCCCCCACGACGTGGCACAGATTGGCCGCGACCCGGCAAGTGACTGAGAGCGTCCAATCAACAGAAGAGGATAAGTCTTTCCCCCCACGATGTGGCTAACCTTAGCCATGACATGGCACACCAGAATTGCCCCTATAAATAGAACTCTTGGGGTGTCGGGTTTAGGTGCTCCATTCTTCCATCTCTCGTGCCGAAACTCTGCGGTTAAGCTCCCGAAGCCCTCCCAAAGCCCCGGTTTTCACCTTCAAGTCCCGAAGGAAGGTTTTGTGTTCCCTAGATTCCCGAGAATCCCGAGATTTTTCCCCGTTTTCAACTCTTCCTGTCGAAGTTCTGCTCGATTCTTCTTCCGACTACTTCAAATCAACCACTTCAACCAAGTGAGTTCATACCCCTTTCAAACACACTTTAAATACATTTTAAATGCTCTTATACTCTTTTAGGGGGGAATACAAGTAAACATACGGTTATTATCGTGTATTTTATAAAGTTTCACTTCACTTGTTTTATCGAATAAATCACTTGGAATTCATTACTACTATGGAAAACTCTTGTCATACTTTGCGTGCATTAGACTTATACAAAGTATATAATGAGTTCAAAATACCTTTCATTGTTAATTCGTTTTATACATTCTAAAAACTTATGATTTATGCTTTGTCAAACATTGTGAAAAAGGATAAACTTTGCATACAAAACTATCACTTTAATACAGGCTTAGTTGAGAATCCATGAGACGTATATATCTTCAAACGTTACTTTTCTTTATTAGAAAGTAATGTTGCAAGTCCTGTCTATAACCAGAGTCTCCCGTTCGGAGAACGTGTCAAATGTGTATAGATCTATACGGGAAGTCATGATCCCGTGCCCTGACTATTAGCTACAGTCCGTCCTTTGGTGTGACAGTTGTCATAACGCTGCGACGCTTGAAGAACGTTGTTACAGGCATATTATGTTTAGTATGGTTATAAAACTCATCGGATATACAATAGGTATGGTATTGTGCCTTTATGAACGAGTAGCTATTAAAACTATTCTTCATCTAACAAATGCGATCTTCGTATAGCTTTATTATATAAAACTATGACACAACTTTTAAGAACGTCGTTTTCTTGCAACTTTTGGTCCTAGAGACTGCCAGTCATGTTAGGAAAATAAGGGTTTTTTTTTCTAGTATTCAAACCAAACAAATAATAGGAAAATAAGGGATTTTCCTGGTACAATTATTTACAACTTATAACACGAACATTCATATGCATTTCATACTTTTATAGGAAAATAAGGGATTTTCTTGAAAAACACAACAATTCATATCACAACCATTAGGGAAAATATGGGATTTTCTGGATCTAATACGTTCATTTTCAACACAACAAGTCATAACTCTTTACATTTTGAATTACTAAGTTTTCTGGAAAACATACACCCAGTTTGGAATGACATTCAATTTTTTTAAACCACTTATGAACTCACCAACTTAATTGTTGACACTTTCTCTTTGAAAATAACTTGTATTCTCAGGGAATCGCTAAGCAGGTTTGGAAATCAACTTTTGGGATTAACGTGCTGGCGTTAATTACTGCTTTTGAAAGATGTTATTGTATTTACCTTTTGAACATGTAATTAATACAATTATGTAAACATCTTGGGAACTTTAAATATATATGGTGGTGTGTACTTTCCTTTCTATGAGCTGTTATGATACTGAATATGACGTCCTCCGCCCCCGAACGTTTCCGCCGTTCTGGTTTGGGGGTGTGACAGATTGGTATCAGAGCTTTGTTTATAGGGAATTAAGTATATCAAAACCATTTCTTTTTGGTATACAACTATAAACTCAACTGGGCAAAAACACTCTGAGAAAAGTCATACGTTTGAAATTAAATTTATTTAGTTTTAATGTAAGCATGCACTCATTTTATACTAATAACAGTTTCATAGTAAATAACTTTAGAAGTATTATAAATAAGTTGTGCAGTACAGGTACGCCTTGGGACATGTAATCGGAACTGGGAAGAATATAGCCTGATCAACTATATTTGTCCAAGAGCCGACTAACGTATGCCAAGGAGTGTCTGCAGTGGACAACGATTTTAAAACTTACCAAAAGCACATCATTACATAATACTAAGGGAGTTGTTGTGCTGCCGTCAACCCTTAAACTTAAGGGTAAGTTTCATATGCTCTAGCTTATAGTAAAATTTTAACCCTATTCTCGTACAGTCTAAATGGCGGGATTCCATCACCCCCAATGACCCCTACTACCCCAACCAAGGTAATGGGGGATGGATCGAAGAAGATCCTGAAGAAGACGAAGAGCCTATAGAGTTGGAGGGAGGGGATGACTCTGGCACAGATTCGGAACCAGAAATTATCAATCCACCAATCCCACAACCTCCCGTCCACGTGAGGAACTTCCAAGGACCCACTCCTGTGTGGGGAAGTCACCTCCATCATTGGAGCCAACAACAAAGATTACGCCCTCCTTACGGCATGTGCCGAGACTTCTATGATGTCAGAGGCGGGGGATCAGCCGACCAAGCACTTCCGGTCATGGTTGGCAAACTCGCCAACCAGTGCTATCAATCTGGAGTGCAAGCCAACCGAATCCGAGAGGTCAATGTGGAAGTAAAAATCCACACGGCCGATATCAACCGCTTAGAGATGTTGCAGAATGACATCCACATTCGCACCGAAGCATTTCAAGCACAAGCAAATGCAGTGTGACAACTGCCAATTCAGGTCATTCTTGGACTCATGCATCTTTATAATAACCATTCATGCACAACATGCCATGACCTAGTAGTATAAATTAGGTCAAAAATCTTGCATAAACTAGGATCCAACTAAGGTCTAGGACTAATATACTTGATACTTACAATTCTAGTAAGTTGCTTAGCTACAATAGGAAATGCCAATACTATAATTAGAATAAAGCTTCAAGCTTTGTTATAATTGAAATAGGGTATAAAACTCTAAAAATAAATTAAAACATTCTAATTATACTTCAACATGTTGTTGAATATCAAACAATATTCCGAAAACCCTAAAGAGCCAAAAATCCAAAGTTATAAATTATAAAGCTTAAAAACTTTATAAAATTTGGCTATAAACTTCCTAATATCAAATTTTATTAATCAAATTATGGATTATACCAATGAACTAGAAATATAAATTACAAGTATTAATCATAAATTATTTGTTGAAAACAAGATTTTTAAATAAATCAAATTGCTTAATAAACATTTTATTAAAATGAATGTTTTTATATAAAATATAGGAGGGAAGTTTATAAAGTTTAAAATTTAGGAGAGAGGAGGCCAAAATGCATGCAAAAACCGGCCATCACCTCTCCCCATGCCCTCTCTCTTCCCCAAAACACAATCATTAAGCTTAAACCCTTACTCCACCTCTTCCCTCTTCACTCTCTCACTTCACTCTCTTCACACACTTCACTCTCTTCTTCCCTCTCTCTAAACTCACGAAAATCCTCTCATTTCTCTGCAAAATTTCGAGATTGTGAAGCCCTTGAAGTGTTCTTACTTCTCTCAAGGTCAAAACCAAGGTAAACAACAACATCTTCTTCCATAGTTTCATGGTTAAACCTTTTTTTCTTCTTAGTCTTCTCTACTTTTCGGATTCTATGCCTTTCCATGGCTAGAAATCTTTATTCTCCCCTTGTGGTTTGTAGATTATCACCATAACACAATGCATGTGTTAGAGATGGTGAAAATCCGGGATCAAACCCATGCAAGGAGTGGAAAAGATGCACATATGATCATGTGACATCAAAACCTAATATTTCATGTTCTTCTCCATTTCTTTTGTGTTCATGCACGAACAAAAGCATTTAAACCATTTATAGTACATATTGGATGCTCATTCATTCCATGCATGTGTTAGAAATCGGGCCTTACCAAAGACATGCATGATGTTCTTGTTGAAATACCCTAATAATGCACACAAGCAAACATGCAATCTGCCAGATTACTTTGTTCGACTTTGAACAGTCATAACTCAGTCATTTCTTAACCAAATCATGATATTCTTTTTGTATTGGTTAGTTCCACGAGTTAAATTTCAAACCCAACTGGTCTCACTGTAAAATATTAAATATCCGATTTTTAGCAGATTTTACAAAAAGGTTGCGCGTACAGCTCTTTTTCTGTGATCACTATTTTTATCTTGCTTAAACAATGGCCTTAAACCCAACCATAAATCTGAGAAAAAATACCTTAGAAACTTAACAAATCTAGTGAATTCTGGTTGAAATTTCATGGCTTAAAACCTCACTGAATGGACTACACAAATTCATGAACTTCAGCCACATTTACACTTCATGCATTATTGCATGCAACTTTTCTTAAATTGTTTGAAATCATTACCCTCATTTCTCTTCTGAATAAATTTTTTTACATTTTTCCTTTTGAAAGCCCTTGCATGCATGAGATAATCTGAAAAATCTCAAGAGCTTTTGTTATTTCTTTGATTTATTAGAATTATTGCTAAAACCAAGGGCATAAATCATATAAAATACTTCCATAGGTCAATAAATCCTAAATAAATTCATGGATGATCCTTATGGGGAATAATGACCCCTCACCAAATTTCAGCAATTTTTGTTACTGTTTCATATGATTTTTAATTTTCTTTTATTTAGGACATGATAAATTACAAAACCACTTTATAGGATGTGAAAATTGTATCTAACAATTTTCGCATACCTTACCTATGATGGATGACTCCAGAAAATAATTTCAAGATTTTCCATCATGTTTTACTATTTTTCCCAATTTTTGGTAATTATAATGGTCTAAAAATGGGAGAAATAGTTCTGATTATCCAAAATTCATGAAAATTTACCAGGATATAATATTATAGAGTAGGAGGTTACATAAAAATTTTGAATATTTTTCTCTACTGTAAACTATTTTTCTCTTATTTTCTAAACTTAATTGCACTAAAATACACTTAAATATACATAAATACCCAAAACCAGTTTATACATTATGAAAACCACTTTTGATATTTTTCCCAGGATATTTATACTGTAAATGATGTTACAAAAATTTATGGTGATTTATTTTAATTGTTTAAGATTATTTCTTTAATTAATGACTATTTAAAGGAATAAAGAAAGGAAAAATAGAAATACCCACTGAAAAATATCTTTTATATTTTTCCCAGCCTATTTATGTATAATAACAATTAAATAAAAAGTTTGGGTAATTTTGAAAACTGTTTTCTATTTATTTCAATTTTTATTGAAATAAATGCTCAAAAATCATAAAATATAATTAAACAGCTTGGAAATCCATTTTTATAATTTTCCCAGCTTAGTATTGTGTAATAACAGTTAAATAAAAAGTTTGAGAATTTTTATCCCTCGAATGCTATTTTCGTGAATTTATGTTGTAATAAGGACTTAAAAATTTGGAAAGTTTATATTCCAAGGTTGTAATTAATCGCCCGATATATAGAATTTCATTACTTCAGAAAAAGTGTAACTAATTGATATAAAATCCAATACTAAAACATAAATTGGCATTTCCCTATATGTAGAGTTTAGTATATTAGCATTAGATATCGACATGGAAACTCACTAATGTGTGTGTTTGATGTCGTAGGATCCCGGTAGTAAGACGTTGGTGCATCCCGAAGTACCGCTTGTGTCTACACAAAACATCGTGAGTATTCACGCACTCCCCTATTTTCGGTTTTTATGTTTTGGGGTGGAAAAGCATGTCCAGAAAAACAACTGTTTGCATGTTGTATTTAAATTGAATTGTATCAAACATGATTGCTATTGTATTGCTATGTTTCTTTATGTATGTCTATGCAACACGGAACATGAGAACTTATCGTACTAAGGCCCTTCCCTTATCTCTAACCATTAACTCTTTGAGCCAATGGTCGTTATGGATAGCGCTATTAGGAATTGACAACTCCTCACTCACCCGAATCGCTGGAGTGCATGATACCATATTCATCTATGGAACGATAAGCATAGATCTCGATAGGGCTTCAGTCATAGGTTTGGTTGAGACTCATTGTTTGCTCATGCACATACAAACGCGTTTCCCGTTCTAGCAATAAACTTGTATACCTTAATAGCAATCAACTTTGTTTTATCATTAAAGCAATGTACTTGTACTTACGAAAAGCATTATTGTACCCTCGATTTATAAACCTGTGATACTCACCAACTATTTTCATAGTTGACGCTCGTTTTACATGCTTTTTTAGGAAGTAATTAGTAAGTGGATGTAAAGATTCATCATCATAGAGCATGCTGCATCGTGTTGAAGCTATTATGAAGCTATATTTTGAACAATGTTATTTTGAAAAACTTGTATTTTGTTTCTTTTGAAGCTATGGGTTGTAAACTTTTAATTACTGCTATGGTGATGTATCTTTATCTTTTGCATTGAAACCGTTATCGCTGTCATACCTTGCGTTTCCGCTTTAGCGGGGTGTGACAAAAGTGGTATCAGAGCTAAAGTTATAGAGAACATCGATTTTTCTTTAAGAAAACACAACCTATAACCAAAACTTACAGAGAAATTCTTTTTACATCAAACATATTACTAGTATAATTAGGTCGGGAGTTGTATTATTGGACCACGATTAAACATAGCCTGATCACCTATGTTTAATTAAGGAAAGATTTATACAAAGCCTGAGCTAATTATAATGGGAATGTGTTCAACAAAAATATTTGAGAAAACTTTATTTCAAAAATTCAAAAGGTTAATTTTGGTGTGTGTAAGCATTGCATATTATAGGCATACATTGTCATTTATTTCATATCTCATTGAAACTATGTCCCAATACACTATGTCAATATCGTCATCTTCCCGCGCTATCGCCTCAGCCGATGAGTCCGGCTACGTTACGGTTATCCCTCGACGTAATCCCCCCGCCTCAGTAGAAGAAGACCCATCAGAGGACACGGAAGATACTGGGAACTCGGTGGAGATCAACAATGACAACGCCCCGAGTCAACGACGCGAGGCATCACCTACATCGGTGTTGCTACAGCCACCGCTTTATGGACTTCGCATTCGGAGGACGGCGAGGAAGAGTGTTCCCATTCCAGGAAGGATACCCACCAGCACAGCAGGACATGGCACAGCAGGACCTAGCGAGGTAGGACCCAGCGTTGCAGAACCGAGAGCACCGCCACCACAGAGAGTCATAGGAATACCTGTCAGGAAGCCAGGTATGACCTCGGAGGAGTCCCGGAGGATGTATTCGATGGCAGCAGATCTGCACCACAACGTCACTGTAATAGCCAGGCAACAGGAGGTATTGAACGAAGTGATGACAGGGATGGAAATCCTGTTCCAGCATTCGATGGAGGCTGCTGACACTGCTAGTGCTGCTAGACGAGAGGCAGGTCATGCGATGACAGCATATTATGTGCTTGGTGGGCTATTACTGATTGTGATGTGATAAGGATGGGAGCATCGACAAAGGAAAGCTCTAGTAGCAAGAGGAAGCCATCAGATCAGGGAGGAAGCAGAAAGTCTCAAGAAACTTTATGGTAAGAGCCCAGGAGCAAGAACCAGTGAAAACTCAAGAACGGGAAGTGCAGGAGCGAAAGCAGTACTCAGGGCCGCTTCCGAAGTGCAATAAGTGTAACTTCCATCACAAGGGAGCTTGCCCAGTGTGCCAAAACTGTAAGCAAACAGGCCATTACTCGAAGTATTGTAAGGTGAATAAGGAGGGAAAAAGGGCATGTTACGAGTGCGGGAGTACTGATCATCTCCGTAGAGCATGTCTCAAACTGAACAATGGACCTGGTAACAATGGACAAGGCCAAGCCAAGCAAGACTTCCAAGGAAATCAAGTTGGATGACCAAGAGTTGTAGCCTTTGTGATTGGTGCAGAAGAAGCTCGTCAGAACCCTGAAGTGATAACAGGTACGTTTTTGCTGAACAACCATTTTGCATCAGTAATATTCGATGCAGGAGCAGATAGGAGTTTTGTTTCTTTAGCATTTAGATCGTTAATTGGCTTGAAATTGGTAAAGATGAGGAATGCTTATGTTGTTGAACTTGCTGATGGATATGAAATTAGGGCTAGTGATATAATTCTTGGTTGTACTCTGAATTTAGATGATAAACTCTTTAGCATTGACCTAATTCCGATAGAGCTAGGTAGTTTTGATGTGATAGTAGGGATGGATTGGTTATCCAAAAATAGAGCGGACATTGGTTGTTACGAGAAAGTCATTAGAGTGCCTCTCCCTAATGGAGAAACCCTTATCATACACGGTGAAAAGCCAGGAAGAAGTTTAAACATAGTATCAAGCATGAAGATTCACAAATACCTGAAGAAGAATTGTATTGCATTCATGGCCCACGTGCTAGAGAGAGAACCTAAAGTTAAGCAACTCAAGGAGATTCCGATGGTTCAAAACTATCCCGAAGTGTTTCCAGAGGAATTGCCCGGTATACCCCCTTATAGACAGGTCGAATTTCGGATAGACTTAATTCCCAGAGCGGCACCGGTTACAAAAGCACCATATCGCCTTGCACCATCCGAGATGCAAGAACTATCCAGACAACTTTAAGAACTTCTAGAGAAAGGGTTTATTCGACCAAGTTCTTCACCGTGGGGAGCCCCAGTGTTACTCGTCAAAAAGAAAGATGGTTCGTTCCGAATGTGCATTGATTACAAAGAACTGAAGAAGTTGACAATCAAGAATCGATATCCCCTCCCTAGAATAGATGACTTATTCGATCAGTTGCAGGGCGCTTCCTACTTCTCAAAAATCGACCTTCGGTCAGGGTATCATCAGCTAAGAATTCACGAAGAGGACATTCACAAAACAGCATTTAGAACCCGTTATGGACATTATGAGTTCTTAGTCATGCCTTTTGGACTAACGAACGCACCCGCTGTATTCATGGATTTGATGAATAGGGTCTGTAGACCATACCTAGACAGGTTTGTAATTGTATTTATCGATGACATACTTGTTTACTCGCGGACCAAAGAAGATCACAATAGACATCTAAAGCTAGTGTTGGAGCTGTTGAAGGAACATAAATTTTATGCCAAGTTCACTAAGTGTGAATTTTGGATTCGGGAAGTACATTTTCTTGGTCATGTGATCAGTGAAAGAGGAATCCATGTAGATCCAGCTAAGATAGAGGCAATCAAGAAATGGGAGGCCCCCAAAACCCCGACAGAAATACGACAATTCCTAGGATTAGCTGGGTACTACAGACGCTTCATTGAGAATTTCTCTAGGATTGCTCAACCATTAACATCTTTGACCCAAAAGGATAGAAAATTTCTCTGGGAAGAGAAACACGAAGAGGCGTTTCAAATCCTGAAAAACAAGCTGTGCAATGCACCAATTCTGGCTTTACCAGAAGGATTAGAGAACTTTGTGGTGTATTGTGATGCGTCTCATCAAGGATTAGGATGTGTGCTAATGCAAAAAGATAAGGTCATTGCATATGCTTCCAGACAACTCAAACCGCACGAGAAAAATTATACCACCCATGATCTAGAACTAGGAGCAATAGTTTTCGCCCTTAAGATATGGAGGCATTATTTGTACGGAACCAAGTGCACCATTTATACCGATCACAAAAGCCTTCAGCATATCCTGGATCAGAAAATGTTAAACATGCGGCAGAGAAGATGGGTAGAGTTGTTTAGTGATTATGATTGTGAGATACGATATCACCCAGGGAAGGCTAACGTAGTAGCCGACGCTCTTAGTAGGAAAGAAAGAGTGAAACCTTCCCATGTGAGAGCTTTGGGAATGGTAATTCAGACAAGCTTGAAATCTCAAATCATTAATGCCCAGGAGAAAGCGTTATGCAAGGAAAATCTTCCAGGCGAAACTTTACATGGTTTGGAAGAAAGATTTGAAACCAAACCTGATAGAGCTCGTTATTTTAAAGACAGGGTCTGGATTCCAAGGGTTAAAAACCTGAAATTCCCCAATGGAAATGGGAGCAAATATCTATGGACTTTGTTACCAAACTTCCTAGAACTGCTAAAGGTCATGACTCAATTTGGGTCATAGTGGATCGACTGACGAAATCTGCACACTTTCTCCCCATTCGAGAAGATTTCAGGATGGAAAATTGGCCCAAATCTACATCGACAAAATTGTTTCTCTGCATGGTGTACCCCTATCTATCATTTCTGATAGAGATAGTCGTTTTACATCTCGATTTTGGTGGATGTTACAGAGGGCACTAGGAACCAAGATAGATTTGAGCACAGCTTACCACCCTCAGACAGATGGGCAAACAGAGAGAACAATACAAACATTGGAAGACATGCTACGAGCGTGTGTCATTGAGTTCAAAGGAAATTGGGATACTCATTTACCCCTAATTGAGTTTTCCTACAATAACAGTTACCACACGAGTATCCAATGTGCTCCATATGAAGCATTGTATGGACGCAAGTGTCGTTCGCCCTTATGCTGGACAGAAATCGGAGACAGACAGTTGACTAGAGTCGAACTTATCCACGAAACATCCGACAAGATTGCTATCATCAAGGATAAGCTTAAAGCTGCTAGAGATCGTCAGAAAAGTTATGCGGATAATCGTCGAAAACCATTAGAATTCCAAGTAGGAGACAAGGTACTTTTAAAAGTGTCGCCTTGGAAAGGGCTTGTGCGTTTTGGTAAGAAAGGAAAACTAAGCCGAGATATGTTGGACCCTTTGAAATCCTTGAAAGGATTGGTCCAGTAGCGTATGAACTCCAATTGCCCCAAGAGTTAAGCGCCATTCACGACACATTCCACGTCTCCAACCTTAAGAAATGTCTAGCCGACGAAACATTGATAGTACCCCTGGAGGAAATTAAGATCAACGATAAGCTGAGCTTCGTTGAGGAACCGATAGAAATCCTTGACAGGGAGGTAAAACAACTTAAGCGGAGTAAGATCCCGATTGTGAAAGTTCGATGGAACTTAAAACGCGGGCCGGAATACACCTGGGAGCGCGAGGACTTCATAAAGGAAAAGTATCCGCAAGTTTTCCCTTGCGATGACAAGCGATGACATAGAATGAATTTCGGGACGAAATTCTTTTTAAGTGGGGGATACTGTGACAACTGCCAATTCAGGTCATTCTTGGACTCATGCATCTTTATAATAACCATTCATGCACAACATGCCATGACCTAGTAGTATAAATTAGGTCAAAAATCTTGCATAAACTAGGATCCAACTAAGGTCTAGGACTAATATACTTGATACTTACAATTCTAGTAAGTTGCTTAGCTACAATAGGAAATGCCAATACTATAATTAGAATAAAGCTTCAAGCTTTGTTATAATTGAAATAGGGTATAAAACTCTAAAAATAAATTAAAACATTCTAATTATACTTCAACATGTTGTTGAATATCAAACAATATTCCGAAAACCCTAAAGAGCCAAAAATCCAAAGTTATAAATTATAAAGCTTAAAAACTTTATAAAATTTGGCTATAAACTTCCTAATATCAAATTTTATTAATCAAATTATGGATTATACCAATGAACTAGAAATATAAATTACAAGTATTAATCATAAATTATTTGTTGAAAACAAGATTTTTAAATAAATCAAATTGCTTAATAAACATTTTATTAAAATGAATGTTTTTATATAAAATATAGGAGGGAAGTTTATAAAGTTTAAAATTTAGGAGAGAGGAGGCCAAAATGCATGCAAAAACCGGCCATCACCTCTCCCCATGCCCTCTCTCTTCCCCAAAACACAATCATTAAGCTTAAACCCTTACTCCACCTCTTCCCTCTTCACTCTCTCACTTCACTCTCTTCACACACTTCACTCTCTTCTTCCCTCTCTCTAAACTCACGAAAATCCTCTCATTTCTCTGCAAAATTTCGAGATTGTGAAGCCCTTGAAGTGTTCTTACTTCTCTCAAGGTCAAAACCAAGGTAAACAACAACATCTTCTTCCATAGTTTCATGGTTAAACCTTTTTTTCTTCTTAGTCTTCTCTACTTTTCGGATTCTATGCCTTTCCATGGCTAGAAATCTTTATTCTCCCCTTGTGGTTTGTAGATTCTCACCATAACACAATGCATGTGTTAGAGATGGTGAAAATCCGGGATCAAACCCATGCAAGGAGTGGAAAAGATGCACATATGATCATGTGACATCAAAACCTAATATTTCATGTTCTTCTCCATTTCTTTTGTGTTCATGCACGAACAAAAGCATTTAAACCATTTCTAGTACATATTGGATGCTCATTCATTCCATGCATGTGTTAGAAATCGGGCCTTACCAAAGACATGCATGATGTTCTTGTTGAAATACCCTAATAATGCACACAAGCAAACATGCAATCTGCCAGATTACTTTGTTCGACTTTGAACAGTCATAACTCAGTCATTTCTTAACCAAATCATGATATTCTTTTTGTATTGGTTAGTTCCACGAGTTAAATTTCAAACCCAACTAGTCTCACTGTAAAATATTAAATATCCGATTTTTAGCAGATTTTACAAAAAGGTTGCGCGTACAGCTCTTTTTCTGTGATCACTATTTTTATCTTGCTTAAACAATGGCCTTAAACCCAACCATAAATCTGAGGAAAAATACCTTAGAAACTTAACAAATCTAGTGAATTCTGGTTGAAATTTCGTGGCTTAAAACCTCACTGAATGGGCTACACAAATTCATGAACTTCAGCCACATTTACACTTCATGCATTATTGCATGCAACTTTTCTTAAATTGTTTGAAATCATTACCCTCATTTCTCTTCTGAATAAATTTTTTTACATTTTTCCTTTTGAAAGCCCTTGCATGCATGAGATAATCTGAAAAATCTCAAGAGCTTTTGTTATTTCTTTGATTTATTAGAATTATTGCTAAAACCAAGGGCATAAATCATATAAAATACTTCCAGAGGTCAATAAATCCTAAATAAATTCATGGATGATCCTTATGGGGAATAATGACCCCTCACCAAATTTCAACAATTTTTGTTACTGTTTCATATGATTTCTAATTTTCTTTTATTTAGGACATGATAAATTAAAAAACCACTTTATAGGATGTAAAAATTGTATCTAACAATTTTCGCATACCTTACCTGTGATGGGTGACTCCAGAAAATAATTTCAAGATTTTCCATCATGTTTTACTATTTTTTCCAATTTTTGGTAATTATAATGGTCTAAAAATGGGAGAAATAGTTCTGATTATCCAAAATTCATGAAAATTTACCAAGATATAATATTATAGAGTAGGAGGTTAGATAAAAATTTTGAATATTTTTCTCTACTGTAAACTATTTTTCTCTTATTTTCTAAACTTAATTGCACTAAAATACACTTAAATATACATAAATACCCAAAACCAGTTTATACATTATGAAAACCACTTTTGATATTTTTCCCAGGATATTTATACTGTAAATGATGTTACAAAAATTTATGGTGATTTATTTTAACTGTTTAATATTATTTCTTTAATTAATGACTATTTAAAGGAATAAAGCAAGGAAAAATAGAAATACCCACTGAAAAATATCTTTTATATTTTTCCCAGCCTATTTATGTATAATAACAATTAAATAAAAAGTTTGGGTAATTTTGGAAACTGTTTTCTATTTATTTCAATTTTTATTGAAATAAATGCTCAAAAATCATAAAATATAATTAAACAGCTTGGAAATCCATTTTTATAATTTTCCCAGCTTAGTATTGTGTAATAACAGTTAAATAAAAAGTTTGAGAATTTTTATCCCTCGAATGCTATTTTCGTGAATTTATGTTGTAATAAGGACTTAAAAATTTGGAAAGTTTATATTCCAAGGTTGTAATTAATCGCCCGATATATAGAATTTCATTACTTCAGAAAAAGTGTAACTAATTGATATAAAATCCAATACTAAAACATAAATTGGCATTTCCCTATATGTAGAGTTTAGTATATTAGCATTAGATATCGACATGGAAACTCATTAGTTCGTGTGTTTGATGTCGTAGGATCCCGGTAGTAAGACGTTGGTGCATCCCGAAGTACCGCTTGTGTCTACACAAAACATCGTGAGTATTCACGCACTCCCCTATTTTCGGTTTTTATGTTTTGGGGTGGAAAAGCATGTCCAGAAAAACAACTGTTTGCATGTTGTATTTAAATTGAATTGTATCAAACATGATTGCTATTGTATTGTTATGTTTCTTTATGTATGTCTATGCAACACGGAACATGAGAACTTATCGTACTAAGGCCCTTCTCTTATCTCTAACCATTAACTCTTTGAGCCAATGGTCATTATGGATAGCGCTATTAGGAATTGACGACTCCTCACTCGCCCGAATCGCTGGAGTGCATGATACCATATTCATCTATGGAACGATAAGCATAGATCTCGATAGGGCTTCAGTCATAGGTTTGGTTAAGACTCATTGTTTGCTCATACACCTAGAAACGCGTTTCCCGTTCTAGCAATAAACTTGTATACCTTAATAGCAATCAACTTTGTTTTATCATTAAAGCAATGTACTTGTACTTACGAAAAGCATTATTGTACCCTCGATTTATAAACCTGTGATACTCACCAACTATTTTCATAGTTGACGCTCGTTTTACATGCTTTTTCAGGAAGTAATTAGTAAGTGGATGTAAAGATTCATCATCATAGAGCATGTTGCATCGTGTTGAAGCTATTATGAAGCTATATTTTGAACAATGTTATTTTGAAAAACTTGTATTTTGTTTCTTTTGAAGCTATGGGTTGTAAACTTTTAATTACTGCTATGGTGATGTATCTTTATCTTTTGCATTGAAACCGTTATCGCTGTCATACCTTGCGTTTCCGCTTTAGCGGGGTGTGACATGCAGCCTTCGCAGAATTAAGGGAATAACAAGCTGCGTTTGATAGGCGCCTCATGGAGTCGAAGCAGTCCGACACGGAGTTGAGCTCCAAACACAAACCGCGCCACAAGTAGAACTTGCCGACTCTCAAATTTTGTTATAAATTAGGACTTCGGATAAAAGTATTATTTTCTTTAAATTGTTCTGTAATCGGATACCTTTAGAAAGGTCAAGAAGTTTTGTCTAGACCCCGCTGTAACACAACTATATGTTTAATATATATAAGGGTATATCCCTTTTCTTGTTGTTAATCATGCGTAGTTCGTTCAATTCATACGTACATCTATTCAAACTTTATTTTCAAGCTCAAAACCTTGTGTCAGTCAAACCCAATTTCTTAGAACTATTGGAAGTTAACTCAATATCACTCAACTCTGAACTACCAAAACTTATAAATCTTTTATTTTCTTTTGGCAGCGCGATGCCTCTTCGTCCAAACCTAAGGCCCAGGCCGGGCACGGCACCACCACCAACTTATGATCCAGCCATGGTCCAGGCTGCTATCACAACAGCAGTAACTACAGCCCTCTCGCAAATAAACTCCCACGGAAATGGAGGGGCAGGAAGCAGCACAAATCATCCAAATCATGGCATTGGTCATGGCCAAGTAAGAGAATGTACTTACAAGGAGTTCTCTAACGCTAAGCCAAAAACTTTTAATGGAACTGGGGGAGTCATTGCACTAATGCAATGGTTCGAGAAGACCGAAACGGTCTTCAAGATCTGCTCATGCCTGGAAGCAAGCAAAGTCAAGTTCACTGCTTGCACTTTCATAGATCGAGCCCTCACTTGGTGGAAAAGCCATGTGAATTCGGTGACGCTCACTGTCGCCAACGCCATGAGTTGGGACGATCTGAAGGTTCTACTACTGGAAGAATACTGCCCAAGGGGCGAAGTGCAAAAGCTTGAGCAGGAGCTCTGGAATCTGAAAATGACTGGGTCTGACCTAGTCGCCTACACAGCTAGGTTCAACGACCTCGCTGCACTGTGCCCTACCATGGTCAACCCAGAATCAAAGAAGGTTGAAAGGTACATTTGGGGGTTGTCACCCCAGATTCAAGGGCATGTCCTAGCTTCCAGCCCTGTTACCTACAACACCGCTAAACGCCTGGCTCAGCGACTCATCGACCACGGAGTAAAATAGGGTACCATTGCAACAACCGCAAATCCATCTAAGGAGGCTCAGGGCCAGAGTAGGCCTTGGAACAAAAGGAGGGGACAAACCTTCCAGGAAAACCCCAAGAAACAATAAGTAATAGCGACCCACGCTATGACTGTACCTGCCAACCCTGCCCCCACGCAACCGATGCAACTTCCACCACCACGGTCCTTGTCATGATCTTCAATGCACCAAGTGCAATAAGAAGGGACATACAGCCCGCTATTGCAAAGAGCCAACCCAACCATCCGTCCCCACTGCTAATACCGGGGTAAGCCGCGCCTGCTTTGAGTGCGGAGACACGGGGCACTACCGCAGGGACTGCCCAAAGCCAAGCAAACGGAATACCGGCAGAAGGGGCCGAGTTTTCGTAATGGGACAAGATGAAGCCATTGCGGACCCTACTGTGGTTACGGGTACGTTTCTTCTCGATAACTCGTATGCATGCATTTTGTTTGATAGTGGAGCGGAAAGGAGTTTTGTTAGTCACGACTTTAAAGGCCTGCTAAAATCAATACCAAAATCATTAAGTGAACCATTCATAGTAGAAATGGCCAACGGGAAAACCGAGGGCACTAAGGAGATATAATTAAATTGCACCCTAACATTAAACGATAATCCCTTTTCAATCAGCCTCATGCCAGTCTCGATTAAGAGTTTCGATGTCATTATTGGCATGGATTGGCTGAGTTCTCATCATGCGGACATTTTATGTTACGATAAGGCCGTTCTCCTTAATCTGCCAACCGGCGAAACCATCATTGTCTTGGGCGACAAACCCAGTACCACTCTTCATATCATCTCAAGTATCCAAGCTCGAAAATGCCTACGCAAGGAGTGTCACGCGTTTTTGGCACATGTTGTAGATGTAAAACGCGAAGTCCAGGACATCAAGAATGTGCCCGACGTATGCGATTTTCCCGACGTTTTTCCCGAGGACCTTCCGGGGATACCTCCTGCGAGACAAGTTGAGTTCAGAATCGATCTGGTTCCCGGAGCTACCCCAGTAGCCAAAGCACCCTATCGATTAGCCCCGACAGAGATGCAAGAGCTATCTAGCCAACTGAATGAGCTACTTGGAAAAGGTCGAGCTTCTCGCCATGGGGAGCACCCGTGTTATTCGTGAAAAAGAAGGATGGATCATTCAGAATGTGCATCGACTACCGAGAACTCAACAAACTTACCATCAAGAACCGATACCCCCTACCCCGAATCAATGACTTATTCGACCAACTCCAAGGAGCCAACTACTTCTCCAAGATCGATCTGAGGTCGGGATATCACCAGCTGCGAGTCGTGGAGAGTGATGTTCCCAAGACGGCCTTCCGAACGAGATACGGACATTACGAGTTCGTAGTAATGCCGTTCGGACTAACCAATGCCCCAGCCATATTCCTGGATCTAATGAATCGGGTATGTCGTCCATTCTTGGATAAATTTATGATAGTATTCATAGACGACATACTCATTTATTAAAAGAATAAAGAAGAGCATAGTCAACATCTGAGGCAAATCTTAGAGATGTTACGCACTGAGAGACTGTATGCAAAATTCTCAAAATGTGAGTTTTGGATTAGAAAGGTGGACTTCCTCGGTCACGTCGTCGGCAAGGAAGGAATCCATGTGGATCCATCAAAAATCAAGGCTATCAAAAACTGGTCTGCACCAACTACACCAACAGAAATTCGCCAATTTCTAGGCCTTGCTGGTTATTATCGAAGGTTCATTCAAAATTTCTCCAGCATCGCAAAGCCTCTTACCGCCTTAACCCAGAAAGGTGTGACCTGCAATTGGGGAGAAAAGCAAGATGCTGCATTTCGGACTTTGAAACAGGCCCTTTCCAGTGCGCCCATCCTTTCTCTTCCAGAAAGGACCGAAGATTTTGTGGTGTATTGCGACGCTTCGAAGCAAGGGCTGCGCTGTGTACTAATGCAGAGGGGAAAGGTTATTGCATATGCCTCACGATAACTGAAAACGCATGAGGTCAACTACACCACTCATGATTTAGAACTTGGGGTGGTGGTCTTCGCTCTTAAAATCTGGAGACACTACCTATATGGTACCAAATGCACTATCTTTACAGACCACAAGAGTCTACAACACATCTTCGACTTTGGAGTTGAACATGAGACAGCGACGTTGGGTCGAATTGCTCAATGACTACGAATGTGAGATTCGCTATCATCCAGGAAATGCAAACATCGTGGCAGATGCCCTTAGTCGTAAGGAGTACTCTGGCCGAAGAGTGAAGTTATTAGCCATGTCGATCCATTCGCACCTGTTAACACAAGTCAAGGAAGCTCAAATAGAGGCCTTGAAACCCGAAAACGTGATAGGTGAGACCCTTAGGGGAATGGACAAGAATTTAGAAATCAAGAGTGACGGAGCACGCTACCTCATGAACCGAATATGGACACCCAAGTTTGGTGGACTTAGAGAGGTAGTTATGAGCGAGGCACACAAGACTCCATACTCCGTACATCCCGGGTCAGACAAGATGTATCAAGATCTCAAGCAACTCTACTGGTGGCCAAACATGAAAGCAGAGATCGCTACATATGTGAGCAAGTGTTTGACTTGCGCCAAGATAAAAACAGAACACCAGAAACCCTCAGGGTTACTCCAACAACCTGAAATTCCTGAGTGGAAATGGGAGCAGATTTCCATGGACTTCATAACGAAACTGCCCAAAACTCAGGGTGGCCAAGATACTATTTGGGTAATCGTCGACAGATTAACCAAGTCCGCTCATTTCCTACCAATCAAGGAAACTGATAAAATGGAAAAGCTATCGAGAATCTACATCCGAGAGATCGTACGACTCCATGGAGTGCCAATGTCTATCATCTCGGATAGAGACAGCAGATTCACGTCTAGATTCTGGCAATCATTGCAAAAATCCATGGGAACAAGATTGGACATGAGTACAGCCTATCACCCCCAAACTGACGGACAGAGTGAAAGGACGATCCAAACCTTGGAGGACATGTTGCGAGCATGTGTAATCGACTTTGGTAACGCATGGGATGTTCACTTACCTTTGGTCGAGTTCTCTTATAACAATAGTTATCATACTAGTATCAATACTGCTCCATTTGAAGCCCTTTACGGCCGTAAGTGCAGATCACCTCTGTGCTGGACGGAAGTGGGTGACACCCAATTAGCAAAAGGTCTAGTCCCTGATAGCACCCTCACTGGTCCGGAGATCATCAGAGAAACTACAGAAAAGATCGTGCAAATACGAGAACGACTGAAATCCTCAAGAGATAGGCAAAAGAGATATGCCGACAAAAGACGTAAACCCTTGGAATTTCATATTGGAGATCGTGTACTACTGAAGGTCTCACCCTGGAAGGGCATGATACGCTTTGGAAAACATGGGAAGCTAAATCCTAGGTACATTGGACCCTTCGAAATCATTTCAAGAGTTGGTCCAGTGGCCTACAAACTCCGACTTCCAACCGAGCTTGACAAAGTACATCCAGTATTCCACGTATCAAACCTAAAGAAGTGTTTGTCCGACGAGACACTTGTAATTCCACTCGATGAGATTGAACTAAATGAAAATCTTAACTTTGTGGAAGAACCCATCGGGATCATGGATAGGGAAGTTAAACGAACTAAACAGAGTTGCATTCCAATAGTAAAGGTCCGGTGGAATGCTAAGAGGGGACCTGAGTTCACGTGGGAACGAGAAGATCAAATGCAACAGAAGTATCCACACCTCTTCCTCAGCCCCTAAGACTTTTCCTTTGTGTTAAAATTTTGGGACGAAATTCCCTCTAACGGGGGGATGATGTGACAACCCGATATTTCAACTATATGTAATGACCTAAAAAGTCAACTATTGTAGCTACTTTTGAAATAATGTAATTAACTTCAAATAATGAAATGTGTAAAAGTCTCGATATGGATGTCTATTATGTTAGATAATGTGTCAATCTTTATAGAAATACTAAGAACACGAAAAACCGAGTTATAACGAAGAAGTTATGACCATTCTAAGATTTCCAACAAAACCGGCAACACCGATTAAACGAAAAACGCGAAGTTTTAATACAATAGTTTTTAGCCTTAAGTATCTAAATGAAAGTTATAGATAACCTCAAACCGTGAGTGTACATAAAAAGAACGTCCAAATCTGACTTCGTATGAGAAAGTTATGATTTTTCCAAGATTCGGGTATAGCAGTAGACAGCTAAAAACTCGAAATAGAGCTCGAGATACTTTTGACCAAAACAACCTAAATGAGAATCTAAGGTCTCAACATTAGTAGCGCAACGGCGAAAAGTCTGACGAAAACGGACATCGGATGAAGAAGTTATGGATTTTTAACGGAATTTTCGAGTCCCGGCCCGTTAAAAATAAATAATTAAAAATAAAGTCAAAATTAGCCAATGAAGTCTAAACGAGAGTTGTAGATCATGTTTTTAGCTACGTGTGCATATAAAGAACGTCGAAAACGGAGGTTGTAGGTGAAAGTTATGGATTTTACAAGTTCGGGGTCCAAAATCCGAGGCTGTCAGGCCCCCACGACGTGGCACAGCTTGGCCGCGACCCGGCAAGTGACTGAGAGCGTTCAATCAACAGAAGAGGATAAGTCTTTCCCCCCACGACGTGGCCAACCTTAGCCACGACGTGGCACACCAGAATTACCCCTATAAATAGAACTCTTGGGGTGTCGGATTTAGGTGCTCCATTCTTCCATCTCTCGTGCCGAAACTCTGCGGTTAAGCTCCCGAAGCCCTCCCAAAGCCCCGGTTTTCACCTTCAAGTCCCGAAGGAAGGTTTTGTGTTCCCTAGATTCCCGAGAATCCCGAGATTTTTCCCCGTTTTCAACTCTTCCTTTCGAAGTTCTGCTCGATTCTTCTTCCGACTACTTCAAATCAACCACTTCAACCAAGTGAGTTCATACCCCTTTCAAACACACTTTAAATACATTTTAAATGCTTTTATACTCTTTTAGGGGGGGAATACAAGTAAACATACGGTTATTATCGTGTATTTTATAAAGTTTCACTTCACTTGTTTTATCGAATAAATCACTTTGAATTCATTACTACTATGGAAAACTCTTGTCATACTTTGCGTGCATTAGACTTATACAAAGTATATAATGAGTTCAAAATACCTTTCATTGTTAATTCGTTTTATACATTCTAAAAACTTATGATTTATGCTTTGTCAAACATTGTGAAAAAGGATAAACTTTGCATACAAAACTATCACTTTAATACAGGCTTAGTTGAGAATCCATGAGACGTATATATCTTCAAACGTTACTTTTCTTTATTAGAAAGTAATGTTGCAAGTCCTGTCTATAACCAGAGTCTCCCGTTTGGAGAACGTGTCAAATGTGTATAGATCTATACGGGAAGTCATGATCCCGCGCCCTGACTGTTAGCTACAGTCCGTCCTTTGGGGTGACAGTTGTCATAACGCTGCGACGCCTGAAGAATGTCGTTACATGCATATTATGTTTAGTATGGTTATAAAACTCATCGGATATACAATAGGTATGGTATTGTGCCTTTATGAACGAGTAGCTATTAAAACTATTCTTTATCTAACAAATGCGATCTTCGTATAGCTTTATTATATAAAACTATGACACAACTTTTAAGAACGTCGTTTTCTTGCAACTTTCGGTCCTAGAGACTGCCAGTCATGTTAGGAAAATAAGGGTTTTTTTTCCTGTATTCAAACCAAACAAATAATAGGAAAATAAGGGATTTTCCTGGTACAATTATTTACAACTTATAACACGAACATTCATATGCATTTCATACTTTTATAGGAAAATAAGGGATTTTCTTGAAAAACACAACAATTCATATCACAACCATTAGGGAAAATATGGGATTTTCTGGATCTAATACGTTCATTTTCAACAAAACGAGTCATAACTCTTTACATTTTGAATTACTAAGTTTTCTGGAAAACATACACCCAGTTTGGAATGGCATTCAATTTTTCTAAACCACTTATGAACTCACCAACTTAATTGTTGACACTTTCTCTTTGAAAATAACTTGTATTCTCAGGGAATCGCTAAGCAGGTTTGGAAATCAACTTTTGGGATTAACGTGCTGGCGTTAATTACTGCTTTTTAAAGATGTTATTGTATTTACCTTTTGAACATGTAATGAATACAATTATGTAAACATCTTGGGAACTTTAAATATATATGGTGGTGTGTACTTTCCTTTCTATGAGCTGTTATGATACTGAATATGACGACGTCCGCCCCTGAACATTTCCGCCGTTCTAGTTTGGGGGTGTGACACAATAGATGAGGAAATGAAGAAGGTAAGGTAACAGAATATACCGTAGAATGATAGTAGGGAGATCGTGAGTATCTCGGGGTGCAAGACCCTGAATGATATAACTTCTAGAGCTCGAGAACGGGATATTAACTTGGAGCACATTGGGAAGAGAAAACCAAGTCAATTGCTTATATTGATGGGTCTTGGGAGGAGACCCAAAATTTCATATCAGCTTTTGAGAGGCCTGCAGGGCTAGATTCAGTACAACACATGCGAGAAACTACACGATGGAGCCTTTCGTTCCAAGGGTTTGAGTAAGTGTAACTCTAGGTTATCCTATGTTTGAGTTTGAATTATATTTTCAAGAGAGTTCATATGCCAATTGCATACCGAGAATTATTAGCGGATAGTAGAAGGTCATATCCCTAATTGTGAATTCGGAAAGTATTTATCGGGTTATTAGAAGTTGTGTGACCTTTTATATGGACTAGTATTGTAATACTAGCAATGGTAAGTGTGGTTCCAGCAGATTGGTCATGGATGGTAAGAAGGATTGAGAATCCTTCCAGTATTGTGTGTTGTAGGGTGTTAGTTGAATCAAAGTGGGGTAGAATCGGCTAGGGATTCAGAAGCAAGAGCGGTTTTGAAACTGAGAAAGTTTCGCATCCTTGTCAGGAGGAAAGACCACCCAAGCGGTTGTATGGAATGAGGATAGTGTGAGATGGAAATTCGGAAAAACATGCTAATGATGAGATCGCGTTCTCAGAATGTTTGCTAGCAAGCCTTATGGAATCAGGTTGGGGATTCTAGTCAGGACATGGGTTCAGTTTTGGATGTCAGGTCGTGTGTATGATCGACATCAGATGTGTTCGGATTAGTGATCAGCGAATGGGATAGTGTGAGAAAGTGTTGTTAGTTTGCGGGTGTAGCTGTAGCATTCACTAGCAACCAGATAGTGTTAGGGTGCTGTAAGTTTGCGGGTGTAACCGTAGCATTCACTAGCAGCTAGATAGTGTTAGAGTGTTGTATGTTTGTGGGTGTAGCCGTAGCATTCACTAGCATCCAGATAGTACTAGAGTGTTGTAAGTTTGCGGGTGTAGTCGTAGCATTCACTAGCAGCCAGATAGTATTATAGTGTTGTAAGTCTGCGGGTTTAGCCGTAGCATTCACTAGTAGCTAGATAGTGTTAGAGTGTTGTAAGTTTGCGGGTGTAGCCGTAGCATTCACTAGTATTGAGATAGTATTAGAGTGTTGTAAGTTTTAGGGTGTAGACGTAGCATTCACTAGTAGCCAGATAGAGATAGAGTGTTGTAAGTCAATGGGTGTAGTCGTAGCGTTCACTAGGTTGGTAGATAGCATGAGTGTGTTGTTAGGACGCGGAAGGAACAGTAATACCCACCAGTTTGGGTACAGCAGTGAGGATATGGAAATCCACAGATTGGATTTCAAAATTTACTGGATGGATTAGATCTGGTTGAGCCAGTGATAAGACTGTAGGAACGCCACTACGGTTATGAGATCAGGGAAGCGATGGACTGCTTAGAGTTGTTGTGATATAATCCTACCACTGCTCAGGTAGCATACACTTTTAGCCTTAGATTTGCTAATGATAGGAATCGATGTATGGACTCGATCGGTTGGATCAGAAGGTCGTTAGAGCCATAGTGGCAAGATAGCTAGTAGCAACTATTTACAAACTAAGATTTTGTTCATAATCTGTGTAGCGAATATGTGGGAGTCCTTTGGATCTGCAACCAGGCCAGAACCCGGTATTTTAGGTGATTGGTGTACAAATTCAGACCAGGGAGGTGTCGACAGATTTTGGAAGGCAGCCAGGGAGCAACATACTGTTTCAGACAGTTTATTGTTTAAGGCAGTTCAGTGCTTCAGACAGTTTCACTGTCTTAAGCAATAATGGTATTTTAGGGTTTCATGTATGGTTAGACTCACATACGGCTTGGGTTATGCTAAGTCACTCACAATAGGAATATATGAGCCTTGGCCAAGTATAAGTGATCTGTAGGGATAATTAGGTGTGTGATCCTGTTTTATAGTGGGAACCTCGAGCTATTAGAAGTTGAGTAGTCAGTTGAGGGATAAACAGACTAGATTCAACGATAATGATTCAGTATGAGTGGTCTGTCAGGGAATCAGACCATCCCAAGACAACAGATTTCAAACGGAGTAGATGTGATCTTGTTGCGATGAATTCGTTCACTTACGGATTTTAGGGTCTTACGAAGATTGGTCACGGCTACCCTGGGAAGACTTGGGTGTGCCCAACATTGTGATCGTGTTACTTGTGTGGTTTTTATGTAAGGAATGGTAAGGAATGATTTCGAGGATGAAATCTAATTTAAGTGGGGGAGAGTTGTAACACCCCGTTGATTTTATAGTAAATAAACAAGATTAAATAAATGAATGAACTGTAGCCCTAAAATCCATAATTATATTACAAGGTGTGATTGCGAGGGGGTTAACTGACATAATTTAGAAGTTGGGGGTTAAGATGTAATTTCTGGATTGATTTGTAAAGAGTTTTTAAGGTTGAGGGTTGTTTAGTAAGTTGTTAGTTTAATTTGAAAAGATTTTTGAAGACATGGGTTGTTTGGTAAGTTTTGGACTTAAAATGAAATGAATTTATGGAATCGGGGGCTAGAGAGTAAATTATGGACTTCTTTTGAAGAAATTTTAAATGGTTGGCTGTAAAAGGGTAACTTATGGACTTATTTTGAAAGAAAGGAGAGAGGGAGGGATCGATTAGGTTATTATGGAAATATGTTTGAAGGCACCGTGTCACACCCCAAAACCGGAACGGCGGAAATGTTCTGGGGCGGAGGACATCATGTACAGTATCACAACAAAGCATAATAGTAAACAAGAAACAACATCATCCATTGCATTAATAATATAATTTAATATAAGTGTGTTCTGTATAGTTTAGAAGACACCAAAAATATGAATTAAAATAAGAGATGAGTCTTGACAGCTCCATCTTTTCAAAATTTGGCATTGGTACCTGTCTACTGATGACCTGAGAATAAAAGTTATTTTGGAAGAGTTTATCAGCTTTAAAGCTAGTGAGTTCATAAGCATTTTAGTGTCATTGTTTGTATGAAAATGTTTGTAAGTGTTTGATGTATAAGTTTGTAAATGTTTGTATCTCGTAGAAAATCCTATATTTTCTACTAAAAGTAGTCTTCTACCAAGGCATCAAACGTTTTGTATATTTGTTTATTGTAAAAGTTTGTATTTTTCCCAAGTGTGACTATCATTAAAAAAAATATAGTTTATACATTACCGTTTATGTGAGAAGATCACAATGTTAATGCAATGGGAAAGTAATAAAGTACTGTAGTGTTGTATTATAGTCACCACTGTTGTACTAACTGTAGAGACTAAAAGTTGTAAAAGTCGAAATGTTTGTTTCTTTTGTTTCGCATGTTAGTTATTTTACTAAGTCTTCATTTGTGCGAAGCTTATAGTTCAGGACTTAGTATAATTTTTATACACTCAGGTTTCCTATAAATAGGGACTGAGGTTAGAAGTATGAGTAATCGAATGCACGAGTGATTCATTAATCATTCGCAATTTCTCTCTGCTTATTGTAATCAGTTCTTCATCAATATAAGATCTGATTAATATTTACTTCTTGTGTTCATATTTTTCATTCATACAATCATGATTGCATTCTAAATCTAGATACCAATTCTCTACAATCGGTATCATAGCAGGATTTCTGTAACGATGTAAATTTGAAACAAATTTTTTTTCTCATTTTTACAAACATCAATGTAACAACGCAAATTTTTAAATAAATTTTTCATTTTAAATAAAGTGAGTTCATTCAACCAATAATGTTTATTTCATGTTTCAAAACAAATACACATGTAAACTCCCCAAGATCTCAAATAGCAGCAGTGTGTATGCATCATGTCGGCGCCTTCCCACGGTCCTCGCTAGTACCTGAAACACATACATAACAACTTGTAAGCATAAATGCTTAGTGAGTTCCCCAGTATACCACTTACACATATACGCCTTTCCAGGCCCGGACCTTCCGGTCCACAGTACAATGCCTTCCGGCCCATATGATAATCGCCTTCCAGCCCATAAGATAATTGCCTTCCGGCCCATAAGATAATTGCCTTCCGGCCCATAAGATAATTGCCTTCCGGCCCATAACATGATTGCCTTCCGGCCCATAAACATATATAACACATATTACATTTACTCTAACACATATATCGCATATATCATATATCATACCTAACCTTCCTGTCACATCATACATTGCCTTCCGGCCCATAGAAACATACATAGCATGCATAGCAACTATTCCTTTCAATTATAGCATATATAGAACACATAACATATCCGACCTTCCGGTCACACAGTCAAACCCTTCCGGGTACAGTATAGTGAGAAGACTCACCTCGAAGTATGTAAACTATAAACTCTTGAAACCACTCGCACTCGGTCCGCCGATCTGCAGTCTCCCTATAATACCATATACCCTTATTAATAATCTTATCAAACAAGACAACTGACCCTACGAAATTACATGCAAGTCAACTCTGGTCAACGGTCAACTTGACCGGACTCGTCGAGTACAAAGGCGACTCGACGAGTCTAGACGTCCTCCCCAACTTTCCTTGTTGTTCCCCTTTCTACTCGTCGAGTATCCCTCTTGACTCGACGAGGTCCTCGTGGAAGAATCGTGAGGCCACCCCGACTCCACTCGCCGAGTCCGAAGACAACTCGACGAGTTCCAATGAATCCTCAACTACTCGCCGAGTCTGAAGAACAACTCGGCGAGTCCCAGTAAATCTTCAAGCTACTCGCCGAGTCTGATCATTGGACTCGGCGAGTCCATGCCATGCAGTCGATCATCTGCCTCCTGAAATACGCATGGTCCCGAGACATGCACCCATGGGACTTTCTGGACCTCTAAGCATCCTATTACTGGGGTATAAACGATTGGGTAACAACATAATAATCTATCTAATCCTCAAATGGGTCTCATAAACCCTAGATTCGTGTACAACACCAAAACAACAGAAATGATCCGAGTATTACCTGGAAAACGTGTTCTCTGTGTCACCAACCTTTAGAGCTCAATCCTCTTGATCCTCCTTTGACCACAACCTTGCCTCTTCTTGCCTAACAACTCCTTCAAGTTTCCACTAGCCTTCACTCCTGCTCCAGATGCCCACAGACGTTTAGGTTATCCTCAATCGGCCAAAAGACAAGAAATGACGGCCCTAAAGACGTTATATACGATCCAGAATCAAACGGCTAGGGTTTCTGCTGAACAGCGTCGACTCGCCGAGTCCCTAATGGACTCGTCGAGTCCAGTCGCGAATCTGTGACCAAGTCCGTGGTCCTACTCGGCGAGTCAGGCACCAACTCGCCGAGTCCCCTCCTAAAAATGCCCCAAAAATAGTTTTAAAGCAATACCTGAAATTCCGGGCTGTTACAACTCTCCCCCACTAGAATTAGACTTCGCCCTCGAAGTCTCACTCTGCGAATAACTCCGGATGTTGCTCCCGCATTTCACGCTCCGGCTCCCAAGTCATCTCCGATCCCTTCCGGTGTTGCCACTGAACCAACACCAGAGGTACCTCCTTGTTCCGCAGAACCTTGATCTTCCGATCCCTGATAGCTACTGGTCTCTCAGCGTAATTCAGGCTCGCATCCACCTGAATATCCTCTAACAGAACCACCGCCGATTCATCGGCTATACACTTCCTCAACTGTGATACGTGAAAGGTATTGTGAATCTATCCCAACTCTGCTGGCAACTCCAACCGATAAGCTACCCGACCTACCCTTGCAATTACACGAAATGGACCTATGAACCGGGGCCCCAACTTGCCCCTCTTTCTGAACAGGATCACTCCCTTCCAAGGAGAAACCTTCAGGAGAACAAAGTCGCCCACCTGAAATTCCAGCTCGGACCGGCGTCTGTCCGCATAACTCTTCTGTCGGCTTTGGGCGGTCAATAATCTCTGCCTAACCTGCTGAATCTGCTCTGTCGTCTGGAGTACGATCTCTGTGCTGCCCATCACTCTCTGACCCACCTCTCCCCAGCAAATGGGGGTCCGACACCTCCTACCATACAACAACTCAAAAGGTGGCATACCAATGCTCGAATGATGGCTGTTGATGTAGGAAAACTCTGCCAAGGGTAAATACGCATCCCAGCTACCCCCGAAGTCTAACACACACGCTCGAAGCATGTCCTCCAATGTCTGAATCGTCCGCTCGCTCTGCCCGTCGGTCTGGGGATGGTATGCGGTACTAAAATGCAGTTTAGTACCCAGTTCCTCATGAAATTTCTTCCAGAACCTGGAAGTGAAACGTACATCATGGTCTGAAACAATCGAGATCGGCACTCCATGCCGAGATACTACCTCTCTCACGTATAACTCCGCCAACTTCTCCGCCGATGAACTCTCGCTAATGGCAAGGAAGTGTGCACTCTTTGTCAATCTATCCACAATCACCCAAATTGCATCTACTCCCCTAGCAGTTCTTGGCAATTTGGTGATGAAATCCATAGTAATCTGCTCCCACTTCCACTCAGGAATGTCCAAGGGCTGCAACTTACCATGCGGTCTCATGTGCTCGGCTTTAACCCTACGGCAAGTCAAACACCTCTCAACGAACCATGTGACGTCCCTCTTCATACAAGGCCACCAATATTCCTTCCTCAAGTCCAAATACATCTTCGTAGCACCGGGATGGATCGAGAATTTCGATCTATGAGCCTCCTCCATCAAAATAGTATGCGTACCGCCCACGAATGGTACCCAAATCCGACCCTGAAACGTCAAAAGTCCTCGTCCATCCTTAACGAACTCTGAAATTAACCCAACGACTCTCTCTTTCTTCTGCATCCCGGATCTCACAGCCTCGGCCTGCGCCCCACGAATAGCATCCAATATCGGGGTCATCACTGTCAGTCTCAAACATACGTCTCGCAATGGAGTGCTCTCCGCTCTACGACTCAATGCATCGGCTACCACATTAGCCTTGCCTGGGTGGTATAGGATCTCATAGTCATAATCCTTAACCACATCCAACCATCTCCTCTGACGCATATTTAGGTTGGGTTGATCCATCAAATACTTCAAACTCTTATGGTCCGTGTATATAGTACAACGAACCCCGTATAGGTAGTGACGCCATATCTTGAGAGCGAACACCACTGCCCCCAACTCTAAATCATGTGTGGGATATCTCGCCTCGTGAGGCTTTAGTTGCCTCGATGCATAAGCTATCACATGGCCTCTCTGCATCAACACTGCACCCAGTCCCGAAATCGATGCGTCGCAATATACGACAAAATCCTCCATCCCCTCCGGAAGAGCTAATACCGGGGCTTCGCACAGTCTCTGACGAAGTGTCTCGAAGGAAGTCTGCTGCTCGGGTCCCCATGAGAATGTAGCACCCTTCCGAGTCAACCTGGTGAGCGGTACCGTGATCTTGGAGAAGTCCCTAATAAACCTCCGATAGTACCCCGCCAACCCAAGGAAACTCCTGATCTCGAAAGGTGACTTCGGTGCCTCCCAACTCATCACTGCTTCCACCTTGGCCGGATCGACCAATATCCCTGCCTGATTAACAACATGTCCAAGAAATTGGACCTCCCACAACCAGAAGTCACATTTGGAGAATTTTGCATATAGCTTCTCCGACCTCAGTACCTCAAGGACCTCCCTCAAATGTCCCTCATGCTGCTCTCTAGTTCGCGAATACACTAGGATGTCATCGATAAATACGATCACAGACCGATCCAGCATCGGCCTGCATACCCTGTTCATGAGGTCCATGAACACTGCCGGGGCATTGGTGAGCCCGAAAGGCATCACCACGAACTCGTAATGCCCATACCGCGTCCTGAATGCTGTCTTCTGGACGTCCTCATCCCGCATTCTTACCTGATGGTACCCTGATCTCAGATCGATCTTGGAAAACCAAGATGCCCTTTGCAACTGATCGAATAGATCATCGATCCTCGGTAACGGATAGCGGTTCTTGATCGTCACCTTGTTCAACTCCCGGTAATCAATACACATCCGGTGTGAACCGTCCTTCTTCTTGATGAATAGAATCGGTGCTCCCCACGGCGAGCTACTCGGCCAAATAAATCCCTTCCCCAGCAACTCTTGGAGTTGCGAGGACAACTCTTGCATCTCTGGAGGTGCAAGACGATAAGGCACCTTCGGAATAGGCGCAGCCCCCGGAACCAGATCGATACCAAACTCTACTTGCCTCGCAGGAGGTACTCCCGGCAAATCCTCGGGAAAAACATCTGGAAACTCGCGCACCACTGGAACCTCCTCCACTGTCCTCGGTCTCTCGGTAGTCTCCCGCGTATCCATCACATACGCCACAAAACCTCTACATCCCTGCTGTAGGCATTGCCTCGCCCTAGCGGCCGAACAAAAAGCTGATCCCGAACGGGT
The DNA here is from genome assembly GCF_052625555.1 of Lactuca saligna. NCBI lineage: Eukaryota > Viridiplantae > Streptophyta > Magnoliopsida > Asterales > Asteraceae > Lactuca > Lactuca saligna. The sequence continues at coordinate 102,667,983 of NC_136423.1, forward strand.
ACCCTCGCCGTATACCGTAAGAACTCCCCCACTGGGGTCTCGTATAGTCACCAGCTGACGCTTGCAGTCGATGACGACGCTAAATCGACTCAACCAGTCCATGCCCACGATGACACAGGCATCTCCCATCGCAATAGGAATTAGGTCAATCGGAAACGCAACCCCGAAAATCTCTAGCACGCATCCGCGAAGAACCTCCGTGGCACAAACCACCCTCTCGGCCGCAATAGAAACGCTCAGAGGCCGACTTAACGGCTCTCGACTAATGCCGATATGCTGACTAAAAGTTAACGATACAAAGGATCTACTCGCACCCGAATCAAATAACACTAGAGCAGGCATAGAGTTCACAAGAAAAGTACCTACACATACATCAACATAAGCATAACATTTCGACTTTAAAGTAAATACGTGAATGATAGCATACCTGCTACAACATCGGGCGCAGCGCGGACCTCCTCCGCAGTCAGCTGAAAAGCTCTCCCGCGAGCCTTCGGAGCCTCGACCTTCGCCGGTCGCGTCTCGGTAGTCCTGGTAGTAGGTGTAGATCCCTGACGAAGCTGCGGGCACTCGGCCTTCCGATGGCCTGTCTGGTTGCAATGAAAGCAAACCATAAACCTCTTAGGACAATCCCTGGCAATGTGTCCTTCCTTGCCACACTTGTAGCAACCACCCGCTCGACACGCCCCCTCATGACTCTTGCCGCACTTTCCGCAAGTGCGGCCCTTCGAACCTCCCGTCCTTGAATCAGCGGACTTGAACCGCTTGGCTGTCGGCTGAGACTGAGCCGGTCGCCGGTCCACCTGCCGAGACTCGGCCTCCTCTCTGGCCTGGGTCTCCAACTCGATCTCGCGCTTCCTGGCATTCGCCTGAAGCTCAGTGAAAGTACGATAGGTGGAGTTTGACACAAACTCCCGGATATCCCTCCTCAACACGCCCAAGTACCGGCTCATCCGTGACTGCTCTGTAGACACCAGCTCGGGGCAGAACATCGCCCTCTCATGAAACTTCCGTGTAACCACCGCAACGGAATCAGTACCCTGCTTAAGGGTCAAGAACTCCTGGATCAATCGTTCCCTCTCCACTGGGGGAACGTACTCGTCCCTGAACATCTCAGTAAACCTCTCCCATGTCACCGCTGAAATCTCCGCCTGAGTGAAGTTCGCCGTCACGAACTTCCACCAATCCTTCGCCCCCAGATGGAGCTGGTTCAAAGCGAACCGTACCCTCAAGTGCTCCGGGCATGAGCAAGTATAGAAGCACCCCTCAATGTCGGCGATCCACCTCATCGCCGCAATCGGATCCTGCGTCCCATCGAACTTAGGGGGTTTCGTGTTGCTGAATTCCCAGAATAGCAACGAATCACCCTCTTGCGGCCTAGCAGCGGCCACAGCTGCGGTAGCGGCAGCGACTGCAGCTTCAGTCAATGCGGCGTACCGCTCCTCAAACTCCTCCATCAGGGTGGTCTTAATGGACCCAAACATCTCCGGGATCTCAGCCCGAACCGCCGCAGCTACCTCCTCCTGAATCATTTGACGAATCTCCTCGTCACTCATACTGCTCGAACTCGCTCCGTGGCGTGTCGTAACCATGATGTCTCTGAAATACAACATAAAATTATCAGAGACTCCATCAAGCACATTTGTACTTGATAACACAACCCTACTCAGTCTCCGATATCCAGGGATTCTTACTTGGGTCTTCCACCGACCCGGCGTCTTCGGTAGTACGGGCCCAATACTACTGACCACACCGTGTCAGTATTCGTCCCAAATCTTCCTCCCCAAACCCCGAATAGTGAGTACTCTACTTCTCGTATGCACTACCTACCTGCACGCTACCGAATATCTCATACAAGCAACTTCCCTAGACTAAGGCATCACAAAACAGGCCATTCTAGTCCTATCATGTATACCTAGTCTTCTAGCATGCATAACAATTCATAATTCAATGCATAACATAACATTGTAAGGTATTCTGGGGATCTTTACCGTTCGGGCGCTGGCTGATCGTACACACTGCGTCTTTCTTGTTTACCACTTTTCCATTTATAAAAGTTTATGTGTTTATTATTTTTAAAAGATTTTTCTTCAAATCCTCGGTTTGAGTTCAGTTACACCCGAAGGTACACCCGAATCCCTCAAACCAAGGCTCTGATACCAATTGTAACAACACAAATTTTTAAATAAAATTTTCATTTTAAATAAAGTGAGTTCATTCAACCAATAATGTTTATTTCATGTTTCAAAACAAATACATATGTAAAATCCCCAAGATCTCAAATAGCAGCAGTGTGTATGCATCATGCCGGCGCCTTCCCACGGTCCTCGCTAGTACCTGAAACACATACATAACAACTTGTAAGCATAAATGCTTAGTGAGTTCCCCAGTATACCACTTACACATATACGCCTTTCCAGGCCCGAACCTTCCGGTCCACAGTACAATGCCTTCCGGCCCATATGATAATCGCCTTCCGGCCCATAAGATAATTGCCTTCCGGCCCATAAGATAATTGCCTTCCGGCCCATAAGATAATTGCCTTCCGGCCCATAACATGATTGCCTTCCGGCCCATAAACATATATAACACATATTACATTTACTCTAACACATATATCGCATATATCATATATCATACCTGACCTTCCTGTCACATCATACATTGCCTTCCGGCCCATAGAAACATACATAGCATGCATAGCAACTATTCCTTTCAATTATAGCATATATAGAACACATAACATATCCGACCTTCCGGTCACACAGTCAAACCCTTCCGGGTACAGTATAGTGAGAAGACTCACCTCGAAGTATGTAAACTATAAACTCTTGAAACCACTCGCACTCGGTCTGCCGATCTGCAGTCTCCCTATAATACCATATACCCTTATTAATAATCTTATCAAACAAGACAACTGACCCTACGAAATTACATGCAAGTCAACTCTGGTCAACGGTCAACTTGACCGGACTCGTCGAGTACAAAGGCGACTCGACGAGTCTAGACGTCCTCCCCAACTTTCCTTGTTGTTCCCCTTTCTACTCGTCGAGTATCCCTCTTGACTCGACGAGGTCCTCGTGGAAGAATCGCGGGGCCACCCCGACTCCACTCGCCGAGTCCGAAGACAACTCGACGAGTTCCAATGAATCCTCAACTACTCGTCGAGTCTGAAGAACAACTCGGCGAGTCCCAGTAAATCTTCAAGCTACTCGCCGAGTCTGATCATTGGACTCGGCGAGTCCATGCCATGCAGTCGATCATCTGCCTCCTGAAATACGCATGGTCCCGAGACATGCACCCATGGGACTTTCTGGACCTCTAAGCATCCTATTACTGGGGTATAAACGATTGGGTAACAACATAATAATCTATCTAATCCTCAAATGGGTCTCATAAACCCTAGATTCGTGTACAACACCAAAACAACAGAAATGATCCGAGTATTACCTGGAAAACGTGTTCTCTGTGTCACCAACCTTCAGAGCTCAATCCTCTTGATCCTCCTTTGACCACAACCTTGCCTCTTCTTGCCTAAAAACTCCTTCAAGTTTCCACTAGCCTTCACTCCTGCTCCAGATGCCCACAGACATTTAGGTTATCCTCAATCGGCCAAAAGACGAGAAATGATGGCCAGTCGCGAATCTGTGACCAAGTCCGTGGTCCTACTCGGCGAGTCAGGCACCAACTCGCCGAGTCCCCTCCTAAAAATGCCCCAAAAATAGTTTTAAAGCAATACCTGAAATTCCGGGCTGTTACAATCAAAACATCGAGTAATAATTTAAGTTCCAATGTAAATAATATTGTCACGACCGATTACATAAATAAAGATCACAAAATAGTTTTCCCCGAGTGTGTGTACGATCACGCCGGCACCTTCCCACGGTCCTCGCTAGTACCTGAAACACATAACACAACAACTGTAAGCATAAATGCTTAGTGAGTTCCCTAAAATACAACCTACGCACATACGCCTTTCCAGGCCCTGACCTTCCGGTCCATGTGTCTCAGGGGACTTCCGTCCTAACTGGGTAAACCTTCCGGTCCTACCCATGTTAACCTTACGGTCTATTTTACAACGCCTTCCAGCCCATAACATAATGCCTTCCGGCCCATAACAAGCATATCATACATGCCACATATAACGAATAACTTATCACACATAATGCATACATCTCATATCATATTCGACCTTCCGGTCACACAGTCAAACCCTGGAAATCACTCGTGCTCGAACCCCCGAGCTGTAATCCTCCTATAACATCACATATATATAATTATTACTTGTACCACTAAGGTTGACCATCCTTATCAAGTCAACAGCGGTCAACTTGGTCAACAGTCTTTGGTCAAATTGACCGGACTCGGCGAGCGCACTAGAGTGACTCGGCGAGTCTACGCGTTTTCACCAACTCGCAAGAATTTTCCCTTTGACACATCGAGTACTCCCCTGACTCGGCGAGTCCCAACTCGACTTGGCCCACCTGTCAAATACCTTTCTAACTCTCTGTGACTCACTGAGTCACCCACAACTCGGCAGGACTACACACTGGGTGGTCTTAAGGACAATCTTCAAGCTACTCGTCAAGTCTGTTCTTCAGACTCGACGAGTCCATGCCATGCATCAGCTAAAACTTGCTTTTGTGGTCAGATTCGTTCCATACACACATAGATTTGGCCTTCCCAAGCTCATTTATCACGTAAAGTCTCAGTCTTGGCCGCCATGCAACACATACAAGGCTCTTTTTGGGGAAATAACCTCTAATATGGCAACCCTAGCTTCCAACTCAAAAGAATGGACATAAAGCATATCATTTGGGGCCTTCTGGACCTGCTAAGGTCCAGATCTAGGTTCCATATCTCCATGGGACCTTTCATACTTCAAATCCAAGCCAAATAAGGCAAGAAGAAACCCTAGATTTGACACATCAACTAAAACACGGAGTTTAGCTCAGAAAGTTACCTCAAGAAGGTTCCCTTGATGAAATACAAGCAGATCCAAGCTCCCCAACTCTTCAAGCTTGATCTTCTCCTTCCTTTCTTGCAATAACACACAAATTGATGAACAAATAGCCTCTTATCTCACTTACAAGGTCTCTCAGCCGCTTGGGTGCACTCAAGGCTCAAGGTGGCCGCAATGAAGGGCCATAAGGTCCTTTAAATAGGGCTTAGGACCGGGAAATTAGGGTTTCTTAAACAGCGTGGACTAGTTGAGTCCATCCCTTGGACTCGCCGAGTCCAAATGCGAACCTCCGTCCAAAACCGCGACCCGACTCGGCGAGTTCGACCTCCAACTCGCCGAGTCTCCTCACAGAATACCAAAAATATGAAAGTAAAGATACCTGGAGATCCGGGCTGTTACAATTCTCCCCCACTAGAACAAGACTTCGCCCTCGAAGTCCCGCTATGCAAATAGCTCCGGATGCTGCTCACGCATCTCACGCTCCGGCTCCCAGGTCATCTCTGAACCCTTCCGATGCTGCCACTGAACCAATACCAGGGGTACCTCCTTGTTCCTCAAAACCTTGATCTTCCGATCTCTGATGGCTACTGTTCTCTCAGCATAATTCAGGCTCGCATCCACCTGAATATCCCCTAGTGGAACCACTGCCGATTCGTCGGCTATACACTTCCTTAACTGCGACACATGGAAAGTGTCATGAATCTGTCCCAACTCTGCTGGCAAGTCAAAACGGTAGGCTACCCGGCCCACCCTCGCGATCACACGGAAATGACCAATATACCAGGGCCCCAACTTGCCCCTCTTCCTGAATCGAATCACTCCTTTCCAAGGAGAGACCTTCAGGAGTACAAGATCACCGACCTGAAACTCAAGCTCGGACCGGCGTCTGTCTGCATAACTCTTCTTTCGGCTCTGAGCGGTCAACAACCTCTGCCTGACCAGCTGAATCTGCTCGGTCGTCTGGAGTACGATCTCCATGCTACCCATAACCTGCTGCCCTACCTCACCCTAACAGATGGGGGTGCGACACCTCCGCCCATACAACAGCTCAAAGGGTGGCATACCAATGCTCGAATGATGGCTATTGTTATACGAGAACTCTGCTAAAGGTAGATAGGTGTCCCAGCTCCCTCCGAAATCCAACACACATGCCCGAAGCATGTCCTCGAGCGTCTGAATCGTCCGCTCACTCTGACCGTCTATCTGGGGATGATATGCGGTACTAAAATGTAACCTAGTACCCAACTCCTCATGAAACTTCTTCTAGAACCTGGAAGTGAAACGCACATCGCGGTCCAAAATAATCGAGATCGGCACTCCATGTCGTGATACTACCTCCCTCACATATAACTCTGCCAACTTCTTCGCAGAAGAGCTCTCGTTGATGGCTAGAAAATGAGCGCTCTTCGTCAGCCTATCCACGATCACCCAAATCGCATCGACTCCCCTCGCAGTCCGCGGTAACTTGGTGTTGAAATCCATAGTGATTTGTTCCCACTTCCATTCGGGAATATCTAGCGGTTGCAGCTTACCGTGTGGTTGCTGGTGCTCGACCTTGACCTGCCGACAAGTCAACCACCTCTCGACAAACCAAGCGACATCCCTTTTCATACAGGGCCACCAGTACTCCTTCCTTAGATCCAAATACATTTTCGTAGCACCGGGATGAATCAAGAATTTCGATCGATGTGCTTCCTCCATAAAAATAGTACGCGCACCGCCCACAAATGGTACCCAAATCCGTCCCTGAATAGTCATAAGCCCTCGACCATCCGTGACGAATCCTGATACCTAACCTACAACGTGCTCCTTCTTCTGATGTTCTGGCTTCGCAGCCTCTGCCTGAGCTCCTCGAATAATATCCAAAATCGGGGACAATACCGTCAATCTCATACAAATATCTCGGATCGGGGTGCTTTCCGCCCTACGGCTCAACGCATCGGCTACCACATTAGCCTTGCCCGGGTGGTACCGAATCTTAAAATCGTAATCCTTCACCACATCCAACCACCTCCTCTGTCGCATTTTCAGATTTGGCTGATCCATCAAGTACTTCAAGCTCTTATGGTCCGTGTATATCGTACACCGAACCCCATACAAATAGTGTCGCCAGATCTTGAGGGCAAACACCACAACCCCCAATTCCAGGTCGTGGGTGGGATATCTCGACTCATGAGGCTTCAACTGCCTCGAAGCATACGCTATCATGTGACCCCTCTGTATAAGCACCGCCCCCAAACCCGATATAGAGGCATCATAGTACACCACAAAATCCTCCATCCCTTCCGGGAGTGCAAGCACTAAAGCCTCGCACAATTTCTGAAGAAGCATCTCGAATGAGGACTGCTGCTCCGGTCCCCATGAAAATGTGACACCCTTCCGGGTCATCCTAGTAAGTGGCACAGCGATCTTGGAGAAGTCCTTGATAAACTTGCGATAATATCCAGCCAAACCCAAAAAACTCCTGGCCTCGGTGGGCGATCTCGGCACCTCCCACCTCAACACCGCCTCAATCTTGGCCGGGTCGACCAATATCCCTTTCTGGTTAACAAGATGCCCGAGGAACTGGACCTCTCGTAACCAGAAATCACACTTGGAGAAATTGGCATACAGTCTCTCCGATCTCAAAACCCCAAGAATCTCCCTCAAATGTTCCTCATGTTGATCCCTAGTCCTCGAATACACCAGAATATCATCGATGAATACAATCACCGACCGATCCAGCATCGGCCGGCACACCCGGTTCATAAGATCCATGAACGCGGCCGGGGCATTGATGAGCCCAAAAGGTATCACCACAAACTCATAATGTCCATAACGAGTTCTGAAAGCAGTCTTCTGGATATCTTCCTCTCGAACCCTCATCTGATGGTACCCCAACCTCAAGTCAATCTTGGAGAACCAAGATGCCCCCTGCAACTGATCGAACAGATCGTCGATCCTAGGTAACGGATATCGGTTCTTAACAGTCAACTTGTTCAACTCCCGGTAATCGATACACATCCAGTGTGAGCCATCCTTTTTCTTGACAAACAAAATTGGCGCTCCCCAAGGTGAGCTACTTGGTCGAATGAATCCCTTTCCCAACAGCTCCTGAAGCTACGAAGATAACTCCTGCATTTCCTGTGGAGCGAGACGATAAGGCGCCTTGGCGATGGGCACCGCTCCTGGAACCAAATCGATACGAAACTCCACTTGCCTCTCCGGAGGCACACCCGGTAACTCTTCGGGGAACACATCCGAAACCTCGCATACAACCGGAACGTCATAAATCGAATTGGGCCTCCCCGCGGCCACTGGAGTATACATCATATAGGCTATGAATCCATTACAGACCTGCTGCAAACTCTGCCTTGCCCTGGTAGCCGAACAAAACGCCGACCCACACCGGGTCTGCTCGCCATAAACCGTGAGCACTCCCCACTAGGGTCTCGAATCATCACCAACTGTCTCTCGCAGTCAATGATTGCTCCAAACTTACTCAACCAGTCCATGCCCACGATAACGCAGACATCTCCCATAGCTATAGGAAATAGGTCTATAGGGAACTCGACCCCAAAAATCTCGAGCACGCATCCTCGAATCACCTCAGTGGCGTATACCGCTTTCTCATTTGCTATAGCAACTCGCAGGGGTCGACTCATCACCTCCCAATCAATACCGATGTGCTGGCTAAAAGCCAATGAAACAAAAGACCGACTCGCACCCGAGTCAAATAATACCAAAGCAGGCACATAATTCACAAGAAAAGTACCTACGCATATCATAATATAAGCACAATATCTCAGTATAAAGGTAAATACATGAAAGAATACATACCGGCTATGACATCAGGCGCCACGCGGACCTCCTCTGCAGTCAATTGGAAAGCTCTCCCACGAGCCTTCGGATCCTCGGCCTTCACTGGCCAAACCTCGGGAACCCTGGAAGCAGGCGTAGATCCCTGGCGAAGCTGGGGGCACTCGGCCTTCCGATGGCCAGTCTGGTTGCAATGAAAGCAAACCATGAATCCCTTGGGGCAATCCCTAGCAATGTGCCCCTCCTTGCCACACTTGTAGCAAGCACCCGATCGACATGCCCCCTCGTGACCCTTGCCGCACTTTCCGCAAGTGCGGCCCTTTTGACCTCCGGACCTCGAATCGGCGGACCAAGTCTGCTTGGCTGCCAACTGAGACTGAGTCGGCCGCCGATCCGCCCGTTGAGACTCGGCCTCCTCCCTGGCCTGGGTCTCCAACTCGATCTCACGCTTCCTGGCATTCGCCTGAAGCTCTGCAAAAGTATGATATGACGAGTTCGATACGAACTCCCGGATATCCCTCCTCAGCACTCCCAAAAACCGACTCATCCGAGCCTGCTCCGTGGACACCTGCTCGGGGCAGAACATCGCCCTCTCATGAAACTTCTACGTGATCACCGTAACAGAATCATTACTCTGCTTGAGGGTCAAGAACTCCTGAACCAACGGTTCCCTCTCCACCTGGGGAACGTACTCGTCTCTGAACATAGCAATACACCTCTCCCAAGTCACAGCTGAGACCTCTCCCAGAGTGAAGTTCGCCGTCACGAACTTCCACCAATCCTTTGCTCCCAGGCGGAGCTGGTTCAAGGCGAACCGTACCCTCAGATGCTCCGGACATGAACAAGTGTACAAGCATCCCTCGATATCAGCAATCCATCTCATCGCAGTGATTGGATCCTGCGTCCCGTCAAACTCCGGTGGCTTCGTGTTGCTGAACTCCCAGAACAGAAACGAGTCACCTCCCTATGGTCTGGCGGCGGCCACAGATGCGGTAGCTGTAGCAGCAGCGGCCTCAGTCAACACGGCGTACCGCTTATCAAATGTCTCCATCACCATGGTCTTAATAGACCCAAACATCTCCGGAATTTCAGCTCGGATCGCTGCAGCTACCTCCTCATGAATCATCTGACGAAGCTCCTCGTCAGTCAAACTACTCGTACCAGGTCTGTGGCGTGGTCCAACCATGATGTCTCTGAAATACAACATAAAAATATCAGAGACTCTATTGGGCATAATCGCACTCGATAACGCAATCCTACTCAGTCTCCGATACCCAGGGATTCTTACTTGGGATGCCCACTGACCCGGTGTCCTTAGTAGTACGGGCCGAATACTACCAATTACACCGCATCAGTATTCACCCCAAGTCCTCCTCCCCAAACCCCGAATCCTGAGTACTCTATTCTTGTCATACACTAATTACCCACTCGCTCTCAAGCACCTCATAGAAGCAGGTTTCATTAGACTATGGCATCACAAAATCAGGCCACTCTAGTCCTAATATGTATACCTAGTCTACTAGCATGCGTATCATATCATCTCATATCTCATAACACATATTGTAAGAGTATTTTGGGGATTTTACCGTTCGGGCACTGGCTGACAGTACACACTCCTTCTTCTTTGGTTGTTTCCAAAATCACTTATCAAATTTTATTGATTTATTAAAATTTTCTTAAATCCCCGGTTTGAGTTTAGTTACGCCTGAAGGTGTACCCGAATCCCTCAAACCAAGGCTCTGATACCAACTTGTAACGATGTAAATTTTAAACCAATTTTGTTTTCTCATTTTTACAAACATCAAAACATCGAATAATAATTTAAGTTCCAATGTAAATAATATTGTCACGACCGATTACATAAACAAAGATAACAAAATAGTTTTCCCCGAGTGTGTGTACGATCACGCCGACGCCTTCCCACGGTCCTCGCTAGTACCTGAAACACATAACACAACAACTGTAAGCATAAATGCTTAGTGAGTTCCCCAAAATACAACCTACACACTTACGCCTTTCCAGGCCCTGACCTTCCGGTCCATGTGTCTCAGGGGACTTCCGTCCTAACTGGGTAAACCTTCCGGTCCTACCCATGTTAATCTTACGGTCCATTTTACAACGCCTTCCGGCCCATAACATAATGCCTTCCGGCCCATAACAAGCATATCATACATGGAACATATAACGAATAACTTATCACACATAATGCATACATCTCATATCATATTCGACCTTCCGGTCACACAGTCAAACCCTTCCGGGTACAGTATAGGGAGAAGACTCACCTCGTATGTCTTGATAACTAGTGAACCCTGGAAATCACTCGTGCTTGAACCCCCAAGCTGTAATCCTCCTATGACATCACATATCTATAATTAATACTCGTACCACTAAGGTTGACCATCCTTATCAAGTCAACAGCGGTCAACTTGGTCAACAGTCTTTGGTCAAATCGATCGGACTCGGCGAGCGCACTAGAGTGACTCGGCGAGTCTACGCGTTTTCACCAACTCGCAAGAATTTTACCTTTGACACGTCGAGTACTCCCCTGACTCGACGAGTTCCACCTGGGCATGAATCACGGGGCCACCGCGACTCAACTCGCCGAGTCGCAAGGACAACTCGGCAAGTCCCAACTCGACTCGGTCCACCTGTCAAATACCTTTCTAACTCTCTGTGACTCACTGAGTCACCCACAACTCGGCAGGACTACACACTGGGTGGTCTTAAGAACAATCTTCAAGCTACTCGTCGAGTCCATGCCACGCATCAGCTAAAACTTGCTTTTGCGGTCAGATCCGTTCCATACACACATAGATCTGGCCTTCCCAAGCTCATTTATCACGTAAAGTCTCAGTCTTGGCTGCCATGCAACACATACAAGGCTCTTTTTGGGGAAATAACCTCTAATATGGCAACCCTCGCTTCCAACTCAAAAGAATGGACATAAAGCATATCATTTGGGGCCTTCTGGACCTACTAAGGTCCAGATCTAGGTTCCATATCTCCATGCGACCTTTCATACTTCAAATCCAAGCCAAATAAGGGAAGAAGAAACCCTAAATTTGACACATCAACCAAAACACGAAGTTTAGCTCAGAAAGTTACCTCAAGAAGGTTCCCTTGATGAAATAGAAGCATATCCTAGCTCCCCAACTCTTCAAGATTGATCTTCTCCTTCCTTTCTTGCAATAACACACAAATTGATGAACAAATAGCCTTTTATCTCACTCACAAGGTGTAACATCCCGAAATAGCAAGAGTTGAGTGGAAGGGCTAAAAGTGTAATTTGCGAAAGAGTGACTCGGCGAGTCCGTGGATGGACTCTACGAGTAGAGTCGCGACTTGGTCGCGTGTTAAATAGCCGACTCAGCGAGTCAATGAGATGGGCTCGGCGAGTAGGCGTTGAGTGGAGAAAACCCTAATTCTCGGGGTTGAGCCCTATATAAAGAGCATCATGTTTCCTCCCCAGCCTCTTTATCATTCCCTTGAGTCCCAGAATCCCTAAAATCACGGAGAAGCACCATTGTTGAGTGGATTGGAGCTTGGAGAGGTAATTATTGAAGAAATTTTAGAAAATTGAAGGTGTGGAGCAAGGAGCTTTGCTTGGATTCGAGTTCCTTGCAGATTGGGGTGTTCCTTTGAGGTAATATCTCATTCTTAGGCTGTTGTTCTCTTGTCTCTTCATTTTGGGGTTTGAGGGGAAGCTTATCTTGGGTGATATTGGAATCTAGAGGTTAGATCTGAGGTTGTTACCTCAGATATGGAATGGAGGAGAGTTGGAATGCAGGAAAGTCCCTGTGTTGAGTGTTGGATGAAGCTATCTTGTCCCAAACCTTAGCCCTAATGTGCATAATGCATAGATCTCTTTGGATTCACGTAAAGATTGCCACTTTACGTGATGGATGAGTTGTAGGAGGCTAGATCTATGTTTAGGATCAATTACATGGTCTGCAACGCTTCTGTTTGGATGCAGACCGGTGGTACTCGGCGAGTCACATGGGTGGACTCGACGAGTTGCTTAAAGATAAGCTGGAACTCGACGAGTTGGATGAACAACTCGGCGAGTAGATTGAAGATAGCCTTAGACTCGGCGAGTCTGTTCTTGGACTCGGCAAGTCTTGTCGAAGAGTCCAAATATTTTCTGGTTGAGTCGAGAACCGGCAAGTCAAGGGATGACTCGGTGAGTTATGTGCAAGTGGACTCAGAGTTGTTGGACTCGGTGAGTCTCGGGGTGACTCGGCGAGTTAGGTCGCGGGTTGAGTGAAGTTTTGAGTATGGGAACTCGGTGAGTCATAGGGTTGACTTGGCGAGTAAGGTCAGTCAGGGGTTGACTATGACCTAGTATTTGACCAAGGGTTGACTAGTGGTTTCCAGGGGTATTTTGGTAATTGTTGATTATGATTTTGAGTTCAGTGCATTGGTGGCTGTCCAGTGGTGGAGATCGTATCAGTGATCGGAGCAGCTTGGGTTATCTGTTCAGTCGGCAGTTTTGAGGTGAGTTATCCTCACTGTATCTATCGGGTTTAAGGCACCAAGGCCGACCCTTTTATCGGATGGAAATCCGGGTAATTGGCTGTTGTATGATATTGCGGGATATGGGCCGGAAGGCGTTACGTTATGGGCCAGAAGGCATTACATGTTGCGGGCCGGAAGGCAATGCGATGTGGACCGGAAGGTCATGGCCTGGAAAGGCGTATGTGCTTAATTATTATGTTGGCTGAGTCGTAGGGTGATGTTATGCTAGTGATCGGCTAGGCTGGTATCATGATTAGGGTAATGATATGCTATGTGATCTGTTGATCGATTTTCTAACTGTGAACTATTATATGATTACATGTTATATGCATGGTTGTCTGGTCTGGAGTGTAACCTGGTATGCATGGTTGTTCTATGTTCTGTCATGATATGTATGCTTTTATGTTGTGGGTCGGAAGGCGATATGTTATGGGCCGGAACGCAATGTGTTATGGGCTGGAAGGCATTACGCTATGGGCCGGAAGGCGATATGTTTTGGACCGGAAGGTTGTGGCCTGGAAGGGCGTATATGTGGTTGGTATTTTGGGGATATCTCATTAAGCTTTCGAGCTTACAGTTGTGGTTTTTATGTTTTCAGGTTCTCAGGAGTCTGTGGCAAGGCAAAGGCGTGATCGTACCGTTCCTCACGTTGGTGTTTTATGAAATGGACCTGGGAAATACTCTGTTAAATAATGTATTGAAAACCTTTTTGTAATAACGTTATTAAAATGGGTTGTTTTGGAAAAGTTTTAATTGTTTCGAAATTTCGGTTGTTACAAGTTTGTATCAGAGCCTTGGTTTGAGCGAATTGGAGGAACACTCGTGTGACTTCAGTCTCAAATCGAGGAGGGTTTTAAAAAGAGGAAATAAAATGGTTTTTTTTTTAAAATTAAGTAATGGAGGACATAGAGGTACGATCAGCCGGAGCCAGTAAGTAACCCCAAATTACCATTCATGACATTTGTTTTATTGAGCTTTGATAGAACAGCATGCTAGAGTTAGGCTAGGGATCTTCAGGAATTCATGTTAATGTTGCCTGATTGTGATGCATGTAGCCTAGGGTTCCTTATGGGAGATTCTCAGTGTTCCTCTAGTGGTGAGGGTTGAGCGTTGTTATGCATGTTTCTCTAGGGTGTTGTGGTAGTACTTCATACAAATATGGGTAGGTGTGGAAGGTAGTATGGGCCCGTACTACTGAAAGCACAGGACCCATACGCGTATCAGGGAAACCATGACCTCTAGGGTTGGGTAGAAAGTTGGTTCTCGAGATAGTGGGAAGAGTCTGAGGTTTTCTAGTATGTTTTCAGTATGGAGATTTCGAGGCATGCTGGAAGAGGATCCGGGTCAGGATCGGGTACAGGAGGAGGAGTTGCGGACGGGTCAGTACCGCCCGAGGTTATCGGTCAGATGAGTATGCACGAGTTGGATGCGAGGATTCGTGAGAGCCTGCATGATGAGGTTGCTGCATTGTTTCGGGCCGAGCTGCCGGAACTGTTTGGGTCGATCAAGACCGCCATGGTGGAGTATTTTGATGAGTGCTATGCGGCTCTCACGGAGACGGCTGCCGCGGCGGCTACAGTGGCGGTAGCAGCGGCAGGGGGAGGAGCTGATAGGGATTTTCAGTATCATGACTTCGATAATACGGAGCTTCCCACCTTCGATGGGGTTCAGAACCCGATTGTTGCTATGAGATGGTTATCGGACGTGGAGGGGTGTTTCTTCATGTGTTCATGCCCTGCTGATCTGAGGGTGAGGTGTGCTCTGAACTTGTTGAGGCTCGGGGCGAAGGATTGGTGGAGATTGACCACGGGGTCATACTCGGATGCGCAGAGGGTTGCGGTTTCATGGGATCAGTTCAGAGAGATGTTCAGCGCTTGCTATGTTCCGCAAGATGAGAGGGAAAGATTGGCTCAAGAGTTCCTTGAGCTCAAGCAGGATTCGGAGTCGGTGACTGAGATCACCAGGATGTTCACTGAGAGGGCGATGTTTTGCCCTGAGTTCGCTTCGGAGCAGGCTCAGATGTCTCGATATCTGAGTATGCTCAAGGGGGGGCGGGGGGGGG
Organism: Lactuca saligna; assembly: GCF_052625555.1. Taxonomy (NCBI): domain Eukaryota; kingdom Viridiplantae; phylum Streptophyta; class Magnoliopsida; order Asterales; family Asteraceae; genus Lactuca; species Lactuca saligna. The sequence continues at coordinate 102,683,324 of NC_136423.1, forward strand.
GGATATCAGACAGTTTGTGTCTGCGCAGGGGTGCAGGATTATGTTGGAGTTGCAGGAGGCCGATAGGCGGCGTGAGTTAGAGATTGAGTTGCAATTGCGTGAGCTGAGGCAGGCTTCGGTGCAGTCGCGGCTGGCGCCGAAACGGTTCAAGACCGTTGATGTTAAAGTGGGGGATCTGAGCAGCCACACTTGTGGGAAGTGTGGGAGGAGTCGCACCGGAGTTTGCAGGTACGGTGGTGCATGCTGCAAGTGCGGAAAGGAGGGGCACTATGCGAGGGATTGTCGGCGGTCAGCGCCGGTTCCGGATTTGAGGATTTGCTATCATTGTCGTCAGGTTGGACATATGAGGGTCACTGTCCACAGCTTTCCGCGGGACCGGTGCAGGCTCCAGCACCGACCACTTTGAGGATTTCAGGAGAAGGTTAGGGTGGAGCGGAGCCCCCAAGGGCTCAGGGTCATGCTTATCAGCTTGCGGCAGAGGAGGTCAGAGCAGTGCCGGATGCAGCTGCGGGTATGTTTCTTTCTTGATGTCATGTTATCTTGCGATTATTATGGTGTATTGTTGTGCTGGTATCTTTGTGTGGTTTTCGATGCGGTATTCGTCATCTTGCAGGTTGAGGTTATGGTTATGGATTCATGTTTCGGGATTTTATCTTGGTATCCGTTGTTCCTTGAGGGTTTGGCATGGTTATAGATTCGTGTTTCGGGTTTTCGTCTTGGTATCCGTTGTTCCTTGAGGGTTTGGCATGGTTATGGATTCGTGTTTCGGGTTTTCGTCTTGGTATCCGTTGTTCCTTGAGGGTTTGGCATGGTTATGGATTCGTGTTTCGGGTTTTCGTATTGGTATCCGTTGTTCCTTGAGGGTTTGGCATGGTTATGGATTCGTGTTTCGGGTTTTCGTCTTGGTATCCGTTGTTCCTTGAGGGTTTGGCATGGTTATGGATTCGTGTTTCGGGTTTTCGTCTTGATATCCGTTGTTCCCTGAGGGTTTGGTATGGTTATAGTTTGGTGTTTTGTGCTTTCGTTGGTTATCATTCGTGAGGGTTATTAGTGGAGATGCGACATTGGGTTGAAGGTCAGGTAGCATCGGCTTCCCGAAGAGTGGTTAGATACAGTTTGAGTTTCTTTCGAGCGGGCTAATCAGTGTTGATGTGAGATCTCGTTAAGGTTGTTTATGCTTGTGGGAAGCAGTCCTCGTGTAAGTGTTTTCTTTGTGCAGGGTTGTTGTGGAAGGTCGGTGATGGCGACCGGTGGTTGTTAATCGGTGCTATAAGTGGGGGAGAGTTGGAGAACTCTCTGGGAGATCGATGAGTATTTTAGAGTGCTTAGCTGTTGGGATTCGGCAGTGTTCTGTCAGCCCAGAGTATAGGCTGATTGGAGCAAGTTTCGGGCATGCGGGGCGGGATACAGACCTAGGGCACTTGATTGTGGAGGCCAGAGAGCAGGCCGGGATCGAGTATGTATGATGGAATTAGAGTTCGGAACCCCCTAGAGGGCTAGAACGGTATGCATGGGAGGGTTTCCAGGGGTGATAGCCCGGAATGATGAAAGCTAGTTGAGTGGTCCAGAATGGGCTGAAGGCCTGGTAAGACGGTCCAGTCATGCTGAAGACTCTGCAGGTATTGTTGGATCAGTTTGAGGATATGGATTGGGTATGTCGCAGTGTGTTTGCATTAGAAGGTCTGGCCCCTGGTAGTGATCTTGATGAGTTGAGATAGTGCATGGGCTTGAGAGTCCCTGCGATGAGAGTTAGAGTATGTGTGTTGGATGGATAGCGGATACGCTATAAAAGGGGTGGTGTAGCGTTGGGCGAGCACCCTGGCACTTGTCAGAGTGACAATGTGGTCGAGTGGTTTCCTTGGTAAAGGAAGAGATAGTGAGGTGTAACTCCGAGATGGAGTGCAAGTTCACGGAAGGGAAAGCGGCAGAGCAGAGTTATGATTTGAGTGATTCGAGTATGGTTTTTGAACAACATGTTTGCGGCAGTGGATTAGAAGCTCATCCGGTTTGGGATGTCTGCTGAGGCCGCGGAGGGAATTCCGCAAGTGTAGAGCCAAGAGGCTCAGAAGTGATGCAGGGAGAGAGTCTTGGACTCTCAGTTTGATTCTGATCCGGATATTAGGTATGTATTAGTGGTTTATCCTGGGGGATGTTTGAGGATATTATCAGTATGTCAGGTTTACCCAACCTGAGGGTGTTAGAGCTAGTTCAGCATGTGTATGCGGTTGCAAGGGGAGAACTCGTGAGAGTTGCTCTGAGATTGAGAATGGGTCTCTCAGTTGTCCCGGAATGGATAGAGTGGCATTCGGATCGGAAATCCTATGGTTCATGGTTTTCTAGCCCTTATGGGTCGAGTGATTGTTGAAGATTTGGGGCAGTGATGCATCTTGGGTAATTTTTGGTTATTGAGTGTGATTATCAGAGGCTATTGCCGGTGCCCGGTTAGAGACAGTGGTCAGGACACCGTAAGGGAAGGGAAAGTGCGTTCGAGTTTCGACGGGTATGCCTTGTGGGACCTGGTCCGGTTAAGGCCAGATGGCACGTTGTGGGAACATCTTTGGAGTTGAGTTGCTGCAGGCTTCGAGGGCGAAGCCTAATTTAAGTGGGGGAGAATTGTAACATCCCGAAATAGCAAGAGTTGAGTGGAAGGGATAAAAGTGTAATTTGGGAAAGAGTGACTCGGCGAGTCCATGGATGGACTCGGCGAGTAGAGTCACGACTTGGTCGCGTGTTAAATAGCCGACTCGGCGAGTCAATGAGATGGACTCGGTGAGTAGGCGCTGAGTGGAGAAAACCCTAATTCTCGGGGTTGAGCCCTACATAAAGAGCATCATGTTTCCTCCCCAGCCTCTTTATCACCCCCTTGAGTCCTAGAAACCCTAAAATCGTGGAGAAGCACCATTATTGAGTGGATTGGAGCTTGGAGAGGTAATTGTTGAAGAAAGTTTGGAAAATTGAAGGTGTGGAGCAAGGGGCTTTGCTTGGATTCGAGTTCCTTGCAGATTAGGGCGTTCCTTTGAGGTAATATCTCGTTCTTAGGTTGTTGTTCTCTTGTCTCTTCATTTTCGGGTTTGAGGGGAAGCTTATCTTGGGTGATATTGGAATCTAGAAGTTAGATCTGAGGTTGCTACCTCATATCTGGAATGGAGGAGAGTTGGAATGCAGGAAAGTCCCTGTGTTGAGTGTTGGATGAAGCTATCTTGTCCCAAACCTTAGCCCTAATGCGCATAATGCATAGATCTCTTTGGATTCACGTAAAGATTGCCACTTTACGTGATGGATGAGTTGTAGGAGGCTAGATCTATGTTTTGGATCAATTGCATGGTCTGGAACGCTTCTATTTGGATGCAGACCGGTGGTACTCGGCGAGTCACATGGGTGGACTCGACGAATTGCTTGAAGATAAGCTGGAACTCGATGAGTTGGATGAACAACTCGGCGAGTAGATTGAAGATAGCCTTAGACTCGGCGAGTCTGTTCTTAGACTCGGTGAGTCTTGTCGAAGAGTCCAAATATTTTCTGGTTGAGTCGAGAACCGGCGAGTCAAGGGATGACTCGATGAGTTATGTGCGAGTGGACTTAGAGTTGTTAGACTCGGCGAGTCTCGGGGTGACTCGGCGAGTTAGGTCGCGGGTTGAGTGAAGTTTTGAGTATGGGAACTCGGCGAGTCATAGGGTTGACTCGGCGAGTAGGGTCAGTCAGGGGTTGACTTTGACCTAGTATTTGACCAAGGGTTGACCAGTGGTTTCCAGGGGTATTTTGGTAATTGTTGATTATGATTTTGAGTTCAGTGCATTGGTGGCTGTCCAGTGGTGGAGATCGTATCAGTGATCGGAGCAGCTTGGGTTATCTGTTCAGTCGGCAGTTTCGAGGTGAGTTATCCTCACTATATCTATCGGGTTTAAGGCACCAAGGCTGACCCTTTTATCGGATGGAAATCCGGGTAATTGGCTATTGTATGATATTGTGGGATATGGGCCGGAAGGCGTTACGTTATGGGCCAGAAGGCATTACATGTTGCGGGCCAGAAGGCAATGCGATGTGGACCGGAAGGTCATGGCCTGGAAAGGCGTACGTGCTTAATTATTATGTTGGCTGAGTCGTAGGGTGATGTTATGCTAGTGATCAGCTAGGCTGGTATCATGATTAGGGTAATGATATGCTATGTGATCTGTTGATCGATTTGCTAACTGTGAACTGTTATATGATTACATGTTATGTGCATGGTTGTCTGGTCTGGAGTGTAACCCGGTATGCATGGTTGTTCTATGTTCTGTCATGATATGTATGCTTTTATGTTGTGGGCCGGAAGGCGATATGTTTTGGGCCGGAAAGCAATGTGTTATGGGCTGGAAGGCATTACGCTATGGGCCGGAAGGCGATATGTTTTGGACCGGAAGGTTGTGGCCTGGAAGGGCGTATATGTGGTTGGTATTTTGGGGATATCTTACTAAGCTTTCGAGCTTACAGTTGTGGTTTTTATGTTTTCAGGTTCTCAGGAGTCTATGGCAAGGCAAAGGCGTGATCGTACCGTTCCTCGCGTTGGTGTTATATGAAATGGACCTGGGAAATACTCTGTTAAATAATGTATTGAAAACCTTTTTGTAATAACGTTATTAAAATGGGTTGTTTTGGAAAAGTTTTAATTGTTTCGAAATTTCGGTCGTTACACAAGGTCTCTCAGCCGCTTGGGTGCACTCAAGGCTCAAGGTGGCCGCAATGAAGGGCCATAAGGTCCTTTAAATATGGCTTAGGACCGGGAAATTAGGGTTTCATTAAACAGCCTGGACTCACCGAGTCCATCCCTTAGACTCGCCGAGTCCGGACGCGAACCTCCGTCCAAAACCGCGATCTGACTCGGCGAGTTCGAGCTCCAACTCGCCGATTCCCCTCACAGAATACCAAAAATATGAAAGTAAAGATACCTGGAGATCCGGGCTGTTACAATTTCAAACTGCATTTAAAATTTTCCGCGCATTTTGGTTCTAAAAATCTCTCTTGATCTTCAGATTTGAATCGATTCTGCATTTGAATTATTTAGTCGAGTGATCGATTAGCAATCAGTGATCAATTCATTTGATCAATTCACAAAAACATCAAGTTTTTCAAACTTTCTAAAAATTTCTCGTGTTCATCAATGGCGAACTTCAACATGAACACCATGACTTCTTTCTCTCACTTACTTGGTTCTTCAACCAAAATTCCAATGTTAATCCCTGAATACTATGATCAGTGGGTTGATAGGATGGAGGATTACTTAAATGGAATTGATGAAGAACTCTGGAATTGTATTAGTGGAAAAGTAATACCTCCTGAAAATGTTCAAACAATAGGATCGTCTGTTTCTTCAATTGACGTTGTTGAACAATAGAATCGCATGAAAAAGAATGAGAAAAGATGTATGAGGGAGCTAAGCAGTGCTTTGCCTCCTGTGGTTTACAATTACATTCGTAGTTGTAAAACAGCCAAGGATATTTGGATCACACTGAAAGAGAAATATCAAGGAAGTAAGAAGACAAAGATCAATTCTGTTAAGCAATGTCTTGTTGAACTTAAGGAATTCAGACAAAAGGATGTTGAAACAATTGAAAACTACTATGATCGTCTGAACGAGTTTGTTTATCGTTGCAGCAGGTATGGAATCTCAAGATCTCGTATGGAATTCAATTTGACATTCATCATGGGTCTTCGCAAAGAATGGCGTAGTGTGAGTATGATGATAAAGAACCAGCAAAGTTTAGATACAACCACCTTGAATGATGTCACACCCCGAAAACCAAAGGCGGAAACGTTTCCGGGGTTGACTCCAAGTTGAGAATCAAATCCAATGTACATAGTAAGCAAAGTAAACAACCATTACATTACATATCAAAGTTTACATTTGTTCAAAAGTAAAGTTGTACATTCGTAATACATAATATATATGAACAAAAGTAGAGACGAGTCTTCTGTACGCTCCGTCTTCTCCAAATGATTCGCTAGGTACCTGTCTAATGTTGACCTGAGAATACAAGCGGTTTGAAAATCAGCATAAAGCTGGTGAGTTCATAAGCGGTTTTGTTTTATGAAAATGTATCGGTTTCCTTTAGTTTCCGAAAAGATTTGTTATCCAAGAAAATCCCATATTTTCTTATGTAAAGTTAGTTTAGTTATCATTTGTTACCAATTCGATTTCATGTTGTATTTTACCCCAGGAAAATCCCATATTTTCCTAATTGTAAGACCAGTTGTATATCACAAAGTATAGTTTAATACACAAAACTATATGATGAAAATCTTGGGATCACTATCCCGAAAGAGATATAAGATAGTTTGACACATGTGAAAGTACAGATTTAAGACCATGGGACTACCATCCCGGACTAGACACAAGATAATTTGATATATATAAAAATATAGATTTGGAACCATAGGATTTTTATCTCGGACAAGATATAGATTTAAACCATGGGATTATCATCCCGTACTTAATATAGTTTGAAATCATGGTATTACTATCCCAAAACAGATATAGATTGAAAACCATGGGATCACTATCCCGGACAAGATTTAAGTGTAAACCATGGGATACTATCTCGTATAAGATATAGTTAAAAATCATGGGGCAAACATCCCGTACAAGTTATAGATACATAAACATGGGATCACTATCCCGTATAAGGTATAAGATATATATACATACTGAAAAACCATGGGAATAACATCCCGTACTAGATACAAGTTCAATAGACTGAAAAACCATGGGATTACTATCCCGAACTAGTTACAAAATAATTTGATAATACCATGGGATCACTATCCCGAACCAGATATAAGATTTATAAACCCAAGCTGTGAATAAATTTATATTAATACATGTTGTGAGTCGGGTAACCATGCTAATACGACAACGAGACCTCCTTGACGTTTGTCAGACGTCGAAACGATATCCAGAAATTTGTCACCCCAGGCGTGCCCGCCTAATTTTAGCTAGCAATTAAGGTGTGGGATTGTCAGTCCCGAATAGATCTATTCACAAATTCCGCGCTCTCCCTCCAGGAGACTCTGGTTACACTTCCGAGGAGGATTTACTGATCATCCATAAAGGGTAGTGACTATCTCACAAACTAGTACTAAACTATTCACAGGGTTCTCATACGATATTGACATACATAAGTATATGAAATGTAATACAGCGAATATAGATACATACAATGAAATTATCTGACAATACATTCAAATGATACGGAGATAAACTGAATCAGACATAGTTTATCTAATATTCTTATATAGATATCAGAACGTGATAAAACGAATAGTAAAGAACCCCAAATTATTCCCATAATAATTTGATTAATTTTGTTATTTCCTTAACTAAAATCCATTTAGTTGTAATTGATAAATCATTCCTTATGCTCAACATAATACATAAGGAGTAAAAGAGTTTATAAGATTGTCAGATATAATTTGAAACATATCAATTTTATGATTTGAAAACAATTATAGTTTGCTTGTATTCCACCCCCACCCCCCCTGAAAACATTGAAAACAGTGAAAAGGGCGTAGGGGTATGAACTCACCGAACGAGAAATGTGACGATTTGGATGGTAAGAGTTGATCCGGGGCTCGTAAACACACGAGGTTCCTAAGTATAATGTAAAGATACACATGTTTATCTAATTAGGACTTAAATTGATTATTGGATAGGGACAATTGCTTTAAGTCGCGAAAACACTCCGATACAAGTGTTTGGAGGGACCCGGGTGGCGTTTAAGGACATGTAATGATGCGAGGGACTTAGGAAATGAGTTTACTCCCCAAGAGTACACTTCTAAATGGTGTTTACGGCCAAAACACCCATTCCCCATGAGTTTACGGCCGTAAACTCATGATGGGTGTGCAATTTGGACTTCAAACACTTAGGGGACAATTTCTAGATTTGGTTTAAGGGTTTGGAATAAGTTTTAATCACCAAAATGACACATTTTAGGGAGTTTACAGCCTAGCATGGTCTCATGGCCATAAACGCCTATAAACCCATGAAAAGTTGTGTTTTTCGATTCCAAACTAATCACATGTGATTGCTAAAATTGTCCCAAGGCCTTATATGCATTTGTTTGAAGTTTTGAAAGGGTTTTTGGAGTTTACGGCCAAAGAGACCCCTATCATGGCCGTAAACTCTCTTAGAGAGTGATTCCATGTGTTTTTAAGCCAAAAACTTGTTTGAAAGGACTTCTAAAATTCCCTTAAAGCCTTAAAATGAATTTGGGACACATTATGACACACTTTTTGGAGTTTACGGCCATGGAACACATGCTATGGCCGTAAACTCTTAAATGAAAGGGTTTTGATGGGTTTAAGGCACTTAAACTATTTTTGGTTGGTCGTTTGATTTATTCCAAGGCTTTTGGTGGTGTTGGATGGCTTTCTAACACCTTAGAAATGGATTTGCACCATGTTTCATGGAGTTTACGGCCCAAGCACAAGCCTTGGCCGTAAACTCACAATAATCCCTCAAAAATCATGTTTAAAGTGTCCAAATGCTAAAACCATTATTCTACAAGTCATATCTAAGCCTTGTTTGTGATTTGGTAGGGTTTAAGGGCATGAAAACCCCATTTACATGAGTTTACGGCCCAAGCTTATGCCTTGGCCATAAACTCCTTTAAATGACTCAAAATCAATGATTTAAATGTTATATGTCCATTCCATAAAGCCATCTAGCCATATCCGAGGTCCAATTGTGTTTAGGAAGGGTTTTTGTGCTCCAAAACCCATTATGTATGAGTTTACGGCCTAAGAGGGTTCTGTGGCGTAAACTCATGAATGATGTCTTAATCCATGCTTTGAACTCGAATTTGAAGGCTAAGAAGGTTAAAATACAAGTTAGGGAAAGTACCTTAGAGATTTGAGGCCTTAAATTTGAGTTTTGGACCCTTAAACTTGGATTTAGGAGAGAGGTTAGAGAGAGAGTAGAGAGAGGAAGGAAAAGCTTCAAATGAGTGCTTAAACATGTTTATATAGGTCCTAAATCTTGGACACGGTGGAATTCTACCCGATACTAACGATAAACGCGGCTTTTGGTCGCACTCGATTAAGTTTTCGTCACCCAACGGGGACGTTTCTAAAACTTATGGAATAAATATTTTGGGCTAATTACATGAGTTCCTGAGTGGTTTAGACACTCATAAAAAATAAAACAAACATATAAGTTTAAATAATTAACCCAAAAATGAAAACGGAACGAATTTGATAATGGCGACTTTTTCGGGTAGAACGGGTTTTGGCGACGAACAACTTCGTGTTGTTACATTATCCCCCCGTTAGAGGGAATTTCGTCCCGAAATTCAAAGAATAAGATATAGATCATGAATTTGGAATGAGACACGAATGGATTTGTTGCCTCAGATCTTCACTTTCTCAAGTGGAATCGAGTCTCTACTGGGCGTTCTAGTGAATTCTGACTATCGAGACGTGTCCTTGTTTCGTACCTTGACTCTCTCTCAATCTGTGATATCAATCGGTTTTCTCATGGAAGTTCCAACCCTGGACGACTTCGGTTTCCTCAAGGAATCACTAGGGTTTCGTTGGATAGAAGCTTCTAAGGATTCGAGACATGATGTACTGGATAGATGTTAACAAGCTCTAAGAGCATCCGAACCCTGAAGATTGCAGAATCAATCTCTACAAAGACCTTGAAAAGTCTGAGGTGGGGCTAAACTTTACGCGTTCGAATGAAATTCCCGGAAACTCTTCGGGACAGACATTTAGTAGAAAGAGCTACTAACATCCCATTTCTCAATGATCACAGAAACGAGGAATGTGTGGTAATTCGTATCAGGGAAAACTTTTGAGTTTTATAGCATGAAACAATACGAACGTTTGATGTAGAAGATCATGAGAGTTAGGTCGGGAAGAAGATATAGAGAGAGGCGACCCTCTCGAAACCAAGATAACAACATGAATGAGGCTTAATCATTCCATGTTAAACGTAGCATCAAAGTATTTTCGTGAAAAGTGTTTTCCCCTTTTAAATCGAATGGAACAGAATAGTCCTCCGGACTGAGGATTTAATCTATAGGTACAAAGTTAGTGTTCTCACTCTCATTGGTTAGTCGTCTCGATGATACACATTTCGATCACGTACGAAGGATTGAACTTAGAAAACGTTCGAATAGATAGATAACAGGTTTCCCTCTAAATACTGGAATTGGAAAGAGTTGCAGGTATAAGAATTATCAAAGAGAAGTATACCTGCGGCGACAGAGGGATTAGTGGTTGTAGCTGCTTTGGGGAAATTCCTTTTGAAGTGCCTTGCTTCACCACAATTGTAGCAGGCCGGACTGATTCTTGCTCCGGATGATTGGTTCGTTGATTTGGCTGGTTTTCTGCAGGTTCGAGCAAGATGGCCCTTCTTGCCACAGTTGTCACAGATCCTTTCACGACATGGACCAGGAATACGGTGATGGTAGTTGCACTTACCACACCAAGGAAGGGTACCAGTGTATCCACTGGTGGGAATTTGGGCTGTGGATCCCACAGCTGAGACAGCAACAGGGGCAGTAGCAGCATGGACTACTACCGTTTGTTGTTTCTTAGAAGACCCTTTCGTACTCGGGGCCTTCCGCTTGTTCCGAGATTTCTTTTTACTTTCACCTCCACTTGTGTCTGACTCGGGAGTGGTAGCTTCCTCATCACAATTGTCTTCGTGATCGATCAAGATTTTCGAAAGACATTTAGCACTGTCGTAGGTGTCTGGCTTCGCAGCCAAGACATTCCCTTTGGTTGGCTGGGTCAATCCCCAGATGAATCTCTCGATCTTTTTACTTTCCGGGGTAACCATTCCTGGACAGAGTAATGCCAGGTCATCGAATCTTGAAGTATAAGCAGCTATGTTGGAACCCTTCATCTTAAGGTTCCAGAGTTCGTGTTCTAGTTTCTGAATTTAGCCCCGAGGGCAATACTCTGCAAGCAGAAGCTCCTTCATAGCTTCCCAACCCATGGCATTTGCTACAGGTAAGGTTAAGGATTTGACTCGGTCGTTCCACCAAGTCAGGGCTTTGTCAAGAAAGGTGCAGGCGGCGAACTTTACTTTGTCAGGCTCCGAACAGGCACATATTTCGAAGATTGATTTGATTTTCTCGAACCATCGAGTTAGGGAAATGACACCTCCAGTGCCATCAATGGTTGTGGGCTTCGCGTTCATGAAGTCTTTGTAGGAACCCCCTCTTCGGTGTTCCTGGCTGTCTTTTGGATTTTGGGGTTGGGGACCACCTCCGGAGCCACCGGGATTCATTTGTGACGTGGCTGCCACCATTGCAGCAGTCAGAACTGTTTGAAGTGATGCGAGATCAAATTGAGGAGAAAGTGGTGGCGGAGGAGGATTGTCGTTGTTCTTCGAGTTGGGTCTCTTTCTCGGAGGCATCTTGATCTAAAAAGATCAGGAAAGAGAGGATTATAAGTCCTCTGAATTGAATCAAGAGATATGGAACAAGGGATATCTCATCAAGACAGATATAGCAACATACTAAGCGATAAAGCAAGAAAGAGTTATCAAGACAGAACATTTTATCGCTAGTGTAATGGTCAAGTAACATCGCGTATACGAGGATTTTCTACGAAGGATTGGCTCGAGAAATACTCCCATAGTATTTCATGGTTCGCTGCAGCGATGATTCGTTGTTTGGGATATTAGGTAAGTTTTAGGCATGCTGCATACCACAGTCACTCCCAAGCACATGTTGGCCGTGTCTCGAACGAATATAGTTGGACAAGCTATATTGATCCTAGACACGACTACATAACTGCCCAGGTTTAACCGCAGTGCACAACACCCATTTACTTATGTTTTGTTCTACTTGTAGTTACGGATTTTGACGGTTCGGTATACTTGTATACTTTTGAAAATACTTATAGTTTTGAAGATACTTTTAGTTCAGAGCACTGAGGCCCTTTAGTGTTTATAGTTTTATACCATGTAAGGTTTGGTATACTCCATTCACTATAAACAAGGGCTCTGATACCAATCTGTCACACCCCGAAAACCGAAGGCGGAAACGTTTCCGGGGTTGACTCCAAGTTGAGTATCAAATCCAATGTACATAGTAAGCAAAGTAAACAACCATTACATTACATATCAAAGTTTACAATTTTTCAAAAGTACAGTTGTACATTCGTAATACATAATATATATGAACAAAAGTAGAGACGAGTCTTCTATACGCTCCGTCTTCTCCAAAAGATTCGCTAGGTACCTGTCTAATGTTGACCTGAGAATACAAGCGGTTTGAAAATCAGCATAAAGCTGGTGAGTTCATAAGCGGTTTTGTTTTATGAAAATGTATCGATTTCCTTTAGTTTCCGAAAAGATTTGTTATCCAAGAAAATCCCATATTTTCTTATGTAAAGTTAGTTTAGTTATCATTTGTTACCAATTCGAATTCGTGTTGAATTTTACCCCAGGAAAATCCCATATTTTCCTAATTCTAAGACCAGTTGTATATCACAAAGTATAGTTTAATACACAAAACTATATGATGAAAATCTTGGGATCACTATCCCGAAAGAGATATAAGATAGTTTGACACATGTGAAAGTACAGATTTAAGACCATGGGACTACCATCCCTGACTAGACACAAGATAATTTGATATATATAAAAATATAGATTTGGAACCATAGGATTTTTATCCCGGACAAGATATAGATTTAAACCATGGGATTATCATCCCGTACTTAATATAGTTTGAAATCATGGGATTACTATCCCGAAACAGATATAGATTGAAAACCATGGGATCACTATCCCAGACAAGATTTAAGTGTAAACCATGGGATTACTATCCCGTATAAGATATAGTTAAAAATCATGGGGCAAACATCCCGTACAAGTTATAGATACATAAACATGGGATCACTATCCCGTATAAGGTATAAGATATATATACATACTGAAAAAACATGGGAATAACATCCCCTACTAGATACAAGTTCAATAGACTGAAAAACCATGGGATTACTATCCCGAACTAGTTACAAAATAATTTCATAATACCATGGGATCACTATCTCGAACCAGATATAAGATTTATAAACCCAAGCTGTGAATGAATTTATATTAATACATGTTGTGAGTCGGGTAACCATGCTAATACGACAACGAGACCTCCTTGACGTTTGTCATACGTCGAAACGATATCCAGAAATTTGTCACCCCAAGCGTGCCCGCCTAACTGTAGCTAGCAATTAAGGTGTGGGATTGTTAGTCCCGAATAGATCTATTCACAAATTCCGCGCTCTCCCTCCAGGAGACTCTGGTTACACTTCCGGGGAGGATTTACTGATCATCCATAAAGGGTAGTGACTATCTCACAAACTAGTACTAAACTATTCACAGGGTTCTCATACGATATCGACATACAGAAGTATATGAAATGTAATACAGCGAATATAGATACATACAATGAAATTATCTGACAATACATTCAAATGATACGGAGATAAACTGAATCAGACATAGTTTATCTAATATTCTTATATAGATATCAGAACGTGATAAAACAAATAGTAAAGAACCCCAAATTATTCCCATAATAATTTGATTAATTTTGTTATTTCCTTAACTAAAATCCATTTAGTTGTAATTGATAAATCATTCCTTATGCTCAACATAATACATAAGGAGTAAAAGAGTTTATAAGATTGTCAGATATAATTTGAAACATATCAATGTTATGATTTGAAAACAATTATAGTTTGCTTGTATTCCCCCCTGAAAACATTGAAAACAGTGAAAAGGGCGTAGGGGTATGAACTCACCGAACGAGAAATGTGACGATTTGGATGGTAAGAGTTGATCCGGGGCTCGTAAACACACGAGGTTCCTAAGTATAATGTAAAGATACACATGTTTATCTAATTAGGACTTAAATTGATTATTGGATAGGGACAATTGCTTTAAGTCGCGAAAACACTCCGATACAAGTGTTTGGAGGGACCCGGGTGGCGTTTAAGGACATGTAATGATGCGAGGGACTTAGGAAATGAGTTTACTCCCCAAGAGTACACTTCTAAATGGTGTTTACGGCCAAAACACCCATTCCCCATGAGTTTACGGCCGTAAACTCATGATGGGTGTGCAATTTGGACTTCAAACACTTAGGGGACAATTTCTAGATTTGGTTTAAGGGTTTGGAATAAGTTTTAATCACCAAAATGACACATTTTAGGGAGTTTACGGCCTAGCATGGTCTCATGGTCGTAAACTCCTATAAACCCATGAAAAGTTGTGTTTTTGGATTCCAAACTAATCACATGTGATTGCTAAAATTGTCCCTAGGCCTTATATGCATTTGTTTGAAGTTTTGAAAGGGTTTTTGGAGTTTACGGCCAATGAGACCCCTCTCATGGCCGTGAACTCTCTTAGAGAGTGATTCCATGTGTTTTTATGCCAAAAACGTGTTTGAAAGGACTTCTAAAATTCCCTTAAAGCCTTAAAATGAATTTGGGACACATTATGACACACTTTTTGGAGTTTACGGCCATGGAACACATGCTATGGCCGTAAACTCTTAAATGAAAGGGTTTTGATGTTTAAGGCCCTTAAACTATTTTTGGTTGTTCCTTTGATTTATTCCAAGGCTTTTGGTGGTGTTGGATGACTTTCTAACACCTTAGAAATGGATTTGCACCATGTTTCATGGAGTTTACGGCCCAAGCACAAGCCTTGGCCGTAAACTCACAATAATCCCTCAAAAATCATGTTTAAAGTGTCCAAATGCTAAAACCATTATTCTACAAGTCATATCTAAGCTTTGTTTGTGATTTGGAAGGGTTTAAGGGCATGAAAACCCCATTTACATGAGTTTACAGCCCAAGCTTATGCCTTGGCCGTAAACTCCTTTAAATGACTCAAAATCAATGATTTAAATGTCATATGTGCATTCCATAAAGCCATCTAGTCATATCCAAGGTCCAATTGTGTTTAGGAAGGGTTTTTGTGCTCCAAAACCCATTACATATGAGTTTACGGCCTAAGAGGGTTCCATGGCCGTAAACTCATGAATGATGTCTTAATCCATGCTTTGAACTCGAATTTGAAGGCTAAGAAGGTTACAATACAAGTTAGGGAAAGTACCTTAGAGATTTGAGGCCTTAAATTTGAGTTTTGGACCCTTAAACTTGGATTTACGAGAGAGGTTAGAGAGAGAGTAGAGAGAGGAAGGAAAAGCTTCAAATGAGTGCTTAAACACGTTTATATAGGTCCTAAAACTTGGACACGGTGGAATTCTACCCGATACTGACGATAAACGTGGCTTTTGGTCGCACCCGATTAAGTTTCGTCACCCGGCGGGGATGTTTCTAAAACTTATGGAATAAATATTTTGGGCTAATTACATGAGTTCCTGAGTGGTTTAGACACTCATAAAAAATAAAATAAACATATAAGTTTAAATAATTAACCCAAAAATGAAAACGGAACGAATTTGATAATGGCGACTTTTTCGGGTAGAACGGGTTTTGGCGACGAACAACTTCAGGTTGTTACAAATGATCTCTACAATGAACTGAAAACTCATGAAAGTGAAGTTACAGAAATGATTGAAGAAACAAAACAAAGTCTGGGAGGACCTTTGGCTTTAGTTTCAAAGGTTACTAAAATTGATGCTGGTGAGAAAGAAGAATCAGACAATGAAGGTTTCTTAATGAACTTTGATGATGAAGCAGTTGCATTCTATTCAAACAACAGAGTTAAGAAATTTTTAAAAAAGCCTTTCAATCCAAAAGGAAAGCCAAATGATGCGAAGAGTGGTTTCATAAAAGTTGTAGGTGGGGAAAAGAAGAAATTGGAAAAGGTTGAAGAAAAGCGGAAAGATGCGAAGGAAGAGAAGAAACTAAAAGGTGATTCTGGAATATATTATCATTACTGCAATGGGGAAAACCACTTCGCAGCTAATTGTATGCTGAGAAAGAAAGAGGATAAGAAAAGCAAAATCAAGGATGAAGCCTACTACTCAGAAAAGCTTGAGGAGGTGTGTGCGAAGGCAAAAGGCTTGTCATTAGTTGCGAAAGGGGAGTCTGATGAAGAAGAAAGTGGAACTTATCAAATCTGGTCTTCAGGATCTAATGATGAAGAAATGAGGCATCCAACTCATGGAGTAATGTTCGTAAGCTATGAAGATGATTGCAAAGAGGAAGTTTCTGGAAGATGATTTGTGTCCAAATCCACTGATAAACTTCCAATGACCACCAAGGTACATGTTATTCTTGAATTATTTAATATTCCTTTATCTGCTTATGATGCTGAAATAACTTCATTTGATGATACTATTGCTTATTTTGATTATGTTATTGTGTCTGCTAGTACAGAAGCACAAAATCTAAAATTGCAACTAGTTAAAATGAGAAAAGAATTAGAAATAAAACGAAGCAGAGTAGATAAACTTGAACTACAAATGGAAAATGTAAATTGTGATAGGAACAATCTAGATAAAGAAGTTAGGTTGTTGTTAGCACAAAGAAACATATATTGTAACTCTACTAAACGTTTGTATGTGAAATTAAGTGCTTTACATCATTCATCTGAAATTAGCAAAGAACAACATAGGAATCTTTTACCTTTTCTTGAATATGAACGCGAAAAAGTTGATGTTGTTCATTCTTTGTGAAACATGTGAATTGTGACTTTGATAATGTGGAAGAAAACTGAAAATTGCTCATCTTAATAAAATACCTGATGATAGATTCGCATATGGTATTGTCAATATTGATGAATTCTTGAATGTTGATGAGTTGGTTGATATTCTCAATGAAAGTTTCACAAAGAATGAACAAGTGAAAATCTGAAAGAAAACTGAAAATTCAACTCTTGATTCTCAACTGAATTATGCTGATGTCAATGATAATTTAGATAATGTGAGTGAAATCAGTGAGATTGAAGAGGAAGAAGAGGTTAATTGTTCTAAATTGTCAATCATTAATATCACATCTAAGATCAAAGGTAAAGAAATTATAGTTGATTCAATAGTAAAGGATGGAAATGATAAACCCTCTATTTCGCAAGATTGTGACTTTGATAATGTGGAAGTTGAAAGCTGGAACACTGATGACACTGATGAAGACAAAGAAGAAGTGAAGGATTCACATGAAACACCTCAACGAGTTGTTGTTAATCAAGTGTTTGGAGATACAAAAGAATTTGACAAAATTCTTAATGACAAAGGTGCATATTACTTGGAAACTAACACTATGGTTTATCCAAATTTTACATGTAAAGATAACACAATTTTTCCAAATCAAGTCTTTGTCACAACTGGAAATGTTGAGAAAATAAAACCTGAATTCAACAACATGGTTGAAAATGATAACCAAAGGTCAACTACTGAAGTTTCTTTGCAAATCAAAATATAGTAGAAAACAAGTTGACTCAAAATTCTTATGTTTTTCAAGGTCAAAAATCATCACAAAAATGGGTAGTTAAACAAGAAAAAGAAAACAAAGTTTTTGAAAAAGATGAAAAACCAAAGATGGAAGTGAAACTAAATTCTCATGAATTTAAATTGATGGTTGGAAAGTATTCAACAGAAAATAATGTTTCAAAAAGAAAAGCAAGAAAATCAATCTTTTGGCAAGTTGTGTCTAATGATAAACCAAAAGTTGAAAAAAAAACAAATTTCAAAGAAACAATCATCAAAATTTCAAAAGGATACAAGTTTTCGCAAATCAATACATTCTGTTGACAAAATTCCAATGAAAAATAATGATAAATTTGTTCACAAATATGACAACATTCGAAAATTTGAGACTTCGCAAAGATTTGTGAATGATCATAAGTTTCACAATGTTGGCAAATTTACGAATAATTCATCAACTTTGAATGTCAAAACTCAAACAAAACCAAAATTTTCACCTATACAACCAAATTTTCCAAATCCTTCAATTTCTAAACCAACCAAAGTTTCGTATACAAAAGGAAAATCAGATGTATATACAATCAACAATTGGCTTGAAGGGAAAGGAAAACAATATAAAAATGGGAAGTTTTCAGAGCAACAGATAAAGACTGCATTTGACAAATTCGTCAATAAGTCTACTACTGGTAGTTCATCATCTCATGATTAGCAAGTTCTGGTACAAAAATAGAAACCGGTTATGAAAGTTGCGAATGTTGTGAAGGATGAGATGAAAGTCAATGGAAATCCAAAACTATTGAATAAGTATATTTCAATATCTAGATCTGATGATGTTGATTTAATGAAAAGTGACTCAGATAAAGTGAAAACATGGTTTTTAAATTCAAGGAATTTGTTCAAAACTACTAATGATGGACCCAATAAGTTTTGGGTTCCTAAATTTTTTCAATAAATGCAGGTGATATGTGACGCGCAATATGATGTGAAATGGTATATTGATAGTGGTTGCTCTCATCACATGACTGGAAGAAAGGAAAACTTGCAAGATTATAGAAGCTTGGAGAATGTTGGAGTAGTCAAATTTGGAAATAATCACAAGTGTCAAGTGAAAGAATATGGAAAACTCACAAATGGAACATTCACAGTTAACAAGGTTGCTTATGTTGAAGGTCTTCAACATAACTTGATTAGTGTTTCGCAACTTGTTGTGGGTACTGGAAATCAGGTTGTGTTTAATGAAGAAGGAAGTATCATCTCAAACACCAAGACAAATGAAGTACTTCTCAAATCCAAAAGATATGGCGACATGTTTACACTAGACATCAAATGAATTGTGGGCAAACATGCCGCCTGTTTACTATTAAAGGCCTCTAATGATGTTAGCTGGCTCTAACATAGAAGATTGTCACATTTGAATTTTCTCAATATTAATAAACTTGATACTGAAGATTTGGTTCGAGGTTTACCAATGCTAAAATTTAACAATGATACTTTGTGTGCAGGTTGCGAACAAGGAAACAACATTGAAAAGGTCATCCAATTGTGATAGATTCAAAGATCGTGGAACCATTGGAACTTCTTCACATTGACTTATGTGGACCGTCGACTGTTGCAAAAATCAATAAAAAGCAGTACATTTTAGTTATTGTTGACGATTTTTCTCGATTCACATGGGTATTTTTTCACAGGTTAAAATCTGAAGTTGCTCAGACAATGATTGATTTTATCAAAAAGAGTGAGATGAGTCTTAAGAAGAGTGTTCGTAGAATTAAAAGTGACAATGGTTCTGAGTTTAAAAATCAAACACTGGATTCTTTTCTCACAGGCAAAGGCATTTCGCATAATTTCTCATCACCATATACTCCACAACAAAATGGTGTTGTTGAAAGAAGAAATAGGTCTCTATGTGAAGCTGCTAGAACCATGTTAACATATGCGAACTTACCTCAATATCTTTGGGCTGAAGCTGTATCGACTACCTGTTTTACTCAGAATTGATCATTCATTCCTTGAAGATTCAATGTTACTCCATATGAAATACTCAACAATCGAAAACCTAATGTAAAATTTTTCCATGTTTTTGGTTGCAGGTGTTTTATAATGAATCTAAAAGATAATGTGACGAAGTTTCAAGTTAAAGCTAATGAAGGCATATTCATAGGATATTCAAGAAATTCAGTTGCATACAGAGTGTTAAACAAGCGAACAAGAAAAGTTGAAGAAACTTTCAACTTAACTTTTGATGATTACTATATTAAACAAACGGATAGTAAATTTGAACATAAATCAATTCTTGTTGATTCAGATACTCAAATTGAAAATTCAGATATCAATGATTTTGATTATGACTTAATTTTTGGAACTCCTGACAGGGCAATTGATGCGGAAATACATGCTCCTGATAATCAAACATCAGAATCCTCAAAACATATTGATGATTCAACAATAACTACAACGACAATATCTTGCGAAAGTGTGCCTAAAGTTCGTATGGAGGGGGAGCATACGATCAATAATGCACAAAGAGAGCAAACTTTCGGGGGGAGAATGAAAATATGAATCATCAAGTTGAGGGGGAGCATTCGCAATTTCAAGAGGAACATCATTTTGAGGAGGAGCATCAAAATGAACATCATGTTGAGGGGGAGCATGATGCAACAGAGACAATTAATCTTGATGAAAATGATGAATTTTATGAATTAAATGATAATTTTTCTGTTGCAGCATCTGAAAATGAAGATTTGTACGAAGATGCACCATTGGAATTTAATCCTGATTTTCCACCACTTGAGAAATGGACAAAGAATCATCCTAAAGAACAGGTGATTGGGAATCCACAAGATGGTGTATTGACAAGAGCTCAAATTCGTGCGAAAAATGAGGTACTGAATGCGAACCAAGAGTTGTGTATGTTTAATGTTTTTATTTCGAAAATAGAGCCATAGACAGTAAAGAATGTTATGGAACACTCAGATTGGGTTGTTGCTATGCAATCTGAACTAGCTGAATTTGAACGAAATAAGGTCTGGAGATTAATTCCTAAACCTTCTGATGTTTCAATTGTCGGATTAAAATGGATTTTTAAAAATAAAACCGACAAAGATGCAAATATTATTCGAAATAAAGCTAGACTAGTTGTTAAAGGATATTTGCAACAAGAAGGAATAGACTATGAAGAAACATTGTGTTATGTGTTTCAGGTACTTGCGAGGACCGTGGGAAGGCGCCGGCGTGATCGTACACATACTCAGGGAAAACTATAATTATGATCTTTGTGATGTAATCGGTCGTGACAATATTGTTTACATTGGAATTTAAATTATTACTCGATGTTTTGATGTTTGTAAAAATGAAAATTTGGTTTTAAAAATTTACGTCATTACAAGTTGGTATCAGAGCCTTGGTTTGAGGGATTCGGGTACACCTTCGGGCGTAACTGAACTCAAACCGGGGATTTGAGAAATTTTAATTAATAAATCAATAAAATTTGATAAGTGATTTCTGAAACAACCAAAGAAGAAAGAGTGTGTACGGTCAGCCAGCGCCCAAACGGTAAAATCCCCAAAATACTCTTACAATATGAGTTATGAGATATGATATGATATGATACGCATGCTAGTAGACTAGGTATTCATATTAGGACTAGAGTGGCCTGATTTGTGATGCCTTAGTCTAGGGGAACCTGCTTCTATGAGGAGCTTTGAGAGCGAGTGAGTAGCTAGTGCATGGCAAGAATAGAGTACTTAGGATCTGGGGTTTGGGTAGGATGACTTGAGGTGAATGCTGATGCGGTGTAGTCGGTAGTATTGGGCCCGTACTACTGAAGACACCGGGTCAGTGGCTAACCCAAGTAAGAATCCCTGGGTATTGGAGACTGAGTAGGGCTGCGTTATCGAGTGCGATTATGCTCGATAGAGTCTCTGATATTTTTATGTTGTATTTTAGAGATATCATGGTTGGACCACGCCACAGACCTGGTACGAGTAGTGTGACTGACGAGGAGCTTCGTTAGAGGATTCATGAGGAGGTGGTTGCAGCGATCCAGGCTGAGATTCCGAAGATGTTTGGGTCTATTAAGACCACACTGATGGAGACATTTGATGAGCGGTACGCCGCGTTGACTGAGGCCGCAGCCGTTGCAGCTACCGCAGCTGTGGCCGCTGTCAGACCACAGGGAGGTGACTCGTTGTTGTTCCGGGAGTTCAGCAACACGAAGCCACCTGAGTTTGACGGAACGCAGGATCCGAATGCTGCGATGAGATGGATTGCTGATATCGAGGGATGCTTCTACACTTGTTCATGTCCAGAGCATCTAAGGGTACGGTTCGCCTTGAACCAGCTCCGCCTGGGAGCAAAGGATTGGTGGAAGTTTGTGACAGTGAACTTCACTCTGGTAGAGGTTTCCGCTGTGACTTGGGAGAGGTTTACCACTATGTTCAGAGACGAGTACGTTCCCCCGGTGGAGAGGGAACGGTTGGTTCAGGAGTTCTTGACCCTCAAGCAGGGTAATGATTATGCCACGGTGATCACGCGGAAGTTTCATGAGAGGGCGATGTTCTGCCCCGAGCAGGTGTCCATGGAGCAGGCTCGGATGAGTCGGTATTTGGGAGTGCTGAGGAGGGATATCCAGGAGTTCGTATCGAACTCGTCATATCAGACTTTTTCTGAGCTTCAGGAGAATTCTAGGAAGCGTGAGATCGAGTTGGAGACCCAGGACAGGGAGGAGGCCGAGTCTTAACGGGTGGATCGGCGGTCGGCTCAGTCTCAGCCGGCATCCAAGCGGACCAAGTCCGCCGATTCGAGATCCGGAGGTCAGAAGGCCCGCACTTGTGGAAAGTGCGGCAAGAGTCACGAGGGGGCATGTCGATCGGGTACTTGCTACAAGTGTGGCAAGGAGGGGCAGATTGCTATGGATTTCCCCAAGGGATTCATGGTTTGCTTTCATTGCAACCAGACCAGCCATCGGAAGGCCGAGTGCCCCCAGCTTCGCCAGGGATCTACGCATGCCGCCAGGGTTACCGAGACTCGGCCAATGAAGGCCGAGGCTCCGAAGGCTAGTGGAAGAGCTTTCCAGTTGACTGCGGAGGAGGTCCGTGCGGCGCCTGATGTTGTAGCCGGTATGTATTCTTTCATGTATTTACTTTTATGCTAAGATATTATGCTCATATTATGATATGCGTAGGTACTTTTCTTGTGAATTCTGTACCTGCTTTGGTATTATTTGACTCAGGTGCGAGTCGGTGTTTTGTATCGTTGGCTTTTAGCCAGCACATCGGTATTGATCGGGAGGTGATGAGTCGACCCCTGCGAGTTTCTATAGCAGATGAGAAAGCGGTATACGCCACTGATGTGATTCGAGGATGTGTGCTCGAGATTTTTGGGGTCGAGTTCCCTATAGACTTGGTTCCCATAGTTATGGGGGATGTTTGCGTCATCGTGGGCATGGATTAGTTGAGTAAGTTTGGGGCAGTCATTGACTGCGAGAGACAGCTGGTGATGATTCGAGACCCTAGTGGAGGAGTGCTTACGGTTTATGGCGAGGGGACCCAGTGTGGGTCGGCGTTTCGTTCGGCTGCCAGGGCAAGGCAGAGTCTGCAGCAGGGCTGCAATGGATTCATAGCCTACGTGATGGATGCTCGAGTGGCCGTGGGAAGGCCCAATTCGATTGATGACGTTCCTGTTGTATGTGAGTTTTCGGATGTGTTCCCCGAAGAGTTACTGGGTGTGCCTCCGGAGAGGCAAGTGGATTTTCGTATCGATTTGGTTCCGGGAGCGGTGCCCATCGCCAAGGCGCCTTATCGTCTCGTTCCACCGGAAATGCAGGAGTTATCCTCGCAGCTTCAGGAGCTGTTGGGAAAGGGATTCATTCGACCGAGTAGCTCACCTTGGGGAGCGCCGATTTTATTCGTCAAGAAAAAGGATGGTTCACACCGGATGTGTATCGATTACCGAGAGTTGAACAAGTTGACGGTTAAGAACCGGTATCCGTTACCTAGGATCGACGATCTATTCGATCAGTTGCAGGGGGCATCTTGGTTCTGCAAGATTGACTTGAGGTTGGGTTATCATCAGATGAGGGTTCGGGAGGAAGATATCCAGAAGACTGCTTTCAGAACTCGTTATGGACATTATGAGTTTGTGGTGATGCCTTTTGGGCTCACCAATGCCCCGGCTACGTTCATGGATCTTATGAATCGGGTGTGTCGGCCGATGCTGGATCGGTCGGTGATCGTATTCATTGATGATATTTTGGTGTATTCGAGGTCTAAGGAGCAGCACGCGGAACATTTGAGGGAAATTCTTAGGGTATTGAGATCGGAGAGGTTGTATGCCAAATTCTCCAAGTGTGATTTCTGATTACGAGAGGTCCAGTTCCTTGGGCATCTTGTTAACCAAAAAGGGATATTGGTCAACCCGACCAAGATAGAGGCGATATTGAGGTGGGAGGTTCCGAGATCGCCCACTGAGATCAGGAGTTTTCTGGGTTTGGCTGGATATTATCGCAGGTTTATCAAGGATTTCTCCAAGATTGTTGTGCCACGTACTAGGATGACCCGGAAGGGTGCTGTGTTTTCATGGGGACCGGAGCAGCAGTCATCATTCGAGACGCTTCGTCAGAAATTGTGCGAGGCTCCCGTGCTCGCACTCCCGGAAGGGATGGAGGATTTTGTGGTGTACTGTGATGCATCTATATCGGGTTTAGGGGCGGTGCTTATGTAGAGGGGTCATGTGATAGCGTATGCTTCGAGGCAGTTGAAGCCTCATGAGTCGAGATATCCCACCCACGACCTGGAATTGGGGGCTGTGGTGTTTTTCCTCAAGATCTAGCAGCATTATCTTTATGGGGTTCGGTGTACAATCTAAACGGACCACAAGAGCCTGAAGTACTTGATGGATCAGCCAAATCTGAATATGCGACAGAGGAGGTGGTTGGATGTGGTGAAGGATTACGATTGTGAGATCCTGTACCACCCAGGAAAGCCTAATGTGGTAGACGATGCGTTGAGCCGTAGGGTGGAAAGCGCCCCGATCTGAGATATTTGTATGAGGTTGACGGTAATGACCCCGATTTTGGATACTATTCGAGGAGCTCAGGCTAAGGCTGTGAAACTAGAAAACTAGAAGAGGGAGCGGGTTGTAGGTCAGGTATCAGGATTCATCACGGATGGTCGAGGGCTTATGACTTTTTAGGGTCGGATTTCGGTACCGTTTGTGGGCGGTGCGCGTGCTATTTTGATGGAGGAAGCGCATTGATCGAAATTCTCGATTCATCCCGGGGCTATGAAAATGTATTTGGACCTAAGGAAGGAGTATTGGTGGCCCTATATGAAAAGCGATGTTGCATGGTTTGTTGAGAGATGCTTGACTTGTCGGCAGGTCAAGGCCGAGCACCAGCGACTGCACGGTAAATTGCAGCCGCTAGATATTCCCGAATGGAAGTGGGAACAAATTACCATGGATTTTATCACCAAATTGCCGCAGACTGCTAGGGGAGTCGATGCGATTTGGGTGATCGTGGACAGATTGACGAAGAGCGCTCATTTTCTAGCCATCAGCGAGAGCTCTTCTGCGGAGAAGTTGGCGGAATTATACGTGAGGGAGGTGGTATCGCGACATGGGGTTTCGATGTCGATTATTTCTAACCGTGATGTGCATTTTACTTCCAGGTTTTGGAAGAAGTTTCATGAGGAGTTGGGTACGAGACTGCATTTCAGTACCGCATACCACCCGCAGACGAACGGAGAAAGCGAGCGAACGATTCAGATGCTTGAGGATATGCTCGGAGCATGTGTTTTGGATTTCGGAGGGAGCTGGGACACCTATCTACCTTTAGCAGAGTTTTCGTATAACAACAGCCATCATTCGAGCATTGGAATGCCACCCTTTGAGCTGTTGTATGGGCGGAGGTGTCGCACCCCCATCTGCTGGGGTGACGTGGGACAGCGGGCCAAGTTGTTCCGTTACAGTTAACGGAATATTCCACTGTATAAAAGTTTCGTTACTTAGAGGGCGTCAATTTAATAAACATTCCATTTGGTTGCAATTAACATGCCGTTAAGTCGTGATAAAAGGGAAATAAAAACACAGGACACACATTTCCATTTATTCGGAAAATGTCAAGTTTTATTATTACGACCATTAAATCGGGCGCGACCAGAAGCCCCGTATAACAGCAGTATTGGGTAGGATTCCACTGAGCTCCAACTCCCACCCATATATAAAGGGGAGTAAACTCCATTTGGAGCTTTTCCACCCTCTCTCTCTATATATATACTCTATCTCTAGACTCGTTTTCGCCCCGAAACCGCAACTAAACGCTTCCAAATTGTAAGTTCGCTTACCCTAGCTTGTTCTAAACATTACTAGTTGTAGTTATAGCCCAAAAACCACCCAAGAAGGCATGGGATAAGGAGTTTACGGCCCAGGAACACTCTAGGGCCGTAAACCCCTAAAATGGTGCCAAACATGCCTTTAAACTTGCCCTTAAGCTTGGAAACTAATTAGGGATCTAGCCTAGGAGTGTTTAAACATTAAAACACAATGATTGAGGGCATAAAAGAGAGTTTACGGCCCAAGCACATGCTTAGGCCGTAAACCCCTCTAAACCATGTCAAAATGCCCCAAAAACACTCCCAAACCACCCTTAGACTTCATACATAATTTAGGGACTTAGTATTTGGGGTTTGGATCAATTAAACACATCAAAATGAAGGATAAAAATGATTTTACGGCCCAAGTCTATACCAAGGCCGTAAACTCCCCAATCCAAGCCAAAATGTTGTTTTCTGTCCCCCAAATGACCTTAGACTATTTCTATAAAATGCTAGGAAGGATTTAAGGGCTTAAACACAAGAAATAGAGGGACTAAAAGGAGTTTACGGCCCAAGCAATTGTCTAGGCTGTAAACTCCCCAAAACACATCCAAATGATAGTTTTAACCCTCCAAAATAGCATCACACTTCATTAGAAATCACTAGAAAGGCATTAGGGGCTTTAAACTTCACAAAACTCTAAGGATGAGAGTTTACGGCCGTAAACTCCCTTAGGAGTGGTTCCTTGGCCGTAAACTCATAGAAAATGCCCTTAGAAGCCTCAAACCCACTCATGCCTTTGAGGAAAAGTGCTTAGAATAATTCCATGATGCAAGTAGAAGCCTTAAACACACTAGAACTCATCACCATGAGTTTACGGTCGTAAACTCATGGTGAGAAGTCCCTGGGCCATAAACTATGTATTAAGGGGGTATTCTTGGATAGTAAACTCCATTCCTTAGCCGTTCACACCCTTAAACGCTACCCGGGACACCCAAACACTTAGCCAAAGTGTTTTCCGCTCCTTTGAGCGCGTATATTTGTTTAATTAGTATTAAATATGCTAATTGTATGTGAACATATGTTATCATATGTTAAATAGGTCATTGTGTGTGTTCAAGTCCTTGCGTGACACCGAACGCCCAAACGACACTTTCGTCGGACCTACTTACACCAGGTGAGTTCATACCCCTTAATGAACCTTTTAATGCTTTTAAATGTTTTATAGGGGGGGGGGGGGAATACAAGTTAAACATGCCAGTTATCATGTCAATCACATGTGATTGATAACCCGCATGCACAAGATTTTACCACTTTACACTATTTTACTGAGTGGGACACTATAATGATTTTTGCTTATTTCATAACTTTTACTTATACTGATTTATCCAAATTCATTCTAAATTGGTTTATGAAAGATCCTCTAAGGTTTTTAAAACATATTTTACAAAAGAATACAATTTGTGATTTTCTCTGTACATAAAGGCTTTTCATTAAAGATTTCCTTTTAGACGTATACTTTTACTTGTTAAATACTGCTGCTTCGCTTGTACTTATTTTATACTCCTACTCGGTAACGCTTTCACTTATACTTGTATTTGCGTATACCTGATGATGCCCATACTTATTCACGCTCTTACTTAGTGATACGATTCTTCTCACTTATACTTGATAACGACTCTATTTCACTTATACTTGATACGCTTTTGCTTCACTTATTGTCGCCTCTACTTCGTGATACGCTTATACTTGTTCGACACTTCTACTTCACTTGCGACCGCTTCTACTTCACTTGTTAGACACTTCTACTTCACAAGGATCACTTCTACTTGATACACACTCAGTCATAGTTAGATGTATGTTTGTGCTTATATAGGTACATATAAGTAATGATTGAAAGACTTAGGAAGACTCGTCTGCCCAATTTCCTTTTCTTCGTTGAGATGTGGTCTGGTGGGATCGGATGGCCGTCCGAAGGTCATTTGACTCATTAGTTATATATTATGTATATGAGTATGGACATATAGGAATTCTCTAGTCAATTCAGTAAAGAGTCTCTACTTCTAGTGTACACTTACATTAGAAACCCACTATTGGGAAGTCTCTACCTCTAGTTCAACACTTATACACTACCCACTATTTGGAAGTCTCTACCCACTATTTGGGATGCATCTTGAGGACACGGCCTTCTCTGTCGTCTAGTTGGTAACCAGAGTCTCTTGTAGGGAGAGCGGACATTATGTGTATAGATCTATACGGGATTGACACCCCCGCACCCTGACTGCTACCTACAGTCCACGGCAGACCAAGCCAAGGGGTGAAAAATGTCACATTCTCAAGACGCTCGTAGGGCGTCTGGTTCTCTAGTGTCGGTTAGTATGGTTACGAGTATCCCGGGTTACCTTATAATTCTTTGGCCTTAAGGTAACGGTATTTCACCGGCAATCTACACTGTATGCTGGTAATTCATTTTCAGAGTCACACTGTTTTGACCTTACATGACGTATCTTTCATTTGATACTGTTTGGGGTCTGTTATCTCTGTTTTGACCTTACAAGACGTATCTTTCATTAGATGCTGTCTGGGGACTGTATCCACTGTATTCACAGAATCCACTGTATTCACGGTATTCACTGTGTTTACCGTTCTAGACCTTGCTAGACGTATCTTTCATTTGATATTGTCTGCGGTCGGTATTCACTGTTTAGACCCTACTAGTTGTACCCTTCATTTGGTACCTTCTGGGGTCTGTGTCTCCAATTGTTAGACTGAACCAGGCGTGTTGTTCGTTTGATATTTTCCTGGAGTCTATGGTTCCTGGCCTTAGTCAGCAGTCCTCACTGCTGAGGCATATGATATTCCCTGATGTCGTTTGCTTTCCTCAAAAATCAAATTCAGTATTTTGATAATGATAGCAATTTAGGGAAAACTACTTTTTACCACACATCACTGACCAGTCTTGGTAGAAGACTGCTTTTATTAAAGAAAATATAGGATTTTCTGGAAAGGACTCTAATACACTGAAATCTCTTAAACTACTACTTTTATTAAAGTTATTTGAATGAAAACATCACTGAATGCCTATGAACTCACCAGCATTTGTAAAAATGCTGATACTCGCTTTTCAAATAACTTGTATTCTCAGGTTAGCATTAGACAAGTACAACTCGGAGCAGTTGATGAAGATGGCTTAGTGCCTAGCTGTACTTATATATATATATATATATATATATATATATATATATATATATATATCTGTCTATATTACTTGTATTACTTCGATGTATTGTAGTGTAACCTTGTAAAACTATTACTATTAATGCAATGTTTTGTTGTACTTTGATTACTATAATGCATGTGTTGTGATACTTGACATGAAGTCATCCACCCCAGAACATTTCCGCCATTCCGGTTTTGGGGTGTGACAGATTGGTATCAGAGCATTGTTTATAGTGAGCTAAGTATATATCAATTTATAAAAGATATACAGCCTATAAATACAAAAGGGATAAAACACTCTGACCAAGAATTATACTTTAAAATATAACCATATTTTACCAAAGTATAATAAAATTCAGAATCTAAGCACTTGAACACAAGTATCACAAGAAGAATAAGAATAAAAGTCTTCGGATGTTGAGCACTACAGTCAAATCTGGGCAGTTATGTAATCGTACGTTGGAATAAATGTAACCTGATCAACTACCTTTATTCGAGATGCGATGAACGTGTGCTCGGGAGTGATTATGGTGTGCAACAGGGCTGAAACTTACCAACTAGGATTGTTAGAGCCAAACATAAAGTTAAAATACTATAGGAGTATTTTAGAACGCTAAAAGATTCACACTAAACCCAGAATCATAATTCAAAGATAAGAACCAAACAAGAATTAAAATACCATAGGGTTATTTAGGATACATAGATAACCTGGTGTGAGAACTAAAAGATCCTTATTGATATACCTACAACTACAGAGGGTATACTTCCAAGGTTATATATAATAAGGATCCCATAGGCTAAGAATGTGTGGTTTCGCTCTATTTCCTTTTCCTCGTTGGGATGTGGTTCTAGAGTAGTATCACATATTCGAAGGCCTATCGGATCTAAGCTATATATGATTTGTATACCCTGTGTAATCGTAGCAGGACTCGATATGGATCATCCAGCGAAATGTTAATAATCTGTTAGGATTCTTTAGACATTTCCATTCTCGCACGAACCCTGTAGAAAACCCTACCCACTTCAGTACATAACAGAAGAGTTGAATTCGACCCCGAAGAGGTTCATTGAGAAGATTTCCTATTCGAAAATAAATGAACTGGGTCGAGACTATTGAATACACCAAGTGCCCATGTTCTTTTAGGGACATCGGTGAGAAACTCGCCTAAACTTCGGAGATTCCCAGTCATCCATCATGAAGTGATGACACTCGGAGTTGGAATCAGAAGAAAGGCGGAGTAGAAATTCAATATGTCCATACGAGAAGAGAACCCTAGGAAACTACCCGAAGGAAACCAACGCCAGTTCTAGTCGAAGATACGAGGCAGACAGCGGGAACCGGTACATGGGACCCGAGAAGTGTCTTTTTCCTCATGTTCGTCACGCTAATACACCCATAAAATAATACAATTTAGTGAGTTAGTGGTTACACTACTCACGCTATGTGTTAGGTAAATCATCGATTCCCGTTGCCAGACACACGATTAGGGCAGGTCCCTGCACCTTTATTGAGAAGTGTTCAGTCATGAGCCTTCATGAGCCTCTCTTTCTGCAGTTTCGTTCCGAACCGTTCTCAAATCTCTCCAGGCCGGAGAGTGGAACCTTCCCAGTATAAAGGTAACTTAGTAGGAACGACTCGCATCTTATGGCCTTTCCGATATTCACACACTCCTACCTCGATTACCAAGACTACATCATAGGGATGTAGGTTGGCGTTCAAACAACCAATACTTGAGGCACGGGAAAATTTATGCCTAATGCGATCGGGACAGAAATGTCCAAGGTTAACCATCGTCTCTCATTGCCTTGTATTCCTTTCCGTGTAGGAAAAACCATGCCATCGAAGAAGCGTAACCAATCCACAAGCAAGAAACCTACTCTCTTATTCGATGAAGCTACGTTTCAAGCTGCAGTCTCGGCAGCCGTAGCAACTGTCATGGATCACCTGAATGCTAACAACGCCGATGTTAGCAAGGTGACTATCGGGATTTCGGATCCTAGTAGTGGACAACAACAACCAACCTCTGCATACCCAGCCACCCAATAACCTCACTCAAATCCACGGAAGAGAAAGATCAAGATTGAAGAGGGAAGTACCTCGGCTCAAGGACCTTCCGATGGGCAACGAGCTGAGGCAGTCTATACCCCTGTCAACCCTTCCCTCCCGACTCCAAGAAGACCGTATCTAGGAGACCTTCCCCATTGCAGCAAGTGCGGCTACCATCATCATGGTGCCTGCCGGGAACTCTATTGTGCTAGGTGCCACATGTTGGGACATACTGCTCGCGTC
Source organism: Lactuca saligna (assembly GCF_052625555.1). NCBI lineage: Eukaryota > Viridiplantae > Streptophyta > Magnoliopsida > Asterales > Asteraceae > Lactuca > Lactuca saligna. The sequence continues at coordinate 102,714,535 of NC_136423.1, forward strand.
TGCAGAACCCCGGTTGAGTTCATTACATCAATCACCAATGTGGCAACCCGTACAGTTTGCTACCTATGTGGTAAAATGGGACACTTCAAGAAGGACTGCCCAACCGAAGAGAAAGACAAAGACACAGAAGAAGCCTGACACTACTCCGTAGGGAGAAGCAGCAAGGAACTCATTAGATTTTGGTACGTCTCTCGATCTCGGATAACTAAACTAAGAACAATAAAAGACTAATTCAAATGTAAATTCTCCCCAGTAAGGAGAAAGTCGCAACACTGTTATAAAATTTAAACTTCATTAGGTAAAACTATAATGGCTAAACGTATACGTTACGGCCATGTATATTTAAGATGGACAGACCTAGAGTGAGCGAATGCCGCCTCATTTCTTGTTCCTCATTTGGTTGTGGATTTAGGGCGGGGTCGCTCAGTCAACAGTCCTCCCCACCTTAAATATACATGACTAGTATATGTGAGGCGATTATAGAAATGCCTTGTGAGAATTCATTCACGAAAAGATACTCTATTCGGAAACACTTAGAACTCTTTATAGTTTTGCATCGACTCTATCAGTCCAGGTATCCACGGTAGCGATACATAGGACGAAACCCAAGACGCCTAGAACTTGGGTGCCTGTTCGGAATATGACTCTATCGATCTTCATCATATATCATGTCGAAGTGCGCCAACTTCGACGACTCTATTGATCATGGTTTGTCTTCGTGCAACCATGTGTACATCCTTAGTGCTATGTAAAAAGAACTTTCTCCATAGCCAAGTCGGCAAATAAAGGTTCTTCCGAACCTAAACCTAACACAAATAATCAAACCTAATGCGATCCGTCAATCGTCCCTCTTATCTCGAAACCTTTCAAAGTACCCAAGGGAGGGTACCATACACTGTCGACTGAACCCTCGTAGTCATATAAACACGGAGGCGAAAAACACTGTAGATACTTCAGAAAACGACAACCATCCGAAGCATACCTCTTAGATTCCCCCGGGAGATCCTTCGCACCTCGCACATCAAGTTCGTGAACCCAGAGAATAGAACTCATGAGACTGACCACTATCATTAGGCATACCGATCGCATACATCAAGTATTGGCGATTAAACCAAGCATGAGTTCAACCATGAACCTCTTAGCAAAACACTTTCACCATATTCCATAACATAGGGGCAGAAGTCAATAGAATCACTGCGGGTCGAACGAGTAAGTTCCGAGTGATGAAACCATATACCCACTGGATTTGACCTAGACCGAGAAAATTCAGAACCTTCGGAATAGTAGTTGCAGTAGATGCTCTAACTACTCAGACACCTCGTCCACCAGTCATAGCAAGTGGTGCTTATCATCCTCCACCCTCTCGCAAGGAGGAAATCGTTGTCGCCCTGTAGACGATGAATTACACTTTCCGAAGTGAACACTAGGATACCGAGAACCACAGGATAACCTTCACAGCCAAGAATACTTGATAAAGTGTGAACGTAGTTGCGTTAATCCTTGTGACCCTGATTCCGAAGAGATTATAGACTCGACACCAGCCTTGGTGTTAGTCGAGGGGTTATGCAGGAGCATGCACTTTCCACGCTAGAATGAACCACAGTCTTAGAGATTCCTTGGACTATTAGGTGTTCCATGAATACTATCTCACGCAGAGATAATAGAACTAACTCTCGAGATAGTCCAACGCTCGTTTAGTGAAACCCTATCTCCTCGACCCTCAGGGTTTCCGTATCTCAAGCATCGTTAGTGCAGGTCCATTTTGCACGAGTTTGGGATAGACACTCTATAGCAAACCGATGACCATGGTCACACAATCCTCACGGCAATCTAGAAAGTCTCTATCAGCCAGTTGAAAGAAAACACGAAACCGAAGACCACCCGAGCTTCCTAAGGACTAACCTGAAGGACTACACATCCAGTACAAGTGAGAACGTTAGGAACTTTGGAATGGCGATCACACCAGTGTTGATCTTGCCATAGAAGTACACTATGTTCTTAGTACTGAAAAGCTCTACTCCTTTCCAAGAGCTTAGGACCATCCGAGAATCCTCATGGAGACATGGTCCAACCCTTTTCAGACCACTACTGCTTTCGGATATACCACAAGATTCACATTCGATCGATCCATTTCTTAGACTTGATACGTGATTTCCCGACAACACTTTTCGTGCCTCACACATCTTGATAGAAACCATTGAGGACCCTGACTTCATAAATATACCAGTTGGAACCCACTAGCTACACTAGATGGAATCCGCACCCCGTACGTGAAGGTCTGTCGGAATGACAAACACAGACTAGAGTTCACTTGGGAATGCGAGGACAACCGTATAGGAAGTACTCTCCTACCTCTAATTGGCCACTCATAGCTACTTCCTTGCCTAAACCTGAATTTCGGTATGAAATTCCCTCTAACGGGGGGATGATGTGACAACCCAAGTTGTTCCGTTACATTTCCCCGTTACCGTTAACGGAATATTCCACTGTATAAAAGTTTCGTTACTTAGAGGGCGTCAATTTAATAAACATTCCACTTGGTTGAAATTAACATGCCGTTAAGTCGTGATAAAAGGGAAATAAAAACACAGGACACACATTTCCATTTATTCGGAAAATGTCAAGTTTTATTATTACGACCATTAAATCGGGCGCGACCAGAAGCCCCGTATAACGGCAGTATTGGGTAGGATTCCACTAAGCTCCAACTCCCACCCATATATAAAGGGGCGTAAACTCCATTTGGAGCTTTTCCACCCTCTCTCTCTATACTCTCTCTCTAGACTCGTTTTCGCCCCGAAACCGCAACCAAACGCTTCCAAATTGTAAGTCCGCTTACCCTAGCTTGTTCTAAACATTACTAGCTATAGTTATAGCCCAAAAACCACCCAATAAGGCATGGGATAAGGAGTTTACGGCCCAGGAACACTCTAGGGCCGTAAACCCCTAAAATGGTGCCAAACATGCCTTTAAACTTGCCCTTAAGCTTGGAAACTAATTAGGGATCTAGCCTAGGAGTGTTTAAACATCAAAACAAAATGATTGAGGGCATAAAAGAGAGTTTACGGGCCAAGCACATGCTTAGGCCGTAAACCCCTCTAAACCATGTCAAAATGCCCCAAAAACACTCCCAAACCACCCTTAGACTTCATACATAATTTAGGGACTTAGTATTTGGGGTTTGGATCAATTAAACACAACAAAATGAAGGATAAAAATGAGTTTATGGCCCAAGTCTATACCAAGGCCGTAAACTCCCCAAACCAAGCCAAAATGTTGTTTTTTGTCCCCCAAATGACCTTAGACTATTTCTATAAAATGCTAGGAAGGATTTAAGGGCTTAAACACAAGAAATAGAGGGACTAAAAGGAGTTTACGGTCCAAGCAATTGTCTAGGCCGTAAACTCCCCAAAACACATCCAAATGATAGTTTTAACCCTCCAAAATAGCATCACACTTCATTAGAAATCACTAGAAAGGCATTAGGGGCTTTAAACTTCACAAAACTCTAAGGATGAGAGTTTACGGCCGTAAACTCCCTTAGGAGTGGTACCTTGGCCGTAAACTCATAGAAAATTCCCTTAGAAGCCTCAAACCCACTCATGCCTTTGAGGAAAAGTGCTTAGAATAATTCCATGATGCAAGTAGAAGCCTTAAACACACTAGAACTCATCACCATGAGTTTACGACCATAAACTCATGGTGAGAAGTCCCTAGGCTGTAAACTATGTATTAAGGGGGTATTCTTGGATAGTAAACTCCATTCCTTAGCCATTCACACCCTTAAACGCTACCCGGGACACCCAAACACTTAGCCAAAGTGTTTTCCGTTCCTTTGAGCTCATATATTTGTTTAATTGGTATTAAATATGCTAATTGTATGTGAACATATGTTATCATATGTTAAATAGGTCATTGTGTGTGTTCAAGTCCTTGCGTGACACCGAACGCCCAAACTGCACTTTCGTCGGACCTACTTACACCAGGTGAGTTCATACCACTTAATGAACCTTTTAATGCTTTTAAACATTTTATAGGGGGGAATACAAGTTAAACATGCCAGTTATCATGTCAATCACATGTGATTGATAACCCGTATGCACAAGATTTTACCACTTTACACTGTTTTACTGAGTGGGACACTATAATGATTTTTACTTATTTCATAACTTTTACTTATACTAATTTATCCAAATTCATTCTAAATTGGTTTATGAAAGATCCTCTAAGGTTTTTAAAACATATTTTACAAAAGAATACAATTTGTGATTTTCTCTATACATAAAGGCTTTTCATTAAAGATTTCCTTTTAGACGTATACTTTTACTTGTTAAATACTGCTGCTTCGCTTGTACTTATTTTATACTCCTACTCGGTAACGCTTTCACTTATACTTGTAGTCGCGTATACCTGATGATGCCCATACTTATTCACGCTCTTACTTAGTGATACGATTCTTCTCACTTATACTTGATAACGACTCTATTTCACTTATACTTGATACGCTTTTGCTTCACTTATTGTCGCCTCTACTTCGTGATACGCTTATACTTGTTCGACACTTCTACTTCACTTGCGACCGCTTCTACTTCACTTGTTAGACACTTCTACTTCACAAGGATCACTTCTACTTGATACACACTCAGTCGTAGTTAGATATATGTTTGTGCTTATATAGGTACATATAAGTAATGATTGAAAGACTTAGGAAGACTGGTCTGCCCTATTTCCTTTTCTTCGTTGAGATGTGGTCTGGTGGGATCGGATGGCCGTCCAAAGGTCGTTTGACTCATTAGTTATATATTATGTATATGAGTATGGACATATAGGAATTCTCTAGTCAGTTCAGTAAAGAGTCTCTACTTCTAGTCTACACTTACATTAGAAACCCACTATTGGGAAGTCTCTACCTCTAGTTCAACACTTACACACTACCCACTATTTGGAAGTCTCTACCCACTATTTGGGATGCATCTTGAGGACACGGCCTTCTCTGTCGTCTAGTTGGTAACCAGAGTCTCTTGTAGGGAGAGCGGACATTGTGTGTATAGATCTATACGGGATTGAAACCCCCGCACCCTGACTGCTAGCTACAGTCCACAGCACACCAAACCAAGGGGTGACAAATGTCACATTCTCAAGATGCTCGTAGGGCGTCTGGTTCTCTAGTGTCGGTTAGTATGGTTACGAGTATCCCGGGTTACCTTATAATTCTTTGGCCTTAAGGTAACGGTATTTCATCGGCAATCTACACTGTATGCTGGTAATTCATTTTCAGAGTCACACTGTTTTGACCTTACATGACGTATCTTTCATTTGATACTGTTTGGGGTCTGTTATCTCTGTTTTGACCTTACAAGACGTATCTTTCATTTGATTTTGTCTGGGGTCTGTATCCACTGTATTCACAGAATCCACTGTATTCACGGTATTCACTGTGTTTACCATTCTAGACCTTGCTAGACGTATCTTTCATTTGATATTGTCTTCGGTCGGTATTCACTGTTTAGACCCTACTAGTTGTATCTTTCATTTGGTACCTTCTGGGATCTGTGTCTCCAATTGTTAGACTGAACCAGGCGTGTCGTTTGTTTGATACTTTCCTGGAGTCTATGGTTCCTGGCCTTAGTCAGCAGTCCTCACTGCTGAGGCATATGATATTCCCTGATGTCGTTTGCTTTCCTCAAAAATCAAATTCAGTATTTTGATAACGATAGCAATTTAGGGAAACCTACTTTTTACCACACATCACTGACCAGTCTTGGTAGAAGACTGCTTTTATTAAAGAAAATATAGGATTTTATGGAAAGGACTCTAATACATTGAAATCTCTTAAACTACTACTTTTATTAAAGTTATATGAATGAAAACGTCACTGAATGCCAATGAACTCACCAGCATTTGTAAAAATGCTGATACTCGCTTTTCAAATAACTTGTATTCTCAGGTTAGCATTAGACAAGTACAACTCGGAGCTGTTGATGAAGATGGCTTAGTGCCTAGCTGTACTTATATATATATATATATATATATATATATATATATATATATATATATATATATATATATATATATATATATATATATATATATATCTGTCTGTATTACTTGTATTACTTCGATGTATTGTAATGTAACCTTGTAAAACTATTACTATTAATGCAATGTTTTGTTGTACTTTTATTACTATAATGCATGTGTTGTGATACTTGACATGACGTCATCCACCCCAGAACGTTTCCGCCATTCCGGTTTTGGTGTGTAGGAGATGGGTAGCACGGAGATCGTACTCCAGACGACCGAGCAGATTCAGCAGGTCAGGCAGAGGTTGTTGACCGCTCAGAGCCGACAGAAGAATTATGCAGACAGACGCTGGTCTGAGCTTGATTTTCAGGTTGGCGATCTTGTACTCCTGAAGGTCTCTCCTTGGAAAGGAGTGATTCGATTCAGGAAGAGGGGCAAGTTGGGGCACCGATATATTGGTCCTTTACGTGTGATCGCGAGGGTAGGTCGGGTAGCCTACCGTTTGGATTTGCCAACAGAGTTGGGGCAGATTCACGACACTTTTCATGTGTCGCAGCTGAGGAAGTGTATAGCCGATGAATCGGCAGTGGTTCCATTAGAGGATATTCAGGTAGATGCGAGCTTGAATTATGCGGAGAGACCAGTGGCCTTCAGAGATTGGAAGATCAAGGTTTTGAGGAACAAGGAGGTACCCCTGGTGTTGGTTCAGTGGCAGCATCGGAAGGGATCCGAGATGACCTGGGAGCCGGAGCATGAGATGCGTGAGCAGCATTCGGAGCTATTTGCAGAGCGAGACTTCGAGGGCGAAGTCTAGTTCTAGTGGGGGATAATTGTAATAGCCCGGATTTCCAGGTATCTTTTATTCGCATATCTTTTGGTGTTTTGTGAGGGGACTCGGCGAGTTGGAGCTCAAACTTGCCGACTAGGGTCGCGGTTTTGGACGCGGGTTCGCGCCTGGACTCGGCGAGTCCAAGGGATGGACTCGGCGAGTCCGCGCTGTTTGATGAAACCCTAATTTCCCGGTCGTAATCTCTATTTAAAGGACCTTATGGCCCTTCATTGCGGCCACCTTGATCCTTGAGAGCACTAAAGCAGCTAAGGGTTCCTGTGAGTGAGATAAGAGGCTATTGTTCACCAAATTTGTGTGTATTTGCAAGAAAGGAAGGGGGAATGTCAAGCTAGAAGAGTTGGGAGCTTGGATCTACTTCCATTTCGCCAAGGGAAGCTTCTTGAGGTATCTTTCAGAGCTTATTTCCGTGTATTTGTTGATATGGTCAAATCTAGGGTTTCTTCTTGCCTTATTTGTTTTGTAATTGAAGTGTGAGAGGTCCCATGGAGATATGGTACCTAGATCTGGACCTTAGCAGGTCCAGAAAGTCCCAAATGCTATGCTTTATGTCCTTCCTTTTGGGTTGGAGACTAGGGTTGCCATATTAGAGGTTATTTTCCCAAAAATAGCCTTGTAAGTGTTGCATGGTAGCCAAGACTGTGACTTTACGTGATAAATGAACTTGGGAGGGCCAGATCTATGAGTGTATGGAGCGGATCTGACATCAAAAGCAAGATTGAGTTGATGCATGTCATGGACTCGCCGAGTCTGAAGAACAGACTCGGCGAATAGCATGAAGATTGTCCTTAACCACTCAGTGAGTGGTCCTACCGAGTTATGGTTGACTTAGTGAGTCATGGAGAGTTAGAGAGGGATTGACAGGTGGACTGAGTCGAGCTGGAACTCACCGAGTTGTCCTTGTGACTCGGCGAGTTGAGTCGCGGTGGCCCCGCGATTCATGACCAGGTGGAACTCGTCGAGTCAGGGGAGTACTCGACGTGTCAAAAGAGAATCCTAGAGATTTGGTGAAAACGCTTAGACTCGCCGAGTCGCTCTAGTGCACTCGTCGAGTCCGGTCAAATTCACCGTTCACCGTTGACTAGAGTTGACCAGTGTTGACTTGATAGGGATAGTCAACCTTAGTGGTAAAGTATTAATTAGAGATATATGATGTTATAGGGGGATTATAGCTCGGGGGTTCGAGCACGAGTGATTTCCAGGGTTCGCGAGTTATCAAGATATACGAGGTGAGTCTTCTCACTATACTGTACCCGGAAGGGTTTGAGTGTATGACCGGAAGGTCGAATATGATATGAGAAATATGCATTATGTGTGATAAGTTAATCGTTATATGTTCCATGTATGATATGCTTGATATGGGCCGGAAGGCGAATATGTTACAAGCCGGAAGGCGTTGTAATGTGGACCGTAAGGTTGACGTGGGTAGGACCGGAAGGTTTACCCTGTCGTGACGGAAGCCCCCTGAGACACATGGACCGGAAGGTCAGGGCCTGGAAAGGCGTATGTGCGTAGGTTGTATTTTGAGGAACTCACTAAGCATTTATGCTTACAGTTGTTGTGTTATGTGTTTCAGGTACTAACGAGGACCGTGGGAAGGCATCGGCGTGATCGTACACATACTCGGGGAAAACTATTTTTATGATCTTTGTGATGTAATCGGTCGTGACAATATTGTTTACATTGGAATTTAAATTATTACTCGATGTTTTGATGTTTGTAAAAATGAAAAATTGGTTTTAAAAATTTACGTCGTTACAAAGGTGTCCTTAGAACACCAATTGTGATATGGTTCTTTAATCATTAAGATGATCACAAAACATGATACTAAAGTACTCTCGTATCTTGTCAGATTTGAGAAACTTTCATCTTTCTGCCTAATTTGATTCTTCTCATTCGTTCTGCCATACATTGAGACTTTTCCGATGCTTTAGAATTATACTTAAACTTGTAAGTATAACCATATTTACTAAACTTTAGTAAATCATGAAAAATAGTCTTATCGATCTTTTGTGATGGACTTGATCAGTGCACCAGAATGTGTACTCGATCCCTTAGTCCTTTACTTGAATCACATATACATTTAAACAATGAACTAATCTTAATTTTCCAAAGATGAAAAATTCTCATTCATCAAACTATACAACTTGCATGATTTCCAAGTTTCTATCCAACTCAAACCTTGGGTGATGAGAATCTTTCCGTACTTGGTAAATTTAGACATTACCACAAATGAAAGAAATAAATCCATTTTCCAATATTGCTATCAATGGAATCATATAAGCAACAATTTTTCACAAATGTCATTGTAAGGATACTTAGAATAAACGAAATCAAAAATTTTCTTTTATTTTAAAACTTTGCGGAAAAACTTATCCTTACAGTGCAAAAGCATATGAAAAACTTGTTGTTACCTATTCCTAAGGAATATATAATAACTCCTAAGCAACAGCTCAAAATTCTAATCACTGAACCATTCGATCGAAATCCATCTTTGCGATCAGAATCAACATATACTTCCTTTTAAGTTTCTTCACTTTTCTTTGATTCTTAAAACATCAACATGTGACCCAGTCACATCATGTAATAAGAATCTCGGAATAGAAACTTAACAAAGTTATATAGTGTACTTTACCTGAAGTTGAGTCAAAATTCTTGACTTGATCAACCTTATGATCTTTCAGGTAAATAGGCAGCTTCACAATCAATGCCCCTTCCTTTGGCAAGAGAAACATATGGACTCTTTGGGAATGGTGCACTGGACTATCGCAGACTTGCCTTTCTCTTTACCATTTGCTCAACTGAGTTAACTATAGCCAATCCCTTTCCATTAGGAAGAGAAAGCTTTTCTAGATATCCAATGTTACCATTTTTCAAATTCCATGGATGTTTGGGAAGTTGATCTTCTAATCAAATTTTCTCTACTATTGCTCCAAATCATTTCTGATTCACCAGCACAAAGCATATAGATTAGATCATTAAGGGTCATGTCATAGTCTTTTACATAGTAGTCCATAAAGAACTCACTATGTAACTTAGAAATTGATTGAACATCCAACTTTCTTAAGACTTTGACACCCAACTCTCCCAACTTGTCAATATGTGACTTCATCTCTAAGATGTGATCACACATAGACCTTGCTTGCCAATAGGGCTTGAGTGACCTTGAACTTGTGGGTTAGGGAGAATAATTGGAGGAAGTGGAGGAAGTGAAGATCGAAGAGATTTGGGAAGATCATATATGTCTAAACCAAACATATTTTGGAAGATATTCAAGATAGTTGATTTAAAGTCCTTAATATAAAACCTGATATGAAATATTAAGGCTAGTTACCAACACAATATTTTATAACTTGGAAGAGGGATGCCGGAATCCAAGCTATAGAATATTTGAAGGTAGGTGAATGATGATTCACCAATTTCCACCATGAAAAACGAAATAATTTATTAGGTTTTAATTGGATTTGAAACTCCTAGTGTCACACCCCGAAAACCGAAGGCGGAAAGATTTCCGGGGCGGACTCCACGTTGTGTATCAAATCCAATGCACATAGTAAGTAAAGTAAAACAACCATTACATTACATATAGAAAAGTTTACATTTGTGAAATTATACAAGCAATACATAGTATGTGTGTATATATATATATATATATATATATATATATATATATATATATATATATATGAACAAAAGTGAGACGAGTCTTCTACGCACTCCGTCTTCTCCAAAATGGATCATCGGGTACCTGTCTAACGTAGACCTGAGAATACAAGCAGATTGAAAATCAGCATAAAGCTGGTGAGTTCATAAGCGGTTTTGTTTTGTGAAAATGTACGAGTTCCCTTTCTGGTTTCTGAAAATGTTACATACCCAGAAAATCCCATATTTTCTGAAAAGTTGGTTATCAAGTCCAAAGTGTAATGTAAAAGATGTATACTGAAAACATGTTTATCCTTGTGAAAGTATTACCCCAGGAAAATCCCATATTTTCCTGAATGTGGTTACCAAATGTGAAAAATGTATACTGAAAACCTGGTTGCTCTCATGAATTGCATTTGTTTTAACACGTATATAAAACTAATATGTATAAAGTAAACATAGTTACTTGTTCATTATTACCTTTCAGTAAATCTCTGTTATTCAAATTGCAAGTTCCATAACCATGCAATAAGACTAAATATGGCAATAAGTCGTCCATATACCCTTATGACTTTCGTCACCCTGAACCTTTCAGTTCGGCCGTAGCTAGCAGCCAGGTGTGGGGTAGTCAGCCCCGTATAGATCTATACACTCACGTCACGCTCTCTAAATCCCAGAGATTCTGGTTACGGGGGCGGTCCTCCACTCGCGTAATCTCTTGGTGGAGTGTTACTGAGGATGTGTCTCCAATTTATAGGAATAACAAATTTACTAGTAATAATATGGAAAATACTGTTATGAAAGATAATCCTCCACTCGTGTATTTCTGAGGAGTGTTACCGAGGACAAAACGATGTATTCGGTTTCATGTTTTGAGTTCCAAGTTTATGCTTTTTCACTGATATGATGTGGAAAACCATTTGTGAAAATATGAAATGCTACATTTTATAATGTTTTTCACAAATAATACGATAGTATGTTCTGCGAGTTCAAACTGTTATCTGTTATGATCATCAGTGTTAAAAGCATATGTAATGTGAAACATAATGTATGTAAGACAAGTTTTGAGTACAAGTATCACTTGTACTTTGCTTGTATCCCCCCTGAAAACAGTGAAAAACATTGAAAAGAGTAGGGGTATGAACTCACCGCTTAATGTAGGGTTCGAGTGTCAATGGATGTCCTGAACGCCTATGGCCCCTATTATTCATGTGACGACACATAGAAGAGTTAGAATTTAGGTGTTTCATGACTGAACATGATGGGAAAACATCCTTAGGGCTTGGAATTACTAAGAATAAGTGCCCTAGGATCCAGACTTAATGATTTATGCAAGTTTAGGGCCAAATGTGGGCATTAAAGTGAGTGTATGGCCTTGAAAATGAGTTTGCGGCTGGGGTGTGCGGCCAAGAGTGTGTGTGAGGCATCAAACAAGAGTGTGCGGCTGGGGGAGTGCGGCCAGGAGTGTGTGTGCGGCCGTACACAGGAGTGTGCGGCCGTACACTCCTCATTTGAGTCCATATGATGATTTTGAAGTGTTTGCTCTTCACACTTGGGATATTTGAATGTATGCTGCCCCCTTATGAAGGTGTGCGGCCGTACACCTTCAAGGGGTGATGAACATGATGAATATGATGAGTTTTAAGCTTTGGATTCAAGTTTTTACCACTATACTTAGCTTGAAGATGGAGTAGATCACAATTATGAAGCCTTCCAAGTGTTCTTGGTTGATTTTAGAGAGAGAAAGTAGAGAGAGAGAAGAGAAACATCCAAATGAATGAATGAAGGGGTATCCATCCATATAAGGGTTTGAGTGTGAGGTTGAGGGTGAGTACGGTTGGGTGTGCGGCCGTACACACAGGTGTGTGGTCGCACACACAAGTGTGTGGCCGCACACACCTTATTTGGTGTGTTTGGCCCGATTTTGTGATACTAAAGCACTTTCCAACCCTTCCTAGGGCTTATATCCATGTTATACTAAGTCTAGATTACTCATATGGAACAACAAGATGTAACAAAAGATAATGAACTCAAGTTTTAGTGCTGAACACAGATCAATTACATGGCTAGAAGTTTCGGGTTGTCACACCTAGATCTTTTGAGATTCATTGAAGTGTTCAATGACATGTTTCAATCTCGATTGTGCCCTCTCATATTTTGTGACTGGGATGCCGAGGATCACAAAACAAGGTGTGAATAACCATGCAAATATAATTCGTACCCTTAATGTTTACCCCTTAATCGATGTGCCGGTTAACCACACGCGCTCCATCGATACTATGATAACCATTAAGTTACCCTTTGCCTACCTTGTTAAGTCCACTTAGTGTGTCGGTTAACCACATGCGCTCCACTAACTGTCTTAAGCAAAGTACAAAGTGTAATTTCATGGGTTAGCACCAAATTCACATTTTCCTAAGTAACTAAGATTGGTAATTTATAAAATAGTTACTTAGTATTTATCATTAATACTTTTAATGAATGGAGAATTGTAGTCCTTGTCCTACCCGTTTGGCTAACGACCCTCCACCGATCAAGGAAGCGGTGGGTGAGAGTGAACACCCATTAAACTGCCATTTTATAGGCAGTAACCTTATCCCCCCCCCCCCCTTTATAAACTGAATTCGTGAATGAGGCCTACAAACGGTAAGACTGACTTGCGCTTATACATACATACATACATACATACATACATATATATATATATATATATATATATATATATATATATATATATATATATATATAATTTATAATACTATAAAGTATAAGGGTTGAATTTTAACTTTTAAAATTCTAAAGGCTTAACTTGGAATTAAAGTATTCATAAGGAAAAACTTTACAAATTCCAAAACTTGAGGACAAGTTTTGAAACTATTCAAAACCATTCAATTCCATAACTTATGTGTTTAAAGTAGTTTTAATTCAAAAACTCTTCATGTTCTATAACTTGAGGACAAGTTATGAAAGACTTTAAACTATTAAAAGAATATAACTTTTCTTATTCATAACCTATGGAAGTATTTATGAGTTTTATGAATCTTGAATGTGACTTTTCATATAACTTGACGACAAGTTACAAAAACATATTTTAGAACCAACTCTTAGATTAATTTGGATTGAAAACAACAATTTCACATAACTTTCTATTAATCTAAGCAACTCATAAGAACAAAATAATTCAATTAAACTTTTTCATGTAATTAGCCTAACCATTAAACTAATACAAAACATGAATCTATTGACAATTATCTTTGAAATTGGATTACCATGAACATTACCACATCAAAAATAGGTTTATGAGTTGAAAAACAGCTTAGGGTAATGTTCCTAGTCCAATTCCAGCCAAAACAGTCAAAGATATGTTGTCTGGGGGGTCCAACTCGTCGAGTGCATGAACCAACTCGATGAGTTGGATGATTTTAGCCTTTGACTCGTCGAGTCCCTTCATGGACTCGGCGAGTCTACTGAGCGGACAACAACAAACTTCAATTTTTCAGCCAATTTTGCAAGTATAACAAGAAAACAAGCCTAGGCTCTGATACCACTGTTGGGTTTTGAGCATTCTAACACTCCTAAGTGTACATGCAATCCTAAATACCTTGGATCTATGTTTTCTCTATTATACATGCAAATATTAATATTCCAAGGTATTACCCTAACTAGCATACAACACATTGATTCATATGTAATATAGCAAGTTAAAAGACATAACTTTTGATGTATTTTGATTCCAAGAAGCTTAAGAGCCTAGTCCCTCAAGTGTGATACCTCAAATGGTTCACACAACATCAGATACACTTGGAATAACTTAGAGAGAAATGAACCACTTCATGAAATCAGCTAGCCCTCGCCATTCCTTCATAGTATTCTCATGTTGACCGATTTTGGGAAGAATAAGATGCTTATTTAGTGTGTCACAATTAGGGTTACACCATGTAAACCCTAATTATCATGGCCTTTCATTTCCATGATCCATGTGTATAAAAACATCCTGGAGCATCCTATGGGTTTTAGCCCAACTTGATAATCGATGGAGCATTAGCCCACTATACAAGTATGGATGATTTACAATCTACCCATATATTTAATTAGTCTCCTTTTGATCACTTAATTAATTCCAAATTAATTCTTGATCAATACTAATTAAATAATCTTATTAATATATTAGAACTTATAATATATTAACAAACCTTAAGCGTTATTTCTCTCATTTTAGTCTATCCATATGCATGATGCCATGCAACCCAAATAGACCATGTCAATCGGGTCAAGTACATACCAATTATAGTTGTGGACTTAGATACTAATCCAACACTTAATGGGTTGAGTGAGAAACACTTAACCCTAATTGTCATTTTATGTGAAACCCTAATTTCACTAGGCTTTACGTTGGGCCTTTCTATTAGGCTTTGGTGTTTGAGCTAATAATGGGCCATCCAAGATCAATCAATGGGCTGGAATATTTAGGTGGGCTTTCGGGTAAGGGCCATATGAGGGTGTGGGCCTAATTTGGAAAGTTAGGCCATAGATAGGACATAGTTTGGGCGTTAATGGTTATGTGATATTGGGCCAATAGAAATGTCAAATGTTTGGACTGGACTAAGTAGTTGGGCCTTTAATTATGACCATGTAAAGGTTTGGGCCCAATTTAGAAAATTAGGCCATATGATGGGCTTTGAGCCATAGTTGGACTTTTGGGCCTTCGGATTGGGCCTTGGGCTCGAGTCAAGTTAAGTTAGGGGTAAAGTAGTCTTTTACCTCAATCATGGATTTATGGATACGTGTTAGAACCCAATTATTAATTGGGTGTTATTTTGATGTTGACAGATTCGGGAATCTGTCATCCAGCAACTAGGGTTTTTGTCTGCAGAACTTCAGCAGTGTGAGGTGAGTTTCCTTCTAGTAGTAACGGATCTACGACGAAAATGCCGGTCCATTTAAGTAGTAGAGTGTGCCGGCGTGAGCCCGATGTCGGGGTTAGCCCGATGTAGTTTATATGTTTCTGGACTTCGGTCTGATGTCGGGGCGGTCCCGAGAAGTAGTTAATTATGCTTGATGTCTTTATGATTCATGCATGTATATGTGTTATGTGTTATGTGTCCCGAACTCCAGTCTGATGTTGGGCTTCGGTCCGATGCCGGGGTAAGCCCGATGTTGGGGTGAGCCCAATGTTAGATGCGGTGGGATGTTAGTGTGAGCCCGATGTTGGGCAGGAGTCTGATGTCGGGTAAGCCGATGTCGGGATTCATCCTGATGCGGTTGGGAGTAGTCCCAGAGTTATGTTATTTGTTATATGTGCTTTGTATGGTATGTGGTAGTTTGGGGGAGCTCACTAAGCTTCATGCTTACAGTTTTAAGTTTTGGTTTCAGGTACTTCAGCTAGTAAAGGGAAGGGCTCGAGTTGATGGCATCGCACACACCACAGTTTTATTAGCCTAGGAGCTTACTCTGATATTTTTCATGAGACAGTTTGTCACACCCCAAAACCAAGAACGGCGGAAACGTTATAGGGTGGAGGACGTCATGTAATGTATCACAACAATGCAAAGTAGTAAACAAGCAACAACATCATCCATTGGATTAATAGTATAATCTTAGTTACAAGTGTGCTCTTTCATAGTATAAGACAACATAATGAACAATCAAAATAAAATAGGAGTCTTGATTTCTCCGTCTTCACAAAACCTGGTCGTCATACCTGTCTAATTGTGAACTGAGAATACAAGTATTTTGAAAGCGAGTATCAGCAATAAAGCTGATGAATTCATAAGTATTAATGTGTCTTTGATTTGTAAAACTGTAAAGTAAAGACTTGTAGCATTTGAAAAAAAACTGTATAAGTATGAACTGTTTGAAAGTAATTGAAAGCGTTTGAACACCCTAGCAAATCCCTATGATTTCTATTAGTATAAAGAGTAGTCTTCTACCAAGACTAGACTGTTTTGAAAGTAACAAAGCGGGTTTTTCCCTTGTATGACTACTATTAACATTATATATAGTCTACCTCGTCGTTTATGTGAGTGTATCACAAAATAAAAGTAATAGGGAAAATATAGCCATGTAAGTGTTATCCTTTTGTATTAGGATCAACCCGACATCGCGACTGCCGAAGTAGTATTAACCTTGAACGTCTGTAGATGTTCATTTTCCTCTGTAGTTAATAGCAGGGCGTAGGAATGGTTAGTCCCGTAAAGGTACCCTAGTATAAGTATTAACCGTAGGCATCCGTAGATGTTCATTACCTCTGTTGCTAACAGTTGGGTGCCGGAATGGTTAGTCCCATCTAGTATCCTTTTGTACTAGGATAGACAGAACTAATCTACACGTATAATATGTAATAGTATCTCATCATATAGTATCTAGGTAAAAGTATCCATGTAAGAGGATTCATGTAAGCGTATCTATGTAAATGTATTCATGTAAGCGTATCTATGTAGACGTATTCATGTAACATGTAATGTATAGTATAGACTCATGAATGAACTGACTCTTGTGTGATTCCTTGTACTTGGAATAGTAAATAGTATCTCCTAACTACACCTATTATAGTTACTAGTAATGTATGTGTATAACCTAAAGTATGCCTTTGTTACCCAAAGGTACTGAACTAACTGAGGAAACTTTTGTGTCTATATATGTATACATGGTATATGACTAATATTTAAACGACATTCGGACGACTAACCGATACCCTAAAGCCACATCCCAACGAGGAAAAGGAAATAAAGTGAACTAGCCTTCCTAATTCCTTTAAACATTACTTATATAACTATACATATATGGGCATGCATTTGATAATATAAAAGCATAAAAGAAGTTTTGTAAAACCTTTGAAAAGTTTAATACTAAGAAACGATGATTTGATGTCAGTTTGTAAAACGATTTGAAAGTATTTTGTTTGATAAGATAGTTTAAGTATAAGAAACCTTTGTTTGAAAACACATTTGTAAAAGAGTTTGAAAGGAAACTTACAGTATGTAAGACAGTTTGATAAAGAGTTTTAAGCATGTAAAAACGTTTAAGAAAGTCATTTGAAGAAATCTGTTTGGTAAAACAGTTAACGTATAGTAAATCCATTTGCAGGCTAGTTATTAATCACATGTGATTGATATAATAACTAAACATGATTCAACTTGTATCCCCCCCTCCATAAAACATTTATAAACATTTAAAAACATTTAAAAAGGTTAATTAATGGGTATGAACTCACCTGTAGTGAGCGGATCGGAAGGAAGTGTCGGACAAGTGCTTGGTGTCAAGTGAAGACTTAGACACACACAATGATCCTAATTACATATTAAGACATATGTATATATACAATTAGTGATTATAACACTAATTAAACACGTATAAACATCCTATTGCGAGGAAAACACTTTGGTCAAGTGTTAGGAGGCTATCGGGTTGCAACAAGGGAGTGCAAGGCCTCATACGGGAGTTTATGGTCCAATGACCATGTTTGTTGGAGTTTACGGCCCAGGGGAGTTTAATCCTGGCCGTAAACTCTCAATTGGTCACCAAAAGGGGCTTAAAACTCTAAGGGCTTAAATTGTTAAGTGCTCCAAAGCTTTACATAAGTGTTTGGGTGGGTTTAAGGTCCTAAAATGACCTTGTATGGTGTTTACGGTCCTGGGACCACTTCCCCATGAGTTTATGGCCATAAACTCATGGTAAGAAGTACCATTTCATGAATTGTGGTCCTTAGGTCAATGGTGTAAGGTTCTATGTCACTAACCAAGGCTTACTAAGCTGTTAGGGTGTCATTTGCACCCTTAAAAGGGGTTTACGGCCTAGGAACATGTCTTGGCCGTAAACTCCTTGAATCCCATGATTTCTTATGTTTTCTAAGCTCTAAATATGATAAACCTAGTGTACAATGAGTTGTATCAAGAGTACTTACTGTTGGATTAATGTCTAAGTCCATAACTATAATTGGTAAGACTTGACCCGACCCGGCATGGTCCATTTGGGTTGCATACCATCATGCACTTGGATAGACTATAATGAGAGAAATAAGACACTTATGGTTATTAATATATTATAAGTTCTAGTATATTAATAATAAGAATAATAAGATTATTTAATTAGTATTGATCAAGATTTAATCGAGGATTAATTAAGTGATCAAAAGAAGACTAATTAAATATATGGGTTGATTGTGTAAATCATCCATACTTATATAGTGGGCTAATGCTCCATGGATAATCAAGTTGGGCTAAAACCCATAGGATGGTCCATGGATGCTCCATGGTGTATTTGAACCCATGGATCCAAGGAAATGGAAAGCCATGACAATTAAGGATTTACCCTAATTGTAACACTATATAAAGATCTTATTCTTGACAAAAATTGGCCACTAGAATCACATTAGAAAGTGAAGAAGAGGGCTAGCCAATTTCATGAAGTGTAGAACTCTCTCAAGTTATTCTAAGTGTTTTGATGATTGTGATTCCATTTGAGGCTTCCACACTATTGGGGCTAGGCACTCAAGCTTCATGAAGACTTTCTACATCAAAGAGGTATGTATTATATCTTGTTACACTCATTGTTTTGTGTGCTAGATTAGGATAATACCTTGGATGTTCTTATTTGCATGTATAATAGAGAAAACACAGATCCAAGGTATTTAGGGTTGCATGTACACTTGGGAGTGTTAGAATGCTCAAAACCCAACAGTGGTATCAGAGCCTAGGCTTGTTTTCTTGTTATACCTGCAATAGATGCTTAAAAAAATCGAAAGTGTTGCTGTTTGATCATCAGACTCGGCGAGTCCATCAAGGGACTCGGCGAGTCCATGCCTAAAAATTGATCAAAACGATCCAACTCGCCGAGTTTTGTTCATGCACTCGACGAGTTGGACCCCCAGACAGCATATTTTCGAGGTTTTTGGCTAGAAATGGACTAGGAACATTACCCTAAGTTGTTTTTGAACTTATAAACTTGTTTTTAATGTGGTAATGTTCATGCTAATCCATTTTCAAAGATAATTGTCAATAGATTCATGTTTTGTATTAGTTTAAGGTTTAGACTAATTACATGAAGAAGTTTGATATGAATTATCTTGTTCTTATGAGTTGCTTAGATTAATAGAAAAGTTAATTGAAATAGTTGCTTTCAATCCATTTTAATCTAAGAGTTGAGTATAAAATGTGTTTGTGTAACTTGTCCTCAAGTTACATGAAGAGTCACATTAAAGACTCATAAAACTCACAAAAGTTGGTAATGGTTACAAAATGAAGAGTCTTGTGTTATTGAATTTTTTTTTATGACTCCATAACTTGTCCTCAAGTTATGGAAGTTCAAGATTCACTTCATTAAAGCGTAAAAGTGTAACCTTAATTAATTCCATAAGTTATAAAAAATAAAGAAAAGTTAATTCTCTTATTAGTTTAAAGTCTTCCATAAGTTATGGAACTTGAAGAGTTTTTTTGGATTAAAACTACTTTAAACACATAAGTTATGGAATTAATTAGTTTTGAATAGTTTCAAAACTTGCCCTCAAGTTTTGGAATTTGAAAAGTTTTCTCTTATGAATACTTTAATTCCAAGTTAGCCCTCAGAATTCTAAAGAGTTAAAATTCAACACTTATACTATTTATAACATTAATGGTTAATTATTATATATATGTATAAGAACAAGTCGTTTTACCGTTAGTAGGCCTCATTCACGAAACCGGTCTATAAGGTGGGTATAAGGTTGTTGCCTATAAAATGGCGACTTAATGGGTGTCTACTCTCACCCACTGCTTGCTTGACTGGTGGAGGGTCGTTAGCCGAACGGGTAGGAAAATGACTTTAAATTCTCCCTTCATTAAAAGTATTAATGATAAATATTAAGTAACTAAAATCTTAATAATTCCCAATCTTAGTTACTTTAGGAAAAATGTGAATTTGGTGCTAGCCCATGGAATTCACACTTTGTACCTTACCAAGTCGTTGGTGGAGCGTGTGTGGTTAACCGGCATACTAACTTGGACTAGTAAGGACCACGAAGGGTGACTTAATGTTTGTCATAGATCAATGTAGCGTGTGTGGTTAACCGGCACATTGATTAGGTGATAATATTAAGGGTACCAAGTGAATTGGTATGGTTATTCATACCTTTTTTTGTGATCCTCGGCATCCCAGTCACAAAATTTGAGAGGGCACACTCGAGATTGAAACATGCCATTGAAAAGTTCAATGAATCTCAAAAGATCTAGGAATTTCAAATCCAATTAAAACCTAATAAATTATTTCATTTTTCATGTTGGAAATTGGTGAATCGTCATTCGCCTACCTTCAAATATTTTATAGCTTGGATTACGGCATCCCTCTTCCAAGTTATAAAATATTGTGTTGGGTCCTAGCCTTAATATTTCATATTAGGTGTCATATTAAGGACTTTAAATCAACTATCTTGAATATCTCCCAAAACATGTCTGGTTTAGACATTTATGATCTTCCCAAATCTCTTGAAGATGATGTTCCTCAACATCATGCTTCACTTCCTCTATCTCCTCCAATTATTCTCCCTCACCCACGAGTTCTTGAAAAGTTTAAAGTCACTCGAGCCCTATTGGCAAGTAAAGGTCTTGGTGTGGTCACATCTTGGAGATGTAGTCACATATTGACAAGCCAGGAGAGTTGGGTGTCAAAGTCTTGAGAAAGTTGGTGGTTCAATCACTTTCTAAGTCACATAGTGAGTTCTTTTGGAACACCTATGAAAAAGACTATGACAAGACCCTTAATGATTTTATCTATTTGTTAAGATCAACTTCCTCAAAACTTGATGGACATTGACAATAGTGACACAGGAAATCCAGAAAAGCATTCTGTTCCCAATGGAAAGGGACCGGCCATAGTCAACTCGGTTGACCAAATGGTAAAGAGAAAAACTAAGTCTGTGATAGTTCCGTGTACCATTATCAAAGGGTCCATATGTTTATATTGCCAAAGAAAGGGGCATTGGTTGCAAAGCTGCCATAATTTACCTAAGGATGTTAAAGTCGATAAGTTTGACTCTACTTCAGGTAAAGTCCACTATCTAACTCTGCTAAGTTTCTATTCTGAGATTCTTGATACATGATGTGACTGGGTCACATGGTGATGTTTTAAGAATCAAAGAAAAGGTAAAGAAACTTAAAGAAAGAATATGTTGAATCTGATCGCGTAGATGGATTTCTATCGCGTAGTTTGAAGATCGGATTCTTGAGCTACTTCTTAGGAGTTATAATATATTGCTTGTGAATAGATAACAACAAGGTTTTCATGTGGATTTTAAGGATAAGTTTTTCCGCAAAGTTTAAAATAAAAGAAAAAAAAAGGGTTTTAATTTTATTTATTTTAAAAAAATATCCTTACAATGGCATCTGTGGAAAATTGTTGCTTATATGTTTCCAGTAATAGCAATATTGGAAAGTAGATTTGATTCTTTCATTTGTGGTAGTGTCTGAATTTACCAAATGAAGAAAGTTTTTCATCACCCAAGTTTCAATTGGACAGAAACTTGGAATCATACAAGTTGTATTGTATGATGAATGAGAATTTTCATCTTTGAAAAATTAAGACTAATCCTTTGATCACATGTATATGTGAGTCAATTGAAGGACTAAGGAATTAGGTACACTGGGTGTGCACTGGTCAAGGTCCACCACAAAGATTGATTTGTCATGATTTACTAAAGATTAGTAAATATGATTATACTTATAAGGTTAAGTATAATTCTGTAACATTGAAAAGGTTCCAATGTATGGCAGACCGAATAAGAAGAATCAAATTAGGCAGAAGGATAAAAGTTTCTCAAATCTGAAAAGATGGGAGAGTACTTTAGTATCAGTTTATGATCATCTTAATGATTTAGAAACCATATCACAAATTCATACTCTAAGGACGTCTTAGTGCATTGTTATGGCTAAGAAGAGAGGTCATGAATTGTTGGATTGGTTAAGATCAAGAAGATGAGTCATACTTCGTTCCAAAACAATTCTTAGAGTCATACTCCAAGATTGTAACATTGAGTGACATAAAGTAAGGTTTAAAACACTTATCAAATGTAGTGTGAAATGTTTCTACTCTTGTACATTTGAGATTTGTAAGTTGTGATGTCTTGGATGAGACAAAGACCAACTAAGACCAATTGTGTGAAGTGTTAGTCTTGATAAGAATCCGCACTATCCCTTGAATATTTGTTTTGTCAAGGAATGGTTCTTGACTAGGAAAACTTATATGTCAAGGGGACAGTGGGAGCCTTAAAGATCCTGAAAGAGTTTCATGATTTAATCAAGAGTAAAACCTGTAATTTATCACTAGCACACAACTTAAGGTTTGCAACCTATCGTGTTGACATAATTCTTATTTCTGTACCTACTTCAAATAAGTTGGATTTGCATGTGAGTTATCAGAGTTCAACTTGGAAGCATTGGTGGGCCTTGTGCTACCAAGGTGACAAGAAAGTAAGATTGAATAAGTTTAATCCATGTAAGGCTGAATTTGTCACTAACCTTATCTTGTGATTATGGTTTTGACAAATTCGCATGGATAGGAACTCATACACTGTAAAATCTAAGTGTCATAAGGTTTCTCTCCGATTCATGAAAATGATGGTGAGGAAACGCTTTCACTAAGTAGATTTTACGTAGATAGCAATTGTGTTATTTGCATTTTCAAAAGTCGTTAGTGGAGCACGTGTGGTTAACCAGCACACTAACATGGACTTGTGAGAAATGGCAAATGCCTAAGTAATTGAGACTATGATTACGGCATCCCTTTTCATAGTTCTTGAAATTGCTTAGACACACAGGTGAGCTATCTACGGAAAGGTGTATGAATCTAAATTTCAGAAGTCCAGCAGATTTCTGGAAATATGTTAGAGCTGGTGGGAGCATAAGTGTTATGCTGATAATCATCATGTTAGTGGGAGCATGATTATTATGATTAGTATTGCAAGCTAGCAATGTTAATTATAGAAAACAAAGTTTCAATTCGTGAAGTTGAAGGGGTTGAAAAGTTGTTTTGCTATAATTAAGGGAGAGGAAATTATACTTCATGTCAATTCTAAAGCTTAGATTGAGATTTTAATCATCTTTAGTCAAGAATATATATGAATTTTGTGTTGGAATGGTTCAACTTGAAGAAATTCTATATATATTGCATTTTCAAAATTCGATTATGATTACGGCATCCCTCTTCATAGTTAAATTTTGAAAACATGGCAAATAAAAAATATTGTAGCAAAAGACTGGTCTAGTATCATGTCTTTATGTCAAACATCATGAATCGTGTCCCATATGCTTCGGATATAGGATCGATTGCATGTGCTATAATATTCATCCTTTCTAAATATTCCAAATGCTTAAGGCATTGAGGAGGGAAAAGTTTAGAACTGGATATGACTAAAGTGATTAAGCAATTGTCGAGGACAATCTGAGGTTTGCCAAAGATTGGTTGCTCAAGGACATTTGGAAGTAAAGTGTTAATTTTAGCAGGACCATATTGACATTTTCTGAAAAGAGGTAACTCTTGTTCAGAAGTGATAGTCAAAATGGGACTATGGAAATGTCTCCATAGTTAGAAATTATTCAATCTATGTAAGATTAGGAAACTTAATGCAAGAAGGATGTTCCCAAGGAGCTGATCTCCTTTGGAATGCTCTGTAATGGTTGTTGTCAAGTCTTTCTGACTTCGTGCATAATCATTACAAGAGGATCAATGCATATAAGTTTAGAATCTAACAGATTTCAGTAAATGACATGAATTTGGAATTCTTGCATTTACAATAAGGATTTGGGATTGTGAAATGAGTATCAATGGAATCATGTTCAATTGATCTACATCACAATGTAAGGATCATAGACAAACATAGTGTGCATACTTGGGGTATGGCATAACTATTGTTTAGAAAAACAAAGTGTACATGCTAGGAGCATGGGACGACTGTTGTTTTTATTCAAGTCTTAAGTTGATTATTTGAAACATTGAATAATGTGTAATTAATATGGTGATAAATAAAAGGTGGTTTTATTTATATTCAAAAGGGTTCTGAGACTATATTGGATTCGATTATTATTGTGGTTCACTTTGCATGTTTTGACTTCCAAAATAGCTAGGTTATTCTTTCCGAATGACTAAGTTATTTAAACACTCCACAGTCGTTCATATGTTGGAAGTAGGTATGAATCAAGATTGTCATGAATCGGGTTTGTAGATGGCTAAATGGGTTTAGTCATGGCAATGGTTGCTACAACATTCATGAGTGCTCATAAGTTATGAGTATTGGAATAAACCCACGCTCACTTGTATCACTTCATGGAATTTATCTCGAGTGATCGTGAGACGATAATATCATATAAATCTTTAAACCTAGAGATATGAGTTGTTACCTATGAGTTGGTTGTGCATTGATTGCACGTAAACGCATCAGTAACTTGATGTTATAAAATGTGTCTTTGTGTACAATTCAACAAGTAGTAGAACAAGCATATGAGTCGAAGTTTATCTGTTCCTTCTAGAAATAGAAGCGATATCTGGGCCCCTCGATGATTTTGTTGTGACCTATGTACCGGCCGGTCAAAACTGAATTGATGTGTTCGATTAAGTTCTTTGTCAAACAAATCGAAAATCGGGAAACAAACTGCTGGACAATAAGTACGGCATTGTTCCATGTATTTGTCCGGCTGATATCATGAGAACAGAGGATTATATGATCCCTTATCTAATGGACAAGTCATTGACAAGGTCAGAGTTCATCTACAAGGTCAGAGTTCGACAGAAGCTTTTGAGAGCTACGATTGTCAGTTGGTTCCTGGAGTCATACACAATAATAGTTTTAGACTTATCCAAGTGGGAGACTATTGGATTAATGTCTAAGTCCATAACTATAATTGGTAAGACTTGACCCGACCCGGCATGGTCCATTTGGGTTGCATACCATCATGCACTTGGATAGACTATAATGAGAGAAATAAGAAACTTATGGTTATTAATATATTATAAGTTCTAGTATATTAATAATAAGAATAATAAGATTATTTAATTAGTATTGATCAAGAATTAATCTAGGATTAATTAAGTGATCAAAAGAAGACTAATTAAATATATGGGTTGATTGTGTAAATAATCTATACTTATATTCTAAGTTATTCTAAGTGTTTTGATGATTGTGATTCCATTTGAGGCTTCCACACTATTGGGGCTAGGCACTCAAGCTTCATGAAGACTTTCTACATCAAAGAGGTATGTATTCTATCTTGTTACACTCATTGTTTTGTATGCTAGATTAGGATAATACCTTGGATGTTCTTATTTGCATGTATAATAGAGAAAACATAGATCCAAGGTATTTAGGGTTGCATGTACACTTAGGAGTGTTAGAATGCTCAAAACCCAACACTTACGACCTAGGAGCTTGAATGGTCGGTTTTGACCAAGAACACTAGTGTGTGTTCTTGGTGTTCTTGACGAAACTTGAAGATCTAAAAAATGGAATTATTTCACAGATGAAATCATGTAAGATTACTAGTTCATGCAAGATATCAACTAGTTAATACAATAAGCTTACGAGTTTTGAAGATCGGGGACGAAGATCGGGATGATACTTTAGAGGATTTGTGCCAAATGGAAGGGAGGAATGAACCAATGACCATCTGTTCACCATATAAGCAAGAGTTTACGGCCCACATGGAGTTTATGGCCATAAACTCCCATGTGTTGGCCGTGAACTCCTTGCAGGGGTGTTTAAGGTCATTTCCTTAAGCTATAACTTCAGTCGATAAACCCCGATACTTATTCCTTAAGTGTACAAGGCTCTGAACGCTCAAATATACTTCTAATTGTGCTAAAAGATAACAGAAATGAGTTTGACTTTTAAATGAAGTGTTTGACTATACTGGATGGAAAATTTCGGGTTGTCACACAGTTATATGTTGACAAATTTTATTTTATGGTGATAATATTATGTTTGCTAAATGATTTTAAAAATGAAAATTTTGGCTTGTATTTTTAGGATGTTTCAATCCAGGCATTGCAAAATTGCTTGCTCTAACACAACACAAAGATATTAGCCACCTTTTTTGCATCAGAAAACAAAATGAACTTCACAAACCTACCATATCAAGAGAAGTCATGAATGACCTTGTATACACTCTCACAACAGCTACTCCATGTTCCAACTATAAAATAGGAACAACCTTTCCAGCAGCAATCATCAGTTCCATTATAGGTGTCCCCCCTATTTTGAGATTTACAATTTTTAAATCACAAATCCAATTTGTCAAAAAGACATACATAACTAGCAATCTTATTTACTTCGAAAAAGTTAAAACAATATGCACATATTGCTTCTGAGTTCTAACTTCCCTTAAAATGTTAACATAGGCTAGGGTAAGATACCACTTATCAAAGGGCAAGAAGCAACACGAATCCCACTTTAATCATAAATACAACATGACTTCGATGTTTAATTGGAACATAGTTAGTGTCCTGAAAAGACAAAAACAAGTTACCATAATTTGTATCTTTCATATACTTTTCCTCTTATTTTGTTATCATTGCATTGAAGCCTAAAGGGTATTTAAGACATTTTGCTAGCATATGCATACACTATACCTGGCCTCATTGAGAACGAAAATAACCCTTTTTTTGTAGAGCCAACACTTCTCCTGCTGCTTTCTTTCCAGCTTCAATTCTTGTTCATTCTCATAATTCTTCCATTCGTTACTATTTCTTGCATTTAAAACACTGCTTTTTAGTTATGATGAAATTTTTTACAATATCAAGAATGGATGCAAAAATTTCTTATATCCAAATCAATAAATCAACAACGTGATACTTTTCCCCTAAAAACTTTTTTAATACATCATAATTCATTTTTGAACTCGATCTCTACACAAAATAAACACTAAAGTCACAAAATAATACAACTATAGAATTGACATATAATAATTTAAAGAAAATCTTTATAGTTTGTAGATTAATTTAAAAAGTGTATCGCATGGTAACAAAGTTGTTGTGACAAACCTTCTTTTTAGTTTGAGCTAGCTTCGGTCTTTTGTCTTTCTAGTTAAACAAAGAATACAAATTATTTGTTCAAAAAAATAATTAAATTAAATTCAAATAGTAAAAAGTATTAAAACGAATCATATATGAAGAAGCTATTTTTAGAAACCTTACCGCTATTGTAGCATTCTTAACATTTTTATCTTCAAAAAATCAACACAATGTCTGAAATTTAAATAATGAAAATAAATTATAACCCATGGTTACAAACAACAAAAAATTCAAATTAAAAAGTAAAAAAGAAAAAAGAATAAGGATTATGGTGAAGAGTGAATATTACTTACATGATTCCACTAGTATGATGATGAGCTCTACGAATTTTCCTTATACAATGAGGACACCAAATTGTCTCTCTTTCCTAAAATTATCTATCATTAATCTTAAATATCATAAGAATTTATAATGCTTCTATTTTCGCAACTTTATGCCTAAAATGTCCTGAAAATATGAACCTTATAATGTTGTGTGGCATGTGAAATCCTATTATTGTATATCGATTCATTAGTTGTTTAATTCCCTCCAACATAAAACAAGTGAGACAAATTACATAAAAACAATTTATTAAAAAAAGGATACATAATATACCTTCAAATAAAATTTTCCCACAATCAAGGCATGATCTGAAATGTAAAATCATGACATTTATTCATTTGAACCGCAAGGGTAAAATGGTCAAAAGTTTAAGGAATGTTGGTTAAACTACTCATGTATTGTTGGTGGGATAAACATGACATGAGGGCTTAGAGGCATATTCTGTTTGTGTTAAGTTTAGTAGCACAGTGCGGGAGTCATATTCTGTGTTAGCACCAGAAGATGAGGGCTTAGAGGCCTGAGCCACCAGCATCATCAACATTTAATGTGGACATCTGAGCAAGTGATTCTTCAGGAGCAGAAGATTTCTTGTTTTCCGCATTGTCGATGATCACATCTAATAAGTTCAGCAGCTGAAACACAGCAGATCAAACAGCCATTAGGGAAGAAGAAAAAAATACATTTAAGATTTTATCAAAAGAAACGAATGTGCAAATTCTACCTGCTTAAGATGTGCATTACTTCTCAAATAAATGGGTTCATTCAAGAGGCTTAACATCATTTTTATGGCCAAGAATGCACTTGACCATATGTTTCCATAACCACTTGACCAGTCAGAGTTGGATTCTCTAAAGCCGCCACTTGCCTGTATGCATTGCAGTTACAGGTAACAATATTAAAAGTTTCTCATTATGTTTCAAGTGGAAAAGTTGCAAGGGTAAATATTCCCTTTCTTCAACTTCACCTTACCAAAATTAGATTGATATATTTGTTAGATTTCATTATATATCCTTGTTCTATAGTATTTTTTGTATATGATCCAAAAGGAATAATTCTTTTTTTTTGGCCCGCTTTGCTAAAGAAAATGATGATAAGTCCATATCCTCTTTTGGTCTACACTTTTTCCTTTAATTGGTTTCCTATTCTTTTGAACGAAATAAAATAAGGGGAAAATAGAAGGAAGATACTCTATTCATTCTCTTGATATTGTGTCTGGAATGATAAACAATATTGTATCAGCAAATGAATCCAAGGTAAAAGTTCATTTTTGAGGTTATTTTTCTATTTTCTTTAGTGATTTTATATAAACAATTTATAAAGATAACAAAAGAAGCAAACTAACCTTATAATGGAAACTACCTAAAGGCCCATTGTTGATTTGGGAGATCAAAGGATTCACTAATTCCGAATTTGCCCCTGCAAGTGCAAGAGCTACCAACTTCCTCTGACCATTAGCTAGTTCACCGCTTAATGTTTGAGTCATGGAGGATACCGAATTGATTGTGTCATGTGAACAGTTAAAAGGGTAAAATAGTAAATAATGATTACAGAAAGAACAAAAATGAAGGTCGTGACTTTTTAGTTTTTACCCTCAAAGCAATTATTAGAGAAAAATGAGTTGACTCGGTTTGCTGAAGAGCTGCAGCTGTGTGTTCCAACATTCCCTTTTAAAATTATGCATCAACAGAACCCTCCATAAATGACTTATTTGATCAAAAAACCTAAAGATATTTTGAGAAATAAAATGTTGTTAAAGGAAGAGATAGATGTAGGATACAACACTGAACAAATGGATGGAAGTAGATAGAAGAAAAAAGTTAAAACATTCTGAGGAAATATTAAAACTCTTAGCTACTTATCCCACATCACATGATGTATTAAAAGTTTCATTTATCTTATGCTTAATACAAAGGAAATCTAGGGTGCAGCAAGAAAAAAGGCTTATTTTTTGTGATAACCTTCTTGGCTCACCATGAAATTTTTTACTAACGTTCTAAGAATTGTAGTAACTTTTTTTTTATAAAATTTGGGTGTATAAGCTTGAATTTGTTTTTTCTATCTAAATATAGTTTGAAATTTTTTAACAAGTGGGTATCCGGAACCGGAACCGGTTTCGGCTGTTCCGAGGGCACATGGGTATCGGTTTCAGAAGTGAAACGAGGAATTCCAAAATCAACAATTTGAATCAATTAAGTTAAAAAATGTTCATTTCACTAAACATATTTTATTATTAAACAAGAATTTTCTACCTTTGGCTCAAAATATAACTTCAAAACACCATTAGGCATCGTAAATGAGCACTTTCTGGTGTATATTATTCAACATTGTTCCCTGTAGTAATTTAGAATGATAAAAAAACCTAACAGTCTAATGATCTTTATTAAATTATATGTAAAATAAATATTTATATACCATCAACTTCAATGCCTTAGGGACGAAAGGGACTAGTCCAGTAGCAATTATTATATCCTTTGCAGTAATCGTGTTATCCTTTCCATATTTCACCTTTTGGGGACCTCGATTATCAGTTTGTTAAAAATATAATATGTTAGAACTATATTATATCAACAAGGGTATTTTAGTCAAACACGGGAAAGGATTACCAGAATAGAACCAAAAGTGGTGAATATGTCCACACCAAGTGCAGTTAGTGAATTGGTTAAATTGTTGCGAATATTTGAAGCAATATTGCTTGCATAATCAGCTATGCCTGTTTGTTGTACCCAGCACCTTGTTATATCCAGCACTTAACACCTATTAAACTGCAAGAGAGCCAAAGCATAAGCTTTATATGGCTATTTGTTTTACCATGATGAGGATGAAATTTTCACAGCTTTGCACAATTCATACTAATACATGTGTAATGCTAAAACAATGGAGAGAAATAGCAATTACCTGAAGAGAACAATGTGGGTCACATGGGACATCTTCTTCATCTGTCATGTTCCAGGTACTTGGTTAAAAAAAACTGATAGTCCAAAATCTATGTACCCTTGAATTGATTGGAAGAATCTTCATAATCCTACTACACACAAACAAATAGTCAATAATATGAGCTACCATATGTCTATTCTATCCACTTCCTTTTTCACTAAAGAAATCGGTGTGTAGGCATTTAAACAAATAGTTGGTGTGCAACTGAAAATTACCCAATTTAGAGAAAACACTTATATTAATTAGACCATACGATGTTGATAGAAAAGTTAAAACATAATAGAAATAAAGGCTCACATAATCAAAAATCGAAAATGAAATCACCTTTAAGGGAATAGTGGAGGCATAAGATGTTGATAGAAAAGATGAGTGAATGGGTGGATTGGGCAGAACTGTAAGATCTCTTGTGGTAGGGAGGTGATGAATGAATGACACGAGTCCTAGAAAATCTAGAGCACCGTTTGGTGATGAGGGAGCACAATAGCCCTTAAACAGAAACAAAATATTTTAGCTTCACTAATATACTACAAAAGTAAACAATAATAATAATAATTAAAGAAATCAACTTTCATTTAATAAAGTTTCACGATCATTCATGTCCAAGGTCTCAAACCATGGATCATGACCCCATTTTCTTTTAAATGTTTGATAATCGGTGTGGTGGTCGATATCCTCACAACCCCTTCACAACCTTCAAACACCAACTTATAACCTCACCTGCAAATAAAAAAAAAGATAAATAATAAGAATGGAGAATAAGGGTTGTGATACGTAAAATCTGAACATGCATATATAGTGCTTTCATGCTTATGTAGTAGTGGTGGTCGAACAGTGGTCATATCCTCACTAACCCTACCCACCTCAATTCAATGATGAATCATAACAAAGGAAAAAAGTCAATGATGCTTATGTTGTAGAGCGCACTCCTTTACGTTTTGGATGGTTCTTGAAAAAATCCCTAGAATCGTCCCTTCAATTTTGTGTGTGTGTGTTTGAGAGAGAGAGAGAGAGATAGAGAGAGAGATAGCGATAAGCCTGTGTATGTGTGAGAGTCGGCATATGTTGAATAGGGTTCTTGAAAAAAGAAGTAGAATCATCCTTTCAATCATTGCTTGCCTCTATTTCACGTATTTGGATTCTTTATATTGATCGTTATCATCGTCGTCGTGAGGCATTTAATCATGAAAGCAAGAGCAATTTTGCTATGAAGACGAAGGCCCTAGGGTTTTTTCTTGCTAATTGAAAGAGGGGGGGGGGGTTAATTTTTGGGATCCAACAGGCGGGTGAAATCCTGCTTAAAACGCCTGTTTCATTAAAAAATTATAAAGCGACACTTAGATGAAACACATTTATGAAAGGCGCCCTCCGCAAATTTTTTTCTTTTTTTATAGTAATATTAGGGCACGCACAAATGCGTGTCCTCTAGCCTTCAAATTTTTCAAAACTAACATTATTTCTTTGGGCACACACAAATGCATGTTCTCTATCAGCGGGTGTCATTGTTTGCGCATCATTAAAGGGTTGTTTTCTAGTAGTGTGTTTTAAGGGGGATAATACAGTTAAAACAAAAGGATTGTGTTTATATACAAATGATTTCAGACAGTTTCAAAACCTTTGGAATTGCTTCAAATAGAGATTTCACTACATTTTACAAATATATTTATATATCTGAACCCTTTTGTAACATGTCGAGCATAAGGGTGTTATACTTTCATACGATAAATTGCAAACGTTTTCAATACACAACAGAACATTACAAGTAAACTATAATTGGTATAGTTTGGGATTTCACTACACTACTTTGCTATATACAATTTACAGAACAAGAACAAGAACGATTATTCAATCCATAGTAGTTGTAGTTTGGGTTGTACTACTCCACTATATTAATACAAGTACACACTACTAAATAATTATTTAAATATAATTATTTTGCATTATAAGTACATTACTATAAGAATATTCATACATGTTCAAATACAAGAAAACATTAATACACTACACTTCACGTTAACTAGTTAACACAGGGTTATGAGGCACTACTTCACTAGTATCCACCAAGGTTCAAAACTAAATCCTATACAATATAACCAGAGTCTCGTGGAGGGAGAGTGTGAGATTTGTGTATAGATCTATACGGGACAGGCAATCCTGCACATGAGTTGCTTGCAACAGCTAGGCCGACAAGCCTAGGGTGACAAATGACATAACTTTCAGACGCCTGAAGAACGTCGTAGAGGTTACTAGGTCGTATCAACCATGGTTGTATCAAACTCACAATAATATAATTAACACATATGTTTACGGGATTAACACTACTTTAGTGATTTTGTTTTATTTAATAAAATTACAGTACTTTATGATACATTACTCTACACTACAACTGGGGGTGCCCATGCATTCATACAAGGTTTTCATACAAATACTACAATGATACACTACTTTACACTACAACTGGTGATATCCATACATTTATGCAAGGGTTTTCACACACATACGGTTACAATGCACTATTTCTAGTACCAAGTATACCAATACAGTATACATTTTTAAGGAACATACATGACTAAATTTCATTCACTATAGAAAATATTGGATTTTCTGAGAAACATACTAGCATTTTCAAAGTACAAAGGTGAGTTTTCCATCACTAAAACATACTTATGAACTCACCAACTTAAATGTTGATACACTTTCAAAATCACTTGTGTTCTCAAGGAATCAGTAGACATGTATACACGCAAGATTTTGAAAAGACAAAGCCTTATAGAGTCCCGTCTTTTATACTTTTGTTACACTTTTGTTGTCATACAACTAGGTTATGAACAAATGTAAATAAAATATTTTATTAATTTAATGGTTGTGTTTGATTTGATTACTGTTATAAAATTGTTTTGATACTGTACATGACGTCCTCCACCCCCGAACGTTTTCGCCATTCCGGTTTGGGGTGTGATAGATTGGTATGAGAGCATTGTTTATAGTGAACTATGTATATCAAACCTTACAAGATATACAACTATAAATACTATAGGGCCAAAGAGCTCTGAACGAAAAGAATACTTTTAAAAATATAAGTATTTTACAAGAAGTATACAAATATGCATACACACTAGAATCAGTATCACAGTAAGAACTACATAAAAGTATTGAAGATAAGTTGGACACTAGGTTTAAACCTAGATAGTTATGTAATCATATATGGGATAAATATAACCTGATCAACTATATTTATCTAAGATATAACCAAAATATGTTTAGGAGTGACTGTGGTGTTAAAACAAGTTTAAAACTTACCCATATTATATACAAAGAGAAGCACTAGAACCAAACATAAAAATTAAAAATACTATAGGACTATTTTATGGCGCTATCACACTACATAGCTTCAATTCACGTATTACTAATTTTCACCATTGAATGTCTGTGATTATTTGCTTATTTTAGTAAACTTCTATTGTATATCGCTGATGGTACACTATAGAACTCAGGTTATGATACGATTAGGACTAAGATATATCTTGTTCAAAAATACCTAGATCTTGACCACTTTAGAGGACTTATTGTCATTTCCTCTTGAATGTTTTTAGAAAAAGATGCCTCTGAAGAAGTCCAACAGAAGGAAAACCAATCTACCACCGCCACCACCTCATCAATACGATCCTACTATATTCCAAGCAGCAGTACAGTCGTCGTGGATGCTGCAATGTCACAAATTAATGCAAGTGGCACAAGCAGGGCGGGCAGTGGTGCCAACCCTTCCAATCATGGAGATAGTCAAGGAAAATCGAAGGAGTGTTCCTACAAGGACTTCATGAACACCAAACCTCGGTATTTCGATGGTACTGGAGGTGTCATTTCCCTAACTCGTTGGTTCGAAAAGACCGAATCAATCTTCGAAATATATGCCTGCCCCGAGATGAGCAAAGTAAAGTTTGCATTATGCACCTTCACTGATAGAGCACTAACTTGGTGGAACAGCCAAGTCAAATCCATAACTCTTCCGGTAGCCAATGAATGCCATGAGTTGGGATGATCTCAAAGAGATGATGCTGGCTGAATACTGCCTGTGTGGCGGGATGCAAAAACTGGAGAAAGAGCTTTGGAATCAGAAGATGAAGGGTTTCAACGTTGCTGCTTACACTGCTAGGTTCAGTGATGTGGCTCTTCTATGTCCCGAGTTGGTCACTCTGGAGAGCAAGAAAATTGAAAGATACATATGGGGATTGACACCCCCAACTCAGGGGAATGTATTAGTTGCTAAACCCCTCACATTTGACATTGCCAAGCGTTTGGAACAGGCCTTAGTGGATCACGGGGATAGCCACAACCCCGTAGCAGCCGCCCCAAAACCATAGAAATAAGGCAGTGGGAAGAAAAAGCTCAGGAACAAATGCAAGGTTTAATCTTCGCAAGAGCCCTCCAAGAAACAACAAACAATGGCAATCCATGATGCTACCAATCCTGTTGCTGTTCCAACTATTCAAGCACCTCCCAGCAGATACGCTGGAACCCTCCCTAGGTGCGATAAATGTAACTTTCATTATCATGGACCTTGTCAGGAGTTGCAATGCACTAACTGTAACAAGAAGGGGCATACGACCCGCTTCTATAAGACACCTACACAATCAAATGCCCAGACCTCCAAAGCTGGAGTAGGGCAAGCCTCTTATGGGTGTGGTGAGACCGTGCACTACAAGAGAAATTGCCCTAAAGCAACGACTGTTGGCAAGACATGGAAAGTGCTAGCAATGGGCCAGGAGGAGGGAGTCGTTGATCCCATCGTAGTTACGGGTACGTTCCTCCTCTAAAACTCTTATGCATGCATTCTCTTTGATAGTGGTGCGGAGAGGAGTTTTGTTAGTCACAAATTCAAGCATTTACTCAATCATAAATCCCGACCTCTAACCGAAACATTTACCGTCGAGATGGCTAACGGAAAGAAAGAGAACACCAACGATATATTCATAGGTTGTACCCTCACTCTAAACGATTGTTCCTTCCCCATCGATCTTATGTCAGTTTCCATAAAAAGTTTCGATGTCATCATCGGTATGGACTGGATAAGCCTTCATGGTGCGGATATTTTTAGTTTCGAAAAGCTATTCGCCTCAATCTGCCAAATGGCGAAGCCCCTGAAAACTCATCTCAAAGCTCTGTGTCATTTTGTGTGTTAAAGCCCAAAAATACCTGCAAAAGGAGTTCCATGAATTCCTAGCCCATGTCGTTAACGAAAAGCAAGAAGTTAAAGACCTCAAGAGCATCCCCAAAGTCTGTAACTTTCCTGAAATCTTCCCCGAAGATCTTCCAGGAATTCTCGTTGAGCGCCAAGTCGAGTTACGAATCTACTTGATTCCCAGAGCTACCCACGTAGTGAAATCCCCTTATCGTCTAGCGCCGATTGAAGTGCAGGAGTTATACAGCTAGCTGAACGAACTGCTCAACAAGGGATTCATCAGGCCAATCTTCTCACCCTAGGGATCACTGGTTTTATTTGTGAAGAAAAAGGATGGATCCTTCCGGATGTGTATAGACTATCGCGACCTAAACATGCCCACTATTAAGAATCGCTACTGTGACAACCCGAAATTTCTATCTGGTAAAGCCAATCAATCCAATCAAATGGCAGACTTGTTTCTGCTATCTTTTAGTATTGTTAAGGGCCTGTTTGAGTATTTTAAGCCTAGTACATTCACGGATTGTGTGTAGGGATGAGTTAGCTAAAGTTCATTAAGTTGCAATCGAGCC
The DNA here is from genome assembly GCF_052625555.1 of Lactuca saligna. Classification (NCBI taxonomy): domain Eukaryota; kingdom Viridiplantae; phylum Streptophyta; class Magnoliopsida; order Asterales; family Asteraceae; genus Lactuca; species Lactuca saligna. Next base: position 102,751,079 of record NC_136423.1, read on the forward strand.
GAAAACTCCATCACAAGGAGTTTATGGCCGCAAACTAGAGTTTACGGTCGTAAACTGTGACAACTTGATTTTTTTTTGCTTTAAAAGCTCAGTTAGTCAACTCAACTGAGTGTCAGACTTATTGGTAATGAGTTCTAGCCTGGTTAAAGGTCATTCTAAGGAGTTTAGCCTAGTAAACTTAAGGAATAAGTGTTAGAATGTACCTGTAACATACACGTTATGAAATTGTGTATTGTTATTATTAAAAGTGAATAAAATTGAGTATTGAGTTCTAACAGTTAGTTTTTACTAGAAATGAAGTAAAACTATGTTTAGAATCACTCATAAAATATTGGAAGTCTTATGAGATTCCAATTAATAGCCAAATAATGAAAATTTAGCGAAAATATAAAATTTCAAATAAGTAAAATTTTATTATTTGATGTTGTAGAGAATCTCGTTAGAAACATGTAGGCAAAAACCTCATCGAAATCCGAGTTATAACGAAGAAGTTATGACCAATCGAAGATTCGCGACAAAACCGACACGGAACCGAATGACGTAAAAAGTGAGTTTTTGATAAACTACTTTTTAGCCTTAGTGATCTAAATGAAATTCGTAGTATTCGTTAAACCGAGAAGTTCGATAAAAAGAACGACAAAATCTGACTTCATATGACAAAGTTATGATTTTTCGAAGTTTCAACTTAACAGTAGACAGCTAAAAACTCGAATTTTAGATCGAGCGATATTTGACCGATACATCCTAAATCAGAATCAAAGGTCTTGTCATTTATAGTATAACGGTAAAAAGTCTGACGAAAACGGATGTCGGATGAAGAAGTTATGAATTTTTAACGGATTCTCTTGTCCCGGTCTGTTAAAAATAATAATATTAAAAATAAAGTCAAAATTAGTCAACGAAGTCTAAACGAAAGTTGTATATCATAGTTTTAGCTACGCATGCATATAAAGAACATCAAAAACGGAGCTCGTATGCGAAAGTTATGGATTTTAGAAGTTCGAGGCTCAATTTCCGAGAAATCTCGCATGAATAGTAGCGTACATGTCACCTCGCACGAAGCAGGTGCGTCACCGAATTCATGGCAAAATTCGGATCCGATGCGTGTTCTCCATATGTCTCGGTCTCGCATGGCTAGCCTCGTGGCCTCGCCTCGCAGCGCCACCTGCCCCTACGCATGTCTGAGCCTCGCTTCGCCACAGCCGCCCCCCTCTCGCATGCGAGCCACGTGCTTCGTTTCGCATGAGCCACGTCTCCCCTACGGATCCGAGCTTCATAGCTACGACGTGGAGCTTCCTCAGCCAAGCAGTCCTCGGTCTCGCACCCTATAAAAGGGACACCTGCGTGACTTGCCAACTAACTTTGAATTTTTGACACTTTTCACCCCTTTTTCCATATTTTCTTCATTTTGACTTTCCCAGAAGCCCCGGTATCAGTTTTAGCACCCGAAACACATCCCGAAGCTCCCAAGAAGCCCGAAAATTTTATCTTTTCGTTTTTGAAGCCCTACCTTCGCAGAGACCGGTTTTCAATTAAGCTCCCGGTTTTCAACATAGAAAGTCATATTTAAAGCCAAAGTGTTGTCCAAATTACTATTTTAACCCCTAGTTAATTTAAGGTGAGTTAACAATTGTATGTTATGTGTTATATGTGCTATGTGTTTTTCAATGTTATTATTCTGAGTTATTTTCCCGTGTTATTTTTATTCGCTATTTTTAATAGCAAAGTTATACCTTTGACCATGTGATCAGTGAAAGGACTTAGATTCACGGTGGTACTGGTATGTAGTGTGACAACTGTCAATTCAGGTCATTCTCAGACTCATGCATCTTTATAAAAACCATTCATGCACAACATGCCATGGCCTAGTAGTATAAATTAGGTCAAAATCTTGCGTAAACTAGGATCCAACTAAGGTCTAGGACTAATATACTCGACACTTACGATTCTAGTAAGTTGCTTACCTATAATAGGAAATGCCAATGCTATAATTAGAATGAAACTTCAAGCTTTGTTATAATTGAAAAAGGGTTTAAAACCCTAAAAATAAATTAAAATATTCTAATTATACTTCATTATGATGATGAATATCAAACAATATTCCAAAAACCCTAAAAAGCCAAAAATCCAAATTTATAAATCATAAAGCTTGAAAACTTTATAAAATTCGGCTATAAACTTCCTAATATCAAATTTTTATTAATCAAATTATGTATTATACCAATGAAATAGAAATATAAATTATCATACATTAATCATAATTTATTAGTTAAAAACAAGATTTTTAAATAAATCAAAAATTGCTTAAAGAATCACTTTTATAAAAATTAGATTTTTATAAAAATTAAGGAGGGATTTTTTATAAAATTTGAATTGAGGAGAGAGGAGGCTTTAATGCCTCAAAAATCTGGCCATCTCCCCTCTCCCCATGCTCCCTCTTCCCAAAAACATTAATCATTAACTCATTTCCTACACTTTACCTCTTCTCTCTTCACTCTCTCACACTCCACCCTCCTAACACACACAATGCACTATTTCTAGTACCAAGTATACCAATACAGTATACATTTTTAAGGAACATACATGACTAAATTTCATTCACTATAGAAAATATTGGATTTTCTGAGAAACATACTAGCATTTTCAAAGTACAAAGGTGAGTTTTCCATCACTAAAACATACTTATGAACTCACCAACTTAAATGTTGATACACTTTCAAAATCACTTGTGTTCTCAAGGAATCAGTAGACATGTATACACGCAAGATTTTGAAAAGACAAAGCCTTATAGAGTCCCGTCTTTTATACTTTTGTTACACTTTTGTTGTCATACAACTAGGTTATGAACAAATGTAAATAAAATATTTTATTAATTTAATGGTTGTGTTTGATTTGATTACTGTTATAAAATTGTTTTGATACTGTACATGACGTCCTCCACCCCCGAACGTTTTCGCCATTCCGGTTTGGGGTGTGATAGATTGGTATGAGAGCATTGTTTATAGTGAACTATGTATATCAAACCTTACAAGATATACAACTATAAATACTATAGGGCCAAAGAGCTCTGAACGAAAAGAATACTTTTAAAAATATAAGTATTTTACAAGAAGTATACAAATATGCATACACACTAGAATCAGTATCACAGTAAGAACTACATAAAAGTATTGAAGATAAGTTGGACACTAGGTTTAAACCTAGATAGTTATGTAATCATATATGGGATAAATATAACCTGATCAACTATATTTATCTAAGATATAACCAAAATATGTTTAGGAGTGACTGTGGTGTTAAAACAAGTTTAAAACTTACCCATATTATATACAAAGAGAAGCACTAGAACCAAACATAAAAATTAAAAATACTATAGGACTATTTTATGGCGCTATCACACTACATAGCTTCAATTCACGTATTACTAATTTTCACCATTGAATGTCTGTGATTATTTGCTTATTTTAGTAAACTTCTATTGTATATCGCTGATGGTACACTATAGAACTCAGGTTATGATACGATTAGGACTAAGATATATCTTGTTCAAAAATACCTAGATCTTGACCACTTTAGAGGACTTATTGTCATTTCCTCTTGAATGTTTTTAGAAAAAGATGCCTCTGAAGAAGTCCAACAGAAGGAAAACCAATCTACCACCGCCACCACCTCATCAATACGATCCTACTATATTCCAAGCAGCAGTACAGTCGTCGTGGATGCTGCAATGTCACAAATTAATGCAAGTGGCACAAGCAGGGCGGGCAGTGGTGCCAACCCTTCCAATCATGGAGATAGTCAAGGAAAATCGAAGGAGTGTTCCTACAAGGACTTCATGAACACCAAACCTCGGTATTTCGATGGTACTGGAGGTGTCATTTCCCTAACTCGTTGGTTCGAAAAGACCGAATCAATCTTCGAAATATATGCCTGCCCCGAGATGAGCAAAGTAAAGTTTGCATTATGCACCTTCACTGATAGAGCACTAACTTGGTGGAACAGCCAAGTCAAATCCATAACTCTTCCGGTAGCCAATGAATGCCATGAGTTGGGATGATCTCAAAGAGATGATGCTGGCTGAATACTGCCTGTGTGGCGGGATGCAAAAACTGGAGAAAGAGCTTTGGAATCAGAAGATGAAGGGTTTCAACGTTGCTGCTTACACTGCTAGGTTCAGTGATGTGGCTCTTCTATGTCCCGAGTTGGTCACTCTGGAGAGCAAGAAAATTGAAAGATACATATGGGGATTGACACCCCCAACTCAGGGGAATGTATTAGTTGCTAAACCCCTCACATTTGACATTGCCAAGCGTTTGGAACAGGCCTTAGTGGATCACGGGGATAGCCACAACCCCGTAGCAGCCGCCCCAAAACCATAGAAATAAGGCAGTGGGAAGAAAAAGCTCAGGAACAAATGCAAGGTTTAATCTTCGCAAGAGCCCTCCAAGAAACAACAAACAATGGCAATCCATGATGCTACCAATCCTGTTGCTGTTCCAACTATTCAAGCACCTCCCAGCAGATACGCTGGAACCCTCCCTAGGTGCGATAAATGTAACTTTCATTATCATGGACCTTGTCAGGAGTTGCAATGCACTAACTGTAACAAGAAGGGGCATACGACCCGCTTCTATAAGACACCTACACAATCAAATGCCCAGACCTCCAAAGCTGGAGTAGGGCAAGCCTCTTATGGGTGTGGTGAGACCGTGCACTACAAGAGAAATTGCCCTAAAGCAACGACTGTTGGCAAGACATGGAAAGTGCTAGCAATGGGCCAGGAGGAGGGAGTCGTTGATCCCATCGTAGTTACGGGTACGTTCCTCCTCTAAAACTCTTATGCATGCATTCTCTTTGATAGTGGTGCGGAGAGGAGTTTTGTTAGTCACAAATTCAAGCATTTACTCAATCATAAATCCCGACCTCTAACCGAAACATTTACCGTCGAGATGGCTAACGGAAAGAAAGAGAACACCAACGATATATTCATAGGTTGTACCCTCACTCTAAACGATTGTTCCTTCCCCATCGATCTTATGTCAGTTTCCATAAAAAGTTTCGATGTCATCATCGGTATGGACTGGATAAGCCTTCATGGTGCGGATATTCTTAGTTTCGAAAAGCTATTCGCCTCAATCTGCCAAATGGCGAAGCCCCTGAAAACTCATCTCAAAGCTCTGTGTCATTTTGTGTGTTAAAGCCCAAAAATACCTGCAAAAGGAGTTCCATGAATTCCTAGCCCATGTCGTTAACGAAAAGCAAGAAGTTAAAGACCTCAAGAGCATCCCCAAAGTCTGTAACTTTCCTGAAATCTTCCCCGAAGATCTTCCAGGAATTCTCGTTGAGCGCCAAGTCGAGTTACGAATCTACTTGATTCCCAGAGCTACCCACGTAGTGAAATCCCCTTATCGTCTAGCGCCGATTGAAGTGCAGGAGTTATACAGCTAGCTGAACGAACTGCTCAACAAGGGATTCATCAGGCCAATCTTCTCACCCTAGGGATCACTGGTTTTATTTGTGAAGAAAAAGGATGGATCCTTCCGGATGTGTATAGACTATCGCGACCTAAACATGCCCACTATTAAGAATCGCTACTGTGACAACCCGAAATTTCTATCTGGTAAAGCCAATCAATCCAATCAAATGGCAGACTTGTTTCTGCTATCTTTTAGTATTGTTAAGGGCCTGTTTGAGTATTTTAAGCCTAGTACATTCACGGATTGTGTGTAGGGATGAGTTAGCTAAAGTTCATTAAGTTGCAATCGAGCCGAAAACTCCATCACAAGGAGTTTATGGCCGCAAACTAGAGTTTACGGTCGTAAACTGTGACAACTTGATTTTTTTTTGCTTTAAAAGCTCAGTTAGTCAACTCAACTGAGTGTCAGACTTATTGGTAATGAGTTCTAGCCTGGTTAAAGGTCATTCTAAGGAGTTTAGCCTAGTAAACTTAAGGAATAAGTGTTAGAATGTACCTGTAACATACACGTTATGAAATTGTGTATTGTTATTATTAAAAGTGAATAAAATTGAGTATTGAGTTCTAACAGTTAGTTTTTACTAGAAATGAAGTAAAACTATGTTTAGAATCACTCATAAAATATTGGAAGTCTTATGAGATTCCAATTAATAGCCAAATAATGAAAATTTAGCGAAAATATAAAATTTCAAATAAGTAAAATTTTATTATTTGATGTTGTAGAGAATCTCGTTAGAAACATGTAGGCAAAAACCTCATCGAAATCCGAGTTATAACGAAGAAGTTATGACCAATCGAAGATTCGCGACAAAACCGACACGGAACCGAATGACGTAAAAAGTGAGTTTTTGATAAACTACTTTTTAGCCTTAGTGATCTAAATGAAATTCGTAGTATTCGTTAAACCGAGAAGTTCGATAAAAAGAACGACAAAATCTGACTTCATATGACAAAGTTATGATTTTTCGAAGTTTCAACTTAACAGTAGACAGCTAAAAACTCGAATTTTAGATCGAGCGATATTTGACCGATACATCCTAAATCAGAATCAAAGGTCTTGTCATTTATAGTATAACGGTAAAAAGTCTGACGAAAACGGATGTCGGATGAAGAAGTTATGAATTTTTAACGGATTCTCTTGTCCCGGTCTGTTAAAAATAATAATATTAAAAATAAAGTCAAAATTAGTCAACGAAGTCTAAACGAAAGTTGTATATCATAGTTTTAGCTACGCATGCATATAAAGAACATCAAAAACGGAGCTCGTATGCGAAAGTTATGGATTTTAGAAGTTCGAGGCTCAATTTCCGAGAAATCTCGCATGAATAGTAGCGTACATGTCACCTCGCACGAAGCAGGTGCGTCACCGAATTCGTGGCAAAGTTCGGATCCGATGCGTGTTCTCCATATGTCTCGGTCTCGCATGGCTAGCCTCGTGGCCTCGCCTCGCAGCGCCACCTGCCCCTACGCATGTCTGAGCCTCGCTTCGCCACAGCCGCCCCCCTCTCGCATGCGAGCCACGTGCTTCGTTTCGCATGAGCCACGTCTCCCCTACGGATCCGAGCTTCATAGCTACGACGTGGAGCTTCCTCAGCCAAGCAGTCCTCGGTCTCGCACCCTATAAAAGGGACACCTGCGTGACTTGCCAACTAACTTTGAATTTTTGACACTTTTCACCCCTTTTTCCATATTTTCTTCATTTTGACTTTCCCAGAAGCCCCGGTATCAGTTTTAGCACCCGAAACACATCCCGAAGCTCCCAAGAAGCCCGAAAATTTTATCTTTTCGTTTTTGAAGCCCTACCTTCGCAGAGACCGGTTTTCAATTAAGCTCCCGGTTTTCAACATAGAAAGTCATATTTAAAGCCAAAGTGTTGTCCAAATTACTATTTTAACCCCTAGTTAATTTAAGGTGAGTTAACAATTGTATGTTATGTGTTATATGTGCTATGTGTTTTTCAATGTTATTATTCTGAGTTATTTTCCCGTGTTATTTTTATTCGCTATTTTTAATAGCAAAGTTATACCTTTGACCATGTGATCAGTGAAAGGACTTAGATTCACGGTGGTACTGGTATGTAGTGTGACAACTGTCAATTCAGGTCATTCTCAGACTCATGCATCTTTATAAAAACCATTCATGCACAACATGCCATGGCCTAGTAGTATAAATTAGGTCAAAATCTTGCGTAAACTAGGATCCAACTAAGGTCTAGGACTAATATACTCGACACTTACGATTCTAGTAAGTTGCTTACCTATAATAGGAAATGCCAATGCTATAATTAGAATGAAACTTCAAGCTTTGTTATAATTGAAAAAGGGTTTAAAACCCTAAAAATAAATTAAAATATTCTAATTATACTTCATTATGATGATGAATATCAAACAATATTCCAAAAACCCTAAAAAGCCAAAAATCCAAATTTATAAATCATAAAGCTTGAAAACTTTATAAAATTCGGCTATAAACTTCCTAATATCAAATTTTTATTAATCAAATTATGTATTATACCAATGAAATAGAAATATAAATTATCATACATTAATCATAATTTATTAGTTAAAAACAAGATTTTTAAATAAATCAAAAATTGCTTAAAGAATCACTTTTATAAAAATTAGATTTTTATAAAAATTAAGGAGGGATTTTTTATAAAATTTGAATTGAGGAGAGAGGAGGCTTTAATGCCTCAAAAATCTGGCCATCTCCCCTCTCCCCATGCTCCCTCTTCCCAAAAACTTTAATCATTAACTCATTTCCTACACTTTACCTCTTCTCTCTTCACTCTCTCACACTCCACCCTCCTAACACACACAAACTCTCTTCCTCTCTCTCTCTAACTCACAAAATTTCTCTCATTCCTCTGCCAAATTTCGAGATTTTGAAGACCTTGAAGTGTTCTTACTTCCCTCAAGATCATAACCAAGGTAAACAACATCATCTTCTTCCATAGTTTCATGATTCTACTTCCTTTTCTTCTTAGCTTTCTCTTCTTTTCGGATTCTATGCCTTTCCATGGCTAGAAATCTTTATTTTTCACTAGTGTTTTGTAGATTCTCACCATAACATAATGCATGTGTTTGAAATGGTGAAAATCAAGGATCAAACCCATGCAAGGAGTGAAAATGATGCACATATGTTCATGTGACTTCAAAAACAAGTATTACATCTTCTTCTCCATCTCTTTTGTGTTCTTGCATGATCAAAAAGCATTTAAACCATTTCTTGTACATCTTGGATGCTCATTCATTCATGCATGTGCTAGAAATCGGACCTTATCAAAGGCATGCATGATGTTCTTGTCAAAATGTCCTAAGGATGCACTCAAAGCAAACATGCAATCTGCCAGATTACTTTATTCAGATTTGAACGACCATATCTTGGTCATTTCGTAACCAAATCATGATATTCTTTTTGTATTGGATAATTCCATGAGTTAACTTTCAAACCCAACTGGTCTCACTGTAAAATATTAAATATCCGATTTTTGGAAATTTTTACAAAATGGTTGCGCAAATAAATCTTTTTCTGTGATCACCATTTTTGCCTTGCATGATCAATGGCCTTAAACCCAACCATAAATCTAGGGAAACATAATTTATAAACTTAACATATCCAGTGAATGATGGCTGAAATTTCGTGGCTTAAAACCCTACTGAATCTGCTTACATAAATTCATGAACTCCAGCCACATTTATATCTCATGCATCATTGCATGCAACATTTATTAATTTGTTTGGGTTCAATACCCTTATTTCCCTTCTGATTAAATTTTGAACATTTTTCCTTTTGAAAGCCCTCACATGCATGTGATAATCTGTAAAATACCAAAAGCTTTTATTATTTCTTTGATTTATTTAAATTATTGCTAGAAACCAAGGGCATAAATCACATAAAATACTTCCAGAGGTCAATAAATACATAACAAATTCATGGATGACCCTTATGATGGATAATGACCCCTCACTAAATTTCATTAATTGTTGTTGTTGTTTGGTATGATTTCCGATTTTCTTTTTGTTAGGATATAATAAATCACAAAACCACTTTAGAGAGTGTGAAAATTTTATCTAACAATTTTCTGATACCTCACCTGTGATGGATGACTCAGAAAAATAATTTCAAAATTTTTCATCATGCCTTGCTATTTTTCCCAATTTTTGGTAATTATAATGGTTTAAAAATAGGAAAAATAGTTCTGATTATCCAAAATTCATGAAAATTTACCAGAACATCATGTTGTACAATAGGAGGTTACATAAAAATTTTGAGGATTTTCCTCCTCTATAAACTATTTTTCTCTTAATTTCTAAAGTTAATTACACTTAAATTCACATAAATACCCAAAACATTGTTAATCAAGTAACTGCAGGACTTAATGCTAACCAAGGAAGTAGTGGAGGAAACCGGGGAAACAATGAAATAGAATGCAACTACAAGTCCTTTATGGCCTGTAAACCTAAGGAGTTCCATGGAAAGGAAGGTGCGGTCGGGTTGCTGAAATGGATTGACAGTATGGAGTCGGTCCTTCACATTAGCAAATGCCTCGAGCGCAACAAAGTTGAGTATGCAACTTGCCTACTCCAAGATAGGGAATTAACCTGGTGGAATACTCCAGTGCAAACCCGAGGCCGTACAGCGGCGTATCAGCTAACTTGGGAAGACCTAAAGAAGCTGCTGATAGAGGAGTATTGTCCCAAGGATGAACTTCAGAAGCTTGAATCTGAATTCTGGAACCATTCTATGGTTGGAACACAAATAGAGAAGTACACAGTCCGATTTCATGAATTAGCAAAAATGGTACCTCACATGGTTACTCGTGAGGAGAAACGGATAGATCGTTACATCTGGGGTCTGGCACCAGAGATTCGGGGAATGGTTACCTCAGCAAACCCAACTACTATTCAGAGTGCAGTAAGTCTAGCAAATCGACTAACCAATGATGTGATAAGGATGGGAGCATCGACAAAGGAAAGCTCTAGTAGCAAGAGGAAGCCAGCAGATCAGGGAGAGAAGAAGTATGGAGGCAAGTCAGGGAGGAAGCAGAAAGTCTCAAGAAACTTTATGGTAAGAGCCCAGGAGCAAGAACCAGTGAAAACTCATGAACAGGGAGTCATGGAAGTGCAGGAGAGAAAGCAGTACTCAGGACCGCTTCCGAAGTGCAATAAGTGTAACTTTCATCACAAGGGAGCTTGCCCAGTGTGCCAAAACTGTAAACAAACAGGCCATTACTCAAAGTATTGTAAGCTGAATAAGGAGGAAAAAGGACATGTTACGAGTGTGGGAGTACTGATCATCTCCGTAGAGCATGTCCCAAACTGAACAATGGACCTGGTAACAATGGACAAGGCTAAGCCAGACAAAACTTCCAAGGAAATCAAGTTGGACGGCCAAGAGGTGTAGCCTTTGTGATTGGTGCAGAAGAAGCTCGTCAAAACCCTAAAGTGATAACAGGTACGTTTCTCCTGAACAACCATTTTGCATCAGTAATATTCGATGCGGGAGCAAATAGGAGTTTTGTTTCTTTAGCATTTAGACCGTTAATTGGCTTGAAATCGAGAAAGATGAGGAATGCTTATATTATTGAACTTGCTAATGGGTATGAAATTAGGACAAATGATATAATTCCTGGTTGTACTCCGAATTTAGCTGATAAACTCTTTAGCATTGACCTAATTCCTATAGAGCTAGGTAGTTTTGATGTGATAGTAGGGATGGATTGGTTATCCAAAAATAGAGCGGACATTGGTTGTTACGAGAAAGTCATTAGAGTGCTTCTCCCTAATGGAGAAACCCTTATCATACACGGTGAGAAGCCAGGAAGAAGTTTAAACATAGTATCAAGCATGAAGATTCACAAGTACCTGAAGAAGAATTGTATTGCATTCATGGCCCACGTGCTAGAAAGAGAACCTGAAGCTAAGCAACTCAAGGAGATTCCAGTGGTTCAAAACTATTCCGAAGTATTTCCGGAGGAATTGCCCGGTCTACCCCCTTACAGACAGGTCGAATTTTGGATAGACTTAATTCCCGGAGCGGTACCGGTAGCAAAAGCACCATATCGCCTTGCACCATTTATATCGATCACAAAAGCCTTCAGCATATCCTAGATCAGAAAATGTTAAACATGCAGCAGAGGAGATGGGTAGAGTTGTTTAGTAATTATGATTGTGAGATACGATATCACCCAGGAAAGGCTAACGTAGTAGTCGACGCTCTTAGTAGGAAAGAAAGAGTGAAACCTTCCCGTGTGAGAGCTTTGGGAATGGTAATTCATACAAGCTTGAAATCTCAAATCATTGATGCCCAGGAGAAAGCGTTATTCAAAGAAAATCTTCCAGGCGAGACCTTACATGGTTTGGAAGAGAGATTTGAAACCAAACCTGATGGAGTTCGTTATTTTAAGGACAGAGTCTTGATTCCAAGGGTTAACAATCTGAGAGACATCGTACTAGAGGAGTCTCATCGATCTAAATACTCGATCCACCCTGGAGCGGATAAGATGTACAAGGATCTGAAAGAGTACTATTGGTGGCCTGGAATGAAAAAGGATATTGCCTTGTATGTCGAGAAGTGTTTGACATGCTCAATAGTCAAAGCTAAACATCAAAAACCATCCGGGTTGTTGCAACAGCCTGAAATTCCCCAATGGAAATGGGAGCAAATATCTATGGATTTCGTTACCAAACTTCCTAGAACTGCTAAAGGTCACGACTCAATTTGGGTCATAGTGGATCGACTGACGAAATCTACTCATTTTCTCCCCATTTGGGAAGATTTCAAGATGGAAAAATTGGCCCAAATCTACATCGACAAAATTGTTTCTCTGCATGGTGTACCCCTATCTATCATTTCTGATAGAGATAGTCGTTTTACATCACGATTTTGGTGGATGTTACAGAAGGCACTAGGAACCAAGATAGATTTTAGCACAACTTACCACCCTCAGACAGATGGGCAGACAGAGAGAACAATTCAAACATTGGAAGACATGCTACGAGCGTGTGTCATTGAGTTCAAAGGAAATTGGGATACTCATTTGCATCTAGTTGAGTTCTCCTACAATAACAGTTACCACACGAGTATCCGATGTGCTCCATATGAAGCATTGTATGGATGCAAGTGTTGTTCGCCCTTATGCTGGACAGAAATTGGAGACAGACAGTTGACTAGACTCGAACTTATCCAGGAAACATCTGACAAGATTGCTATCATCAAGGATAGGCTTAAAGCTGCTAGAGATCGTCAGAAAAGTTATGCGGATAATCGTCGAAAACCATTAGAATTCCAAGTAGGAGACAAGGTACTTTTAAAAGTGTCTCCTTGGAAAGGGCTTGTACATTTTGGTAAGAAAGGAAAACTAAGCCCGAGATATGTTGGACCCTTTGAAATCATTGAAAGGATTGGTCCGGTAGCTTATAAACTCCAGTTGCCCCTAGAGTTAAGTGCCATTCATGACACATTCCACGTCTCCAACCTTAAGAAATGTCTAGCCGACGAAACATTGATAGTACCCCAGGAGGAAATTAAGATCAATGATAAGCTAAACTTCGTTGAGGATCCGATAGAAATCCTTGGCAAGGAGGTAAAACAACTTAAGCGGAGTAAGATCCCGATTGTGAAAGTTTGATGGAACTCAAAATGCGGGCCGGAGTACACCTGGGAGCGCGAGGACTTCATAAAGGAAAAGTATCCACAACTTTTCCCTTGCGACGACAAACAATGACATAGAATGAATTTCGGGACGAAATTCTTTTTAAGTGGGAGATAGTGTGACAACTGTCAATTCAGGTCATTCTCGGACTCAAGCTTTGTTATAATTGAAAAAGGGTATAAAACCCAAAAAATAAATAAAATATTCTAATTATACTTCATTATGATGATGAATATCAAACAATATTCCAAAAACCCTAAAGAGCCAAAAATCCAAATTTATAAATCATAAAACTTATAAACTTTATAAAATTCGGCTATAAACTTCCTAATATCAAATTTTTATTAATCAAATTATGGATTATACCAATGAAATAGAAATATAAATTATCATACATTAATCATAATTTATTAGTTAAAAACAAGATTTTTAAATAAATCAAAAATTGCTTAAAGAATCACTTTTATAAAAATTAGATTTTTATAAAAATTAAGGAGGGGTTTTTTATAAAATTTGAATTGAGGAGAGAGGAGGCATTAATGCCTCAAAAATCTGGCCATCTCCCCTCTCCCCATGCTCCCTCTTCCCAAAAACTTTAATCATTAACTCATTTCCTACACTCTACCTCTTCTCTCTTCACTCTCTCACACTCCACCCTCCTAACACACACAACCTCTCTTCCTCTCTCTCTCTAACTCACGAAATTTCTCTCATTCCTCTGCCAAATTTCGAGATTTTGAAGACCTTGAAGTGTTCTTACTTCCCTCAAGATCATAACCAAGGTAAACAACATCATCTTCTTCCATAGTTTCATGATTCTACTTCCTTTTCTTCTTAGATTTCTCTTCTTTTCGGATTCTATGCCTTTCCATGGCTAGAAATCTTTATTTTTCACTAGTGGTTTGTAGATTCTCACCATAACATAATGCATGTGTTTGAAATGGTGAAAATCCGGGATCAAACCCATGCAAGGAGTGAAAATGATGCACATATGTTCATGTGACTTCAAAAACAAGTATTACATCTTCTTCTCCATTTCTTTTGTGTTCTTGCATGATCAAAAGCATTTAAACCATTTCTTGTACATATTGGATGCTCATTCATTCATGCATGTGCTAGAAATCGGACCTTATCAAAGGCATGCATGATGTTCTTGTCAAAATATCCTAAGGATGCACTCAAAGCAAACATGCAATCTGCCAGATTACTTTATTCAGATTTGAACGACCATATCTCGGTCATTTCGTAACCAAATCATGATATTCTTTTTGTATTGGATAATTCCATGAGTTAACTTTTAAACCCAACTTCTCTCACTGTAAAATATTAAATATCCGATTTTTGGAAATTTTTACAAAATGGTTGCGCAAATAGATCTTTTTCTGTGATCACCATTTTTACCTTGCATGGTTAATGGCCTTAAACCCAACCATAAATCTGGGGAAAAATACTTTAGAAACTTAACATATCCGTTGAATGGTGGTTGAAATTTTGTGGCTTAAAACCTCACTGAATGGGCTACATAAATTCATGAACTCCAGCCACATTTATATCTCATGCACCATTGCATGCAACATTTCTTAATTTGTTTGGGTTCAATACCCCTATTTCCCTTCTGATTAAATTTTGAACATTTTTCCTTTTGAAAGCCCTCACACGCATGTGATAATCTGTAAAATACCAAAAGCCTTTATTATTTTTTTCATTTATTTAAATTATTGCTAGAAACCAAGAGCATAAATCACATAAAATACTTCCAGAGGTCAATAAATCCGGAACAAATTCATGGATGACCCTTATGATGGATAATGACCCCTCACTAAATTTCATTAATTTTTGTTGCTGTTTGGTATGATTTCCGATTTTCTTTTTGTTAGGATATAATAAATCACAAAACCACTTTAGAGAGTGTGAAAATTTTATCTAACAATTTTCTGATACCTCACCTATGATGGATGACTCAGAAAAATAATTTCAACATTTTTCATCATACCTTGCTATTTTTCCCAATTTTTGGTACTTATAATGGTTTAAAAATAGGAAAAATAGTTCTGATTATCCAAAATTCATGAAAAATTAGCAGAACATCATGTTGTACAGTAGGAGGTTACATAAAAATTTTGAGGATTTTTCTCCATTGTAAACTATTTTTCTCTTAATTTCTAAAGTTAATTACACTTAAATTCACATAAATACCCAAAACCGGATTATACAATATGAAAACCCCTTTTGGTATTTTGATCAGGTTATTTATACTGTAAATGATGTTACAAAAATTCTTGGTAATTTATTTTAACTGTTCAATATTATTTCTTCAATTAATGATTTTTTAAAGGAATAAAACACGGAAAAATAGAAATACACACTGAAAAATATCTTTTATATTTTTCCCAGCCTATTTATGTACAATAATAGTTAATTAAAAAGTTTGGGTAATTTTGGAAACTGTTTTCTATTTATTTTTACTTTTATTGGAATAAATGCTCAAAAATCATAAAATATAATTAAACAGCTTGGAAATCCATTTTTATATTTTTCCCAGCTTATTATTGTGTAATAACAGTAAAATAAAAAGTTTGAGAATTTTTATCCTTTGAATGCTATTTTTCGTGAATTTATGTTGTTAAGAAAACTTAAAATTTTGAAAAATAGTTAACCATATTAAAAATTCAAGGAAAATTTTCTGGAAAACATCTATTGTATTTACAATGAAAATACAAGGTTTGACAATTTTTGGAAACTGTTTGATAATATTTTACATTTTTAGGAATATAAAACACTTTTAAATGTGTAGAAATACCTTTAATTTATATTACTAAATCTGGAAAATTAATATTCCAAAGTTGTAATTAATCGCACGACTTGTAGAATTTCATTATTTCAAAAAAAGTGTAACCAATTAATATAAAATTCAATATTAAAACATAAATTGGCATTTCACTATATGTAGAGTTTAGTATATTAGCACTAGATTTCGACATGGAAACTCACTAATGTGTGTTTGATGTTGTAGGATCCCGGTAGTAAGACGTTGGTGCATCCCGAGGCACTACTTGTATCTACTCGAAACACTGTGAGTATTCACGCACTCCCCTATTTTCGGTTTTTATGTTTTGGGTGGAAAAGCATGTCCTAAACTACTTATGTTCGTTGTATTTATTTGACTTGTATAAATTTGGTTGCTATATTTTTTCATATTGTGAGTGTTCACCACTCCCCTATTTTCGGTTTTTAATTGTTTTGGGGTGGAAAAGCATGTCCTAAACTACTTATGTTCGTTATATTTAATTGACTCACATAAACTTGATTACTATATTTTGCATATTGTGAGTATTCACCAATCCCCTATTTTTGGTTTTTAATGTTTTGGGGTGGAAAAACATGTCCTAAACTATTTATATTCGTTGTATTTATTTGACTCGTATAAACTTGGTTGCTATATTTTGCATACTGTGAGTATTCACGCACTCCCCTATTTTCAGTTTTTATGTTTTGGGGTGGAAAAGCATGTCCATAAAAACTATTGTTTGCATGTTGTATTTAAATTGATTATTATCAAACATGATTGCTATTGTATTGCTATGTTTCTTTATATATGTCTATGCAACACGGAACATGAGAACTTATCGTACTAAGGCCCTTCCCTTATCTCTAACCATTAACTCTTTGAGCCAATGGTAATTATGGATAGCGCTATTAGGAATTGGCAACTCCTCACTCGCCCGAATCGTTGGAGTGCATGATACCATATTCATCTATGGAACGATAAGCATAGATCTCGATAGGGCTTCAGTCATAGGTTTGGTTTAGACTCATTGTTTGCTCATACACATACAAAAACTCGTTCTCGTTATAGCAATAAACTTGTACTCATTAATAGCAATCAACTTTGTTTATCATTAAAGCAATGTACTTGTATTTACGAAAAGCCTTATTTCAAGCTCGATTTTGTAAACTTGTGAACTTACCATCTATTTTCATAGTTGACGCTCGTTTTACATGCTTTTCCAGGAAATAATTAGTAAGTGGATATAAAGATTCATCATCATAGAGCATGCTGCATCGTGTTGAAGTTATTTATGAAGTTATCTTTGAACAATGTTGTTTTGGAAAAACTTGTACTTTGTTTCTTTTAAGCTATGGGTTGTAAACTTTTAAATACTGCTATGGTGATGTATCTTTATCTTTTTCAATGAAACCGTTATCGCTGTCATATCTTGCGTTTCCGCTTTAGCGGGGTGTGGCATATAGCCTCTGGCCATGTAGAACATGTCTCGTAAGAGAATGACTTCTATTCTATGGCATTGACAGAAGGTTAGATAGGAATGGTATGTAGCCTCTGACCATGTAGAGCATGACTCCGTAAGAGAATGAACTCTATTCTATGGTATTGGCAAATAGTTAGATAGGGCTATAAGCCTGAAATCTACCAAAATGTTAATTAGAAGTTATATGTCTTCTGTTCCATTTGGGCCAAAACTTTATTGATGCATATCAAGTATTGAAATCGTTATGTCTCATAGATCGTAAATCTTTGAATCAAATCTTGAGTTGATATTGAAAGCCTGACATATGATACGCATATGCTATTGTTGTTCTTGTTCCCTTTTGCTTTTGTCATATTGGTATATATATATAAGGCATAAGATTATATTGTATCTATTTATTGAATTCACTAAGCGTTATCGCTTATCCCTCTCAATGTTTAACAATTACAGGTGATGAGTATCCAATATAGTTTTATACTGCTGAAAGATTTAGAATAGTTAATACTATTTCTCTGTATTTTAATGTTCATGTATGTATATGAATAGTAGATTCCTGGGTAGACATGAAATGTAATAAAACTTAGTCGGTTTGTATCCAGTCTTTTGTAATCACTTTATCAATATAAAATATTGTTTTATAAGTATGCATGTAGCATGTTTTGAGGAAGTAACTTAAGATTTTTTTTTTGAAATAGTATGAAAGTTTGGGTCTTTATAAATACGAAAGTTAGGGTCTTTCAGTACCTGCTAGAGACACTGTTCAACAAATCAAGCCTTAACCTCATCATTTGGAGTTCATGGCCAAGACACTTGAGTTTATGGCCGTAAACTCAAGGCTAGCCGTAAACTCCCCCTTAAAGATTTATTCCCTTCATTTTCCTTTCATTCTTACCTTTTCACCTCAAGAACACTCCATTTCTCTCTCAACTATCATCCCGATTTTCATCCCAGATCTTCAAAATTTGTAAGTGTTCTTCCTTGATTTGTTGATACATCTCTTAATCTAGTATCATCTAATGATTTCATCCATGGAAATAATCTTTTCTTAGATCTTCAAGAAACACCAAGAACACATACTAGTGTTCTTGGACCTTAATCACCATTTCAAGCCTCTATATCATAAGTACTCACCCCTTAACTTTTTATCTAGTAATAACACATGATTAGAGCCTTAAAACTTCATCAAACTCATCATCAAGGAGATTTTACGGCCATGAGCTTACACCCTGGTCGTAAACCCTTAAAAGGGTGGTGTTTTGAGCCTTAAACACTTCTAGACCCTTTTTAACCTTTGGAACACTTGAATCTTTGAAACTCCTTGCCCTTAAGACCCAAGATATGACCATTTGGTGAGTTTACGACCATGGAGTTTAAGTTCTGGCTGTAAACACCTCAACACCCTCCAAAACATTGGTTTTTCTCATCCTTGTGAAGAGCAATGATCCATCAAGTTTCCCTAGCATTCAAACACCCTCTTATGCACATTACTATGAGTTTACGGCGATGAGTTTACACCCTAGCCGTAAACACCTTTGCTTGGCCTTAAACATCCCTTAGTTCAATCACATGTGATTCCAACACTTGATCAAAGTGTGTCCTTGTCCCGTGAGGTGTTTCCTTGCATTTGATTGCTTTTAAACCCTATATTTATGTCATTATATGCCATTATATTTCATTTAGAATTTGTTAAGTCTCGGGACTTCATTCGTGGAGCTTCCCATCCTTACACACGTATTCATTTGAATCACCTACATCAGGTGAGTTCATACCCCGTAATGAATCTTTTAACTGTTTTAAATGATTTTAAGGGGGGAATACAAGTTGAAGACAATTATAATTGTGTAAATGTTTTCTATAAACATCTTTCAAAATATTTCTTATGTGTTTTATAAGTGATCAAAACATTTCAAAAAACTCTTTTAAAGTTATTTTACTTTATAGTTTAACAAAAATCCGTTTTTAAAGTACAAGCATAACTTAGTAGATAAATGAGTCTTTTCAATAACAGTTCAAGTGAAATATTAGTAAACTATAAGGGGTATAGTTTAGGGGTTCAGTTCATACTAGACAAGAGAATATACTATATGAGAAACAGAACATACTATATGAGAAACAAAACATACTATATGACAAAACAAAGAGAACATACTACATACTAGACAAAGAGAACATACAATACTATCGTACATACAATATATATACAAGTATACTATAACATAAATGTGAACCATTGTTGGGGAATGGAAACACTGCCATGGCTCGATTTGTATCCAGAGTCTCCTGGAGGGAGATCGTGAATTTGTGTATAGATCTATAATGGATTGACTATCCTACACCTTGATGTTCACTACAGTGGGACTTGCAAGTCTACAGGTGCCAAATGTCATTTCTTTTGACGTCTTTCATCGTCGTGTTATTAGTCGTTAGTATGGTGCAATCATATCACATTATACCTTAAATAACAATTGATTTAAGGTAGTTAGTACAAAAATAGTTACTATATACAAAATACTACAGTACTTACATTTTCCCATTACTTTCATATTGTGACAGTACCACTTGGAGGTTAATGCAAACTATTTTTGAGTCAAGATAGTTATAAACTAGGGAAAACTTACATTTTACAAACAACAAACAGAATAGTCGAGTCTAGTACATTCAGTGGAAAAGGACCATAATGCTAACCTTATGATTCGTTAATGTATACATCAAGGGATATACATCAATACGATCCAACAGGTAATAAGATGTGTGTTTTCTGCTTCATTCCTCGTTCCTTGTTTGGTTGTGGGCTTAGAGCGGATTCACCCAGTATATTATCCATTCGATCTTAGTGATATATATGTTCCATATACATTAAGTCATCATAAGGGGTACCAGGTATGGGTCAAGTCATAGGACACTAATTCAATGCACAGTTTTCTAGTACAAAACATACTTTTTCCAAACAGAACTTTTGGTATACAAAACTAGAAACTTACCAATAAAGGGTTTAATCCATTTTATTAAACCAGTATAAACTTAAAGGATCGTCACGTGGTTAACTCTATAATACCTTAGTTTATACATCATAGTTATATATCATTAATACCCAATAGGTAGTTGGATGTGTGCTTTCCGCCTTACTTCCTGTTCCTTGTTTGGTTGTGGGCTTAGGGAAAATTCACACAATTAATTATCTATTCGATATTAGATTATATATAATTAATATAAACTAATTGATTATAGAAGTAACCACTATGGTTGCCATTTTATTATAAGAAATAAGGGTTTTCTTAAAGAATCCTTTCATTAAATATAAAGGAACTATTACAATTAACTCCATGAGTAACAAGTGAATACGCTAGGGTTATATACAACAATGATCTAACAAACAATGGGACGTGTGCTTTCCGTCTTACTTCTTGTTCCTTGTTTGGTTGTGGGATTAGAGTAGATATACACAATCAATTGTTTGTTTACTCTGAGTTTTAAATAACTTGTATCCATTTAGTACTCATAGAAAGGATTGTAAAGTCATTTTTACTTATCTTTTATTAAAGCAGGAAATATAATATTTTCTAGAGGAATAGGAAAACTTTTATAAACAGAACTTATAACTTACTACATTTTACTACAACTTTCTGCAGCATACTTACATCATTAAAATCTTATGAACTCACCAGCTTAATTGTTGATCAACTCTTTCAAAATAACTTGTATTTTCAAGAGACTAGTAGACACGTACTCACGCTGGGAATTCAGAAGATGGAGGATAATAGCTTCAAGTCTTGTTTTGTTATTTGCTTATGTATTCTATATTTTGCGAACACATACTTTGTAAACACTTTCTTTCTAATGAAATGGTTGTTCATTACTTTGATTACTATGATGCATGTCTTGTGATACTAAACATGACGTCCTCCACCCCCAAACGTTTTCGTCATTCCGGTTTTGGGTGTGACATAAACTCTAGGCAGCCGTGAACCCCTTCCCTTATGTATCAATTTCCTTCATTTCTTCATCATTTCTCACATCTTCAAGGCTGAAACTCATTTCTCTCTCAAGTATCATCAATAACACTTCCATTTCTCTTCAATTTCGTAAATGATTCTTCCATTGTTTCTTGATATCCTTCTTGATCTTGTGAAACACTTTGATTTCACCAAGGAATTCAACTCTTTTAGGTTAGATCTTCAAATCATCATCCTTTTCACCAAGAACACCAAGAAAAAATACTTGTTTCTTGGGCTGCAAACACCCTAAAGACCTCCAAAGTGTGAGTATTTCTTCTATCATCTAGTTATCTATAAGAAATACTTGATTCCTAGCCATGAAACAACCAATTAGTGCATGATCTTCAAGAGTTTATGGCCGTAAACTCTTCCTTTGGCCGTAAACCCTTCAAAAGATCATGATCTTGGTCGTAAACTCTACCTTTGGCCGTAAACACATTTGTGTGGCCGTGAACTCCCTTTAATCAATCAGATGTGATTGTAACACTTCATTTCAAGTGTTTCCTAGTCCCTAAGGTTGTTTCTGTTGGAATAGTGTCTAAGGCTGCAACTATATTAGGCAAGTATTTGACCCGATTGTGGACGGTCCTTTTGGGTTGCCTTCACCATAGCAACTTGACAGGGTGATTTATTATGAGAGAATGAATATTATTAATATAATATGAGAATAATATAAGGAATAATAATATTATTATTTGATTAATATAAGTCATAAATTAATTAAGAATTAATTTGGTGACTTAAAGAGATTAATTAAATAAGAGGGTATAAACTGTCAATTGTTTGATAGTTACACTTTGGGCAATATATCCTTTATGGACAAGGAGTGGACGATTTCTAGGGCTAAGGATAGCCATAAAATCGTCCAAGGCTTATCATGGAAAGGATTGGGATTGCTTAGGGCTTAAGTTATCCAATTAGGGTTTAAGGGTGAAACCCTAGGAGCCTTACAAGTACAAATAGACCCCTTGGGGTGGGGAAATCGGCACCTATGTCCTTGGAAGAACCCTGGCTGATTTTGTCCTCTCTCCTCTCTTTCAAATCATCCTCCTTGCTAGTTGGTGTTTGTAAGCCATTAGAGGAGTGACATTTGTGACTCTAGAGCTCCAAGACAAGAAGATCAAACAAGCAATTCAAAGGTAAACTTCTAACTCTGATTTTTTATTGTTCTTATACCTTATTAGTCATTAGAAGTCTTGGATTCAATGCATGTTTAATTAGAGAAACCTAGATCCAAGCATTAGGGTTTGTATGTGCACATAGGAATGTTCATATGGCAAAAACCCATCAGTTTCCCTTACATGTTAGTGGTGTTAAACACTAATTATATGCATATATGTATCAACATATGTCAATTACGACTCGTTTGTGCCTCATAACTTCATCCGCAGAACTTCTCATCCTTACTCGAATCTTCAATTGAGTCAACAACATAAGGTGAGTTCATACCTGTGACAACCCAAAATTTTAGTTTGGTCAAACCCTAAAGTCAATCTCTTCAAATTATAAGTCAAGTTCATTTTTATTTGTTTTTAGCAAATTTAAAGTTTGTTTGATATTAAAATAATTATTCTTTAAACGAACGGGTGAAAGGAAGTGTCGTCTCGAGTCTTGAAATTCCAAAACCGCAAGTACCATGTAATTAAGAAATTCACGGCCAAACTTTAATGTTTGGGCCGTAAATCCTTCTAAAACCGTAAACTCATGCCTTAAGCATGAGTTTACTCCCTAAAACACCCCACTTCTTACTTGCAATCTCAAGAGCAAACTCCAAACACTCTCAACTACCATCTCGTCTTTCACCCGATTTCCCTAAAACGTAAGTACTTCTTGGCTTGATTTGTTGTTATATCATAACAAGTAGTGATTATACATCTTTTCATCCATCAAATTTTGTGTTTTGTTTAGATTTCCAAAACACCAAGAACACATACTAGTGTTCTTGGTCCCTTAGAACCTTTTCAAGCTTCTAACTAGTAAGTGCTTCTACCCTAGTGTATTGTTGTCACAATCCGAAAACTTTCCATCTTTGTAACCCGTTTTCTGTCAGTTAAGTCGTTACGTTCCAATTTTTCCGTTAACTTTGTTTAAATTAATAAAATTGGGACTTCTCATTTTTACATCATAAGTGTCGGAACACATTAGAATTGCGTGAAAACATTCCAAATATTTATTTGGAAAAATTTTAGTTTTATTCCGTCGGGTTATAAACAATTAAATCGGGTACAACCAAAAGCCCCGTCTAACGTTAGTATCGGGTAAAATTCCACCGAGCCCCTAACCCGAACCATATATAAGGTTGAGTGGGCTTCATTTGAAGCTTTTCCACTCTCACTCTCTCTACTCTCTCACTAGAAACTCAAGTTTGATCCAAAATCACCCCATTCCAAGCTCCAAATCGGTAAGATAACTATCCTAGCTCATAGATTAACATCATTAGCCTTCTAATTCGTGTTTAAATTATGAAATAGGACCATAAACATGTGTTTATGGCCTTGGAACAGCCTTAGGCCGTAAACACACATAGAGGGGGTTTTTGAGCCTCAAAACCCTTCCAAACCACATTTGGAGCTTAGATGTGACTTAGGGGCTTACAATATTGGAATTGGAACACCAAAAACTCATCATTTAAGGGGTAAACATGAGTTTACCGCCCAAGCGCATGCTTGGACCGTAAACCCCTTTTTATAGACCGTAAACACCTTTCAAGGTGTTAAGATGCCCCTTAAACACCTCCTAAGCCTTGGAATAATGTCCAGAAGCAACCACAAATGTGTTAGGGACCTTAAACTTGATAAAAACTACTCCCTTAGGAGTTCATGGCCGTAAACTCCCCAAGGAATGGTTCCTGGTCCGTAAACTCCTATAACTTGGTCAAATAGTGCCTTAACTTCATCCTATGACTTGTATATTAAGCTAGAAACACTTGTGATTGACCTAGGACCACCAAAACACACTTTGAATGGGCATATATGGTGTCAACCATGGCCCAAATCTTCGAATCATTCCCTGTATCAAAGCTTGAAAACTTCTGTAGAAAGGAGTGTTAGGTATTCCTGGTCCATGCAATCAGCGAGAAACAAGAAGTTAAAGACCTCTAGACCATCCTCGAAAACTGTAGTATTACTGATATATTCCCAAAGAGCTCCCGAGAATTCCTCCCGAACGTCAAGTCGAGTCTTGTATCGACTTAATCCCTGGAACTACCTTCGCAGCCAAATCTCCGTACCATTTTTGCCCCAGCAAAAATGCAGGAGTTATCCAGTCGACTTAATGAGTTGACCGTCAAAACCAATATCCTCTTTCACGAGTAGATGACTTCTTCGATAATATCCAAGAGCTGGTTACTCCTCGAAGATAGACCCTAGGTCAAGACACCATCAGCTACGAGTTCGTGAGGATAATGCTTCTAAGACAGTATTCAGGACTCGATAGGATCACTAAGAGTTCGTATTGATATCCTTCGGTCACACTATTTTCCCTTGGTCACGTAGTGAGTGATGAATAAATACGCGTGAATCCTCATAAGGTCAAAGCAATAGAGAATTGGTCGGCACCGAAGACACCCATAGAAAACCTGTCAATTCCTAGGTTTCGCCAACTATTATTGCAGATATATTCAGAAATTTTTTCCAGAATCACCAAATCCCTAACCAATCCGACACAGAAAGGTGTACCCTTTTAATTGTAGTAAAAGGGTGAGATACATCATTCTAAGCATTAAAGTAAGACTTATACATCACACCTAACCTGTCCCTGCCAGAAGAAACAAAGGGCTTCATTGTCCTTTGCAGTACGCCCAATCAGAGTTTAGATCATGTGCTTAGGCAAGAAGCAAAAGTTGTCATTCACGCTTTGAGACAAACAAGAGGCACACAAACTTGACTACACAACTCACGACTTGGAATTTGGAGCAGCAGTCCCTGCACTGAAGAATGAGGGACATGATCTCAATGGAACCAGGTATGTGAATTTCACTAACCTTAAGAGACTACAATATAGCTTCGATCAGAAATACATGAACATGAGGCGCCCTTAGCCGAAAAGGAAAGTTTAGACAGCAAGACTAAGACATTGACAATGACCATCTATACCCATTTACTCGCTCAGACCTGAGAAGCCTAGTCAGAAACCCTCGAGACTATCCCAGCAACCTAGATACCCAAATGAAAATAAAATATGACCAACATGGACTTCACCATCAAGTTACCCAACATTCTCGAGTGATTACAATACAATGTGGAAATGGTCAATCCTTCGATAAAATCCGTTCACTTCCTTCCGATCAGAGAATTATTCAAGATGGAAAGACTCACGCGAACCCACATCCAAAAAATAGTCCGACTGCATAGTATACCTGCGTCCATTATCTTTGGTAGAGATAGCAGGTTTACCTAAAGATTTAGGCAGATTCCATCAGAAAACTCACAGAACCAAGCTAGACATGAGTACAACTTATCATACTCAGATAATTGGACAGAGTGAGAGAGTTATTCAAGTCATGGAATACATGCTAGGAGCATGTGTCATAAATTACTGAGCAACTTGGGATACCCCTTTACCTTTGATCAAGCCCTCGAATAATAACAGTTATCTCACAAGTATCCAGACTACACCATTTGGAACCCTCTACAGTCAAAAGTACGGATTTCCTTGTGTTAGACCAATATAGGAGACACGCAGCTAACCTAGATTCGATTCCCCGGTAGTACCCACAATGGTTCTGAAATCATCTGCGAAACCGTTAAGAAGATCATCTAGACCCGAGAACAATTGAAAACTTCACTAGATCGATAGAAGAATTCCGCCAATGTACAATGGAAACCTCTGGAATTCCAGGTTGGAGATCGTGTCCTGTTAATGGTCTCGCCCTGGAAAGACATGACACACTATGGAAAGCACGGAAAGCTTAACTAGTGGTACATTAGACCCTTCGAGATCCTCATTAGAATCAATCCGTAGCCTTCGGACTCCGAGTACCTTCAGAACTTAGAAACATCCATCCTGTCTCCCACGCTCCAAATCTTTAGAAGTACTTATCCAATGAAACATTAGTAATTCCTCTTGAACAAATCGAGACCATAGGCCGAGAGATCAAACGTACGAAACAAAGCCACGTCCCGATAGTGAAGGTTCGCTGGACTTCCAAGCGAGAACCTGAATTCACTGGGGAGCGCAAACACCCGATACAACAGAAACATCCGCATCCTTTTCCATAACTGGTATCTTAATCTTTGAATTTCGGGACGAAATTCCCTCTAACAGGGGGATAATGTAATAACCCGAAATTTTGTTCCCTCACCGTAACCGTTTCGTTAATAAAACTCGTCTTAAGCGAGTTGTTCCGATTTCATCTTCGAGCTAGGTCAATTAAGTTAAAACTTTTATTTTGACTTTATAAATATCCAAACATGTTGGAAACATGTGAAAACGTCCCAAACTAGTAATTTGAAAAACTTTAGTTTCGACCATATCGGGTAACGACAACTTAATCGGGTGTGACCTAAAGCACCGGTTAACGTCGGTATCGGGTAGAATTCCACCGTGTATCCAATTCAAACCATATTTAAAGTAATTAAGACTCATTTGGAGCTTTTTCACTCTCTCTCTAACCTTTCTCCTCAACTCAAGAATTTGGTCCAAAAATCATCCATTTCAAGCCTCAAAACACCAAGGTAATCACCCTAGCTCCTAGTATAACATCCTTAGCCTTCATTTTCATGTTCAAATCATGGAATAGGACCATAAACATGTGTTTACGGCCCTAGAATAGCCTTAGGCCGTGAACACGTGTAAATGGGGTTTTTGAGCCTTAAAAACCCATCCAAATCACCATAAGAGCTTAGATATAGCTTAAGGACTTATTGGATTGGACTTAGAACACCTTGAATATCATTTTTGAGGAGTAACCGTGAGTTTAATGCCCAAGAATAATCTTGGGCCGTAAACACCATTTCATGGGGAGTAAACTCCTTTTTGGGTGTTAAAATGCAACTTACACACCTCATAAGCCTTGGAATAAATCCTAAAACCAACCAAAATTTTTTTTGGGGCCTTTAACATAACAAAAACCCTCCATTTGAGAGTTTACGGCCATAGCATATGCTCCAGGGCCGTAAACTCCTAAATATGGGTCATTTGATGCCCTAAACTCACCCCTTGGCTTGTAAATTTGAGTAGAATCACTTGTGATAAATCACTGACCTTCAAAACACTTAAGAATGATGTGGGTGAGAGTTTACATCCGTAAACACTTAGTTTACTGCCATAAACTCATAATTTAGTCCATATGATTGAAATAATTCCTTTCAAATGCCCTAGAACCAAACCTAGCAACACTCTCATTTAATTTAAGGCCATTTAACTCATAAGAACACCCACCATGAGTTTACGGCCGTAAACTCATGGGTATGGGTGTATAGGGCCGTGAACACTCCTTAGAATTTACTCTTCAAGAGTAAACTCCATATCCTAGCCATTCATGTCTAGAAACGTCACCCGAGTCACTCCAAACACTTAATTTGAAGTGTTTTCGCGTCTTGGAGTGTATAATCGTATCTGATTAGTGTTTTAAAGTCCAATTAGACACCATTGTGTATCATTTAACATTACATAGGAACCTCGCACGTTTTCAAGCCTTGATCCGACGTTTAGCATCCTAGTCGACACATTTCCCGTCCGGTGAGTTCATACCCCTACCATTTTTCAATGTTTTTCACTGTTTTCAGGGGGGAATACAAGCAAAGTACAAGTAATACTTGTACTCAAAACTTATTTTATATGTGTTGTGTTTCATACTACATATGTTTTTAACACTGTTAATTATATCAGTTAACCGTTTGAACTTGCAGATTTCATTATCATAGTATTTATGAAAAATGTTATAAATCGTTATACTTTATATTTTCACAAATGGTTTCCATATTATAAATAGTTAAAAACATAATCCTTGAACTTTGAACAAGAAACTTAGTATATCGTTTTTCCCTCGGTAACACTCCACAGAGATACGCGAGTGGAGGATAGTCTTTTTAGATAGAACTTAAACAGGACCTTACTCATTATTACTTGTAGATTTGTTATTCCAATAAACTGGAGACACGTCCTTGGAGAACACTCCACATAGATACGCGAGTGGAGGACCGCCCCTGTAACCAGAATCTCTTAGATAGGGAGCGTGACTTGAGTGTATAGATCTATACGGGATTGACTATCCCGCACCTGGCTGCTAGCTACAACCGAACCGAAAGGTTCAAGGGTGACAAAAGTCATAGTGATATTGCCCTTCCTTTGCCATATTTAGTCTTTAGTATGGTTATAGAACTCGCAATTTGGATAACAGAAATTTACATTTTTAGTAATAATGGATATAGTAAATTAATAACCATAAGAATTAGTTTACTATAATAATCAGGTTTTTAGTATACATCTTTTACATTACATTTTTGGGTTGGTAAACAAACATACACTTCACAAGGTTAACCAGGTTTTCAGTATACATCTTTTACATTACATCTTTGGGTTGGTAAACAAACACAGACTTCTACATCCTTCACATTAGGAAAATATAGGATTTTCCTTGGGTAATCATAATTCATAACCAGAACAATGTAACATAAGAGAACAATTAAACTTACTTTAAGAAAATATGGGATTTTCTTGGGGCGTGACATTTTGAGAAAACAAAAGGAATCTTGTACATTTTCATAAAAACAAACTGCTTATGAACTCACCAGCTTTATGCCGATTTTTAAAATGCTTGTATTCTTTGGTTCTACTTAGACAGGTAGCCCGCATCCTTTTGCAGAAGATGGAGCGAATGGAAGTCACATCTTTCTTTTGTTTAAACTATGTATCTATGAAACTTCTACTACTTTACTTTTCAAATGATGTAATGAAATCTATGTGATGTAATGAAATCTATGTAGTGTAATGTTTTGTGTTTTACTTCGCTTACTATGTACATTGGTTATGATATTCACATGAAGTCACTTCCGCCCCGAGATGTTTCCACCTTCGGTTTCGAGGTGTGACACCGTGAATAATTTAATACTAGCTTGTGAGATTTATCTTCATTAAACCCTTCGGTTCATCAGTAAATCCTCCCCGGAAGTATAACCGGAGTCTCCTGGAAGGAGAGCGTGGAATTCATGAATAGATCTATTCGGGACTGACAATCCTACACCTTAACTGCTAGCTACAGTTAGGCGGGCACGCCTGGGGTGACAAATTCTGGATATCGTCCGACGCCTGAAGAACGTCAAGGAGGTCTCGTGTCATATTAGCATGGTTATCCGACTCACAATACATATTAAACTGAATAGTTTTATTCACGGATTTATTTTCTTTCTTTCTTTTATATTCTTATTTATGTAATAAGACTACCTACTTTCGTACTGGATGGTAGTCCAATGATCTCAACTTATGGTTTTCTTATCGTACTGGTGATAATCAGAGTCTCTCTTATGGAAATCGACAAACATGTTAGAAAATATGGGATTTTCTTGAATAATAACTTTTCAGAACAACCAAAGGAAACATGATCTTTTTACATAAACAAATAGCTTATGAACTCACCAGCTTTATGCTGATTTTCAAACTGCTTGTATTCTCAGGTCCACATTAGACAGGTACCCGCGATCTTTTGATGGAGCGTTTTAGAAGACACGTTTTTACTTTTGTTCAAACTATTGTATAGATAAACATGTATTACTTTACTTTCAAACAAATGTAATTAATCATATGTAATGTAATGTTTTGTGTTTACTATGCTTACTATGTACATTGGTTGTGATACTACACATGACGTCCTCCGCACCCGGAACGTTTCCGCCATCGGTTTCGGGGTGTGACAGATTGGTATCAGAGCCCTTGTTTGTCACACCCCCAAACCGGAACGGCGAAAACGTTCCGTGGCGGATGACTTCATGTGGTAATGTAACAAATGAATACATAGTAAAGAAAGCAATACAACCATCATATATATAATTGAAAGTTTACATTGTTTAAAAGAGTACATGTTCAAAACCAATTACAATATGAAGTCAAAATATGAATTTAACTAGTGCCGCAACGTTCCTTCTTCAAAAGCTGTTTAGTACCTGTAATTACTGAGTCCCTGGGACATACAAATAGTTTTGAAAGAGTAGATCAGCATTTAAGGTGGTGAGTTTCATAAGCATTTAATGATAGTATTTGTATGAAAATGAAATGGTTCGTTTTTGTTTGCCAGACTCTAGAAAATTCCATATTTCCTACTGGTGTAAACGTAGTTTTAAATCAAGAACAATACATGTTCAAAAGTTGATGCTTTCCAATCTATGAGTAGTGGTTAGAAATTCCAAAGTTATATCACAATTGGGTTTTTCATGCATAAAATAATTGAACTTATGTACATATAAAACCTCCATTTTATCTGAAAACCCCGTAAATCAATGTGTTTTTAATACTCTATGTGAGTTTTATAACCATGCTATTGACAAGGAATGCCTATACACAATGTTCTTCAGGCGTTAGAAAGTTATGTCGTTTGTCACCCCAAATGGTGTACTGTAGCTAACAGTCAGGGCGCGGGTTGTCAATCCCGTATAGATCTATACACAAACACCATGCTCCCCCTCCAAGGGATTCTGGTATATAATACAGGACTTGAAATGTGTACTCGTGCGTACGTGAAGTTTAATGTCTCACAAAACTTAGTATAAAACAGATTTACGTGTGAAAATGTTCGTTTGTTATTGTATATGAAAGTAGCTTCTTGAAATAGTATTTCCATGTATGTAAAAGTTCGTAGTATTCTCGTAAAACTATACCTATTATAGTTTCCTAAAAGTGTGTTTCGTTTGTATAATAAACCCTTAGTGGAAATGCTCACTTGTTATGAAAAGTGTAGTTTTTGTAGTGCCAAAACCGACACACATAAATATAGTATAAGCAAAGTGTCTGATTTATATAAATACATAAATCAATTTCTTATTTCAAAAGATAAAATGTTGTCATTGTATAATTTACATATGAAAGTTTCCCTATAATAGTTATAAATCACATATGATTTCGTTGATAAAGCGCATATAGTGAAAGTTTATATAACACACAACAATAATCGAGTGTTTTACTTGTATTCCCCCCCCCCCCCTAAAAGCATATAAAAGTACTCATAAAATATGTAAAAGTGTGAATTATAGGGGTATGAACTCACTTGAAAGATCAGAAGAGGCAGGATGAAAACCGGATAGAATTTCGACTCGAGAAAGCGGATTTTCTCGGGATTCTCAGGAATCTCGGGAGCACAAACGACCCTCGGGACTTGAGCAATGTGACCGGGACTTTAGGATAGCATAGGCACAGAAAACGAGGCAAAAACGCAAGAGAAATGAGAGAGAATGGCCCTTTTCTTCGGAACCCTCACATCCCTTTTATAGGGGGTGTAAACCGCCCTCGTACGCGGGGCGTACGGGCGTACGCTGGGCGTACCCGTACGTCGTGCATGAGCGCATCCTCGACTGCTTCAGACTCCGGATGGGACGGGGCATAGCCTCGCATAGGGCGCAACGTGGAAGATCCGAGGCCAAGGCCTCGAGTATGCTGGGCGTACCCGTGTAAGCTGGGCGTACCCGCGTGACTCAGCATTCGGATAATACCGAAGTTTTCATTAAAATTTATATATTTATTATTTAGTAAACTTCAAAAATCCATATCTTCTTCATACGAACTCTTTTTTCAACGTTCTTTATATCCACGCGTAGGTGAGACTATACTCTACAACTTTCGTTTAGATTCCGTTGGCAAATTTTGAAATAATTTTTATTATTTATTTTTAAAAGGTCGCGGTAAGAAAATTTCTTTAAAAATTCATAACTTCATTATCTGACGTCTGTTATTGCCAGACTTTTTATTGTTGAAAAACCATTGTCGAGACCTTCAATTCTCATTTAGGTCATTCTGGTCAAAAGTTGCTCGATCTCTATTTCGAGTTTTTAGTTGTCCGTTGCTAAGCCGAACTTGGAAAATTCATAACTTTCTTATACAAAGTCATATTTAGGCGTTCTTTTTATGTACGATCACGGTTTGTTGCCATTTAACTTAATAGATAATTTAATTAGTGATTTTTTTGGATATTTTATTTTCGAAGTTAATTTCAATATGACGAGCGTGGTTACAATACTTGACTTTTTAGGTCGTTTACCTAGAGTTGAAATATCGGGTTGTCACATCATCCCCATGTTAAGGGAATTTCGTCACGAAATTTAAAGTAAGAAAGATACAAGTGAATCAGAAAAAAAGATGTGGGTACTTTTGTTTCATCTGATCTTCGCGTTCCCATGTGAATTCAGATCCTCGCTAGGCGTTCCAATGGACTTTCACGATGGGTATGCGACTTTGTTTCATTTGTTTGACCTCTCGGTCCATGATTTCTACCGGTTGTTCCACGAAGTTGAGGCTCTCGTTGATCTCGATCTCGTCGAGTGGGATAACAAGAGTCTTATCGGACAGACACTTTTTCAAATTCGATACGTGGAAGGTTGGGTGTATGTTACTAAGTTCCCGTGGTAGATAAAGTTTGTAAGCTACGGGGCCGATTCTGGCGAGAATCTCGAAAGGCTCTATGTACCTTGGATTTAGCTTTCCACACTTTCCAAAGCGTATTAAGCCTTTCCACGGCGAGACTTTCAATAAAACACAATCTCCTACTTGGAATTCCAAAGGTTTTCTCCGTTGGTCAGCGTAGCTTTTCTGTCGGTCTCTAGATGCTTTCAACCGTTCACGAATCTGAACGATCTTCTCTATCGTTTCTCGTATGATTTCCGGACCGGTGAGAGAGTTTTCAGTATCTCGTCCTTTAGCTAGTTGTGTGTCGCCAACTTCGGTCCAGCATAGAGGGGATCTGCACTTGCGGCCATAGAGGGCTTCAAATGGAGCACCCTTTATGCTCGTATGATAACTATTGTTGTATGAAAATTCGACAAGAGGTAAATGGATATCCCATGCCTTTCAAAAGTCAATCACACAAGCTCTCAGCATATCCTCCAAAGTTTGTATCGTTCTCTCACTTTGCCCGTCTGTTTGTGGATGGTAGGTTGTACTCATGTCTAGTCTAGTCCCTAGGGAACTTTGTAGTGACTGCCAGAACCTTGATGTAAATCTACTATCTCTATCAGAGATAATGGACATCAGAACCCCATGTAATCGCACTATTTCCCTTAGGTAAGTTCTTGTAAGCCTTTCCATCTTGTCAGTCTCCTTGATTGGTAGAAAATGCGCGGATTTGGTCAATTTGTCGATGATGACCCATATGGTATCAAGTCCACCCGTTGTCTTGGGAAACTTGGTTATGAAATCCATAGTAATCCGTTCCCATTTCCATTCCGGTATCTCTGGTTGTTGTAGTAATCCTGAAGGTTTCTGGTACTCGACCTTAACCTTTGCACAAGTAAGACATTTACTTACAAAGGTAGCAATCTGTGCTTTCATGTTAGGCCACCAGTACAGTTTCTTAAGATCCAGATACATTTTATCTGAACTTGGGTGAACAGAATACCTCGTGTTGTGTGCTTCGGTCATGACCACGTCTCTGAAACCACCATGTCTCGGTGTCTAGATACGGTCCATGAGATAATAGGCTCCGCCACCCTTGATTTCTAGATTATTTTCCATTCCTCTCACAGATTCACCCGTCACATATTCGGGTTGTAAAGCTTCCAATTGAGCCTCCTTAATTTGTGTGCATAAGTGGGAATGGATGGTCATATTCAGATATTTGACTCTCCGACCAGTGTATTCTTTTCGACTGAGGGCGTCAGCTACTACATTGGCCTTACCAGGATGATAACAAATCTCGCATTCATAATTATTGAGTAACTCGACCGATCGTCGTTGTCGCATGTTGAGCTCCTTCTGATCGAAAATGTGTTGAAGGCTCTTGTGGTCAGTGTAAATAGTACTCTTTGTTCCGTACAGGTAGTGTCTCCAGATCTTTAAAGCAAATACCATTGCTCCTAACTCAAGATAGTGTGTTGTATAGTTTACTTCGTGGGTCTTAAGCTGACGGGAGGCATAAGCAATAACCTTCCCTCGTTGCATAAGAACACAACTGTTATAGTGCAAAGTTATTCATTCATGACTTTGTAAATGTTTGACTTTTGTAAAACCCACTTGCATGTGGTGCTTTAGCCTTTAGACCCATTTGTTAGTTAGAGTGAGAGAGAGACATGTAAACACCTTTATAAATAGTAGGTTCATACCACTTGTAGAGGTGTGCTTGAGAGATGTAAAAGTGAGTGTGTAAGTGTGTGTTAATTATGTAGTCTAGATCTAGATCCTTTTTGTAAACACCATATACATTCAATATATCTCTTAAACACCCAAATCACCATGTTCAATTGTGCAATCTTAAATTCCGCATGCTAAACCATGTTCTTATGTCACTACAATTGGTATCAAAGCTTGGTTTTCACGATCAATGTGACTTTTGAAGAATGATTCTCGGTTAGGCAAATTTTGTCGCAATTTGATCAATTTTGGTGAGTCTCTCTCTATGATCTCTCGTAATGATTGAATTCGTGCGTTGCATTCTTGATTGTATGATCGTTTTGTCTCAATGGATCAAAATTTGTTTTCATCATGTTGATTGATCCATTTATTGTTGATTAGATCAAAATTTCTTAAATAAAATGGAATTTCAAAATTTTCCAAAAAATACTGTTCATCGATCATGTTTTGAGCCCAGTTTCTCGTTTGGATCTGATATATTAAAAGTTTGAGCCCAAAATTAAATTTGTATACTATTCATGAAACATTTTTGAGCCCAAAAATGATTTCGCTACTGTTCATACTCAACTTTAAATCCAAAATCAAATCTGATTTCTTTATCCTTCTTTTCATTTGACAAATGTGATTCATAAATTCACTTCACACGAGTTGAAGTGAAATCTGATTGTTGATTCTTGTTGTTCGATTAAATCTGCTTTCTTATGATCTGTTCTAAATCGATATCATTTAGATCGTTATCGTTTTTTTTTCATCGTTCGTTTATCATTTTGGATCTAATCGGAAGTTGATTTTGAGTTCTTATTAATCTTGGACATGAACGTGATGAACAAGTGATGAAGAAATGTTCAAATAGTGTGTTTGATCTGAACTTGATTTGAAAAGTTCTTGATTTGTGTTTGTTATGTGACGAACCTGATAAAAATTGATTTGGTAAGGATGTGTCGAGGGCTAGATTCGAGTTCGATGTGATTAAGAAAAGTCAACATCAATTTTCTGGTTCATCGATAATCGAAGAAGATGATGTAGATATCGATTCAAATTGTATGTTTTGATTATCGATTTTGAATCGATAGTTTTGGGAATGAACTAAGACTCGCAATCGAATGGTTGATGTTTTGGTGTAAAACGAAAATTTGATTCAGTGATTTTTGGCTTGGAAAATCAAAATGTGAAGATATTCATGTTTGATTCGCAATCAAAATCGATGTTGGTTTGCAAATGTTGGAGTCGATTGCTGAGTTGATTTTCAATACAGTCGAAATCGATGGTGTGAAGAACGAACTGTGTCAATAACGATTATATGTGAAGATTGGGTTAATGTTCGCATCTGGTTCACATATAAATTTTTTGGATTGTATTTGAAATCAGTTGGGTTTTGCATATGAAAACAGATGAGTTCGTATCTATGAATTGATTTTGTTTGTCATTTGGGTTCGCATTTTGTAACAGCTCAAATTTTCAAATAAATTTTTCATTTAAAACAAAACATCATTATTCGACAAAAGAGTTTATTCCAAGTTTATTGCAAAAGTATAAATAATAAATCTCTAAGATCTTCAACAATGGTAGTGTGTACGTGTCACGCCGGCGCCTTCCCACGGTCATCTCTAGTACCTGAAAACATAAACACAACTAGTAAGCATAAATGCTTAGTGAGTTCCCCAGTATACGACTTACCCACATACGCCTTCCGGCCCGGACCTTTCGGTCCACATAACATTGCCTTCCGGCCCGTAACATAATCGCCTTCCGGCCCATAACATATCGCCTTCCGGCCCGTATTAAATTGCCTTCCGGCCCATAGTATTTTGCCTTCCGGCCCATAATAGTATAAAACATAACACATGTAACATAACGCACATAGCACATAAGTCATACATCATACCGTTCTTTCTATCACATAAAGTCTCGCCTTCCGGCCCGTATAGGCATACATCACATATAAGCATACATCACATATAAAGCATCTACCTCTTTATACATAGCATAAATATAACACATACGACCTTCCGGTCACGCAGTCAAACCCTTCCGGGTGAAGTATAGTGAGAAGAATCACCTCGTAGTATGCAAGCTATAAACCCTTCGAGCTACTCGCACTCGATCCGCTAATCTGCAGTCTCCCTATAATACCACATACCTTAATTAATGATCTTATCAAACAAGATAACCGACCCTACCAAATTACACACAGGTCAACGGTCAACTTGACCGGACTCGTCGAGTGCAAAGGGCAACTCGGCGAGTATAGACACCCTGACTCCACTCGCCGAGTCTAAAAACGACTCGACGAGTTCTAGTAGATCTTCAAGCTACTCGCCGAGTCTGAAGAACAACTCGGCGAGTCCTAGTGAAACTTCAAGCTACTCGCCGAGTCTGATCATTGAACTCGGCGAGTCCTCGCCATGCAATCAATCCTCTGCCTCCTGTATTTCGCATGATTTCGAAGTATATAGATATGGGGCTTCCTGGACTTTCACATATACTATTACAGGGGTTTTTAAACACTTATAACAACACTATAATCTAACAATTCCTTAAATGGGTTTCCTAAACCCTAAATTCGCATACACCGTAAAAGCTACAGATTATGATCCGAAGATTACCTGGAAACGCGTTCCCTGTGTCCCCAACCTCCAGTACTCGACTCCTTGGACTTCCTTTGATCACCACCTTGCCCCTCCTTGTCTAACAATCTCTTCAAGCCTCCTCTAGCCCTCACTCTTGCTCCAGATGCCCACAAACTCCCAAAGTATCTTCAATCGGCCAAAAGACGCGACATGACGGCCATAAGATCATTATATACGGTTCAGAATTGAAACGGCTAGGGTTCAGCTGAATCAGCGTCGACTCGCCGAGTCCCTATTTGGACTCGTCGAGTCCAGTCGCGTATCTGCGACCAAGACCATGGCCCTACTCGGCGAGTCATGCACCAACTCGCCGAGTCCCCTCCTAAAAGTGCCCCGAAAATAATTTAAAGGAATACCTAAAATTCCGGGCTGTTACAACTCTCCCCCACTAGAACTAGACTTCGCCCTCGAAGTCTCATTCTGCGAATAACTCCGGATGTTGCTCCCGCATTTCTCTTTCCGGCTCCCACGTCGTCTCCGATCCCTTCCGATGTTGCCACTGAACCAACACCAGAGGTATCTCCTTGTTCCGTAGAACCTTGATCTTCCGATCCCTGATAGCTACTGGTCTCTCGGCGTAATTCAGACTCGCATCCACCTGAATATCTTCTAACGGAACCACTGCTGCCTCATCGGCTATACACTTCCTCAGCTGTGATACGTGGAAGGTATTGTGAATCTGACTCAGCTCCGCTGGCAACTCCAACCGATAAGCTACCCGACCTACCCTTGCAATTACCCGGAATGGGCCTATGAACCGGGGCCCCGATTTGCCCCTCTTCCTGAACCGAATCACCCCTTTCCAAGGAGAAACCTTTAGGAGAACGAAGTCGCCGACCTGGAATTCGAGCTCGGACCGGCGTCTGTCCGCATAACTCTTCTGTCGGCTCTGGGCGGTCAATAACCTCTGCCTCACTCGTTGAATCTGTTCGGTCATTTGAAGTACGATCTCTGTACTGCCCATCACTCTCTGTCCCACTTCTCCCCAACAAATGGGAGTCCGACACCTCCTACCATACAACAACTCAAAAGGTGGCATACCAATGCTCGAATGATGGCTGTTGTTGTAGGAAAACTCAGCCAACGGCAGATGCGCATCCCAGCTACCCCCGAAGTCTAACACACACGCTCTAAGCATGTCTTCCAATGTCTGAATCGTCCGCTCGCTCTGACCGTCGGTCTGGGGATGGTATGCGGTACTAAAATGCAGTTTAGTACCCAACTCCTCATGGAATTTCTTCCAGAACCTGGAAGTGAAACGTACATCGCGGTCCGAAACAATCGAAATCGGTACTCCATGCCGAGACACTATCTCTCTCACGTATAACTCTGCCAATTTCTCCGCTGGTGAACTTTCGCTAATGGCAAGGAAGTGTGCACTCTTTGTTAGCCTATCCACAATCACCCAAATCGCATCGACTCCCCTGGCAGTTCTCGGAAATTTAGTGATGAAATCCATCGTGATCTGCTCCCACTTCCACTCAGGAATCTCCAAAGGTTGCAACTTACCGTGCGGTCTCTGATGCTCGGCCTTAACCCTACGGCAGGTCAAACACCTCTCAACGAACCAGGCGACGTCTCTCTTCATGCAAGGCCACCAGTACTCCTTTCTCAAATCCAAATACATTTTTGTAGCACCGGGATGGATTGAGAATTTCGATCTGTGTGACTCCTCCATCAAAGTAACACGCGTACCACCCACGAATGGTACCCAGATCCAACCCTGAAACGTCATAAGTCTCCGTCCATCCATAACGAACTCTGAAATCAACCCAACGACCCGCTCCTGTTTCTGCATCCCAGATTTCACAACCTCGGCCTGTGCCCCACGAATAGCATCTAATATCGGAGTCATCACCGTCAATCTCAAACATACGTCCCGCAATGGAGTGCTCTCCGTCCTACGACTCAATGCATCGGCTACTACATTAGCCTTGCCTGGGTGGTATAGGATCTCACAGTCATAATCCTTAACCACGTCTAACCATCTCCTCTGACGCATGTTTAGGTTTGTTTGATCCATCAAATACTTCAAACTCTTATGGTCCGTGTATATGGTACAACGAACCCCGTACAGGTAGTGACGCCAAATTTTGAGGGCGAACACTACTGCCCCCAACTCTAAGTCATGCGTGGGATATCTCGCTTCGTGAGGCTTCAGCTGCCTCGATGCATAGGCTATCACATGGCCCCTCTGCATCAACACTGCACCCAGTCCCGAAATCGATGCGTCGCAATATACGACAAAGTCCTCCATCCCTTCCGGAAGAGCTAATACTGGGGCTTCGCACAGTCTCTGACGAAGTGTCTCGAAGGAAGTCTGCTGCTCGGGTCCCCATGAAAATGTAACACCCTTCCGGGTCAATCTGGTGAGTGGCACCGCGATCTTGGAGAAGTCCCTAATGAACCTCCGATAGTACCCTGCCAACCCAAGGAAACTCCTGATCTCCGAAGGTGACTTCGGTGCCTCCCAACTCATCACCGCTTCCACCTTGGCCGGATCGACCAATACCCCTGCCTGATTTACAACGTGCCCCAGAAATTGAACTTCCCGCAACCAGAAGTCACATTTGGAGAATTTTGCATATAGCTTCTCCGACCTCAGTACCTCAAGGACCTCCCTCAAATGTCCCTCATGCTGCTCCCTAGACCGCGAATACACCAGAATGTCGTCGATGAATACAATCACAGACCGATCCAGCATCGGCCTGCATACCCTATTCATGAGATCCATAAACACTGCTGGGGCATTGGTGAGCCCAAAAGGCATCACCACGAACTCGTAATGCCCATACCGCGTCCTAAAGGCTGTCTTCTGGACGTCCTCATCCCGCACTCTTACCTGATGGTACCCTGATCTCAGATCGATCTTGGAAAACCAAGATGCCCCTTGCAACTGATCGAATAGATCATCGATCCTCGGTAACGGATAGCGGTTCTTGACCGTCACCTTGTTCAGCTCCCGGTAATCGATACACATCCGGTGTGAACCATCCTTCTTCTTGACGAACAGAATCGGTGCTCCCCACGGCGAGCTACTCGGCCGAATAAATCCCTTCCCCAACAACTCTTGAAGTTGCGAGGACAATTCTTGCATCTCTGGAGGTGCAAGACGATAAGGCACCTTCGCAATAGGCGCAGCCCCTGGAACTAGATCGATACCAAACTCTACTTGCCTCGCAGGCGGTACTCCCGGCAAATCCTCGGGAAAAACATCTGGGAACTCGCGCACCACTGGAACCTCCTTCAGTGTCTTCGGTCTCTCGGAACTCTCCCGCGTATCCATCACATACGCCACAAAACCGTTACATCCCCGTTGTAGGCATTGCCTCGCCCTAGCGGCCGAACAAAAAGCTGATCCCGAACGGGTACCCTCGCCGTATACCGTAAGAACTTCCCCACTAGGGTCTCGTATAGTCACCAGCTGACGCTCGCAGTCGATAACAGCGCTGAATCGGCTCAACCAGTCCATGCCTACAATGACACAGACATCCCCCATCGCAATAGGAATGAGGTCAATCGGAAACGCGACCCCGAAGATCTCTAGCACACATCCCCGAAGAACCTCCGTAGCACAAATCACCCTCTCAGCCGCAATAGAAACGCTCAAAGGCCGCCTTAACGGCTCACGACTAATGTCGATGTGCTGACTAAAAGCTAACGATACAAACGATCTACTCGCACCCGAATCAAATAACACTAGAGCAGGCATAGAGTTCACAAGGAAAGTACCTACACATACATTAACATAAGCATAGCATTTCGACTTTTAAGTAAATACGTGAATGATAACATACCTGCCACAACATCGGGCGCAGCGCGGACTTCCTCCGCAGTCAGCTGAAAGGCTCTCTCGCGAGCCCTTGGGGCCTCGACCTTCGCCGGTCGGGTCTCAGTAGTCCGGGTAGTAGGTGTAGC
This sequence comes from Lactuca saligna, assembly GCF_052625555.1. NCBI lineage: Eukaryota > Viridiplantae > Streptophyta > Magnoliopsida > Asterales > Asteraceae > Lactuca > Lactuca saligna. The sequence continues at coordinate 102,792,292 of NC_136423.1, forward strand.
TCCCTGACGAAGTTGCGGACACTCGGCCTTCCGATGGCCTGTCTGGTTGCAGTGAAAGCAAACCATAAACCCCTTAGGGCAATCCCTGGCAATATGTCCCTCCTTGCCACACTTGTAGCAACCACCAGCTCGACACGCCCCCTCGTGACTCTTGCCGCACTTCGCGCAAGTGCGACCCTTCGAACCTCCCATCCTCGAATCAGCGAACTTAGTCCGCTTGGCTGCCGGCTGAGACTGGGCCGGCCGTCGATCCACCTGCCGAGACTCAGCCTCCCCCTCGCTTGAGTCTCCAGCTCAATCTCGCGCTTCCTGGCATTCGCCTGAAGCTCAGTGAAAGTACGATAGGTGGAGTTTGACACAAACTCCCGGATCTCCCTCTTCAAAACACCCAAATACCGGCTCATCCGCGACTGTTCCGTAGATACCAGCTCGGGGCAGAACATTGCCCTCTCATGAAACTTCCGTGTGATCACTGCCACGGAATCAGTACCCTGCTTAAGGGTCAAGAACTCCTGAATCAATCGCTCCCTCTCCACCGGGGGAACGTACTCGTCCCTGAACATCTCCGTAAACCTCTCCCATGTCACCGCCGAAATCTCTGCCTGAGTGAGGTTCGCCGTCACGAACTTCCACCAATTCTTCGCTCCCAGACGGAGCTGGTTCAAGGCGAACCGTACCCTCAAGTGCTCCGGGCATGAGCAAGTATAGAAGCACCCCTCGATGTCAGCGATCCACCTCATAGCTGCAATCGGATCCTGCATCCCATCAAATTCAGGGGGTTTCGTGTTGCTGAATTCCCTGAATAGCAATGAATCACCCCCTTGCGGCCTAGCAGCAGCCACAGCTGCGGTAGCGGCAGCGACTGCAGCTTCAGTAAGTGCGGCGTACCGCTCCTTGAACTCCTCCATCAGAGTGGTCTTAATAGACCCAAACATCTCCGGGATCTCAGCCCGAACCGCCACAGCTACCTCTTCCTGAATAATCTGACGAATCTCCTCGTCACTCGCACCGCTCGAACTCGCCCCATTGCGTGTGATGACCATGATGTCTCTGAAATATAACATAAAATCATCAGAGACTCCACCAAGTACAATTGTACTCGATACGCGCCCTACTCAGTCTCCGATTTCCAGGGATTCTTACTTGGGTCTTCCACCGATCCAGTGTCTTCGGTAGTACGGGCCTAATACTACCGACCACACCGCATCAATATTCGTCCCAAGTCTTCCTCCCCAAATCCCGAATAATGAGTACTCTACCTCTAGTATGCACTATCTACTTGCACGCTACCAAATATCTCATATAAACAATCTCCCTAGACTAAGGCATCACAAAACAGGCAATTCTAGTCCTATCATGTATACCTAGTCTTCTAGCATGCATAACAATTCATAATTCAGTGCATAATATAACATTGTAAGGTATTCTGGGGATCTTTACCGTTCGGGCGCTGGCTGCTCGTACACACTGCTCCATCCTTGTTTTACCGCCTTACCATTTATAAAATGTTGCGTCCTTATTATTTAAAAAGGTTTTTCCTCAAATCCCCAGTCTGAGTTCAGTTGCACCCAAAAGTACACCCGAATCCCTCAAACCAAGGCTCTGATACCAATTGTAACAGCTCAAATTTTCAAATAAAATTTTCATTTAAAACAAAACATCATTATTCGACAAAAGAGTTTATTCCAAGTTTATTGCAAAAGTATAAATAATAAATCTCTAAGATCTTCAACAATGGCAGTGTGTACGTGTCACGCCGGCGCCTTCCCACGGTCATCTCTAGTACCTGAAAACATAAACACAACTAGTAAGCATAAATGCTTAGTGAGTTCCCCAGTATACGACTTACCCACATACACCTTCCGGCCCGGACCTTTCGGTCCACATAACATTGCCTTCCGGCCCGTAACATAATCGCCTTCCGGCCCATAACATATCGCCTTCCGGCCCGTATTAAATTGCCTTCCGGCCCATAGTATTTTGCCTTCCGGCCCATAATAGTATAAAACATAACACATGTAACATAACGCACATAGCACATAAGTCATACATCATACCGTTCTTTCTATCACATAAAGTCTCGCCTTCCGGCCCGTATAGGCATACATCACATATAAAGCATCTACCTCTTTATACATAGCATAAATATAACACATACGACCTTCCGGTCACGCAGTCAAACCCTTCCGGGTGAAGTATAGTGAGAAGACTCACCTCGTAGTATGCAAGCTATAAACCCTTCGAGCTACTCGCACTCGATCCGCTAATCTGCAGTCTCCCTATAATACCACATACCTTAATTAATGATCTTATCAAACAAGATAACCGACCCTACCAAATTACACACAGGTCAACGGTCAACTTGACCGGACTCGTCGAGTGCAAAGGGCAACTCGGCGAGTATAGACACCCTGACTCCACTCGCCGAGTCTAAAAACGACTCGACGAGTTCTAGTAGATCTTCAAGCTACTCGCCGAGTCTGAAGAACAACTCGGCGAGTCCTAGTGAAACTTCAAGCTACTCGCCGAGTCTGATCATTGAACTCGGCGAGTCCTCGCCATGCAATCAATCCTCTGCCTCCTGTATTTCGCATGATTTCGAAGTATATAGATATGGGGCTTCCTGGACTTTCACATATACTATTACAGGGGTTTTTAAACACTTATAACAACACTATAATCTAACAATTCCTTAAATGGGTTTCCTAAACCCTAAATTCGCATACACCGTAAAAGCTACAGATTATGATCCGAAGATTACCTGGAAACGCGTTCCCTGTGTCCCCAACCTCCAGTACTCGACTCCTTGGACTTCCTTTGATCACCACCTTGCCCCTCCTTGTCTAACAATCTCTTCAAGCCTCCTCTTGCTCCAGATGCCCACAAACTCCCAAAGTATCTTCAATCGGCCAAAAGACGCGACATGACGGCCATAAGATCATTATATACGGTTCAGAATTGAAACGGCTAGGGTTCAGCTGAATCAGCGTCGACTCGCCGAGTCCCTATTTGGACTCGTCGAGTCCAGTCGCGTATCTACGACCAAGACCATGGCCCTACTCGGCGAGTCATGCACCAACTCGCCGAGTCCCCTCCTAAAAGTGCCCCGAAAATAATTTAAAGGAATACCTGAAATTCCGGGCTGTTACACATTTGGTGATATGGTTCACTGGAAATCATTTGTTGAATCGACTGGGTTGATGATGATTCGTGGTGATGAAAATGCGAATGAAGACAACTGTGTGGTTGATGGTCCAACGTACTTCGCATTTAGTTACAGAGACTAAAATCGGATTCGCATTTGTGTAAATCAAAATTAAGAATGCGAATGTGATTAAGGTTGAAATTCAGTTCGCATTTGGTTGATTGGGGTTAAAAATGCGAAGTCAAATGCGAAGTAGGAATGTGCGAAACTTTTCATTGATTAGTGGATTGGGGAAGAAGAAAACAAAGAGTTTCACATTTGGTCCCTGTTCTTTTCGAGAAATAACTCAAGTGACCCAACTTCGCAAGTTTGAAGAATATGCAGAAATTGTACAAACGAATACCTGTAGTTTCGCATTTTTGACAGTTTATACCCAACTTCGCAAATGGGGTCATAAAATGCTGAAATTGCAGAATTGTCAAATCTGGTCCCTACAGTTTGTGCGAATTTACACATTTTACCCAGTTTCGCAAATGGGAGTGTGTTTCACATATTTGGCTGTTTTGGGCGCACCGGGTCACTGCAGAATTTTGAAATTGACAATTTCTACCTATTTTTGAGAAATTTTGTCAAAGGCGATCCGTGAACGGCAATAAAAATTGATTATTTTTTGGATTTTCCGGATTGACGCACAAAGTTTATGCCACATGTTAAGAGGGAGTTTTGACATGAAAAATTCTAAATAAAGCACGTTCTTTTTCCATGGAGTTTTATAATCAAATTTCGATTATAAAAAGGGGGAGAAGTTTTATATGGAAATTCGAACTTGAATTTTTCATATTACGCGGATTTGAAGACCGAAGTGATCTTGAAGTTTTGAAGCCACGAGATGATGCAATTGGAAGTTTCGAAGTGATATATTCGAAATGGGTTTGGAATTATTGAAGATTTTTGGGGTGTGTTTTTATGCGCAACTTTGGGTGATTATTTGGAGTTTGGAATACTCTTAATTATTCGTTGCTGCTCGGATTGTAATGTCTCACATCCTAGAGCGCAAATTGAAGAGTCATGGAAGAATTGAAGATTGAAGTTCATTTTGACATGTGTCACCTTTGAGGCTTGAACCACGTAGTGCTTGATTTTGGAAGATTTGAAGTGGGTCATTCATTCCTAACTTTGAGGTGGAGAATGTTAGAGTGCAAAGTTATTCATTCATGACTTTGTAAATGTTTGACTTTTGTAAAACCCACTTGCATGTGGTGCTTTAGCCTTTAGACCCATTTGTTAGTTAGAGTGAGAGAGAGACATGTAAACACCTCTATAAATAGTGGGTTCATACTACTTGTAGAGGTGTGCTTGAGAGATGTAAAAGTGAGTGTGTAAGTGTGTGTTAATTATGTAGTCTAGATCTAGATCCTTTTTGTAAACACCATATACATTCAATATATCTCTTAAACACCCAAATCACCATGTTCAATTGTGCAATCTTAAATTTCGCATGCTAAACCATGTTCTTATGTCACTACAACAACCAAGCCCTTGATTCGATGCATCGCAATACACTACAAAATCTTCTATCCCTTCGGGGACGGATAGTATCGGTGTGGTGCCTAGGGCTTGTTTTAGTGTTTGGAACACCTTCTCTTGTTTTGCTTCCCAGTCAAAGACCACGCCTTTCTGGGTTAATGTAGTAAGAGGTTTCGCGATGCTAGAGACGTTCTTTATGAATCTGTGATAGTAGCCAGCTAGACTTAGAAATTGACGAATCTGTGTAGGTGTCTTTGGTGCCGACCAGTTCTTAATGGCCTTTATTTTGGAGGGGTCCACATGTATCCCTTTTTAGCTAAAAACGTGGCCCAAAAATTCGACTCATCAAATCCAAAGTTCACATTTAGAGAACTTCGCATAGAGCTTCTCTGATCGTAGTGTTTCTAAGACTCTTCGTAGGTGCTGACTATGTTCTTCCTTACTTCGGGAGTAGATAAGTATATCATCGATGAATACGATGACGAACCGATCCAAATAAGGACGGCTCACCCTATTCATTAAGTCCATGAATACTGCTGGTGCGTTGGTTAATCCGAATGGCATCACTACAAATTCGTAGTGTCCATAACGAGTTCTGAAGGCTGTCTTGGGAACGTCTTCCTCTAGCACTTGTAATTGGTGATATCCGGATCGTAGATCTATCTTCGAGAAATAGCTCGCAACTTAATGTTGATCAAATAGGTCATCAATGCAGGGCAGAGGGTATCGATTTTTGACAGTGAGTTTGTTCAGCTCTCGGTAGTCGATGCACATCCAGAACGATCCATCTTTCTTCTTCACAAACAAGACCGGTGCTCCCCAGGGTGAGAAACTTGGTCTAATGAATCCTTTTTGGTGGAGTTCGTTAAGCTGACTAGAAAGTTCTTGCATCTCTTCTGGTGCTAGACGATAAGGCGATTTTGCTACAGGGGTAGCCCTTGGAATTAAATTGATCATGAATTCGACTTGGCGGTGTTGTGGTAATCCCGGTAGTTCTTCTGAAAAGATATCAGGAAAGTCACGTACCTCTGGAATGCTGTTAATATCCTTTACTTCCTGACTCATATCGACGATGTGTGCAAGAAATGCTTGATAATCCTTCCACAAACACTTTCGAGCTTGGATACACGAAATGATGCGAAGGTTTGTACTTGATTTGTCGCCGTAAATCACTAATGTTTCATGGTTAGGGAGATTTAGACGAACGGATTTTTCAAAGCACATGATGTCGGCGCGAAGAGGACTTAACCAATCCATGCCAACTATAACGTCTAAACGTTTTATTTGGACTGGCATGAGGTTGATTGGGAAAGAGTGACCGTCTAAAGTTAATGTACAACCCATGTATATGCAATTAGTGTTTTCCATTTTTCCATTTGCCATTTCTACAGTGAATGATTCTTCTAATATGCTAGGTTTACGTTTAAGTAAGGGAATAAAGTTTTGGCTCACAAAGCTTCTCTCTACTCCACTATCGAATAGGATGCATGCATATGAATTATCGAGAAGAAACGTACTAGCAACTACTATAGGATCAGCTACGGCTTCCTCATGACCAATAGCTAATACTCGTCCCACTCCGCCGATATTCGCTGCCTTTGGGCAGTTTCTTTTGTAGTGGCCCACCTCGCCACAAACGTAGCATGCTTGGTCTACACTAGCATTAGGAACTTGAGTGATCGGTTTTACGGGGGCCTTGCAGAAACGGACAGTGTGTCCCTTTCTATTGCATTTGGAGCACTGTATTTCCTGACAAGGTCCGTGGTGGTGGTAATTGCACTTGGTGTACTTTGGGAGGTTGCCCACATAAGGCTTTGTTGCGTAGGGATTTGTAGGAACGGTAGTAGGTACCATCGCAGCTTTTACGGCAACCAGTTGTTGTTTCTTCGAGGACTCTTGGGAAGACCCACCCTTCCCCTTATTCCACCCTCTCTTCTTGTTGTTGTTGTTATTGTTGTTTCCCTTTTGTGGTTCTGGTGCAGAAGTTGTTGAGTTTTGATGATTCCCGTGATCAATAAGCGATTGTGCCAGCTCCTTGGCACTTTCAAAAGTGTCAGGTTTTGAAGCTAACACGCTTGACTGAATTTGGGGTGACATTCCCCAAATGTATCGCTATATTTTCTTGCTCTCGGGAGCAATCATATCTGGGCAAAGGATTTCCATATCGCAGAACTTGTTGGTATAAGTTGCTATGTCGGTACCAATCATTCCTAGAGTCCAAAGTTCATGCTCGAGTTTTTGAATCTCTCCTCGTGGACAGTACTCCCTCATCAGCATGATTTTCAAGCTCTCCCAGCATATTGAGTTAGCCACTATCAGGGTAAGTACCTTAACGTGGCCATTCCACCAAGTTAAAGCCCTATCAGTAAATGTATAAGTTGCAAACTTGACTTTGCTGTGCTCGGGGCAAGAGCAGATTTCAAAGACTGATTTCGTCCTTTCAATCCACTGTCTTAAAACCATCACACCACCCGTTCCATTAAACATTCAGGGTTTAGCATTCGTAAAGTCTTTATAGGTGCACTCTCGGGGTTGCCCATGACTATCGCCATGGTTGGAAGGATGTATGCCAATCCCTGAACCAATAGTAACAGGGGTATTGATCAGTGACATGGTAGCTGCTACAGCTGCGGTGACTACCGCTTGGAACATGACATCATCAAATTGAGGAGGTTGAGGTGGTGGTGGTATCGGTGTTTCCCCACCGTTGTTTCGTCTCGGATTTCTACGAGGAAGCATCCTTCAACTAAAGATTGAAGAGACAAGGGTAAGAAGTCCATAGTATAGAAAATGTATGTGTCTCATGAACTAAATTGCTATAGTTCAACAACAAATGATAGTATGAGTCTCGAAGATAGAAGAACGAAGGTTATTCGTAAATCCGTATATATGAACAAGCGTATAGTTTTTCCATAATATTTTAAAGATTGAACGAGATACTCAATGTAGTAATAATAGTGTGCGAATTATATTAATATAATAGATGATACAACGATCACGAAAATTTGAGCCTTAAAGGGTCTCCGATTACAAGAATTTTAAGAAAGTAAAAACTTTTAGCTGAGGTCCTATCTTATAACAAAATTTGAGGTTTTCGCAAGTGCTACTTGCGACGTGTGTTGCGCTTGGAGCTTGACTCCGCATCCGATTGTTTTGACTTCATAAGACGCCTATCGAAGGCGGATTATTGTTCCCTCAACTCTGCGAGGGCTACATTCATTTGTGTTTGGAATGCATCGGCGCGGAGGTGGGTGTCATTCTGCAACATATCCAGACGACGGATGTCGGCCGTGTGAACTTGTACTTCCATGTTGACTTCGCGGATTCGATTTGCTTGGACCCCCGATTGGTAGGACTGGTTGGCCAGTTTACCTACCATGACTGGAAGTGCTCGGTCGGCTGAACCTCCGTCCCTGATGTCGTAGAAGTCTCGACACATACCGTAGGGAGAGCGTATCCCTTGTTGTTGGCTCCAATGGGTGAGGTGACTTCCCCAAACGAGATTCGGTCCTTGGAAGTTCCTCCTAATGACTGGAGGGTTGACTACTTCTGGTTCCGAGTCTGTACCAGAGTCGTCCCCTTCTTCCAACTCGATGGGTTCTTCTTCTTCTTCCGGATTCTCCTCTACCCATCCTCCGTTGCCCTGGTTTGGGTAGTAGGGGTCCCCTTGTGGGTGAAATCCAACCATTTGACTATATGAGAATAGGGTTATGAGATTTGATTAAAACTTGAAAACATGTAACACTAATTAATCTATCGTATGCACCAAATACTCCTATAGTATTTAAATTGTACGTTTGATACTAGTGTCATTTTGGTAAGTTTTGACTTGTTGCTCACTACGATCATTCCTCGATATACGTTAGTCTAATTTTGGATAAATATAGTTGATCAGGCTATATTCGTCCAAAATTTGATTACATATCTCGAGAACTAATCGTAGTGTCCAACTCGTCTTAATACTTTTGTATAGTTCTCATCATGAAAATATGTCGTTGTATGCATGTATTTTGTATTTTCATGACCTAAAATAATCTATTCAAATGAAATAAGGATTTTAGGTGTGAAAACTTTTGTCAGAGACTTTGAGTCCCTAAGCATTTATAGTTTGTATATATTATGAGGTTCGATATACTTAGTTCACTATAAACATTGCTCTAATACCAATCTGTCACACCCCCAAACCGGAACGGCGGAAACGTTCGGGGGTGGATGACTTCATGTGGTAACGTAACAAATGAATACATAGTAAAGAAAGCAATACAACCATCATATATATAATTAAAAGTTTACATTGTTTAAAAGAGTACATGTTCAAAACCAATTACAATATGATGCCAAAATATGAATTTAAACTAGTGCTGCAGCGTTCCTTCTTCAAAAGCTGTTTAGTACCTGTAATTACTGAGCCCCTCGGACATACAAATAGTTTTGAAAGAGTAAATCAGCATTTAAGCTGGTGAGTTTCATAAGCATTTAATGATAGTATTTGTATGAAAATGAAATGGTTCGTTTTTGTTTGTCAGACTCTAGAAAATCCCATATTTCCTACTGGTGTAAACGTAGTTTTAAATCAAGAACAATACATGTTCAAAAGTTGATGCTTTCCCATCTATGAGTAGTGGTTAGAAGTTCCAAACTTATATCATAATTGGGTTTTTCATGCATAAAATAAATGAACTTATGTACGTATAAACCTCCATTTTATCTGAAAACCCCCATAAATCAATGTGTTTATAATACTCTATGTGAGTTTTATAACCATGCTATTGACAAGGAATGCCTATACACAACGTTCTTCAAGCATTGGAATGTTCTGACATTTGTCACCCCAAATGGTGTACTGTAGCTAACAGTCAGGGTGCGGGGTTGTCAATCCCGTATAGATCTATACACAAACACCATGATCCCCCTCCAAGGGATTCTGGTATATAATACAAGACTTGAAATGTGTACTTCTGCATACGTGAAGTTTAATGTCTCACAACACTTAGTATAAAACAGATTTACGTGTGAAAATGTTCATTTGTTATTGTATATGAAAGTAACTTCTTGAAATAATATTTCCATGTATGTAAAAGTTCGTAGTATTCTCATAAAACTATACCTATTATAGTTTCCTAAAAGTGTGTTTCGTTTGTATAATAAACCCTTAGTGAAAATGCTCACTTGTTATGAAAAGTGTAGTTTTTGTAGTGCCAAAACCGACACACATAAATATAGTATAAGCAAAGTGTCTGATTTATATAAATACATAAATCAATTTCTTATTTCAAAAGATAAAATGTTGTCGTGGTATAATTTACATATGAAAGTTTCCCTATAATAGTTATCAATCACACATGATTCCGTTGATAAAACGCGTATAGTGAAAGTTTATATAACACACAATAATAATCGAGTGTTTTACTTGTGTTCCCCCCCTTTAAAAGCATATAAAAGTACTCATAAAACATTTAAAAGTGTGAATTATAGGGGTATGAACTCACTTGAAAGATCGGAGGAGGCGGGTTGAAAACCGGACAGAATTTCGACTCGAGAAAGCGGATTTTCTCGGGATTCTCAGGAGCACAAATGACCCTCGGGACTTGAGCAATGTGACCGAGACTTCGGGATAGCACGGGCACGGAAAATGAGGCAATAACGCAAGAGAAATGAGAGAGAATGGCCCTTTTCTTCGGAACCCTCGCATCGCTTTTATAAGGGGTGTGAACCGCCCTCGTACGCTGGGCGTACCCGTACGTCACACATGATCGCATCCTCGACTGCTTCGAACTCCGGATGGGACGGGGCATAGCCTCGCATAGGGCGCGATGTGGACGATCCGAGGCCAAGGCCTCGAGTACGCTGGGCGTACCCGTGTACGCTAGGTGTACCCGCGTGACTCAGCCTTCGGATAATACCGAAGTTTTCATTAAAATTTATATATTTATTATTTAATAAACTTCAAAAATTCATATCTTCTTCATACGAACTCCGTTTTCGACGTTCTTTATATCCACACGTAGGTGAGACTATACTCTACAACTTTCGTTTAGATTCCATCGGCAAATTCTGAAATTATTTTTATTATTTATTTTTAAAAGGTCGCGGTAAGAAAATTTATTTAAAAATTCATAACTTCATTATCTGACATCTGTTTTTGCCAGACTTTTTACTGTTGAAAAACCATTGTCGAGACCTTCGATTCTCATTTAGGTCATTCTGGTCAAAAGTTGCTCGATCTCTGTTTTGAGTTTTTAGCTGTCCGTTGCTAAGCCGAACTTGGAAAATTCATAACTTTCTTATACGAAGTCAGATTTGGGCGTTCTTTTTATGTACGATCACGGTTTGTTGACATTTAACATAATAGATAATTTAATTAGTGATTTTTTTGGATATTTTATTTTCGAAGTTAATTTCATTATAACGAGCGTGGTTACAATACTTGACTTTTTAGGTCGTTTACATAGAGTTGAAATATCAGGTTGTCAAATTGTTTATAGTGAACTAGTATACCAAACCTTACATGGTATAAGACTATAAACATTAAGGGGCCAAAGTGCTATGAACTAAAAGTATACTTTAAAATATAAGTATTTTCAAAAGTATACAAGTATACCTAACTGCCGGGAACCGTAACTACGAGTAGAACAAAACATAAGTAATTGGGTGTTGTATGCTACGGTTAAACCTGGGCAATTATGTAGTCGTGTATAGGGTCAATATAGCCTGATCAACTATATCCATTCGAGACACGGCCAACATGTTCTTGGGAGTGACTGTGGTGTGCAACATGCCTAAAACTTACCTAAGATCCAAACAATGATTCATCGATACAACGAAACATAAAATACTATGGGAGTATTTTAGCCAGAGCTGAGTACATTGAAGAAATTCATTCCGAGTGTTGCTACTCACTCTTTCCTTAGCGATAGTTTATCTGCTTTGATAACTCTTTCTTGTTTATCGCTTACTATAACTTTATATCTGTCATTAATAGATATTTCTTGTTCCATATCTCTTGATTCAATTCAGAGGACTTATGATCCTCTCTTTCCTGGCTATTATAGATCAAGATGCCTCCAAGAAAGAGACCCAACTCAAAGAACAACAACCCTCCGCCACCACCACGTCCTCCTCAATTTGATCTTGTGACGTTCCAGGCTGCTGTTACTGCCGCAATGGCAGCCGCCATGTCTCAAATGAACTCCAGTGGCTCTGGTGGTTCAGGAGGTGGTACCCAATCTCAAAACCAGGACGGCAACCAGGGACACCGAAAGGAGTGTTCCTATAAATACTTTATGAATGCGAAACCCACATATTTCGATGGCACTGGAGGTGTCATTGCCCTAACCCGATGGTTCGAGAAAATCGAATAAATTTTCGAGATCTGTGCCTGCTCTGAATCAGATAAGGTGAAGTTTGCCGCCTGCACCTTCACCGATAAAGCCGTGACTTGGTGGAACGGCCAAGTCAAATCCCTAACCCTACTTGTAGCCAATGTTATGGGTTGGGAATCCATGAAGGAGCTTCTTCTTGCCGAGTACTACCCGCGAGGCGAGATGCAGAAATTCGAGCATGAACTTTGGAATCTAAAGATGAAGGGTTCCGACATCGCCGCTTACACCTCCAGATTCGAAGACCTGGTGCTTCTCTGTCCGGGAATGGTTACCCCAGAAAGTAAAAAGATTGAAAGATCTATCTGGGGGCTGACCCATCCAACAAAAGGGAATGTTTTGGCTACAAAGCCAGACACTTTCGACAGCACTAAATGTCTGGCACAAACCCTGATTGATCACAGAGACAATCCCAATGAAGAGGTCACCACTCCTGAACCGGTTAAAAGTAGTGGTGGTAGTAAAAAGAAATTCTGGAACAAACGGAAGGCTCAAGGTTCACAAGGATCCTCTAATAAATAGCAAATTGTGGCAGTCCACGCTGCTACTACCCCTGTTGATGTTTCTACCGTTGGATCCACCGCTCAAACTCCTACCAACGGATACACTGGTACCCTTCCATGGTGCAGCAAGTGCAACTATCATCATCATACTCCTGGGCCCTTTCGAGAAAGACTCTGCAAAAACTATGGCAAGAAGGGCCACCTTGCTCGAAACTGCACAAAACCAGCCCAATCAACAAATCAATCTTCCGGAGCGGGTGTTGGTCAGGCCTGCTACAGATGTGGGTAAGTAGGGGATTTCAAGAGAAACTGCCCCAAGGCAGCTACAATGGGTAACACTGGGAGAGTCCTAGCTATGGGACGAGAAGAGGCAGTCGCCGATCCCACCGTTGTCTCGGGTACGTTCCTCCTTGACAACTCTTATGCTAGTATCCTTTTCGATTCTGGTGCCGAACGTAGTTTTGTTATCCATTCATTCAAACGTCTTCTTAAACATAATCCCCAACCATTAACCGAAACATTTACCGTCGAGATGGCTAACGGTGAGAAACAAAGCGCTAGCGACATATTCATAGGTTGTACCCTTACCATGAACGATCATTCCTTCCCCATTGACCTAATGTCAGTTTCCATTAAGAGCTTTGATGTCATTATTGGCATGGATTGGTTGAGTCCCAATCATGCTGATATCCTTTTTTATGAAAAAGCCATCCGTCTCAACCTCCCCTCTGGTCAAACTCAGTTCCAATCTTTGCATCATATCTTGCATCAAAGCTCAAAAACTTCTGCGAAAGGAGTACCATGCATTCCTAGCCCATGTAATTAATGAAAAGCAAGAAGTTAAAGACCTCGAGAGCATCCCCAAAGTCTGTGTAACAACCCGAAATTTCCGTATCATTTATTGTAACTCTTTCGTAGTACAATTCGCACAACCAATCGTCGTTTCCAAATTCGATTTCCGATCTTCCGTTTAAGTAAGTCATTAACTTGTACATATTTAAAATGACTTAATGAGTGTCTTAATACATTTAGAAATCATTTTAACACCCAACTTTAGTGATCGGAATATTTCTAGAAATTACGGTATCGGGTTACGGTAACTCAATCGGGTACGACCAAAAGCCTCGTCTAACGCTGGTATCGGGTAGAATTCCACCGTGTCCAAAACTTAAACACTATATAAACGTGTTTAAGCCTCCATTTGAAGCCTTTGGTCAATTTCTCATTTAACTCTCACAACCTCTCTCCTCATCCCAAAATCAAGGTCCAAAACAAAGATTTAAGGCTTGAAATCAAAGAGGTAACACCCCTAACTTGTTATTCAACCTCTTTAGCCTTCAAATTTATGTTTAATTTGTGTTTTGGGACCAAGAACATGAGTTTACGGCCAAGGAACAAGCTTGGACCGTAAACTCCTAAACATGGGGTTTTTAAGCCCTAAAACCCTTCCTAAGCATAGTTGGACATTAGATATGGCTTAATGGCTTAATGGAAAGGACTTATAACATGTAAAACATTGATTTTGAGGGACAAAGGTGAGTTTACGGCCAAGACATATTCTTGGGTCGTAAACTCATATTCAAGGGGTTTTTGAGCCAAATAACCCTTCCAAATCATAGTTGGGACTTAGATATGACTTGTGGGATATTGGTTTTAGCATTTAAACACTTTAAGTATGAAATATGGGGGACAAAAGTGAGTTTACGGCCAAGACACATTCTTGGGACGTAAACTCCACTTAAAGGGGGATTTAGTGCCTTAAATCATGTCCAAATGCCTTGAACCTCAACCAACGGCCTTGTGGTTAAATCTAGATGCATCTAAAAATAGTTTAAGGGTTTGAAACACATCAAAAATATCATTTATAGGAGTTTACAGCCTAGGAACATACCCTTGGCTGTAAACTCATAAAACTTTGTCAAATGATGCATTAAACCACCCCAAAGGCTTGGATAAATTCCTAGAAATCACATGTGATTGTTCTTAGCATCAAAAACTAATTTTTCTTACTCATATTGGAGTTTACGGCTAGAGAGTATGTGTCTGGGCCGTAAACTCATATAAATGTGTTAATTGAAGCCAAAAATTGATACCAAACCTTAGAAAATTAGTTAGAATCACATGTGATTACTCCTTAAGCCTTAAAACGATTTCTTTTGACCATGGGTAGTTTACGGCCGTAAACTCCAAGGTGTTGGCCGTAAACTCCCTTCTTTATGGTATATTTACTTTTAATTCATTCCAAGGCATTTTAGAAATCCATTCCAACAATCCCCATGCCCATTTAAGCCATTAAAAACACCCAAAATCACACCCACATGAGTTTACGGCCGTAAACTCATGTATGTGTGTGTTCAATGACTGTAAACTCCTTAAAATGTTTACTCATGGGGAGTAAACTCAAGTTCCAAGTCCCTAGTGCCATTACATGTCCGAAGATGTCACCCGGGTCACTCCAAACGCTCGTTTTGAGGTGTTTAACCTCGTTGGAGTGTAATGTTCCATATGATTAGTGAATGTATCCCTAATTGTATATATATATGGACATTATTTCATTTTACATAGGGACATCGCGAGTAATCAAACCCCGAACCAACGTCTAGTATTCAAAACCGACACGTTTCCGAGTCCGGTGAGTTCATACCCCTACCCTTTTTCACTGTTTTCATTGTTTTCAGGGGGGAACACAAGCAAAGTACAAGGGAATTCTTGTACTCAAAACATGTTTTCAAATGCGTGTTTCATATTCCATATGCTTTTATTACTGATTATCACGATTGATAACTATTTGAACATGCAGATCACGTAACATATATTTGTGAAATAGGTCTTTAAACTGTTATGTTTTACATATATTTCACAAATGGCTTTCCACAACTTATCAGTTAAAAGTATGACATTAGACATTTGAATATAATACCTGTACACTGTTTTGTCGTCGGTAACACTCCACACATGTACGCGAGTGGAGGACTACCATATTATTACTAGTAAATTTGTTAATCCTGTATGATTGGAGACACGTCCTCGGCGAACACTCCACCGAGATACGCGAGTGGAGGACTACACCCATAACCAGAATCTATGGTATTTAGAGAGCGTGACTTGAGTGTATAGATCTATACGGGGCTGACTACCCCACACCTGGTTGCTAGCTACAGCTGAACCGAAATGGTTCAAGGGTGACGAAAGTCATTAGTATTTCGACTACTTATTGCCACATGTGGACTACTTATTGCCATAGGTTTTAGTCTATTGTATGGTTATGGAACTCGCAATTAGGATAACAGAGATTTACTTATAGTAATAATGAACCACTTTATACATCTTTTACATCTTTTACATCTTTCACGTACTGTAACTAACATTCAGGAAAGTACGGGACTTTCCTGGGGAAAACATGGAACATAATCACGATTACATCTTTTACATCTTTAACATCGTTTACATTAGAAACCAACATGCAGGAAAGCATGGGGCTTTTCTGGGTAACACTTACACAACTAGAAAGAGTAACAAACTGGATAACATTACATCTCTTACAATTGGTAACATACAATAAGGAAAGTATGGGACTTTCCTGGTAACACATGATAAGTAAACAGAACAGTTTAACAAGTCAGATAATCAACTATACATTTTCACATGAGTAGACATGTTTTCAGTGTACAAACTTACTATACTTTACATTTGTGAAACAATAACCAACTTTTAAGAAAATACGGGATTTTCTTGGTGTACATAACATTTCAAAAACAGAAAGGAAACTCGAAACATTTTCACAAACAAAAACCGCTTATGAACTCACCAACTTTATGCTGATTTTCAAACCGCTTGTGTTCTCAGGTCAGCGTTAGAACAGGTACCCGAAGATCCTTTTTGCTTGAAGACGGTGTACATGAAGACCCATTTCATTTTGTTTATATATACTATGTATCACAACTGTACAAACTTTACTTTTGAAACAAATGTAAAACTTTTCTTATGTAATGTAATGGTTGTTTTACTTTACTTACTATGTGCATTGGATTTGATACTCAACGTGGAGTCAACCCCGGAAATGTTTCCGCCTTCGGTTTTCGGGGTGTGACAGATTGGTATTAGAGCCCTTGTTTATAGTGAATGAAGTATACCAAACCTTACATGGTATAAAACTATAAACACTAAAGGGACTAAGTGCTCTGAATTAAAAGTATCTTCAAACTACAAGTATTTTCAAAAGAATACAAGTATACCGAACCGTCGTCATCCGTAACCACAAGTAGAACAGAACGTAAGTAATTGGGTGTTGTGTACTATGGTTAAACCTGGGCAGTTATGTAGTCGTGTCTAGGGTCAATATAGCCTGGCCAACTATATTCATTCGAGACACGGCCAACATGTGTTTGGGAGTGACTGTGGTATGCGGCATGCCTAAAACTTACCCTAATATCCCAAACATCGAA
Source organism: Lactuca saligna (assembly GCF_052625555.1). Classification (NCBI taxonomy): domain Eukaryota; kingdom Viridiplantae; phylum Streptophyta; class Magnoliopsida; order Asterales; family Asteraceae; genus Lactuca; species Lactuca saligna. The sequence continues at coordinate 102,809,291 of NC_136423.1, forward strand.
CCATTGTCGTAATCAATTCATGAAATACTATGGGAGTATTTCTCGATCCCAATCCTCTGTAGTAATCCCTATTCGAGTGGCTTTCTGTGATTATTCTTAGCGATAAATTATCTGTTTCGATAACTCTTTCCTGTTTTATCGCTTATTCGGATTATATAACAGCCATATCTATCGATTCAATGTAAAGGACTTATCATCCTCTCTTTCTTGATCTTATTAGATCAAGATGCCTCCCCGAAAGAGACCCAGCTCAAAGAACAACAACAATCCTTCTTCACCACCACCTCCTCCCAAGTTTGACCTAGCATCGCTCCAGACGATGATGACAGCTGCAATGGTAGCAGCTATGTCACAAATGAACCCTAGTGGTTCAGGAGGTGGTCCTCAATCCCAAAACCCTGAAGTTAGTCAGGGACACCAAAGAGGGGGTTCCTACAAGGATTTCATGAACGCAAAACCAACATCCTTCAATGGCGCTAGAGGTGTCATTTCCTTATCTCGATGGTTCGAGAAAATCGAGTCCATCTTTGAAATCTGTGCTTGTGCGGAATCTGATAAAGTTAAATTTGCGGCCTGTACCTTCGCTGATAAAGCGTTGACTTGGTGGAATGGCCGAGTCAAATCTCTGACCTTACCAGTAGCCAATTCCATGGGCTGGGAGGCCATGAAAGAACTTCTTATTGCTGAGTACTGCCCCTGTGGTGAAATGTAGAAACTAGAGCACGAGCTCTGGAACTTGAAGATGAAAGGTTCCGACATTGCTGCATATACTTCCCGATTCGATGATCTCGCACTTCTCTGCCCGGGATTAGTCACTCCTGAGAACAAAAAGATTGAAAGGTTCGTTTGGGGGTTATCTCAACCGACAAAGAGTCATGTTTTGGCTGCTCGTCCGGATACCTATGATAGTGCTAAGACTTTAGCTCAAATTTTGAATGATCACAACGACGACGTTAAGGAAATCACTACCACTTCTGAGCCGACTCAAAGGAGTGGCGAAAAGAGAAAATTCTGGAAGAAAAAGAAGGGTCAATCTTCTCAAGGATCTTCTAAGAAACAGCAGACGATAGCAGTCCATGCTGCTACTACTACCCCTGTTGCTGTTGCTTCGGTCATGGGATCCACAGCCCCAACTCCTACCAGTAAATATGCGGGTAACCTCCCTCTGTGTGACAAGTGTAAATACCATCATCATCCTGGTCCCTGCCGAGAACTATCCTGTACCAACTGTGGTAAGAAAGGGCATACAGTTCGATTCTGCAAAACTCCTACCCAATCAGCCAACCAATCATCTGGAGCAGGTGTTAGTCAAGCCTGCTACAACTGTGGAGAAGTTGGGCACTTTAAAAGGAACTGTCCCAAGAAGTCAACTGCTGATAACACTGGAAGAACTCTAACCATGGGACGGGAGGAAGCAGTTGTTGATCCCACTGTTGTTTCGGGTACGTTCCTTCTCGACAACTCATATGCTAGTATTCTTTTCGATTCAGGTGTTGAAAGGAGTTTTGTTAGTCATGCATTCAAACATAATCTAAAACCAAATCCTCAACCACTAATTGAAACATTTACCATCGAGATGGCTAACGGTGAGAAAGAAAGCGCTAACGATGTATTCATAGGTTGTACGCTTACCTTAAACGATCACTCATTTCCTATAGATATCATGCCCGTTTCCATTAAGAGCTTTGATGTTATCATTGGCATGGATTGGTTGAGTCCCAATCATGTTGATATTCTTTGTTACGAAAAAGCCATTCGTCTCAATCTTCCTTCGGATCAAACTCTCGTAATCTATGGCGATAAACCCAGTTCCAATCTTCATATCATCTCTTGCATCAAAGCTCGAAAGCTCCTGCGGAAGGAGTGCATTGCATTCTTAGCCCATGTGATCAACGAGAAACAAGAAGTTAAAGACCTCGCGAGCATCCCTGAAGTCTGTAACTTTCCATATGTGTTTCCCGAAGAGCTTCTAGGAATTCCTCCCGAACGTCAGGTCGCGTTCCGTATTGACCTAATTCCTGGAGCTACCCCCGTAGCAAAGTCTCCGTATCGCTTAGCTCCGGTAGAAATGCAGGAGTTATCCAATCAACTCAATGAGTTGCTCAGTAAAGGATTCATTAGACCGAGTTCCTCACCCTGGGGAGCCTCGGTTCTGTTTGTCAAGAAGAAAGATGGATCCTTTCGGATGTGTATCGACTATCGTGAACTAAACAAGTTAACCGTTAAGAACCGATATCCTCTTCCACGAATAGACGACCTCTTTGATCAACTCCAGGGAGCCAACTAATTTTCAAAGATAGACCTTCGGTCAGGGTACCATCAGTTACGAGTCCAGGAAAATGATGTTTTCAAAACAGCTTTTAGAACTCGGTATGGACACTACGAGTTCGTAGTGATGCCCTTCGGTCTAACCAATGCACCGGCTGTGTTCATGGACCTGATGAACCGGGTGTGCCGTCCCTTCTTAGACAAATTCGTCATCGTGTTCATTGACGACATCCTTGTCTACTCTCGAAGCGAAGAAGACCACTAGCAACACTTGAGGCTAGTGTTGGAGACCCTTAGATCCGAAAATCTATACGCGAAATTTTCCAAATGTGAATTCTGGATACGGAAGGTAACTTTCCTCGGTCACGTGTTAAGCGAGGAGGGTATTCATGTAGATCCTTCTAAGATTAAAGCGATAGAGAATTGGTCGGCACCGAAAACACCCACAGAAATTTGTCAATTCTTGGGTCTCGCCGGCTACTATCGACGATTCATTCAGAACTTCTCCAAAATCGCCAAACCTTTAACCACTCTAACACAGAAAGGTGTACCCTTTTGTTGGAGTGATAAACAAGAAACTGCATTCCAAACGTTGAAGAGAGCCTTATGCAGCGCGCTTGTTCTGTCTCTTCCTGAAGGGACAGAGGACTTCGTTGTCTACTGCGATGCGTCTAATCAAGGTTTAGGCTGTGTGCTTATGAAAAGAGGAAAGGTGATTGCCTATGCCTCAAGACAGCTGAAAGAACACGAGGTCAACTATACTACACATGACTTGGAACTAGGAGCAGTAGTCTTTGCGTTGAAGATTTGGAGACATTATCTCTACGGAACCAAGTGCACAATCTTCACTGACCACAAGAGCCTGCAGCACATCTTTAATCAGAAAGACTTAAACATGAGACAACGGCGATGGGTAGAATTACTCAGTGATTATGAGTGTGAAATCCGTTATCACCCCGGCAAGGCCAATGTGGTAGTAGATGCCCTTAGCCGAAAGGATAGTGCAGGCCACAAAGTGAAGAACCAGACGATGACCATCCATTCCAATCTACCCATACAAATCCGAGAAGCCCAGTTAACAACCCTCAAACCCGAGAACATGTCAAATGAAACCTTGAGAGGAATGGAAAAGAAACTTGAGATCAGAGGTGACGGAGTTCACTGTTTCATGAATCAAATCTGGATCCCCAAATCCGGTGGATTCAGGGAAATAGTCATGGAGGAAGCACACAGAACCAAACACTCTGTTCACCCGGGTTCAGACAAGATGTACCTGGATCTCAAGAAACAATACTGGTGGCCAAACATGAAAGCTGAGATAGCTACATTCGTGGGCAAGTGTCTGACTTGCGCCAAAGTCAAAGTCGAACATCAGAAACCTTCAGGTCTGCTCCAACAACCCGAGATCACTGAGTGGAAATGGGAGATGATTACCATAGACTTCATCACCAAACTACCCAAGTGTTCTTGTGGGTACGATACCATTTAGGTAATTGTCGATCGTCTGACAAAATCCGCTCACTTCATTCCGATCAAAGAATCATACAAGATGGAAAGACTCGCGCGAATCTATATCCAAGAGGTAGTACGTCTACACGGTGTACCTGTATCCATTATCTCTGATCGAGATAGTAGGTTTACCTCCAGATTTTGGCAATACCTCCAGAAAGCCCTTGGAACCAAACTAGATATGAGCACGACGTATCATCCTCAGACTGATGGACAGAGTGAAAGAACCATCCAAACCCTGGAGGACATGCTTAGGTCATGTGTCATTGACTTTGGAAAGTCGTGGGACACACATCTATCCTTGATCGAATTCTCATACAACAACAGCTACCACACCAGCATTAGGGCTGCTCCGTTCGAAGCCCTATACGGTCGTAAGTGCAGATCCCCTCTGTGCTGGGCTGAGGTGGGGGATACACAGTTAGCCAGGAGTCGAGTCCCCGACAGTGCTCTCTCTGGTCCTAAAATCATCTGCGAAACCACCGAAAAGATCATTCAAATCCATAACCGATTGAAAGCCTCATGAGATCGCCAAAAGAGTTACTTTGATATTCGTCGGAAACCACTAGAATTCCAGGTTGGAGACCGTGTTCTGTTGAAGGTCTCGCCCTGGAAAGGCACTGTACGCTTTGGCAATCGTGGGAAACTTAATCCAAGGTACATTGGAACCTTCGAGATCCTCTCCAGGATCGGTCCAGTTGCCTATAAACTTCATTTACCTCACGAACTCAGTAACATTCAACCTGTCTTCCATGTTTCAAATCTCAAAAAGTGCCTATCCGATGAATCCCTAAAAATTCCCTTAGACGAGATCGAGATCAATGAAAACCTCAACTTTGTGTAGGAACCGATCGAAATCATGGATCGAGAATTCAAACGTACAAAACAAAGTCGCATCCCGTTAGTGAAGGTTCGCTGGAATGCCAAGCGGGGACCGAAATTCACTTGGGAACGGGAAGATTCAATGAAACAGAAGTATCCACAACTCTTTTCTGATCCATGATTTGTATCTTGTCTTGTGCTTTAAACTTTGAATTACGGGACAAAATTCCCTTGAACGGGGGGATAATGTAACAACCCGAAATTTCCGTATCATTTATTGTAACTCTTTCGTAGTACAATTCGCACAACCAATCGTCGTTTCCAAATTCGATTTCCGATCTTCCGTTTAAGTAAGTCATTAACTTGTACATATTTAAAATGACTTAATGAGTGTCTTAATACATTTAGAAATCATTTTAACACCCAACTTTAGTGATCGGAATATTTCTAGAAATTACGGTATCGGGTTACGGTAACTCAATCGGGTACGACCAAAAGCCTCGTCTAACGCTGGTATCGGGTAGAATTCCACCGTGTCCAAAACTTAAACACTATATAAACGTGTTTAAGCCTCCATTTGAAGCCTTTGGTCAATTTCTCATTTAACTCTCACAACCTCTCTCCTCATCCCAAAATCAAGGTCCAAAACAAAGATTTAAGGCTTGAAATCAAAGAGGTAACACCCCTAACTTGTTATTCAACCTCTTTAGCCTTCAAATTTATGTTTAATTTGTGTTTTGGGACCAAGAACATGAGTTTACGGCCAAGGAACAAGCTTGGACCGTAAACTCCTAAACATGGGGTTTTTAAGCCCTAAAACCCTTCCTAAGCATAGTTGGACATTAGATATGGCTTAATGGCTTAATGGAAAGGACTTATAACATGTAAAACATTGATTTTGAGGGACAAAGGTGAGTTTACGGCCAAGACATATTCTTGGGTCGTAAACTCATATTCAAGGGGTTTTTGAGCCAAATAACCCTTCCAAATCATAGTTGGGACTTAGATATGACTTGTGGGATATTGGTTTTAGCATTTAAACACTTTAAGTATGAAATATGGGGGACAAAAGTGAGTTTACGGCCAAGACACATTCTTGGGACGTAAACTCCACTTAAAGGGGGATTTAGTGCCTTAAATCATGTCCAAATGCCTTGAACCTCAACCAACGGCCTTGTGGTTAAATCTAGATGCATCTAAAAATAGTTTAAGGGTTTGAAACACATCAAAAATATCATTTATAGGAGTTTACAGCCTAGGAACATACCCTTGGCTGTAAACTCATAAAACTTTGTCAAATGATGCATTAAACCACCCCAAAGGCTTGGATAAATTCCTAGAAATCACATGTGATTGTTCTTAGCATCAAAAACTAATTTTTCTTACTCATATTGGAGTTTACGGCTAGAGAGTATGTGTCTGGGCCGTAAACTCATATAAATGTGTTAATTGAAGCCAAAAATTGATACCAAACCTTAGAAAATTAGTTAGAATCACATGTGATTACTCCTTAAGCCTTAAAACGATTTCTTTTGACCATGGGTAGTTTACAGCCGTAAACTCCAAGGTGTTGGCCGTAAACTCCCTTCTTTATGGTATATTTACATTTAATTCATTCCAAGGCATTTTAGAAATCCATTCCAACAATCCCCATGCCCATTTAAGCCATTTAAAACACCCAAAATCACACCCACATGAGTTTACGGCCGTAAACTCATGTATGTGTGTGTTCAATGACTGTAAACTCCTTAAAATGTTTACTCATGGGGAGTAAACTCAAGTTCCAAGTCCCTAGTTCCATTACACGTCCGAAGATGTCACCCGGGTCACTCCAAACGCTCGTTTTGAGGTGTTTAACCTCGTTGGAGTGTAATGTTCCATATGATTAGTGAATGTATCCCTAATTGTATATATATGGACATTATTTCATTTTACATAGGGACATCGTGAGTAATCAAACCCCGAACCAACGTCTAGTATTCAAAACCGACACGTTTCCGAGTCCGATGAGTTCATACCCCTACCCCTTTTCACTGTTTTCACTGTTTTCAGGGGGGAACACAAGCAAGGTACAAGGGAATTCTTGTACTCAAAACATGTTTTCAAATGCGTGTTTCATATTCCATATGCTTTTATTACTGATTATCACGGCTGATAACTATTTGAACATGCAGATCACGTAACATATATTTGTGAAATAGGTCTTTAAACTGTTATGTTTTACATATATTTCACAAATGGCTTTCCACAACTTATCAGTTAAAAGTATGACATTAGACATTTGAATATAATACCTGTACACTGTTTTGTCCTCGATAACACTCCACACATATACGTGAGTGGAGGACTATCATATTATTACTAGTAAATTTGTTAATCCTGTATGATTGGAGACACGTCCTCGGAGAACACAACACCGAGATACGCGAGTGGAGGACTACACCCATAACCAGAATCTCTGGTATTTAGAGAGCGTGACTTGAGTGTATAGATCTATACGGGGCTGACTACCACGCACTTGGCTGCTAGCTACAGCCGAACCGAAATGGTTCAAGGGTGACGAAAGTCATTAGTATGTGGACTACTTATTGCCACATGTGGACTACTTATTGCCACAGGTTTTAGTCTATTGTATGGTTATGGAACTCGCAATTAGGATAATAGAGATTTACTTATAGTAATAATGAACCACTTTATACATCTTTTACATCTTTTACATCTTTCACGTATTGTAACTAACATTCAGGAAAGTACGAGACTTTCCTGGGGAAAACATGGAACATAATCACGATTACATCTTTTACATCTTTAACATCGTTTACATTAGAAACCAACATGCAGGAACGCATGGGGATTTTCTGGGTAACACTTACACAACTAGAAAGAGTAACAAATTGGATAACATTACATCTCTTACAATTGGTAACATACAATAAGGAAAGTATGGGACTTTCCTGGTAACACATGAGAAGTAAACAGAACGGTTTAACAAGTCAGATAATCAACTATACATTTTCACATGAGTAGACATGTTTTCAGTGTACAAACTTACTATACTTTACATTTGTGAAACAATAACCAACTTTTAAGAAAATACGGGATTTTCTTGGTGTACATAACATTTCAAAAACAGAAAGGAAACTCGAAACATTTTCACAAACAAAAACCGCTTATGAACTCACCAACTTTATGCTGATTTTCAAACCGCTTGTGTTCTCAGGTCAGCGTTAGAACAGGTACCCGAAGATCCTTTTTGCTTGAAGACGGTGTACATGAAGACCCGTTTCATTTTGTTTATATATACTATGTATCACAACTGTACAAACTTTACTTTTGAAACAACTGTAAAACTTTTCTTATGTAATGTAATGGTTGTTTTACTTTACTTACTATGTGCATTGGATTTGATACTCAACGTGGAGTCAACCCCGGAAATGTTTCCGCCTTCGGTTTTCGGGGTGTGACAAATTGGTATCAGAGCCCTTGTTTATAGTGAATGAAGTATACCAAACCTTACATGGTATAAAACTATAAACACTAAAGGGACTAAGTGCTCTGAATTAAAAGTATCTTCAAACTACAAGTATTTTCAAAAGAATACAAGTATACCGAACCGTCGTCATCCGTAACCACAAGTAGAACAGAACGTAAGTAATTGGGTGTTGTGTACTATGGTTAAACCTGGGCAGTTATGTAGTCGTGTCTAGGGTCAATATAGCCTGGCCAACTATATTCATTCGAGACACGGCCAACATGTGCTTGGGAGTGACTGTGGTATGCGGCATGCCTAAAACTTACCCTAATATCCCAAACATCGAATAGTAGGATACCTAGATTTCAGGCTGTTACAAATAGTAGTAATGAGTGGTAATCCTTAACTATACCTATTATAGTTAAATAGAGTTGTTTAGTTGAATGCCTTTGATACGTAAAGATATTGCACTGTAGTGAAGGCTTTTATATCCAACACAAAAATATATGATATATAACTAAGAATTCAACGACAGTCGGATAGATAGCCTAATACCCTAAGTCTACAATCAAACAAGAACAGGAAATAAGGTCAGTTATCAGTTCTAAGTCCTTCAATCCTTACTTATATAAATATATTGGTGTAGATATGATTTGGAAAATAAAATAAGTTTTGAAAATTTCGAAAAGTAGTTTTTAGAAAAATCAAACATGAAAATGAGTTTGATAAATATTTGAAACAACTTTACTGGCAAGGTAAATTGAAAGTGTAGAAAATTCTTTTGACAACAACTTATAGATCACATATGATTAGTACTATAACTTGCTTGATTCAACTTGTATTCCCCCCATAAAAACATTTAAAAGCGTTTGAAAAGGTTGATTTAGGGGTATGAACTCACTGTTTAACATAGGGTCCGAGTGGACTACTTATTGCCATATCTAGTCTATCGTATGGTTCAAGGGTGACGAAAGTCATAAGGTGATGTGGACTACTTATTGCCATATCTAGTCTATCGTATGGTTATGGAACTCGCAATTAGGATAACAGAGATTTACTCAATAGTAATAATGAATAACGTAATACATCTTTTACATTGATAACCAACATTCAGGAAAGTATGGGACTTTCCTGGGGAAACATTGAACATAACCACATTTTACAGATACATCTTTTACAGTGATAACCAACATTCAGGAAAGTATGGGACTTTCCTGGGGAAACATTTACATAACCAGAAAAGGGTAACAAACCGGATAACTTTACATCTTTGACATTTGGTAATACACAATCAGGAAAGTATGGGACTTTCCTATGGAATACATTGGTACATAACCAGAACAGTATGTCAAACCAGATAACCTAACTGTACATTTACACAAGAGAAAACATGTTTTCAGTGTACAACTTTACTTTACATGTTGACAAACGATAACAAACCTTTTTAAGAAAATATGGGATTTTCTTGGTGTGCGTAACATTTCAGAAACAGAAAGGAAACTTGAACATTTCACAAACAAAAACTGCTTACGAACTCACCAGCGTTATGCTGATTTTTAAACCGCTTGTGTTCTCAGGTCAGCGTTAGAATAGGTACCCGAAGATCCTTTTTGTCTGAAGACGGAGTACTCAGAAGACCCGTTTCATTTTGTTCATATATATACTATGTATCACAACTGGACAACTTTACTTTTGAAACAACTATAAAACTTTTCTTATGTAATGTAATGGTTGTTTTACTTTACTTACTATGTACATTGGATTTGATACTCAACGTGGAGTCAACTCCCGAAAATGTTTCCGCCTTCGGTTTTCGGGGTGTGACAGATTGGTATCAGAGCCCTTGTTTATAGTGAATGAAGTATACCATGGTATAAAACTATAAACACTAAAGGGCCTAAGTGCTCTGAATTAAAAGTATCTTCAAACTACAAGTATTTTCAGAAGAATACAAGTATACCGAACCGTCGTCATCCGTAACCACAAGTAGAACAGAACGTAAGTAATTGGGTGTTGTGTACTATGGTTAAACCTGGGCAGTTATGTAGTCGTGTCTAGGGTCAATATAGCCTGGCCAACTATATTCATTCGAGACACGGCCAACATGTGCTTGGGAGTGACTGTGGTATGCGGCATGCCTAAAACTTACCCTAATATCCCAAACATCGAACCATTGTCGTTATCAATTCATGAAATACTATGGGAGTATTTCTCGATCCTAATCCTTTGTAGTAATCCCTATTCGAGTGGATTTCTGTGATTATTCTTAGCGATAAATTATCTGTTTCGATAACTCTTTCCTGTTTTATCGCTTATTCGGATTATATAACAGCCATATCTATCAATTCAATGTAGAGGACTTATCATCCTCTCTTTCTTGATCTTATTAGATCAAGATGCCTCCCCGAAAGAGACCCAGCTCAAAGAACAACAACAATCCTTCTTCACCACCACCTCCTCCCCAGTTTGACCTAGCATCGCTCCAGACGATGATGACAGCTGCAATGGTAGCAGCTATGTCACAAATGAACCCTAGTGGTTCAGGAGGTGGTCCTCAATCCCAAAACCCTGAAGTTAGTCAGGGACACCAAAGAGGGGGTTCCTACAAGGATTTCATGAACGCAAATGTTTCCGCCTTCGGTTTTCGGGGTGTGACAGTCTGTAACTTTCCTGATGTCTTTCCTAAAGAGCTCCCGGGAATTCCTCCCGAACGTCAAGTTGAGTTTCACATCGACCTAAATCCTGGAGCTACCCCCGTAGCCAAATCTTCGTATCGCTTAGCTCCGGTAGAAATGCAGGAGTTATCCAGTCAGCTTAATGAGCTACTCGACAAAGGGTTCATCAGACCGAGTTCCTCACCCTGGGGAGCCTCGGTTTTATTTGTGAAGAAGAAAGATGGATCCTTCCGGATGTGTATAGACTACCGTGAGCTAAATAAATTGACCGTCAAAAACCGATATCCTCTTCCTCGAATAGACGACCTTTTCGATCAACTTCAGGGAGCCAGCTACTTCTCAAAGATAGACCTTAGGTCAGGGTACCATCAGCTATGAGTTCACGAGAATGATGTTTCCAAGACAGAATTCAGAACTCGGTATGGTTACTACGAGTTTGTAGTAATGCCCTTCGGTCTAACCAACGCACCGGCTATGTTCATGGACCTGATAAACTGGGTGTGTCATCCTTTCCTGGACAACTTCATCATCGTGTTCATTGATGACATACTTGTCTATTCCCGAAGCGAAGAAGATCACAAACAACACTTGAGGTTAGTGTTGGAAACACTCAGAACGGAGAAGTTGTACGCGAAGTTCTCTAAGTGCGAGTTCTGGATTCAGAAGGTAACTTTCCTTGGTCACATGGTAAGCGAGGAAGGTATACACGTGGACCCTTCCAAGATCAAGGCGACAGATAATTGGTCGGCACCGAAGACACCCACAGAAATCCGTCAATTCTTGGGTCTCACCGGCTATTATCGGAGGTTCATCCAAATTTTTTCCAGAATCGCCAAACCCTTAACCACACTAACGCAGAAAGGTGTACCCTTTTGTTGGAGTGAAAAGCAAGAAACTGCATTCCAAACGTTAAAGCAAGCCTTGTGCAACACACCTATCTTGTCCCTACCAGAAGGGACAGGGGATTTCTTTGTTTATTACGATGGATCCAATCAGGGATTAGACTGTGTGCTTATGCAGAGAGGAAAATTTATTGCTTATGCCTCGAGACAGTTGAAAGCACACGAAGCTAACTACACGACCCATGACTTGGAGCTAGGAGCAGTGGTCTTTTCACTAAAGATTTGGAGACATTATCTCTACGGAACTAAATGCACAATCTTCACGGGCCATAAAAGCCTACAGCACATCTTCAATCAGAAAGACTTAAACATGAGGCAGCGGCGATGGGTAGAACTACTTAGTGATTATGAGTGCGAAATCCGCTACCATCCTGGAAAGGCTAATGTGGTAGTAAATGCCCTGAGCCGAAAGGAGAGTTCAAGCCGCAAGGCGAAGACATTGACGATGACCATCCATTCTCACTTATCTGCACAGATTTGAGAAGCTCAGGTGGAAGCCCTAAATCCAGAAAACGTATTGATCTAAGCCTTGAAAGGAATAGAGAAGAAACTTGAGATCAGAGGTGACATAGTCTACTGTTTCATGGATAGAATCTAGACCCCAAACTTCGGAGGTTTCAGAGACGTCGTCATGACCGAAGCTCACAAGACCAAATACTCTGTTCACCCAGGTTCGGATAAGATGTACCTGGATCTCAAGAAACAATACTGGTGGCCGAACATGAAAGCCGAAATCACAACCTTCGTGGGCAAGTGTCTAACTTGCACCAAGGTGAAAGTTGAGTACCAGAAGCCCTCGGGTCTACTCCAGTAGCCTGAGATACCTGAGTGGAAATGGGAGATGATTACCATGGATTTCATCACCAAGTTACCCAAATGTTTGAGTGGGTACGATACTATTTGGGTAATTGTCGATCGTTTGAAAAAATTCGCTCACTTCATTCCGATTAAAGAGTCGTTCAAGATGGAAAGACTCACGCGAATCTACATCCAAGATATAGTCTGACTGCATGGTGTACCTATGTCCATTATCTTCGATAGAGATAGCAGGTTTACCTCCCGATTTTGGCAGTCTCTCCAGAAGGCTCTTGGAACTAAACTAGACATGAGCATGGTCTATCATCCTCAGACAGACGGACAGAGTGAGAGAACTATCCAAACCCTGGAAAACATGCTTAGAGCATGTGTCATCGATTTTGGAAAGTCGTAGGACACACATTTGCCTTTGATCGAGTTCTCGTATAATAACATCTACCACACCAGTATCAAGGCTGCCCCATTCAAATCCCTCTATGGTCGCAAGTACAGATCCCCTCTGTGCTGGGCTGAGGTAGGGGACAAGCAGCTAGCCAAGAGTCGAGTCCCCGACAGTGCTCTCACTGGTCCTGAAATTATCCGCGAAACCACCGAGAAAAGCATCCAAATCCGAGAACGACTGAAAGCTTCACGAGATCGACAGAAGAGTTACACCGATAAACGACAGAAACCTCTGGAATTCCAGGTTGGAGATCGTGTCCTGTTGAAGGTCTCACCCTGGAAAGGCATGGTACCCTTCGGAAAGCACGGGAAACTTAACCCAAGGTATATCGGACCTTTCGAGATCCTATCCAGGATCGGTCCCGTAGCCTATAAACTTCAATTACCCCAAGAACTTAGTAACATCCATCCTGTCTTCCACGTCTCAAATCTTAAAAAGTGTCTATCCGATGAAACCCTCGTGATCCCCCTTGATGAGATCGAGATCAACGAGAACGTGAACTTTGTGGAAGAACCCATCGAAATCATGGATCGAGAGATCAAACGTACAAAACAAAGTCGCATCCCGATAGTGAAGGTTCGCTGGAATTCCAAGCGGGGACCTGAGTTCACTTGGGAGTGTGAAGACTCGATGAAACAAAAGTATCCGCATCTCTTTTAAATTCCATGATTTGTATCTTAACTCTGAATTTCGGGACGAAATTCCCTCTAACGGGGGGATAATGTCACAATCCGAAAACTTTCCATCTTTGTAACCCGTTTTCTGTCAGTTAAGTTGTTACGTTCCAATTTTTCCGTTAACTTTGTTTAAATTAATAAAATTGGGACTTCTCATTTTTACATCATAAGTGTTGGAACACATTAGAATTTCATGAAAACATTCCAGATATTTATTTGGAAAAATTTTAGTTTTATTCTGTCGGGTTATAAATGATTAAATCGGGTACGACCAAAAGCCCCGTCTAACGTCAGTATCGGGTAAAATTCCACCGACCCCCAAACCCGAACCATATATAAGGTTGAGTGGGCTTCATTTGAAGGTTTTCCACTCTCTCTCTTCTCTCACTAGAAACTCAAGTTTGATCCAAATCACCCCATTCCAAGCTCCAAATCGGTAAGATAACTATCCTAGCTCATAGACTGACATCTTTAGCCTTCAAATTTGTGTTTAAATTATGAAATAGGACCATAAACATGTGTTTACGGCCCTGGAACAGCCTTAGGCAATAAACACACATAGAGGGGGTTTTTGAGCCTCAAAACCCTTCCAAACCACATTTGGAGCTAAGAAGTGACTTAGGGCTTACAATACTGGACTTGGAACACCAAAAACTCATCATTTAAGGGGTAAACATGAGTTTATGGCCCAAGCACTGCTTGGACCATAAACCCCTTTCTATAGACCGTAAACACCTTTCAAGGTGTTAAGATGTGTCACACCCCCAAACCGGAACGACGGAAACGTTCGGGGCGGATGACTTCATGTGGTAGCATAACGAATGAATACATAGTAAAGAAAGCAATACAACCATCATATATATAATTGAAAGTTTACATTGTTTAAAAGTGTAAATGTTCAAAATCAATTACAATATGATGTCAAAATGTGAAATTAAACTGGCGACGCAGCGTCCCTTCTCCAAAATCCGTTTGTTACCTGTAATTACTGAATCCCTGGGACATACAAGTAGTTTTGAAAGAGTAGGTCAGCATTTAAGCTGGTGAGTTTCATAAGTATTTAATGATAATGTTTGTATGAAATGAAATGTTTTTGTTCCTTGTTTGCTTGTTCCTAGAAAATCCTATATTTTCTACTAGTATAAATGTAGCCTTCTTTCAAGACCAATGTTTGTTTCTAGTAAATGTATGTACGTGTAAAATTTCCAATACGTCTGAAAAACCCCGTAAATCATTGTGTTTTTAATACTCTATGTGAGTTTTATAACCATACTATTGACAAGGAATACCTATACACAACGTTCTTCAGGCGTTGGAATGTTCTGACGTTTGTCACCGCAAATGGTGGACTGTAGCTAACAGTCAGGGCGCGGGTTGTCAAGCCCATATAGATCTATACACAAACACCATGCTCCCCCTCCAAGGGATTCTGGTATATAATACAAGACT
The DNA here is from genome assembly GCF_052625555.1 of Lactuca saligna. Taxonomy (NCBI): domain Eukaryota; kingdom Viridiplantae; phylum Streptophyta; class Magnoliopsida; order Asterales; family Asteraceae; genus Lactuca; species Lactuca saligna. The sequence goes on from NC_136423.1 coordinate 102,824,323, forward strand.
TGAAATGTGTACTCGAACGTACGTGAGGTTAATGTCTCACAAAACTTAGTATAAAACAGATTTACGTGTGAAAACGTTCGTTCGTTATCGTATATGAAAGTAGCTTCTTGAAATAGTATTTCCATGTATGTAAAAGTTCGTAGTATTCTCATGAAACTATACCTATTATAGTTTCCTAAAAGTGTGTTTCGTTTGTATAATAAACCCTTAGTAAAAATGTTCACTTGTTATGAAAAGTGTAGTTTTTGCAGTCCCAAAACCGACACACAGAAATGTAGTATAAGCAAGTATCTGATTTATATAAATACATAAATCGTTTCTCATTTCAAAAGATAAAATGTTGTCGTGGTATAATTTGCATATGAAAGTTTCCCTTTGATAGTTTCAAATCACATATGATTCCTTTGATAAAACACGTAAAGTGAAAGTTTATATAACACACGATAATAATCGAGTGTTTTACTTGTATTCCCCCCCCCCCCCTTAAAAGCATGTAAAAGTACTCATAAAACATTTAAAAGTGTGAATTATAGGGGTATGAACTCACTTGTAAGATCGGAGGTTGCGGGATGAAAACCGGACATAATTTCGGCTTGAGAAAGTGGATTTCCTCGGGATTCTCGGGAATCTCGGAAGCACAAACGACCTTCGGCACTCGAGCAAAGTGATCGGGGCTTCGGGGTAGTACGGACACAGAAAACGAGGCAAGATCGTAAGAGAAATGAGAGAAATGGTGTCATTTTCCCGGAATCCTCGCATCCCTTTTATAGGGGGCTGAGAGACCTCGGTACGCGGGGCGTACGAGCTTACACGGGGCGTACTCGTGCGTCATGCGTGACCGAGTCCTCGACTGCCTCGGCTTCGAATGGGACGGGACGGGTAGGCTCGCATAGGGGCGACGTGGAGGAACCGAGGCTAAGGCCTCGAGTACGCGAGGCGTACGCCTGTACGCGGCGCGTAACTCGGATGGACCCGGTGACTCACCCTTCGGATAATACCAATTTTTGAATCAAATTTATATATTAATTATTTAGCAAACTTCAAAAATTCATATCTTCTTCATACGAACTCCAATTTCGACGTTCTTTATATCCACGCGAAGGTGAGACCATATTCTACAACTTTCGTTTCGATTTCGTCGGAAAATTCTGAAATTAGTTTTATTATTTATTTTTAAAAGGTCGCGGTAAGAAAATTTCTTTAGAAATTCATAACTTCTTTATCTGACGTTGGTTTTTACTAGACTTTTTACCGCTGAAATACCATTGTTGAGACCTTCGATTCTCGTTTAGGTCATTCCGGTCAAAAGTCGCTCGATCTCTGATTCGAGTTTTTAGCCGTCTGCCGTTAAGCCGAACTTGAAAAATTCCTAACTTTCTTATACGAAGTCGGATTTGGGCGTTCTTTTTACGTACAATCACGATTTAATGACTTCCAACATAATAGGTAATTTAATTAGTGATTTTTGGATATTTTATTTTCAAAGTTAATTTTATTACAACTAACGTGGTTACAATACTTGATTTTTTAGGTCGTTTACATGTAGTTGAAATATCAGGTTGTCACATAATCCCCCCGTTAGAGGGAATTTCGTCCCGAAATTTAAAGCAAGAAAGATACAAGTGAATCAGAGAAAAAGATGCGGGTACTTTTGTTTCATCTGATTTTCGTGTTCCCATGTGAATTCAGGTCCTCGCTTGGCGTTCCAACGGACTTTCACGATGGGTATGCGACTTTGTTTCGTTTGTTTGACCTCTCGGTCCATGATTTCTACCGGTTCTTCCACGAAGTTGAGGCTCTCGTTGATCTCGATCTCGTCGAGTGGGATAACAAGAGTCTCATCGGACAGACACTTTTTCAAATTCGATATTGCAAGGTTGGGTGTATGTTACTATGTTCACGTGGTAGATTAAGTTTGTAAGCTACAGGGCCGATTCTAGCGAGAATCTCGAAAGGCCCTATGTACCTTGGGTTTAGCTTTCCACGCTTTCCAAAGCGTATCAAGCCTTTCCATGGCGAGACTTTCAATAGAACACGGTCTCCTACTTGGAATTCCAAAGGTTTTCTCCGTTGGTCAGCGTAGCTTTTCTGACGGTCTCTAGATGCTTTCAACCGTTCATGAATCTGAACGATCTTCTCTGTCGTTTCTCTTATGATTTCCGGACCAGTGAAAGTGCTTTCAGTATCTCGTCCTTTAGCTAGTTGTGTGTCGCCAACTTCGGTCCAGCACAGAGGGGATCTGCACTTGCAGCCATAGAGGGCTTCGAATGGAGCAGCCTTTATGCTCGTATGAGAACTATTGTTGTATGGAAATTCGACAAGAGGTAAGTAATTATCCCATGCCTTTCAAAAGTCAATCACACAGGCTCTCAACATATCCTCCAAAGTTTGTATCGTTCTCTCACTTTGCCTGTCTGTTTGTGGATGGTAGGTTGTACTCATGTCTACTCTAGTCCCTAGGGAACTTTGTAGTGACTGCCAGAACCTTGATGTAAATCTACTATCTCTATCGGAGATAATGGACATCGGAACCCCATGCAATCGTACTATTTCCCTTATGTAAATTCTTGTAAACCTTTCCATCTTGTCAGTCTCCTTGATTGGCAGAAAATGCGCGGATTTGGTTAATCTATCGACGATGACCCATATGGTATCAAGTCCACCCGTTGTCTTGGGCAACTTGGTTATGAAATCGATAGTGATCCGTTCCCATTTCCATTCCGGTATCTCTGGTTGTTGTAGTAATCCTGAAGGTTTCTGGTACTCGACCTTAACCTTAGCGCAAGTAAGACATTTACTTACAAAGGTAGCAATCTCTGCTTTCATGTTAGGCCACCAGTACAGTTTCTTAAGATACAAATACATTTTATCTGAACCTGGGTGAACGGAATACCTCATGTTGTGCGCTTCAGTCATGACCACATACCTGAAACCACCATGTCTTGGTGTCCAGATACGGTCCATGAGATAATAGGCTCCGCCACCCTTGATTTCTAGATTCTTTTCCATTCCTCTCAAGGATTCACCCGCCACATGTTCGGGTTGTAAAGCTTCCAGTTGAGCCTCTTTAATTTGTGTGGATAAGTGGCAATGGATGGTCATATTCAGAGATTTGACTCTCCGACCAGTGTATTCTTTTCGACTGAGGGCGTCAGCTACTACATTGGCCTTGACAGGGTGATAACGAATATCGCATTCGTAATCATTGAGTAACTTGACCAATCGTTGTTGTCGCATGTTGAGCTCCTTCTGATCGAAAATGTGTTGAAGGCTCTTGTGGTCGGTGTAAATAGTACTCTTTGTTCCGTATATGTAGTGTCTCCAGATCTTTAAAGCAAATACCATTGCTCCCAACTCGAGATCGTGTGTCGTATAGTTTACTTCGTGGGTCTTAAGCTGGCGGGAGGCATAAGCAATAACCTTCCCTCGTTGCATAAGAACACAACCGAGCCCTTGATTCGATGCATTGCAATACACTACACAATCTTCTATCCCTTCGGGGAGGGATAGTATTGGTGCGGTGCATAAGGCTTGTTTCAGAGTTTGGAACGCCTTCTCTTGTTTTGCTTCCCAATCAAAAACCACGTCTTTCTGGGTTAATGTAGTAAGAGGTTTCGCGATGCTAGACAAGCTCTTTATGAATCGGCGATAGTAGCCAGCTAGACCTAGAAATTGACGAATCTCTGTAGGTGTCTTTGGTGCCGACTAGTTCTTAATGGCCTTAATTTTGGAGGGGTCCACGTGTATCCCTTTTTCGCTAACAACGTGGCCCAAGAATTCGACTCTTTGAATCCAAAATTCACATTTAGAGAACTTCTTATAGAGCTTCTCTGATCGTAGTGTTTCTAAGACCCTCCGTAGGTGTTGACTATGTTCTTCCTTACTTCGGGAGTAGATAAGTATATTATCGACGAATACGATGACGAATTGATCCAAGTAAGGATGGCACACTCTATTTATTAGGTCCATGAATACTGCTGGTGCATTGGTTAATCCGAACGGCATCACTACAAATTCGTAGTGTCCATAACGGGTTCGGAAGGCTGTCTTGGGAACGTCTTCCTCTAGCACTCGTAATTGGTGATATCTGGATCGTAGATCTATCTTTGAGAAGTAGCTCGCTCCTTGAAGTTGATCAAATAGGTCGTCAATGTGGGGTAGAGGGTAACGATTCTTGATAATGAGTTCGTTCAGCTCTCGGTAGTCGATGCACATCCGGAATGATCCGTCTTTCTTCTTTACAAACAAGACCGGTGCTCCCCAAGGTGAGAAACTTGGCCTGATGAATCCTTTTTGGTGAAGTTCGTTAAGCTGACTGGAAAGTTCTTGCATCTCTGCTGGTGCCAGACGATAAGGCGATTTTGCTACAGGGGTAGCCCCTGAAATTAAGTCGATTCTAAACTCGACTTGGTGTTATGGTGGTAATCCCGGTAGTTCTTCTGGGAAGATATCGGGGAAATCCCGTACCTTTGGGATGATGTTTATACCCTTTACCTCCCAACTTGTATCAACGATGTGTGCAAGAAATGCTTGATAATCCTTCCGCAAACACTTTCAAGCTTGGATGCACGAAATGATGCGAAAGTTTGTACTTGATTTGTCGCCGTAGATCACTAATGTTTCATGGTTAGGGAGATTTAGACGAACGGATTTTTCAAAGCACATGATGTCGGTGCGAAGAGGACTTAACCAATCCATGCCAACTATAACGTCGAAACGTTTTATTTGGACTGGCATGAGGTTGATTGGGAAAGAGTGACCGTCTAAAGTTAATGTACAACCCATGTATATGCAATTAGTGTTTTCCGTTTTTCCATTTGCCATTTCTACAGTGAATGATTCTTCTAATATGCTAGGTTTACGTTTAAGTAAGGGAATAAAGTTTTGGCTCACAAAGCTTCTCTCTACTCCACTATCGAATAGGATGCATGCATATGAATTATCGAGAAGAAACGTACTAGCAACTACTATAGGATCAGCTACGGCTTCCTCATGACCAATAGCTAATACTCGTCCTACTCCGCCGATATTCGTTGCCTTTGGGCAGTTTCTTTTGTAGTGGCCCACCTCGCCACAACCGTAGCATGCTTGGTCTACACTAGCATTGGGAACTTGAGTGATCGGTTTTACGTGGGCCTTGCAGAAATGGACAGTGTGTCCCTTTCTATTGCAGTTGGAGCACTGCATTTCCCGACAAGGTCCGTGGTGGTGGTAATTGCACTTGGTGCACTTTGGGAGGTTGCCCACATAAGGCTTTGTTGGGTAGGGATTTGTAGGAACGGTAGTAGGTACCATCGCAGCTTTTACGGCAACCAGTTGTTGTTTCTTCGAGGATTCTTGGGAAGACCCACCCTTCCCCTTATTCCACCCTCTCTTCTTGTTGTTGTTGTTATTGTTGTCTCCCTTTTGTGGTTCTGGTGCAGAAGTTGTTGAGTTTTGATGATTCCCGTGATCAATAAGCGATTGTGCCAGCTCCTTGGCACTTTCAAAAGTGTCAGGTTTTGAAGCTAACACGCTTGACTGAATTTGGGGCAACAGTCCCCAAATGTATCACTCTATTTTCTTGCTCTCGGGAGCATTCATATATGGGAACAGGATTGCCAGCTCGCAGAATCTAGTGGTATAAGTTGCTATATCGGTACAAATCATTCCCAGAGTCCAGAGTTCGTGATCGAGTTTTTGAATCTCTCCTCGTGGACAGTACTCCCTCATGAACATGAGTTTCAAGCTCTCCCAGCTTATCGAGTTTTCCACTATCAGGGTAAGTACCTTAACGTGGCTATTCCACCAAGTTAAAGCCCTATCAGTAAATGTGTAAGTTGCAAACTTGACTTTGCTGTGCTCGGGGAAGGAGCAGATTTCAAATACTGATTCCGTTCTTTCAATCCACTACCTTAAAACCATCACACCACCCGTTCCATTAAACATCTGAGGCTTAGCATTCGTAAAGTCTTTATAGGTTCACTCCCGGGGTTGTCCATGACTATCGCCATGGTTGGAAGGATGTATGCCAATTCCGGAACTCGTAGTAACAGGGGTATTGATCTGTGACATGGCAGCTGCCACAGCTGCAGTGATTGCTGCCTGGAACATGACAGCATCAAATTGAGGAGGTGGAGGTGGTGGTGGTATCGGTGTTTCGTTGTTAGGGTTACGCCTAGGATTCCTGCATGGCGGCATCTTTAACTATACGTTTAAAAGATGATGATATGGATAAGAATAAATGAAAAATGAATGTGTCTCATGAACTAAATTGCTATAGTTCAACAACAGGTGATAGTATGAGTCTCACAGATAGAAGAGCGAAGGTTATTCGTAAATCCGAATATATGAACAAGCGTATGGTTTTTCCATAATATTTTAAAGATTGAACGCGATACTCAACGTAGTAGTAATAGCGTGCGAGTTATATTAATATGATATATGATACAACGATCACGAAAATTTGACCCTTAAAAGGGTCTCTGATTACAAGAATTTAAAGGAAGTAAAAACTTTTAGCCGAAGTCCTATCTTATAACAAAATTTGAGGTTTTCGCAAGTACTACTTGCGACGTGTGTTGCGCTTGGAGCTCGACTCCGCATCCGATTGCTTCGACTCCATAAGACGCCTATCGAAGGTGGCTTGTTGTTCCCTCAACTATGCGAGGGCTGCATTCGTTTATGCTTTAAATGCTTCGGCGTGGAGGTGGATGTCATTCTGCAACATATCCAGGCGGCGGATATCGGCCATGTGGACTTGTACTTCCACGTTGACCTCTCGGATTCGGTTTGCTTGAACCCCCGATTGGTAGGACTGGTTGGCCAGTTTACCGTAGGGAGAGTGTATCCCTTGTTGTTGGCTCCAGTGGACGAGGTGACTTCCCCAAACGGGTGTCGGTCCTTGGAAGTTCCTCCTAATGGCTGGAGGGGTGATTATCTCTGGTTCCGAGACTGTACCAGAGTCGTCTCCTCCATCCAACTCGATAGGCTCATCGTCCAATTCCGGATCCTCCTCAATCCATCCTCCGTTGCCTTGGTTTGGGTAGTAGGGTTCCCCATGCTGGTGAAATCCAGCCATTTGACTATATGAGAATAGGGTTATAAGTTTTGAATAAAACTTGAGACATAATACTAATTAATCTATTATACGCACCAAATACTCCTATAGTATTTAAATTGTACGTTTGATACTAGTGTCTAATTTTGGTAAGTTTTGACTTGTTGCTCACTACAATCATTCCTCGATATACGTTAGTCTAATTTTGGATAAACATAGTTGATCAGGCTATATTCGTCCCAAATTTGATTACATATCTCGAGAACTAATCGTAGTGTCCAACTTGTCTTAATACTTTTGTATAGTTCTTATCATAAAAATGTGTCATTGTATGCATGTATTTTGGATTTTCATAACCTAAAATAATCTATTTATATGAAATAAGGATTTTAGGTACGAAAAGTTTTGTCAGAAACTTTGAGTCCCTAAGCATTTATAGTTTGTATATCTTATGAGGTTCGATATACTTAGTTCACTATAAACACTGCTCTGATACCAATCTGTCACACCCCTAAACCGGAAAGGCGGAAACGTTCGGGGGCGGATGACTTCATGTGGTAACGTAACGAATGAATACATAGTAAAGAAAGCAATACAACCATCATATATATAATTGAAAGTTTACATTGTTTAAAAGTGTACATGTTCAAAATAAATTACAATATGATGTCAAAATGTGAAATTAAACTGGCGCCGCAGCGTCCCTTCTCCAAAATCCGTTTGTTACCTTTAATTACTGAATCCCTGGGACATACAAGTAGTTTTGAAAAAGTAGGTCAGCGTTTAAGCTGGTGAGTTTTATAAGTATTTAATGACAATGTTTGTATAAAATGAAATGTTTTTGTTCCTTGTTTGCTTGTTCCTAGAAAATCCTATATTTTCTACTAGTATAAATGTAGCCTTCTTTCAACACCAATGTTTGTTTCTAGTAAATGTATGTACGTACAAAATTTTCAATACGTCTGAAAAACCCCGTAAATCATTGTGTTTTTAATACTCTATGTGAGTTTTATAACCATACTATTGACAAGGAATGCCTATACACAACGTTCTTCGGGTGTTGGAATGTTCTGACGTTTGTCACCCCAAATGGTGGACAGTAGCTAACAGTCAGGGCGCGGGTTGTCAAGCCCGTATAGATCTATACACAAACACTATGCTCCCCCTCCAAGGGATTCTGGTATATAATACAAGACTTGAAATGTGTACTCGAACGTACGTGAGGTTAATGTCTCACAAAACTTAGTATAAAACAAATTTACGTGTGAAAACGTTCGTTCGTTATCGTATATGAAAGTAGCTTCTTGAAATAGTATTTCCATGTATGTAAAAGTTCGTAGTATTCTCGTGAAACTATACCTATTATAGTTTCCTAAAAGTGTGTTTCTTTTGTATAATAAACCCTTAGTAAAAATGTTCACTTGTTATGAAAAGTGTAGTTTTTGCAGTTCCAAAACCGACACAGAGAAATGTAGTATAAGCAAGTATCTGATTTATATAAATACATAAATCGTTTCTCATTTCAAAAGATAAAATGTTTTCGTGGTATAATTTGCATATGAAAGTTTCCCTTTGATAGTTTCAAATCACATATGATTCCTTTGATAAAACGCGTAAAGTGAAAGTTTATATAACACACGATAATAATCGAGTGTTTTACTTGTATTCCCCCCCTTAAAAGCATGTAAAAGTACTCATAAAACATTTAAAAGTGTGAATTATAGGGGTATGAACTCACTTGTAAGATCGGAGGTTGCGGGATGAAAACCGGACAGAATTTCGGCTTGAGAAAGTGGATTTCCTCGGGATTCTTGGGAATCTCGGAAGCACAAACGACCTTCGGGACTCGAGCAAAGTGATCAGGGCTTCGGGGTAGTACGGGCACAGAAAATGAGGCAAGATCGTAAGAGAAATGAGAGAAATGGTGTCATTTTCCCGGAATCCTCGCATCCCTTTTATAGGGGGCTGAGAGACCTCGGTACGCGGGGCGTACGAGCTTACACGGGGCGTACTCGTGCGTCATGCGTGACCGAGTCCTCGACTGCCTCGGCTTCGGATGGGACGGGACGGGTAGGCTCGCATAGGGGTGATGTGGAGGAACCGAGGCTAAGGCCTCGAGTACGCGGGGCGTACGCCTATACGCGGCGCATAACTCGGATGGACCCGGTGACTCACCCTTCGGATAATACCGATTTTTGAATTAAATTTATATATTAATTATTTAGCAAACTTCAAAAATTCATATCTTCTTCATACGAACTCCGATTTCGACGTTCTTTATATCCACGCGACGGTGAGACGATACTCTACAACTTTCGTTTGGATTCCATCGGAAAATTCCGAAATTATTTTTATTATTTATTTTTAAAAGGTCGCGGTAAGAAAATTTCTTTAGAAATTCATAACTTCTTTATCTGACGTCGGTTTTTGCTAGACTTTTTACCGCTGAAATACCATTGTTGAGACCTTTTATTCTCGTTTAGGTCATTCCGGTCAAAAGTCGCTCGATCTCTGATTCGAGTTTTTAGCCGTCTGCCGTTAAGCCGAACTTGAAAAATTCCTAACTTTCTTATACGAAGTCGGATTTGGGCGTTCTTTTTATGTACGATCACGGTTTAATGACTTCCAACATAATAGGTAATTTAATTAGTGATTTTTGGATATTTTATTTTCAAAGTTAGTTTTATTACAACTAACGTGGTTACAATACTTGACTTTTTAGGTCGTTTACATGTAGTTGAAATATCGGGTTGTCACAAGATGTCCCTTAAACACCTCCTAAGCCTTGGAATAATGTCTAGAAGCAACCACAAATGTGTTAGGGACCTTAAACTTGATAAAAACCACTCCCATAGGAGTTCACGGCCGTAAACCCCCCAAGGAAAGGTTCCTGGTCCGTAAACTCCTATAACTTGGTCAAATAGTGCCTTAACTTCATGCTATGACTTGTATATTGAGCTAGAAACACTTGTGATTGACCTAGGACCACCAACACACACTTTAAATGGGCACATAAGATTTTACGGCCATAAACTCCTAGTTTACTACCGTAAACTCCTCAAATGGTCCTTAGGATGTCCAAATTACCTTCCAATGCCTTAAAACCAAGCCTAGCATCACCCTCAAGTGTTATAAGTCCATTTAGCAACCAAGAACACCCCACCATGAGTTTACGGCCGTAAACTCATGGGGAGTTGGAGTTTACTCTTGAAGAGCAAACTCCATATCCAAGCCTTACACACCCTTAGATGCTACCCGGGTCACTCCAAACACTTGAATTGAAGTGTTTTCGCATCTAGAAGTGTTTATTCTTATTTAATTAATAGATCAAGGCCTAATTAGATGCAAATTATGTATCTCTTCATATTACATAGGAACCTCGCGTGTAATCAAGCCTCGAACTGACGTTTAGCATCCAAACCGACACGTTTCTTGAATGGTGAGTTCATACCCCTACACCCGTTTCAGTGTTTTTCAATGTTCTCAGGGGGGAATACAACCAAATTATAAATGTGTTCAAAAGTTAAAACTGATGAAATTCTATAAATATCTGGAAAACTTCTAGATATCTTTACCCTTTATGTATTATGTGCAGCATAAGGGATGTTTTATCGAATATAACCACATGGATTTCAATTAAAGTGTGAGAAACAATCAAACCAATCAAATTATTATGGGAATAATTTGGGATCTTCAGTTCTTGTTTTACGGACACAGATTTCATGCAAAGTTAATAGATAAACTATGTTTGATTCAGTTTATCTCTGTTTAATTTAGAATATCATGCCAGATAATTTCATTGTATTAAGCTGTTTTTATTGTATTATGTTTCAAAATGACTACGATGTTTGATAACGACCGAGTACACCGTGAATAATTTAATACTAGCTTGTGAGATTTATCTTCATTAAACCCTTCAGGTCATCAGTAAATCCTCCCCGGAAGTATAACCAGAGTCTCCTGGAGGGAGAGCGTGGAATTTGTGAATAGATCTATTCGGGACTGACAATCCCACACCTTAACTGCTAGTTACAGTTAGGCGGGCACGCCTGGGGTGACAAATTCTGGATATCGTCCGACGCCTGAAGAACGTCAAGGAGGTCTCGTGTCATATTAGCATGGTTATCCGACTCACAATACGTATTAAACTAAATAGTTTTATTCACGGATTTATTTTCTTTCTTTCTTCTATAGTATTATTTATGTAATATGACTACCTACTTTCATACTGGATGGTAGTCCAATGATCTCAACTTATGGTTTTCTTATCGTACTGGTGATAATAAGAGTCTCTCTTATAGAAATCGACAAACATGTTAGAAAATATGGGATTTTCTTGAATAATAACTTTTCAGAACAACCAAAGGAAACATGATCTTTTTACATAAACAAACAGCTTATGAACTCACCAGCTTTATGCTGATTTTCAAACTGCTTGTATTCTCAGGTCCACATTAGATAGGTACCCGCGATCTTTTGGAGAAGACAGAGCGTTTTAGAAGACACGTCTTTACTTTTGTTCAAACTATTGTATAGATAAACATGTATTACTTTACTTTCAAACAAATGTATTTAATCATATGTAATGTAATGTTTTGTGTTTACTATGCTTACTATGTACATTGGTTGTGATACTACACATGACGTCGTCCGCCCCGGAACGTTTCCGCCATCGGTTTCGGGGTGTGACAATTTTTAAGCTTGTTACCCTGCCAAACATCAAGAAAACGTCCCAAGAACACAAAGAGCAAGGTGTTCACGGCCCAAGAAGTTCTTTGACCGTGAACCCCAAATAAAGGTGCCAAAGTGTCCTTTAACTCTTCATAAGCCTTGGAATCTAACCTAGACTCATTCATTGTTATGTTTAGGACTAGCAAATATGAAAATACCATAATCCTTAAGGGTTTACGGCAGTAAACCCAAAAGAAAATGGTCTTAGGGCCGTGAACTCTCCAAAGGGGGGAAATAGTGCCCTAATCTCTTCCCAAGACTTAACCATCAAGTAGAAATGCTTCTAAGGGTCTTGTAAAGACTCAAAACATCAAATGGTCAAGGGAATATGAGCTTACAGTGGTAAACTCATGATTTTATGACCGTAAACTCATTTGTTGAGGACCTTAGAACCGTAAACTCCCTTAGGGAGTTTTCCTTGAACCCTACACTCACTAGCCATGCCGTACAACACTTGGTTGCAACCCTTGTGATCTTTAACACTTGAAACAAAGTGTTCCCATGTTCTAGAGTGTCTTAACTTATTTTATTGGAGATAAAGTGCCTAATTAGTTATATATATATATATATATATATATATATATATATATAAAATATGATAACTACGCTCGTTGTGTGTGTACAAGTCTCCACTTGTCACCTAGCATCGTATCCGACACTTCAATCCAATCCACTCACTACAGGTGAGTTCATACCCCTTAATTTACCTTTTAAATGCTTTTATGGAGGGGGGGAATACAAGTAAAGTTACTATAGATATTATCTCAATCACATGTGATTAATAACTATCAACAAGTGAATCTCTTACTTATAAATTGTTTTACTAAACTGTTTTACTTCAAACTGTCTTAAAAACTCTTTTACATATCAAATGCTTTTACGAAACTTCTTTTATACTTTAAATATTGTCAAATGCATGCCTATGTATGTATAGTTATATAAGTAGTGTTTAAAGGACCAAGGAAGGCTAGCTCGCTTTATCTCCTTTTCCTCGTTGGGATGTGGCTTGAGGGCATAAGTTATCCATCCGAAGGTCGTCTAAATATTAGTTATATATTATGTATACATATATTGTCACACCCCAAAACCAAGAATGGCGGAAACGTTCTGGGGCGGCGGACGTCATGTAAAGTATCACAACACAGTAAATGTAAATAAGCAAACAACATCATCCATTGCATTAAATATAATATTTTAATACAAGCGTGTTCTGTACAGTTTTAGACACCAAAAAATATAATGTGAATCAAAATAATATGATGAGTCTTGAATGTGCTCCATCTTCTCAAAAGCTGGCATTGGTACCTGTCTACTGATGACCTGAGAATACAAGTTATTTTGAAAGAGTTTATCAGCATTAAGCTGGTGAGTTCATAAGTATTTTAGTGTCGATGTTTGTTATCAAAACATTTGATCCTGTCGCAAGTATGAGTTGTAAATGTATTTAAGTGTTTGTAAAAGTTTGAATCTCTCAGAAAAACCTATATTTTCTGTTAAAGTAGCCTTCTACCAAGGCATAACTGTTTTGTATGCTCGTTTGATGTAAAAGTGTGTACTTTCCCAAGTGTAACTATCTTTTAACAAAATATAGTTTGTACATTAAAGTTTAAGTGAGGTCATCACCAAAATGTAATGGGTAAATCATTGTAGTACTGTAGTTTTGTTTTATAGGAACTACTGTTGTACTAACTACCTTAAACCGGATTTATATTAAGGTATAATGTGATAATGGCACCATACTATCGACTGAAAACAACAAGATAAAGAACGGTCGTAATAACGGAATGACGTTGGGCACCCGCAGACCTGCAGGTCCGGCTGTAGCTAGCATCAAGGTGTAGGATTGTCAATCCAGTATAGATCTATACGCAAACTCAACGCTCTCCCTTGAAGAGAATTTTGGCTACAACGCGGACCATGACCTTTAAGGCATGCTCAGATACAGTGGATCACAATTGTTATCGTTTTCTTGTATATGAAATGAAATGTTTCTCGTTCTAGTATAGTTGTATATGTTCTTTCTCTAGTATAGTTGTATATGTTCTCTTTCTAGTATGGACTCATGAATGAACTGACTCATTGATCTAGTAGTTGTAATAGTATGATTCTGTGTTACCCCGATGGTAACTTACTAATGGTGGATCTAGTACGTATGAATATGGAAGTACTTTTATGTCTATATATGTATATTTGATATATAATTAATATGGAAATGACCTTCGGATGGTCACCCCGAATTCCACCAGACCACATCCAAATTGAGGAAAAGGAAATAGGACAGGTGGCTTTCCTAAGCCCTTTCAACATTATTTATACATCTATACATATATGGGCATGCAATTTATAAGTAGTAAAACAAAGTTTAGATAAAAGCATTTGATAAGTAAAAGAGTTTGTAAATTATTTTGAAGTAAAATAGTTTCAACAGTGATAAAATCATTGGTTTCCTAGTTATTAATCACATGTGATTAATGCAATCACATGTGATTGAAGCAATAACTATAAGTATTTAACTTGTATTCCCCCCCACATAAAGTATTTAAACATTTAAAATCATTTCAAAGGTTGATTTAAGGGGTATGAACTCACTTGGAAGTTTGAAGATAGCGAGATGGAAAACCGGGCAGAGTTTCATCTCGGGAAATGGATTTTTCTCAGGATTCTTGGGAATCTCGGGAGTAAAATCGACCCTCGGGACTTGAGCAAAAAGACCAGAGCTTCGGGTTTGAATGGGCATGGAAATCGAGGCAAGATCGTGAGAGAAAGAGAGAAAAAGAGCAAATTTTTCGGAAAGGCTCGCATAGGGGTGCTGAACTGCCTCCGTACGCAGGGCGTACGGGCGTACGCAGTGCGTACCCGTACGTCATCGCTTACGTATTTCGGATGGGGCGGGTCGGATGGGACGGCGGGTCGGATGGGGCAACGTGGACTATCCGAGGCCGTGGCCTCGATTACGTGGGGCGTATGAGGGTACGCGGCGCGTACTTCGGCCCTTGGCTGACTCCACTTTGGATATTACCAAGAATTTTTAATAAAAATTATATATAAATTAATTATCAAACTTCTAAAATTCATATCTCCTTCATACAAACTCCGTTTTCGACGTTCCTTATATCCCCGCGAAGGTGAGACTACGATCTACAACTTTCATATAGATTCCGTTGGCAAATTCCGAAATTATTTTTATTCTTTGTTTATTAAAATGACGTGATTAAAGAATTTCTTTAAAAATTCATAACTTCTTTATCAGACGTCGGTTTTTGCCAGACTTTTTACCGCTGAAATACCATTGTCGAGACCTTCGATTCTCGTTTAGGTCATTCCGGCCAAAAGTCGCTCGATCTCCGATTCGAGTTTTTAGTTCTCTGTTGCTAAGCCGAACTTGGAAAAATCATAACTTCAATATACGAAGTCGGATTTGGGCGTTCTTTTTACGTACGATCATGGTTTAATGATATTTAAACATAGAAGAATTTAAATAGAAACTTTTTGGACATTTTATTATCAAAGTTAATTTTATTAACTCAAAAATGTTTACAATACTTGACCTATTAGGTCACTACAAAGAGTTGAAATATCGGGTTGTCACATCATCCCCCCGTTAGAGGGAATTTCGTCCCGAAATTTAAAGTAAGAAAACACTTGCAGATTTGGGAAACAGATGTGGGTACTTGCGTTGCATCTGATCTTCGCGTTCCCAGGTGAATTCAGGTCCTCGCTTTGCATTCCAGCGGACCTTCATGATGGGGATGCGACTTTGCTTGGTTTGTTTGACCTCTCGGTCCATGATTTCTACTGGTTCTTCCACAAAGTTGAGGCTCTCGTTGATCTCGATATCGTCGAGTGGGATTACGAGAGTCTCGTCAGACAGTCACTTTTTCAAGTTAGATACGTGGAATGTAGAATGTACGTTACGAAGTGTGTCGGGTAGATCAAGTTTGTAAGCTACGGGACCGATTCTCGCAAGAACCTCGAAAGGCCCTATGTACCTAGGATTAAGCTTCCCACGCTTACCGAAGCGTATCAAGCCCTTCCAGGGTGAGACTTTGAGAAGGACTCGGTCTCCCACCTGAAATTCCAAAGGTTTTCTTCGTTTATCAGCGTAGCTCTTCTGTCGGTCTCTAGAGGCTTTCAATCGTTCACAGTTCTGAACGATCTTCTCTGTCGTTTCCCGAATGATTTCCGGACCGGTAAGAGTACTGTCGGAAGCTTGCCCCCTTGCTAGTTGGGTATCACCCACCTCAGCCCAGCACAGAGGGGATCTGCACTTTCGGCCGTAGAGGGCTTCAAATGGTGCTGCCTTTATGCTCGTGTGATAACTGTTGTTGTAGGAAAATTCGACGAGGGGTAAATGGGTATCCCACACTTTTCCAAAGTCAGTTACACAAGCACGCAACATATCTTCTAAAGTCTGGATCGTCCTCTCACTTTGTCCGTCGGTCTGTGGATGGTAGGCTGTGCTCATGTCCAGCCTTGTTCCTAGGGAATGTTGCAGTGATTGCCAGAATCTTGAGGTGAACCTACTATCTCTATCGAAGATAATGGATATAGGCACACCATGTAGCCGTACGATTTCCCTAATGTATGTTCTAGTCAGTTTCTCCATCTTGTCGGTTTCTTTGATAGGCAGGAAGTGTGCAGACTTGGTCAATCTATCGACGATGACCCATATGGTATCAAGTCCACCCGCTGTCTTGGGCAACTTGGTTATGAAATCCATAGTGATCCGCTCCCACTTCCATTCCGAGATCTCTGGTTGTTGCAATAAACCAGAGGGCTTCTGGTACTCGACCTTAACCTTTGCGCAAGTAAGGCATTTACTCACGAAGGTAGCAATCTCTGCTTTCATATTAGGCCACCAGTATAGCTTTTTAAGATCCAGATACATCTTATCTGAACCTGGGTGGACGGAATACCGAGTGTTGTGCGCCTCGGTCATGACCAAGTCTCGAAAACCTCCGTGTTTCGGTGTCTAGATCCGGTTCATGAAATATAAGGCTCCGTCACCCTTGGCTTCTAAATTCTTGTCCATTCCTCTAAGGGATTCATTCGTCACATTTTCAGGTTTCATGGCTTCAAGTTGAGCCTCCTGAATTTGCTTAGACAAGTGTGAATGGATGGTTATTGACAATGACTTGATTTTGCGACCAGAATATTCCTTCCGACTTAAGGCGTCTGCTACTATGTTGGCTTTACCCGGATGATAACAAATATCGCATTCATAATCACTGAGTAGCTCGACCCACCATCGTTGTCTCATGTTGAGCTCCTTCTGATTGAATATGTGTTGTAAACTCTTGTGGTCGGTAAAGATAGTGCTCTTCGTTCCATACAAGTAATGTCTCCATATTTTCAAAGCAAACACCACTGCTCCTAGTTCAAGATCGTGGGTCGTGTAGTTAACTTCGTGTGCCTTCAACTGTCTGGAGGCGTAGGCGATGACCTTACCTCGCTGCATCAGGACACATCCGAGCCCTTGATTCGATGCATCGCAATAGACTATGAAGTCTTCTATTCCTTCGGGAAGGGATAGTGTTGGTGCGGTGCACAAGGCTCGTTTGAGTGTTTGGAACGCTCTTTCTTGTTTCTCTTTCCAGTCAAAGGCCACGCCTTTCTGGGTTAGGGTTGTAAGAGGTTTCGCTATTCGAGAGAAGTTCTAAATGAATCTGCGGTAGTAGCCAGCGAGACCTAGAAATTGACGAATTTCTGTAGGCGTCTTAGGTGCTGACCAGTTCTCAATGGCTTTAATTTTGGATGGGTCCGCGTGGATTCCCTCTTCGCTTACCACGTGTCCTATGAATTCCACTCTTCGGATCCAAAATTCACATTTCGAGAACTTTGCTTAAAGCTTCTCTTTTCGTAATGTCTCTAGAACTTGTCGCAGGTGATCGCCATGCTCTTTCTTACTTCGGGAGTAGATCAGGATGTCGTCAATGAAAATGATGACGAACTGATCCAAGTAAGGTCGGCATACTCTATTCATCAGATCCATGAAGACTGCGGGCGTATTGGTCAATCCGAATGGCATCACCACGAACTCGTAATGTCCGTAACGAGTTCGGAAGGCTGTCTTCGGCACATCCTCCTCTAGCACTCGTAACTGGTGATATCCGGATCTCAGATCAATCTTAGAAAACTAGTTCGCCCCTTGCAGTTGGTCAAAAAGATCATCTATGTGAGGCAGAGGGTAACCATTCTTGACCGTCAGTTTGTTGAGTTCTCTGTAGTCAATACACATACGGAATGATCCGTCTTTCTTCTTAACGAACAAGACCGGTGCTCCCCAAGGTGAGAAGCTCGGTCTTATAAAGCCCTTGCTGAGCAGTTCATTAAGTTGACCAGAGAGTTCCTGCATCTCAGCTGGTGCTAAGCGGTAGGGCGACTTGGCTACTGGGGTAGCTCCTGGGACTAAGTCGATTCTGAACTCGACCTGTCGTTGCAGAGGTAACCCGGGTAGTTCTTCTGGGAAAATGTCGGGGAAGTCGCTGACTACAGGGATGTTCTTTAGTTCTTTCGTTTCGAGGCTCGTGTCGACGACGTGAGCAAGGAATGCATGGTATTCCTTACGCAGATACTTTTGTGCTTGAATACTTGATATGATGCGAAGACTTGCACCGGGTTTGTCGCCGTAGACTATAAGAGTTTCGTTAGACGGAAGGTTTAGACGGACTGCTTTCTCGTAGCACATGATGTCGGCGCGATGAAGGCTTAACCAATCCATGCCAATGATAACGTCGAAACTTTTTATTAAGACTTGCATGAGGTCGATTGGGAATGAATGGTTATCTAGAGTTAGGGTACAACCTAAGTATATGCTACTCGTACTTTCAGTTTTTCCATTAGCCATTTCTACTGTGAATAGTTCTTTGAGTGCGTGCGGTGGTTGATTAAGCATGCGAGCAAATTTACGGTTTACGAAGCTTCGCTCTGCTCCACTATCGAATAGAATGCATGCATAGGAGTTATCGAGGAGGAACGTACCATTCACCACTGTTGGGTCAGCAACTGCTTCCCCGTGGCCTATAGCTAGTACCCTTCATGCTCCACCAACATTCTTTGCTTTGGGGCAGTCCCTCTTATAGTGGCCTGCTTCGCCACATCCATAGCAGGTCGGGCTCGCGCCAGAGCCAGGGACTTGGTTGATAGGTTGTGCCGGGAACTTACAGAAACGGATGGTGTGTCCTTTCCTGTTGCAGTTAGAGCACTGCATTTCACGGCAGGGGCCGTTGTGGTGGTAGTTGCATTTGTTGCGCTTGGGCGAACTTCCAGCATACCCACCCACCGGAGCAGTAGTAGCAGCAGCAAGGGTTATTGCAGCATGTATTGCCACAACTTGCTGCTTTTTGGCAGCCTGTTGCTTCTTCTTTTCATCCCATAATTTCCGCTTAGTATTAGTGGGTTTGGAGGGTTCCGGGATGGCTAGGGTGGTTGCGGTTGCAGGGGTTTTAACTTCATGGTCAATGAGTCGTTGTGCCAATCGTTTGGCACTGTCGAAGGTAGCGGGGTTTGATGCTAGAACATTCCCCTGATACGGAGGCACTAGCCCCCATATGTACCTCTCGATCTTTTTCCCCTCAGTGGGAACCATATTAGGGCAAAGGGCCACCAGTTCGCTGAATCTGGCAGTATAAGCAACAATATTGGTGCCCTTCATGGTCAGGCTCCAAAGCTCCTGCTCTAGTTTCTGGATCTCACCCCTCGGGCAGTATTCCTCAATCATGAGGTCTTTCATCGTTTCCCAGCCTATGTCGTTGGCTACGACGAGAGTTAGAGATTTAACGTGGCCGTTCCACCACGTCAGGGCCTTTCCTTCAAAGGTGCATGCGGCATATTTCACTTTGCTCGCAGCAGGGCATGAACAAATTTCGAAGACCGCTTCAGTCTTCTCGAACCATTGCGAGAGGGCAATGACTCTGCCGGTCCCATGAAAGGACTTCGACTTGCAGTTGGTGAAATCCTTGTAAGAGCACTCTCTCGAGCGCACAGGGGTTTCAACCAGGGTTGATTCCACAGGGGTTCCACCTCTGCTGGCATCAGAAGAGTGATACTGAGCCATGGCAGTTGCCACTGCTGCAGCTACGGCAGCATTCAGGGCTGCAGTATCGATGACCGGAGGCGGAGGAGGTGGTGGTGCAGAATTATTCCTGGGAGATTTGCGAGGAGGCATCTTTCAGCTATAAGTTTATAAAGATAAGAAAATGGTAAGAGTCAATTTGTAAGCAACGTGAGAGTGACACATGGACTAACTAACCATAGCCCAACATTTGAATGAGTGTTTGAAATCACAATAAGAAATATTAGTAGGAAAGCACAAGTGTATAGATTTTTCCCACAGATTAGATAGATCTCAATAATACTGGTATTACTGATGTAATAAGTTCAGGGAAAATCGACCTAACATTAGGTCTTACATCATACCATATAGAAAAGTTTGATAGTTCTTAGATTCCTAATTAGAGTACTGAAAGTTAGGAATATTTTACAGACAAGTGCTACTTAGAGCACATATGTTAAAGGCTAATCCTTAACCCAAAAGATAATGATGTACTAGACATCATCTAACGGCGATGTGTATTTCTCGGGAGAACCCTGAGGTCTCTCATTTGACGGACCACCTCTTGAAGGTGTCGATCATGAGCCCTTTGACGAGCTCGAAGTTCCATGACTTCTGCTTGAGAGGCAACCAGATGTTGCTGTAGGGTTTCATTGTTTCTCCGGGTCCATTCCATGTCTTCTTCAAGAAGGCGGATGCAGACTGTGTTGACACCTGAGTTGGCATCAATCTCCATGACCCGGTCGATGGCTGCTCGACCTTGCTCGACATTACGAGCTATTCTACGGATAATGACCGGCAGAGCTCGGCCAGCAGAGCCACCATCGTTGACTTTGTAAAAGCTTCGGTCCCCAAAGTATGGTAAGGGTTGACCCTGTTCATCACTCCAGCGATTCAAGTTGTTTGCCCACAAGGGAGTAGGACCTGGAAAAGCTGGCCGAGGGTTGTTGTTCGGGGCTTGACCTACGAGCGGTAGGTTGTTGACTTCAGGTTCAGAGTTGGATCCATTAGAAAAGCCTACTGCGAGGTGATCATCCAAAGGGATTGGATGCTCAACTTCGGGCTCTTCATCGATCCACCCGGCATTGCCTTCATTTGGAAAGTATGGGTCGCCGTGTTGGAATCCAGCCATTTAGATCTACGCGAGAAGAGAGGTATAAGAATATTGTATACATGTACTAGTAGTACAAAATACACCTATAGTATTTAAAGTTTAAGTTCTACTGATCTTCCTGTGGTATTGTTGGTAAGTTTTTAGACTTTTTAACACATCACAACCATTCTAGGGCATATGCTAATCACTCCTCGGACCAGCATAGTTGATCAGGCTATGCCATTCCCAGGACTGACCATACATCCCCTAGCTTACGTGTGATATTTAACAATCGTAATACTTTTTTTATTGTCGTTGTGACACTGGTTTTAGTATGAATGCAGACTAGTATACTTAATTAACTATTTTAGTATTTAAAGTATAGACTCTTGGTCAGAGTGTTTTAATCCCAAATGGGTTTATAGTTTAGTATATCTTTTATGGGTTGATATACTTGCTTCACTATAAACAATGCTCTGATACCAATCTGTCACACCCCAAAACCAAGAATGGAGGAAACGTTCTGGGGCGGAGGACGTCATGTAAAGTATCACAACACAGTAAATGTAAATAAGCAAACAACATCATCCATTGCATTAAATATAAAATTTTAATACAAGCGTGTTCTGTACAGTTTTAGACACCAAAAATATAATGTGAATCAAAATAATATGATGAGTCTTGAATGCGCTCCATCTTCTCAAAAGCTGGCATCGGTACCTGTCTACTGATGACCTGAGAATACAAGTTATTTTGAAAGAGTTTATCAGCATTAAGCTGGTGAGTTCATAAGTATTTTAGTGTCGATGTTTGTTATCAAAACGTTTGATCCTGTCGCAAGTATGAGTTGTAAATGTATGTAAGTGTTTGTAAAAGTTTGAATCTCTCAGAAAAACCTATATCTTCTATTAAAGTAGCCTTCTACCAAGGCTTAACTGGTTTGTATGCTCGTTTGATGTAAAAGTGTGTACTTTCCCAAGTGTAACTATCTTTTAAAAAAATATAGTTTGTACATTAAAGTTTAAGTGAGGTCATCACCAAAATGTAATGGGTAAATCATTGTAGTACTGTAGTTTTGTTTTATAGGAACTACTACTGTACTAACTACCTTAAACCGGATTTATATTAAGGTATAATGTGATAATTGCACCATACTATCGACTGAAAAAAACGACATAAAGAACGGTCGTAATAACGGAATGACGTTTGGCACCCACAGACCTACAGGTCCGGCTGTAGCTAGCAGCAAGGTGTAGGATTGTCAATCCAGTATAGATCTATACGCAAACTCAACGCTCTCCCTCCAAGAGAATTCTGGCTACAACTCGGACCATGACCTTTAAGGCATGCTCCGATACAGTGGATCACAATTGTTATCGTTTTCTTGTATATGAAATGAAATGTTTCTCGTTCTAGTATAGTTGTATATCTTCTTTCTCTAGTATAGTTGTATATGTTCTCTTTCTAGTATAGACTCATGAATGAACTGACTCACTGATCTAGTAGTTGTAATAGTATGATTCTGTGTTACCCCGATGGTAACTTACTAATGGTGGATCTAGTACGTATGAATATGGAAGTACTTTTATGTCTATATATGTATATTTGATATATAATTAATATGGAAACGACCTTCGGATGGTCACCCGGAATTCCACCAGACCACATCCAAATCGAGGAAAAGGAAATAGGACAGGTGGCTTTCCTAAGCCCTTTCAACATTATTTATACATATATACATATATGGGCATGCAATTTATAAGTAGTAAAACAAAGTTTAGATAAAAGCATTTGATAAGTAAAAGAGTTTGTAAATTATTTTGAAGTAAAATAGTTTGAACAGTGATAAAATCATTGGTTTCCTAGTTATTAATCACATGTGATTAATGCAATCACATGTGATTGAAGCAATAACTATAAGTATTTAACTTGTATTCCCCCCCCCCCCCCCACATAAAGTATTTAAACATTTAAAATCATTTCAAAGGTTGATTTAAGGGGTATGAACTCACTTGGAAGTTTGAAGATAGCGAGATGGAAAATCGGGCAGAGTTTCGTCTCGGGAAACGGATTTTTCTCGGGATTCTCGGGAATCTCGGGAGTAAAATCGACCCTCGGGACTTGAGCAAAAGAGACCAGAGCTTCAGGTTTGAATGGGCACGGAAATCGAGGCAAGATCGTGAGAGAAAGAGAGAAAATGAGCAAATTTTTCGGAAAGGCTCGCATCCCTTTTATAGGGGTGCTGAACCGCCTCCGTACGCGGGGCGTACGGGCGTACACAACGCGTACCCGTACGTCATCACTTACGTATTTCGGATGGGGCGGGTCGCATGGGACGGCGGGTCGGATGGGGCGACGTGGACGATCCGAGGCCGTGGCCTCGAGTACGCGGGGCGTACGAGGGTACGCGGCGCATACTTCGGCCCTAGGCTGACTCCCCTTCGGATATTACCAAGAATTTTTAATAAAAATTATATATAAATTAATTATCAAACTTCAAAAATTCATATCTCCTTCATACGAACTCCGTTTTCGACGTTCCTTATATCCCCGCGAAGGTGAGACTATGATCTACAACTTTCATTTAGATTCCGTTGGCAAATTCCGAAATTATTTTTATTATTTATTTATTAAAATGACGTGATTAAGGAATTTCTTTAAAAATTCGTAACTTCTTTATCAGACGTCGGTTTTTGCCAGACTTTTTACCGCTGAAATACCATTGTCGAGACCTTCGATTCTCGTTTAGGTCATTCCGGCCAAAAGTCGCTCGATCTCCTATTCGAGTTTTTAGTTGTCTGTTGCTAAGTCGAACTTGGAAAAATCATAACTTCAATATACGAAGTCGGATTTGGGCGTTCTTTTTACGTACGATCATGGT
The DNA here is from genome assembly GCF_052625555.1 of Lactuca saligna. Classification (NCBI taxonomy): domain Eukaryota; kingdom Viridiplantae; phylum Streptophyta; class Magnoliopsida; order Asterales; family Asteraceae; genus Lactuca; species Lactuca saligna. Next base: position 102,848,120 of record NC_136423.1, read on the forward strand.
TTAATGATATTTAAACATAGAAGAAATTAAGTAGAAACTTTTTGGACATTTTATTATCAAAGTTAATTTTATTAACTCAAAAATGTTTACAATACTTGACCTATTAGGTCACTACAAAGAGTTGAAATATCGGGTTGTCACATATATAGACATAAAAGTTCTATCAGTCAATTCAATACCCTTGGGTAGCAAGGGCATACGTTCATATTCATAAGTACAAGTTATATTACTAGTAAGCTACAATAGGCGTAGTTTAGGAAGTTACTAATACTATTACTAGAACAATATATCATACAATGAGTCAGTTCATACATGAGTCAGTTCATACATGAGTCAGTACAGTACTATACATGTTAGATAGAGATAGAACACACAACAATGCTAGTACACACAATACATTACTATATAGGCTAGACAGAGAAAGAACACACATTACAGCTAGCACACACATTACATATACATTCATTAGTTTTGTGAGCCACTAAATAGGTCATGGCACTACTTGCCACGACTGTTTTTGTATCCAGAATCTCCTTAATTGGGGAGCGTATGAGTTTGCGTATAAATCTATACTGGATTGACTATCCTACACCGTGTTGCTCGCTATAGTGGGACTTGCAAGTCTACGGGTGCCAAATGTCATTTCTTACGGCGTCTTACATCATCGTTTTACTATTGAGTCAGTAGTAGGGTACAGGTCGATCACACGGTACTTTAAATAACAATTGGTTTAAGGTAGTTAGTACAGCAGTAGTTACTTAATACAATACTACAGTACTATAATATTTCTCCCATTACATTCACTTCGTGAACATTCACACGATGCACGGTAATGTAAAAACTATATTTTTGGTTAATGATAGTCGGATTTGGGAAAAATACACACTCTTTCAAGAGACACACACACAGTTACTAGATGCCTTGGTAGAAGGCTACTCTTAGTAGGAAACACAGGGTTTTCTAGGATTATTCAAACAAATACAAACTTTACAAAACTTATACATTACAAACATCTTACAAATGCTTTCATACAAACGCAGACACTAATATACTTATGATCTCACCAGCTTTAAAGCTGATACTCGCTTTCAAAATAACTTGTATTCTCAGGTCACCAATAGACAGGTACCGGAGCCAGGTTTTTGAGAAGATGGAGCTTGTTCAAGACTCATCTTTTATTTTGATGTACTTTTTGGTATCTATATAACTTGACAGAACACGCTTGTATGAAATTATAGTATTAATGCAATGGATGATGTTGTTGCTTGTTTACTACTTTGCATTGTTGTGATACTATACATAATGTCCTCCACCCATGAACGATTCCGCCGTTCCGGTTTTGGGGTGTGAAAATACCATTATAATCAATATTTTAAATGTTGTAAATGCTTTTAAGGGGGGTGGGAATACAAGTTGAACACAATGATATTGTGTAAATGTTTATCTGTGATAAAGATCTCATTAAAGTATTTCTTATGCTCTTATAAGTGATCAAATCAATTCAAAAACTCTTTTAAGTTATGCCACTTTGTTATTTATAAAACTCTGTTTTTAAAGTACAATCATAACTCAGTAGATAATCGAGTCTTTTCTACAAATCAGTGACAGTACAAAATAAACATACTAGTACTATAATAGGTATAGTTTAGAGGTTCATATCATACAATAACAAGAACAGAAAGGAACATACAACAAACAAGAATAGAAGGAACATACGATAACAAGAACAAGATAACAATAATGTGAAACCACAACTTCACGACATAGCAATATACTTGTTATGTCACGTTTTGTAACTTGAGTCTCTTGGAGGGAGATCGGACATTGTTTGTATAGATCTATACGTGACTGATAATCCTGTATCCCGACTGTTCGCTGCAGTTTGGCCGGTAGATCAAGCGGTGACAAATATCACATCAGTTTCGGTGCTAGTAGGTCGTCGTGTCAAACACTCATTAATTAGTATGGTTATAACCATCTCATATTTTAACCTTAATTAACAAACTGGTTTTAAGGTAGTTAGTGGTCAGTAGGTACTTTATACAACACTACTATACACTTTCATTTTCCCATTACATTCATATAGTGATCTTCTCACATAAAAGGTAATGCAAACTATTTTCTAGTAAAGATAGTCTTAAACTTGGGAAAACATACATCAATACAAAAGACAAACATAACAGTTGAGTGTTAGTACATTCAGTTAGAAGGGGATTATAATGATAACTTTATGATTCCTCAATAGAACATCAGGGATATATATTAATCAGGTCTGGAAGACAGTAGAATGTGTGCTTTCCGTTTCATTTCCTGTTCCTTGTTTGCTTGTGGGCTTAGAGCAGATTCACCTAGTCTACTAACTATTCAATCTTAATTATATATATATATATATATATATATATATATATATATATATATATATATCCCGTATACACCAAGTAATCATAAGGAGTATCAGGTATGGGTCAGGTCATAGCATACAAATTCAATATAATGGTTTCTAGTATAAAAACATACCTTTCAAATAGAACACTTAGTAAACTAAACTAGAAACTTACCAGTAAAAGGGTTTAATGCATTTTATTAAACCAATATAACTTAAAGGAACTTTAGTGGTTAATTCTATAATACCTTAGTTTACACATCATGGTTCTTTATAATTAATATCTGATAGGCAGTTGGATGTGTGCTTTTCACCTCATTCCTTGTTCCTTATTTGGTTGTGGGCTTAGGGCAGATTCACCCATTTAACTGTCCATTCGATATTAGATTATATATAGCTAGTATAAACTAAGTGATTATAGAAGGAGCTACTGTGGTTACCATTTTACTAAAGGAAATATATGATTTTCTTAAAGAATGTTTGCATCAAATATAAAGAACTATTATAGTTAACTCCATAAGTACCAGATGAATACACAAGGGTTTATATACAATGAAGATCTAACAAACAATGGGATGTGTGACTTCCGCCTCATTCGTTGTTCCTTGTTTGGTTGTGGGCTTAGGGCAGATTCACACAATCGATTGTCTGTTTACTCTAAATTGTATATAACTTGTATCCATTTAGTACTCATAGAAGGAATTTTAGAGTCATATTTACCTTTATTTATCACATCAGAAAATATAGGATTTTCTAGAGGAACATACGAACTTTTCTAAAAGAACTTACAACTTACTTTACATCACTTAAGTACTTATGAACTCGCTAGCTTAAATTCTCTTCTACTCTTTCAAAATAACATGTATTCTCAGGAACTAGTAGATAGGTATGCGCACTGAGATTCAAAAGATGGAGCATAGTAGCTTCATGTCTTCTTTTGTTATTTACTTTTGAAGTCAATCTTTTGTGAACCACATACTTTGTAAACACTTTCATATTAATGCAATGGTTGTTTGTTACTTCAATTACTATAATGCATGTATTGTGATACTGAACATGACGCCCTCCGCCCCCGAACGTTTCCGCCATTCTGGTTTGGGGTTGTGACAGATTAGTATCAGAGCATTATTTATAGTGAACTAAGTGTATCAGCCTATAAAAGATATACAACTATAAATGCAATGGGCCGAAGTGCTCTAACTAAAAGTATATATTAAAGTATAACAATATTTTATAAAAGTATACATACATGCTTATACATATATACATACTAGAACAAGTATCACAAGAAGAACAAAACATAAGTATTTAAAGGTTGGACACTGCAGTCAAACCTGGATAGTTATGTAATCATATCTGGGATCAATATTGTCTGATCAACGATATTCATTTGAGATATGACCAACATGTGTTTGTGAGTGATTGGTGTTGCAATAGTCTTAAAACTTACCTAACTCTATTCAAGGGATTTCTAGATGAGAACATAAAGTTAAAATACTATAGGAGTATTTTATGATTATATGAGACAACAAGTTTAAAACATACCAAGTTCATTACATTATAATACTATAGGATTATTTTAGGCACTATAAATAACATATGTGAAAATTTAAAGGACCCTTCTGGAAGGCCTATGATTCCGGAGTGTATACTTCCATGGTTTTATATAATTGAGATTTTATAGACTTAGAATTTGTGATCTATGCTTCACTTCCAGTTCCTTGTTTGGTTGTGGTTTTGGAGTAGGATCACCTATTCAAAGGTCTATTTAATCTTAAATTATATACAACTTGTATACATTGCACAATTATAGGAGGACCTGGTAAGGATCACCCCATAAAGTTACACTTAATCTCATAGATTCATTAGACACTTCCATTCTCGCACGATAAACCCGGATAGATGTAACCACTCCATCATAACAGTCAGCAGAGGAGTCAAGGGGAAATAAAAATAGATTCAAGAGGAGTTTTCCAAGAAGGGATCAGCCGAATAAATTAAAACGTCTTATGTGCCACACTAATAAATAATAACCTTAATTGACTTAGTGAGCTAGTGATTTCATTACTCACACTATGTGTTAGGATTATTTCTTTCCTTGCAACCAGTATCAGTTATTCAATTCACAGAAATTCATGCGAGGATAACCAGTTCTGATGCATAAAGTTTATTTTATATAGACTCCCTTATGAATTGTTTCCAGAACTCTATGAAAGTCATAACCAAATACATTCAGAACTAGGATAACTTTTCCATTCAGCTTTCGGTTTATAACAATTGCTATAGACTTATTTCCGTCTCATCTTTGTATTCTTTTTAGCAAAAGATGCCTTGCGGTAGACCTGTAAGGTGCGTAATCAATAACACAACATAGAGTCCACCACCACAATTCGATCCTGCTGCTCTCTAAGCAATGATAACATCTGCAATAACAACTGTTCTAACTCACATCCGCGAAAATGGTACCGGTGGAACTGGTAGCGGTACCCAAATTAACCAACCTTGGAGTTACCCACGGACATGCATGGGAGTGTTCATACAAGGACTTCATGAACTGCAAACCCAAATCCTTTAATGGAAATGGGGGAGTCATTGCTTTGATGCGATGGTTCGAGAAAATAGATTCGGTCTTCGAAGTCTGTATGTGCCCAGAGGGGAGCAAAGTTAAGCTTGTTGCCTACACCTTCTCTAACAAAGCCCTAACATGGTGGAATAGCCATGCTAACTCACTGACCCTATCAGTGGCTAAATTGATAGGTTGGGAGAACTTAAAAGAGATGATTTTGGAAAAATACTGCCCAAGAGGCGAAGTTCAAAAACTGGAACAAGAACTATGGGAGTACACCATGGTCGGCTTAGACATAGTGACCTACACTGACAGTTTTAGCGACCTGGCAGCACTGTGCCTCGGGATGGTTACCCCTGAGAGTAAGAAGATAGAAAGGTACATATGGGGTTTATCTATCCCGAGTCAAGGGGATGTACTATCTTCTAATCCAACAACCTTCGATAGCACCCAACGCCTGGCCCAGAGACTCACTGACCATGGAGTCCACCATGGCGTAGTGGTCCCCGTTCCTGAGCCATCAAAGGGAGGGGACTATAAACGAAAGTTGGGGAACAAGAGGAAGGATCGAACAACACAGGAAATCCCACAAGAGCAACAAATAGTTACTGTATACGTTGCCACATCACCTTCTACTCCAGCATCTGCCAGTCGATACGTTGGAACTCTCCCAAAGTGTGATGAGTGTAACTGCCACCATATCAGAGTATGTTGGGAAATTCAGTGCGTGAATTTCCGCAGGAGCGGGCACACTGCCCGGTTCTGCAAGGTTCCAACACAACCTATCTCCCAAGTCCCCATTGTAGAAATAAACCAGGCCTGCTATGGCTGTGGTGAGACAGGGCACTACAAGAGGGACTGCCAGATAGCGAAGAACTCAGGAGTAGATGGACGAATTCTGATGATCACTGCATGAGAAACTACCCCGGAGTCACCAACGACCAGTTGTACGTCTTCAAAATAAGAATTACTTTAAAAGTTAATTATAGGATAAGTACTTTCCTTTATCTATTGTAACAGACCGATGTGTCGTGTTCTAATGACCTCTCGTTGTATGATGCAATGCTTAGACTCAAGTCTCTTAGAGTCAAATTCCAGAATGGAATTATACCTTCCTTCATATTCTAATGTGATATAATTACATTTTAGCATGTAGCATTTCTAGCTACCAATTTCTCTAACAACGAGCGTAATGCTATTGATCGCATTGATTTCAGTCTTCTCTCTTAAGTCAGATATTACATCGAACTTGGTTCTCTGAACCACGTAACAAACTTGTCGTAGTTGAAATCAATTTGATATGACCACTAGGGTCAGAATATCAATCATCTTCTTAGTCATTACCAAAACAATGGTAACGACATACTTGAATAAAAACGGAATCAATCACTAGCTTCTTGGTAACCTTGTAACTTTCCCTGATCCAACCGTGAGTCATGTGCTTCCAATAGTATAGATCTCTACTACTATTCACACCTACTCATACTCGTCCCAAGTATTGTCACGTAGTCCCCAAGTCCTAAAATCACAAAACAATTGAACACATACGAATGTGTCCAATTTAATCATAACAATTTTCCTAGACTCTACTAGGACTTCTTCCATGCGCATCTTCACTCATCAATTTTACTTCAACTCGGTTGGTGATGGTAATTCCAGACGATGGAACAACTTCAAGAATTACACCAATCGTTCCACCATCCTGCCAATCGAAGGTGTACCTCAGACGTATCGTACTCCTCTAAATGTTCCGTTATTTTAGCAGACAGATTCTAAATGCAAGATACCACTCTTATGCTATCTTCTTATAGGTTTCATTCACTATCATAAGCCTTTCATTTCCTCCATTTACTCAATTCTCTACAACTCATCACCATAAGGCTTTGTACATCCAAGCAGACATTCGGTGTACCGGGCGAGAATTTGAGATAAGAAAGCTTTATTTACGATAGACATATAAATCTCCTTATCACTCCAAAACATTTACATGCTAGTTATAATACTGTAGTTATACGCTTAGAATCCTAAACACATAAGGTTTCCAGATCTGGTTGGCAACATACCATAGATCCGAACAAATAACATCATACATGGCAAAAGTAGTTTTGCTGGAAAATGTTTCTTTAATCCTTTTGAAAAGTGTTCCTCAAGAAAATCCTATATTTTCTTATGAAATGTGTGTTTAAAAACCCATTCCCTCCAAGACTTCTAGATTCATACAAGATATGTACAATCCAAGGAGTCGTGGAATGAATATGAATATCCGTTAGTTTCATGTTAAACAATCCATTTATGAAAACCCGAGTTATCCTGGGAAAATCCTATAGTTTCCCTAAAAGTTGATGGTTGGTTATCCATTCTAAACCGAGGTGTACAAGTATCTACCATACTTATATCGATAAACGTAGTTTTCATTTAAAAACCTTGGTTACTCCCAGTGAGGTATATTAGCCCTATTGTATAAATAAAAATAATAAAATAAAATAGGTTGAACTGAATCATGAAGGTACTATTAATACCCTCCAATAATCAAATCGGTTATTACTTTGAGGTTAGTTCACTTGATTCATTATTACAAAAGTAAATCTCTGTTATCTTCATTACGAGTTTTATAACCATACATTAACTTAATATGGCACGTATCGGGGCTAGTATCCTTTATGAATTTGTCACCCGTAGACCTGCCAGTCCCACTGTAGCTAGCAACGAGGTGTGGATAGTCAATCTCATATAGATCTATACACAACAATTACGCTATCCCTACAAGATATTCTGGTCATAAGTGCTAGTCTTACACTCTGTTTCGGTGATGAGTGTTACCAAGGACGTGTCTCCAACTTAGACTAACAAATTTACAAGTAATAATATAGAAAGTCCTTTTATGATTAACATGAATCCTTTATAAATTGATGCATTTTACTATATGATTCATAAGTTCATTGTTCTAGTTTTGAAAACTGTTTCTATGAGTTGATTTCTTAATCATTTGGTAAAACTGTTTTCCGTGTTTAAAATCATACTAAAAGTATAATTATCTTATACAAAATAATATACTTTAAGCACAAGTTTCCTTGTACGTTTGCTTGTATTCCCCCTGAAAACATGAAAAACTCGGAAAAAGTGTAGGGGTATGAACTCACCTCGGGCGATTTGAATGAAGGATCGATACGGAATGTAGGATGTTCAAGTGAAGCCTTGAACATGATTTGATACTAATTAACATGTAATGACACGTAAAAGAGTCAAATGAAGGTATTTCTCTACTAAATGTGATGGATAACCACTCTAGGGACTAGAACTACTTGCACTAAGTGTTAGGACCTTAAAGGATTGCATGAGGGAGGTGTATGGCCACCTTAAAGGTTTGTGCAGCCATGGGTGTGCGGCCCAAGGGGTGTGTGGCCATACACTCATGATGAAAGGTGCCTTCGAGGTGTTTTCAAGGTCCATACTTGCATCCATGAAGTGTTCTAGGTCCATACTTAGTTGTAGTACACGTTTAGGATCTTAGAAATAGCTTCGCGGCCCTAGGGTGTGTGTGTGCAGCCGTACATAGGGGTGTTTGGTCGTACACCCTTCATGTTTATGCCCAAAAGGTCAACTTAAAGATGCAATAAGGCTAGGATCATGTCCAACTTGAAGATGGGGGTCAAACTCTCACTTTGGAGGGTCTTTAAGGAGTGTACGACCAACCTTATGAAGGTGTGCAGCCGCACTCCTTCAAGGGATGAAGAACATGATGAAATTTGATTAATCAAGGCTGAGTTCAAGAGGTTCTTCAAAAAAAAACAAGCTAAATGATGAATTACTCACGTTTTTGAAGCTTTGGAGGGTTCGCGGTTGAAGAAACTTGAGATAAATGGTGTTGTGTGTTGCTAAGGTGTTAAAGGAATGAAAGGAAAGGAGTCTACCCTTTATATAGGGGTGTGTGTGTGGTCATGAGGGGTGTGTACGGTCGTACACCCATGTGTGCGGCGGCACACTCCTCCAAGAGGGGTGTATGGTCTGGTTTCGTCACTATACGACTTGTTGACTCATTCCTAATCTTGACCTTGGTTGTACTCAAGCTTAGAATGATTAAATGATCCCTTAATCAGTGCTAGGAGTTAACAGAAATGAGTTTAACTTAGATTAACTGACTAAAGGTACCAGGTAGAAGTTTCGGGTTGTCACACCCAACTCCAATTCCTTAATCCAAAAGCCCAATATACAAGGCCCATAATTTACCTAATTTCCAAATTGGGCCAAAATATGTTAATGGGCCTTACCCAAAGATTCAGTCCTCTTATTAGCCCATCATTACCCTTATCTAGATGGTCCAGGAGGGCCCAAGCATCAAGGCCCAACAGATGGCCCAATACCCAAAGCCCAAAATAGCTAAGCCCAAAAGACTGAGTACGTGTGACAACCCGACACATGTACACTGTACAATCAATCCATATATCTATAATTCACTTAAATTTAGCATCTTCTAGCAGAATGTTGGGTCCGCACGAGTGCTTTAGGCTTAGTATATCATAGATATGGGCCTTAAGAAGGGTTAGGAAGGGTGTTGCGTCACAAAATCAAGCCAAACACACCAAGGGAGGTTTGTGCGGCCGCACACTAGAGTGTGCAGCCAACCAGCCACACACCCAACCGCAAACCCCCTCCATCCTCACACCCAACCCTATATATAGTAGAGGACCCCCTTCCATTCACTTTTGGCTGCACCTTTTCTCTCTCTCTCTCTACTTTCTCTCTCTAGAAACATCATCCAAGAACACTTAGAAGGCCTCCAAAACGTGAAGAACTTCATCTTTCAGCTTGTTATAGAGGTAAAACACTTGAATCTATCACACCCCGAAAACCGAACGCGGAAACATTTCCGGGGTTGACTCCACGTTGAGTATCAAATCCAATGTACATAGTAAGTAAAGTTAAACAACCATTACATTACATAAAGAAAAGTTTTACAGTTGTTTCAAAAGTAAAGTTGTACAGTTGTGATACATAGTATATATATGAACTAAATGAAACGGGTGTAACGACGTAAATTTTAAACCAATTTTCATTTTTACAAACATCAAAACATCGAGTAATAATTTAAGTTCCAATGTAAACAATATTGTCACGATCGATTACATAACAAAGATCACAAAATAGTTTTCCCCAAGTGTGTGTATGATCACGCCGGCGCCTTCTCACGGTCCTCGCTAGTACCTGAAACACATAACACAACAACTGTAAGCATAAATGCTTAGTGAGTTCCCCAAAATACAACCTACGCACATACGCCCTTCCAGGCCTTAACCTTTCGGTCCATGTGTCTCAGGGGACTTCCGTCCCGTCTGGGCAAACCTTCCGGTCCTACCCACGACAACCTTACGGTCCATTTTACAATGCCTTCCGGCCCATAACATAATGCCTTCCGGCCCTTATCAAGCATATCATACATGGCACATATAACAATTAACTTATCACACATAATGCATATATCTCATATCATATTTGACCTTCCGGTCACACAGTTAAACCCTTCCGGGTACAGTATAGTGAGAAGACTCACCTCGTATATCTTGATAACTCACGAGCCTTGAAAAATCACTCGTGCTCGAACCCCCGAGCTATAATCCTCCTATAACATCATATATCTATACTTAATACTTGTACCACTAAGGTTGACATCCCTATCAAGTCAACACTGGTGAACTCTGGTCAACAGTCAATGGTCAATTTGATCGGACTCGACGAGTGCACTAGAGCGACTCGACGAGTCTATGCGTTTTCACCAACTCGCAAGGATTTCCCCTTTAGCACGTCGAGTACTCCCCTGACTCGACGAGTTCCACCTGGTCATGCATCACGGGGCCACCGCGACTCAACTCGGCGAGTCCCAACTCGACTCGGTCCACCTGTTAATCTCTCTCTAACTCTCTGTGACTCACTAAGTCACCCATAACTCGGCAGGACTTCTCACTGGGTGGTTTTAAGGACAACCTTCAAGCTACTCGTCGATTTTGTTCTTCAGACTCGGCGAGTCCATGCCATGCATCAGCTAAAACTTGCTTCTGCAGTCAGATCCGTTCCATACACACATAGATCTAGCCTTCCCAAGCTCATTTATCACGTAAAGTCTCAGTCTTGGCCGCCATGCAACACTTACAAGGCTCTTTTTGGGGAAATAACCTCTAATATGGCAACCCTAGTCTCCAACTCAAAAGAATGGACATAAAGCATATCATTTGGGGCCTTCTGGACCTGCTAAGGTCCAGATCTCGGTTCCATATCTCCATGGGACCTTTCACACTTCAAATACAAGTCAAATAAGGCAAGAAGAAACCCTATATTTGACATATCAACCAAAACACGAATATTAGCTCTGAAAGTTACCTCAAGAAGCTTCCCTTGACGAAATTGTAACGACCCGTTCCCGGTATGTTAATTCATTGGTAATTGTTGTGAGTTTTGCAAGAGGGACTCGGCGAGTTCATAGCCTGACTCGCCGAGTAGGGTCACGACTGCAAGCACGCGTGAGCCGGGGACTCGGCGAGTCCATCCGTCTGGGTGAAACCCTAAATCCCCGGGTTGCCCACTATTTAAACCACCTTATAGCCCCCTTTTTCGCCTCCCTCACCCTGAGAACACAGTGAGAGAACCCTAATCCTCCCTTGAGAGCTTATAAGTGTTTTGGTGCCATTTTGTGAAGGTGTGAAGAAGGAGAAGAAGAAAGAAGCAAGGAGAAGAGTTGTAGTGCAAAGATCCAAGGGCAAATCTGAGTTAATTGAGGTATTTTCGGAGTTTCCTTCTTGTTATATGCTTTAAACTTCCATTAGAGCTCTCCTAAGAGCTAGTTGATGCTTGTTCCAAGCCTTATGTTTGCATGAACGTCTTAATAAGTCGAAATATCTTTGGATCTGAATGATGGGGGTGTTGTAGAGCCCAGATCTACTTTCTTTTTGGAGTTACTTTGCATATTAACCATAGATCTACCCATTTTGTGCATCTTTTAGCCTTATTTCCCTTATTCATGAGGTTGTGCACGTAAAGTTGGAAACTTTACGTGGTAAATCAGCTTATTAGACTCAGATCTATCAATTGTATGTGTTGGATTCAAACAAAATCGAGTAAAAATCAGTTGCATGGCGGCAACTCGGCGAGTCGGGAAGAACGACTCGGCGAGTTGGGTCGCGAGTTCCCGAGTCCTTCAGTTTTATCAGTGTCGAGTGGACGAGGTGAGTTAGGGAGTGGACTCAGCGAGTTGAGAGTAGACTCAGTGATGGAGGGACTCGGCGAGTTTGTTCATACAACTCGGCGAGTCCAAGGCAATCTTCTTAGGATCAAGAACAACTCGTCGAGTTTGTTCATACGGCTCGGCGAGTCGGATGAAGATTGTCTGAGTTCTTGGATCAAGAGGGTTCTCGTCGAGTCGATGCCACACTTGACGAGTAGCAGCGTGTAGAACTGAGAAGTGAGAGTAGGACTCGGCGAGTTGGGTGGCCCAACTCGGCGAGTCAGCCCAAAGAGAGTTGATTTTGACCAAGGGTAAAAGAGTCATTTTACCCCAAGTGCAATGTTTAGTATTTGATTGAGTGTGTTTATGGACTTGTAGCCGAGGAGATCCAGGAGCAGCAGCCGTTAGCTTCCCGAGCCACACACTCATCAGCCAACTTACGAGGTGAGTTTCCTTTCAGTAGGGACGGGTCTAAGGCCACAATGCTGGCCCGTCCAGTTAGCAGTAGTTTCCGGACTTCGGTCCGATGTAGTAGTTGGTATGTTTGATGCCTTCGTGGCTCAGACAGGATTTATGTGTTATGCGTTATATGTTATGTGTTCCGGGCTACGGCCCGATGCAGTATGCAGTATATGTGTTCATGCTAGTTGATATGCTATGCTATGTTCAGTCAGTCAGTTCCGGACTTCGGTCCGATGCAGGGACAAGGTCCCAGATAGTTCCGGACTTCGGTCCGATGCAGTTAGTTCCGGACTTCGGTCCGAAGCAGTTAGTTCTGGACTCCGGTCCGATGCAGGGGACAAGGTCCCAGTTAGTTCCGGACTTCGGTCCGATGTAGTTAGTTCCGGACTTTGGTCCGATGCAGGGGACAAGGTCCCAGTCAGTTCCGGACTTCGGTCCGATGCAGTTTCCGGGTTTCGGCCCGATGCAGTGGGCGGGGCCCAATATGTGTTTACATGTTATTGTATGGTATGTGGTATTTTGGGGGAGCTCACTAAGCTTCGTGCTTACAGTTTCAGTTTTGGTTTCAGGTACTTCCGCAAGTAAAGGGAAGAGCTCGGGGTGATAGCATCGCACACACCACAGCTTAGCTTTTATCCTGGGGATGGTTTTAGTTGTTTTGGATTTGATGTAGTATGATACAGTTTTCCGCACAGTATTTTATTATGATCGGATACATCGCGTATGTTTTTATGTTACGATACTTATATTATGGTTTTGACTATATTGAAAAAATGAAAATTTTTGGGTCGTATTCTTGGGTTGTTTCAAGTTGGTATCAGAGCCCTGGTTTGAGGGATTCGGATACACTTCCGGGTGTATCTGAACTCAAACTAAGGGAAATAAAAGATTTTAGTAAAATAAAAATGTTTTACAAAAAGAATTTTGGAAGCACTTAGAGAAAAAGAATTGTTTTTAACAAAATAGAGGTGTGTGCATGCGGTCAGCCGAGCTCAAGTAAGTACTCCCAAATTACCCATACAAGTTATTTGTTCAATTTCAGTTTCAGTAGAACAGCATGCTAGAATAGGACTAAGGATCTAGGAGAATGCCTTATGTGCCTGCTTATGTGTTACAGCTTTATGAGTATTGCATGCTAGAATTGAGTAGACAGCAGTAGGATAGCCTGTTTAGGTTATGCCTGATAGTATGAGCTTAGCATCCTATGCTAGTGCAGTTTCTTGTTATAAGAATAGTTTTGCTTGAGTCTGTTTCCCTTATCCGAATGTTGCTTGCTTCGTGCTTGGTGGGGTTCTGAGTAATGGGAGTTAGCCATTAGGTGAACACGCCACACCACATGTAATCAGGATTGAATAATCCCAGAGTGCTGGAACTGGCCCTATTGTGCAGCTCTTGTTTGAGTCCAACCATTGTAGGGACGGATCTTTTACTTGAAGGATTATCTGATCCTCATCACATGTGATGGTGTTTAGGTGGTGGCTAACTGGCATTATGAGGAGACCTACGACAGCTGAGGACCAGTCGTGTTGAGCTTGAGTTTTTCCCTAGGGCAAGCCTAGGATGAGAGCAGCAGAGAATAGCAGTAGTAGAAGTGACTTGGTGGAGTCAAAGCAGTTCTTGAGGAAAGTACGGATAGATGTGGAAGGTAGTATGGGCCCGTACTACTGAAAGCATAGGATCCGTACTCGAATCAAGGAAGGCCAAGACAAGACCAGGAAGCTAGTAGTAGTAACATGATCCATTGAGACATTTCAGTGTTCTGATGTTGTTATGATATGTTTCAGAATGGTAGTTTTGCGTCCGAGACCAGCAGTCGGCAGCTCAGATGCCGAAGGGGGATCAGGATCGAGATCAGGCCCGGAGGTCGGGCAGATGGATGAGCAGACTAGAGAGTTCCTTTCTTCTGAGGTTACTCGCATCATACTGGAGCAGACTCCTGTGATCTTCAGTTCGATCAAGGAGGGTATTTTAGAGCTGATGGATGAGAGATTGAGTACTTTCCGTGCTGAGATGGCGGCCGTGATGGGGTCGCGCACACTTACGTTCAGGGAGTTCAGGGCATGCGGAGCTCCAGACTATCATGGGGCACGGGACCCCATAGCGAGTACCAGATGGTTGGAGGATGTGGCCAACGCTTTCCGCACTAGTAGGTGTCCCGAGGGGGACAAGGTCAGATTGGCGTCCTGTCTTCTGAAGGACAGGGCACGGGACTGGTGGGAGGAGGTCGGACATGCCATCGGGGATGATGCGGCATTGGATGCCATGACCTGGGCTGATTTCTCTACCAGGTTCAGGGCGGAGTTTGCACCGGTCATTGAGGTGCAGCAGTTAGCTAGGGAGTTCCAGGACCTTACCCAGACTACCGAGACAGTGGCGGAGATCACCGCCAAGTTCAGGGAGAGGGCTCTTCTTGTTCCACAGTACGCAGCCGATGAGGAGATGAAGAAGGCCCGTTATCATGAGATGCTGCGGAGTGACATTCGCATGTTTGTGAGCCGGTCCAGTTGTAAAACGCTGGACGATATGATTGCTAGAGCCAGGGAGAGGGAGATTGATCTCGAGATGGAGAAGAAGAGGAAACCGGAGGCGGTTTCGGGTTCAGACAGTATGGGCAAAAACCCCAAGGTTTCAGATCACAGGTCCAGGGGTCAGCAGAGCCACGGTCGGTGTGGCAAGTGTGGGAGATTGCACGAGGGGGCGTGCAAGGCAGGGAGTTCCGGCTGCTACAAGTGCGGTCAGACTGGGCATTTGAGTAGGGATTGTACGGCCCCTGCTACTACGGTTACAGCATCAGATCTGATTTGCTTTCAGTGCAATCAGAGGGGACATAAAAAGTCCCAGTGCCCCAGTTTAGCTGCTGCAAGGAAGGTGTTTGCACCTGCCCCTGCCACCTTGAGGATTACGGATGGCCGGCAGGGCCGAGTTGATGCGCCAGTGGCGAAGAGCAGGGCATTTCAGATGACAGCAGAGGAGGCGCGAGCGACTCCTGATGTGGTGACGGGTATGTATATTTCCTTCATTCTTTTAACTTTTAATATATCATTTGAATATTACTTGATGATACGTTTTATTTAGGGTCGTTCTCGGTGAACGGCATCCCTGCTTTGGTATTATTCGATTCAGGGGCCACCCGATCATTTGTATCGCTTACGCTTAGCAAGAGATTTAGCAGAGCTCCAGGGGAGCTGGATTGTCTATTAGAGGTTGAGGTAGCAGATGATAGGACCGTGAGGGTCGGCAAAGTACATAGAGGGTGTTCCCTTCAGATATTTGATGAGCAGTTTTTAGTGGACCTGGTTCCTATTCCCCTGCGATGGAATAAAGTTATTGTGGGCATGGATTGGCTAAGCCCCAATGGGGCGATGATTGATTGTGAGCTTCAGCTAGTGAGGGTTCGCACTCCCAGTGGGGGAGAGATAGTGATTCAGGGCGAGAGGCCCCAGCGAGGACCGACCTTTTGTTCCGCTGCAAGGGCGAGGCGCTATGTTCAGCAGGGTTGCGCCGGTTTTGTAGCTTACATCTTGGATGCCCGGGATAAGGGCAAGACGGCGATTGATGATGTTCCTATTGTTCGAGACTACTCGGATGTGTTTCCCGAGGATTTGCCGGGGATACCTCCTGAGAGGCAGGTTGAGTTCAGGATCGACCTAGTTCCTGGTGCGGCTCCGATAGCCAAAGCGCCGTATCGACTTGCTCCCCCTGAGATGCAAGAGTTCTCTACACAGCTTCAGGAGCTGTTAGACAAGGGTTTCATTCGGCCGAGCAGTTCGCCTTGGGGAGCGCCGATCTTATTTGTGAGGAAGAAGGATGGGTCGCATCGTATGTGCATTGATTATCGGGAGTTGAACAAAGTAACGGTGAAGAACCGTTACCCACTTCCGAGGATAGATGACTTGTTTGATCAGCTTCAGGGAGCGTCTTGGTTCTCCAAGATCGATCTACGCTCCGGTTATCATCAGATGAGCGTTAGAGATGAGGATGTACAGAAGACTGCTTTCAGGACCCGGTATGGTCATTATGAGTTCGTGGTGATGCCATTTGGGCTCACCAATGCCCCAGCCGCGTTCATGGATCTCATGAACCGCGTGTGCAGACCGATGCTGGATCGGTCGGTGATAGTGTTCATAGATGACATCTTGGTATATTCCAAGACACAGGGGCAGCACGAGGAGCACCTGCGGGAGGTGTTGGAGACTTTGAAGAGGGAGAGACTTTTCGCAAAGTTCTCCAAGTGCAAGTTCTGGTTGCGCGAGGTGCAGTTTCTTGGGCATCTCGTCAACCAGAAGGGTATTTTGGTAGATCCGGCCAAGATTGAGGCTGTGATGCAGTGGGAGGTCCCGAGGTCTCCATCTGAGATTCAGAGCTTCCTAGGGTTGGCAGGGTATTATCGGAGATTTATTCAGGACTTCTCCAAGATAGCAGTGCCGCTCACCCGACTAACCAAGAAGTCGGTGGTTTTTCATTGGGGGCCTGAGCAGCAGGCAGCGTTCGAGACTCTCAGGCAGAGATTGTGCGAGGCTCCGATCCTTACCTTGCCAGAGGGAGTAGAGGATTTCGTAGTCTATTGTGATGCTTCGATCACACGTATGGGAGCTGTATTGATGCAGCGAGGCCATGTGGTAGCTTATGCCTCGAGACAGTTGAAGCCTCACGAGGCTAATTATCCTACCCACGACTTGGAGCTGGGGGCAGTTGTATTTGCCCTCAAGATTTGGAGACATTACCTTTATGGGGTCCGTTGTACTATATACACAGATCACAAGAGTTTGCGATATCTTATGGATCAGCTGAGTTTGAACATGAGGCAGAGGAGATGGTTGGACGTGCTGAAGGACTATGACTGTGAGATCCTTTATCATCCAGGGAAGGCCAACGTGGTGGCCGACGCCCTAAGCCGCAAGGTGTCGGCGGCCCCTATCAGGGATCTGTGTATGAGGATGACTGTGATCACTCCACTGTTGGAGCGAATCAAAGAGGCTCAGATGGAGGGCCTCAAGGAGGAGAGGCAGGAGTGTGAGAGGATAGTGGGCCGAGTAGCTTCATTTGATTACGACAGCCGGGGTTTGTTGACGCTTCATGGTAGGATATGGGTACCATACTGGGGTGGGGTACGGCAAGTATTGATGGACGAGGCTCATAAGTCTCGATTTATTATCCACCCAGGAGCGACGAAGATGTATCGAGATCTTCGACCTGATTATTGGTGGCCCTGCATGAAGCGAGACGTCGCTTGGTATGTTGAGAGATGTTTGACCTGTCGGAAGGTCAAAGCGGAGCATCAGAGACCTCACGGCAAGATGCAGCCGTTAGACATTCCCGTGTAGAAATGGGAGGATATCACCATGGATTTTGTCACCAAACTCCCCAGGACTGCACGTGGAGTGGACTCGATATGGGTAGTAGTGGATCGGTTGACGAAGAGTGCCCATTTTATTCCGATTCAGGAGAGTATATCGGCGGAAAAGTTAGCCAATATCTATGTGCGGGAGATTGTGGCACGTCATGGAGTGCCGGTATCGGTGGTGTCGGACCGAGATGTTCGATTCACGTCCAGATTCTGGAAGCGGTTCCACGACGAGATGGGTACTCGTCTCCATTTCAGCACCGCTTTTCATCCTCAGACAGACGGGCAGAGCGAGAGGACGATTCAGACTCTTGAGGACATGCTTAGGGCATGTGTTCTAGATTTTGGGGGCAGTTGGCATACGTATCTTCCGTTAGCGGAATTCTCGTATAACAACAGTTATCATGCGAGCATTGATCGACCTCCTTTTGAGATGTTATATGGCAGGAAGTGCAGGACCCCGATTTGTTGGGGCGAGGTCGGTCAGCGAGTCATAGGGAGCACCGAAGTGGTGCTCAAGACGACGGAGTTGATCCAGCAGGTCCGTAGTAGGCTGCAGACTGCGCAGAGTCGACAGAAGAGCTACGCCGACAGGAGGCGTTCAGACTTGGAGTTCCAGGTGGGAGATATGGTTCTTCTGAAAGTCTCACCTTGGAAAGGTGTTATCAGGTTCCGGAAGAGGGGCAAGTTGGGCCCCAGATTTATTGGTCCTTTCAGGGTTTTGGCCCGGGTGGGTCGGGTTGCTTATCGGTTAGATCTTCCTGAGGAGCTTATTCAGATACACAACACCTTCCACATGTCGCAGTTGAGGAAGTGTTTGGTGGATGAGACGGCAGTCGTTCCCCTAGAGGATATTCAGGTTGATAGCGGCCTGAATTATATCGAGAGGCCGGTCGCGATTCTGGAACGGAAGATCAAGACCTTGAGGAACAAGGTAATCCAGCTAGTGAAGGTGCAGTGGCAGCACCGAAAGGGGTCTGAATGGACGTGGGAGGCTGAGGAGGAAATGAGAGCGCACTACCCGGAGTTATTTGCAGATCCAGCCGTAGCAGACTTCGAGGACGAAGTCTGAGTCTAGTGGGGGAGAATTGTAACGACCCGTTCCCGGTATGTTAATTCATTGGTAATTGTTGTGAGTTTTGCAAGAGGGACTCGGCGAGTTCATAGCCTGACTCGCCGAGTAGGGTCTCGACCGCGAGCACGCGTGAGCCGGGGACTCGGCGAATCCATATCCTGGACTCGGCGAGTCCATCCGTCTGGGTGAAACCCTAAATCCCCGGGTTGCCCACTATTTAAACCACCTTATAGCCCCCTTTCTCGCCTCCCTCACCCTGAGAACACAGTGAGAGAACCCTAATCCTCCCTTGAGAGCTTATAAGTGTTTTGGTGCCATTTTGTGAAGGTGTGAAGAAGGAGAAGAAGAAAGAAGCAAGGAGAAGAGTTGTAGTGCAAAGATCCAAGGGAAAATCTGAGTTAATTGAGGTATTTTCGGAGTTTCCTTCTTGTTATATGCTTTAAACTTCCATTAGAGCTCTCCTAAGAGCTAGTTGATGCTTGTTCCAAGCCTTATGTTTGCATGAATGTCTTAATAAGTCGAAATATCTTTGGATCTGAATGATGGGGTGTTGTAGAGCCCAGATCTACTTTCTTTTTGGAGTTACTTTGCATATTAACCATAGATCTACCCATTTTGTGCATCTTTTAGCCTTATTTCCCTTATTCATGAGGTTGTGCACGTAAAGTTGGAAACTTTACGTGGTAAATCAGCTTATTAGACTCAGATCTATCAATTGTATGTGTTGGATTCAAACAAAATCGAGTAAAAATCAGTTGCATGGCGGCAACTCGGCGAGTCGGGAAGAACGACTCGGTGAGTTGGGTCGCGAGTTCCCGAGTCCTTCAGTTTTATCAGTGTCGAGTGGACGAGGTGAGTTAGGGAGTGGACTCAGCGAGTTGAGAGTAGACTCAGTGATGGAGGGACTCGGCGAGTTTGTTCATACAACTCGGCGAGTCCAAGGCAATCTTCTTAGGATCAAGAACAACTCGTCGAGTTTGTTCATACGGCTCGGTGAGTCGGATGAAGATTGTCTGAGTTCTTGGATCAAGAGGGTACTCGTCGAGTCGATGCCACACTTGACGAGTAGCAGCGTGTAGAACTGAGAAGTGAGAGTAGGACTCGGCGAGTTGGGTGGCCCAACTCGGCGAGTCAGCCCAAAGAGAGTTGATTTTGACCAAGGGTAAAAGAGTCATTTTACCCCAAGTGCAATGTTTAGTATTTGATTGAGTGTGTTTATGGACTTGTAGCCGAGGAGATTCAGGAGCAGTAGCCGTTAGCTTCCCGAGCCACACACTCATCATCCAGCTTACGAGGTGAGTTTCCTTTCAGTAGGGACGGGTCCAAGGCCACAATGCCGGCCCGTCCAGTTAGCAGTAGTTTCCGGACTTCGGTCCGATGTAGTAGTTGGTATGTTTGATGCCTTCGTGGCTCAGACAGGATTTATGTGTTATGCATTATATGTTATGTGTTCCGGGCTACGGCCCGATGCAGTATGCAGTATATGTGTTCATGCTAGTTGATATGCTATGCTATGTTCAGTCAGTCAATTCAGGACTTCGGTCCGATGCAGGGACAAGGTCCCAAATAGTTCCGGACTTCGGTCCGATGCAGTTAGTTCCGGACTCCGGTCCGATGCAGGGGACAAGGTCCCAGTTAGTTCCGGACTTCGGTCCGATGCAGTTAGTTCCGGATTTTGGTCCGATGCAGGGGACAAGGTCCCAGTCAGTTCCGGACTTCGGTCCGATGTAGTTTCCGGGTTTCGGCCCGATGCAGTGGGCGGGGCCCAATATGTGTTTATATGTTATTGTATGGTATGTGGTATTTTGGGGGAGCTCACTAAGCTTCGTGCTTACAGTTTCAGTTTTGGTTTCAGGTACTTCCGCAAGTAAAGGGAAGAGCTCGGGGTGATAGCATCGCACACACCACATCTTAGCTTTTATCCTGGGGATGGTTTTAGTTGTTTTGGATTTGATGTAGTATGATACAGTTTTCCGCACAGTATTTTATTATGATCGGATACATCGCGTATGTTTTTATGTTACGATACTCATATTATGGTTTTGACTATATTGAAAAAATGAAAATTTTTGGGTCGTATTCTTGGGTTGTTTCAGAAATAGAAGCAGATCCAAGCTCCCCAACTCTTCTAACTTGATCTTCTCCTTCCTTTCTTGCAATAACACACAAATTGGTGAACAAATAGCCTCTTATCTCACTCACAAGGACTCTCAGCTGCTTTGGTGCACTCAAGGCCCAAGGTTGCCGCAATGAAGGCCCATAAGGTCCTTTAAATAGGGCTTAGGACCGGAGAATTAGGGTTTCATTAAACAGTGCGGACTCGCCGAGTCCATCCCTTGGACTCGCCAAGTCCAGATGCGAACCTTTGTCCAAAACCGCGACCCGACTCGGCGAGTTCAACCTCCAACTCGCCGAGTCCCCTCACAAAATACCAAAAATATGAAATTAAAAGATACCTGGAAATCCGGGCTGTTACAATTCTCCCCCACTAGAACAACACTTCGCCCTCGAAGTCTCACTATGCAAATAGCTACGGATGCTGCTCACGCATCTCACGCTCCGGCTCCCAGATCATCTCTTATCCCTTCCGATGCTGCCACTGAACCAACACCAGGGGTACCTCCTTGTTCCTCAAAACCTTGATCTTCCGATATCTAATGGCTACTGGTCTCTCAGCATAATTCAGGCTCGCATCTACCTGAATATCCCCTAATGGAACCACTGCCGATTCGTCAGCTATACACTTCCTCAACTACAAGACATGGAAAGTGTCGTGAATCTGCCCCAACTCTGCTGGCAAGTCTAAACGGTAGGCTACCCGGCCCACCCTCGCGATCACACGGAAAGGACCAATATATCGGGGCCCCAACTTGCCCCTCTTCCTGAATCGAATCACTCCTTTCCAAGGAGAGACCTTCAGGAGTACAAGATCACCGACCTGAAACTCAAGCTCGGACCGGCGTCTGTCTGCATAACTCTTCTGTCGGCTCTGAGCGGTCAACAACCTCTGCCTAACTAGCTGAATCTGCTCGGTCGTCTAGAGTACGGTCTCCGTGCTACCCACAACCTGCTGCCCTACCTCACCCCAACAGATGGGGGTGTGACACCTCCGCCCATACAACAGCTCAAATGGTGGCATACCAATGCTCGAATGATGGCTGTTGTTGTAGGAAAACTCTGCCAAGGGTAAATATGCATCCCAACTACCCCCGAAATCCAACACACATGCCCGGAGCATGTCCCCGAGCGTCTGAATCGTCCGCTCACTCTGACCGTCTGTCTGGGGATGATATGCGGTACTAAAATGCAGCCTAGTACCCAACTCCTCATGAAACTTCTTCCAGAACCTGGAAGTGAAACGCACAACACAGTCTGAAATAATCGAGATCGGCACTCCATGCCGCGATACTACCTTCCTCGCATATAGCTCCGCCAACTTCTCCGCAGAAGAGCTCTCACTGATGGCTAGAAAATTAGCGCTCTTCGTCAATCTATCCACGATCACCCAAATCGTATCGACTCCCCTCACAGTCTGCAGCAACTTGGTGATGAAATCCATAGTAATTTGTTCCCACTTCCATTTGGGAATATTTAGTGGTTGCAGCTTACCGTGCGGTCGCTGGTGCTCGGCCTTGACCTGCCGACAAGTCAAGCACCTCTCGACAAACCACGCGACATCCCTTTTCATACAGGGCCACCAGTACTCCTTCTTTAGATCCAAATACATTTTCGTAGCACTGGGATGAATCGATAATTTCGATCGATGTGCTTCCTCCATCAAAATAGTACGCGCACCGCCCACAAATGGTACCCAAATCCGACCCTGAAAACTCATATGCCCTTGACCATCCGTGACGAATCCTGATACCTGACCTACAACCCGCTCCTTCTTCTGATGTTCTGCCTTCGCAGCCTCTGCCTGAGCTCCTCGAATAATATCCAAAATCGGGGTCAATACCATCTATCTCATACAAATATCTCGGATCGGGGTGCTTTCCGCCCTACAGCTCAACGCGTCGGCTACCACATTAGCCTTGCCCGGGTGGTACAGGATCTCACAATCGTAATCCTTCACTACATCCAACCACCTCCTCTGTCGCATATTCAGATTTGGCTGATCCATCAAGTACTTCAAGCTCTTATGGTTCGTGTATATCGTACACCGAACCCCATACAAATAGTGTCGCCAGATCTTGAGGGCGAAGACCACAGCTCCCAACTCCAGATCATGGGTGGGATATCTCATCTCATGAGGCTTCAACTGCCTCGAAGCATACGCTATCACATGACCTCTCTGCATAAGCACTGCCCCCAAACCCGATATAGAGGCATCACAGTACACCACAAAATCCTCCATCCCTTCCGGAAGTGCACGCACTGGAGCCTCGCATAATTTCTGACAAAGCGTCTCGAATGCGGACTGCTGCTCCGATCCCCATGAAAACGTAACACCCTTCTGGGTCATCCTAGTAAGTGCACGGCGATCTTGGAGAAGTCCTTGATAAACCTGCGATAATATCCAGCCAAACCCAGAAAACTCCTGATCTTGGTGGGCGATCTCGGCACCTCCCACCTCAACACCACCTCAATCTTGGCCGGGTCGACCAATATCCCTTTCTGGTTAACAAGATGCCCGAGGAATTGGACCTCTCGTAACCAGAAATCACACTTGGAGAACTTGGCATACAGTCTCTCCGATCTCAAAACCCCAAGAATCTCCCTCAAATGTTCCTCATGCTGATCCCTAGACCTCGAATACACCAAAATATCATCGATGAATACGATCACCGACCGATCCAGCATCGGCCGGCACACCCGGTTCATAAGATCCATGAACACGGTCGGGGCATTGGTGAGCCCAAAAGGCATCACCACAAACTCATAATGTCCATAACGAGTTTTGAAAGCAGTCTTCTGGATGTCTTCCTCTCGAACCCTCATCTAATGATACCCCGACCTCAAGTCTATCTTGGAGAACCAAGATGCCCCCTGCAACTGATCGAACAGATCATCGATCCTAGGTAACGGATACCGGTTCTTAACCGTCAACTTGTTCAACTCCTGATAATCGACTACACATTCGGTGTGAACCACCCTTTTTCTTGACGAACAAAATCGGCGCTCCCCAAGGTGAGCTACTCGGCGAGTAGCTTGAAGAATAACTGGGACTCGTCGAGTTGTTCCTCAGACTCGGCGAGTGGAATCGGGGTGGCCCCGCGATTCTTCCAGGAGTAACTCGTCGGGTCAAGGAGGATACTCGACGAGTAGAAGGGAAACCTTAGAGGATTGGAGAACGACTAGACTCGCCGAGTCGCCAGAGTACTCGCCGAGTCCGGTCGAGTTAACCATGGACCGTCGACCAGAGTTGACCTATGTGTAATTTCTTAGGGTCAGTTGTCTTGAAAGATAAAAGTATTAATAAGAGAATACATTACCCAGGGAGCTTGAAGCTCGGCGGATCAAGTGCAAGTGATTTCAGGAGTTGCTAATTTCCAGTATCCACGAGGTGAGTCTTCTCACTATACTGTACCCGGAAGGGTTTGACTGTGTGACCGGAAGGTCGGGTATGATATGTGTTATAAGTGCTATAAATGGAAAGGTAATTGCTATGCGTGCTATGTATGTTTATATGGGCCGGAAGGCAATATGTTATGTGACCGAAAGGTCGGATATGATATATGATATATGTGCTATATGTGTTAGGATAAATGTATTATGTGCTGTGTATGTTTATGGACCGGAAGGCAATATGTTATGGGCCGGAAGGCGAATATGTTACGGGCCGGAAGGCGGGTTGTGTTGTGGACCGGAAGGTCAGGGCCTGGAAAGGCGTATATGCGTAAGTTGTATATTGGGGAACTCACTAAGCTTCATGCTTACAGTGTTTTGTGTTATGTTGTTTTCAGGTTCTTTCAGTAACACGGGATGGCACCGGCTCGATTGTACACACCAGCGAAAGAGTCAAATTTTGGAGGATCCTGGTTTTCTACTCAAGTGAAAATGAAACTATGCTTTGTAATTCAATTATGAACGAGATTTTTAACAAGTGTTTTAATATTAAAATGATTATTTTAAATGAAAATTTTGCCTTGAAATTTACGGTGTTACAAATTGGTATCAGAGCCTTGGTTTGAGGGATTCGGATGCGCCTTCGAGTAAATCTGGACTCAAACTGAGGAAGTAAGAAAAAGTTTCAAATAAATAGTTTTCTAAAAGTGAATAAGAGTTCAAAGAGAAAGCAAGAAAGAGCAGTGTGTACAATCAGCCAGAGCCAAACGGTGATTTCCCAAAATACCCTTACTTTTGTGTTATGAAATATCTATGATGCACTTTATGAGATATTATTGCATGCTAGAGACAGGCTAGGTATTTCATATCTTAGGACTAGAGTGGCCTGATTTGTGATGCCTTAGCCTAGGGTTTGTTGTTATATGTGCGTTATGCTTTTGAGTATGTGATGAGTGGAAGTATCCAGTTAGAACGCACGAGGGGTAGAGTTACAGAGTTCAGGGGTATTTCCGAGGATGAGCCGAGAAGGTGGAGTTATCACAGATAAGGAGTCCTATGTATTCTTTGATGCTCGAATGCTGCTTGCTTTGTGCTTTGTGGAACTATCGATGATGGGAGTCAGCTACTAAGTGAGTATGACGATATTCAGGAGGTAGATGGCTGACATCATTAGGAGCTCTTCAGCAGCTGATAGCAAAGAAGTGGGAGGACGACGGAAGAGACTAGGGAGTAAACCTAGCCAGATGAGTGCGCTGGTAAAGTAGAGGATTTCGCTGGAGAGCGGGCACGTGCGATGGGATTGGTGAAAGAGCAGGTCGAGCAGCTACTTAGGAGCTCTGGGATGGTCCGTGTGGAAAGTATGGGTAGATGTGGCAGGTAGTATGGGCCCGTACTACTGAAAGCAGAGGACCCATACTTGTCACAGGGAGCATTCTGAAGGTCCTAAGGAACGGATTGAGGAGTGATGTTATGGTTCGAGTACCATACATCGGAGCAGATTGAGAAGTGATGCTATGGTTCGAGTACCATACATCGGAGCAGATTGAGGAGTGATGTTATGGTTCGAGTACCATACATCGGAACAGATTGAGGAGTGATGTTATGGTTCGAGTACCGTACATCGGAGCAGATTGAGAAGTGATGCTATGGTTCGAGTACCATACATCGGAGCAGATTGAGGAGTGATGTTATGGTTCGAGTACCATACATCGGAGCAGATTGAGAAGTGATGCTATGGTTCGAGTACCATACATCGGAGCAGATTGAGGAGTGACGCTATGGTTCGGGTACCATACACCGGAGCAGATTGAGAAGGGATGTCATGGGATGAGTACCATGGTTCATAGTGAATGATGCTGGTAATTATCTTATTATCCGGTCATGATCGATGAGGTAGAGATCGGATGCTATGGGTTTTAGGCCTGTAGACCATGATTGAGTATGAAGAGGTGTCCCTCGAGAGGAAAATTTCGGTCTGAGTTGAGCAATCAGTCGATAGAGGAGAGGTCATCTTCTAGGTGGGTGGTGCTATTTATGTTCGTGTGCAAGACACGAGAGGCATGATGTTTCAGTTTTGGGTTTGGGGGTACACCCTACAGGTCGTTATCGGTGATGATTTCCCCCAGAGTATCAGGTAGCATGTGTGCCGCGAGGCAGTGACTTATCGGGAGCAGACAATCAGTTGGGACTGAGGTAGTCGAGGACCACACCACACCTAATTGAGAATAGTAGGTTGTGTTATAGTGGTAGCAGTGGAGAGTTCAGTTGAGTTTTGCAGTGCAGAGAGTTTTCGTCTATGTTGGGAGTGGGTCCCTGTCCTTGGGACAATTATGGTGTCAGAACATTGGTTGATGAGTTGAGGTGAGAGGAACGATGATTTTGCGGTGCAGTCTATGAGACAAGGATGTTATTGAGCAGTTGAGATGCTTAGTGTTGGAATGGTATGAGATTTGGAACGATTAGAGGCAGTCGTGATGAGAGGTTCTGGAGGAGTTCATCAGAGGTTCAGAGTATAGGGGGTTGATTGAGTTCCTTAAAGGGGAACTATCGGGCGTGGTGTAGCACTTTCCGGGGGCAGGTGCGATTTCGCTGGTGGAAAAATAGTCGTGGGTTGGTTGCGTGCTAACTGGTAAGGGTTCGAA
This sequence comes from Lactuca saligna, assembly GCF_052625555.1. Lineage (NCBI taxonomy): Eukaryota > Viridiplantae > Streptophyta > Magnoliopsida > Asterales > Asteraceae > Lactuca > Lactuca saligna. Next base: position 102,875,313 of record NC_136423.1, read on the forward strand.
CCCTAAGTGGGGGAGAACCGGGTGCAGTATGTAAGGAAGCAAAGATTTTTCAGGAGTGGTTATAAGTGAAGTATAGAGACATGCTGTAAGAAATCATGAGACCAGAGGTGTCGGTGATCGAGGAAAAGGGTCAAAGGGAGTTAATGCGGGAAGTACTTGAGGAGGAGAACGAATGTATCCATGGCAGGTGTTTGGTGTTGTTGCAAGTAGATAGAGAAGGATGGGGTCGGTATACGTATCCTTGTTTGGATTTTGAGTGTCGGGAAAAAGGGTTTCGGAGGATTATCAGTATATTTCGTAGCGTCAGCGTTTTCTCGTATTCCAATCGAGAAATTATATGCACCGAAGTTGTAATGTGGGAAAAATGTAGATCTAATTATGGGGTTCAGAGGAAACGTATCATTGTGTTTATATGGTGCTTGGGGTAGGAGATCAGTGGTTGTGGCAGGATCTTGTGGTGTTCTGTTGGAGTACTCTGTGATATCCGAGTATGATATCCTTATTTCGGAGTTACTTGTGAATCCTGAATTGAATCGACGTGTGGCATATCAAGTATCTGTGAATCTAGTGGGAGCCCTTCGAGTATGGGCATCCAGGGAGATTATTTGAGAGAGTAGATTTTCGCAAAGATGGGCATTTGTTACGTTGATTGCCTCCAAAGTTTGTGATGGATATTCGAGCCGTAGTACTCCCTACTCAGAGGGTGTTGTGATGCTGCGTAGAGTTGTAGTACTCACTAGATGGCAAGAGAATTTCGATGTTGGAATGTTTTTCGAGCAGTGCATGATGTGGAAGAGTTGGGTTTGAGTAGCCCTGGTATTGAGTCCTTGGAGCTTGGATGTTGAGTCGGGGGCGAGACGGGGGTCTCCGTCTCTATCAGGAGATGCGGGGAGATACGCAGGGAATATGCGGAGCAGAAACCAGAGATTTGAGTTGAGACGATCCTCGGTTGGATTGTATTTTTCTCGCATGAGGAAAAGAGGATTTCGTGACTTGCGTGTCACTGGGCCGGGATAGTGGTCACGGGGAGGAAGTTAGTGGGACACTTGGATCATGATATGGGTGACGTTGGGGGCGCAGCTGTGGAGCCAAAAGCTGACCTGGTACTCAGTCTTGAAGAGGAATATGAGAAAGGAGATTATCCTGATGACATCTAAGGACACTTTAGAGGGAGTGAACGATTCAGACGCTCGAAGACATGCTTCGGGCATGTGTATTAGACTTTAGAGGAAGCCGCGGTACGTATTTATCCTTGGTTGAGTTGTCCCATATCAACAGCCATCATTAGTGCATTGGTATGCCGCCCTTTGAGCTGTTGCATAGGAGGTGATATCGCACCCTCATTGCTGAGGAGAGGTAACGCATGGACCTGAGAGTCCTTGCGAGCAGATCCAGAGCATGTGCGATACATGGAGTAGTGGCAAGGTCGTCAAGTGGAATTCCCTAGGTAAGGGAAGAGGAAGGTATGTTGGGACTAGTGCAGCATGTGTATGCGAATACAAGAAGGGAACTCGTGAGAGTTGCTCTGAGAGTGCGAATGGGTCTCTCAGTCGTTCCGAAATGGATAAAGTGGGTTTTGGATCGGGGATCCGGTGATTCATGGTTTCCTAACCCTTATGGGTCGAGTGATCGTTGAGATTTGGAGCAGAATTGCATCGTGGGTGATTCTCGGTTACAGGGAGTAGTGGGCAGTACAGAGATCGTGCTTCAGTCGACAGAGCAGATTCAGCAGGTTAAACAGAGGTTATTGATCGCCTAGAGCTGACAGAAAAGTTATGCAGACAGACGCCGGTACGACCTTGAGTTTCAGGTCGGCGACTCCGTACTCCTGAAGGTCTCTCCTGGAAAAGGGGTGATTCGATCCAGGAAGAGGGGCAAGTTGGGGCCCCGGTATGTTGGGCCTTTTCGTGAAATTGTGAGGGTAGGACGGGTGGCCTACCGTTTGGAGTTGCCAGCGGAATTGAGATAGATCCACGACACTTTTCATGTGTCGCAGTTGAAGAAGTGTATAGTCGATGAGTCAGCAGTGGCTCCACTAGAGAACATTTAGGTGGATGCGAGCCTGAGTTATGCTAAGAGACCAGTGGCCATCAGGGATCGGAAGATCAAGGTTCTGAGGAACAAGGAGGTACCTCTGGTGTTGGTTCAGTGGCAACCCCGGAAGGGATCGGAAATGACTTGGGAGTCGGAACGTGAGATGCGGGAGCAGCATCCAGAACTATTTTCAGAGTAAGACTTTGAGGGCGAAGTCTGATTCTAGTGGGGGAGAATTGTAACAGCCCGGAATCTCAAGTATTGTTAAAATTATATTTTGGGGTGTTTTAAAGGGGGACTCGGCGAGTTGGAGCCAGACTCGCCGAGTAGGATCGCAGACCTGGTCGCGGGTTCGTGACTGGACTCGACGAGTCAGATGGGGACTCGGCGAGTCTGCGCTGTTTAGCGAAAACCCTAGCCGTTTAGGTTTGGGACGTATAAAGGGGACTTATAGGCCGTCATTGTTCGTTTTAGCCTTCTGAGAAGAACTCTAAATCGATTGTGTGCATCTAGATCAAGATTAAAGGCCATTGGTGATTTTGAAGGAGTTGTTATGCAAAGAAGAGAAGGGCTTGGCTAAAGGAACAGCAAGGGGGTCACATTCTGAGGATTGGGGACACAGAGAACACATTATCCAGGTAAGAATTCGTGTATACTCTGCTATGGTGATGTATTTAGAGGATTAGGGTTTATGGAACCCTTTTATGGATAAATTGAATGTTACCCTTGTTCCCCAAACGATTGTAACCCTGTATTAGGACCCTTGGAGGTCCAGAATATCCCATGTATGTGCACTTCGGGAATTGGTGAAGGTTTTGGATTGAAATCCTTATGCCTTAGGTCAACATGTAAATTATAAGTCTTGGAGTGTAGCATGAGCACCTAAATGAAGACCTTATGTAATGGATCAGTCTAGGAAGGCCAGACCTATGAATGGTCGGAGCAGTTCTGACCTTAGGGAGCAGTTTGAGCGGCTGCATGGCATGGACTCGCCGAGTCAGATGAGCAGACTCGGCGAGTAGCTTGAAGAATAACTGGGACTCGTCGAGTTGTTCCTCAGACTCGGCGAGTCCATGCCATGCAGCCGCTCAAACTGCTCCCTAAGGTCAGAACTGCTCCGACCATTCATAGGTCTGGCCTTCCTAGACTGATCCATTACATAAGGTCTTCATTTAGGTGCTCATGCTACACTCCAAGACTTATAATTTACATGTTGACCTAAGGCATAAGGATTTCAATCCAAAACCTTCACCAATTCCCGAAGTGCACAGACATGGGATATTCTGGACCTCCAAGGGTCCTAATACAGGGTTACAATCGTTTGGGGAACAAGGGTAACATTCAATTTATCCATAAAAGGGTTCCATAAACCCTAATCCTCTAAATACATCACCATAGCAGAGTATACACGAATTCTTACCTGGATAATGTGTTCTCTGTGTCCCCAATCCTCAGAATGTGACCCCTTGCTGTTCCTTTAGCCAAGCCCTTCTCTTCTTTGCATAACAACTCCTTCAAAATCATCAATGGCCTTTAATCTTGGTCTAGATGCACACAATCGATTTAGAGTTCTTCTCAGAAGGCTAAAACGAACAATGACGGCCTATAAGTCCCCTTTATACGTCCCAAACCTAAACGGCTAGGGTTTTCGCTAAACAGCGCAGACTCGCCGAGTCCCTATCTGACTCGTCGAGTCCAGTCGTGAACCCGCGACCAGGTCTGCGATCCTACTCGGCGAGTCTGGCTCCAACTCGCCGAGTCCCCCCTTTAAAACACCCCAAAATATAATTTTAACAATACTTGAGATTCCGGGCTGTTACAGTCCCATACTTTCGTGATTGTGTATTACCAATTGTCAAAGATGTAAAGTTATCCGGTTTGTTACCCTTTTCTGGTTATGTAAATGTTTCCCCAAGAAAGTCCCATACTTTCCTGAATGTTGGTTATCACTGTAAAAGATGTATCTGTAAAATGTGGTTATGTTCAATGTTTCCCCAGGAAAGTCCCATACTTTCCTGAATGTTGGTTATCAATGTAAAAGATGTATTACGTTATTCATTATTACTATTGAGTAAATCTCTGATATCCTAATTGCGAGTTCCATAACCATACGATAGACTAGATATGGCAATAAGTAGTCCACATCACCTTATGACTTTTGTCACCCTTGAACCATTTCGGTTCGGCTGTAGCTAGCAGCCAGGTGTGGGGTAGTCAGCCTCGTATAGATCTATACACTCAAGTCATGCTCTCTAAATCCCAAAGATTCTGGTTACGGGTGCAGTCCTCCACTCGCGTATCTTTGTGGAGTGTTTGCTGAGGACGTGTCTCTAATCATACAGGATTAACAAATTTACTAGTAATAATATGATAGTCCTCCACTTGCGTATTTCTGTGGAGTGTTACCGAGCACAAAATAGTACAGGTTTTATGTTCAAATGTTCTAATGTCATGCTTTTAACTGATAAAATGTGGAAAACCATTTGTGAAATATATATATATATATATATATATATATATATATATATATATAACATAACAGTTTAAAATCCATTTCACAAATATATGTTTACGTGATCTGCATGTTCAAACGGTTATCAGTTGTATCAATCAGTGTTAAAAGCATAAAGATGTGAAACACACACATGAACACATGTTTTTGAGTACAAGTAATCCCTTGTATTTTGCTTGTGTCCCCCCCCTGAAAACAATGAAAACAGTGAAAAAGGGTAGGGGTATGAACTCACCAGACGAGAAGATGCAACTGTTTCGGACACTAAACGTTGGTTCGGGCTTGTTAACACGCGAGGTTCCTATGTAATATGAAATGGTACCCAAAGGTATCTAATTAGACTTTAAATCACTAATTAGATAGGACAATACACTCCAATGGATTAAACCACCTCAAAACGAGTGTTTGGAGTGACCCGGTTGACATCTTCGGACGTGAAATGATGCGAGGGACTTGGGAAATGAGTTTACTCCTCAAGAGTAAACTCCTTAATGGAGTTTTTGGCCATATACCCTAACACACATGAGTTCACGGCCGTGAACTCATGTTTGGATAGTTTTGAGTGTTTAATGGCTTGTTTGGACATGAGGATTGTTAGAATAAATTTCTCAAATGCCTTGGAATGGATTAAATGGACTTATACCATTTTTAAGGGTGTTCACGGATGTAAACTTGGAGTTTACATCCGTAAACTCTCCCATGCTCAAACCAAAATTAATTTGAGGTGCTTAGGACAATCACATGTGATTCTAGTAAATTTTCCAAGGCTTGGTATGACTTTAGGGCACCATTTAACACACATTTAGTAGTTTATGGCCCAGGAGCATGTTCTATGGTCGTAAACTCTCATATGTAAGGTTTTGTTATGTTTAAGGTCTCCAAACTATTTTTAGATGGTTCTAGGATTTACCACAAGGCTATTGGTTAAGTTACAAGGCATTCTAACATGTAAAAGTGAGCTTACTCCCCATGTTTGAGGAGTTTACGGCCCAAGCACATACCTTGGGCGTAAACTCTCATTTGTCCTTCAAAATTTAAGTATAAGGCATTCCAAGTCCAGGTTTGTAAGCCTCAAGGTTGTATCTAAGTCCCAACAATGATTTGGAAGGGTTAAATTGTTCAAAACCCCCATTTTTATGTGTTTACAGCCCAAGCACACTCCTTAGCCGTAAACACATGTTCTACGTCCTAATTCACACTTTAAACATAGATTTGAAGGCTTATGAGGTTGAATAACAAGCTAGGAAAGTTACCTCTATGATTTGGAGCCTTAAATCTTTGATTTTGGACCTTAATCTAGAATGAGGAGAGAGGTTAGAGAAAGAGTAGTGAGATGAAGCCAAAACCTTCAAAATGAAAGCTTTGAACACTTTAAATAGTGTTCGGGAATTGGACACGGCGGAATTCTACCCGATACCGACGTTAGACGGGGCTTTTGGTCGCACCCGGCCAAGTATCCGTAACCCGATATGGTCGATTCTAGAAATATTCCGATCACTAATATGGGGTGTTAAAATGATTTCTAAATGCATTAAGACACCCATTAAGTCATATTAGATACGTACAAATTAATGACTTAATTAAATAACGAAATCGGGATCGGATTTGAAAACGACGATCGGTTGATCGAATTGAACTAGGAAAAGAGTTACAAGTAATGATACGGAATTTCAGGTTGTTACATTATCCCCTCGTTAGAGGGAATTTCGTCCCGAAATTCAAAGTTAAAACATGAGACAAGATACCAATCATGGATCTAGAAAGAGTTGTGGATACTTCTGTTTCATTGAGTCTTCCCGCTCCCAAGTGAATTCCGGTCCCCGCTTGGCATTCCAGCGAACCTTCACTAACGGGATGCGACTTTGCTTTGTACGTTTAACTTCTCGATCCATGATTTTGATCGATTCCTCCACAAAGTTGAGGTTTTCATTGATCTTGATCTCATCTATGGGAATCACTAGGGTTTCATCGGATAGGCACTTTTTGAGATTTGAGACATGAAAGACAGGATGAACGTTACTGAGTTCGTGAGGTAAAAGAAGTTTATAGACTATCGGACCGACCCTGGTGAGGATCTCGAAGGGTCCAATGTACCTAGGGTTAAGTTTCCCACGTTTACCAAAACGTACAGTGCCTTTCCAAGGCGAGACTTTCAACAGGACACGGTCTCCAACCTGGAATTCTAGAGGTTTCCGACGGTTATCACCGTAACTCTTTTGGCGATCTCGTGAAGCTTTTAATCGGTCTCGGATTTGGATGATCTTTTCAGTGGTTTTACGGATGATTTCAGGACCAGTGAGAGCAATGTCGGGGACTCGACTCTTGGCTAACTGTGTATCCCCCACCTCGGCCCAGCACAGAGGGGATCTGCACTTACGACCGTATAGGGCTTCAAACGGAGCAGCCCTCATGTTGGTGTGGTAACTGTTGTTGTATGAGAATTCGATCAAAGATAGAGGTGTATCCCACGACTTTCTAAAGTCAATGACACATGCCCTAAGCATGTCCTCCAGGGTTTGGATTGTTCTCTCACTCTGTCCATCAGTCTGAGGATGATACGCCGTGCTCATATCTAGTTTGGTTCCAAGGGCTTTCTGAAGGGACTGCCAGAATCTGGAGGTAAACCTGCTATCTAGATCAGAGATAATGGATGCAGGTACACCGTGCAGTCGAACTACCTCCTGGATATAGATTCGCGCGAGTCTTTCCATCTTGTGTGATTCTTTGATCGGAATGAAGTGAGCAAATTTTGTCAAACGATCGACAATTACCCAAATGGTATCGTACCCACTAGGACACTTGGGTAGTTTGGTGATGAAATCCATGGTAATCATTTCCCATTTCCATTCGGGTATCTCGGGCTGTTGGAGCAGACCCGAGGGTTTCTGGTGCTCAACTTTAACTTTGGCGCAAGTCAGACACTTGCCCAGGAACGTAGCTATCTCATCTTTCATGTTTAGCCACCAATATTGTTTCTTGAGATCCAGGTACATCTTGTCAGAACCCGGGTGAACAGAGTATTTGGTTTTGTGTGCTTCCTCCATGACAATCTACCTGAATCCTCCGGACTTTGGAATCCATATCCGATCCATGAAACAATAGACTCCGTCACCTCTGATCTCAAGTTTCTTTTCCATTCCTCTCAAGGTTTCGATCAACACATTCTCGGGTTTGAGGGCTTCTAACTGGGCTTCTCGGATTTGCATGGGTAAGTTGGAATGGATATTCATCGTCTGGTTCTTCACTTTGTGGCCTGCACTTTCCTTTCGGCTAAGGGCATCTGCTACCACATTGGCCTTGCCGGGATGGTAACGGATTTCACACTCATAATCACTGAGTAGTTCTACCCATCGTTGTTGCCTCATGTTCAAGTCTTTCTGATCAAAGATGTGTTGCAGGCTCTTGTGATCACTGAATATTGTGCACTTGGTTCTGTAGAGATAATGTCTCCAAATCTTCAATGCAAAGACTACGGCTCCTAGTTCCAAATCATGTGTGGTTTAGTTGACCTCGTGTGCTTTCAGCAGTCTTGAGGCATAAGCAATCACTTTTCCTCTTTGCATAAGCACATAGCCTAAACCTTGATTAGACGCATCGCAGTAGACAACGAAGTCCTCTATCCCTTCGGGTAGGGACAGAACAGGCGCGCTGCATAAGGCTCACTTCAACGTTTGGAATGCAGTTTCTTGTTTAGCACTCCAACAAAAGGGTACACCTTTCTGTGTTAGAGTGGTTAAGGGTTTGGCGAATTTGGAAAAATTCTGGATGAATCTCCGATAATAGCTAGCGAGACCCAAGAATTGACGGATTTCTGTGGGTGTCTTCGGTGCCGACCAATTTTCTATCGCTTTAATCTTGGAAGGATCCACGTGAATACCCTCCTCGCTTACCACGTGACCGAGGAAAATTACCTTCCGTATCAAGAATTCACACTTGGAGAATTTCGCGTATAGCTTCTCGGATCTGAGGGTCTCCAACACTAACCTCAAGTGTTGTTTGTGGTCTTCTTCGATCCTTGAGTAGACGAGTATGTCGTCAATGAACACGATGAAGAACTTGTCTAAGCAGGGACGGCACACCCGGTTCATCAGGTCCATGAACACAGCTGGTGCATTGGTTAGATCGAAGGGCATCACTACGAACTCGTAGTGTCCATACCAAGTCCTGAAAGCTATTTTGGAAACATCACTCTCCTAAACTCGTAACTGATGGTACCCTGACCGAAGGTCTTTCTTTGAGAAGTAACTGGCTCCCTGAAGTTGATCGAAGAGGTCATCTATTCACGGAAGAGGATATCGGTTCTTAACGGTCAACTTGTTCAGCTCACGGTAGTCGATACACATCCGAAAGGATCCATCTTTCTTCTTGACAAACAATACCGGAGCTCCCCAGGGTGAGGAACTCGGTCTAATGAATCATTTACTTAGCAACTCATCGAGTTGACTGGATAACTCCTGCATTTTTGCTGGAGCTAAGCGATACGGAGACTTCGCTATGGGAGTAGCTCCAGGAATTAGGTCAATACGGAACTCGATCTGACGCTTGGGAGGAATTCCTGGAAGCTCTTCGGGAAATACATTAGGAAAGTTCCAGACTTCGGGGATGCTCGCGAGGTCTTTAACTTCCTGTTTCTCATTGATCACATTGGCTAAGAATGCAATGCACTCCTTTCATAGGAGCTTTCGAGCTTTGATGCAGGAAACGATACGAAGATTGGGACATGGTTTATCGCCATAGATTACGAGAGTCTGTCCCGAAGGAAGATTGAGACGGATGGCTTTTTTGTAACAAAGGATATTAGCATGATTGGGACTCAACCAATCCATGCCAATGATAACATCAAAGCTCTTAATGGAAACTGGCATGAGATCTATAGGAAATGAGTGGTCATTCAGGGTAAGGGTACAGCCTATGAATACATCGCTAGCGCTTTCTTTCTCACCGTTAGCCATCTCGACGGTAAATGTTTCGGTTAGTGGTTGAGGATTATGTTTTAGGTTATGTTTAAATGCATGACTAACAAAACTTCTTTCCGCACCCGAATCGAAAAGAACACTAGCGTAAGAGTTGTCGAGAAGGAACGTACCCGAAACAATAGTGGGATCGGCGACTGCTTCCTCCCGTCCCATGGTTAGAATCCTTCCGGTGTTATCAGCTGTTGACTTCTTGGGGCAGTTCCTTTTAAAGTGCCCAACCTCTCCACAGTTGTAGCAAGCTTGACTAACGCCTGCTCCAGATGATTGGTTGGCCGATTGGGCCGGAGTTTTACAAAATCGAACTGTGTACCCCTTCTTACCACAGTTGGCACAAGATAGTTCTCGGTAGGGGCCAGGATTGTGATGGTATTTGCACTTGTCACACAGAGGAAGATTACCGGCATATCTGCTGGTAGGAGTTGGAACGGTGGATCCCACAACAGAAGCAGCAGCAACGGGGGTAGTAGCAGCATGGACTGCTACCGTCTGCTGTTTCTTGGAAGATCCTTGGGAAGATTGACCCTTCTTCTTCATCCAGAACTTTCTCTTCTCACCACTCCTTTGAGTCGGCTCAGGAGTGGTAGTGGTTTCCTCAACATTATCGCTATGATCAATCAGGGTTTGGGCTAAAGTCTTGGCACTATCATAGGTATCCGAACGATCAGACAAGACATGACCCTTTGTCGGTTGGGTTAACCCCCAAATGAATCTTTCGATCTTTTTACTTTCAGGACTAATCCCGGGCAGAGAAGTGCGAGATCATCGAATCAGGAAGTGTATGCAGCAATGCCGGAACCTTTCATCTTCAGGTTCCAGAGCTCATGCTCTCGTTTCTGCATTTCACCACGGGGACAGTACTCAGCAATGAGGGGTTCTTTCATGGCTTCCCAGCCCATGGCGCTGGCTACGGGTAAGGTTAGAGATTTGATTCGGCTATTCCACCAAGTCAAGGCTTTATCAACGAAGGTACAGGCTGCGAACTTGACCTTATCAGATTCCGCACAGGCACAGATTTCGAAGATGGATTCGATTTTCTCGAACCATCGGGATAAGGAAATGACACCTCTAGTGCCATTGAAGGATGTTGGTTTCGCATTCATGAAATCCTTATAGGAACCCTCCTTTCGGTGTCCCTGATTATTTTCTTGGCTTTGGGGTTGGGGCCACCTCCTGAGCTACCAGGGTTCACTTGTGACATGGCTGCCACCATTGCAGCAGTCAGAACTGTCTGAAGCGATGCAAGATCAAATTAAGGAGGAGGTGGTGGCAAAGAAGGATTGTTGTTGTTCTTTGATCTGGGTCTCTTTCTGGGAGGCATCTTGATCTAATAAGATCAAGAAAGAGAGAGGATGGTAAGTCCTCTACATTGAATCGATAGATATGGCAGTTATATGTTCCGAATAAGCGATAAAGCAGGAAAGAGTTATCTCGCTAAGAATAATCATAGAACATCACTCGAATGAGGATTTCTACAGGGGATTGACTCGAGAAATACTCCCATAGTATTTCATGATTTGTTTACGACACTAGTTCGATGTTTGGGATATTAGGGCAAGTTTTAGGCATGCCGCACACCACAGTCACTCCCAAGCACATGTTGGCCGTGTCTCGAATGAATATAGTTGGCCAAGCAATATTGACCCTAGACACGACTACATAACTGCCCAGGTTTAACCACAGCATACAACACCCACTTACTTATGTTCTGTTCTACTTGTAGTTACGGATCACGACGGTTCGGTATACTTGTATACTTTTTGAAAATACTTGTAGTTTGAAGATACTTTTAATTTAGAGCACTTAGGCCCTTTAGTGTTTATAGTTTTATACCATGTAAGTTTTGGTATACTTCATTCACTATAAACAAGGGCTCTGATACCAATCTGTCACACCCCGAAAACCGAAGGCGGAAACATTTTCGGGAGTTGACTCCACGTTGAGTATCAAATCCAATGTACACAGTAAGTAAAGTAAAACAACCATTACATTACATAAAGAAAAGTTTTACAGTTGTTTCAAAAGTAAAGTTGTCCAGTTGTGATACATAGTATATATATGAACAAAATGAAACGGGTCTTCTGAGTACTCCGTCTTCGGACAAAAAGGATCTTCGGGTACCTGTTCTAACGCTGACCTGAGAACACAAGCGGTTTAAAAATCAGCATAACGCTGGTGAGTTCGTAAGCGGTTTTTGTTTGTGAAATGTTCAAGTTTCCTTTCTGTTTCTGAAACGTTACGCACACCAAGAAAATCCCATATTTTCTTAAAAAGGTTTGTTATCGTTTGTCAACATGTAAAGTAAAGTTGTACACTGAAAACATGTTTTCTCTTGTGTAAATGTACAGTTAGGTTATCTGGTTTGACATACTGTTCTGGTTATGTACTAATGTATTCCCTAGGAAAGTCCCATACTTTCCTGATTGTGTATTACCAATTGTCAAAGATGTAAAGTTATCCGGTTTGTTACCCTTTTCTGGTTATGTAAATGTTTCCCCAGGAAAGTCCCATACTTTCCTGAATGTTGGTTATCACTGTAAAAGATGTATCTGTAAAATGTGGTTATGTTCAATGTTTCCCCAGGAAAGTCCCATACTTTCCTGAATGTTGGTTATCAATGTAAAAGATGTATTATGTTATTCATTATTACTATTGAGTAAATCTCTGTTATCCTAATTGCGAGTTCCATAACCATACGATAGACTACATATGGCAATAAGTAGTCCACATCACCTTATGACTTTCGTCACCCTTGAACCATACGATAGACTAGATATGGCAATAAGTAGTCCACTCGGACCCTACGTTAAACAGTGAGTTCATACCCCTAAATCAACCTTTTCAAACACTTTTAAATTTTTTTATGGGGGGAATACAAGTTGAATCAAGCAAGTTATAGTACTAATCATATGTGATCTATAAGTTGTTGTCAAAAGAATTTTCTACACTTTCAATTTACCTTGCCAGTAAAGTTGTTTCAAATATTTATCAAACTCATTTTCATGTTTGATTTTTCTAAAAACTACTTTTCGAAATTTTCAAAACTTATTTTATTTTCCAAATCATATCTACACCAATATATTTATATAAGTAAGGATTGAAGGACTTAGAACTGATAACTGACCTTATTTCCTGTTCTTGTTTGATTGTAGACTTAGGGTATTAGGCTATCTATCCGACTGTCGTTGAATTCTTAGTTATATATCATATATTTTTGTGTTGGATATAAAAGCCTTCACTACAGTGCAATATCTTTACGTATCTAAGGCATTCAACTAAACAACTCTATTTAACTATAATAGGTATAGTTAAGGATTACCACTCATTACTACTATTTGTAACAGCCTGAAATCCAGGTATCCTTCTATTTGGCCCTGCATCTTTGTCATGTTGTCATTTTAGGGCTTTCATGTTAGGCGAGTACGCTGGGCGTACAAGGTGTACGCTGCGCGTACTCGCGCGCTTCATTTGGACGCGTTCACCCTCAGGTACGCTGGGCGTAACCGGTCCAGACCTAAAAACCCTAATTCCTTTGGAGGGCTATAAAAAGAATGTGTGGCTGGACTTCTCAGCCACCATCTCTCAGAGAGAAACCCTAAAGAGAGTGTGCATTCGTTCTTAGGCCATTTTGTGAGTATTCTAAGCTTGGTGGTGCCATTCCAAGGTAGCAAATGAGAAGAAGAGCTCATTGGGAAGGCTAGAAGTGGTGTTCAAGTGTAGATCTGAGCTTTGCAAGGGTTAAAACTTCATTATCAGGTAAAAAGTTTGGATCTTATCACTTGGTTCATGTTATATGCTTCAAGTACCATTTTCTAGGGTTTTAGTCCCAAAGGTGGAGACTTTTTGTGCAAATGGTCTCCATAAGCTTAGATCCACTATACTTCTGGTCTATTGGAGTTGTAAACTCATAAAAATGATCTCTTGGATGTGAATGTTGCACCATGCATGAGATCTAGGTCCTTGAGTTGGAATAGAATGATGTTAAGAAGTGTTGGAGCCTTTACAGCCATGCCAAGGCTTAAAGGTCTTGACTTTATGGGTTTAGACGCATAAACAGAGTCGGATCTAGAAGTTGGAGTAATGGCTTAACCGATTAAGACCAGAAATGAAGTATGTTAGAATCTAATGGCTACGTTGGGCGTAACTACCAGTACGCGCAACGTACTGGGTGTAGATCCCGATCCATGGGTTGGCGATGTACGCCCCACGTACATCAAGCAGTACGCCCTGCATACTTACAGGGTTGACTTTTGTTGACTTTTAGGGTTTTGGTCAACATGAAGACTTTGGGTCAAGGAAGGGTAAAATGGTCTTTTACCCTCTGAGGAATGATGATAAGGGGTAAAGTTTTAGTTGTGGAAGTCTTTGATTATTAAATGATATTTTATGATTAGGCGAGGTAGAGACGTCGTTGGGATTTAGAGATAGCGAGTACGCGAGATCTTAGACTTTCCACGAGGTGAGTTTTCTCACTATACTGTACCCGGAAGGGTTTTATTGTGTGACCGGAAGGTCGGGTATGTTATGAGTTATATGCAATGTATGTGATCAGTTAATCGTTTATATGTGCCATGTATGATATGCTTGATATAGTCCGGAAGGCATTATGTTATGGGCCGGAAGGCGTATATGTTATGGGCCAGAAGGCGTTGTGATGTGGACCGTAAGGTTGAGGTAGGAAGGACCGGAAGGTTTACCTAGTCGGGACGGAAGTCCACTGAGACACATGGACCGGAAGGTCAGGGCCTGGAAAGGCGTATGTGCGTAAGATGTATTTTGGGGAACTCACTAAGCATTTATGCTTACATTTGTTGTGTTATGTGTTTCAGGTACTAGCGAGGACCGTGGGAAGGCGCCGACGTGATTGTACACACTGTCGGAGAAACTGCTTTTATGATCATGGGATGTATTTGTTTATGATAACATTATTCACGTTTGAATTTGGAATATTAAACGATGGTTTTTGATGTTGCAAAAATGAAAAAAATTGTTTTAAAATTTACGTTGTTACACTATTACTATGATGCGCACTATGGTCAGTATAATTACAAGGCTATACGTGCTATACACTATGCGAAGAGAACACTATACACTATATTAAGGAAACACTATACACTATAAGAAGAGACACTATAAAATACATCAATAGAACACTACATAGTACACTAAAAGAATACTCTATATTGTACGAGAGGAAATACTATAATAGAATGTGATGCACTATTTCTCTATACGACCCATCGCTATGCGATCGTCGGGTAACCAGCGCCTCCTGGAGGGAGAGCGATCACTACGTGTATAGATCTATACGAGATGGATTTTTCCCCCATCCCGACTGCTAGCTATTGTAACATCCCGTTCTTAAAGTGTTTAATTATGAGTCCCTGAGATTTAAGAGGAAGGGTAATTCTGGTCCTTTTACGGGAAATAAGTTTCATCCGATAAGGTTTCGGGCTGGTGTATGTGTTAGAAGCATTAGGCTTCTCGTCAACCTCGTATGAATGTAAAGCTATTTGGGAGCGGGATTAGAGTAGAGGAGTTGTGGCATTTGGAAGATAGTTATTGTTATAGCTATTTGTGAAATAAGTGGGAAAGGTCCCATGCATGCATTTTGAAGTTTGGCTGGGTACGCCCAGCGTAAGCTGGACGTACGCCCAGCGTAAAGGGAGAGAAGTGTGCGGGTGGCCGGGTGAGTACGCCCAGCGTACTCTCAGAAACCCCCAAATCCTAATTTAGGGTCAGCCACTATAAAAGGAATGTGTTGGTTCATACCCTAGCCTCCTTAAAGCTCATCCTCAACCTCAGAAACCCTAGAACTCATATTCCCTCCATTATTAGGTGTGTTTGACCTTGGAAAGCTCAATTTGGCAAAAGAAAGGCTAGAAGGAGAAAGGAGAAGTTGTCAAAGAAGAAGAGGAACAATTGGAGCTTGTAGATCTGAAGAGATACCATCCTTTGGAGCTTGTTTGAGGTATAAAGCTTCTTGCTTGCCATTCATATTGTGTAGATCTATGTATTGTGAAGCTTTGACACCATTCTTGTCCCAAAAGTCCTCACCTTGTTGCATGTTTTGAGTTGGTCAAGATTATTTGTCCTTTCAGAACTTTGGAGAGGTCTTGAGTGAGAAAAATGAGGTCCCAAGGGCTGTAGTTGTTCCATGTGTGAGATATATGGGTCTTAATGGATTAAGACCATGGATTAAGAGCTTATGGACGTCCCAAGTGATAAAGTTTGATACTTTATGAATCTTAGGCATATTTGGCCTAGGGATCTGAAGTTTAGGCTTAAGAGCTTAAGCCATTAAGAGGTTAGAAGGACTTAATGTGTAGCGCAGTTACGCCCCGCGTAGCGGGCCAGAGCCCCGATTCCCTTTGCGAATCAATGTTGTACGCCCCGCGTACCAAGGAAGGTACGCCCAGCGTACTCCTCCTGTTGGACTTTCATATTGGGTCTTAGAGTTTGGGCTGCTTTTGGGTTGTTGGTTTATGAGCCATGACTGGCAATTTATGGATAGAGTATCTTGGGCCCAATTATTGTTGTGGACATTGGATCTAGGCCCATTTGGTGAGGTGGACCCAATTTGATAAATTGGGCCAATATTGGACTTTGTATGAGATTTGGACTTTGGTCTTGGCCCGATAAGTAGATGTATGATTGGTCGAATGTTTATTTTGTTATGATGGTTAGTTCGGGATTGGCGGTGAATTGGTGATTCGAGAGTCTGCTTCTTCAGTTCAGAGTATCGGCATTCGCGAGGTGAGTTATCCTCACTATATCAATAGGGTCTAAGGCACCAAGGTCGGCCCTTTATCGGATTGAGATTCGGATATATGTTGTTATGTTATTGCTTTGATATGTCTGCATCATGGTAGCTAGGATGGTATATGTTAGAGACCTGGTTAAGGTCGGTTTCCTGATATGTAGGGCGATGCTATGCTAGTGACCGGTTAGATCGGTATCCTGGTTAGGGTGATGATATGTTATGTGATCTGCTAGATCGGCTTGTTGACTATGAACTATTATATGATTGTATGGTATGTGCACATGGTTGTTTGGACTAGAGTTGGGTTGAGGCGGGTCTTGCTTTGTGCTGTAGGCCAAGATACCCAGGGCGGACTGGTTGTTCCAAAGGCCCAGCGAGCGGTCCGGATAAGCTGTAGGCCCCGCGAGGGCGGACCAGACATGCCGAGGCTCGGAGAGTGGACCAGGCCGACTGAAGGCCCGATGCAGGCCGACCAGTCATACTGTAGACTCAGAGAGTGGACCAGGTGGGTTGAAGGCCCGGTGCGGGCGGACCAACCACACTGTAGACTCGAGGGACATGACTAGACTCGGAGGGTGGACCCGGTGGACTGAAGGCCCGATACGGCAGACCAGTCACACAGTAGACCCGATATGCATGGCTGCTCTATGTTCTGTTATGTTATGTATGCTATTTATGTTATGGGCCGGATGGCACTATGTTATAGGCCGGAAGGCAATATGTTTTGGATCGGAAGGTCGTAGCCTGGAAGGGCGTATATGTGGTTGGTATTTTGGGGGTATCTCGCTAAGCTTTCGGGCTTACAGTTGTGGTTTAATGTTTTCCAGGTTCTTCAGGAGACTGTGGCAAGGCGAAGGCGTGATCGTACCGCTCCTCGTGTTTATGTTTATGACATGGTTCTGGGAATACTCTGATAATAAATGTATTGAAAACCTTTTTGTAATAACATTATTAAAATGGGTTGTTTTTGAAAAGTTTAAATTTTGTTGAAATATTTGGTTGTTATAGCTATAGTCCGAGCCTACTAGGCCCAAGGATGACAAAACACTACTACACTATTTGTGACCTGGAGGGTCAACCGCTATACCAATATCACTCAGTATGGTTACATACGAGCTCGCATTCAAATCTTAATTAAACACACTAATAATTAAGGGTAAAACAGACTTCCCGAGGTGTATACACAATTAATACTATTCGGAGTTTACATTCACTACTACATTTCACCAGCAGTGACGCTGCTGGGGTAAAACTCTATTCTTTCTTTATATGAACGAGCTTAAAACTATATTTTCATTACTGATGTTTTCACGAGAAAAACTATTACATTTTCAAAGAATCAAACTTACAAATAACCTAGTCTTGGTAGAAGACTACTTTTGCTGGAAAATATGGTATGTTGGTATCGGAGGTTTGGTTTGAGTGAATTGGAGGAACACTCGTGTGAATCCAGTCTCAAACTAAGGAAAAGATTTTCAAAATGTTTTTCAAGTAATAAAGGATGATGTGATGTGTACGATCAGTCGGAGCCAGTAAGTAGATCCCAAAATAATGTATTGTTATTTGATATTGTGATACGTTAGAACAACATGCTGGTGATAGGCTAGGGATCTTCAGGAATTGTATGATAGAATTGCCTGATTATATGATGTTTGATAGCCTAGGGTTTTCCTTATATGAAATTGACATCATTACTGTATTTTCTTAGTGTATGCATTATAGTTGTACATAACTAAGATCTTATAGCCTGAGAATGTTTAGTTTGGCCTTATTTCATGTTCTTATTTGATGAAGGGCTTAGGGTAGGATCGGATATTTGAATGTCTATGGGGTCAAACATTATGTATGGCTAGCATACACAAGTGTTACAGGGTTGGTGGAAGTTTCATGGATGGTTGTGCGGGGTCAGTCGGCCATTTGTGAGATGATTAGCCTTCCTATAGGAGTGATGATTGAATGCTCACATATGCTTATATATATATATATATATATATATATATATATATATATATATATATATATATATATATTGTTAGGGTGTTGTGATTATCCTTGAGACAAATATGGGTAGGTGTGGAAGGTAGTATGGGCCCGTACTACTGAAAGCATAGGACCCATATACGTAGTAAGGAAGTCACAACCCCCAAGGTTTTGTTGGGAGTTGCCCGATATTATATGGAATGTCTAATTTCTTTCTGGTATATTTTCAGTATGGTGACTACGAGACAATTTTAATCCGGATCCGGATCGGGATCAGGAGCTGGTAGCCACGATAGGCCATCATTGATAGAGGATCGCGTTAAGGAGATCATCCTTGAGGAGGTGGTTGAGATTGTATGGGTTCAGATTCCGAAGATGTTCTGGTCTATCAAGATCGTGATGATGGAGTATTTTGATGATAAATACGTAGCCATTACTGAGACTGTTGATGATGCAGCCTCTGCAGCCGTGGCGGCTGCGAGTAGCGGGGTTGGTCGGGCTTTTCAGTATCGGGATTTCGATAACACGAAGCCCATGACTTTCCATAGAGTTCAGGACCCGATCATAGCCATGAGGTGGCTATCTAACGTGGATGGATACTTTTTCACGTGTTCATGCCCTGCTGACCAGAAGGTCAGATGCACTCTGAACCTCTTGAGGTCCGGAGTGAAGGACTAGTGGAAACTTGTTACCAGATCATACTCAGGACCCGATCATAGCCATGAGGTGGCTATCTGACATGGAGGGATGATTTTTCACATGTTCATGCCCTACTGATCAGAAGGCCAGATGTGCTCTAAACCTCTTGAGGTCCGGAGCAAAGGACTGGTGGAAACTTGTTACATGACATACTCCGATGAGCAGAGGGACGTAGTATCTTGAGGTCAGTTCTAGGATATGTGGCACGCTCGTTACATTCCACGGGTCGAGTGGGAGAGACTGACTCAGGATTTCTAAGAGTTGAGATAGGGTACGGAGTCGGTGATGGAGATCACCGGGATGTTTATTAAGAGGGCGATGTTTTGCCTAAAGTTTGCTTCCGAGCAAACTTAGATGACTTGTTATCTGAGCATGCTCAAGACTGACATCGGATAGTTCGTTGCTACTAAGCATTGTGATACTTTACTAGAGTTACAGGAGGCTACTAGGCGGCGTGAGCTTGAGATTGAGTTACAGTTGAGAGAGCAGAGGCATGCCCGACATAGTCGTAGCCGATGTCGAAGTGGTCCAAGACCGTCGATTCTAGGTCTGGGGGCCAGCGCGACTGCACTTGTGGAAAGTGTGGGAAGGTGCATGATGGGGTTTGTCATTCTTCTTCAGGGTGACACAAATATGGCAAACAAGGCCACATTGCCATGGATTATAGGCAGCAGACTCCAGCTTCGGGGGTCAGAATTTGTTGCTATTATGAGCAGGTGGTCCATATGAAGGCCCAATGTCCCTTACTAGCAGTCAGGCCAACGCAGGCTCCAGTGCCGACTACCTTGAGGATTACTGAAAGGAGTCATGGTAGAGCAGAGCCTCCGAGGGCTTGGGGATATACGTTCCAGATTACTACTGAGGAGGCCAGGACCGCACCAGATGTTGTGCCCGGTATGTGTGACAACCCGAAGTTGTCCATCGCCAAAACCCATTTCGTCCGAAGAACTCGTCTATAGCGATTCATTCTGATCTCGTTTTTGGGCTAACTTATTTAAACTACTACATTTTTTATAAGCTCCTGAGAGTTCAAAATCCCTTAAAACTCATGAAAATGGCCCAAAATCATTAAATTGAAAATTTCTAAATTCTATCCCGTCGGATTACGATAACTTAATCGGTTGCGACCAAAAGCCCCGTTTAACGTCGGTATCGGGTAGAATTCCACCGTGTCCCGAACTTAGGACCTATCTAAAGTTGAAAAGACTTCATTTGAAGACTTTCCTCTCTCTCACTACTCTCTTTCTAACCTCTCTCCTCTAACTCAAGATTAAGGTCCCAAAACACCAAATTCAAGCCCCAAATCTTCAAGGTAACCACCCTAACTCCTAGTATAGCATCTTAGACCTTCAAATTTGAGTTCAAAACATGGAATGGGACCATAATCATGTGTTTATGGCCCTGGAACACCCTTGGGCCGTGAACACATATAAAATGGGTTTTTATGCATTTAAACCCTTCCAAACCAACTTTGGGACTTAGATATGACTATATAGCTTACCAATTCAAACTTAGAACACCTTAATCATGGTTTTTGAGGAGTAAACATGAGTTTAATGCCCAAGAACAAGCTTGGGCCATAAACTCCTCATTCATGGAGAGTAAACTCAAAATCAAGTGTTTAAAAGCCATTTAAACACACCATTAGCCTTGGAATAAATCCTAGAATCAACCACAACCAGTTTGGAGGCCTTAAACATGATGAAATCCCCTCATTTGAAAGTTTATGGCCATAACTCCCCAAGGAAAGGTTCTAGGGCCATAAACTCATTTAGATGAGTCAAATGGTGCCCAAAATTCATCCCAAGGCTTGGAAAAATAGTTTGAATCACATGTGATTGTCCTAGCATCACCAAATAAATTAAGGATTGAGCATAGGGGAGTTTACGGCCCTTAAGTGAATTCAATCCATTCCAAGGCCCTAGAATTAAACCTAGCTAATTTTCCCAAGTGTTAGCAAGCCATTTTGCACCATAAAACACCCCACCATGAGTTTACGGCCGTAAATTCATGGGGAATGGGACTTAGGGCTAAAAACTCTAGTACGAGTTTACTCTTGAAGATTAAACTCCATATCTAAGCCATATGTGTCCTTAAATGCCACCCGGGTCCCTCCAAACGCTTGTAATAAAGTGTTTTCGCATCTAGAAGTGTTTGTCCCTAACAAATAAATAATTCAAGTCCTAATTAGATACAAATGTGTATCTTTTCATAATACATAGGAATCTTGTGCGTTCGCAAACCCAGAACTGACGTTTAGGATCCAAACCGACGCGTTCCTCAACCGGTGAGTTCATACCCCTACCCTTTTTCAAATGTTTTTCAAATGTTTTCAGGGGGAATACAAGCAAAAGTACAAGGAAATCTTGTAATTAAACTTATTATTTTCTGTTCAAATGTTTCATATTTTGAATACTTTTAATACCAAAAATCATACTAACCATTTGTTCGAATTGCAGAGTGAATTGTCAAACTAATTGTAGATTCCTTCAATAGATGTTATAAACTAAGTTTCATATTATGTTTTGTATAAGGAATCATACTAATCATAAACTAAGATTAATACGAATACGAATACAAGTACGGATACGAATACGAATACGGATATAACTAATAGGATAGAACGAATACGAATATAACAAATAGGATAGAACGAACACGAATACGAATACAAATAGAGTAGACATACGAATAAGAATACAAATACGAATACGAATATGAATGTGAATACGAATATGAATACGAATGCGAATAGGATTAGGAATAGGACTAGGAATACGAATACAAATACGAAATAACGCCTTTGGATGATGCCAAGACTTCGAACATACAGCTAGTGTACCCCTTGGGTATCACCAGAGTTTCGAAATTAAATTGACAGTACGCCTCTGGACATCGACTGTCGATAGAGCTTCAAAAATACGTCTAAGGTACCCTTTTGGAAACCACCAAAACTTCGAAAACACTGTTAATGTACACTTCTGAGTGAATCAAAATATTCGAAAATACCTTTAAGTATAGCAGATAATCAAAAATCGAATGTAGGATAACTAAGATATCAGATTACTTAACTAATATTATAAGTAAGGTAGCTGCTAGAACATTGAAATCTAAACTACAAATTAAGTATAAAAAGGATAGCTAAACACTTAGGAAAATATGGGATTTTCCTGGAATAACGTAACAACGCGTAAACGAATTAAGTAACGAAATGATAACTAAACTGTTTTTACATAAGAAAATATGGGATTTTCTTGGATAACAACGTTTTCAGAAACCAAAAAGGAAACTCATTCTTTTCAAAAACTAAACCGCTTATGAACTCACCAGCTTTATGCTGATTTTCAAACTGCTTGTATTCTCAGGTCAACATTAGACAGGTACGCCGCCACCTTTTGGAGAAGACAGAGCGTTAGAAGACTCGTATTTGTTTTTGTTCATATGACATATATATATAACACTTGTATAAATTTTCTTTCAAACTGATGTAAACAATTCTATGTAATGTAATGTTTTGTGTTACTGTGTTACTATGTACATTGGATTTGATACTCAACGTGGAGTCCGCCCCAGAAATGTTTCCGCCTTCGGTTTTCGGGGTGCGACAGATTGGTATCAGGTCCCTTGTTTATAGTGAACTAGTATACCAAAGCTTGCATGGTATAAGACTATAAACATTAAGGGGCCTAAGTGCTCTGAACTAAAAGTATACCCTAAAATATAAGTATTCTCGAAAGTATACAAGTATACCTAACCGTCGAGATCCGTAACTACAAGTACAACAAAACATAAGTAAATGGATGTTGTATGCTGCGGTTAAACGTGGGCAGTTATGTAGTCGTGTCTAGGATCAATATAGCCTGACCAACTATATTCATTCGAGACACGACCAACATGTGCTTGGGAGTGACTGTGATGTGTAACATGCCTAAAACTTACCCAATACCCAAACAATGATCCGTCGTTGCAACGAGACAAGAAATACTATGGGAGTATATCTCGAGCCAAATCCGTTATAGAAATCCTCATCCCAGCGTTGCTCCTCAATCATTCCTTTAGCGATAATTTATCTGTTTTGATAACTCCTTCCTGCTTTATCGCTTAATAGAATTCTATGTCTGTTATAAAGAGATATCCCTTGTATCATATCTCTTTATTCAATTTGGAGGACTTACCATCCTCTCTTTCCTGATCTTATTAGATCAAGATGCCTCCAAGAAAGAGACCCAACTCAAAGACCAACAACAACCCTCCTCCGCCACCACCTTCTCTTCAAATTGATCTGGTAACCCTTCAGATAATTTTAACAGCAGCATTTACAACAGCCATGTCGCAAACGAACCCCGGTAGTTCAGGAGGTGGTCCCCAGCCTCAAAACCAGGAAGGTAGCCAGGGACACCGAAGGGAGTGTTCCTATAAAGACTTTATGAACGCAAAACCCACATTCTTCGATGGCACAGGAGGTGTCATTGCTCTAACTCGGTGGTTAGAGAAGATTGAATCTATCTTCGAGATCTGTGCTTGTTCAGAATCCGACAAGGTGAAGTTTGCCGCCTACACTCTCACCAATAAAGCTCTTACTTGGTCGAACGGCTGAGTCAAATCCCTAACTCTACCTGTAGCCAATGCTATGGGTTGGGAAGTTATGAAGGAACTTCTGCACGTAGAGTATTGCCCTCGGGGTGAAATTCAGAGGTTGGAGCATGAACTTTGGAACCCGAAGATGAAGGGTTTTGATATCGCTGCCTACACCTCAAGGTTTGATGACTTAGCGCTTCTATGTCCGGGATTGGTTACCCCGGAGAGTAAAAAGATTGAGAGGTTTATCTGGGGGTTAACCCAACCAACTAAAGGGAACGTTATAGCTGTGAAGTCGGATACCTATGATAGTGCCAAATGCCTAGCGCAAATCTTGATCGACCACAATGACGAACAAGAAGAAGAAGCCACCACTCCTGCGCCAACAGAGAAGAGTAGCGAGAAAAGAAAGTTTTAGAGGAAGAAAAAGAGTCAGTCTTCTCCGGAGCCCTCGAAGAAACAGCAGATAGTGGCAGTCCCCGCTGCCACTACCCCTATTGTTGTTTCTGTTGTCGGTTCCTCAGCCCAAGGACCTATCACCAGGTATGCCGGTATCCTCCCGTGGTGTAACCAGTGCAGTTACCACCATCGTATCCCTGGCCCTTGTCGTGCAAAGTTTTGTAAAAGTTGTGGCCAGGAAGGTCACCTCGCGCGATGTTGCAGAGCACCAACCCAATCAACTAGTCAAGCTTCTGGAGCTAGTGCCGGTCGGACCTGTTACAGTTGTGGAGAAGTTGGACATTACAAACAAAACGGCCCTAAGGTAGTAACAGCTGGCAACACCGGGAGAGCCTTAACTATGGGACAAGAAAGGATAGCTGTCGACCCCACCGTTGCCACAAGTATATTTCCTCTCGGTAAATTTTATGCCTATGATCCTTTTCAATTCTAATGTTGAAAGAAATTTGCTAACTATTCATTCAAACACCTTTCTAAACTTAGTCCTTCGTTAATAATCGAAAACGTGTATCGTCAAGTTGATTACCAAGTGAGAAGAGAACGCTAACGTCATACCTATAGATCGTATCCTCAGTCCAGATGATTATTCTATTCCATTCGATTAAATGTCAAACTTTTCATGAAAGGCCTTGATGCGGATCTTTGGCATGAAATGACTGAGTCTCATTCATGTTGTTATTCTTGGGTCATTCATCTGAATCTTCCCTTTAACCCGACTCTCATGATCTTCGGCATCAAACTTGAATCCAACCTTTGCATCGTTTCATGCATTGAGTCTTAAAAGGTTTCCCATGCATTCCTCGTACGTGTGATCATCGAGAAACGGGAAGTCTGCAACTTTTCCTTAATTCCTTTCCCGAGAATTTCCCGAGAATTCCTTCCGAACATCTTGTCAAGTCTCGCATCGACCTAATCCCTAGAACCACCTCGTAGCCAGACCTCCGTGAGGATGATATGTCCAAGACAGCAACCAAGGCTTGATACGATCACTTCGAGTTAGTAGTGGTGCCTTTCGGTCAAACCATTTTCCCTAGTCATGTAGATGAGCAAAACAGTCATACCCGTGGACCTTTCCAAAAACCAAGGCGATAGGGAATTAGTCGGCACCGGAGATACCAATAGAAGCTCGTCAATTCTTGGGTTCCCTGGACTATTATCGCAAACCCACCCAGAAATTTCTTCTAGAACCATCAGACCCTTAACTACTCTGTTACATGAAGATGTACCTTCGTGTTGGAGCTTGTGTCATGTTGAAGGCCTTATCCCAGAAGAGCATGATATGCCTTGGGAAGCGCGAAATACTTCTCCCGTGATACACCGAACTTTTCGAAATCCCCGCCAGAATCAGAACCGTGAACTACAGACTTCGACTATCTCAAAGGCATAGCGGTATCCATTCTGTCGCCCACGTCTCGAATCCTTAGAAACGCCTACCCAACGATACTTTCGAAATCCCTTCGATGAGGCCGAAATCAGCGAAATTTTGAGCCTCCATGGAAGAACAAGTTAACATCATGGATGGAGAGATCAAATGTACGAAACAAAACCGCATCCTGATAGTGAGGGTTCGCTGGAACGTCAAGCGGAAACCCGATTCCACTTGGGAGCGTGAAGACCCGCAGCATTCATCCACATCTCTTTTCATTTCATGATCTGTATCTTAATCTTTGAATTTCGGGATGAAATTTCCTCTAACGGGGGGATAATGTGACAACTTAAAGTTGTCCATCGCCAAACCCATTTCGCCCGAAGAACCCATCTATAGCGATTCATTCCGATCTCGTTTTTGGGCTAACTTATTTAAACTTATATGTTTATTATAAGATCATGAGAGTTCAAAATCCCTTAAAAACTCATGAAAATGGCCCAAAATCATTAAATTGAAAATTTCTAAATTCTATCCCGTCGGATTACGATAACTTAATCGGGTGCGACCAAAAGCCCCGTTTAACGTCGGTATCGGGTAGAATTCCACCGTGTCCCGAACTTGGGACCTATTTAAAGTTCAAAAAACTTCATTTGAAGGCTTTCCTCTTTCTCACTACTCTCTTTCTAACCTCTCTCCTCTAACTCAAGATTAAGGTCCCAAAACACCAAATTCAAGCCCCAAATCTTCAAGGTAACCACCCTAACTCCTAGTATAGCATCTTAGACCTTCAAATTCGAGTTAAAAACATGGAATGGGACCATAATCATGTGTTTACAACCCTGGAACACCCTTGGGCCGTGAACACATATAAAATGGGTTTTTATGCCTTTAAACCCTTCCAAACCAACTTTGGGACTTAGATATGACTATATGGCTTACCAATTCGGACTTAGAACACCTTAATCATGGTTTTTGAGGATTAAACATGAGTTTACTGCCCAAGAACAAGCTTGGGCCGTAAACTCCTCATTCATGGAGAGTAAACTCAAAATCAAGTGTTTAAAAGCCATTTAAACACACCATTAGCCTTGGAATAAATCCTAGAATCAACCACAACCGGTTTGGAGGCCTTGAACATGATGAAATCCCCTCATTTGAGAGTTTACAGCCATAACTCCCCAAGGAAAGGTTCCAGCGCTGTAAACTCATTTAGATGAGTCAAATGGTGCCCAAAATTCATCCCAAGGCTTGGAAAATAGTTTGAATCACATGTGATTGACCTAGCATCACCAAATAAATTAAGGATTGATCATGGGGGAGTTTACGGCCGTAAACTCCATGTTTACTGCCGTAAACTCCAATAAATGGTACTTAAGTGAATTCAATCCATTCCAAGGCCCTAGAATTAAACCTAGCTAATTTTCCTAAGTGTTAGCAAGCTATTTTGCACCATAAAACACCCCACCATGAGTTTACAGCCGTAAACTCATGGGGAATGGGACTTAGGGCTGAAAAATCTAGTATGAGTTTACTCTTGAAGAGTAAACTCCATATCCAAGCCATATGTGTCCTTAAATGCCACCCGGGTCCCTCCAAACGCTTGTAATGAAGTGTTTTCGCATCTAGAAGTGTTTGTCCCTAACAAATAAATAATTCAAGTCCTAATTAGATACAAATGTGTATCTTTTCATAATACATAGGAATCTTGTGCATTTGCAAACCCAGAACTGACGTTTAGGATCCAAACCGATGCGTTCCTCAACCGGTGAGTTCATACCCCTACCCTTTTTCAAATGTTTTCAGGGGGGAATACAAGCAAAAGTACAAGGAAATCTTGTACTTAAACTTATTATTTTCTTTTCAAATGTTTCATATTTTGAATACTTTTAATATCGAAAATCATACTAACCATTTGTTCGAATTGTAGAGTGAATTGTCAAACTAATTGTAGATTCCTTCAATAGATGTTATAAACTAAGTTTCATATTATGTTTTGTATAAGGAACCATACTAATCATAAACTAAGATTAATACGAATACGAATACGAATATAACTAATAGGATAGAACGAATACAAATACAAATACGAATATAACTAATAGGATAGAACGAATACGAATACGAATACAAGTACAGATACAAATACGAATACGGATATAACTAATAGGATAGAACGAATACGAATATAACTAATAGGATAGAACGAACACGAATACGAATACGAACACGAATACGAATATGAATACGAATACGAATACGAATAGAGTAGACATACTAATACGAATACGAATACGAAGACGAATGCGAATACGAATACGAATACGAATGCGAATAGGATTAGGAATAGGACTAGGAATATGAATACGAATACGAAATAATGCCTTTGGATGACGCCAAGACTTCGAACATACAGCTAGTGTACCCCTTGGGTGTCACCAAAGTTTCGAAATTAAATTGACAGTACGCCTCTGGACATCGACTGTCGATAGAGCTTTGAAAATACATCTAAGGTACCCTTTTGGAAACCACCAGAACTTCAAAAACACTATTAATGTACACTTATGAGTGAATCCAAATATTCGAAAATACCTTTAAGTATAGCAGATAATCAACAATCGAATGTAGGATAACTAAGATATCAGATTACTTAAGTAATACTATAAGTAAGGTAGATGCAAGCACATTGAAATCTAAACTATAAATTAAGTATAAAAAGGATAGCTAAACACTTAGGAAAATATGGTATTTTCCTAGAATAACGTAACAACTCGTAAACGAATTAAGTAACGAAATGATAACTAAACTTTTTTTACATAAGAAAATATGGGATTTTCTTGGATAACAACGTTTTCAGAAACCAAAAAGGAAACTCATTCTTTTCAAAACTAAACCGCTTATGAACTCACCAGCTTCATGCTGATTTTCAAACTACTTGTATTCTCAGGTCAACATTAGACAGGTACACCGCCACCTTTTGGAGAAGACGGAGCGTTAGAAGACTCGTATTTGTTTTTGTTCATATGACATATGTATATAACACTTGTATAAATTTTCTTTCAAACTGATGTAAACAATTCTATGTAATGTAATGTTTTGTGTTACTATGTTACTATGTACATTGGATTTGATACTCAACGTGGAGTCCGCCCCGGAAATGTTTCCACCTTCGGTTTTCGGGGTGTGACAGTATGTTTCTATTCCTTATCTCATTGATTATGTTTACTGTATGCTCATATGTTTGTACCTATGTTAGGTACGTTTTTGGTGAACTCCTTGTCTGATCTTGTATTGTTTGAGTTAGGAGCGAATCGGTCATTTGTCTCTCGGTCGTTTAGTAGGGAGTTCGGTTTGCCTTTAGGAAAGCTAGAGTGTCTGTTGTGAGTCTCTATCGCCAACAAACACGGGGTTTCTGCTTCACCAGTTTATCGGGCTTGTGTTCTAGAGACATTCGAGGTGTCTTTTCTGATTGACTTGATTCCAATTCCCATGAGGGATGTTTGCGTTATAGTAGGTATGGACTGGCTGAGTCATTTCAGTGCTATGATCGACTGCGAGGGATAGTGGGTGGTAGTTCGAACCCCGAGTGGGGGAAAGCTGGTTATCTATGGTGAGGGTACCAGGTTGGGTTCAAGGTTTTGCTCAGCCACCAGGGCTCGGTATTATATTCAGCATGGGTGTGCAGGTTATTTGGTGCATGTGGTGGATACGCGGGTTGGGGATCAGGTCTCGGTTTCAAAGGTTCCAGTCATCAGAGATTCCACTGATGTGTTTCCGGAGGAGTTACCCGGAGTGCCTCCGGAGAGGCAGGTCGAGTTCAGGATTGACCTTGTGCCAGGTGTGGCCCCCATTGCCAAGGCGTTGTACCGATTGGCACCACCTGAGATGCAGGAGCTATCATCTCAGTTGTAGGAGCAGTCAGGCAAGCAGTTCATCCATCCAAGTAGTTTTCCATGGGGATCATCGATTATCTTCGTTAAGAAAAATGATGGTTCACATCAAATGTGCATTGATTACCGGGAGTTGAACAAGTTGACGGTGAAGAACCGTTATCCCCTTCCACGGATAGATGACCTCTTCAATCAGTTACAAGGAGCATCTTGGTTTTCCAAGATAGATCCGAGGTCCGGGTACCATTACGCCAGGATGGGGGAGGAAGATGTGGAGAAGATTGCATTTCATACTCGTTACGGACATTACAAGTTCGTGGTGATGCCGTTTGGACTCACCAATGCACCGGTAGTATTCATGGACCTGATGAATCGGGCATGCAGGCCGATGCTTGATCGCTTCGTCATTGTGTCCATCGATGATATCTTGGTGTATTCCAAGACCAAAGAGCAGCATGAGGAGCATCTCCGCGAGCTTTTGGGAGTTTTGAGGCGAGAACGACTTTATGCTAAGCTCTCGAAGTGTGAGTTTTGGCTACGAGAGGTTCAGTTCCTTGGGTATCTCGTTAACCAGGAGTGGATTTTGGTCGATCCAGCCAAAGATCAAGGCGGGTATGCAGTGGGAGGTCCCTAAATCTCCCTCAGATATCAGGAGTTTTCTAGGATTGGCAGGGTACTAACGAAGATTCATTCAAGATTTCTCCAAGATTGCAGTACCCCTCACTTGTCTGGTGAGGAAGGGGGTGGATTTCTGGTAGGGCCCTGAGCAGCAGGCATCATTTGAGACCCTCCTACAACGACTTTGCAAGGCTCCAGTCTTGACTCTCCCAGAGAAAGTTAAGGATTTCATGGTGTTATGTGATGTATCTATCACCGGATTGGGAGTAGTCCTCATGCAGAAAGGACAGGTGATATCGTATGCATCATGATAGTTGAAGCCACATGAGACGAGATACCCCACACACAATCTTGAGTTCGGAGCCTTGGTGTTATCTCTCAATATCTGGAGACATTACCTTTACGGGGTCCGCTGTACTATTTACACGAACCACAAGAGCTTGAGACACATTATGGATCAGTTGAACCTGAACATGAGGCAACGCAAGTGGCTGGACGTAGTCAAGGATTATGACTGCGAGATCCTTTACCATCCTAGTAAAGTGAACGTTGTGGCAAACGCCCTGAGCCGTAATTCTGTTGGATCTTCTGTCCCGACGATGTGTATAAGGATATATGTGGATTCTCCACTTGTGAGCCAGATCAGGGAGGCTCGGGCTAAGGGTGTACGGCAGGAGAACTGGAAGCTTGAAAGGATTAGAGGCGAGATCACCAAATTCATTCAAGATAGCCATGGATTGTTGACCTATTACGGTCGGGTGTGGGTTCCGATGTCTGGTGGGGTTAGGCAGATCATGTTGGAGGAGGCTCATAAGTCTCGATTCTTTATTCATCCGGGAGCCACCAAGATGTATCGGGATATGAGTTTGAGTTACTGATGGCTGTGCATGAAGAGAGAGATCACTTGGTACGTCGAGGGGTGCTTGACATGCAGGATGGTCAAGGACGAGCACCAGAGGCCGCATGGCAAGCTGCAACCTCTGGAGGTTCCCATGTGGAAATGGGAGCAGATCATGATGGAATTTATCACCAATTTGTCGAGGACGATGAAGGGATATAATGTTATATGGGTCGTCATGGATCGATTGACCAATAGCGCCCATTTTCTGGCCATTCAGGAGAGTTCATCGGCAGAGAAGCTGGCCGATGTATATATCTGCGAGATCATTGCTCGCCATGGGGTGCCGATCTTTATTGTCTCAGATCGTGATGTTCGATTCACCTTTCGTTTCTGGCAGGATTTCCATGAGGAACTGGGCATGAGACTGCATTTCAACACTGCGTATCATCCGCAGACTGACGACCAGAGTGTGCAGACCATCCAGACCCTCGAGGATATGTTTCAGGCCTACATTATTGACTTCAGTGGGAGCTAGGACTCCTACCTACCCCTTGCAGAGTTCTCCTACAACAACAACTTCCATTCCATTATTGGTGTTCCACCTTATGAGTTGTTGTATGGATGTAGATGTCGTACCCCAGTCTGTTGGGGGTGAGGTTGGACACCGGGTCATGGGTCCGACCGAGGTGGTTCTATAGACTATAGAGATGATACAATAGATCAAGCAACGGTTACAGACTGCTCAGAGTCGGCATAAGAGTTATGCCAACCGACACCGATCCAAGTTAAAGTTTTATGTCAGCGATATGGTGTTGCTAAAGGTCTCACCCTGGTAGGGTGTGATCTGCTTCAGGAAGAGGGGAAAGTTGGGTCCCCGATATATCAGGCCATTACGGATTATTGCCAGGGTGGGCCCGGTTACGTACAGGTTGGACCTCCCTGAGGAGCTCAGTCAGATCCATAGCACTTTCCATGTATCGCAGCTGCGAAAATGCGTATTGGACGTGGGTGCGGTTGTGTCATTGGATGACATTCCAGGTGGACAAGCACCTAAACTATGTCGAGAGGCCCATAGCTATATTAGAGAGAAAGGTGAAGGTTTTGAGGAACAAGGAAGTACCTTTGGTAAAGGTATAATG
The DNA here is from genome assembly GCF_052625555.1 of Lactuca saligna. Classification (NCBI taxonomy): domain Eukaryota; kingdom Viridiplantae; phylum Streptophyta; class Magnoliopsida; order Asterales; family Asteraceae; genus Lactuca; species Lactuca saligna. Next base: position 102,907,165 of record NC_136423.1, read on the forward strand.
GCAACATCAAAGGGGTTCTGAGTGGACCTGGGAGCCAGAGGTGGAGATGTGGGAGCATTATCCAGATCTGTTCATTGCAGCAGACTTCGAGGATGAAGTCTAGGTCAAGTGGGGGAGAGTTGTAACATTCCAGAATTTGCAGGTATTTTTGAATCCTCCCTTTATTATTATCATAAGGGGCGATGGGGGGGGGGGGGGGGGATGGGCAGCTGCACAGGGCCCAATTTTTTTATTATATTTTTTTATTTAAAAATAAAAAATTCTAATAACGATAAGGGCCCTTTTCTCTTATTCGTCTTGGGCCTTTAAGAAAATTTAACTTCCCAGGATCGGCTCTGATTATTATTTTGTCATTTTTAGTCCTTGGGAATGGAAAGGTGTAGCCATGAGATGCCCTAATGGCTAATATTGTATTTTTTTTATTAGGAGGAGCACATTGAGCGTACATAAGGGTATGATGAGCATACTAGGGGCGCCCCAGTATAATGTGCATACACTTGTGTACGTTGGGAATACTTATGTCAGGTGAAAACCCTAATATTTAGGGTTTGGGTGGTATATAAGTATCCTTATAGCTCATTTATCCCAACACTTTCAGCCTCCATACCTTTGAGACGTTTTCCAAACCCTAGCCTTGTGTGTATGTGAGTTTGAGTGTGTGAGAGCTCTTTGTATTGAGAAGAAGAAGAAGAGGGGACTCTTTAAAGAGCCTTGGTATGGATTCAAGCTTTGGATCTGTGATCTTCATCCCTTGGGGAAGCTCCAAAATGTAAAAATCCTTTACCTTTACTTGTATTTCCCCATAGATTTTGCATGGAAGATTTATGAGTAAATGCGTCCCTTTTCTTAGTCTTGTTGAGTTATGCTACTCTAAGACCAAAGGATCCATCCTTTAAGAAGATTTAAGGTGTTTTGGACCATAAGAACGCCATCTTGTCCCATTTAGTGGTTTCATGCATTATATAAAGGTCTTAAATGGTTAAGACAAACAATGGTTTTGAGTTTATGGACTTATAGGGCATGTATAACCATAACGTTGGAAACTTTATGGTTTGGGACATCTTTTTAAGTATAGATCTAACTTGGGACGTCTGGACGAGGTATATTAAGAACTTAATGAAGTTTTGCATGGCCACAGTATATGTTGGGCGTACCAAGGTATATATCGGGCGTAGGTGGTCAACGTCCTGTCTTCTGGTCAAGGCGTTTACATCGAGCGTACAACTAAGTACGCCCCGCGTACTCAGCCTGTTGGGCTTAGCTATTTCGGGCTTCGGGTATCAGGCCATATGTTGGGCCTTGATGCTTGGGCCCTCCTGGATCATTTAGATAAGTGTAATTGTGGGGTAATTAGAGGACCGAATCTTTAGGTAAGGCCTAATAAGGGATTTGGCCCAATTTGGAAATTAGGCCAAATATGGGCCTTGTATATTGGGCTTTTGGATTTAGGAATTGGAGTTGGGCCTTATCCCAACTTAAGGAAAAGATTGAATGGACTATTACCCTATGTTTGGACCCTTGGTCAAGATTGATATTCCAACTGTTGACTTAGTATTCGTTATTTTGATAGTTCGGGATTTTCGGTGAGACAACGGTTGGAGACTTTCAGTCCAGTTCAGCACTACTTGTGAGGTTAGTTTTCCTCACTATACTCAAGGGTCGAAGGCACCAAGGCCGACCCTTTGGATTGTTATCATGCTTTATTTCTGTTGTGATATGTTAGATCGTTATCCTGTAGATAGGATGTTTTTATGCTTACTGGTATGTAGACCGGTTTGATTGTGTATAGACTATTATGTGATTATCTGATATATGTGCATATGTTTAATTGGTGGTTGAGGATTTTTTGCTTTGTGTGTAAGCCAACAGACCTGGGCATTCCAATCTAAAGGTTATAGGCCGAGAGTATTCCATCCCAAGGATGATTGGACTCATAGTACGTGGGCATTCCAACCTGATGGTTATGGGCCAAGGGTATACCAACCCGAGGATGATTGGACCCATAATATGTTGGCATCCCAACCTAATGGTTGATTGGGCCCATAGTATGATGTTATTTTATGCGTGTTATTGTTGTGCGGGTATTTTGGGGGAACTCACTAAGCTTCATGCTTACAGTTGTGGATTTTGTTTCACGTACTTCGGATGACCGCAGGAAGGCGAAGGCTTGATTGTGCACATCCTCACATTTTATGATTTTGATTTCTAGGATTCTCTGATATGAAACTATTTTGAAAACATTTTGTAATAAATAATGGTTTTAGATGTTTAAAAAAGTTTTAAATTTTTATGAAATTTATGGATGTTACAATATTACAGAGGGCAAGGGAGATAATGAGGAAGTGAACTTATTTGATGATGTTGAGCCTTTTTTCATGCAAGGTAGTTCCATTAATAGAAAGAATCATAAGAACTCCCCACCTAGTCATGCATCCAAAGGGAAAACTGCAACAGTTTCATCATCGGAAGAGAAATTAAATAGTGTTTTGGAAACAATATCAACAAAAAGCACTCAGACTTCAAAATCAACCAACACCTCACCAACAACAGAAGATTGTATAGACATTGCGACATGTTTCCCAGGTTTTGAAGAATGATCATTAGGCTATTTGCAAGCACTTCATGTCTTCCTAAAAAAGCCAGCTCGTGAAAATTATATGGTTCCAAAAACTCACGCAACAAGGACAGAGTTTCTAAAGATGCCTATTCAGAAAGATAACTAGTTTTATGTGTTAGACATTATTTATTTACCTGTTTATGTTAGACATTATGTATGTGTTTATGTTAGACATTATATATGTGTTTATATTCGATAATATCTATTTATGTTAGTTGGTTAATTATCTATTTATGTCTTTATTATCATAGTTGGTTAACATAAATAGATATTATCGAATATAAACACATATATAATGTCTATTTATGTCTTTATGTTAGTTGGTTAATTATCTATTTATGTCTTTATTATCATAATTGGTAACAAAGTCTTTAATTTCACATTTTTATAGAGGATGGATAGTAATGATTCATATGATGGATCTTAGAAAATTTAGAGGATGAGGAGGTTCAATGGCTTTAATTATGTGGTCTCGCTGTCAAAGGGTTATTATTAACTCATAAAATGAGTAAGACACATATACCTTGCCATACATCTTCGCGTATATGAAATATATTTATGAACGAAGTACTTACTCGTCATCATAGACAATGTTATGAAGTATTTAGCTTACACGCTCCAATTTTCAACATGTTATGTAGAGAAACACATTATGGGATAAAACAAAAGCGTCATGAATCTATTTATGAGTCAGTTGGGATCTTTTTGATGACATTAGCGCATGGATGTGGAAATATGTTAGTTCAAGAAACATTTAACCATTTTGGGGAAGTCAAATACGTTAATTGTAGTAACTTTTTAAATAATTTAAATAATCCTAAGCATTTTCCATACTTCAAAGTACTTTTTATATTTTGCTCATTATATGATTGTAGTAACTTTAAAATAATTGCTAACTTATGATATTTTGTGAATTTGTAGGATTGTATTGGTATTATTGATGGAACTCACACAAGGGCATCATTACGAGAGACTGAGCAAGTCAAATACATTAGAAGAAAATGATACATCATACAAAATATTATGGCAACGTGTGATTTCAATATGTGTTTTAAATTTTCCTGAGCCGAATGGGAAAGGACCATACATGACACGAGATTCTTCAATAAAACGTTAAAGAGACGACAACTTAATTTTCCACATCCAGTCGATGGTTGGTTAAAACTTTTACTAATGAGAAATTTATATTGCCAAACAGTTGAAATGAATAACAATCACATGTTTTATTTTTCTAACTTTAGATAAATATTACCTTGTAGATGCTGAGTATCCAAATACAAGAGGTTACCTTGCTTGCTACAAAGGCAAAAACATTTGTTACCATATTCCAAATTTTTAGCGTGGATAGACTATTGTCGCATGTCATCCTAGAGGCTTCAAAGAAACATTTAACTTTTATCACTCGCCACTTCGAATGTTATCGAACATATATTTGGAGTGTAGAAGGCTTGATGAGAGTTACTCAAAGATATGCATGCAAATTTCAAATACGAGAACCAAGTGAATATTATGCTATCTTTATTGACGATTGACAATTACATTAGAATGAGTGGTGGTGGTGATGAAACATTTAAGAGACCGCAAGAAGAATCTTACATTCTTCGCCGTGATGTAGAGATTGAAGGCTCTTACATTCTTCGTCGTGATGTAGAGATTGAAGGCGATAATGAAGCACAGGAAGAAGGATCAAGTACACAACATATTGACGATATGCATATGAGTGTAGTACGAGATATGATCGCAAGATATATATATATATATATATATATATATATATATATATATATATATGTCATGCTAAACCCACATGGTCAACAACGTTTGATTTGTTTTTGAAACTATTTTGTATTCTCGTTATTATTGATTAATATAGTATTATTATTGACAAAGTTAATATTTTAAATGTTGTTTAAAAAAATCTGATTAAAATTATATTAAAAAGAATCTTAATTGTAAAAAATATCTTATTAGAATTAAAAATAAAAAAACTATTAGTTATATTATTTATAATAAAAAAAGTCAAGGAAGTTTTTTTTGGTAATTTTATAAATATAATTTTTTTTGACAAACATTATAAATAAATTACCATGTAAACGTTTTGATATTGGATAAACTTAATTAAATATTTTTTTTAAAAACTTCGTTTTAACACCACTATAAATTCGTTTTAACACTACTATAAATTAATTAACACGCTATATATTAAAAATTAAAATAAATTAGTCAAAAACTTTTTTAAAATCTCTATTTTAACATTGTAATTTTAATAAGCTTTGCAAAACATCTATAAAAGATAATAAAGAAGGTGGTTCAAGGCTCCCAAATCGAGGTGGTTCACGGCTCCCAAATCGAGGTTGGGCGGCCGTCGTTTCTTCAAGTTGCAATATCGACAACTCTACCACCCATCTGTGTGTGTGGTGGACTGCGCCTGTAAGGAGGATATGGAGACCAAAAAGACAAAAAAACGCAAACAACCGTCAGGCCTACAAGACGCCACAATCGCCATGCCTCTTATGATCGCTCTTCCTTCGCCAAATAAAACATCCGGTGCATTTCGTGAGTGTTTGTGTGTGTAATTGGATTTCTTTGGTAGTTAGCCTTTTTAACTGAAATGGCTTATGTACATTTGCGATATGCTGCATGAAACTCTAGGTGCTTGCGCTCTAAGATGAGAGACAACAAATGTAGTCTGAAACCTTTAGGCGTGGCGTCTACTTGCTTTTTTTTTTTTTTTTTTTTTTTTTAATAAATAAATTTGTTATGATTAGCCGACTGACCGAGTCTCTCTGTTGTGTTCTTTTGTTTTCTGTTAGGTGGTAAAAAGGTAACGAGGGTTTCGGGTTCCGCACCATGTACGCCAATCAAATTATCAAACAAGGATCATGAAATTGACGTAAACCATGAGACGCCGAGCAAATTGAAGGCCAAGTTTAGGCCAAAAGTGATGGCCAATTCCCCAACTACAAAGGCGACTCCTTCCCTTTCTACCGGTTGTCGTCGGAGAGGAGATTCAAATGTGAAGTCATCTTGCAGAAGACGTTTGGATTTTGATTCTGCATATATCCAAACAAAAACGATGCTGGTCTACACTGAGGGGGGGTTTTGCTTCACCCGCAACGTGAGAAAGTACATCGCAGATTACCAACAGACGAGTACGCACCTTTCTATCACCACTTTCTAATGATTTACTCATGGTTTCTTTAATACCCATTTAACATTTGGAGTAAAACAGATGCATATTTCTTATGAAGTTGAACCTTTTCTATTGCTTTTAAAACATTGGATAAAAAGACTTGAATGTCTTTACAAATCCAATACCAACTCAACATGTGGAGTTTTTCCATAGGAGTCTTAAAAAGGGAGGCGGGGTTGACTGGACTATTAGAACTACATTTTGTTTAGGGTTAATCACAAAAATGACAAAAATGGGGTTGGTTCTATCACCGTTTGACCTCACCACATTTTGCCATCTTCTTTCCGCATAAATGATGTCATTTCGTGAAGAAACAATATCTTTTTTGCCCAGTTTATTTATTTATTTATTATTATTATTATTGAAGATTTTTTAGTGGCGGACCATTGATAAAACAATATCACGAAAACAAAAATTATTTGGTCTTTTTGCGATAATCATCTAATTAAGAGCTGGTCATTTTGTGATATATGGGCTTCCCCTTTTTGGTAAATTTAGTAATTAGCATTTAGCCCTTTTATTTATCCTTCTTGTTATCCATTAAAGGTTTGGAATACAATAAGAAAGAGGAAGACGAATGGTGTAAGAAAGAGCAGGAGTTATTCCGACAAAGGGCTTTGCGTTTCATCAACTCCATGCGTCTTGTTCAAGGTAATTTGTGAGGCCATCAGCATCCCAAAACCTATGGGGCTATACAACCGTAAAGGAAGTTCCATTTGTATACAAATGCATACAACATATTGTTAAATTGTCTCAAATTAAATAAGGATTTTGGTTTTTGGAACTTATAAACAACATATATATCCATAATTTATGTTTGGTTATCCTTAAAACTATTATTTCATAGAACATCGACACTCATTTCCCTCATCTAATAGCAACGAACTTTATCATTTTACCAAAATAGATAAGGCGCTTTATTGTTAACCTTAAATCAAAATCACCTTGCATTTTTATATCAATATAGGCCATTTTGTAACCTATATATCTGAAAGGTTAGAGGTTTTTTTTTTTATTTATTTATTTATTTAATTTTTTTATTTATTTAATTTTTAATTTATATTATTGGATTAGTGGTCATAATCTTGGCCATTGTGGTTGTGGAGGATGACATGGTAAGAGTGACCCAAGTTCAAATACCACCCGATTAAGGCTAAGAGTGGGGTGTGACTTTATTCGAAACGAGCCACTTAATTAGCTCGATTTGAGTGAGTTTTAGATAACTTATTTAGGAACAGGAACTTGAGTGACTCGCCCTAATCAATAAGCAGGAGCAAGTATCGACGGGTAAACATTCCATTAGAGAGCTAGCCTAGTCTTGATGGAAGTCGCTACAGTCGGTGGGCATTGGGTCGGGTTTTGTAATTCAAGCTACATCATCACTGATAGGTTTCTAGGTTACACATTGCCTAAATTGGTAGAAAAATGCAAGTTGGTTGCTGTTGTGGGTAACAAATAAAATATGTTGCCTATTTTGGAAAGAAGGTAAAGCACATTGCAATGTGGCGTCTATATTTTTCATACACATTTCTAGCTTTTAACAGAAATTCAATTTTAATATCTATCAAAAAATTGCTTTCTAAGAAAATGATATTGTTTTATAAATGAAATTAACAGGAAATAGGCCTTTCATGGGTTGGAAAGGTTCTGTCGTGGACTCTGTAGTTGGTGTTTTCTTAACACAAAATACAGCAGACAGTTATTCAAGGTAAGTGTAGCCTTTTTGTGGCTCGGTACAATACTTTTTGGAGACATGATGAGTATTCCTTCACGCTCACACTCACACTCACTAATCACTATATATTATTTATTTTACACAATATTTGTTAGTTCTGCCTTCATGTCTCTGGCTGCAAAATACCCCAAGGAGAATATCATTAATAATAGTGACAATCACACTGAAGACGCGCTGGACTGGAATGCAGTTCGATGTGCACAGGCTGATGAGATCTCTAACGCCATCCACGAAAGAGGAATGAACACTAGACTTGCAGCACGAATCAAGGTAACAAGAGTATTTTTCATAAAATGCATAAAAAGCAGATAAACAATATGAAGTTTTAACTTGTACGTGCAGATGTTCCTTGATAGCATACATGATAAAAACTCTGGGCTTCTTGATCTTGAGTGGTTAAGAAATGCTAAACCTGGAATAGCAATGTAAGATTTTCCAAATTAATTGGTTAAACTGTCAAATTGTCATGAGGGAACTTGTTGATGCTTACACATATGTGAAAGATAATGATAACTTGATAAGTGCAGGGTTGCCTACAAAAACCTTTGGTCTTGTGATTTAGCTTCCCCATGTAGATGTTGCCTACATATGTGTATACCGTTTTATATGCTGCTGCCAGCTAATAATAATAATAATAATAATAATTAATATAATAATAAAAGGACCGAGTCCTGACTTGTAGAATGAACGTGCAGGGATTTCTTGTCTCGGGTATATGGATTGGGTATAAAAAGCATGGAATGTGTGCGTCTATTGACACTACGACAACGTGCATTCCCTGTAAGATTCTAAAATTTAGCAATTTGAATTAATTATTTATAAATTAAGGTTTTCATATGCATGCTTTGTACAAGGTTGACAGACATATTGCTAGAATAGTGGTTCGCTTGGGATGGGTCCCAATTAAAAAGCTTCCTGATGACGTTCTCATACATCAGCTAGAAGAGTGAGTGACAACTTCATTTCCATTGAACTACCATAGAATTATTTGCTATTAATATTATGATATGATTGGACCATGTTGACTGTTTGTGGGTTTTTTTTTTTTTTTTTTTTCTATTTGCTATCAACCTTGTTATCAGGTACCCTATCATGAAATCTGTTCAAGAGTATCTCTCACTGAGGCTTGGCAACCTTGATGCCGAAACATTGTAATTTCTTGGGTTTAATCTTTTGTTTTTTCATGATAAATAAATATAACCCACTCTAATAAAATACCTGCAAATTATTTAACACAGGTACGAACTTCATTATCAAATGATCACTTTTGGAAAGGTATGATGGAAAAAAAAAAGTAATGTAGACGTTAATTAAATCATTGCACTTCTCATTTTGTTGTAAAACAATAAATGTATCTAGGAAAACGTAAAAAATAACCCAAAAATCAAAATTTCTTCTTTTTAGCACAAAAGATAAACAAGGTTTTTATTATTATTGTTTTTAAATTATACATTATTAACCAACCACAAATTCAGCAAATCCGCTAGAAAATGCAGACTTCAATGTTTGTTTTTTTACCATTTAACAAGAATAGTGGTTGAAAATCCAATTCATGCGCTAGAAAAAAGCATAAAGTTGGCCCACTTGATATTTGAATTAGATGCATCTGGTAGTGATGAATGTTTGAAACTTTGAATGTGTGTCTAAGCTGACTATTATGACTTGAAGTTGAAATAACAGTTAGAGTTTTTGTAAAGTAACTACGAGTATGATTTTCTGATTAATAAGGATCCAAATAATGAGATCTGGACAAACAAGTAAGGAAATGCATAATATTTCAAGTAGTTATATAATTATCTTGAAAACACAGTAGTTAATTACTAATATGCATTTGTCATGTATATCGTATTTCAAATTGTGCAGGTGTTTTGCACGAAGAAGAAACCAAATTGCAGTTCTTGTCCATTAAAGAAAGACTGCAGTCATTTTGCCAGTGCATATGCAAGGTTTCGAACATTTTGCCTTTTTATTTGTTTATTTGTTTTTTTTTTTTTTTATAATTCCAAGTGTTCATACCGTCATCGTGATTTGTGATCTATCCTTTTCGTTATAGTTGTTAACACTTTGTTTTTGGCTATGCCATAAAGTGCAAGTGATACATATTGCAGCCTGTTTTATAAGCAAAAATCACGTCAAGATGAACTTATAAGGGCTAAATGCAAGAAAGAACAATGTACTTTTATTTATATAACTATTATAGCATCCTACTATAAGATATTTTTCCTACTACATCATTGTCTTCTCAATTTTTTTTTCTTATTAACACCCAACTATAGCATTGTAATTTAAAATTTCTTTTAGTAGTACATTGGACTTAGAAAAATCTACCTAGTTATAGCAATACAAATTTCTTCTTATTTGAATGACATTGCTATAGTTGGGCAGGTTTTTCAAAGTACAATGTTGTAATAGGACACAATAAAAGTAGCTTAGGATGTTATAATAAACAAATATATGAAAGTACATTGCTATTCTTTTGCATTTAACCCAAGTAATAATGATGAAATTCCTGGCTGATCTACATACTCAAAGATGCTAACTAGCAGGCCTGAACCACCAGAGAAAAAGACATTTGTTCCAGTTTCATCTTCCAGACAAAAGAAAAACACTAAAAATGGATTCGAACAAGATATCGAAGATCATTGCCTTGGTCCTGTGATTGTTAAAACCAAAGAGCTTATGAAAAATGCAGGCAGATCAAGGACAGAACACCAAGTGTAAGAATTCTGTATTATTTTCTAATCTTGGTTATTATATTAGGGCAAATTGTAGGAAACAGCAAACACGCAGTAATCTTTTTACCAAAATAGGCAATGCATTTTATATTTTACCCATAATAGCATTGTAATCCTTAACCATAGTAGCAACGTAGTTAACCAACAATAGCAATATGCAACCCATGCATAATATATTTTTTATGCATATAGCAACGTACTTACATTTTGTTATCGGTAATAGCAGCGCACCAGAACCTACATTGTTTACTGATAATATCAATATGTAACAATTAGAGTACATCGCCCATATTATTGGTAAAGAAATGTCAGTCCACTATTATTATGGGAAAAAATATATAACTATGTTGCTATTATGGTAGAATATAAACTATATTGATATTACTGTAAAAAATTTGTAAGTATGTCGCTATTATGGGGAAAAATCAAAGTACATTGCCCGTATTGGTAGCGAGAGCGAAGTATGTTTTTTGCTATTACCTATATATATATATATATATATATATATATATATATATATATATATATATATATATATATATATATATATAATAACCTTTGAGTTAATGGCAGTTACCTTTTCCATGATGATAGCTTTGACAATTAGATTATAACCTCCAACAACTTGTGTGACAAGGCCTATATCCTAATCTATGTATATGTATATGTGCAATGCAGCTATGAGCTTCCCGATTCGCATCCTCTTGTGCAAGTGGTCAGTGCATGTTTCTTATACTCATATAGGCTAAATGCAAGAAATAGAAGCATACTTTCAGTTATTTGTTTATTGTAGCAGCTTGCTTTTGTTTATTGCTATGACAGCATTGCACCTTGAAAATTTACCCAGTTATAGCATTGCACTTTGAATATTTTTCTTATTAGGAAAAATCCACTCAAAATTGCTTTGTATTTGGATAACATTGCTAGATGTTTAAAAGTACAATGGCGTAGTGGGAGGAAACGAAAGTGTGTTGATATTTATTGCATTCAACCCGTATATAGATACAAATACATATTTGTTTATACTTTTGAGGTGGTTGTGTTGCAGTTGGACAAAAGAGACTTTGATGACAAGAATCCTTATCTACTTGCTATATGGCCACCAGGTACAATAATTTTTTGCTTACATTTTAACTCTCAATGATTCAAAATTTAATCCATGTTCTCAACAAGAAGAAACATGTATGTTTAGAATGAGAAGATGGTAGTTCTATGAATTTTAGGAAGAAAAAAAAGGATGCTCAGAAATTCATAAATGAAAAGAAAGAGAAGTGTATGCATTCTTTTCTTGGTTTTGTGGATCAGAAGATGGTCCCGCAATTATGGGGTTCTAAGCCCTTGAAGGTGTGACATTGTATAAGGGGTTAAATGCAAGGTACACTCATTGATTTATTGTTTCTTATATCATCCTGCTCCCATTTTGTCCTATTACAGCATGTTGTATTTTAAAATTTTACCCAAATTTTAGCAGTATCATCCAAATATAATTCGGTTGTTTGTCAAAGTATGACGTACTAATAAGAACAAATATAAAATGCTATAATTGGGTAGATTTTCAAAGTACAATGCCTTGATAGAAAAAAAAAAGTTAAACATACAATGCTATAATAGAAATAAATGAGAGTAGGATGCTATAATACAAAAACAAATGAAAGTACATTGTTGCTTCTTGCATTTATCCCTTGTAAAAGCTACAGTATTTAACTTTGTAAATTATCGATTTTTGTACATTATTATATTTTTATGTCAGGAGAAGCCCTCCAGAATCCTTCCGGAATGCTCAAAGAAGAATACAGTTCACTAAAATCAACCGATTCACAGGAAGAAGAAGAGATGGTGTTTGGAACATATTTGGTGAGCAAAACTGTTCTGTGTGAAGATTGTTCCATGAGCTTCAATTAAGTAGCAACATTGTGAATTAAGTAGATTGCTATTTTCTTGCAATTTAAGCCTAACATGTATTGGTTTCGTACATACAAACAAACACAAACAGGTGCCATGTCGGACAGCAACTAGAGGGTCATTTCCACTTGATGGGACATTCTTCCAGATCAACGAGGTACTCTTCCTTTTCATATATCAAATATATATATATATATATATATATATATATATATATATATATATATATATGTTGATTCCTGATTTTCTAGTTGTGATGGTTGATTTAGGTATTTGCTGATGATGAATCGAGTAGAAAACCACTTGTTTTCCCCCGAAAGTTGTTATGGGGTCTGACTAAAAAGATGCTATTCTGTGGAACATCTATATCAGCAATATTTGAAGGTAGATACCTATCTATTAATTACTCTTACCAAACCAGAAAAATAACGGTTGATTATAACTTTGTGACACAGGTTTGTCAGCTCAGGAAATACAAGATTGCTTTTGGAAAGGTATTAATTAAAAAATGTCTTAACAAATTTGTAGCAAGTTAGGACTCTGTTTCGAGTAGTTTTTTCTACATTAAGTCCATATCCGTCACCAGAAACCCATTGCACCTATTATGTCTATCATGAAACATGCAGCAACTCATGGAAACTATTTGTAGAAAGTAGAAGACATTATAAAATTTGAATTATTTTTGTAGGATATGTTTGCATACGGGGTTTCAGCATGAAGACAAGAGCAGCAAGGCCTTTGCCAGAGCAATTCCATCGAAAAGGAAAATCACCAACAAAACGAACCAATGATGGATGATGCACTCACTGGATCTGACAGCTTTTGTTAGACTATCTATTTGGAGGTTATGCATGGGATTGGATCAAACGTACTTTTGTTAGATGGTCTTTAAGTTAAAAGGTACAAAATTGAATTGCACGGCAGGAAGATAATATAATTTTTTTGGGCACTTTGGAGCCAAACATATGATATTCGTTTTTCTCATTTAACTTATGATGAGATTGAATGAATTACTTTTGGTGAAACCGCAAAGGCATGTTGGAGAATTTGCATAAAAGACATCGTGGGAAGCTCCCAAGTTGCAAAAAAAACCTTTGTCGATAATTTTGAGATTGTCCAAGACAAAACTACAAAGTAGGACACAATGGTATTTTTTTTTTCGGGTTTTGGTCCAAGCCATTACTTTTTTTGGATCGGATGTTTGTATGTGGATTTGGAAACCTAAAAACCTAAAATGACTAATATGTCATTTTAATTTCTTTTTCCATTTTCCTTTAACTCTTTTATCTTTTATTTTAATTTTAGTAAATAAAAAGGAGCCCACCACCACCCCCACTTTATTAAAGAAAAAAAGGAAAAAAAAATCCTTCTCTCCGTTCATCTACTCCCCCTTCTCTCTTCTTCCCCATTCTTCTTCCTTCTTAAAAAAAATTCCCCCACTTCCCTTTTATATGATCATGTTTTTTTGAGACCTAATCTAACTCCAATCTTCATCTTTGTTGCAACAACAACCATTGTAACTATTGGAAGTGTTCTTTGCTTAATTTTAAGAGCCCCTAAATTAGCATGTAGTCCTTCAACTTCATCTTCATCTTTATGATCTAAACAAGTTGAAACAAACTATTAACACTTCTATAGAGGGTAAATTACTCGTCCCTCGTATGTTTTTTTGAGACCTAATCTAACTCCAATCTTCATCTTTGTTGCAACAACCATTGTAACTATTGGAAGTGTTCTTTGCTTAATTTTAAGAGCCCCTAAATTAGCACGTGGTCCTTCAACTTCATCTTCATCTTTATGATCTAAACAAATTGAAACAAACTATTAACACTTCTATAGAGGGTAAATTACACCAATCGTCTCTTATGCAGGTGCCAAAAGACATGTTTAGTTTTTATTTTCAAAAATTAACTCGAACCGTCCCTCGTTTGCTTAAAACTTGTACACTTCGTCCCTGATATGTTTTTATCTTGCGAATGTAGTTCGCGCCACATTTTGAATGATGATAATGCCCTTGGATATTTATCTATTTTAATTAATCTAATATTATTTATTATTATTTATCAATTAAAAAAGAAAAAAAAAAAAAAAAACCTCTCTAATCTCTATCTCTCTCAACTACACTGGAAAATACCACTACCTCTTTCGTTTGATCTCTTTCCCTCTCTCTTGTCATTCTTTTTCAATACCTACTCAACTTCTCCAACCCATCCACCCCTTTCACTTCCAAACCCTCACGTTGTTATTGATCAGAGATAAAAGAGTAACCCAAAACACATACACACGTGTTCTGATACGATATCAAGATAGAGGCCAAGTGAGATGGAGATATAACACGATACTGAGAGAGAAATAGTCTGAGAGAGACATACTCGATGAAAGCGAAAAAGGAGATCTGAGGAAATGGGTGAGATATAGCACGATAAGAGAGAGAAATACTTGATTTTGATTTTGATTTTGAGTTTCCTCCTTCATCGTCCTCAAATCCATAAATTGGAACTAATGTAGGTTTTGATTTTGAGTTTGAGTTTCATGTCAAGTTAGGTTTGATTTTTTTTCAATGGATTTGTCTTGGACTTGATTTCAATCGGTTACTTGTTTCGATATTGAAGATGAAGATAGGTTGAGACTTCGATTACAGTAAGATGTTGTGAACTTATGATTGCGATTGCTTATGGGTATCATTTGTGTTGATTAAATCTCGTCGTTATTTCAAGGTTTCGAAGATTGAACTATTGTTTCAATGGTGATGGTTATGGTTTAGAGAAATAACTTTCGATTAGAGCAGTGGATCGATTTGATTATTGGGTTTCACCAAGAAGCATATAGATTGAAATTGGTGGTTTCGATGGTTGTTGGTGTTCTTAAGGCAGAGGGAGAGAACGAATATAAGGATGATAGTCTGGGGTCCGATTTTGGTACAATGATTTGGGGTTTTGGATGGTTATCGGGAATGGGTGAGAAGGGGGAGACGAAGGTAGAAGAAAATCGGGGAAAGGGAAGGGGAAGTTGTTTGCGGTGATAGGTTATGGTGTCGGAGGTGGTGACATTGATATGTTGTAACACCCGAGATATTGAGGAACAATTGTTGGGAATAAATCCCCTTTTGAGGATTATACATGGTGTGTTAGAGGAACCAACACGACGTGTTTAGATAAGAAGACGTGTTTAGATAAGAAGAAGCACGACTTTCATTAAGCTCAACACGGTGTGTTACCTCTTGAAATACGACGTGTTGACGATTGGAATGAAAACTGCAACACCTAGTTCCTGGTATGTAATTAAAGTATAAGTTATTCATTTTTGAACAGGAACTCGACGAGTTGGAGGCCCCAAACTCGTCGAGTAGAGATATTTTTTTGGACACGGGTGATGAAGTCTACTCGACGAGTTGAGAGCCTCAACTCGATGAGTAGGCTTGGTAGAATGAAACACTAATTTTAAGGGTTTTGCACCCTATTTAAACACCTTAACCTCCAAAGGCTAGCCTCATTTACAACCTCCATCGTCCCAAACCCTAGCCAAGAAACCCTTATCGACTTTTGGAGAGTTTTGAGCCATTTTTGTGCATTCTTTGTGATTTTGAAGCTTGTGAAGGAAGGAGAAGGTTGGGGATTCAAGAGGAAGCTAGTAGATCCAGAGTTTTGAGATGCATTTCTAACTCATTTGAGGTATAAATTTGATACCTTGGGTTTCTATTACTTAGATCTTCATTTAGGGTAGTATGTTGTCACTTTTGGGCCATATTGAAGTTATTTTCGGGATTTGAGTATATTATGAAGTTATGACTTCAAATCTAGGCACTCATGAGCTTATGAGGCTTAAAGTTGTCAGCTTTATCAAGCATTGGCCCTTCTCCATGCCCTAGATCTCTTATATAGCTTAATTTTGGTGTTCTAGCTTCATGACACCATGCATGGATGTAAAGTTAACAACTTTACGTGATATAACGTCCCTAAGGGACCAAATCTATGGTTTGGAAGCATTTAAGTCAATTGGAAGTGACTGAATGGATTTAGGCAAGGAGAACTCGACGAGTTGTTCATCCAACTCGGCGAGTTGGATCGTAGTCCCCCAACCCTTTCTGTTATTGGGCAAACTCGGCGAGTCTAGGAGATGACTTAATGAGTTGGCCATGGTTTTGGGTTTTGAAGATTGAAGAACTCGACGAGTTCAAGGAGGAACTCGACGAGTTGTGTTGTGAAGTCCCAACTCTATTATAAGGGGGAACTCGACGAGTTCATGAAAGAACTCAACGAGTTGAATCGTGTTTTCAGGGTTTATGATTCATGGAACTCGATGTGGTGATGGACCAACTTGAAGAGTTGAGACAACTCAGGATGTTAACTTTGACCAGAAGATTGAGTTGACCAGGGTGTTGACTATGACTTAGACTTTGACCAAAGCTTACTCGTAAGGGGTTATGGCTATAACTCCGTGGGCCCTTGGGCCCTAACTCCATGGACCCTCTAGTCCTAACTCTGTGAACCTTTCGGTTCTAACTCTGATATACACATGGCATAAATCACATAGAAATAATGCAGTGCAACACATCACATAATAGCATACAGTAAATATGTCAAATGACTCTAATTACCACTCAAGGTAAAGTATAGTGAGAAGACTCACCTCAGATGTCTCGGTAAATCTCTGACTCGGTAGAAAGACGATCTAGCCTCCACCTAATCACATAAAGTAATACTCTCATAAATATAACTCGCAGGACTAGACTCAACCCTCTCTTGGCACCCTTAGAAGGGTAAAAGACCGTTTTACCCACCTTGGCTCAAAGGCCCTCATTGTTGACCAAACCCTAAAAGTCAACCAAAGTCAACGGTCAAACTTTGACCTGACTCGTCGAGTGCACTTGGCCAACTCGGTGAGTCTACACGTGTCCACTAACTCCCTAGTCTCGCTTGGCATGTCGAGTCCCTCCCCTTGCTCGACGAATCACACCTGGCATGAATCGAGGGGCTACCCCGACTCAACTCGCTGAGTCTCAAGAACAACTCGGCGAGTTCCGTCACGAACTCCAGTCCTCTAATCCCTCTCTGACTCACTGAGTTATTCCCCCCAACTCGGTGGGTCTACTCGCTGAGTGATTTACGGGAAACCCTAACCCTACTCGCCGAGTCTGCCCTTGGACTCGGCGAGTTCATGGCATGCAAAAACTCAATTGACCTCCTGAGGTCAGATCTGTTCCTTTGGTCCATAGATCTGACCTTCCCAAGCCTGATAAACATGTAAAGCTCGAATTTTGACACTCATGGGACGTCTAAAAGGTTCCACTTGGTGATTTAGCCCCAAAAATAACACCATAAGTTCATGGCTCCCAAAATAACCCATAAAGCTCCAAGGGTTAAGGTCTCTGGACCTCTTTGAGTCCAAATCCAAAGCATAAACTCGAGAAGGGACCAATTGCTCTACATATCCATTCTCTAAAGAGGTTAGAAAAACCCTAACTCTAAGAATCAACACCAAATCTGAAGAAGGTCCGAATAAATACCTTAAGATGAAGTCTCTGAACTCTGGAATCACCAGAACTGCTCCTTCTTCAGCCTCCTCTTGCCTTGGTCACCTCCTTCTTGCAATCACACCAACAAAATGATCAAAAGTGGCCTCTCCTTCCTCACAATCGCTCTAGATCTCTTAGGGTTTCTCTCTGGGGTTTGGTAGCCGCAAATGATGTCCCTAAGGGCCTTTAAATAGGTCCCAAACCCGGGAAATTAGGTTTTCATTAAACAACATGGACTCGCCGAGTCCAGTCATGAACCCGGATGAGAATCCGCGACCCTACTCGGCGAGTCTAAGCACCAACTCGCTGAGTCCCTCCACAAACTCCAAAATAAATGAATAAAATAATATACCTGGGAATCCGGATGTTACAATTCTCCCCCACTAGAATCACACTTCGCCATCGAAGTCTCACTCTGCAAACAACTCTGGATGTTGCTCACGCATCTTGCGCTCCGGCTTCCAAGTGAGCTCTGACCCTTTCCTTGTTCCTCAGAATCTTGATCTTCCAATCTCTAATTTCCACCGGTCTCTCAACATAGTTCAGGCTCATATCCACCTGAATATCCTCTAATGGTACCACTGCCAACTCGTCGGCAATACACTTTCTCAACTGCGACACGTGGAAAGTGTCATGAATCTGACCCAACTCTGCAGGTAGCTCCAAATGGTAGGCTACCCTGCCTACTCTCACGATCACCGTGAAAGGTCCAATATACCGAGGCCCTAACTTGCCCGTCTTCCTGAATCGGATCAATCCTTTCCAAGGAGAGACCTACAGGAGCACGAAGTCACCGACCTGAAACTCGAGCTCGCACTGGCGCCTGTCCACATAACTCTTCTGACGACTCTGAGTGGTCAACAACCTCTCTCTGACCTGCTGTATCTGCTTAGTCGTCTGAAGCACGATCTCTATACTACCCATCACACGTTTCCCTACCTTGTCACACCCCCAAACCAAGGATGGCGGAAACGTCTGGGGTGGAGGACTTCATGTACAGTATCACAACAACGTGTATAATAGTGCTCAAAGTAAAAACAACCACCATATATATAATTGCAAAAGTTACACCAAAGTATATGTTTACATGTTTCAAAAGCAATTACATTATGATGACAAAATAAATTGATGACGGTTTAACGTTCCATCCTCAAAGCGATGAAGTTTTCCTGTTTCACTGATTTCCTGAGAATACAAGTAGTTTTAAAAAGTGTCAACACAAAGGTTGGTGAGTTCATAAGAGTTTTGTTTGAAGTAGAAACCGTTTTTCCTTGTAAAATCGATATAGTTTGATTTCCAGAAAATCCAATATTTTCTTAGTTAAGTGTGAATAGAAATATTCCTATATGATGCATTAATGAACCCTAGAGTAACCCGTAGAGTTCCTCTATAATCGTCCAGCGTATAAAAGTTATATAAGGTTTAAATTAGATAAAACGTTGAATATAGTGGGTCTGCCCTAGGTCCACAACCCAACGAGGAACAGGAGATGAGGCGGGCGCCACCAATTCTAGGCCAATCAAGACTAAATTCTTATATGACTCAAACATATACGCTCAGCGACTATAGTTGAAGTCTAACAATTTTAGATGAAAAATAGTTTGATTTCCAGAAAATCCTATATTTTCTTTAAAATCTGCGTAATGTAGTCTTATGACTGAAGACCAAAATGTATAAGTAACCTTTCTTATTAATAGACAATGTTATGCACTTAAATGGACATGGACGCATTTGAATTAAATGAAATTTCTGTATGTTCTCATGCTCGTTAATACTTTGTATATATATGTAGTCCTAAATTAGAGGACTGAGAAATAACAAGTATTGACCATACTTAAAAGTATAAATGTGGTTTCAAATGATGTGTAGTTGTAACTACCAAAACCAAAAGTGTACAGTAATATTTGTACTCATAGAGATAAAAAAAGGTGATTTTAAATCGACATAAAACTCATTTAGATTTTAAAAATAAAATCCCGTAAACTTATGGATTGTTATATCCCTATGTGAGTCGCTATAATCATATTATGACTATGTGAACCTGCCACGACGTTCTCAGTGTCGCGAAAAATAAAATGATATTTGTCACCCGTAGACCTGCAGGTCCAACTGTAGCTAGCAGCAAGGTGTGGGGTGTCAAACCCAATATAGATCTATATACAAGTATCACGTTCTCCCTCAAGGAGATTCTGATTATAACTACCAGGAATTATATCCCGCACTCGGACGTACGGGGAGAGAGAGAGAGAGA
This sequence comes from Lactuca saligna, assembly GCF_052625555.1. NCBI lineage: Eukaryota > Viridiplantae > Streptophyta > Magnoliopsida > Asterales > Asteraceae > Lactuca > Lactuca saligna. Next base: position 102,927,113 of record NC_136423.1, read on the forward strand.
GAGAGAGAGAGTCTCACAATATAGGTTAACAAGTTTACGTGAAATGTGTGTGAATATAAATCTTTCTTGTATGAATGTACCCTTTTTGTACGAGTGCGTTGAGTGATGTATCATAAACTATACCTATTATAGTTTATCTAAAATGTATGTAATACGTATGAACTCTTTTATGGAAATGTATTAGTGTTATGAATTTATCAAACTATACTTTTTATAGTTAAATAATACGTGTTCTAAAATGTATGAATAATATTTAATATGAATGACTTAGTTTCAGTTCATAATGATAAACTAACAAGGAAACACATTCAAATATTAGAACTTATGTTTATACACTTTGCTCAACATAATACAAAGTGCTATGATATTTACATGCTGTTGGCTAACTTTAGCCATTCTGCCCTGTTTTTGGAAAAATCATACAAAGTCGAAAACTAGATCTGTAAATTCTGAGAGTTCAAAAAATGTGTCTAGTTTACTCATAATTTTTATCACGATTTTTAATGACCTCCAACCTGGGTGAAAAAGTCCAAAATCACAGACTGGTCCGGATTGTTGTTTGAAATGATAGGCAGTTTTGTAAAAATCACCATAAATTGTAGAAAAATCGTATGGAGATGTGCAAGTAGCCATTTTAAAGCTAAAAACTTGAACTATTTGCACCTTGTACAGTTTTGAAAACAAAAATGTTTAAGATGCCCAAAACAGTCCGTGAATGGAGGTGAACTTTTCTGATGAAGGCTGTTAGAAAAATTTAGTTATGTTCTTAGTGTTTTAACTTGTATTCCCCCCCTGAAAACTTGAGAAAACATGAAAATGTAGGGGTATGAACTCACCTTGAGTGATTTCAGTAGGTAAGTGTTGAAGAAGGGAAGTGTTCAACCCAAGAACACTTGAAGAATCACTTGAAGATTCGAAGCTCTAACGCTAATATGATGGAGTTTGTGTAAGATATTCATGATTTGAGTAGAATGAAGTGAAATAATCATAAGGAGGATGAATTATACTTACTAAGAGTGGAAGAACACGTGAAGATCAGCCTTGAATCTCGAGTTTGGAGTGGGAAAAGTTTGAGAGAAAGTGGTGTTTGATACTTAGTGAAATGAGGGCAAATGAGAGAAAATGAGGAGAGAGGATGTTTGTTCCAGCTCTAAAAACGTGGGAATGAGTGTAAATTGAGTGGAAATGACATTGATGTGACCTAGGTAAGGTGGGGAGGTGTGGTTAGTCAAAGAGTGGGTGTGGGGTGGTTGCTTGTGACATTGGATAAGACAAAGTCAACACTCCACCTTTAATAAATCACCCATTTGATTTTTATTATTTAAATAATGATTTTCATTAAAATATGTTTAAATTATGAATATTTAGAGTTTATTATGTTAAAATATAATTTCTTGAGAAAATCCCGCTTTAAAATCACGAAAAACGGGCTTAAAATGTTAAAAATATCAAAAATGGGCTAAATATGACAAATATGCGAATTCTGGTGCTGAACCGAGAGGGAGAGAGACAGAAACCAAGAGGGAAGGAGAATGAGGGAAGGAACCGAGAGGAGAGAAGAAGAGAACAGAGGGCGCGAACAGAGACCGAGCGAGAGAAGGAACAGAGAGAAGCAGAGACCGAGCGAGACAGAGAGGCGGGGTAGCGATAGAGACCGAGGCTCGGTCCTCGCGTGCTTTAGCCACCAGAGGCTCGGTCCTCGCGTAAGAAGCTAACAGAGGCTCGGTCCTCGCCTAAGAAGCCTCTCACTCCGGTTTCGGTTCCTAAAGCCTATTTTTCTCGTTTTCGCCCCGTTTTAAGCCGTTTTTGACCCGGTTAAGGGCCGGAATGACCCGAATGATTCCAAAAAGTTACAGGAAACTTTTGAGAGAGATTTGGGAGAGATTTCTCACACTTGGAGAGATTTGGGAGAGATTTGACATTCTTGGAGAGATTTCTCATACAAAGAGATATTTGAGAGAGGTTTCACATACTTGGAGAGATTTGGGAGAGATTTGACATTCTTGGAGAGATTTCTCATACAGAGAGATATTTGAGAGAGATTTCACATACTTGGAGAGATTTGGGAGAGATTTGACATTCTTGGAGAGATTTCTCATACAGAGAGATATTTGAGAGAGATTTCACATGCTTAGAGGGATTTGGGAGAGATTTGACATTCTTGGAGAGATTTCTAATACAGAGAGATATTAGAGAGAGATTTCACATACTTGGAGAGATTAGGGAGAGATTTGACATAGAGAGAGATAGAGTGAAAACGATTGAGAGAGGTTCCGTGTGGGACAGTTGTGAGTGTCCGGCATCGCAATGCATGGTTCGTAAACCCTGTTAAGCCTTGTTTAAGGATCTTACACACTCCCGATGAGTAAGCATCATTGTTTTATCGGTTTGGCTTGCCACTTACCGTAGTTTTTAGGTTAAAGAGATCTAGTTGTACGTACTTTTCGATTTATGTTTTCTTATTAGAATAGTGGGTTGTTTAGTAAATACGGAACGAAAGTCCAGGTACACAAGGGTTAGTTGAGTTGACCGGTTTGACTTGTTGACTTTATTTGACTTTGAATTGACCAGAATTTGACGGTTGTCACATCATCCCCCCGTTAAAGGGAATTTCGTCCCGAAATTTGCACTTCGAATGGGGATCCAGGGCTTTAGGGGAAAGATGGGGATAACTTTTCATAGTACAAGAATTTGATTACTACTATGCATGCTTTAATCGATGCTAGATTTAGCATATAAAGAAATTCGGGATTTAAATGTCGATGTTAGAAACACGTACTGATATTTGCGGGCAGTTCCGGAGTGGTTTCTCCCTCGGTGATTGCAAGCACCCTCCCACCACCACCGGCATCTCTTGTCCTTGGGCATTCCCTTTTAAAGTGTCCCGTTTCTCCACACTCGTAACAGGTTGGGCTTACTCCAGAGCCAGGTACCTGGTTGATGGGTCGTGCTGGTGCCTTACAGGAACGAGCAGTGTGCCCCTCTCTGTCGCAGTTTTTGCAATGCATCTTTCGGCAAGCCCCAGTGTGATGGAAGTTACACTTGTTGCATTTTGGAAGTGTTCCAGCGTATGGTTTCATGGGAGTTGGCGTGGTGAGGGTTGTGGCAGCATGAACAGCAAGGATCTGTTGCTTCTTAGCGAGGCCTTGGGCTAATTGGTCCTTCTTGTTATCCCAAAACTTTCTTTCGCTATTCCCTCCTCTTGCTTGGGTAAGGGTGGTTGTCATAGTGTCATGGTGGGCATGATGGTCAATGAGTTGTTGTGCTAACTCCTTGGCGCTGTCGAAGGTAGTTGGTCTTGAGGCCAGCACGCTATCTTGAATTTCGGGGGACAATCCCCAGAGGTAACGCTCCAAATTTTTATCTTCCGGGGTGACCATAGCGGGACAAAGGAGTGTTAGATCACAAAATCGGTTGGTGTAAGTTGTAAGGTCGGAGCCTGCCATTCTGAGATTCCATAGTTCTTGCTCCAGCTTTTGCACTTCACCTCTTGGGCAATATTCCTTCAGCATCATCTTCTTTAAGTCCTCCCAACTTAACGAGTTAGCCACTGCAAGCGTAAGCGATTTAACTTTGCCGTTCCACCAAGTGAGAGCTCTTCCGATGAAGGTGAATGTCGCGTACTTGACTTTGCTCGCTTCGGGGCAAGCACAAATCTCAAAGATTGCTTCGGTCCTCTCGAACCATTGAATTAGTGCGAGGACACCCCCACTTCCATCGAAGGAATCGGGTTTGCCATTTGTGAAGTCCTTGTAAGTGCATTCCCTTGTGCGTCCTGCACTATCCCCGTGGTTAGGGTTTGTGGCTCCAGATCCAGCACCACCAGTGCTATTTGTGCCAATTTGTGACATTGCAGCTACCACGGCTGCTGTTACTGCAGCTTGGAACATTTCGGGATCAAACTGGGGAGGTGGCGTCGGAGGTGGTGGCGCTGTGCTGCCCGAAGGTCTGGGTCTTTTCCTTGGTGGCATTGTTCTATCACGAGTTTGCAAAGAGAAAAAAATGATCAGATGGTAAGTTTCTACTAGTAAAGACAAGTCAGTTGTTATAGAATTAGATTTTTCCTGCATTATTCTTCGATTTAAGAGTTCCTTAAATATAACTCATAAAGGAAGTCCATATGAATGAACTTCACGAGTTAGTAGGTTTTGTGGTCTCTCTTAGATTTTTCACGAGTGTGCTCAAGGCGATTGGTGCGGATCGTATGTATTCTTGCATTTGCATCAACCTCTGCGATACTATGGAGAGTTGTCCTACCCTGAATCTCGTTTCGGGCAACTCTATGGACCAGGATTGGAAAAAATTTATCTGCTGAGCTTCCTTCGTTTATGTTGTAGAAACTTCGTTCTCTATTAAACGACATATGTTGGTCTTGTTCTTCGCTCCAGGTTTCCAAGCACTCTACCCAAGGAGGCGTCGGGCCCTGAAAAGCCGGTCAAGGGTTGGGATTCGGAACAAGAGTCATCGGGGTTAAGTTCTCCACTTCAGGGTCGGAGTCAGAACCATCAGCATAGCCTTCGGCTTGGTGACCATCTACAGGGGTTGGGTAATCATTCTCTGGCTCCTCTCCGAGCCATTTGGTATTGTCGTGGTTAGGGTAATACGGGTCGTCGTGTGGATGGAATCCAGCCATGATACCTTCGCGAGAAATGGGGATATAAGAAATAACTAAGAAAACGTACTAATTAGCTAATTATATGATGATCTTTATCAGGTACTTCAACAAATTGTTTAGTGCATACTAATTACATGTATTCGGGACAGGATAGACCTTCGAATAAACGACCCTAACTCTAAATCCCCAATCCAACAAGAACAGGAAGTAGAGCAAAGATCCACAGATTCTAAGTCTATGACGTCCTGGATACATAAAATTTTAATGTATCCACTAAGCAACTATTGACCTATTGATAAAGATCTATTTAGTTCTCACATATGTAATTATAATAAAGCCAAAATACCCATATGGTATTTCATTGTGGTAGTGTTGGTAAGTTTTTAGACTTGTTGCCACATCACAACCATTCTTGGGCATATGCCAATCACTCCTCGGACCAGCATAGTTGATCAGGCTATGCCACTCCCAAGACTGACCATACATCCCCAGGCTTACCTGTGATATCCAACAATCATTACTTTTGTTTTGTCCTAAAATGATGCTGACCTTAGTATGTATGCATGCATGTATACTTTTAACAAAAGCTATTTATTCCTACAGGTATAGTGGTTTTGAAATCTTAAAATCAGAGACCTTAGTCCCAATGCATTTATAGTTTGTATATCTTATGTGGTTCGATATACTTAGCTCACTATAAACAATGCTCTGATACCAATCTGTCATACCCCCAAACCAAGGATGGCAGAAACGTCTGGGGGTGGAGGACTTCATGTACAGTATCACAACAACGTGTATAATAGTGCTCAAAGTAAAAACAACCACCATATATATAATTGCAAAAGTTACACCAAAGTATATGTTTACATGTTTCAAAAGCAATTACATTATGATGACAAAATAAATTGATGACGGTTTAACGTTCCATCCTCAAAGCGATGAAGTTTTCCTGTTTCACTGATTTCCTGAGAATACAAGTAGTTTTAAAAAGTGTCAACACAAAGGTTGGTGAGTTCATAAGAGTTTTGTTTGAAGTAGAAACCGTTTTTCCTTGTAAAATCGATATAGTTTGATTTCCAGAAAATCCAATATTTTCTTAGTTAAGTGTGAATAGAAATATTCCTATATGATGCATTAATGAACCCTAGAGTAACCCGTAGAGTTCCTCTATAATCGTCCAGCGTATAAAAGTTATATAAGGTTTAAATTAGATAAAACGTTGAATATAGTGGGTCTGCCCTAGGTCCACAACCCAACGAGGAACAGGAGATGAGGCGGGCGCCACCAATTCTAGGCCAATCAAGACTAAATTCTTATATGACTCAAACATATACGCTCAGCGACTATAGTTGAAGTCTAACAATTTTAGATGAAAAATAGTTTGATTTCCAGAAAATCCTATATTTTCTTTAAAATCTGCGTAATGTAGTCTTATGACTGAAGACCAAAATGTATAAGTAACCTTTCTTATTAATAGACAATGTTATGCACTTAAATGGACATGGACGCATTTGAATTAAATGAAATTTCTGTATGTTCTCATGCTCGTTAATACTTTGTATATATATGTAGTCCTAAATTAGAGGACTGAGAAATAACAAGTATTGACCATACTTAAAAGTATAAATGTGGTTTCAAATGATGTGTAGTTGTAACTACCAAAACCAAAAGTGTACAGTAATATTTGTACTCATAGAGATAAAAAAAGGTGATTTTAAATCGACATAAAACTCATTTAGATTTTAAAAATAAAATCCCGTAAACTTATGGATTGTTATATCCCTATATGAGTCGCTATAATCATACTATGACTATGTGAACCTGCCACGACGTTCTCAGTGTCGCGAAAAATAAAATGACATTTGTCACCCGTAGACCTGCAGGTCCAACTGTAGCTAGCAGCAAGGTGTGGGGTGTCAAACCCAATATAGATCTATATACAAGTATCACGTTCTCCCTCAAGGAGATTCTGATTATAACTACCAGGAATTATATCCCGCACTCGGACGTACGGGGAGAGAGAGAGAGAGAGAGAGAGAGTCTCACAATATAGGTTAACAAGTTTACGTGAAATGTGTGTGAATATAAATCTTTCTTGTATGAATGTACCCTTTTTGTACGAGTGCGTTGAGTGATGTATCATAAACTATACCTATTATAGTTTATCTAAAATGTATGTAATACGTATGAACTCTTTTATGGAAATGTATTAGTGTTATGAATTTATCAAACTATACTTTTTATAGTTAAATAATACGTGTTCTAAAATGTATGAATAATATTTAATATGAATGACTTAGTTTCAGTTCATAATGATAAACTAACAAGGAAACACATTCAAATATTAGAACTTATGTTTATACACTTTGCTCAACATAATACAAAGTGCTATGATATTTACATGCTGTTGGCTAACTTTAGCCATTCTGCCCTGTTTTTGGAAAAATCATACAAAGTCGAAAACTAGATCTGTAAATTCTGAGAGTTCAAAAAATGTGTCTAGTTTACTCATAATTTTTATCACGATTTTTAATGACCTCCAACCTGGGTGAAAAAGTCCAAAATCACAGACTGGTCCGGATTGTTGTTTGAAATGATAGGCAGTTTTGTAAAAATCACCATAAATTGTAGAAAAATCGTATGGAGATGTGCAAGTAGCCATTTTAAAGCTAAAAACTTGAACTATTTGCACCTTGTACAGTTTTGAAAACAAAAATGTTTAAGATGCCCAAAACAGTCCGTGAATGGAGGTGAACTTTTCTGATGAAGGCTGTTAGAAAATTTTAGTTATGTTCTTAGTGTTTTAACTTGTATTCCCCCCCTGAAAACTTGAGAAAACATGAAAATGTAGGGGTATGAACTCACCTTGAGTGATTTCAGTAGGTAAGTGTTGAAGAAGGGAAGTGTTCAACCCAAGAACACTTGAAGAATCACTTGAAGATTCGAAGCTCTAACGCTAATATGATGGAGTTTGTGTAAGATATTCATGATTTGAGTAGAATGAAGTGAAATAATCATAAGGAGGATGAATTATACTTACTAAGAGTGGAAGAACACGTGAAGATCAGCCTTGAATCTCGAGTTTGGAGTGGGAAAAGTTTGAGAGAAAGTGGTGTTTGATACTTAGTGAAATGAGGGCAAATGAGAGAAAATGAGGAGAGAGGATGTTTGTTCCAGCTCTAAAAACGTGGGAATGAGTGTAAATTGAGTGGAAATGACATTGATGTGACCTAGGTAAGGTGGGGAGGTGTGGTTAGTCAAAGAGTGGGTGTGGGGTGGTTGCTTGTGACATTGGATAAGACAAAGTCAACACTCCACCTTTAATAAATCACCCATTTGATTTTTATTATTTAAATAATGATTTTCATCAAAATATGTTTAAATTATGAATATTTAGAGTTTATTATGTTAAAATATAATTTCTGGAGAAAATCCCGCTTTAAAATCACGAAAAACGGGCTTAAAATGTTAAAAATATCAAAAATGGGCTAAATATGACAAATATGCGAATTCTGGTGCTGAACCGAGAGGGAGAGAGACAGAAACCGAGAGGGAAGGAGAATGAGGGAAGGAACCGAGAGGAGAGAAGAAGAGAACAGAGGGCGCGAACAGAGACCGAGCGAGAGAAGGAACAGAGAGAAGCAGAGACCGAGCGAGACAGAGAGGCGGGGTAGCGACAGAGACCGAGGCTCGGTCCTCGCGTGCTTTAGCCACCAGAGGCTCGGTCCTCGCGTGCTTTAGCCACCAGAGGCTCGGTCCTCGCGTAAGAAGCCAACAGAGGCTCGGTCCTCGCCTAAGAAGCCTCTCACTCCGGTTTCGGTTCCTAAAGCCTATTTTTCTCGTTTTCGCCCCGTTTTAAGCCGTTTTTGACCCGGTTAAGGGCCGGAATGACCCGAATGATTCCAAAAAGTTACGAGAAACTTTTGAGAGAGATTTGGGAGAGATTTCTCACACTTGGAGAGATTTGGGAGAGATTTGACATTCTTGGAGAGATTTCTCATACAAAGAGATATTTGAGAGAGGTTTCACATACTTGGAGAGATTTGGGAGAGATTTGACATTCTTGGAGAGATTTCTCATACAGAGAGATATTTGAGAGAGATTTCACATACTTGGAGAGATTTGGGAGAGATTTGACATTCTTGGAGAGATTTCTCATACAGAGAGATATTTGAGAGAGATTTCACATGCTTAGAGGGATTTGGGAGAGATTTGACATTCTTGGAGAGATTTCTAATACAGAGAGATATTAGAGAGAGATTTCACATACTTGGAGAGATTAGGGAGAGATTTGACATAGAGAGAGATAGAGTGAAAACGATTGAGAGAGGTTCCGTGTGGGACAGTTGTGAGTGTCCGGCATCGCAATGTATGGTTCGTAAACCCTGTTAAGCCTTGTTTAAGGATCTTACACACTCCCGATGAGTAAGCATCATTGTTTTATCGGTTTGGCTTGCCACTTACCGTAGTTTTTAGGTTAAAGAGATCTAGTTGTACGTACTTTTCGATTTATGTTTTCTTATTAGAATAGTGGGTTGTTTAGTAAATACGGAACGTAAGTCCAGGTACACAAGGGTTAGTTGAGTTGACCGGTTTGACTTGTTGACTTTATTTGACTTTGAATTGACCAGAATTTGACGGTTGTCACATACCTCTCCCCAGCAAATGGGTGTCCGACACCTACTCCCATACAACAGCTCAAACGGTGGCATACCAATGCTCGAATGATGGTTGTTATTGTAGGAAAACTCTGCTAAGGGAAAATACGTGTCCCAACTCCTGCTGAAATCCAACACGCATGCTCGGAGCATGTCCTCGAGCGTCTGAATCGTCCGCTCGCTCTGCCCGTCAGTCTGTGGGTGATATACGGTACTAAAATGCAGCCTCGTACCCAACTCCTCATGAAATTTCTTCCAGAATCTGGAAGTGAAACGCCATCTCGATATGAGACAATCGAGATCGATACTCCATGCCACGATACCACCTCTCTCACGTATAACTCTGCCAGCCTCTCCGCAGAACAGCTCTCGCTAATAGCAAGGAAGTGAGCGCTCTTCGTCAACCTGTCTACAATCACCCAAATTGCATCAACGTCCCTCACAGTCCTCGGTAATTTGGTGATAAAATCCATAGTAATCTGTTCCCACTTCCACTCGGGAACCTCTAACGGCCGCAACTTACCATGCGGTCTCTGGTGCTCGGCTTTAACCCTATGACAGGTTAGGCACCTCTCAACGAACCACATGATGTCCCTCTTCATACAGGGCCACCAACACTCCTTCTTCAGGTCCAAATACATCTTAGTGGCCCCGGGATGGATCGAGAACTTCGGTCGATGTGTCTCTTCCATCAAAATGGCACGCGTCCAGCCCACAAGCGTATGACAACCCGAAATTTCCATTCTGTACAAACCATTTGAAGCCAATAGAAGTAGAACAGTTACAGTGAAAATTCAGACTTCGGGTATAAGTTTGGCAGTTTTTCAGGATTTACACTTAAGGAGATATCAGGAGAGTGGATGCACTAGGGTTTTGTGCAACATTGTTATTCCAATACTCTAGGATATTAGAGTTCATTCCAGGAATAAAATATTTTCTGCCAAAAATCTAAGGACTATAAATAGAAATTTGAACCATATTCATTCATTAGTTACATTTCCAACTAGAGAAAAGCCATTTTCTCTCTCACGGATCTTCGGGTTTTCATCCCAAACCGTGAGTACCTCTCTCTAGTAGTGTTAAATAGCTTATAATGTGTTTATAATTTAGATTAAATAGCTAAAAAACTAGATTTAGGAGTTTACTCCCCAAGGTGTTCTTGGGCGGTAAACTCCCGAAACAATGCCTAGCCTTTCCCCCGTGATGTGTTACCACCTTAGACTTGTATATAGGTGTAATTGGGACAAGAAAAAAACAAAGAAACACCAAAGTTTGGGTGTTCACGGCCCAAGAAGATCTTGGACCGTGAACTCCAAAAACATGGACCAAAGTGTGCTTTTAATGCACCTAAAGCCTTGGACTATCACATAGAACTACTTCCACTTAAATCAAGGACTCTAACACATCAAAAACCCCTCTTTTTGAGAGATTATGGCCCTAATAAGGCTCTTGGGCCGTAAACATGAAAGAAGGGCACCAAAGTGTGCCTAAGGCCTTCATTTGCTTTAGGTAAAAGTCTAGAACCTATCCTACATGTGCATGAGACTTGAAAGCATCAAAAACACCCTTCCATAAGAGTTTATGGTAGTAAAATCAAATGGAATTGGCCTTGGGGCCATAAACTCCTAAAAGGAGTTATATTATGCCCTAAACTCTTCCATAGACCAAGCCATTAAGTAGAAATGCTTCCTAAAGTCTTGTAGAGCATCAAACACAACATGGTAACCTAAGTATGAGCTTACGGCCGTAAACCCATTAGCTTACGACCGTAAACTCATTTGGAAGTGTTATTAGGGCCGTGAACTTCATGGTGGAGTTTTCCTTGAGCCCTACACACAATAGCTTCCACTACAAACACTTAGATGCAATCCTAGAGGCTAATAACACTTGATAAAGGTGTTTATCTTGTCCTAGGGTGTATTGACTTGTTTATTAGTTGTTTTTAGACTAATTTTTTACATATATGTGAAATTATATGTTAACTAGGATCATAGAGTGTGTTCAAGACTTCACTTGACACCTAGCGGTCCTACCTCTTCAGTTTATCCGTATCACCCACAATAGGTGAGTTCATATCCCTTAATCAATGTTTTAACAGTTTTTAAATGTTTTATGGGTGGGGGGTACAAGTAGAATTATGGTAATTATTATATCAATCATACGTGATTAATAAGTAGCATTCAAATGATTGGCTATTCATTAGCTGTTGTACTGAACAATTTCCTTCAAATGATTTTTATAAACATTTTATATGTTTAAAACTCCTTATTACATTGTACATTTTACTCTATATGTTTTATTTCAAACTTATTTACAATTTTGATTCAAACAAATGTTTCCTTATACTAAATTGTTTTATCAAACCCATGCCTTCAAACCGTTTTATAGATTGACATGAAGTCGATCTTTTCTTAAGATAATAATTATGTTCAAAGGTTTTACAAAACTTATTTATGATTTTATATTATAAATTGCATGCCTATATATGTATAGTTATATAAGAAATGTTTAAAAGACTTAGGAAGGCTATCCACCCTATTTCCTTTTCGCGCTTGAGATGTGGTCTGGTGGGATATCGGGTACTCGTCCGAAGGTCGTTTAAATATTAGTGATATAACATATGTACATATATAGTCATAAAGGTCCTTCCAGTTCATCCAATGCCCTTGGGTAGCAAGGGTATACATCCATGTTCATACGTACCAGTTAAATTACTAGTAAACTACCATATGGGTAGTTTAGGAAGATACTAGAACTATTACTAGAACGCGATATCATACCATGAGTCAGTTCATTCATGAGTCAACTATACTAGAAAGAGAACATATATAACTATACTAGAAAGAGAACATATACAACTATACTAGGAGAGAACATATACAACTATACTAGAAAGAGAACATATACAACTATACTAGAAAGAGAACATATACAATTATACTAGAAAGAGAACATATACAACGAAACTAGAACGAGTACATTACTATACTTGCTAGGTAGAGAGCACGTACATTACAGCTAGAACAGTTCTTTACATTACATATACATGAATACGTTAATTATTGTGATATGAATCGGAGCATGACTTAAATTTCATGGCCTGTGTTGTAGCCAGAGTCTCTTGAATGGAGAGCGTGAGTTTGTGTATAGATCTATACTGGATTGACTATCCTACACCTTGCTGCTAGCTACAGCCGGACCTGCAGGTCTGCGGGTACCAAACGTCATACCGTTTTACCACCATTCTTATGTCGTTGTTACCAGTCAATAGTATGGTACAATTAATCACATGATGCCTTAATATAAATCCGGTTTAAGGTTGTTAGTACAACAGTAGTTCTTATAGCGCTACATTTTAGTACTACATTAATTTTCCCTGTACATATATTTAGTGATCTTTCCACTTAAACTATAAATGTAAAAACTGTATTTTCTTAATGATAGTTACACTTGGGAAAATTACACCCTTTTACATGAAACGAACATTTAGAACAGTTAAGTCTTGGTAGAAGACTACATTGAGAACAGTTAGGTCTTGGTAGAAGACACCCTTATATAATAGTAGGAATCATAGGGATTTCTAGAGTTTTTCAAACGTTTACAGTTGTTTTTACAAACATTTTTATACTTAAAGTTCATATACATTTTCCATACTTACAGTTCATAAACTTACAAATTCTTACATACAAATTAAGACACTAAAATACTTATGATCTCACCAGCTTCAAAGCTGATACTCGCTTTCAAAATTACTTGTATCCTCAGGTCATCATAGACAGGTACTGATGCAAGGAGAAAGGAAGATGGAACTCGTTCAAGACTCATCTTTCATTTTGATTTATGCTTAGTGTTTATCAAAATTTGACAGAACACTTGTATAATAATTATATTATTAATGCAATGGATGATGTTGTTGCTTGTTTACTACTTTTCATTGTTGTGATACTTTACATTACATCCTCCGCCCCAGAACATTTCCGCCGTTCTTGGTTTTGGGGTGTGACAGATTGGTATCAAAGCATTGTTTATAGTGAATTAAGTATATCAACCCATAAAAGATATACTAACTATAAATACATAAGGGAATAAAAATACTCTGACCAAGAGTTTATACTTTAAATAATAAAATATTTAAGTAAGTATACGTGCCTACATTCATACTAAAATCAGTGTCACTAGGACAGTACAAAAGAATTATGGTTGTTGGGCAACACAAGTGGGCTTAGAGACATATGGTCAAAACTGGGAAGATATAGCTTGATCACCTATATTATCCGAGGGTTGGCTAGCATGTGCCTAAGTGTAGTTGTGTGGTTGCAACAAATCTAAAATCTTACCAACCCTACCACAATGAGAACAGTAGAACATAACATTAAACTTAAAATACTATATGAGTATTTGGTGTTACTATAAGTACTTTATACTTGAGAACTAAAACGGGATCTTCATTACTAAGTTGGTAGTTGCTAAGTGGATACACTAAGGATATATGTAATTAGGATGTTATAGACTTAGAATCTGTGAAATTTTACTTTACCCCTATTATGTGTGAATATGGAGTTAAGGTCACTTATTCGAAGGCCTATCTTTTTTCGATTACATATAACTGGTATGCACTTCACAAATAGCGATGTAACGTGTGAAGATTTTCTAAATAATTATCTATATAGTTCGTCTAATAATTATTTTCTTACCCCAATTCTAGCATAGATAACATGGCTGGACTCCATCCCCACGGCAATCAGTACCTCCCGAATGAGGTCATTGCTGGATGGTTTGGAGAAGAACCAGATAATGATCATCCGATCCCTTTTGAATGATCACCGTGATGAAGACCTTTCGGACGATGCTAACTCCGAACCAGAGGTTGAGAACCTACCCCAAGCAGCTCCCTTTCCAATTCCTAACCCTCGTCTGACTTTTCATGGCCCGACGCCTGAGTGGGTGGAATGCTTGGAAACATGGAGCCAAGTACAAGATCAGCCCATGCCATTTGATGATGACCGAAGCTTTTATGACCTAAGCAATGGGGGCTCAGCAGATAGAACCTTGCCAATCCTGGTCCGCATAGTGGCCCAAAATGAGATTCAAGGCAGGATAGCCCTACATCAGATTACCGAAGTTGTCATCGATGCGAGAATGCATACCCTCCGCACCATTCGTCTAGAAGATGCTCGCGAGAGATCAGAGAGAAACCATGAAACCCTACTTCAAGCAATGGCTGAATCACGAGCCGAAGTCATAGAGCTCCGAGTACGCCAGAGGGTGTACGAAAGACACCTATTTGACATGGAACGTCAATTGGCTGAACTGAGAGTTCACCAGAGGGATGACCGTCGCCAGTAGTAGATGCCTTACTAAAATTTTCCTTATTAAAAGGAATCATTTTCTGTTTATGCCCGATGTGGCATTTTCTATGAAATTATCTTGTACAGTAAGTACTTTGGTTAGGTCTTTATGCTGTCAAGAATTGTCTTCTCTGGATATGATGTAAGACCTTTACAAGGTCATTTTCCCAAACTTTACGTCGTGAATATCAAAGATATTGACAGCCGGCTAACTTCTGTGTCATTCTTTATTCAAGTACTCTTATCATACTTTCATTGGAGTCTATCTGAAACATGCTTTAGTCAAGTCATTGGACTATAGCAAGTTAGATCCGGAGACATTTCCAAGTCTCTTTCAATGGTTGCATAATGTTATTCACCAACCAATGATACCTCGGCTTGAACGACAAACGTCTTGAGACCATTCTACGAACGTACATCTACCTATTACTAGGACTGCATCATAGGGATGTAGGTCAAACCTTCGCGAACATACTTCCATTCTGTACTAGGATTGCATGATAGGGATGTAGGTCAACCTTTCGAGAACATAATCTTACCCTTTTCTTGAGCAATCGCAGTACACCTAGGGTCAGCCAGAATCGCTCACAAATTTATTTTCTCTCCATGAAACAGAATCATGTCATCATCCAGAAACGATCAGCTGAGCACTGAAACCCCTATCCTCCATATCGACGCCGTTACATTACAAGCTGCAGTAGCAGCTGTTGTGACAACTTTCCTTACACACATCAACTCAGGCAACACAAATGAGACTGAAAAAGGAGTCGAGAGTCCGATGGTAGTACCAAATCGGGAAACCAACGAATGGCAACAGTCATGGACTTGCAAAGCAGTAAGACCGAAAGGAAGAGACGATATCGTAAAGCCCTAAAGGAGCGCAAGAGAGCCCAAAGACTTGCCATGCCACAGCCACCAGTGGCAACTCCGGCAGAACGCTTTAGGAAGCAATTTCCAAGGTGGAGTAATGAGGAGGGCACTCGTGTCCACATAACACTGGCTAAACACGGCAATCCCATCACCAATGCAAGTACTAGCCAGTCATGCCACCAATACGGTGAGATAGGGCACTTCAAGAAGGATTGCCCTATAGCAAAGAACTCTAGCGTAGACGGGAGGATTCTCAGGATCACAGCTGCAGGAGAGCTGGCGTGTGTAAAACGAACTAATTTTAATCCTACTAACTTAGACACAAAATAAACACACGGAAGACAGTGTACCTATCGATTAGCAGTTTAGTTCAGGTAAGTAGGGTATCGAACATAGGGAACGGTAAACAATTAAAATAAATGCTAATATTATCTAAATAAAAAAAGTAATAAAAAGGGGGTTTCTCTAGTTTTGCAAGACTAGAAACTTACCAACTAATACTTAGACTACTTAACTAAAAACTAGATAAGCAAAGATTCAACTAAATTCAATAACGAAGGGAACTTCTGTTTAGTTCAACTCAATTGATCATATGGTTGATATTATGGTAATAGTGCAATGGATTAATTCTTCTATTGACTATCGATTCATGTGATTAGATTCACGTTCGCTGCACTAATCCTTAGAGAACAAACTAACTCAAACAGTGGCCAATTGTCTAATTTAATTCAATTCACTAGGTTATTTATTCGGGTTAATTTAGACTTGTAATGGTTAACTAATTTGGTCCTTTAGTTAACCTTTTGTTGATGGTCATCACACAAGCTCACACATGATTTTACCTATTTTTCTATTAATTCTAGTTTCATGTTCATTAATCCTAGACATATGATAAAGTGGTCACATAAACATATGAGGTTAACAACTAAGAGATGTTCATGCAGCTCAATTATCTTCCTATTAACAGAAAAATAGTTATCATTCATACATAAGGTTCTTTAACAAGCTAAAATCAACAAAATCACCAATATTAAATCAATCCTACCATAAAATCAAATCATAATCACAAATTCATTTTTCCTAAATAGAAGTTATGAGATTTTAGCTCATATCTACAGCAAATAACAAACTAAAAACATAATATAATGATTGAAACATGGTTTATGCAAAAGATTAAGATAAAAGTAGTGTGTTATTGCCTTTGATCTTCTTCCAATTTGATATCTAGGTTGAAATCTCGAAAACCACAGCTTCTAAGAACCCTTCTAGCCTCCAAAAATCATCCTAAACTTCCCCCATTCGTTAGGGTTCGAATGAGAAGCCTTTCTATATATATTTTATGAAAACAGGGGCTACTCGGTGAGTACAGTGACCTACTCGGCGAGTCCATCACTTAAAATCCCGTGTACGACAAGGAAAAGTCAAGAATCGCGAAACTTTTGACCAACTCAGCGAGTTGATGGCCTACTCGCCGAGTACATTTGGAATCAGCATTTTCTCAAAACATGAAAGTCGTCCGAAATTGTGTCTAGTTTTCAGAACATTTTGAATCTCGTCAATCGGAGTTAGGTTCATGAGATATAGCCAACACACTGACAAGGGGTCAAGCTGTCCAGCAACATCCTTCTTTCTTCAAAATCCAAGATCCAAGCTTCCAATCGCTAGTTCTGCTTCCTTTTCCACCGAGCATGTCATTGTTGCTAAAAATGAAATTATAAACTAATTAAGCAGCTTTTGTTCATTATTTGAGACAAAAACAACATAAAATATTAAGATAATGCATGAATTTTATAACTAAATATGCCCATATCAAAATACCCCACACTTAACTTTTGCTTGCCCCCAAGCAAAACTGAATTTTAACACATTAAAATCACATAAGACAACTCCAATAGAACCCAGCCATTATGCCAAGACCGCAACGCATGCATTTGTGTCTAAAATTTTCCTAATAACCCCCCATATTCCAAATACTCACAATCCTCATAAACATTCGCCCACTTTTTCCGAACAATGCTCATTTTATGCATCCCTCCGAATCCATCCTCAGAAAACCTATTAACCTCAAGGTATTTTTGGTTGAGCAACCTAAGCATACATAATCTAGATAATTACAATTTATGATACCACTATGGAGCTCTTTTAGAATTCTTCACTTCTTTGACATTTGATCTTTAATTTTTGGGTATCTTCAACTTTTGAATTTCTTCATAATTTTTGATCTTTGAACTTCATACTTTAACTTTGATGCTCCAAAAATTCTTCAAACTTTTTCTTGTAATTCTCTTTTTTTTTAACATGTAACTCACTTTTTTCACTCAAAACCCTACATGCTTAAGCAGGGGCGCTCAACTTCAACCTTTATTGGTTAACGATAATAATTTTCCTGGATACATTTCCAGGTCACGATGCTAAACATATTGCATCCTTCAAACTTAGCGAGGTTGTATTTTTGTCCCATGATTTCACTAGAATAAGGAAGCCACAAATGCACTAGAACGTATATAGGCTCAACTAAACATTTGGGTTTTCATGCAATCATCAAATATAATACTAGCATGATCCCTAATTGCTTTACCAAAATTTTCTAAATTAAACCTAGCAAATTTTATGCAAAACTTTAAAAATTAACTAGTGTAACCAACCAACCCCTACCCCACACTTAATTTATGCAATGTCCCCATTACATATCATGCATGATAAAGAACAATAAAAATAAGGAGAGAATTGGAACAAACTCCCTTGGGATAGTAGTGGCGAGGTTGATATCTCTTCTCTTCAGCTCCGTCTTCAAGTGACTTTAGACATGGGAACAGCTCATCCATGTCTTGGGTGTCAAAATCTTGTTTGATACGGTCTTTATAAAAGCTCCAAATATAAGGGAAAAACTCTTGGAAATGCTCGGAAAATGATATTCAAAGAATAGAACCAATGCCCATATCAAATGTCATCAAATCTTCAGCTCAAAAGTAAGAATAATGAGTGACTCATCGAGTAAGTATGTAGAATCGCCGAGTTGAAGCGTAAATGGCAAAAGAATTGTGAATTTTCACATGGACTCGGTGAGTCCATAAAATGCACTCGGCGAGTAGACCGCTGTGTGACAAAATTTTCATTCTGCCCAAGTCCGTTTATGATGTATGGGGGTTATATAAACTAATAATTTCCCTCATTTTTCTTCAGTGAATAAACACTCTATAACCCTTCTATCAATTAGGCTAATAGCTTGACTCAAAACTTCGTTTCCTCTCTCGCCTAGACTCGATTTCTCGCTTCATTTAGCCTTGACTCTAGACCCTCACATGCAATCCTAAGCTTCAAACTGAAAAGATCAAAAAAACACACAAGTAATAGAAAAAAAACAAAATAAAAATCCTAAATTATCCCTAAATACTAGAAGTTTAGAAAGAAAAAGAAAAGCAAACTCTAATGACGGGTTGCCTCCCGCAAGCACTTCTTTTTGTGCGAGTCTTTAGCTGGACTCCCAACTTAATAAACTTCTAATAAATTCGATGCCCATCCATCCATTTCATTAAATATATCTTTGGACCAATTTGTAAAATTCGACTCTTTGCTTCAAAAATTGGCCAAACGAGCTTGAATTCATAAAACCCAAGAATATTGACAAGGGTTGGAACCGGTTGGATACTAATCATAAATGGATTGTGATTTAGAACTTTCTCCAAAGTTGGAATCGTCACCCCATGCTTCGAAACACAAACCGGAAATACAGGGGGCCATGTTGTGGTAATGGTCAAACCACAACTTGGTTCCTGCAACTCAGGTTTTTCTTGTTCTTCATCTGACCCCTTTGCTAGCAATCTTTCTAGTTCCTCCAAATCTCTTTCTGGATTAAATTCTTCATCTTTTAACTCTAGCTCTTGTGACTCAGATTGTTCCTGTGTGTTGGGTAAGATGTTATCTAATCATCTATCAAATTTCTTCAAATCTTCATCCCATCCACACTCCTCATCTTCTTGCTCAATTTCCTGTACTACTTCCTCAAGAAAAGCATCAAAAGCATCGAGATTTGGAAAATACATAATAAATAAAAATAAAAATAAACTAAATAAAAAAAATTAATCAACAAATAAAAAAATAATAACAATTAGCAAATAAAATTAACTATTTAGAATCGTTCCCCAGCAACGACGCCAAAAACTTGATGTGTGTAAAACGAACTAGTTTTAATCCTACTAACTTAGACACAAAATAAACACACGAAAGGCAGTGTACCTATCGATTAGCAGTTTAGTTCAGGTAAGTAGGGTATCGAACACAGGGAATGATAAACAATTAAAATAAATGCTAATATTATCTAAATAAAACAAGTAATAAAAAGGGGGTTTCTCTAGTTTTGTTAGACTAGAAACTTACCAACTAATACTTAAACTACTTAACTAAAAACTAGATAAGCAAAGATTCAACTAAATTCAATAACGAAGGGAACTTCTGTTTAGTTCAACTCAATTGATCATATGGTTGATATTATGGTAATAGTGCAATGGATTAATTCTTCTATTGACTATCGATTCAAGTGATTAGATTCACGTTCGCTGCATTAATCCTTAGAGAACAAACTAACTCAAACAGTGGCCAATTGTCTAATTTAATTCAATTAACTAGGTTATTTATTCGGGTTAATTTAGACTTGTAATGGTTAACTAATTTGGTCCTTTAGTTGACCTCTTGTTGATGGTCATCACACAAGCTCACACATGATTTTACCTATTTTTCTATTAATTCTAGTTTCATGTTCATTAATCCTAGACATATGATAAAGTGGTCACATAAACATATGAGGTTATCAACTAAGAGATGTTCATGCAGCTCAATTATCTTCCTATTAACAGAAAAATAGTTATCATTCATACATAAGGTTCTTTAACAAGCTAAAATCAACAAAATCACCAATATTAAATCAATCCTACCATAAAATCAAATCATAATCACAAATTCATTTTTCCTAAACAGAAGTTATGAGATTTTAGCTCATATCTACAGCAAATAACAAACTAAAAACATAATATAATGATTGAAACATGGTTTATGCAAAAGATTAAGATAAAAGTAGTGTGTTATTGCCTTTGATCTTCTTCCAATTTGATATCTAGGTTGAAATCTCGAAAACCACAGCTTCTAAGAACCCTTCTAGCCTGCAAAAATCATCCTAAACTTCCCCCATTCGTTAGGGTTCGAATGAGAAGCCTTTCTATATATATTTTATTAAAACAGGGGCTACTCGGTGAGTACAGTGACCTACTCGGCGAGTCCATCACTTAAAATCCCGTGTACGACAAGGCAAAGTCAAGAATCGCGAAACTTTTGACCAACTCAGCGAGTTGATGGCCTACTCGCCGAGTACATTTGGAATCAGCATTTTCTAAAAACATTAAAGTCTTCCGAATTTGTGTCTAGTTTTCAGAACATTTTGAATCTCATCAATCGGAGTTACGGTTCATGAGATATGGCCAAAACACTGACAAGGGGTCAAGCTATCCAGCAACATCCTTCTTTCTTCAAAATCCAAGATCCAAGCTTCCAATTGCTAGTTCTGCTTCCTTTTCCACCGAGCATGTCATTGTTGCTAAAAATGAAATTATAAACTAATTAAGCACCTTTTGTTCATTATTTGAGACAAAAACAACATAAAATATTAAGATAATGCATGAATTTTATAACTAAATATGCCCATATCAAGAGCCTACTCTGGAACCCTCGTTAATGTAACTTAGGCGTGTTGTTGTAACAGACTTATAAACTATCCAGAACTAGTGCAACTAGAGTCTTACCTTTTTGCGAGATCATGTCAGTATAAGTATGCTCGTGCTGCGTATACTTGTCTTTTGTAGTATACTTAATTCGCAACAATGGTCTTGTTGTAAGTCTAAAGTATTGTAGCTCTATTGATGGTTGCACGGTTGTGTTTTTTCTGTAAAACGTCTTATATTCAAATCTAATGTCTTTAAGTTTCATTATGATTCTGACATTATCATACTACTTGATTCAATTTGATCTTCACGAAAACAGCTTCATACGTACATCTCTTTCTTCTAGATCGCTTTTCCAGCGAAGCCGTCATATCAGAACACCGAAGTACTCATGCCAGGAGTACCTCTTAGTTATTTTTTTTCCGAAGAAATCCCCGAAGTACCACTCGTGCAATACGTCAAGTTTAATCCAAGGATTCATGCGATTGATCCATCACTGAGGAATGTATACATAAGAGTGATATATAATCAAGGTTCTACAGGTTTAGAATTGATGATTCCGCTTTAATTTCTTTTTCCTCGAAAGGATGTGAGCTTAAAGAAGAATCAGTTATTCGACTACCTTTTCAATCTTAATTACATACGATTTGTATACACAAGATTGTGATTGTGAAAACATGTATGAATTCTAATATGAACTTCAGGACGGAGAACTGCCTAAGCCTACAAGTAATCGCATCGTCATGTGAACAAACTTAGAACCTAGTACGACTCCTGTAAACCGATCGCCCTACAACGTAAACACCTACAGAGACCAAAAACAGCCCAGACAACTTAACGAACTACACAGCAACAGAATTAGAAGACTATGCTTCTCACCCTGGAGAACCCCAGTCTTATTCTTCCAGGGATTGACGGATTGCATCGTATGTGCCTCGGATATCCAGGACTCCATCAAGATTTTTCATTAGAAATCGTTATCTCTGCCTCGCATAGATGAAATGGTTGAGCAAACGCAAGGAAAGAATTACTTTTAGAAATGGATCTGAGATCCGAATATCACCAGTTCGAGTGTTAGGGAAGGATGTCCGGAAGACTATCTTCCGAACTCGATGCGGACACTTCGAGTCCGTAGTGATACCTTTCGGATAGGACCAATATTCCCATAGTTTTCAAGGGCTAAATGAATAGGGTACATCTTTCTTACTTGGATCAGTTCGTCATTTCGCCATATAATGACTTGCTTATCTACCCTCCTAGTAAGAAGGAACCTCTGGAAACATTACCCTCGGAGATACTTTTCGCAAAGTTCTCTGAACTCGAGTTTTGGAATTGAGGAGTCAAAATTTCCTAAGACACACTATTAGTGATGTGGAAATTCTAGACTACTCTGTCAATTGATCCGAAACCGTTAGGAATTGGTCAGCACCAGAAACGCCGATAGACATTCGCTAAATTCTAGGTCTTACAGACCTACTGTCATAGTTCATTTAGAACTCCTCGCAAGTTGCAGAAACCCGTACGACCTTGACCCAGCAAGGAGTGGCCCTTGACTGGGAAGTTAAACAAGAAAAGGAAACTTTGGAGATTCCAAGTGAGAGACCAAACTCTTTAGGAAGCCTCACTCTGGGAACGGCTTAATACGCTTCGTAAAGCGTGGAAAGCAAAATCCAAGATAGGTAGGACCTCCGAGATTCTTACCAAAATCGGTCCTGTACCTCGCACACACTAGACCTACTCCGCGAACTCACTAACGTACATTATAATGTAAGTCCACTCGTCGAGATCCTCGCCTTCGTATTAGAACCATAGTGACCCTCGACCGAGAGGTCAAGCGGACGAAGCAACACCGTCGCCAGTTAGTGAAGGTTCATTGGAATACCAACCGAGAACCCGATTTCACTTAGGAGCCCTAGAACTCATCGATTAGGAAGTTTCCACCTCACGACTCGATCATTCGTACCTACTTCCTTACCTAAATTCTAATTTTGGGAGGAAATTCCCTTTAATAGGGGGTGATGTGACAACCCGAAACTTCCATTCTGTACAAACCATTTGAAGCCAATAGAAGTAGAACAGTTATAGTGAAAATTCAGACTTCGGGTATAAGTTTGGTAGCTTTTTCAGGATTTACACTTAAGGAGATATCAGGAGAGTGGATGCACTAGGGTTTTGTGCAACACTGTTATTCCAATACTCAAGGATATTAGAGTTCATTCCAGGAATAAAATATTTTTTTGCCAAAAATCTTAGGACTATAAATAGAAATCTGAACCATATTCATTCATTAGTTACATTTCCAACTAGAGAAAAGCCATTTTCTCTCTCACGGATCTTTGGGTTTTCATCCCAAATCGTGAGTACCTCTCTCTAGTAGTGTTAAATAGCTTATAATGTGTTTATAATTTAGATTACATAGCTAAACAACTAGATTTAGGAGTTTACTCCCCAAGGTGTTCTTGGGCGGTAAACTCCCAAAACAATGCGTAGCCTTTCCCCCGTGATGTGTTACCACCTTAGGCTTGTATATAGGTGTAATTAGGACAAGAAAACAACAAAGAAACACCAAAGTTTGGGTGTTCACGTTCCAAGAAGATCTTGGACCGTGAACTACAAAAACATGGACCAAAGTGTGCTTTTAACGCACCTAAAGCCTTGGACTATCACATAGAATTACTTCCACTTAAATCAAGGACTCTAACACATCAAAAACCCCTCTTTTTGAGAGATTACGGCTCTAATAAGGCTCTTGGGCCGTAAACATGAAAGAAGGGCACCAAAGTGTGCCTAAGGCCTTCATTTGCTTTAGGTAAAAGTCTAGAACCTATCCTACATGTGCATGAGACTTGAAAGCATCAAAACCACCCTTCCATAAGAGTTTACGGTAGTAAACTCAAATGGAATTGGCCTTAGGGCCGTAAACTCCTAAAAGGAGCTATATTATGCCCTAAACTCTTCCATAGACCAAGCCATTAAGTAGAAATGCTTCCTAGAGTCTTGTAGAGCATCAAACACAACATGGTAACCTAAGTATGAGCTTACGGTCGTAAACCCATGAGCTTACGATCGTAAACTCATTTGGTAGTGTTATTTGGGCCGTGAACTTCATGGTGGAGTTTTCCTTGAGCCCTACACACAATAGCTTCCCCTACAATCACTTAGATGCAATCCTAGAGGCTAATAACACTTGATAAAGGTGTTTAGCATGTCCTAGGGTGTCTTGACTTGTTTATTAGTTGTTTATAGACTAATTTGTTACATATATGTGAAATTATATGTTAACTAGGATCATAGAGTGTGTTCAAGACTTCACTTGACACCTAGCGGTCCTACCCCTTCAGTTCATCCGTATCACCCACAACAGGTGAGTTCATACCCCTTAATCAATGTTTTAATAGTTTTTAAATGTTTTATGGGTGGGCGGGGTACAAGTAGAATTATGCTAATTATTATATCAATCATACGTGATTAATAAGTAGCATTCAAATGATTGGCTATTCATTAGCTGTTGTACTAAACAATTTCCTTCAAATGATTTTTATAAACATTTTATATGTTTAAAACTCCTTATTACACTATACATTTTACTCTGTATGTTTGATTTCAAACTTATTTACAATTTTAATTCAAACAAATGTTTCCTTATACTAAATTGTTTTATCAAACCCCTGCCTTTAAACCGTTTTATAGATTGACATCAAGTCGATCTTTTCTTAAGATAATAATTATGTTCAAAGGTTTTACAAAACTTATTTATGCTTTTATATTAAAAATTGCATGCCTCTATATGTATAGTTATATAAGAAATGTTTAAAAGACTTAGGAAGGCTATCCACCCTAATTCCTTTTCGCGCATGAGATGTGGTCTGGTGGGATATCCGGTACTCGTCCGAAGGTCGTTTAAATATTAGTTATATAACATATGTACATATATAGTCATAAAGGTCCTTCCAGTTCATCCAATTCCCTTGGGTAGTAAGTGTATACATGCATGTTCATACGTACCAGTTAAATTACTAGTAAACTACCATATGGGTAGTTTAGGAAGATACTAGAACTATTACTAGAACGCGATATCATACCATGAGTCAGTTCATTCATGAGTTAACTATACTAGAAAGAGAACATATACAACTATACTAGAAAGAGAACATATACAACTATACTAGGAGAGAACATATACAACTATACTAGAAAGAGAACATATGCAACTATAATAGAAAGAGAACATATACAACTATACTAGAAAGAGAACATATACAACGATACTAGAATGAGTACATTACTATACTTGCTAGGTATAGAGCATGTACATTACAGCTAGAATAGTTCTTTACATTACATATACATGAATACGTTAATTATTGTGATATGAATCGGAGCATGACTTAAATGTTATGGCCCGTGTTGTAGCCAGAATCTCTCGAAGGGAGAGCGTGAGTTTGCGTATAGATCTATACTGGATTGACTATCCTACACCTTGTTGCTAGCTACAGCCGGACCTGCAGGTCTGCGGGTGCCAAACGTCATACCGTTTTACGACCATTCTTATGTCATTGTTACCAGTCAATAGTATGGTACAATTAATCACATGATGCCTTAATATAAATCCGGTTTAAGGTTGTTAGTACAACAGTAGTTCTTATAGCGCTACATTTTAGTACTACATTAATTTTCCCTGTACATATATTTAGTGATCTTTTCACTTAAACTATAAATGTAAAAACTATATTTTCTTAATGATAGTTACACTTGGGAAAATTACACCATTTTACATGAAACGAACATTTAGAATAGTTAAGTCTTGGTAGAAGACTACATTGAGAACAGTTAGGTCTTGGTAGAAGACACCCTTATATAATAGTAGGAATCATAGGGATTTCTAGAGTTTTTCAAACGTTTACAGTTGTTTTTACAAACATTTTTATACTTACAGTTCATATACATTTTCCATACTTACAGTTCATAAACTTACAAATTCTTACATACAAATTAAGACACTATAATACTTATGATCTCACCAGCTTCAAAGTTGATACTCTCTTTCAAAATTACTTGTATCCTCAGGTCATCATAGACAGGTACTGATGCAAGGAGAAAGGAAGATGGAGCTCGTTCAAGACTCATCTTTCATTTTGATTTATGCTTAGTGTTTATCAAAATTTGACAGAACACTTGTATAATAATTATATTATTAATGCAATGGATGATGTTGTTGCTTGTTTACTACTTTTCATTGTTGTGATACTGTACATGACGTCCTCCTCCCCAGAACGTTTCCGTCGTTCTTGGTTTTGGGGTGTGACAAAACGGTACCCAAATCCGACCCTGGAATATCATAAGCCCCCGGCTATCGGTAACGAACTCCGATACCTGCCCGATAACTCGCTCCCTCTTCTGCTTTTCTGGTCTCACAGCCTTAGCCCGGGCCCCTCGAATGGTGTCCAACACCGGAGTCATCATTATCAATCTCATGCAAATGTCCCGCATCGGGGCGCTTTTCGCTCTACGGCTCAGGGCATCGACTACCATGTTAGCCTTACCCGGGTGGTACAGGATCTCGCAATCATAATCCATTACAACGTCTAACCATCTCCTCTGCCGCATATTCAAGTTGGGCTGATCCATCAAGTACTTCAGGCTCTTGTGATCCGTGTATATGGTACACCGGACC
Organism: Lactuca saligna; assembly: GCF_052625555.1. Lineage (NCBI taxonomy): Eukaryota > Viridiplantae > Streptophyta > Magnoliopsida > Asterales > Asteraceae > Lactuca > Lactuca saligna. The sequence continues at coordinate 102,953,989 of NC_136423.1, forward strand.
CCATACAGATAGTGATGCCAGATCTTGAGGGCGAACACTACTACTCCCAACTCTAGATCGTAGGTGGGATACCTCATCTCATGAGGATTCAGCTGCCTCGATGCGTATGTGTGACAATCGTCAATCTTGAGTCAAGTCAAGTCATCAAGTCAAGCCGGTCAACTCGATTAAACCTTGTGTATTAGGGTTTGTGTTATGTTCATACTGTATAACTTGCTATATTAATGGGAAAACATCACTTGAGAAAAGTCTTGTGTTAAAAATTTCCTAAACCCTAGTTCTAATCACTGAACTAGACCGATAAAACAATGTTGCATACTCATCGGGAGTGTGTAAGATCCTTAAACAAGGCTTAACAAGGTTCACAAACCATGCATTTCGATGCCGGACACTCACAACTATCCCACATGGAACATCTCTCAATCGTTTCCACACTATCTCTCTCTATGTCAAACCTCTCCCAAATCTCTCCAAGTATGCGAAATCTCTCTCAAATATCTCTCTGTATTAGAAATCTCTCCAAGAATGTCAAATCTCTCCCAAATCCCTCTAAGTATGTGAAAACTCTCGCAAATATCTCTTTGTATGAGAAATCTCTCCAAGAATGTCAAATCTCTCCCAAATCTCTCCAAGTGTGAGAAATCTCTCCCAAATCTCTCTCAAATAGTTCTCGTAACTTTTTAGAATCATTCGGGTCATTTCGGCCCTTAACTGGGTCAAAAACGGCTTAAAACGGGGCGAAAACGCGAAAAACGGACCTTAGGAACCGAAACCCCTCGTAGGAACCGAAACCCCTCTTAGGAACCGAAACCTCCTGATGAAGAAGGCTGCTGATCCGAACCGAAGGTACTGTTCACTAACCGAACCGAAGGTACTGTTCACTAACCGAACCGAAGGTACTGTTCACTAACTGAACCGAAGGTACTGTTCACTACAGTCCGTTCGGTTCTGACATTCTCGCCTCTTATTCCCGAACCGAACCTCACCTTCGCTACTGACCCTTCGGACCGGACCCTCGCCCTTCACTTCTCGCGTCTGACTCGCGCCTTTCGCTTCCGACTCCAACCTCAGCATGGACCGAGCCTCGGCTTAGGGACCGAACCTCGGCCTAGGACCGAGAGGTCTTGCTGGGAACTCATTTTCTTCCCGGTTTTCGCATAGTTTTGCATTTAAGACCCGTTTTTAATTATTTTAACGCGGGATTGTCACCCAAAATCATATTTTAACATAATAAACACTAAATATTCTCAATTTAATCATATTTTCGTAAAAAAAAATCCTTATTTAAATAATAAGAGCAAGTGGGTAAAGTACAAAGAGGTGGAGCGTTGACTTTGCTTTACTTTATGACACAAGCAACCACTCCCACACCCACTCTATGACCAGCCACACCTCCCCACCTTACCTAGGTCACATCAATGTCCTTTCCACTCAATCATCACTCCTCCCCACGTTTTTGGAGAGCTGAATATTCACCCTCTCTCCTCATTTCTCTCATTTCCTCTCTTTTCACCAAAAAGAGCAAACTCTTTTCTCTCTCATTTTCCCTCTCTAGAACTCGAGATTTGAGGGCTGATCTTTGGATTTTCCTCCACATTTGGTAAGAATAATCCATTCTCTTTATGATTATCTCAATTATTTCCACTCGAATCATGGATATCTTAAACAAACTCTCTCATAATTGTGTTAGATCTTCGAATCTTCAAGTGATTCGTCAAGTGTTCTTGGGTTGAACACTTCTCTTCTTCAACACTTACCTACTGAAATCACTTAAGGTGAGTTCATACCCCTACATTTTCATGTTTTCTCAAGTTTTCAGGGGGGGATACAAGTTAAAACATCAAGAACATAACTAAATATTTCTAACAGCCTTCATCAGAAAAGTTCAACTCCATTCACGAACTGTTTTGGGCATCTTAAACATTTTTGTTTCCAAAACTGCACAAGGTGCAAATAGTTCAAGTTTGTAGCTTTAAAATGACTACTTGCACATCTCCATAAGATTTTTCTACAATTTATGGTGATTCTTACAAAACTGCCTATCATTTCAAACAACAATCCGGACCAGTCTGTGATTATGGACTTTTTCACCCAAGTTGGAGGTCATTAAAAATCGTGATAAAAATTATGAGTAAACTAGACACATTTTGTGAACTCTCAGAATTTACAGATCTAGTTTTCGACTTCGTATGATTTTTCTATGATTTTCCCAAAACAGGGCAGAATGGCTAAAGTTAACCAACAGCATGTAAATATCATAACACTTTGTATTATGTTGAGCAAAGTGTATAATCATAAGTTCTAATATTTGAATGTGTTTCCTTGTTAGTTTATCATTATGAACTGAAACTAAGTCATTCATATTAAATATTATTCATTCATTTTAGAACACGTATTATGTAACTATAAAAAGTATAGTTTGATAAATTCACAACACTAATACATTTCCATAAACGAATTCATACATATTACATACATTTTAGATAAACTATAATAGGTATAGTTTATGATACATCACTCAACACACTCGTACGAAAAGGGTACATTCATACAAGAAAGATTTATATCCACACACATTCCACGTAAACTTGTTAACCTATGTTGTGAGACTCTCTCTCTCCCCGTACGACCGAGTGCGGGATATAATTCCTGGTAGTTATAATCAGAATCTCCTTGAGGGAGAACGTGATACTTGTATATAGATCTATATTGGGTTTGACACCTCACACCTTGCTGCTAGCTACAGTGGGACCTGCAGGTCTACGGGTGACAAATGTCATTTCATTTTCGCGACGCCTGAGAAACGTTGTGGCAGGTTTACATAGTCACAGTATGATTATAGCGACTCACCTAGGGAGTTAACAATTCATAAAGTTTACGGGATTTCATAAAACCGAAGTAGGTTTTAGGTTGATTAAAAATTTACTTTCCGTATCATTTTAAACTCACGACATTTCTGCTAAGTAATGATGATTTCTTATACATTTTGGGTCTTTGGTTATAAGGCTACATTTCACGGATTTCAAGGAAAATATCGGATTTTTTTTCTGAAACAAACGCGACATTTACATGTGAAAGACTTCTACTAAGTTTATTAATAAAAGCTTATGAACTCACCAACCTTTGTGTTGACACTTTCCAAACAACTTGTATTCTCAGGATAACACTAAACAGGTAAACAAGTGCTTTTGAGGATGGGACGTTAAGGCGTCAAACTTTTCATATTTTGTCAACATATTGTAATTGATTTTGAAACATGTAATTCATACAAGTGATGTAACTTTTTCAATTATATATATGTTGGTTGTGTTTGCTTAAATTACTATACTATACATGAAGTCCTCCACCCCCGGACGTTTCTGCCATCCTTGGTTTGGGGGTGTGACATATTGGTATCAGAGCACGGTTTATAGTGAATTAAGTATGTCAAACCACATAAGATATACAAACTATAAACATATTTGGGACTAAAAGTCTCTGATTCTTAAAATGCTTTAACGAGTTGTACTTTTAGAAAACAAATAATTTCTTGTTTTAAAGTATACTTACATGCATTCTATACTAGCATGGTGTCATATCTTAGGAGAACATAAATTGAAAGAGGAGGAGTCGAACATTATTAGTACGCCTTAGCATGTGTAATCAGTTCTGGGAGGGATATTGTAACAGCCCGAATCCCCAGGTATCTTCATTTCATATATTTTTGTCATTCTGTGAGGGGACTCGGCGAGTTGACCTTCGACTCGCCGAGTCGGGTCGCGTTTTTGAGCGGGGGTTCGCATCCGGACTCGGCGAGTCCAAGGGATGGACTCGGCGAGTCCGCGCTGTTTGATGAAACCCTAATTTCCCGGTCCTAAGCCTTATTTAAAGGACCTTATGGCCCTCATATGCGGCCACCTTGAACCCTAAGAGCCTCCATACGTCTGTAAGCCCTTGTGAGTGTGTTTGAAGGCCTTTTGTTCATCATTTTGTGTGATATTGCAAGGAAAGGAGGGAGAGGAGCTAGCTTGAAGTGTTGGGGAGCTTAGATCTGTTGCTATTTCATCAAGGGGGTCTTCTTGAGGTAATTTTCTGAGCCAATCTTCGTGTTTTGTGTTGGTGGGCAAAATCTAGGGTTTCTTCTTGCATTTCTTGGCTTGAATAAGAAGTATGAGAGGTCCCATGGAGACATGGAACCTAGATCTGGACTTAAGCAGGTCCAGGAGACCCCTCATGACAAGCTTTATGTCCATTCTTTTGAGTTAGAAGCTAAACTTGCCAAATAAGTGGTTGTTTCTTCAAAATAAGCCTTGTATGCATTGCATGGCGACCAAGACTAAGACTTTACGTGACAAATAAGCTTGGGAAGGCCAGATCTATGTATGTATGGAACGGATCTGACCGCAAAAGCCAGTTTTAGCTGGTGCATGGCATGGACTCGCCGAGTCTGAAGAACAGACTCGACGAGTCGCTTGAAGATTGTCCTTGAGACCATCCTGTGTGTAGTCCGGACCGAGTTGTGGGCGACTCAGTGAGTCGCAGAGAGTTGGAAAGGTTTTGACAGGTGGACCGAGTCAGGTTGGGACTCGCCAAGTTGACCTTCGACTCGGCGAGTTGAGTCGCGGTGGCCTTGTGATTCAGGCCCAGGTGGAACTCGTCGAGTCGGGGGAGTACTCGACGAGTCAAAGGGAAAATTCTTGAGAGTTGGTAAAAACGCGTAGACTCGCCGAGTCGCTATTGTGCACTCGCCGAGTCTGGTCCAAATTGTCTAAAGACTGCTGACCAATTCAACCTGTGTTGACTTGATATGGATGGTCCACCTTAGTGGTACAAGTAATAATTATAGATTTATAATATCATAGGAGGATTGCAGCTTGAGGGTTCGAGCCCGAGTGATTCCAGGATTCACGATTAGCGACTTAGCGAGGCATACGAGGTGAGTCTTCTCACTATACTGTACACGGAAGGGTTGTGACTGTGTGACCGGAAGGTCGAATATGATATGAAATATATGCCTTATGTGTGTTAAGTTATTTGCTATATGTGTCATGTATGATATGTTTGATATGGGCCGGAAGGCGTGGTCATATGGACTATAAGGGTTGACGTGGGTAGGACCGGAAGGTTTACCCAGTCGGGACGGAAGTCCCCTGAGACACATGGACCGGAAGGTCAAGGCCTGGAAAGGCGTATGTGCGTACGTTGTATTTTGGGAACTCACTAAGCTTTATGCTTACAGTTGTTGCATTATGTGTTTCAGGTACGAGTGAGGACCGTGGGAAGGCGCCAGCGTGACCGTACACACACTCGGGGAAAACTATGTTATCTTTTATTATGTAATCGGTTGTGACTACATTGTTACTTTGGAATCTAAACTTATTACTCATGTTTTGATGGTTGTAAAAACGAAAATTTTTGGTTGGAAATTTTATGATGTTACAGATATAGCCTGATCAACTATATCCGTCCAAGAAGTAACTTACGCACACTAAGGAATAGTCGTAATGAGCGACAAATCTGATAACCTAATTACACTCCATAAAGAACACGCTAAGAACCAAATATAAACATTTAAAAATACTATAGGAGTATTTGTACGTTTCTATAGTGCCAGATTATTATTTTCCGATATGTGCTTCTTAACCCCATTTCTCGTGCAGACGACATGGCAGGATTACACATACCCGGGGACCCCTATTTTCCCAATCCGGGAAACGCGGGATGGATCGATGATGAGCCCGAGGAGGATCCCGAAGAGGATCCCGAGGAGGATCCCGAAGAGGATCCCGAGGAGGAAGACGAACAAGAAGAAGAAGAGGAAGACGACCAAGAAGAAGAGGAAGACGAAGAGGAAGAAGAGGAAGGTGATGAGATAGTCATGTTTGGGAACGAAGCGGAGGAACCACCAGAAGTATTCAACCCTCCCTACATCGCGAGGGTACCCGCGCACCGTTTTGGATACAACGGACCTGAACCCCCTTGGGTAACAACGATCGAAAGATGGAGCCGACAACAACGCCAGCGGTCACCATATGGCTACCAACGAGGTTACTATGATCTCACTCATGGTGGACCGGCTGACAGAGCTCTCCCCGTCACGATACAACGAATAGCAAGTATGGATGATCGTGGTAGGACGACGACCGATCAGGTCCGGGAGTTAAGTGCCATCGTACAGTCTACTACTGATCGCACCAGAGACCTGGAACGAGACTCCCACCACAGAGACCAACTCATTCAAGACCTTCTCGCAGCTCAAGCAGAAACAAGAGAGTATCGGGAAAGATACATGGCACTCGAAGAGAGAATGGTTGCAGCCGAACGCAGATTGGCGGAACTACAGGGCGCATCGACATCATCGCAGCCTCCGTCAAAGAAGGGTCGCAGTGATTAGAACTCGTTACTATTCTCACGTCTTGGTAGTAAAATTTCATGAGTACGAGTTGGTGCTACTATTTGTATGTAGGTCGACCCCGCGACTATGTGATTACACTATTCGAAGGGCTTTTGTAATGCCAAAACTATCTTTTGTAACGATGTAATGTAGACCCTTATGAGGTCAAACTTTTCCCTCTAAACGTTATGTACTAAAAGTTATCAATGAAATTTGGCATGTGTTTTATTTATTGAATAATTGGCACTATACATCATAACCTGATCACACAAACAGTTTACGAATAATAAAGTTTTGATAAAATACAAGAGGGATGAAACCAGTAACACTCGACTCGTTATCACTATTGAAGTCTTACCGACTGGTCATTTTTTTTATGACAGAACCATGCCACCAAGGAAAAGACCAAGGCCTTCCAACAACACAGTGCCGCCTCCACCACCACCTCCGCAGTTTGATCCTGCAATGTTCCAGGCTGCAGTAAAGGCAGCCGTGGCGGCAACGATGTCGCAAATGGGAACCAATGGTTCTGGCGGTTCTGGATCAGGAGCTACCAATTCCATTCATGGGGATAGCACGGGGCGTACGAGGGAGTGCTCTTACAAAGACTTCACGAATGGAAAACCCGACCCTTTCAATGGAAGCGGGGGCGTTATCACACTGGTGCAATGGTTCGAAAGGACCGAGGCAGTTTTTGAAATCTGCGCTTGTCCCGAAGCGAGCAAGGTCAAGTATGCGGCATTCACTTTCACTGGAAAAGCACTTACTTGGTGGAATGGCCGAGTTAAATCACTTACTCCCGCAATAGCTAACGCAATCAGCTGGGAGGATTTGAAAGCCCTAATGTTAAAGGAATACTGCCCGAGGGGCGAAATACAAAAACTTGAAGAAGAACTTTAGAACCTCAGAATGACAGGCACTGATCTTGAAACTTATACTGCCCGTTTCAACGACCTAGCACTCCTCTGTCCAACAATGGTCACTCCAGAAGAGAAGAAGGTGGAACGATATCTCTGGGGGCTGTCATCCCAGATTCAAGATAGTGTATTGGCCTCGAAACCCACTACCTTTGAGAGTGCCAAGGAATTGGCACAACAACTCATAGATCACAGGGCTAGCCGTGGTACCGTGATAACCACCACCGACCGAACAAAAGGAGGGAACAACAAGAGGAAGTTCTGGGGCAATAAAAAGAAACAACCAATGCAGGACCCCGCCAAAAAGCAACAGATTGTTGTTGTTCGTGCCGCCACTACTGTTGTCGCTCCAGCGCCGCCGAAACAGTATACAGGAACTCTTCCCAAGTGCAACAAGTGTAACTACCACCATAATGGTGCTTGTCGAGAGTTACACTGCAATAACTGTAACAAAAAGGGGCACACCGCACAATTCTGTAGAGCGACTACCCAACCCGCCGCACAAGTCGCTACGACCGCCAACACCGGAGCAAGCCAAACCTGCTATGGATGTGGTGAAACGGGACACTTCAGGAGGAACTACCCCAAGGCACGAGCCCCTAATGTTGGGGGTGTAGGGAGAGTCCTAACTTTAGGGCAGGGAGAAGCAGTCAAGGATCCCTCTACGGCACTACATCTACGGCACTACCTCTACGGTGGTGTTCGCCCTGAAGATCTGGAGGCACTACCTCTACGGCACCAAGTGCACCATCTTCACTGATCACAAAAGTCTTCAGCACATTCTCAATCAGAAAGAACTTAACATGCTCCAAAGAAGATGGTTGGAATTACTGAATGACTACGAATGTGAAATTCGCTACCACCCGGGCAAGGCCAATGTAGTAGTCGATGCCATAAGCAGGAAAGAATACTCGGGTCGCCGAGTAAAATCCCTAGCCATGACCATCCACTCCCAACTGGCCACCCAGATCAAGGATGCCCAATTAGAAGCCTTGAAACCAGACAACGTGGCAAGCGAAGCACTAAGGGGGGTGGATAAGAACTTGGAAGTCAAAGGGGATGGAACTCGTTATCTCATGAATCGAATCTGGACACCGAAGTTCGGTGGGTACCGAGATGTTGTAATGAACGAGGCCCACAAGACTCAATACTCCATTCACCCTGGGTCAGATAAGATGTATCTAGACCTCAAAAGGTTATACTGGTGGCCAAACATGAAGGCTGAAATTGCTACTTATGTGAGCAAGTGCCTCACTTGCGCCAAGGTCGAGGTGGAATATCAGAAGCCATCAGGACTACTTCAACAACCGGATATACCCGAGTGGAAGTGGGAGCGAATAACCATGGACTTCATAACCAAACTGCCTAAGACATCAGGTGGGATGGATACCATATGGGTGGTTGTGGACAGATTGACCAAGTCCGCGCACTTTCTGCCAATAAAGGAAACAAACAAGATGGAGAAGTTAACCAGGACGTACATTAAAGAGATCGTGCGACTACATGGTGTACCAACATCCATTATCTCTGATCGAGATAGTAGATTCACCTCGCGTTTCTGGCAGTCCCTACAGAAGTCTCTGCGAACCAGGCTAGACATGAGTATGGCCTACCATCCACAAACTGACGGACAAAGCAAGAGAACCATCCAGACATTGGAAGACATGCTGAGATCCTGTGTGATAAATTTTGGTAAGGCATGGGATACCCATCTACCGCTTATCGAATTCTCTTATAATAACAGCTATCACACTAGCATTGGAGTCGCTCCATTCGAAGCTCTCTACGGTCGCAAGTGTAGATCACCACTGTGTTGGACCGAAGTTGGAGATACTCAGCTAGCTAGAGGGCAAGTCCTTGATAGCACCCTTACTGGGCTTGAAATCATAAGGGAAACCACAGAAAAGATCATTCAAATTCGGGAAAGACTAAAAGCGTCTCGTGATCGACAAAAGAGTTACGCGGATAAGCGACGCAAACCTTTAGAATTCCAGGTCGGAGACCGGGTACTACTAAAAGTTTCCCCCTGGAAGGGGATGATACGTTTCGGTAAACGAGGGAAACTAAACCCAAGGTACATCGGTCCGTTCGAAATCCTTGCTAGGATTGGTCCTGTGGCGTACAAACTCCGACTACCACAAGAACTTAGTAATGTACACCCTACCTTCCACGTATCCAACTTAAAGAAGTGTCTGTCTGACGAGACACTCGTAATACCACTCGAAGAAATCGAAGTTAATGAAAATCTCCACTTTGTGGAGGAACCCGTCGATATCATGGATCGAGAGATCAAGAGAACAAATCAAAGTCGCATTCCCATAGTGAAGGTTCGTTGGAACGCGAAACAAGGGCCTGAGTTTACCTGGGAACGTGAAGATCAAATGAAGCAAAAGTATCCACATCTTTTCCCAAACCCTTGAAGTTCCTAGCCGAATTTAAATTTCGGGACGAAATTCCCTCTAACGGGGGGATGATGTGACAATCGTCAATCTTGAGTCAAGTCAAGTCATCAAGTCAAGCCGGTCAACTCGATTAAACCTTGTGTATTAGGGTTTGTGTTATGTTCATACTGTATAACTTGCTATATTAATGGGAAAACATCACTTGAGAAAAGTCTTGTGTTAAAAATTTCCTAAACCCTAGTTCTAATCACTGAACTAGACCGATAAAACAATGTTGCATACTCATCGGGAGTGTGTAAGATCCTTAAACAAGGCTTAACAGGGTTCACGAACCATGCATTTCGATGCCGGACACTCACAACTATCCCACATGGAACCTTTCTCAATCGTTTCCACACTATCTCTCTCTATGTCAAACCTCTCCCAAATCTCTCCAAGTATGCGAAATCTCTCTCAAATATCTCTCTGTATTAGAAATCTCTCCAAGAATGTCAAATCTCTCCCAAATCCCTCTAAGTATGTGAAAACTCTCGCAAATATCTCTTTGTATGAGAAATCTCTCCAAGAATGTCAAATCTCTCCCAAATCTCTCCAAGTGTGAGAAATCTCTCCCAAATCTCTCTCAAATAGTTCCCGTAACTTTTTAGAATCATTCGGGTCATTTCGGCCCTTAACCGGGTCAAAAACGGCTTAAAACGGGGCGAAAACGCGAAAAACGGACCTTAGGAACCGAAACCCCTCTTAGGAACCGAAACCTCCTGATGAAGAAGGTTGCTGATCCGAACTGAAGGTACTGTTCACTAACCGAATCGAAGGTACTGTTCACTAACCGAACCGAAGGTACTGCTCACTAACGGAACCGAAGGTACTGTTCACTACAGTCCGTTCGGTTCTGACATTCTCGCCTCTTATTCCCGAACCGAACCGAACCTTCGCTACTGACCCTTCGGACCGAGCCTTCGGACCGGACCCTCGCCCTTCACTTCTCGCGTCTGACTCGCGCCTTTCGCTTCCGACTCCAACCTCAGCATGGACCGAGCCTCGGCTTAGGGACCGAACCTCGGCCTAGGACCGAGAGGTCTCGCTGGGAACTCATTTTCTTCCCGGTTTTCGCATAGTTTTGCATTTAAGACCCGTTTTTAATTATTTTAACGCGGGATTGTCACCCAAAATCATATTTTAACATAATAAACCCTAAATATTCTCAATTTAATCATATTTTCGTAAAAAAAATCCTTATTTAAATAATAAGAGCAAGTGGGTAAAGTACAAAGAGGTGGAGTGTTGACTTTGCTTTACTTTATGACACAAGCAACCACTCCCACACCCACTCTATGACCAGCCACACCTCCCCACCTTACCTAGGTCACATCAATGTCCTTTCCAATCAATCATCACTCCTCCCCACGTTTTTGGAGAGCTGAATATTCACCCTCTCTCCTCATTTCTCTCATTTCCTCTCTTTTCACCAAAAAGAGCAAACTCTTTTCTCTCTCATTTTCCCTCTCTAGAACTCGAGATTTGAGGGCTGATCTTTGGATTTTCCTCCACATTTGGTAAGAATAATCCATTCTCTTTATGATTATCTCAATTATTTCCACTCGACTCATGGATATCTTAAACAAACTCTCTCATAATTGTGTTAGATCTTCGAATCTTCAAGTGATTCTTCAAGTGTTCTTGGGTTGAACACTTCTCTTCTTCAACACTTACCTACTGAAATCACTTAAGGTGAGTTCATACCCCTACATTTTCATGTTTTCTCAAGTTTTCAGGGGGGGGGGATACAAGTTAAAACATCAAGAACATAACTAAATATTTCTAACAGCCTTCATCAGAAAAGTTCAACTCCATTCACGGACTGTTTTGGGCATCTTAAACATTTTTGTTTCCAAAACTATATAAGGTGCAAATAGTTCAAGTTTGTAGCTTTAAAATGACTACTTGCACATCTCCATACGATTTTTCTACAATTTATGGTGATTTTTACAAAACTGCCTATCATTTCAAACAACAATCCGGACCAGTCTGTGATTATGGACTTTTTCACCCAAGTTGGAGGTCATTAAAAATCGTGATAAAAATTATGAGTAAACTAGACACATTTTGTGAACTCTCAGAATTTACGGATCTAGTTTTCGACTTCGTATGATTTTTCTATGATTTTTCCAAAACAGGGCAGAATGGCTAAAGTTAGCCAACAGCATGTAAATATCATAAGTTCACTTTATATTATGTTGAGCAAAGTGTATAATCATAAGTTCTAATATTTGAATGTGTTTCCTTGTTAGTTTATCATTATGAACTGAAACTAAGTCATTCATATTAAATATTATTCATTCATTTTAGAACACATATTATGTAACTATAAAAAGTATAGTTTGATAAATTCACAACACTAATACATTTCCATAAACGAATTCATACATATTACATACATTTTAGATAAACTATAATAGGTATAGTTTATGATACATCACTCAACACACTCGTACGAAAAGGGTACATTCATACAAGAAAGATTTATATCCACACACATTCCACTTAAACTTGTTAACCTATGTTGTGAGACTCTCTCTCTCTCCCCGTACGTCCGCGTGCGGGATATAATTCCTGGTAGTTATAATCAGAATCTCCTTGAGGGAGAACGTGATACTTGTATATAGATCTATATTGGGTTTGACACCCCACACCTTGCTGCTAGCTACAGTGGGACCTGCAGGTCTACGGGTGACAAATGTCATTTCATTTTCGCGACGCCTGAGAAACGTTGTGGCAGGTTTACATAGTCACAGTATGATTATAGCGACTCACCTAGGGAGTTAACAATTCATAAAGTTTATGGGATTTCATAAAACCGAAGTAGGTTTTAGGTTGATTAAAAATTTACTTTTCGTATCATTTTAAACTCACGACATTTCTGCTAAGTAATGATGATTTCTTATACATTTTGGGTCTTTGGTTATAAGGCTACATTTCACGGATTTCAAGGAAAATATCGGATTTTTTTTCTGAAACAAACGCGACATTTACATGTGAAAGACTTCTACTAAGTTTATTAATAAAAGCTTATGAACTCACCAACCTTTGTGTTGACACTTTCCAAACAACTTGTATTCTCAGGATAACACTAAACAGGTAAACAAGTGCTTTTGAGGATGGGACGTTAAGGCGTCAAACTTTTCATATTTTGTCAACATATTGTAATTGATTTTGAAACATGTAATTCATACAAGTGATGTAACTTTTTCAATTATATATATGTTGGTTGTGTTTGCTTAAATTACTATTGAAATTGTGGTTATGATACTATACATGAAGTCCTCCACCCCCGGACGTTTCCGCCATCCTTGGTTTGGGGGTGTGACAGTATGCTATCACGTGCCCCCTCTACATAAGCACCGCTCCCAGCCCTGATATCGACGCGTCACAATATACCACGAAGTCCTCCATTCCCTCCGGAAGGGCTAACACCGGGGGCTTCGCATAGCCTTTGGTGAAATGTCTCGATGGAGGCTTGCTGCTCTAGGCCCCATGAGAAAGCAACACCCTTCCGGGTCAACTTGGTGAGTGGCACGATGATGTTGGAGAAATCCCTGATAAATCTCCGATAATAGCCTGCCAATCCTAGGAAACTCCTGATCACCTCCCAACTCATCACCGCCTCAATCTTGCCCAGATCGACCAATATCCCTTTCTGGTTAACGAGATGCCCTAGGAACTAGACCTCTCATAACCAGAAATCACACTTGGAGAATTTGGCGTAAAGGCTCTCCGATCTCAAAACTCCGAGGATCTATCTCAAATGTTCCTCATGCTGCTCTCTGGATCTCGAATACCCCAATATGTCATCAATGAACACGATCACCGAGCGATCCAACATCGTCCTACACACTATGTTCATGAGATCCATGAACACCGCTAGTGCATTGGTGAGCCCAAAAGGCATCACCACGAACTCGTAATGCCCGTAACGAGTCCTGAACGCTGTCTTTTGGATGTCCTCATCTCGCACCCTCACCTGATGATATCCCGACCTCATATCGATCTTGGAGAACCAAGATGCTCCCTGTAACTGATCGAACAAATCGTCGATCCTCGGCAACGGGTAACGGTTATTGACCGTCAGCTTGTTCAATTCCCTGTAATCAATGCACATCCGGTGTGATCCATCCTTTTTCTTAACAAAAAGGATAGGCGCTCCCCATGGCAAATTGCTTGGCCGAATAAACCCCTTCCCCAGCAGCTCGTGAAGCTGCAAGGATAACTCCTGCATCTCTGGAGGTGCAAGGCGATAAGGCGCCTTGGCGATAGGCACAGCCCCCGGAACCAAATCGATGCTAAACTCAACCTGCCTCTCGGGAGGCACACCCGGTAACTCTTTCGGAAATACATCCGGGAACTCACGTACTATCGGAACCTCTCATCTACTGACCTCGGTCTCTCTGAATTAACCCTCGTACCCATCACACACGCTACAAATCCCTTACAACCCTGCTGTAGACTCTGCCTCGCTCTAGCGGCTGAACAAAATGCCAACCCAAAACGCGTACCCTCACCGTACACTGTAAGAACTCCCTCACTAGGGTCTCGTATGGTCACCAACTGTCTCTCGCAGTTGATAACCGCTCCAAATTAGCTCAACCAGTCCATGCCCACGATGACACAGACATCTCCCATCGCAATAGGAACTAGATCAATCGGAAACTCAACACCGAAAATCTCGAGTACACACCCTCGGATCACCTCGGTGGCATACACCGCTCTCTCGTCGACTATGGAAACTCTCAGAGGTCGACTCAACGCCTATCGACTAATACTGATGTGCTGACTAAAAGCCAAAGATACAAAAGACCGACTCGCACCCGAGTCAAATAACACCAAGGCAGGTACAAAATTCACAAGAAAAGTACCTACGCATATCATAATATAAGCACAATCTCAACACCAAAGTAAATATACGAAAGAATACATACCAACCACGACATTGGGCGCTGCATGGACCTCCTCCGCAGTTAACTGGAAGGCTCTCCCTCGTGCCTTTGGTACCTCGGCCTTCACTGGCCGACTCTCAGTAGCTCTGATAGTAGTAGGGGCAGATCCCTGAGGTGCTCCCTAGGTTGTCCCTCGTAACTGTAGACACTCTGCCTTGCGGTGTCCGGTCCGGTTACAGTGAAAGCATACTGCAAACCCCTTGGGGAAATCCTTGGCCATATGCCCCTCCTTTCCACATTTGTAGCAAGACCCCGCTCTGCACACCCCATGGTGGCTCTTGCCGCACTTGCCAAAAGTGCGGCCCTTCTGACTCCCAGATCTCGAATCAGCGGGCTTGGCCTGCTTGGCTACCGAATGAGACTGTACGGTACATCGAGTTCACCACGAACTCCCTTATATCCCTCCTCAAAATACTCAGATAGCGGCTCATACGTGCCTGCTCGGAGGACACGTGCTCTAGGCAAAACATCGCCCGCTCATGGAACTTCCTCGTAATCACTGTGACAGAATCAATACCCTGCTTGAGGATCAAAAACTCCTGGGCCAAATGCTCCCTCTCCACCTGTGGAACGTACTCATCTCGGAACATAGCAGTGAACCTCTCCCAAGTCACTGCAGCAGGCGAATAATGTGTCGTCGCAAACAACAGCAGCATCAGAAAGAGCAGTGTATCTCTCGTCGAATGTCTCTATCAGGGTGGTCTTGATAGACCCGAACATCTCTGGAATCTCATCGCGGATGGAAGCAACCACCTCATCATGAATCATCTGGCGGAGCTCCTCGTTGCTCACACCCTCTCCACTGGTCCCTCGTCTGTGGCGTGTCCCTACCACGATGCCTCTCTAAAATACAACATAATATATCAAAAATTTGCTCTGATGTACACACACTCGATATCCCAATCCTACTTGATCTCTGGTACCTTAAGGATTCTTACTTGGGTTGCGCACTGACCCGGTGCCTTCTGTAGTATGGGCCCAATACTACCGACCACACCGACTCAGCATTCAATCCAAGTCCTCCTCCCAGAGTCCCAAATCCCAAGTACGCTATTCTCTCTAATCATGGGCTACACACTAGCAGATCTCTCATAATCTCCTTGCTGCTATCTAAACACTCTCAAGCATTTCTAGTAGCAAAACCCCTAGACTAAGGCATCATATATCAGGACACTCCAGTACTAATAAGCATACCTAGTCTACTCTAGCATGCATAACATAATTCATCATAATTCATAGCATAGCATAGCATAGCATAACCTGGCTCTGATACCAAATTGTAACACCGTAAAATTTAAAACAAATTTTTGCATTTTAAAACACATTTTTCAAACACATTTAGTTACAAAATCTCATTGTAAGGGTATTTTTGGGAAATCACCGTTTGGGCGCTGGCTGATCGTACACACGACTTTGCTCTGTTTGTCTAAAAACTCCTTTTAATATTTAAAATTATACTTTATTATCAAAATTTTCCTCAAATCCTCCGTTTGAGTTCAGATACGCCTGAAGATGCATCTGAATCCCTCAAACCAAGGCTCTGAAACCAAATTGTAACACCGTAAAATTTAAAACAAATTTTCGCATTTTAAAACACATTTTCCAAACACATTTATTTACAAAATCTCATTGTATCATAACTTTGTTTCACAAAATTGTTTCCCAAGATCAAAATACATAAATCCCATGCGTGTGTACGAATCATGTCGGCGCCTTCCCGCGATCATCACTGGTACCTGAAACACATAACACATAACACTGTAAGCATAAACCTTAGTGAGTTCCCTAAAATACCACACATAACACATACTAGCCACTCGAGGCTATAACTCCGTGGGCCCTTAGGCCCTAACTCCATGGACCCTCTGGTCCTAACTCTGTGAACCTTCCGGTTCTAACTCTGATATACACATGGCATAAATCACATAGAAATAATGCATTGCAACACATCACATTATAGCATACAGTAACTATGTCGCATGACTCTAATTACCACTCAAGGTAAAGAATAGTGAGAAGACTCACCTCAGATGTATCGGTAAATCTCTGACTCGGTAGAAAGACGATCTAGCCTCCACCCAATCACATAAAGTAATACTCTCATAAATATAAATCGCAGGACTAGACTCCACCCTCTCTTGGCACCCTCAGAAGGGTAAAAGATCGTTTTACCCCTCCTTGGCTGAAAGGCCCTCATTGTTTACCAATCCCTAAAAGTCAACCAAAGTCAACGGTCAAACTTTAACCCGACTCGTCGAGTGTACTTGGGCAACTCAGCGAGTCTACACGTGTCCACTAACTCCATAGTCTCGCTTGGCATGTTGAGTCCCTCCCCTTGCTCGACGAGTCACAGCTGGCATGAATCGCGGGGCTACCTCGACTCAACTCGTCGAGTCTCAAGAACAACGCAGTGAGTTCCGTCTTGAACTCCAATCCTCTAATCCCTCTCTGACTCACTGAGTTATTCCCCCAACTCGGCAGGTCTACTCGCTGAGTGATTTACGGGAAACCCTAACCCTACTCGCCGAGTCTGCCCTTGGACTCGATGAGTTCATGCCATGCACAAAATCAATTGACCTCCTAAGGTCACATCTGTTCCTTTGGTCCATGAATCTGACCTTCCCAAGCCTGATAAACACGTAAAGCTCGAATCTTGACACTCATGGGACGTCTAAAAGGTTCTACTTGGTGATTTAGCCCCAAAAATAACATCCTAAGTTCATGGCTCCCAAAATAACCCATAAAGCTCCAAGGGTTAAGGTCTCTGGACCTCTTTGAGTCCAGATCCAAAGCATAAACTCAAGAAGGGACCAATTGCTCCACATATCCATTCTCTAAAGAGGTTAGAAAAACCCCTAACTCTAAGAATCAACACCAAATCTGAAGAAGGTCCAAAATAAATCGTCAAGATGAAGTCTCTGAACTCTGAAATCACCAGAACCGCTCCTCCTTCAGCCTCCTCTTGCCTTGGTCACCTCCTTCTTGTAATCACACCAACAAAATGA
This sequence comes from Lactuca saligna, assembly GCF_052625555.1. Lineage (NCBI taxonomy): Eukaryota > Viridiplantae > Streptophyta > Magnoliopsida > Asterales > Asteraceae > Lactuca > Lactuca saligna. Next base: position 102,971,680 of record NC_136423.1, read on the forward strand.
TCAAAAGTGGCCTATCCTTCCTCACAATCGCTCTAGATCTCTTAGGGTTTCTCTTTGGGGTTTGGTAGCCGCAAATGATGGCACTAAGGGCCTTTGAATAGGTTGGGAGAACCTGAAGGAGATGATGTTGGAAGAATATTGCCCAAGGGGCGAAGTTCAAAAGCTGGAACAAGAGCTATGGGAGCATACCATGGTCCGCTCAGACATAGTGACCTACACTGATAGGTTTAGCGACCTGGCAGCACTGTGTCTAGGGATGGTTAACACGTAAAGTAAGAAGATCATAAGGTACATATAGGTTTTATCTACACCGATCCAAGGAGATGTACTATCTTCTAACCCAACTACATTCGATAGCGCCAAACGCCAAGCCTAGAGACTCATTTACCATGGAGTCTGCCATGGTGTAGTGGTCCGTGTTCCCGATCCATCAAAGGGAGGGGACTATAAACGGAAATCGGGGAAAAAGATGAAAGAGAAAACAACCTAAGAAACCCCGCAGGAGCAACAAAAGGGTTCTATATACGCTGCCACAACACCTGCTACTCCAGCACCTACCAATCATTATGCTGGAACTCTCCCGAAGTGTGATGGGTGTAACTACCACCACACCAGAGTATATCGGGAAATGCAATGCTTGAATTGCCACGGGAAGGGGCACACTGCCCGGTTCTGCAGGGCACTGGCTCAACCGATCTCCCAAGTCACCAGAGTAGAAGTAAACTAGGCCTGATATGGCTATGTGAGATAGGACATTATGAGAGGGACTGCCCGATAACGAGGAACTTAGGTGTGGATGGATGAATTCTAATGATCACCGCAGGAGAAACTACCCCGAAATCCCCAGCGACCAGCGGTACGTCTTCGAATTAAGAATTACTTTAAATTTTAATTTATATTTATATAAGATTAAAACTTGGGGAAAACATTTAAAATTAATTATAATAACTCGCTCATATGAACAAGTCACGAAATTTACAAAGGAACTAAAGATTCGTTCAGGGAAGCTATGATGGTTTAGCTTATACATCGGGGTTATGTATAGTTGAGATGCTGTAGACTTGAAGTGAGTGATTACGCATTAATTCATGTTCCTTGTTTGGTTGTGGATTTGGGGCAGAGTTACTCAGTCAACCGTCTTATTCATCTTCATTATACATAACTTGTATATGTCTGGCGATCATAGTGGTACCGAGGAGGATCAAAATATAGAGTATCGACACTAGTTATCAAAACATTTGCATTGTTTTTACTCTCTCATCACGGTACAAGTGTGACAGTGGTAGCATCAAGGAGAAAATAGAAAGCACTAGAACATTTACACAGAGTACATTGTCGAACACACTAGGAATACACCGTCATATAAGTGTATAACAAACGTTTCTTTCAAATCGGCCTAAAATTTGTTTCTATAAAGAGCCCATTGTCACCATTCATCATGGATTGGCGTGTTCCTCACCATACTAAGTTCATATGTTTCCATCGCCTCGACCATCAAATTCACGAAACCCTCATCATTCGTAACAGAAGCTCGACGCAGACCTCAGAATCGTCTACCTCATATTCTAAACCCCGAAGTACTCGTGCGAGGAGTACCTTTCCCTCTGAAACCTTGTCGCCGTATTTCCATCAGACCTTCCCGAACTACCACTCGTCCAGCAGATCAAGCTCAAGCATAGAGGCTAAGGGCGAATACATCCCACCAATCACTAATAAGTGTATACGCTAGAGTGGTATATAAATATAATTATGCAAATTTAGTATGTGTGTTTCTGCCCTATCTCCTGTTCCTTGTTTGGTTGTGGACATGGGGCAGAGTCGAACATCCGACCATCTTACTAATCTTAATTATATACGACTTGTATATACGAGGTAATGATAGATGGACCAGGTATGAATCATATCATGGATATTAGGGCAAAGTTGCCAGGTCTACGAGTGGGTATTCTGCTAATCAAAGGAGCACAATCCCAGTAGTACTTCTAAGAAAGCTAATTTCGGGACGAAATTCCATCTAATGGGGGATGATGTGACAACCCAGAAAAAAATTTCTTATAAAGTCCAGTCAATCAATCGAGAGTCAGACTCATTTCTGCTATCTTTTAGCATTTTTAAGGATCGTTTTATGAGTTCTAAGCCTAGTACACTTAAGGATTAGGTGTAGTGTTATGTTAACTTCATTTCATCGAGTTTTATTCAAGCCATACACTCCTTCAAGAGGATTATACGGTCGTACACTCAATGTGGCCATACACCACCTCCCATATATAAGCCGTCCCTTCATATTTATTCATTTCTTCAAATTCCAAGTCAAGAACTTGAGTTCTCTCTCAACTATCATCAAACTTTCACCTAGATCTTCAAATAAAGTAAGTATTCCTTCCTTTGTTTAGTTGATTCATTTCATTATCTAGTAAGGATCCATGATTTCATCCATGAATCATCATCAAAACTCAAGAACATCAAGAGTGTACGGTCGTACACTCTATATGTGGTTGTACACCCTTGTAAAGACCATAACCTAAGGCCTTAAACACTTGCTAGTCACTTGTTACCCCTTAGAACTCTTAAACCCTTGAACCCCTTTGAATCAAGACCCAAAAATGCATCCATCTTGGAGAATGTATGGCCGTACACACTTGGTGTGGCCGTACACACCTCAAAACCCTCCAAAATGAAATCCTTATTCATCCTTTTGTTGTGCATTTGCCACACTAGCTTTTCCCATGGATCAAACACCCTTCTTATTGCATATTTTCCATGAGTGTACGGGCGTACACTCGATGTTGTGGCCTTAAACCCCCTTTGATCAATCACATGTGATTGTAACACTTAGTCCAAGTGTTTCCTAGTCCCGAAAGGTGTTCCCTTGCATGTTTGATGTTTAAAACGCTAATTTCATGCCTATATATGCCATTATATGTCGTTTAGGACTCGTTTGTGTCTCGGGAATTCATTCATGGAACTTTTCAGGGGGGAATACAAGTTGAACACAATGATAATTGTGTAAATGTTTTGTGATAAACATCATTTTAAAGGATTGCTTATGTTTATAAAGTGATCAAACCATTTCAAAAACTCTTTTAAAGTTATGTTACTTTATTGTTTATAAAACATCATTTTTAAAGTATAATCATAACTTAATAGATAAATTAGTCTTTTATTCAAGTCAATATCAGTTCAAGTAAACATACTAGTAAACTATAATAGGTATAGTTTAGGGATTCAAAACATACTATAAAGAGAAACAGGGAGGAACATACTATGAAGAGAAATAGGGAGGAACATACTAAAACAAGAACAAGATAACATTAATGTGAGACTACTTCACGGCTCAACAATTTGTTTGTTAAGTCGCATTTTGTAACCAGAGTCTCCTGGAGGGAGAGCGTTATTACTATGGTTACAACCACATCACATTTTTTACCTTAATAATACGAATTGGTTTTAAAGTAGTCAGTACTTCAGTAGTCACTTTAAAATACTACTGTATACTTTCATTATTACAAAAGACAAACAATACAGTCGAGTCTTAGTACATTCACTTGGGAAGGGGGCCTATAATGCTAACTTGATGATTTCTTAGTGCATACATCAGGGAGATATATTAATCGGGTCCGACAGACAGTAGAGTGTGTGCTTTACGCTTCATTTCCTGTTCCTTGTTTGGTTGTGGGCTTAGAGCAGATGCACCCAGTCTACCATCTAGCCGATCTTAGTTATATATATATATATATATATATATATATATATATATATATATATATATATATATATATATTCCGTATACACCAAGTAATCATAAGGAGTACCAGGTTTAGGTCAGGTCATAGTATACAAACTCAATACACCGTTTTCTAATACAAAAACATACTTTCTAGTTAGAACATTTAGTAGGCTAAACTAGAAGATTATCAAAAAAGGACCTTTGGTGGTTAATTCTATAATACATTAGTTTATACATCAGGGTGATATATAATTAATATCTGATAGGTAGTTGGATGTGTGTTTTCCGCCTTACTTCCTGTTCCTTGTTTGGTTGTGGGTTTAGGGCAGATTCACATAGTTAGTTATCCATTCGATATTATATTATATTATATATATATATATATATATATATATATATATAGCTTTTATAAACTAAGTGATTATTGAAATAACTATTGTGGTTACCATTTTTACTAAAGAAGACAAGGGTTTAATCCATTTTATTAATCCAGTATAACTTAAAGGACCGTTAGTGGTTTATTCTATAATACCTTAGTTTGTACATCAGGGTTATACATGATTAATATCCAATAGGCAGTTGGATGTTTGTTTTCCGCCTTACTTCCTGTTCCTTGTTTGGTTGTGGGCTTAGGGCAGATTCACACAACTATCCGTTCGATATTAGATTATATATAGCCAACATAAACTAAGTGATTATAGAAGGAACCATCGTGGTTACTATTTTTACTAAAGGAAATAAGGGGTTTTCTTAAAGAATATTTTCATCAAATATAAAGGAACTATTACAGTTAACTCCGTGAGTACCAAGTCAATACACCAGGGTTATATAAAACGAAAACCTAACAAACAATGGGATGTGTGACTTCCGCCTCATTTCTTGTTCCTTTTTTGGTTGTGGGCTAAGGGTAGAGTTTATTGTCAGTATGGTATTGGTATTTTGGGGGTAACTCACTAAGCTCTCAAGCTTACAGTTTCATTTATTGTTTTAGGTACATCAGGAGACCGTGGCAAAGCAAATGTGTGACCGTACCGCTCCTCATCCTTATGATTTTAGTTTCCGGGACACTCTAATGAATCATATTTTGAAAACAATTTGTATAGCACTATTTGGTTTTTAATGGTTGGAAAAGTTCAAATTTGGCTTAAATTTTGGATGTTACATATTGTTATATATTTAATAAATAACGGAATTCAATGATTTGCACAAAAATATGTTAGTATTCTAGTTAGATGCATCTTCACTGTACCTATGTATATTAGTGTACATTTAAAGTCCCATAAGAGTTATAACTAGAGTCTCCTGGAGGGAGAGCGGGAATTTGTGTATAGATCTATACGGGGTTGACACCCTGCACCTTCGTTGTTTGCTACAGCTAGAACGACCAGTCTAGGGTGACAAATGTCTTAAACGAAACCGACGCCTGAAGAACGTTAGGACAGACACATATTAGTATGGTTATAACGACTCACTTAAAATATAATAGTATTATTTAGAAATTTACGCAAGTTACACCTTTCGAATATAAACAACTATTGTTTGGATACATTAAATGAAGCTTTTACCACACAAGTCTTAAGGTTTTTAAGACTACTATTTGTACAACAGATAATATAGGATTTTCTGGGGAAAACAATTTTATACGATTTCGAAAACGATCAACTAAAACACACATGCAACTATACTTGCTTAGAAACAAGACTTGCAAATATTTTGGACAAGAAAATATTGGATTTTCTGATTTTCCAACTATCACATATTTTTATACAAAATGCTTATTGTAACGTCCCAAAATTCAAGTCAAAAAATTTCATTTTAATTAATTAACTGATAAAACATTCACTAGAAAAATATTGTATAAACACGTCATCTCATAAAATAAAGTATCATGTTTGAAAACCTACAACATAAACAAATATCATATCATAGTACAATCCTAGAAAACACCGTGCGGAAAATCAAGTGTGTGTGTGATGCCATGCTATGCCGCCGACTCTTTCCCCTTAGACGAAGAGGTACCTGAAACCAAAAACTGAAACCGTAAGCACAAAGCTTAGTGAGTCACCCGTCATACCACATACCATATAATACCATCGGTATCTTTCAACCGGTAATCATCATCAGTATCTTTCAACCGGTAACTGGGGACTATTCCACCCCTTACCACTAGTATACAATAACAAGATATAAGCATACAGTCGGGCATATTCGGGTACTGATCTACCCCTTGGTCCTAAGGACCATTATCCCTATCATGAACATAACATATCATACAGATATAACTCATAACCAAGCACATACCAGACCAAGATAATTATCACACAGACACTCATCTTCTAAATACTCCTCATTGGTGGGCCGACATTGTGGCCTTAGACCCACCCCTACTGGAAGGTAACTCACCTCATATAGGTAGCTGTTGATAATCAGTGCGGGAAACCTCCGTCCGCTGCTGCTCCGGAAATCCTCCGGCTACAAACCCCACAAAACTCGGTTAGAAGCTGATTTCTATACTCTTAGGGTAAAATGACCATTTTACCCCCAACCAAGTAAAGTCAAAGTCAAAGTCAAAGTCAACTTCCAGTTGACCCAACTCGCCAAGTCCCTCACTCTCTAGTCGTCCTCATCTGCGACCCTACTCGTTGAGTTGGGTCGTCAACTCGATGAGTTCTTATATCATCCGAACGCCCAAGAAAACTCATCTGACTCGCTGAGTTGATGAACAACTCGTCAAGTTGGCCTTCATCTGATTAACCAGATTCGTCCTCAACTCGTCGAGTTGATGAACAACTCGTCGAGTTTTAACGAGATTGCCTTGGACTCGCAAAGTACCATGAATTTCCAGAACAATTTGCTTAGTCCAGAAAGTGGGTTCATTCCCCGGGACTCCCTAAAACCTTTCTACACTCAACTGGTCCTTTTGATCCTCGCTGATATGAGACAGAACCCTTGGACTCGCCGATTCCAAGAATGGACTCGTCGAGTTGGTCACGTCCCTTCTTTAAAACTTCGATTTCTGATGTACAACACTTGTCCAAAAGATATATCCAAGCCCCTAAGCTTGATCTAGCACGTAAAGTTACAAACTTTACGTGCATGCATGGGACTTTTGAGCTTAAAAGGCTCTAAAATGGTCCTTTTGTTGCATGGGGCCTTCCTTGGGTGCAAAAGCAACCTAAATCCGACTTGTGACTCCAATAATGACATGATCCAGAAAGCTCAAACCCCCAACCATGTTTGCAAAAATGGTTGGCCACCAAAAATGGCCTATAAAAGCCCTAAATCACCTCAAAGAGGGGTCTAGCAAATGAATGAGCAAGGTTCAGACTTTATACCTTCTGTAGACTGCACATAATGAACTAAACTCGAATCCTTCAGTCTCCTCTTGATCCTTCTATGCTCTTCCTTCTTCCTTGAGGTCAAAACTCACAAGAATCACTCAAAAGCCTTAGATTTTCTCAAGAACGGCTAGGGTTTGCTATGAGAAGTGTTTGGGAGCATAAAGGGGGAATGGAGGTTGCATAAGGTTGCTTAAATATGGTGCAAACCCCTGGATTAGGGTTTTAGTCCAAACAGCAGCTACTCACCGAGTCCGGGACCCGACTTGGCGAGTCCATGACTTAAACTACGCACCTCATCCCGCTTCTACTCGGCGAGTTAGTCCTTCAACTCGCCGAGTCCAAGACCAAAAATGCAAAATAAATAATGATTTAATAACAGAATACGAACCAAGAACCAGGTGCAACACTTATGAACTCACCAACATACTTTATGTTGATGCTTTTCAAATTACTTGTATTCTCAGGAAATCAGTAAGCAGGTTAGTGGAAAGCGGATGCAGAATTATTTTGATGTAGTTTGGAATTTACTCATTATTGTCTCATTTGTGTAACTTGAGAACATAAACATGATGTAAAACAATGTAACTTTGATATCTTTATGTATGATGTTCGGAATTTCTATGTTTCATTTATATTCAATTGTTATGATATTGCACAATGACGTCACCCGCCTCCGGACGTTTTCGTCGTTCTGGTATGGGGGTGTGACATCGTATCTCCTTATAAAATTATGGACCACAACACAAGCAATGACTATGTATCTTTGCACTGGAAAAGGATAAGGAGCCATTTGTTTTAAAATTGGAAATCTCACCTTCAATACACCATAAGCACGTTCAATGATGTTTCTAAGTTGTGCATGAGCATGATTGAACCTTTCTTCCGTAGTTAAAGCTTTGTTTCTTCGAAAATCGGCTAACCATTACCTAGTATTGTGGTAGGGAGCCATAAATCCACGGGTGTTGGTGTATGCGGCATCATAAAGGTAATATTTATTTGTAGATGTTTGACAAATTTATCATATAAATAATACAAATAATAAAACATACAGTAAAGTTACAAACCTAGTGGAGGGAATGGAACTCCGGAAGTCAGGTTAAATGCAACTTCTTTCAAAACTTTAGAATTATGTGTTATGCCCTCCCATTCAGCCCATACAAAGGTGAGTATCATATCAAAATCACAAATTCCAATTACATTTTGGTAACATTCACCTTTTCCTCTTCCCTTATAACGAGTTTGTTGATCAACGGGCACAACTGCATGTATAAGTGTTCCATCTAGTGCATATATTGCTATGGGAAATATGTTTATTAGTCGTCTATGTCGTTCTGGGGTATTTCTTGTTGGATTAGACGAGGTTGGTAATATAATTTCTCATGAAAAACACATCATTGCACGTAAGACCTCATGAAAACATTGATGAATCGTTTGTGTGGAGTGATGAAATCTTTCTTTAACAGGTCGAAAATGTTCATTATGTCCTATAACATGTAAAACATAGCCATCTTCTCCTAAATGCTTATCGCCCTACTATGCAATCAATTTCTTTGTGTAAAGTGATTGCATAATAGTACAAATGTGTATTGTGAAAGACGCATCATATCGTAACATTTTATAGGACATTTGTGTATCAAATATTGCGTATACACCTACCCCTTTGCTACCTGTTCGCTAACTATTATTCTTTTAATTATTCTTTGTCTTTGTCGGACCAACATCAACCAATACCACGAGAATATAATGAAATATAAAAAGTCACCTTGTTTATCCATGTGTCATGTTAGATGTCAAATACAAAATACATTTAAATCAATAACATAACAAACCGTAACATGTAAATACTAAAAGCATAACACTCCATAACAAATAAATTCATATAACATAACTACACCTAAAAAACAACCTGTAACATAACTAAACCATAACATACTAATGTCAAACAATGAACCATAACATACTAAAGTCAAACAATGAACCATAACATACTAAAGTCAACCAACCAATCCAAACTTTCTTCCCACATTTGTTACCCACAACTCACAAGTGGACAAGTTAATGCGCAACCAAATTTTCCTATTACCAACACTTTCAGCAAATAACATAAGAGCAATGGTGTATTTCGGATCATATTCTCCCCACTCCAAGCTTGTCAACTTCGCCATACAAGCATCCATCTCCTTGTCAAGATTATTTGCTTCCGTGAATGCTTGTGTAACCTTTATAACTTCTTTGCCAACTTATTTCAACTCATCATCAAGTGTGGTTTCTTTTGGACCATTTCATCCCCCCCCCCCATATTTTTTGTTTGCCTAGATGATTCTTCACTAGTAGGCTGAGGTACTATTGAGCTTGGGGTATTTGCATGAGGTCTTGGCTCTTCCATCTCTGTATCCTCAAAATCATGTGTACTGAAGGTTTCATTGGGATGAGGTAGTGTCGAAGATGCCCCCCCCCCCCAACTGTGAACACCGGTCAAGGTCGCCCCATCAAACAGTTGGGTACAAAGCTTAGGGCAAGGGAAGGGTGCATTTCTCAGCTTATCTACATACTTATTCACCTGTTTGAAATTTTAATAAATATTATTAAAGTAGTAAAAATAATCTAATTTAATATATATATATATACACACACACACACACCCACCCACACACCTTCGCTTTCGCTTCCCATTCTCCATTAGTCATGTTAAAAGAATTTGTTACAGGATTATAAATATTTTCGGTTTTGTTTTTAAGTTTTAACCACACTGCATACTTTGCTTTTAAATAGTCGTATCGGTTTTTCATTTGTTTTTCCTCGACAACAAAATTATGATATGTTTTCAATTTCTCCGTGACTACAACCCATGAGCTTGCTTTTAGGCCACTACCCTCCCGACCATTATTTGTTAATTCTTGTATACATGCTTCCAAACAAGTTTTGTCCACCAATTCCGACTTCTAACTAACCTTAGTTCTTTTATCTGTCATGTCTATTGTAAAAAAGAAAAAAATAGCTAAATCATCCACGTAACACACATTTACAAATAAATCAAACATAAATGTGATTTCATCACATTTTTAACAACATAACACACATTTACAAATAAATCAAGCATAAATGTGATGAAGCATAACACACATTTACAAATAAAGCAAGCATAAATGTGATTTCATCACATTTTTAACAACATAACACATATTTACAAATAAATCAAGCATAAATGTGATTTCATCACATTTTTAACAACATATACAACATAAATTTTGATTTCATACAAATAAATTTTGATCTCATAGACATATAATAAATTTTAATTCCTGCTTTCATACAAACATGTACAACATATTCAACATTTTCTGATTTCAACAACCTAAAATATGATTTTATTCACACATTAGTTCATGTTAAAATCACACATCAGTTCATACAGAGAAAATCAGATTTCATACACAAATATTCATTAGTTCATATAGATAAAATCAGATTTCATAACACAAAAACACATTATAAATTGATTTTATGCTAACCCTTTAAACTATTTGAATCCAAGAAGAATCAAAGTGTGACAACCGTCAAATTTCGGTCAAGTCAAAGTCAACTAAAGTCAGCAAGTCAAACCGTTCGACTCAATTTGCCCATGAGTACTAAAATTCACACTATGAAACTTCTACATAACTCTCTATTCTAATGAGAAATCATAAAGCAAAAAATGCGAAACTCCAGGGACAATAATTGAAATCTTCTGTTTTCTTCCCCAATTCGCATTCTACTGTGAAGTACTTCGCATTTTCATTCTTACACCTTTCGCATCCCTTCGCATTAATCACCTTCGCATTTTAACCTAATTAATCAAATGCGATTCACAAAATTTTCATTCCAAAAATGCGAAACTCCAGGGACAATAATTGAAATCTTCTGTTTTCTTCCCCAATTCGCATTCTACTGTGAAATACTTCGCATTTTCATTCTTACACCTTTCGCATCCCTTCGCATTAATCACCTTCGCATTTTAACCTAATTAATCAAATGCGATTCACAAAATTTTCATTCCAAAAATGCGAAACTCCAGGGACAATAATTGAAATCTTCTGTTTTCTTCCCCAATTCGCATTCTACTGTGAAATACTTCGCATTTTCATTCTTACACCTTTCGCATCCCTTCGCATTAATCACCTTCGCATTTTAACCTAATTAATCAAATGCGATTCACAAAATTTTCATTCCAAAAATGCGAAACTCCAGGGACAATAATTGAAATCTTCTGTTTTCTTCCCCAATTCGCATTCTACTGTGAAATACTTCGCATTTTCATTCTTACACCTTTCGCATCCCTTCGCATTAATCACCTTCGCATTTTAACCTAATTAATCAAATGCGATTCACAAAATTTTCATTCCAAAAATGCGAAACTCCAGGGACAATAATTGAAATCTTCTGTTTTCTTCCCCAATTCGCATTCTACTGTGAAATACTTCGCATTTTCATTCTTACACCTTTCGCATCCCTTCGCATTAATCACCTTCGCATTTTAACCTAATTAATCAAATGCGATTCACAAAATTTTCATTCCAGATGCGAACACAGTTTAGTTCTTGAACTCTAAACTTGCGAAATCAAAAATTCATATGTTGAACCCATATGCGAATATTAACCCAATTGACTTCAAATTGATTCATAGATGCTGTCACACCCCAAAACCAAGAATGGCGGAAACATTCTGGGGCGGAGGACGTCATGTGTAGTATCACAACACAGTAATTGTAAATAAGCAAACAACATCATCCATTGCATTAAATATAAACATTTTAATTACAAGTGGTTTCTTTCATTGTACAAGATATGATAATAACTTATCAAAATAAAAGACGAGTCTTGAGTGCTCCATCTTCTCTAAACCTTGTATTGACACCTGTTTATTTGTAACCTGAGAATACAAGTTATTTTGAAAGAGTTTATCAGCATTTAAGCTGGTGAGTTCATAAGTATTTAATGTCATTACTTTGATTAGTTGATATGAAAGACTAGTAAATGAATGATGAAACATTTAGTATAAGTATGAAAAGCTCTAGAAAATCCCATATTTCCTACTAGTATAAAAGTAGTCTTTTACCTAGACCTGACTGTTTTGACAGTACGTATCTCTTTGAAAATGTGATGGTTTTTCCTTGTTTGTCTCATATTAGGAGCCTCTGTAGTATACCTGAAATGGTATCAACTTAGAACATCCGTAGAGTGCTCATTTACCTCTGTTGCTAACAGCCGGGTGTAGGAATAGTTAGTCCCTTATGTATACCCACGATGGTATCAACCTAGAACATCCGTAGATTGTTCATTTACCTCTGTAGCTAGCAGTGGTTTTCGGAATGGTTAGTCCCTCAAAGTATGATGTGGTACTAGGAGATAAAGTCCCAGTCTTCCTCGTCGATGTTGTGATTGAATCACAAGGTAAAGATAGAAAGGCGAACGATATAACCATATCTAGACATATAACATGTAATATTAAATTGCCATATAATGTCTATGTAGAAGTATTCATGTATAAGTATTCAAGTAAGAGTATTCATGTACAAGTATTCATGTATAAGTATTCAAGTAAGAGAATTCCTTCATATAACATGTAGTTTGGACTCATGAATGAACTGACTCTGGTGTAATTTCTTGTAGTAGTGAACATGTTTTGCTTACTTTAAACTATTCCTATAATAGTTTACTAGAATGTAATTGATGAGCGACCAAGTAGGTTTATACACTATTGTTATCTATTGGTATCGGAACTAAATTACTGATGGAACATTTATGACCATATATGTATACATGATATATAACTAATATTTAAACGACTTTCGGACGAATACCCAATATCCCACCAGACCACATCTCAAGGCGCGAAAAGGAAATAGGGTGGATAGCCTTTCTAAGTCTTTTAAACATTTCTTATATAACTATACATATAGAGGCATGCAATTTATAATATAAAAGCATAAAGAAGTTTTGTAAAACCGTTGAAAAGTCTAATAAAGATTTGTGACTTGATGTCAGTTTATAAAATGATTGAAAGTATTTTGTTTGATAAGACAGTTTAAGTACACGTAAAACCATTGTTTGAAAACACCTTTGTAACCGATTTTGAAAGGAAACTTACGGTATGTAAGACAGTTTGATAACGAGCTTTAATCATGTAAAAACGTTTAAGAAAGTCATTTGAAGTAATATGTTTAGTGAAACTGTTGAACTTGTAGTGTATCTATTTGTATACTAGTTATAAGTCACATATGATTGATTTATTAACAAGAAGTATCCCAAAATATTGATGTTTTTCGTACCAAAATAATCGTATGTTTGTAGTACTAAAATAATCGTATGTTTGTAGTACTAAAATAATCGTATGTTTGTAGTACCAAAGGTGGACACATATACATACAGTATAAGCGGAGTGTTTGATTTATATATAAATAACAACACTTTTCAGTTACCGAAAGATATGATATTATCGTGATGCATTTTGCACACAAAAGTTTCTTTATAATGATTATAAATCACATATGATTCCGTTGATAAAAAGTATAAAATGAAACTTTATATAACATACGATAATCATCGTGTGTTTTACTTGTATTCCCCCCCTTAAAAGCATATAAAAATATTCATAAAACATTTAAAAGTGTGGATTATAGGGGTATGAACTCACTTGACAACTTGAAGATAGCGAGATGGAAAAACGGCAGAGTTAGGTCTCGGGAAATGGATTTTTCCTCGGAAATCTCGGGATTTCTCGGGAGAAAATCGACCTTCAGATCTTGCACGAAGTGACCAGGGCTTCGTGGTAGTACGAGCACGGAAAATGAGGAAATACGCAAGAAAAATGAGAGAGAATGAGCCTCCTTTTCGGAAGCCTTCGCATGCCCTTTTATAGGGAGGCTGGTCAGCCTTGGTACGCGAGTCTGATGGGACGGGTTCCTGGGTTCGCGGGTCGGATGGGACGTGTCGCTGGCACGCGGGTCGGATGGGACGTGTCCCTGGGTTCGTGCACTTCGCATTTTCATTCTTACACCCTTCGCATCCCTTCGCATTTATCACCTTCGCATTTATCACCTTCGCATTTATCTCTTTAGAATTTCTACAATTTCATCATTTATGACTCCCATTTGCGAAGTTGAGTATTGATTTCCAAAAATGCGAAACTTCAGGGACAATATTTGAAATCTTCTGTTTTCTTCCCCAATTCGCATTCTACTGTGAAATACTTCGCATCTTCATTCTTACACCCTTCGCATCCCTTCGCATTTATCACTTTCGCATTTATCACCTTCGCATTTATCACCTTCGCATTTATCTCTTTAGAATTTCTACAATTTCATCATTTATGACTCCCATTTGCGAAGTTGAGTATTGATTTCCAAAAATGCGAAACTTCAGGGACAATATTTGAAATCTTCTGTTTTCTTCCCCAATTCGCATTCTACTGTGAAATACTTCGCATCTTCATTCTTACACCCTTCGCATCCCTTCGCATTTATCACTTTCGCATTTATCACCTTCGCATTTATCACCTTCGCATTTATCTCTTTAGAATTTCTACAATTTCATCATTTATGACTCCCATTTGCGAAGTTGAGTATTGATTTCCAAAAATGCGAAACTTCAGGGACAATATTTGAAATCTTCTGTTTTCTTCCCCAATTCGCATTCTACTGTGAAATACTTCGCATCTTCATTCTTACACCCTTCGCATCCCTTCGCATTTATCACTTTCGCATTTATCACCTTCGCATTTATCACCTTCGCATTTATCTCTTTAGAATTTCTACAATTTCATCATTTATGACTCCCATTTGCGAATATTAACCCAATTGACTTCAAATGATGTCCGACTTGAGCGTTCTTTTCATGTATGGTTACGGTTTGACGATATCTATGACTTTCATTTAGACACCTAAGGTCAAAAAGTGTTTTGTTGAAACTTTGCGTTTTTACGTAACTTCGTATTGCCGGTTTTTGTCGGGAAACTTAGAATGGTCATAACTTCTTCGTTATAACTCGGATTTTAGTGTTCTTTATATGTATGAAAACCTTGTTACAATATCTACCACTTAGTATACTTAATTATGGTTTTATAAAATTTTAAATTTTGACCTAAATTTTGCTGTTGTTACATTATCCCCTCGTTAGAGAGAATTTCGTCCCGAAATTCGCATTTTGACTGGGACTCCAATTTTTGCAGGCAGGCGTGAGTGCTTATGGTCCATTTGTTCCTCTTGTTCCTTTATGAATCTAGATCCTAATGTGTGTATTTCAGCGGACTTTCATTACTCCACCTATCACTTCGACCGATCGGGATCGTGCGGTTTTGGTTTTATTTACTTATGTTCTTCTAACTGTTAGCATATTCACTCGATGAATTAGGGCAGCTATGTTTTGAAACTCATGGTTGGATTCACTGCTAGTTTTTGAGCTTGGATTTGACTTGTTGTAAGCGTGGTATTTCTAAATGATATGTTGGGTGTTTTGTGGACTGTGAAATTAATACACCTTGTACCCTACAAGTAGTGCCTCCAGATCTTCAGAGCGATTATCATTGCTCCTGACTCAAGATCACGTGTTGTATAGTTAACTCCCTGTGTCTTAAGTTGTCTTGAGGTATAGGCAGTGACCTTTCCTCTTGTATAAGAACAAAACCAATTCATACTGATTATGAAGTCAAAACCTTGTGGTTGATTAGGTGACGTGAAGATCTAAACTAAAGTATGATTGCTCATGACTTAAGGAAAAATGGTAGGTACTTTTGTTCTATCTGACTTTCTTGTCCCAATCGACAGAAAGGATACGCATTGGGCTTCTAAGTTTACTCGCATGGCAGCATGATCACTCGTAGTCTTCTTAAGTAGTCTCCATCTTGAAGTTCATCTTAGAACTCATACCTGGTTCATCAATTTCAGTTTTGCGTATACGAGTCGTATATAATTAAGATTGAAAAGGTAGTCGAATAAATGATTCTTCTTTAAGCTCACATCCCAACGAGGAAAAGAAGTTAGAGTGGAATCATCAATTCTAAACCTGTAGAACCTTGATTATATACTACCCTTATGTATACATTCTTCAACAATAGATCAACCGTATGGGTCTTTGGATTGAACTTGACATGTTGTACGAGTGGTACTTCGGGGCGGTTTGTTGAATTTTTCTTCGGAAAGGATGAGAAACAATAACTAAGAGGTACTCCTGGAAAAGTGATCTAGAAGATAGGGACGTACGTGTGAAGTTGTTTTCGCGTCGATCAAATGGAATCTGATTGTATGATAATGTCGGAATCATACAAAAACTTTATAGACATTAGAATTAAACATAAGACGTTTACAGACAAAACACAACCGTGCAACCACGAACAGAGTTACAGTACTTTAGGTTTACCACTAGACTATTGCTGCGAATAAGATATACTACAAAAGACAAGTATACGCAGCACGAGAATTCATTTACAGACAGGATCTCGCAAAAGGTAAGACTCTAGTTGCACTAGTCCTAGATAGTTTATACATCTGTTACAACGAAACACCTTAATTATATTAACGTGGTTCTTGAGCAGGCTCTCCTGCAGCTGTGATTCTGAGAATCTTCCCGTCTGCGCCAGAGTTCTGCGTTATCGGGCAATCCTTCTGGAGGTGTCCAATTTCACCGCATTGGTGACATATATGGACAGTACCCATATTGGTGGTGGAAGTGAAACGTCGGGTAGGAGTTATGGGAACGTAGGTTCTTTCCTTTTTCGAGCAATCTCTTTTATAGTGCCCATACTCACCACAGTGATGGCAAGTCGGATTTCCATCGGCGTTGGGCGGGTTGTTGATCGGTTTTGATAGACTCTTGCGGTAACGTTTGGTGTGCCTCTTTTTGTTGCAGTTTGAGCACTGCTTCCCCCGACAAGGTCCAAAGTGGTGATAATTACATTTGATGCAATTTGGGAGGTTTCCAGCATATTGTCGGGCTGGGTTAGGGACAACTGGTGTTTCTGAAGGGACGGTAGTAGGAGGTATAGATACCGTAGTTGTGGAGGTCGTTACTCGTGGTTGTTTCTTGTTCGTCCCTTTACGCGATTTGTCCTTCATCCTATCCCAAAACTTTCGTTTGTTTCTCTTTGTCTTGGAAATTGGGGTGTCATGGTAGCTTGTCGTTCGCTGTGGTACTTGATTGTTACTTGGATTGGAACTGTTGTTACTAATCCCGCTATCATTCGCATTGTTAGCATGAAGGTGGGTCAGAAAAGCTGACACAGCAGCCGAGACTGCAGCTTGAACGGTAGTTGCATCGATCTGGAGGGTTGGTGCTTGGTTGATGGGTTGCTCGTTTTTCTTTGGCGACATGATTCTGTAACATAAAAGGGTAAAGATTTGTAAGCGATTCTGGTTGACCCTGATGTACTTAGATTGTTCATGTTAAGAGTACCACGATGTTCTCAAAAGTTTGACCTACATCTCTATGATGCAGTCCTAGTACAGAATGAGAGTATGTTCGCGAAGGTTTGACCTACATCCCTATGATGCAGTCCTAGTAATGAATAGAGGTAAGTTCGTAGAATGTTCTCAAGACGTTTGTTGTACAAGTTGAGGTATCGTGGGTTGGTGAATAACGAGATCCAACCACTGAAAGAGACTTGGAAGTGTCTCTTGAAATAAATTACCTTAGTCCAATGACTTGACTAAAGTATGATTCAGATAGACTCCAATGAAAGTAAGATAAAAGTACTTGTATGAGGAATGATGCCAAAAGTTAGCCGGCTGTCAATATCTTTGATATTCACGATGTTAAAGATTCGGGAAAATGACCTTGTAAAGGTCTTACATCATATCCCTAGAAGATAGTTCCTGACAGCATAAAGACCTAGCTAAAGTACTTACGGAACAAGATAATTTCATAGAAAATGCCACATCGGGCATAAACAGAAGAACACGATTTCTTTTTATAAGGGAAATAAAGTAAAGCGTCCACTACGGCGACGGTCATCCCTCTGGTGAACTCTTAGTTCAACCAATTGACGTTCCATGTCAAGTAGGTGTCTTTCGCACACCATCTGGCGTACTTGGAGCTCTTAGCCTTCGGCTCGTGATCCAGCTAGTGTTTGCAACAGGATTTCATGGTTTCTCTCTGATCTCTCGTGGGCATCTTCTAGATGAATGGTGTGGAGGGTATGCATCCTCGCATCGGTGACAACTTCGGCAATCTGATGTTGGGCTGACCTGCCTTGAATCTCATTTTGGGCCACTCTGCGGACCAAGATTGGCAAGACTATATCTGCTAAGCCCTCATTGCTCAAGTCGTAAAAACTTCGGTCGCCATTAAATAGCATAGGCTGATCTTGTCCTTGGCTCCATGGTTCCAAGCATTCCACCGAATCAGGCGTCGGGCCATGAAGAGTCGGACGAGGGTTAGGAATTGGAAAGGGAGCTGCTCGGGGTAGGTTCTCAAACTCTAGTTCGGATTTAGCATCGTAAGAAAAGCCTTCATCACGGTGGTCATCCCATAGGATGATCGTTCTATGGTTCTTCTCCAAACCAACCAGCTATAACTTCATTCGAAAGATACTGGTTGTCAAGGGGATGGAGTCCAACTGTGATTTCTATGCGAGAATTTAGGGTAAGTGGAAAATTATTAGACGAACTATCTAGATAATTATGTAGAAAACCTTCATCAGTTACATCGCTATTTGTGAAGTGCATACCAGCTATGTGTAATCTAAATATGATAGACCTTCGAATAAGTAACCTTAATTCCAAATTCACACAGAATAGGGGTAAGGCAAAATTATCATAGATTCTAAGTCTATAACATCCTAATTACATGCAGCCTTAGTGTATCCACTTAGCAACTATCAATTTAGTAATGAAGATCCCGTTTTAATTCTCAAGTATAAAGTAATCATAGTAACACCAAAATACACCTATAGTATTTTTAAATTTATTGTTAGGTTCTATTGTTCTCTTTGTGGTAGGGTTGGTAAGATTTTAGCATTGTTGCAACCACACACTTAAACTTAGGCACATGCTAGTCAACTCTCGGATAATATAGGCGATCAGGCTATATCTTCCCAGTTTTGACCATATGTCTCTAAGCCCACTTGTGTTGTCCAACAATCGTAATTCTTTTGTATTGTCCTAGTGACACTGATTTTAGTATGAATGCAGCACGTATACCTACTTAAATATTTTACTATTTAAAGTATAGACTCTTGGTCAGAGTATTTTTAATCCCTTATGTATTTATAGTTAGTATATCTTTTATGGGTTGATATACTTAATTCACTATAAACAATGCTCTGATACCAATCTGTCACACCCCAAAACCAAGAATGGCGGAAACATTCTGGGGCGGAGGACGTCATGTGTAGTATCACAACACAGTAATTGTAAATAAGCAAACAACATCATCCATTGCATTAAATATAAACATTTTAATTACAAGTGGTTTCTTTCATTGTACAAGATATGATAATAACTTATCAAAATAAAAGACGAGTCTTGAGTGCTCCATCTTCTCTAAACCTTGTATTGACACCTGTTTATTTGTAACCTGAGAATACAAGTTATTTTGAAAGAGTTTATCAGCATTTAAGCTGGTGAGTTCATAAGTATTTAATGTCATTACTTTGATTAGTTGATATGAAAGACTAGTAAATGAATGATGAAACATTTAGTATAAGTATGAAAAGCTCTAGAAAATCCCATATTTCCTACTAGTATAAAAGTAGTCTTTTACCTAGACCTGACTGTTTTGACAGTACGTATCTCTTTGAAAATGTGATGGTTTTTCCTTGTTTGTCTCATATTAGGAGCCTCTGTAGTATACCTGAAATGGTATCAACTTAGAACATCCGTAGAGTGCTCATTTACCTCTGTTGCTAACAGCCGGGTGTAGGAATAGTTAGTCCCTTATGTATACCCACGATGGTATCAACCTAGAACATCCGTAGATTGTTCATTTACCTCTGTAGCTAGCAGTGGTTTTCGGAATGGTTAGTCCCTCAAAGTATGATGTGGTACTAGGAGATAAAGTCCCAGTCTTCCTCGTCGATGTTGTGATTGAATCACAAGGTAAAGATAGAAAGGCGAACGATATAACCATATCTAGACATATAACATGTAATATTAAATTGCCATATAATGTCTATGTAGAAGTATTCATGTATAAGTATTCAAGTAAGAGTATTCATGTACAAGTATTCATGTATAAGTATTCAAGTAAGAGAATTCCTTCATATAACATGTAGTTTGGACTCATGAATGAACTGACTCTGGTGTAATTTCTTGTAGTAGTGAACATGTTTTGCTTACTTTAAACTATTCCTATAATAGTTTACTAGAATGTAATTGATGAGCGACCAAGTAGGTTTATACACTATTGTTATCTATTGGTATCGGAACTAAATTACTGATGGAACATTTATGACCATATATGTATACATGATATATAACTAATATTTAAACGACTTTCGGACGAATACCCAATATCCCACCAGACCACATCTCAAGGCGCGAAAAGGAAATAGGGTGGATAGCCTTTCTAAGTCTTTTAAACATTTCTTATATAACTATACATATAGAGGCATGCAATTTATAATATAAAAGCATAAAGAAGTTTTGTAAAACCGTTGAAAAGTCTAATAAAGATTTGTGACTTGATGTCAGTTTATAAAATGATTGAAAGTATTTTGTTTGATAAGACAGTTTAAGTACACGTAAAACCATTGTTTGAAAACACCTTTGTAACCGATTTTGAAAGGAAACTTACGGTATGTAAGACAGTTTGATAACGAGCTTTAATCATGTAAAAACGTTTAAGAAAGTCATTTGAAGTAATATGTTTAGTGAAACTGTTGAACTTGTAGTGTATCTATTTGTATACTAGTTATAAGTCACATATGATTGATTTATTAACAAGAAGTATCCCAAAATATTGATGTTTTTCGTACCAAAATAATCGTATGTTTGTAGTACTAAAATAATCGTATGTTTGTAGTACTAAAATAATCGTATGTTTGTAGTACCAAAGGTGGACACATATACATACAGTATAAGCGGAGTGTTTGATTTATATATAAATAACAACACTTTTCAGTTACCGAAAGATATGATATTATCGTGATGCATTTTGCACACAAAAGTTTCTTTATAATGATTATAAATCACATATGATTCCGTTGATAAAAAGTATAAAACGAAACTTTATATAACATACGATAATCATCGTGTGTTTTACTTGTATTCCCCCCCTTAAAAGCATATAAAAATATTCATAAAACATTTAAAAGTGTGGATTATAGGGGTATGAACTCACTTGACAACTTGAAGATAGCGAGATGGAAAAACGGCAGAGTTAGGTCTCGGGAAATGGATTTTTCCTCGGAAATCTCGGGATTTCTCGGGAGAAAATCGACCTTCAGATCTTGCACGAAGTGACCAGGGCTTCGTGGTAGTACGAGCACGGAAAATGAGGAAATACGCAAGAAAAATGAGAGAGAATGAGCCTCCTTTTCGGAAGCCTTCGCATGCCCTTTTATAGGGAGGCTGGTCAGCCTTGGTACGCGAGTCTGATGGGACGGGTTCCTGGGTTCGCGGGTCGGATGGGACGTGTCGCTGGCACGCGGGTCGGATGGGACGTGTCGCTGGCACGCGGGTCGGATGGGACGTGTCCCTGGGTTCGTGCACTTCGCATTTTCATTCTTACACCCTTCGCATCCCTTCGCATTTATCACCTTCGCATTTATCACCTTCGCATTTATCTCTTTAGAATTTCTACAATTTCATCATTTATGACTCCCATTTGCGAAGTTGAGTATTGATTTCCAAAAATGCGAAACTTCAGGGACAATATTTGAAATCTTCTGTTTTCTTCCCCAATTCGCATTCTACTGTGAAATACTTCGCATCTTCATTCTTACACCCTTCGCATCCCTTCGCATTTATCACTTTCGCATTTATCACCTTCGCATTTATCACCTTCGCATTTATCTCTTTAGAATTTCTACAATTTCATCATTTATGACTCCCATTTGCGAAGTTGAGTATTGATTTCCAAAAATGCGAAACTTCAGGGACAATATTTGAAATCTTCTGTTTTCTTCCCCAATTCGCATTCTACTGTGAAATACTTCGCATCTTCATTCTTACACCCTTCGCATCCCTTCGCATTTATCACTTTCGCATTTATCACCTTCGCATTTATCACCTTCGCATTTATCTCTTTAGAATTTCTACAATTTCATCATTTATGACTCCCATTTGCGAAGTTGAGTATTGATTTCCAAAAATGCGAAACTTCAGGGACAATATTTGAAATCTTCTGTTTTCTTCCCCAATTCGCATTCTACTGTGAAATACTTCGCATCTTCATTCTTACACCCTTCGCATCCCTTCGCATTTATCACTTTCGCATTTATCACCTTCGCATTTATCACCTTCGCATTTATCTCTTTAGAATTTCTACAATTTCATCATTTATGACTCCCATTTGCGAATATTAACCCAATTGACTTCAAATGATGTCCGACTTGAGCGTTCTTTTCATGTATGGTTACGGTTTGACGATATCTATGACTTTCATTTAGACACCTAAGGTCAAAAAGTGTTTTGTTGAAACTTTGCGTTTTTACGTAACTTCGTATTGCCGGTTTTTGTCGGGAAACTTAGAATGGTCATAACTTCTTCGTTATAACTCGGATTTTAGTGTTCTTTATATGTATGAAAACCTTGTTACAATATCTACCACTTAGTATACTTAATTATGGTTTTATAAAATTTTAAATTTTGACCTAAATTTTGCTGTTGTTACAGATGCGAACACTCGATTGTTTTACTTTCGCAAAATGAGCATCAACAACTCCACAATCGAGGTTTTAAATTCTTGCAAACAACAATTTCATAGTCCTTGACTTCGCGTTTTTCTTCACGAATCATCCCTCAATCATCAATCCAATTGCGAATCAAAACTCATATGTTCTTGCTTTATCGATTCATCGACTACACTCATACAAATGCGAACAATACTCAATTTCAAAATCGATTGAAACTTATAGCAAAGCTAAATCCAACTTCGCATTCAAAGCAGTGTTATTGATCCGCAGTCACAAGCAACCACCCCACACCCACTCTATGACCAGCCATACCTCCCCACCTTACCTATGTCACATCAATGTCTTTTCCACTCAATTATCCCTCTTCCCACGTTTTTGAGGGCTGATTATTCATCCTCTCTCCTCATTTCCTCTCATTTGCCCTCATTTCACTAAGTATCAAACACCACTTTTCTCTCAAACTTTTCCCACTCAAATTTCGAGATTCAAGGCTGGTTTTCAAGTGTTCTTCCACTCTTAGTAAGTAAAAGTCATCCTCCTTATGATTATTTCACTTCATTCTACTCAAGTCATGAATATATTACACAAACTCCCTAACTATGATGTTAGATTCTCGAAACCTTCAAGGCATCTCCAAGTGTTCTTGAATTAAACACTTCCATTCTTCAACAATCATCTACTGAAATCACTCAAGGTGAGTTCATACCCCTACATTTTCATGTTTTCTCAAGTTTTCAGGGGGGGAATACAAGTTAAAACACTAAGAATATAACTAGATTTTTCTAACAGCCTTCATCAGAAAAGTTCAACTCCATTCACGGACTGTTTTGGGCATCTTAAACATTTTGTTTTCAAAACTGTACAAGGTGCAAATAGTTCGAGTTTTTAGCTTTAAAATAGCTACTTGCACATCTCCATACGATTTTTCTACAATTTATGGTGATTTTTACAAAACTGCCTATCATTTCAAACAACAATCCGGACCAGTCTGTGATTTTGGACTTTTTCACCCAAGTTAGAGGTCATTATAAATTGAGATAAAATTTATGAGCAAACTAGACACATTTTGTGAACTCTCAAAATTTACGGATCTAGTTTTCGACTTCGTATGATTTTTCTATGATTTTTCCAAATACAGGGCAGAATGGCTAAAGTTAGCCAACAGCATGTAAATATCATAACACTTTGTATTATGTTGAGCAAAGTGTATAATCATAAGTTCTAATATTTGAATGTGTTTCCATGTTAGTTTATCATTATGAACTGGAATTAAGACATTCATATTAAATATTAAATATTATTCATTCATTTTGGAACACGTATTATTAGACTATAAGAGGTATAGTTTGATAAATTCACAATACTAATACATGTTCATAAAAGAATTCATACATATTACAAACATTTTAGATAAACTATAACAGGTATAGTTTATGATATATCACTCTACGCACTCGTACAAGAAAGGTACATTCATACAAGAAATATTTATATTCACACACAATTAACGTAAACTTGTTATCCTATATTGTGAGTTTCTCTATTTTTCGATCCCTATCTCTCTATCTCCCCGTACGTCCGAGTGCGGGATATAATTCCTGGTAGTTATAATCAGAATCTCCTTGAGGGAGAACGTGATACTTGTATATAGATCTATATTGGGATTGACACCCCACACCTTGCTGCTAGCTACAGTTGGACCTGCAGGTCTACGGGTGACAAATGTCATTTTATTTTTCGCGACACTGAGAACGTCGTGGCAGGTTCACATAGTCATAGTATGATTATAACGGCTCACATAGGGAACAATCCATAAGTTTACGGGATTTTATTTTTAAAACCTAGCTGAGTTTTATGTCGATTTAAAATCACCTTTTTATCTCTATGAGTACAGATATTACTGTACACCTTTGGTTTTGGTAGTTACGACTACACATCATTTGAAACCACATTTATACTTTTAAGTATGGTCAATACTTGTATTACTCGGTCCTCTAATTTAGGGCTACATATAGATAATGTATTAACAAACATGAGAACGTACAGAAATTTCGTTTAATTCAAAAGCGTCCATGTCCATTTAAATACATAACATTTTCTACCAATAAGAAGGGTTACTTATACATTTTGGTCTTCAGTCGTAGAACGACATTACACAGGTTTTAAAGAAAACATCGGGTTTTCTGGATACATACTCTAACGTTTTTTTTTTTTTTGGAAAATGATTTACTGTTCTAACGAAATCTCTTATGAACTCACCAACCTTTGTGTTGACACTTTTCAAAACTACTTGTATTCTCAGGAATTCAGTGAAAACAGGAAATCAACAACGTTTTGAGGATGGGACGATAAATCGTCAAACAGTTCATTTTGTATTATAATGTAATTGATGTGAATTATGTAAACTTGTGCTTTGATGTAACGTTTTCAATTATATTTGTGTTGGTTGTTTTTACTTTGAGCACTATTATACTCATTGTTGTGATACTCTACATGAAGTCCTCCACCCCCGGACGTTTCCGCCATCCTTGGTTTGGGGGTGTGACACAAAGCAGTAATTTCAAACTTTAATTTCAGAATGAAAACAATAATTTCATAACATAGGTTTTTTTGATTTCAGAAAAAAGCAAAAAAAAAAAAAACCAGAAACCTTACTTGTAGTAGAGCTCGTCGCTGGTGCAGAGGAGGAGTCGCCAGCGCCGTGTAGGTCATCGCCGAAGAAGATGGCGCAGGAGGTGAACTTGCCGGTAGAGTTGTTGGGGATCAGCAGGTGTTTCCTTATAGGGTATCGACGATGGAGGAGCGAGGGCAAAAAAACACGTTGTGGCTTTCTTTATTTTCCAGTCAGGAGTTTTTTTTGGGCTTACTGAGTAAGTGATATGAGTCAGTAATGCTGACCGAATCAACTATAATATGTATTTATCAAACATCCAGACTGCTGATCGAGTCAACAGTCAGCACTGACCGGATCCGATAAGTTTAAATCAAATAGCCCCTTACTCATTTTAGCAATGTACATTTATTTATGGAAAATTATATCAAAACTTTGATTACGATTCATGAAACCAATATTTTTGTAAACCTTTGAGCTCACCATTTATTTTTATAGTTGGTGCTTGTTTTACATGTTTTTTTTCCAGGAATCATCTAGTAAGAGGCACCTACACACATCACTTGTAGGAGCGTTCACATGTGTGGTCTTTTAAATACATTATAACTTTTTTTAAAAAGTTGTTCAAACTCATTGTAAATTGTAATGCTTTTTAATACTATGGTTGATGATGTCTTTTAACTTTTGCTATGAGACCCTTTGTACTGTTGCGCTTCGTGTTTTCGCTTTAGCGGAGTGTGATACACATAGTCAACCCAATTCGAATATGAGCATGATTTGCTTCCTGATTTTTTGGGATTTCTTTGCTGATTTGATGGGACGAGGGGTTTTCAAAAAGAAATTGAATAGAGATTGATATAGAAGCCAAAGATAGTATTGACACCGAACATAGTGGCAATTTGAAGGGTATTTTAGGAATTTGTCTTTGTAGAATTATAGGTTATGGAATTGACACGTGGCATAAAAGATATTATTTTATTAGGAAGATTAGGTGTAAAACCCGTGTATTACACGGGTTGATTAAACAAAAGATACATATTAAAATATAAATATTAAGAATTTTTTTAAATAGAATTTTGAACTAAAGAATAAAGAAATCTGTTAATTACAATTATTATCACATTTAAGACTTTACAAATATAAATATATAACTATTATGTGCCTTTTTAATTTAAAATTTAAAAACCCTAAAAATTGACATGTGGATATTATTTATTTTAAAAATATAATAAAATGATAAGTTTAAAAACTCATAAGAGATTGACATGTGACAAAATGAATATTCATTTATTATAGTTGATGATTAATACAACTTTATTTATAATTTATGAATTTCTAAATTGAATCTAGTTATTTTAATTGTTTATTTATTTAAATATAAAAGAAAAATACAAACTTCAATTTTAATAGTTAAATATATTTTATTTTCCTTATCAATTCAAACTTTTTAATTTTTTAGATCTTCATATTTATTTTTTTATTTTTTTAACAAACTCATATAGTATATGGTTCTCACAACTAATTTTAATTATGTGAAACATACGAACACACTTTGGTTTTAATTAATACAAAGTGTCTGATTATGTTTTTCATTTTCAAATTATACTTTAACAAACTCATATAGTATATAGTTCTCACAACTAATTTTAATTATATGAAACATACGAACACACTTTGGTTTTAATTAATACAAAGTGTCTGATTATGTTTTTCATTTTCAAATTATACTAGGATTTATTTTATCATACAGCGATTTCGCCTTTCAACGAGCAACACTTGGTTATTTAATAAAATCATCTCAAATATGTTGATACGTCATTACAACATGTCAAACACCAGCATATGCTATATCACTTCCATGTTAGTCGCACCAAAATATATAAGTAGAAAAATGGCCATTTCATAAAAATAGGAAAAGGAAGAAAGTAGAAGTTAAGTTAAGACTCCAAATTTTTTCGAGGGAATAGGTATAGGGATACATAAAATAAACTTGGTTACCATTTAGTAATATTTTTTCTTTATTTTGGTTACAAAATTCACAAATAATGGAACAGAATCGTATTTGATACATATGGTCTCAAATGAAGGAAGGGAAATTTGCGAAGCCATGATTTAAGGATACTCTATTGTAATGTAATTTTGGGCGCATTAACGCGAGCGAGGGAGAGGCGCCAATTAGATCACAGACAAAACCTTTTTGCCGCTTCCAGCGAACACCTTCCCATTCCCTTCCCCCCTCCTCAATTCCCCCACCCGTTTCCCTTGTAACGATTCCTCCGCCGCTCAACGGCGCTAACCGGCATATGTACATTGGAAACAGACAGCAGCAATAGCCAATCAAGGTAGAGTGGCCGAGTGAAATGGGGCAGCCACCAGTTTCACCTTCTCTCCCGCTCGTCCCACCACCACCACGACCAGGACCACCGGCCTTTCTTAGTTCCGCTGTTACTGGCGGTTGCCAAGTTCGGTGCGCCGGTTGCCGAATGATATTGACGGTTGGGCCGGGGCTGACCGAGTTTGTATGTCCTACATGCCAGTTGCCCCAGATGTTGCCGCCGGAGCTGATGCGGCCTCCCTCTCAGGTGCCGGCCCATGGCATCGATCCGAGTAAGATCCAGCTTCCATGCGCCAACTGCAAGGCCATCCTTAACGTCCCTCATGGTCTATCCCGATTCTCCTGCCCCCAGTGCAAAATGGAACTTGCCGTTGATCTCTCTCGGATTAAGCAGTTCTATCCCCCACCTCCTGAGGAAGTCAACGAGGTTTGCTCTTCCATTCTTAAGATGCACCCATCCTTTCCATTGTGTCACTCTTAATCTTTATCAGCCAAGTTTTGTTGTCTACGATGTATGCATACTTTTGTCTTTAATTTTGACCTAATTTGCTTGTCTCAGTCATTCAGAGACAAATTCATTCTATTTTAGTAATTTGCTCCCTACACATTCATATTTCTGCAAAGTGAAATCTCCTACCATGCCTTACGCCACTATTTTCTTCAAGTCTTCTAGTCATAGGAGTGTAGTCTATCATTATATCATTTTGAATGGCTCATGACTTGGTATATATATTTTCAGTCAACTGCTTCTTGAGAACATAGAAAGGGAACAAATAGTAGAAAATTAGATGTGTTTTACTTTAGTGTTTGCCCCTTGACCGGTCCACTGGCAGCAAATTGCAGAGATTTTGCTGAAGCAAGTTGACTCATTTCTATTGCCATTTAATTATCTTCTCAAAGATGGGAAATAATCCCCTTAGAATCGCAATTTGGTTTCTTTAATTTGGGATTTGTTGTTACACCTCTCACTATATCTCACATGTTGAGTTAAACCTATTCAGGTAGCAATTGAAGTGGAACGAGAGGAAGATGGTGGAGGCATTGTGGGAGAAACATTTACGGACTATGTGAGTCTTTATCGTTCTATTGAGGTGCTGTAATAGACTTGTCTGGGTTATAATATATATACTTTGTTGAAATGCAGCGCCCACCAAAGTTGTCTATTGGTCCTCCACATCCAGATCCCATTGTGGAAACCTCTTCCTTATCTGCAGTGCAGCCACCTGAACCCACATATGATCTTCAAACGAAGGGTCACTTGGAAACATCAAAAGCATTATCATGCTTGCAGATCGAAACACTAGTTTATGCTTGTCAGGTTGCTTTCTTGACTTAAGTATGAGCTTCTAACCTCATTATGCTTGATGTGCATCATTGTTTGTTTTCTTGACAGAGACACCTGCAACATCTTGAAAACGGCTCCAGGGCAGGGTTTTTCCTTGGAGACGGAGCTGGTGTTGGCAAAGGACGCACAATTGCAGGACTAATTTGGGAGAATTGGCACCTTGGGAGGAGAAAAGCTTTGTAAGCACTTGGTTGATGGTTGCATATGAGTGATCTTTGATAATTAAGCAATGCAGTTGTGCTAATCATGATATGGTTTTAGGTGGATTTCTGTTGGTTCAGACTTGAAGTTTGATGCAAGAAGAGATTTGGATGATGTGGGAGCAACTTGTGTTGAAGGTATTGATGTATTTATGTTTGTTTGGACAAGCACCCTATCCATCTATTAGTAATTTTTGTCTTTTCCGTAGGCTCTGAATAGTTTTTTTAGCATCTGTGATATATGTGTTGTTAGAGTAGTATATGAATGAAAGGCGGGGTGGGGTGGTTACTGGAATCACGAATTGGTTTGGCTTTTTGATCGGATCGTTTAAACACTTTTCCGAATTTCATAGTTGTTCTCCCCTATGCCCGAAATTCAAATTATAGAATAGTCCTATCATGAACAGTTTCAGTCTAGGCATAGCCGCATAGAGAGTTTGAATTCTTCTAAATCTCCAAATCTTGTTGGTTATCAAGTTTCTAACTCCATTCATTGGTAATCTTGTAAATTCCATTATTACACTAAAATGACTTGGTGACACTACTAAAATCACCAACATGTGTGTGTATGCCTATGCAAACTGACCTGGACTCCGATTTTCCTTTTCTTTCTTCTGCATGATCTTTTCACTCTTTCGGTTTATATGTCGGCTTGCACAATAGAACTAGATGGATGCTTGTAGGCCAGTTTTAATCTCCAAAAATCTAAAATAAAGTGGGGGAAAATATAATTTTCTCTTTTTCTAGCCAACCATTTTACTATGAGACCTTTAAGTGTGCCTTTGGTTGCCTTTCAAGTGTGACATGTTTGGCAGCTTGTAAAGTTCTCATTAGGACGATGAGACAAGTACTAAAAATTGATTGTAATAAGGATCTATTGATTTGTTTTCTATTTTCCTAACCTTAATGGTTAGAATTGAAAGGTATTGCTCATGATGGTTACACTAATTATGTTTTGATTGCAGTGCATGCGCTGAACAAACTCCCTTATTCCAAGCTTGATTCCAAGACTGTTGGAATTAAAGAGGGTGTTGTTTTCTTGACATATAGCAGCCTTATAGCTTCTTCTGAGAGGGGACGCTCTCGATTGCAACAGCTTGTGCAGTGGTATGGATCAGAATATGATGGCCTTATCGTGTTTGATGAGGTACCAACCTTTTTTTTTTTTTTTAATACAAACTACCACTTGTATGATTGAGTTATAATCCTATCTGGGCATGCATTTTAGTTGTAATCATCTGGTCTTCTGTTTAAGACTCAATCAAAGAGAAAAAAATCCAAGTATTATGATGTGTGCACATTTATGTAATATTTTCAGGATGAAAATGTGGTCAGACAAGGTTTTTTGTTACATGATAAAAATGTGTTTGACTGGTATCTAGAAGGGTAAAAAAGAGAAATAAAATAAAAAATCTATAGTGCTTGAGTGGTGTTTGCTTGATTGCAGTGCCACAAGGCCAAAAATTTGGTACCCGAAGCCGGAGGACAACCAACACGAACGGGTGAAGCAGTTCTTGAAATTCAGGTTTATTCTCACACTAAATCTTCACCTGTTAATCTGTTCATGAAACTGTTGTTTATTATTATTCTTAATTAGCTTTGTGTGTTGTCAAGAGGGCTGTTATTGCAAGCAACACCCTTTGTCTTTCTGATGGAGAGGATTAAAACGACATAATTCTGCTGAAGTAACCAGATATCTCAAGTAGATCAGAGTAATAAAAGATAGAATTTCAAGGTTGTTATTTACAAATTACAATTAATTTAATATATATAATACTATAGTAACTAGAGTGAAAAAGCAAGCTATCCATATCTCTCCCAAAATATCATTAAAGTAAGTCAGGGCCTATTTTGTATCTGCTGAAATCATAAGGTGCATAACCCAAAGACACCACCAGGGAGAGCTTGCCCAAATGACTTGAATGGTTGATGTTGATTTACCCAAAGCCTTTTGTTACATGTTCGTCTTGTTTGTTTGGTAGAGCTTTCAGTTTTATATTGTATGTGGAAGTGGAACACACAATTTGCATAAGTAGATAAGGCTAAAATGCTGTTTTAAATTTTAATAGGTAGGTATATTCATCATCATTATTATCGGTAATCCTCGTGGTCGTGTTTGGTACACTGCTAGTTCTGCCTCATTTTCCATTAGGTCAGTCAGTGGGTCCAAATAGGTTTAGCAGGTGGTTTTAGTTCCTAAAAGATTCTTCTCTTTAATTAGCATGCGTGGTCAGAGAGATAGGAATAGAAAACAAGGCTAGAGGGAGATTAGTGTCGTATTGGGACCCAACCCATTTCGCTCTCTCATTTCTTCTTTCTTTCCTAGCCTACTCAAAAACTATTTAGGAAAGGAGTGATGGCACAAGAGACTGAAAATGCAACTTGGTTTTTAGTGATGTTGGAAATTATTTCAAACAGAAAACAGTTTTTAATTGTACAAAAATTTAATAAATGTGAAAAACACACGCAGTAGAATGATAACTATGTTTTTATGAATAATAGATGCTTTATTGTCATTAACACACATTCTCATTAATTAAATCGTGTATAAGGTTATTATACACTTATTATTACTATTCTCATTTTTGTTCGAATGTTTATTGAGTCGTATTTTGTCAGAATGAAAATGAGTGAAAAACGATGTGTGAGAACAAAAATAAATAATAATTAGCGAGAATGCATGAAAATGATGATATTTTTGTAAGGTTGAATGTATTTGCATGGCTAAACAACTTATTCTCTTAGTAATTCTCATAGCATACGATATCTGCACAATAATTAGTTAGAATACTTGAACCTAGCTCTCTCTCTCTCTCTCTCTATATATATATATATATATATATATATATATATTGATTCCTACAACCCTACTGTTGATCTAGTAGCACACCAGAGAGATTGATAGAAAACGCTGCATAATTTTTATTCATCATATTGATCTAATTCTAAAAGAACATGAAAGAAATATTTATACTAAAAAAGCTAGGGCCGGCTCAACCCTATAACAGAACTAATAAAGCGATAATATCCCTTCAGCCTAAATAAGGAAACAAGTAAGAAAATTAAATTCAGAAATCTTCACTCCCCCTCAAGTTGGATATGGATATCAATCATATCCAGCTTGCTCTACATATCTTCGAATTTGTTCTTTGGAAGGGCCTTGGTGAGAATGTCAGCAACTTGCAAGTCTGACGGGACATGCAACAACTCCAAAATTCCAGATTCTAACTTTTCTTTAATGAAATGGCGATCAATCTCCACATGTTTGGTACGATCATGATAGACAGGGTTTCTAGCAATTTCAATTGATGCTTTATTATCACAGAATAAAGTCATCCTTTGGTTATTCTGCATTTTTAGTTCCTTCAGCATCTTTCCTAACCATATCCCCTCACATATACCTTGACACATTGCTCGGAATTCAGCCTCAACACTACTTCTAGCCACTATAGATTGCTTCTTGCTACGCCAAGTGACCAAATTACCCCACACAAAAGTGCAATAACCTGTGGTTGACCATCCATCAACACAAGATCCTCCCCAATCTGCATCAGTGTAAACATTTACTTCTCTCTCAATGGATTTTTTAAAGTATAGACCATATCCTGGATTTTTTTAAGTAGTGCAGAATTTGAAAAACAGCTTCCATATGCCTAGTTGTGGGAGCATTCATGAATCTCACCATACCCACAACAAACCCAATGTCAGGTCTTGTGTGTGCAAGATAGATCAACTTACCCACCAATCTTTGATATCTTCCTTTATCAGGCTCATCTTCGCTTTTTGTTCGAAGTTTTATTCCTGGTACCATTGGCATACTTTTTGGTTTGCAACCCAACAATCCGGTTTCTTTCAAGAAATCAAGAGTGTACTTTCTTTGTGATACAGAAATGCCTTTTCTTGATCTGGCAATTTCCATACCAAAAAAGTATTTAAGCTGGCCCAAATTTTTTATTTCAAATTCTTTTCCTAAAACAATCATGATTGCAACTCTCCCATCATGAGAGTGTTTAGTGAACATCGTGTGGTCAGTTTGCCCCCTGAATGAATATGTATCGCTTAACCACTTGAGCCGGTTTTTCAAACCATGCTCGTGGCGATTGCTTTAGGCCATAAAGAGATTTTTTAAGTTTGCACACAATTCTTTTGTTTTCCGGAGATTTGAGACCAGGTGGAACATCCTTGTAAACTTCTTCCTCTAGTTCTCCATTTAAGAATGCATTCCTAACCATATCCCCTCACATATACCTTGACACATACGTGAATGGAATTTAGTTTTGCCACGGGAGAAAAAGTTTCTGCGTAGTCGATCCCGTAAGACTGTGTAAAACCTTTAGCGACCAGCCTTGCTTTAAATCTGTTTACACTACCATCGAAGTTGTATTTGACAGCAAATACACATTTGCACCCCACTGTTTTCTTTCCCGGTGGAAGATTAGTGTATTCCCATGTTTTGCTTTTCTGAAGAGCATTCACTTCTTCATGGACTGCATTTGCCCATTCTTTTTTTGAGATTGCTTCTTGAAACTTCCTAGGAACTTGAATTTCTGAAATTAAAAGAGCAAAAGCCTTGTACTTTAGTGAGAGTTTGTCATATGACACAAAGTTACTTATTGGATGCATAGTACAACTTCTCTTCCCTTTCCGTAAAGCAATTGGAATATTTAAATCATCCGACTCATTTGGGGAAATGTAAGAAGTGGAATCATTAGATTGAGTATTACCTGGTGAATTCGGAGGTGATTCATGGCTGTGTGTTTCAGCAGTAACTTGCTCTACCACCTTAGTATGCTGTCTCGGCCTTCTGGTGTAGACTATGTAGTCTTATTGAGCATCTTGATTTGAAGTTCCATCAGTTGGTGGAGTTTGAATACCTGGATTTTCACTATTAGAATCTACTTGAACTGGTATCACTATTGGGTCAGAATGGTACAAAGGTAGGATAGTCCAAAAATTGATATTCCTCAAAGTTCTCCCCCTGAATATCAGTTATGGAGTAGTAGGGTTTGTCTTCTAAGAATGTGACATCCATGGAGTGATAGAATTGGAGTAATAGAATTTTCTGGTGGACAGGGAGTAGCACTTATAACCTTGCTGGTTCGGGGAATATCCTAGAAAGACACATTTGAATGACCTAGGATCTAGCTTGCTATGGTTTGGCTGATGATTATGACCAAATATTTTAGGTTGTACCTGGGACAAAATCCGAATGTGAGGGAAACTAGATTGTAGAGATTAGTGTGGCGTTTTGAAGTCAATGACTCGAGAAGGCATCCTATTAATAAGGTATGCTGCAGTTAAAACGGCTTCACCCCAAAAATGATTCGGAATAGAACTGGATAATAGTAATGAACGAGTTACCTCAAGTAGGTGTCTATTTTTTCTTTTTGCTACTCCATTCTGTTGGGGGTGTCAACGCATGATGAGAGGTAACCAATTCCCTGTTGAGTAAGGTAGTTTCCCAACTCAGAATGAAAGTATTCTTTTGCATTATCCGATTTAAGCACTTGAATTTTTGTTGCAAATTGGTTTTGTATCATTTGATGAAAACGTTGGAAGATCTGCCCAACCTCAAATTTGTCTTTCATCAAAAATACCCAACCCATGTAACACGGGTGTGGTCATCGATAAAGGTAACAAACCATCTCGCACCAGAGATATTTTTCACTCTGGAAGGTCCCCAAACATCACTATGGATTAAGTAGAAAGGATGAGAAGGTTTGTACGGAAGTGGAGAATAAGTATGTCTAACATGTTTGGAAATTTGACACACTTCATAATTGTAATTATTCGGATTTTTAATCATTAAATGGGGAAACAACTTTAAGTAATGAAAATTTGGATGACCTAATCTATGATGCCATAGCATCACATTATTTTCACTGGAAACATGAAACACTGACGAGACGAAATATTTTTTTAACTTCTCGGCTTCAAGGTGGTAGAGCTCATCGCATACTTTAGCACTGCCAATCATCTTCCCCGAACTCATGGCCTGAAACATACATACAGATGGGTTAAGATAGTAATGCAATGAAGATCGCTCATTAATTTAATGGGGGATAATAAATTAAAGTCTAGATTGGGGACATATAACACATATTTCAATGTTATATTCTTGGATATGACGACTGTACCAATGCCCTCTACTTTTGAGTCTTCTGTAGCAACTCGTATTGTTCTTCCATTAGGTACTGGCTGGAAGTCAGTGAATACATTCCGATCCCTAGTCATGTGATCAGCAGCTCAACAATCAACAACCCATGGTTTTTCTGCAAATGCATTTGTTACGAATGCAGATGAGACTCCACCTTGTTGAGCCACAACAACAATCCCTTTGTCTTCACGGGATGTGATTTGAAACATCTTCCGGAGGGTTTCAATTTGTTCTTTGCTAAACACTTCTTGATTGTCGGTAGCTGCTACATTTACACGAGCACTAGGTTTCCTGTCAGATGGTTTTCCATGATTTTTCCAGCAGGATTCTTTGCTGTGACTAGGCTTTTTGCAATGATCACACCAAGGCCGATTATTCTTCTTCTGAGATGTTCCAGGGCTCACTTGAAATTTCATACTAGATGGGGCACGAGTTGCAAGAGCAGATCCCTCATTTGCGATGTTGCCAATATTTCCAAGCATTACTCTTCTTCGACTTTCTTCATGTCGGACTTCTGAGAACACTTCCCTAAGGTTGGGCATAGGTTTAGTTCTAAGAATCCTTCCTCGGACTTCATCAAGTTCCTGGTTGAGCCCAAGAAGGAATTTATAAATCCTTTCGGTCTCAACCAACCGCTTGTATTGTTTTCCATCTTCCGGGCAGCTCCAAGTAACAGCATCAAGGACATCGAGTTGCTGCCAATACCGGTTTAATGCAGTGAAATAACTTGTCACAGTTGACTCTCCTTAACGGAGATCATGGAGGATTCCCTTGATTTCAAATACAGCTGAAGTGTTATCTTGATTTGAGAATGTGTCATGAGCCGCTTCCCAAATTTCTGATGCTGTCTTGTAAAACATAAACTGTTCTCCTATTTCAGGAGTCATAGAGTTCAAGAGCCATGACATAACCATATTGTTCTCTGCCTTCCATTTTTTATGTTCTGGACTTTTATCAGGTTGGACTAGGTTTATGGACAAGTAGTCTTCTTTGCCTTTTCCTCCAATGAAAATTGAAGCCGAGTGAGACCAAAGATTGTAGTTATGACCATTCAGTTTATATGCTGTGGGCAAGGAGATGTAATCAGGATTCAAAGTTGGTGGAATTTGGGACGAGTTTGCTGATGATGAGCCGGAATTGATATCTTCACTGACGAGGGCAGTGGGTATATTTCCGAATTTGATTGAAGTATTATTCATGGTGACAGAGGCGTGAAAGAATCCTCAGATCAGTAGGTTGTAAAGAAAAAAAAGAAGGAAGAAATTGGTTTGGAATAACCAACCCAAGAATGAGATGATAAGAGAGATCGCTGGGTTAAGGTTAATCTGACCAACCTGTTTTTGAAGAACGACACTTGATTAGGCCTGGATCGAGCTCCGCTCGGATACCATATTGATTCCTACAACCCTACTGTTGATCTAGTAGCACACCAGAGAGATTGAGAGAAAACGCTGCATTATTTTTATTCATCATATTGATCTAATTCTAAAAGAAAAGGAAAGAAATATTTATACTAAAAAAGCTAGGGCTGGCTCAACCCTATAACAGAACTAATAAAGCGATAATATCCCTTCAGCCTAAATAAGGAAATAAATAAGAAAATTAAATTCAGAAATCTTCAATATATGCAGTGCAAATCAGATCTTTGTAGTGGGCTGTTAAAAAAGAGATTTTAATTTTATTGGAGTACAATTTCTTATCTTTTATGGCACACATTAAAGAAGTGGAAGAAAAGCAACAAAAGTAAGAACATAAAAATGTGTAACAGTTTAAGGGGCTTAATTGCTGTTGCTAACATATCAAGTTTAAATGTTTAATAGGTATGATAGTTGATTTCTTCGAGGTCTTGTTTTCTGCTGATTCTGAGTTTTCTTTTATTTTGGTTTGTATTGTATACATTGCCTCTTGCAGTTATATATATATATATATATATATATATATATATATATATATATATATTTATTTATTTATTTAGTGAGATATTATTTGTTCTCCTGAGAAGGCTAAGAGGACTGGTTTGAATGTATGTGTATAACAGGCACGACTTCCTGAAGCGCGCGTTGTTTATTGTTCAGCCACTGGTGCATCAGAACCTCGAAATCTGGGTTATATGGTTCGCCTTGGTCTTTGGGGAGCTGGAACTTCCTTCGAGGATTTCCGTGAATTTTTAGGTATTATTTCATATATTTTCCTAATTTCATACTATAAAAAGCTGTTATGTCATGCCTCCTGTGTAGCTAGTTAACTTAGATGACAGGGATATGCTATGAAGCACAAATGCTAGAGGTAGACTGTATTCTGTACTTGTAACATAGCGGGTGTGGCTGTGGCAGGATAGCTAAATGAAATTATATATTGAGATACAGCTTAGTTGTACGATCCCCATGCCATGAGACCTTGTGGGATGTTTTTAAAAAGTTGACTCATTTTAATTCCATCTTCAGGTTCATTGGAGAAGGAATGTTTCATACAGTACCAATCACATATACTTAGGCTTTTGTAGCATTAGTTTAGGAAAATTAAACGTTGTCAGTTAGAGTATAGGATCCCAAAGTAAAAAGCGTTTTGTATTTTCTAAATATGAAATTATTTAATAAGATGCATCAGCTGGTCACCTATTTATAACTACTAGACTCCTAAGGACTTATCCTAATGCTATGTTTACCTCTAAAGACAAAACCTACTCCTAGGCTCCTAGCTTACTGGATTGGAATCAAAATTTTCAACACATATTGTATAAACAACTTTAGGGAAAACCAAATGTATTATCTCCGAATGCTCAAAAACCATTGCTCTAAAAACGTTCATGGCCATTTTAGAGCAATGTACTTTCATTAAAACCAGAAGGTTAAATAAATTATAGTATGCATGCTTTATGAAACTTTCAGAAGGTTAAATAAATTATAGATTACATTTCTCAGCCACTTGTAATAATACTTATACATTTGTAATTCTCTCTGCATATAAACCAATATTTTAGTATGCACCCACTTTAATAAGTCATCATCAACACTCCTACCATGCAGTTGCTCTGGATTCAGGAGGAGTAGGAGCACTGGAGCTTGTTGCCATGGACATGAAAGCGCGGTTGGCATTTATCATTCATCATGTATAGCTTAGCTGATTACTGTTGTACCAAAATGAGGGTTATTTTTCGTTTCAGAGGGATGTATGTATGTCGGACACTGAGTTATAAAGGCGCAGAGTTTGAAGTTGTTGAGGTTCCGCTGGAGGCCAAAATGACGGTACCAAGTAGTTTTCTGTCTTTGCAAGTAAAAAAAATGCATCTACAAGGTTTCTTAATATTTTATTTCATGCCAGGAGGTATACAAAAAAGCAGCTGAATTTTGGGCCGAATTGAGGGTGGAATTGCTATCTGCAAGTGCATTCCTTGGAGATGAGAAGCCTAGTTCCAGTCAGTTGTGGAGATTATATTGGGCCAACCATCAGGTTTTCCGATTAACATTAACATCATATATATATATATATATATATATATATATATATATATGTTATATGTGTGTGCGTGCCCGAATGTTATGTTTCCTCCGTGGTTGCTTTAATTTTTGTTGCTTCTGTTATATTCTAGCGTTTCTTTAGGTATGTCTGCATGTCAGCCAAGGTACCTGCTGTTGTAAAGCTTGCGAAGCAGGCACTGATGGACAACAAGTGTGTAGTGATTGGTCTTCAAAGTACCGGGGAGGCAAGAACAGAAGACGCAGTCACAAGATATGTTAGTGCATGTGTTTTTTCTTTGCATGTCATGTTAAAAAACCAAAAATAGCATTCACATGTATTGTATTCTGATTTCTGATGTATTATGTATGTGCACACTTATAATTAATAGGGCAATGAACTTGATGATTTTATTTCTGGACCTCGTGAGCTGTTGCTTAAGTTTGTTGAAGAAAACTATCCTCTGCCTGAAGAGCCTGAATCTCTCCCAGGTGTTCATTCGATTATGATTTATGCATGCCTCAGTTTTTAACTTTTTTAATTAATATTAGGATTTTTGTTTTATCCCTGGTAGGAGGAGAGGATAGTGTGAAGGAACTTCAGCGCAAGAGGCACTCAGCAACACCTGATGTTTCATTTAAAGGGAGGGTCAGGAAAGCTGCAAAATGGAAACCCTCAAGTGATGATGAGACTGATGAAGATTCCGAATGTAAGTTATGCAGAATGCAGCCAGCAATCTACTTTCTTTGTGTGCTCAAGTTGAGTTGTAACTAATGGTATTTCTAATTTGCTGTTAAACCAAACAGCTGATTCTGGGCGTGAATCTATGGAATCAGATGATGAGTTTCAGATATGTAATATATGCAATTCAGAAGCGGTATATGTGCCTGCCTCTCTTTGTTGTTGATATGTTAACATGCTCTTGATTATACGATCTAATCTATCTTTTCATGTATGTATGTAGGAAAGAAAGAAATTGCTCCAGTGCTCATGTTGTGGTCAACTTGTACATCCAGCATGTGTTGTCCCACCCGAACCAGAGACGGATGCAATATCTGCCACTTGGTCTTGTCATTCATGCAAAGAAAAAACAGAGGAGTATCTCCAAGCAAGACATCTATATGTAGCTGAACTACTACGGAGGTTGCTATATATATATATATATATATATATATATATATATATATATATATTTTTGTAGTAACATTGTTTTTGCCAGAAGAAAATACTTTACAAAGCTGAATTGACCTGATATGATAGTTTGAATGTGATTACTGCTTAACCTTTGTATGTGGAATGTGTTAGATATGAAGGAGCCATAGAGCGCAAGTCAAAGATTTTGGACATAATCCGTACTTTTGAGCTTCCAAACAACCCATTGGATGACATTATTGATCTGGTAAATAAGGTTTTTCTGTGCTGTATATATATTTATATGATATATGCAATGTAATCATCTATGTTTAATGTTTTGCACTAATTGCAGCTTGGAGGCCCTGATAATGTTGCGGAAATAACAGGGAGACGAGGTATGCTTGTAAGGGCCTCGAGTGGAAAGGGAGTGACTTATCAGGCACGAAACACGTGAGTGAGTTTATTATTATGGTTGGGACTTTAAGTTAAGATCTGATTTGGTTTAGTTGGTATAGGATGTTATATTATTAACAATGTATGGTCTGTGATACAGGAAGGATGTGAGTATGGAAATGGTGAACATGCATGAGAAACAACTGTTCATGGATGGTAAGAAACTGGTTGCAATCATTTCTGAAGCTGGATCTGCAGGCGTCTCGTTGCAGGCTGATAGGAGAGCCTTGAACCAGGTAAATGCTAAATACTAAATGAAATGCCTGCATGATTTATCTATCTATCTATCTATCTTGCAGCCATCATCCTTAATGGTTTTTTTTTGGGGATTAGAGAAGAAGGGTCCATGTAACTTTAGAACTGCCTTGGAGTGCTGATCGTGCAATCCAGCAATTTGGGAGGACTCACCGTTCAAATCAAGCTTCTGCACCCGAGTACAGGTAGATATAAGTATGAATCCAATCCAGCATAACCAAGTAGTAGGCTAGGCTTTGTGTTGTATTGTATGGGTATGGTATATTGATTTCCAAAAAACACTGAGAGAAAGCTGTGTCTGTATAGGATACTGTTCACAAATCTTGGAGGTGAGCGGCGGTTTGCTTCCATTGTTGCAAAGAGACTGGAGTCGCTGGGAGCCTTAACACAGGGTGATCGCCGGTAAGTTTGGGGATACACTTTCCTTGATCAGAAAAGCGAAAAAAGCAAATGGTAAAATTAAACATTTCCTTTCATTTCAGGGCTGGACCATCTCTTAGCGCCTACAATTATGATAGTTCTTATGGGAAAAAGGCCTTGCTCATGATGTACAGGGGAATCATGGACCAGGTTTCTCTTTCTTTTTCTCTCTCTTTATATATATATATATATATATATATATATATATATATATATACATGTGTTTAAAGCAACCAAACTACACTATAGAGGTTTGTTTCTCAGGATTCTCTTCCGGTTTTACCTCCAAACTGTTTGTCTGAAAATCCTGCTACAATCCGGGAGTTTATTGAAAAAGGAAAAGCTGCTCTTGTTTCTGTTGGCATAGTTAGGGACACAGTTGTTGGTACTATACTATCTTTTGCCTGTTATTGTATTTCGTTTGAGTACACCTATACTACCAAGAATAAGCTTGTAGTGGTAGTGGATCAGATTCAGAGTGGTCGGTTTCATGCTGCAGGAAATGGCAAGGATGCTGGCAAGTTCTCTACTGGCCGCATAGTTGATTCAGACATGCATGATGTTGGACGTTTTCTCAATCGGCTTTTAGGACTGCCACCAGAGATCCAAAACAGGTTACGCTTAGCTTATGCTTTTTAATTTAATCTATATCTATATAATATAATATATATTTCGTAGCTTAATTGAACTAGTTAGTAATTACTTACTAGCAGGCTGTTTGAATTGTTTGTTCGCATTCTTGATCATCTTCTTCAAAATGCACGCCTTGAAGGCCATTTAGATACTGGGATTGTTGATATGAAAGCCAACACAATTGAGTTACAAGGATCTCCAAAGGTAAGGTTACACTTACACTACTAAACTTTGTGTATTCTATTCTTGTTATTAACATCTTATCTTTTGGCAGACTGTTCATACAGATCATATGTCTGGAGCATCGACTGTACTATTTACATTTGTTATGGATCGTGGCATTACTTGGGAGGTATGCACACATTTTCTTTACTCTACACTACTACAAGCAAGCAGTGTTGTTTAAAATTATATTATAATTAATTTTCACAGGCGGCATGTGCATTGCTTAGTGAGAAGCAAAAAGATGTGTCTGGTTCTTCTGCTATTGGATTTTATGAATCAAAAAGAGAGTGGCTTGGAAGAAGGCACTACCTTTTGGCAATCGAAAGGTTATTAATTAATATAGTTTGTTTGTTTAATCCGGTTTAGTTTCTACTCACACGCACAAAGCACAAGCTAATAAGAGGAACTCGTATGTATTTCTTCCAGTTCTTCTGGAATGTATAAGATTTTCCGCCCTGCTGTTGGGGAGGCCATCAGGTAATAAATAAATTAAAAAAATCGGACATTTGACACTTGTTATTAATATATTTACTTACTTTTTCAGGGAAATGCATATAGCTGAGCTGAAAGACAAATACAGAAAAACATTGTCATTAGAAAAGGCACACATTGGATGGAAGGACGAGTATGAAGTTTCATCCAAGCAGGTATCATACATGTACTTCATCTTCATTTATGAAAAATGTTGTAGCAGATTTTATTACAGTTTTCATCACATAAACCCAATCTAAATTCTAAAATCATTCATATATTTGATTGGGAGGGAGGGAGTGAAGAGTTTGTTTGTTTGTTTGGCACAGTGCATGCATGGTCCAAATTGTAAGCTTGGAAGCTTTTGCACTGTGGGGAAAAGAATACAGGAAGTGAATGTACTTGGTGGTCTTATTCTACCAATTTGGGGAACAATTGAGAAGGCTCTATCCAAACAGGTTTCTAGTTATGCTATTATCATATATCATGCATGATGAATTTTTATTAAGCTTTTTTTTGCTTCAGTGTGTGTGTGTGTGTATATATATATATATATATATATATATATATATATATATATATATATATATATATATATATATATATATATAATGATTATTTAATTTGTATTGAATGCAATGCAGGCCCGTCAAAGTCATAGACGGATACGTGTTGTGCGCATCGAGACAACAAAAGATGCTCAACGAATTGTTGGACTTCTTGTTCCAAATGCAGTAGTACCTTCTGTGCTTCAAGGTCTCTCTCTCTCTCTCTCTCTCTCTCTCAACCAATGTTTTCACAAATAAGAAAATAATAATAATAATATGCAAGGACAGATGGCCAAACCATGGCTGGCCATTATTTATTTATTTTATACTAGTTTATAACCCGTGAGAACCACGGTTATAAAAGTAATTAAACTTTCATATCAAAAAATCAAAATTATTAATTATTTTAAATAAATTATTATTTAAGAGATTTTTTTTAGTTATATAAAATTATAACCGTTGATTTAAATAAATACGTGAAGTTATATCATCTTATAATATGTATTAATTTTATTTTATTTTTCAATAATGTTATTAATTTAATATAATTAGAGTGAGAAAATTTAAAATTTGAAATTTAAAATAAAGAATCAATTATTAATTTAATGTAATTAGAGTGGGAAAATTTGAAATTTGAAATGGATAATTAATAGGTTGACAAATGACATGATAAGTGATATATAAAATTAATTAAAATTTCATAGTAAAAACTTAAAATTATCAATCAATTATTTAAAATAAATTATTTTAAATAAACTATTAAATAAGGTGTATTTTTTAGTTATAAAATTATAATCGTTGATTTAAATAAATACATGAAATTATATCACCTTATAGTATAAATTTATTTTATTTTATTTTTTATTCTAATGTTATTAATTTAATTTAATTAGAGTATGAAATTTAAAATTTGAAATATGGAATCAGTTATTAATTTAATGTAATTAGAGTGAAATTTAAAATTTAAAATTTATAATTAATAGGTTGAGATTAATGAGGATTTCTTATCTTGTGACACTTGTCAATAGGAGAGTAAACTTATTTATTTATTAGAATAAGGATGATGAGTTCTAATTGTATGATACTTGTCAATAGGAGATTAAAAATATTCTTTTATTAGAATTAGAATTAGAATAGGGAGAGGAGATGCTACCCCTCATTTGATCTTTGGTTGTATATATTTTTCTTGTTTCAAATTAAGCTTTATTTTTTATTAGAAGATAAACAAAATGCATCGATACTCATAATTATTTTCTGTACCTACTGAGTACTAATACAGTCTATCATTGGCATCTCTTCAAATACAATCCGAAAATTTGTAATATCATAATCTAATTTTCAATGTTTTTTTATATTAAAAATCAATGGTTGAGATGGTTTTTTATAAATAAAGTAAATTCTCTTATAACTTTTAAATAGGATAAATTTGATTATATATATATATATATATATATATATATATATATATATATATATATATATATATATATAATTTAGAAACGAGTGTTTTGAATTTGTAGTGTTGGTTGGTTGATGGCAGTTATATGTCCTCCTGACCTTGATTTGATTGATGATTGATGAATGATGAATGATAACAGATCTA
Organism: Lactuca saligna; assembly: GCF_052625555.1. Lineage (NCBI taxonomy): Eukaryota > Viridiplantae > Streptophyta > Magnoliopsida > Asterales > Asteraceae > Lactuca > Lactuca saligna. The sequence goes on from NC_136423.1 coordinate 103,016,420, forward strand.
GCGTGGGTTCAAGAAATCGAGGACTAAGATAGTCATAGAGAGGGTTTTTTGGTGGTGGATAAAGATAAACTTATTTTATTTTTGTTCATCTTTCTATAAAGATATCTGCCTTTGGAACTGAAGTACATGATGACTATTACAGCACCAACCGAAACTTGCTGCAGCTGATAAATATAATATAGATCTATATATATATTTTATATTTTGTGCTTCATTCCTTTCACTCGGGGTTTTTTTTTTTTTTTTTTTTTGTGTAATTATTTAAGTGGTAATTAATAACTTCCTACCTATCTACCGAGGAAAGCATTACGGTTTATAGGCGTGAATGTATCTATGGATAAACAAACCGTCGATTTGTCTTTTGTTGAGTATTGATGAATGATGGTGATAGCCAATTAGCCGTTCATACTTTCAACTTCATGCAATCTTGGGCTCTTTCTTTCAAACTAAAGGCTCAAGGCTTCAGACATGGACCATTTCCCTCTATATTAAGTTGGATCAAAGATTATATTATATCATGTTTAACTTTGTAACATGTGTTATGTCTAAGCTACACAACAAACGCTACATTTCCCATCCATCTCTATGTTGTCTCAACTCCCAAGCGTCTGCTTTCTTCCCATAGATTCTTTGTTTTGGATAAAAAACCAAACGTTATAGTAGCACTAGCATAGCATGTGATACGACCTATTTGAGATGGTCAATCTCCAAGCTACAGTTAGACAGGAAGGAAATAGATGTGAGGCAATTTTTCAGTTTACTTTCTTTCAAACAATTACATTATTATATACTTAAGTAAAATAAATGAATATCTTAGAATTAAGGAACAAAAAACAGTTAAACTGGAATTAAACAAAAGAAACCAAGGCTATTTGCCCTATTATTGTTGTACCTGGAAAGAGTACTCGTGGAGGAGAGGTCCTCTATCTTGTACTTGGTCTTTGTAGCCGTGAATCTTCATATTGACTGGGTCTTTGAGTGGAGCAATTTTCTATACTTTCTTCAAAACAATTACATTGTTAAATACTCAAGGAAAATAACTAGATATCCTAGAATTAAGCAACAAGAAATAGCTTATCTGAAAGTAAACAAAGGAAACCAAGGCTAGTGGCCTTATTATTGTGCCTGGATAGAGTATCACTCGGAGAAGAGGTCTTCTATCTTGGACTTGGTTTTTGTAGCTATCAATACTAAGGGTGACAATCATATTGTGTTCCGGTTGGTGGGTATAGGAATGCCCATATCAATAAATATTAGGGGTGACAATCTTGTCGTGTTTGGATTGAAGGATCGTGGTTGAGGCTGGAATAGTAAAGTGTGCATGGATGTAATCACTTGTTTTTGTATGAGTAGATGAACGGTGTTGGATATTGCTTGTGAAGCCAATGGTTAGATAATGGTTTGACCTTGATGTTGGACTGAGATTTGCAGTATTGAGAAGTCGTTATAGCGGGTCCCACCAATTTTTTTCAACCATTTAACCATTTCATTTAAAACCATTTGTTTTTTTGACACCAATTTCACCCACAACATCCACTAATCAGAAGCATCTTATTGAAGAACACATCAAGACTTCAAAATTATTTCTCTAATCAAGAGTTATTTAGAGATTTATTTAAGCTACAAATTATGATTCAAGACTTCTATCTTCTTGTTGATTTGAAGTGAATACATAAATGTTTTAGAGATTATTTTGTGTTATTCTTTCTATCGGGCAATCCGTATTTGCAACCTCAACCTTATGTTCCCCAGAACCTTCATATCCTTTGGTTTGTTTGGAACTTGTTTGATCACGTGCTTACGACGTTTGATCTTTCTAAGGCTTGCATTTTTTACATTTTGTCTGGTTAAATAAGTCCTCATGACCACTTCAAAGATCTTTGGATCACAGGTCTAGACCTGTTTATTGACTCTGATTGACGAATCAATGACCGTGCTTTAGAAGACCGGGTCTGCATTTTGGTTTATCAACAACTCTTCAGTTTAACATTATGATATTTCAGTAATGATTTATCAGATTTATTTTTCAGTGTTTGTTCAGTTCAATAAAAAACATCACCAATCTACTTATGACCCGAAAATAATATCTTTGTTTTTACGGGTAGAAGCTCACATTAAAGGGGAGCGTGCGATGCTCCATCAGATTTGAGAGATTCTCATGCCCAATTTTATGACTTCTTTTTCTATCTTTATTGCATTTTAATAAAAAAAATGGTGAGAATCATGGCCATAAATTGTGACTTTTAGAGTTTAGATTTTTGAAGAAATTTAGAAAAGGAGATCAATTAGTCTTCAGATTAGTCTAATTGGTCTTGTTCTATTATCTATATGGTAATATTCGTGCTAATTGAAGTATGATTTTACACCTTATAAGTTGATAAATCCTCAGGGGAAATATTGGAAAAGACTCTAGTTTTGAATTCAAATTTTTAGGTATTTTCTACTCTGATTTGTTACAAGAAATCTTTGGATGTCTCATTTGTGTTAGCATCCAGATAAGATTTTATGATTGTTTTAGTTTGGATTTTTGATATTTAAAAGACAAAGATTTTTTTTGGTGATACGACGTGACACTGATTTTTGGCATTGACCTCTCTTTAGGATCCATATTATTCATTATTCGAACTTTACTTTAGGATTTTTCACACTTTCAGTAGGTTATTCTTTTGAAGATTTTGGTGCATTATGATTCGAGATTAGAATGTTGAAGCCTTTGTGTGATTTAATTATGCGATCTTGAAACTTGATCAACTTGGATTACTGATCGGTAAAAATATTAGAATTTATTCTTCAACATCAGAGAAGCATAAGCAATAATGCTTAATAGACTTACAATTTCTGAGATTCTATTGCCCAGATCCCGAGATCATAACAACTTTAGTTTTCCGAGATATCTCAGCGAGCCTGCCTGTCGGATGTTCCACATTTTATCACTGCTTATTACCCTTGTCATTTCCTAGCATTTAGGGAGATTGTTGGAGTAGGAAATGCTCTATAATGTTGAGTGATAGTTAGAAAGGAATAGTTCATTGTATGAAAAATATATTCCCTAGTATATAAAGTGGAGATGTGGTAATTTGTTTTGTACGTAGACATTAGTTAGACTCACTTCTTAATCATGTGTACATAAAAAACTTCTTGATTAATTACATTCCTCACTAACCAATCGTCAAATGGGTTCTACATCATGTATAATCTTTGTTACTTGGAGGGATTTGGGAGATTCTAGCCCTAATAGAGCCGTCGACGATATGTATAAGAATTACGGTGGGTTGGTAGTTTGGTGATATGTAGCACCCGGTTCCTGGTATATATCTCATTCAAGTATTTTTCACATTTTGGAATGGAATCGGCGAGTTGAAGGCCCAACTCGTCGAGTAGAAGCGACTTGGACCTGGGGGATAAGTGGCGGACTCGTCGAGTCGGCAGCAAGACTCGACGAGTAGACCCTGTCTGGATAAAACCCTAATCCAAGGGTTTGCACCTTATTTAAACATCTTATTCAGCCTCCCTCGTCCCCTATGCTCTCAGAACACCTCACATTAAACCCTAATCGTCTTTGGTGAAGATCTAAGGCCTCTTTGGTGGATTTTGGTGGTTTGTGATCACAAGAAGGAAGGAAAAGCTTGAAGAGCCAAGTGGAAATTAGAAGATCCTGAGTTTGTGCTGCATCTACAGTTCTTTGGAGGTATAAAGTTTATACCTTGCTCATTCATGTTCTAGATCCCTTTTTGGAGTGAAGTAGGGCTTTAAGGAGCCATTTTTGGTGACCAACTATGAGTGCAAGCATGGTTGAGGCTAAGACTGCAGATCCAAGGTCCTTAGGGGACTATAAGACATAAAGTGGCCGACTTTGGGGCCTTAGAAACCCCATGCATTTTAAGAGTTTCTTTTAGAGCCTTTTGAGCTTATTCTCCCATGCATGCACATAAAGTTTGTAACTTTACGTGCTAGATCGATCTTAGGAGCCTAGATCTATCTTTTGGACAAGTGTTGACATCAGAAATCGAGAAATGAGACTTGAACAACCTCGACTCGGCGAGTCCGAGGCCTAACTCCCCTTTTCTGGTAGGGCTCAAAGGAACCCAGTTGAGTGTTAGAAGGGTTTTAGAGGGTCCAAGGGAGTGACCCAACGTATTTGACTTAGCCATAGACCTGGAGTTCATAGGACTAGACGAGTGCATGAGCAGATTCGGCGAGTCCAAGGCAATCTCCCAACTTTCAAAGATGAACTCGAGGAGTTGTTCATACGACTCGGCGTGTTAAGGACAAGACTTGTTTGTAGGACGAGGATGAACTCAAAGAGTCGGATGAAGGTTCATTCGAGGTTGTTTTAGAAGGAGAACTCGTTGAGTTATTGCTAAACTCGAAGAGTAGAAGCGTGAAGAAGGGAAGATGAAGGGTACGGACTCGATGAGTTGGAGTCCCAACTCGGCGAGTCAGGTCAACTGGAAGTTGACTTTGACTTGGTAAGGGGTAAAATAGTCATTTTACCCTAATAACAGTTATCAGTGTCTGACTAAGTGTTTTATGGGAATTATAGTCGGAGGACCACCGGAGTAGCAATCAAACATCTGCAGATCAGCTTTTCAGTAGTCAGTCTTATGAGGTGAGTTACCTTCCAGTAGCGGTGGGTCTACAACTACAATACCGGCCCACCAGTAGGAGCTGTATGTTAGATGATTGTTAGGATCGAAGGGTAGGTTAGGCACCCCATATATGTATGACAGTATGTTATGAGATGTTTATATGATGGCATGATATGTTATATGTGATAGTGGTAGTAGGAGGGGAATAGTCCCTGATCGAAGGGTAGGTCAGGCACCCTAGATATTGTTAGTGTGTTTATGTTATAATATATGCAATAGTAGTAGTAGGGGGGTGGAATAGTCCCCGAGGTTCGGTTGTTAGGACCGAAGGGTAGGTCAGCACCCCCGAATGTCTTGACATGGGTAGGTCAGCACCCCAGAATGGCTTGACACGGGTAGGTCGGCACCCTAGAATGGCCGTACCGGGTAGGTCGGCACCGTAGAATTGCCCGATAATATGTATGTTATATGATTGTATGGTATGTGGTACGATGGGGGAACTCACTAAGCTTCGTGCTTACGGTTTACAGTTTTGGTTTCAGGTACCTCTTCAGCAAAGGGGAAGGAGCTGGCGCGGTAGCTGCACATCATACACACTCTCGTTACCTTCCGCATTATGAGATATTCTGGGATTGTACTCTGACATGATGTTATTTTCAGTATTTTTAGACATGATACATTGTTTATGAGATGATATGATTTCACATTGTTACTTACAAATATTTTGCAAATAGATTAATTAAAAATGAAATTTTTGGATGTGAAATTTGGGTTGTTACAAGTTGGTATCAGAGCTCTGGTTTGAGGGATTCAGACACACCCTCGGGGATGTTTGGACTCAAACTGAGGGATTAAAAGATTTTTACAAAGATGGTTTTCTAAAAGCTAAGTTAAAAAGTTTTAAGAAAGAACAAGGTGTGTGATGTGCGCGACCGACCGAGCTCAAGTAAGTTTTTCCCCAAAGTACCCATACAAGTTTATGCTATGATTATCATTTTCAGTAGAACAACATGATAGATTAGGACTAAAGATCTCGGAAGGATGCCTTGTGTGCCTATTATATATGCTTTTGAGCTGCATGATAGTGTTGATTAGACAGAGATAGGATAGCCTGCTTAGGTTATGCCCGATTACATGAGCTTATATCGCATGCTAGTACAAATTCCTGTTATGTGGATAGAATTGCTTGAGCTTGTTTCCTTGTTGTCTGAATGCTGCTTGCTTTGTGCTATGTGGGGCTCGGAGTGATGGGAGTTAGCTATTAGATGAGTACGTTAGGTCACATGTTATTAGGTTTGAATAATCTCAGAGTGTTGGATTTGACCATACTGCGTAGCTCTTGTTTGAGTCCTAATCATTGTAGGGATGAGTCCCTTACTCGAAGGATTATCCGAGTCTCGTGGCATGTGAAATCTCTACGTGTTGATTTCTTAATCGTTTGGTAAAACTGTTTTCCGTATCAAAAGCATACTGAGCATATAATTATATTAAACCAATAATATTTTGAGTACAAGTTTCCTTGTACTTTTGCTTGTATTCCCCCTGAAAACATGAAAAACTCGGAAAAAGCGTAGGGGTATGAACTCACCTCGGACGATTTGAATGAAGGATCGATACGGAGTGCGGGATGTTCAAGTGAAGCCTTGAATGCGATTTGATCCTAATTAACATGTAATGACACACATAAAGGAGTCAAATGATGGTATTTCCCTACTAAATGTTATGGAGAACCACTCTAAGAACTTGGGACTACTTACACTAAGTGCTAGGACCTTAAAGGATTGCATGAGGGGGGTGTATGGCCACCTCAAAGGTGTGTGCGGCCATGGGTGTGCCGACCAAGGGGTGTACGACCATACACTCATGATGGAAGGTGCCTTTGAGGTGTTTTCAAGGTCCATACTTGCATACATGAAGTGTTCTAGGTCCATACTTAGTTGTAGTACAAGTTTAGGGTCTTAGAAATGGGTTTGTGGTCCTAGGGTGTGTGCGTGGTCGCACACAGGAGTGTGCTGCCACACAAATGTGTGTGCGGCCGCACTCCTTCAAAGGGATGAAGAACATGATGGACTTCAATGATTTTAGGCTTAGATTAAGTGGTTCTTCAAGTAAAATAAGCTAAGGGATGGATTACTCACATTTTTGAAGCCTTGGGAGGGTTTGTGGTTGAAGAAGCTTGAGAGAAATGGTGTTGTGTGCTGCCAGGATGTTAAAGGAATGAAAGGAAAGGGGGATACCCTTTATATAGGGTGTATGGCCTGGTTTTGTCCCTATATGACTTGTTGACTCATTCGTAATCTCATTCTCAACTGTACTCAACCTTAGGATACTTAAACAAACCCTTAAACAACACTAGGAGTTAACAAAAATGAGTTTGACTTAGATTAACGGACTAGGTGTACCAGGTAGAAGTTTCGGGTTGTCACACTTCGAAGACGAGATGACGATAGGACAGTTCGGAGCACGGATTCCCTCTTTTTGATAGTTCAAGGCCTATGGAGCTCTGGAGTTCTTTTGGGCTACGGAACCCATTGCTAGCCGCCGCTGGATCCCTGAAATGGATAATTCTCAGCGGACGAGCTTCTTTCCTAAGGGGGTGAATATGGGTTTTTCATCCTTCCTTCTGAGAGACCGAGGTCATGATTGGTGAGAAGAGGTCGGTCGTGCATTAGGATTTGTAGGTGTGATGACCATGTCTTGTGAGGAGTGTGTTATAAGATTTTAGGAGGGGTTTGCACCAGCGATTAAGGTGTAGTAGCTGACAAGGCAGTTTCTGGACCTTTTCTAGACTATGTTCATTGTGGCAGAGATCACTGCCAAGTTTCAAGAGAGGACTTTGTTGGTTCTATATTATGCTGTGGACGAGGAGATGAAGAGGGCGATATATCACGACATGTTGAGGGATGACATTAGAGATTTTGTGAGCTTTTCAGGGTGCTAGACCCTGAATGAGATGAGTATTAGAGCCCGAAAACAGAGAATTAGTTTCATCTTCGATTGGAGCGCAGGCTGGAGTAGATTCATGCCACAATGGGCCAGACGAAGAGGCCTAAGACTCAAGATTTGCATTTAGGAGGCCATCAGTGTGACAATCGTCAATCTTGAGTCAAGTCAAGTCATCAAGTCTAGCCGGTCAACTCGATTAAACCTTGTGTATTAGGGTTTGTGTTATGTTCATACTGTATAACTTGCTATATTAATGGGAAAACATCACTTGAGAAAAGTCTTGTGTTAAAATTTCCTAAGCCCTAGTGCTAATCAATGAACTAAACTGATAAAAACCATGTTGCATACTCATGGGGAGTGTGTGGGATCCTTAATCATGACTTAACGGGGCTCAAGAAACTTGCATAGCGGAGCCAAACACTCACAAATACCACACTTGAAATCTCTCTCAAATATCTCTTTGTATGAGAAATCTCTCCAAGAATGTCAAATCTCTCCCAAATCTCTCCAAGTATGTGAAATCTCTCTCAAATATCTCTTTGTATGAGAAATCTCTCCAAGAATGTCAAATCTCTCCCAAATCTCTCCAAGTATGTGAAATCTCTCTCAAATATCTCTTTTTATGAGAAATCTCTCTAAGAATGTCAAATCTCTCCCAAATCCCTCCAAGTATGTGAAATCTCTCTCAAATATCCCTTTGTATGAGAAATCTCTCCAAGAATGTCAAATCTCTCCCAAATCCCTCCAAGCATGTGAAATCTCTCTCAAATATCTCTTTGTATGAGAAATCTCTCCAAGAATGTCAAATCTCTCCCAAATCTCTTCAAGTATGTGAAATCTCTCTCAAATATCTCTTTGTATGAGAAATCTCTCGAAGAATGTCAAATCTCTCCCAAATCTCTCCAAGTAGGTGAAATCTCTCCCAAATCTCTCTCAAAAGTTTCCCGTAACTTTTTGGAATCATTCGGGTCATACCGACCCTTAACCGGGTCAAAAACTGCTTAAAACGAGGCGAAAACGAGAAAAATAGGCTTTAGGAACCGAAACCGGGAAGAGAGGCCTCTTAGGACCAGAACCGAGCCTCTGGTGGCTGAGGCATGCGAGACCGAGCCTCGGTCTCTGCCTCTCTCGGTCTCTTCTGGTCGCTCGGTCTCTGCCTCTCTCGGTCTTTTCTGGTCGCTCGGTCTCTGCTCCGCCTCTCTGTCTCTTCCCTCCTCTCGGTCTCTGCTCCTTCTCTCCTCTCTGTCTCTTCGCGCCCCTCTGTTCTCTCCTCCCCCCTCTCGGTTCCTACCCTCTCTCTTCTCCCCTCTCGGTTTCTACCCTTCCTCTTCTCGGTTTCAGCATCAGAAGGCCGAACCTCGGCCAGATTTCGGAAATTTGTCACTTTTAGCCCATTTTTGATATTTTTAACATTTTGAGCCCGTTTTTCGTGATTTTAAAGCGGGATTTTCTCCAGAAATTATATTTTAACATAATAAACTCTAAGTATTCATAATTTAAACATATTTTTATGAAAATCATTATCTAAATAATAAAGATCTAATGGGGGATTTATTTAAGGTGGAGTGTTGACTTTGCCTTAACTTATGACACAAGCAATACCCACTCTATGACCAGCCATACCTCCCCACCTTACCTATGTCACTTCAATGTCCCTTACACTCAAATTACACTCACTCCCACGTTTTTTGAGCTGGAACAAACACCCACTCTCCTCATTTTCTCTCATTGCTCTCATTCCACTAAGTAACAAACACCACTTTTCTCTCAAACTCTTTCTACACAAATTTCGAGATTCAAGGCTGATTTCAAGTGTTCTTCCACTCTTAGTAAGTAAAAATTCATCCTCCCTATTATTATTTCACTTCATTCTACTCAAATCTTTGATTTCTTACACAAACTCCATAACTATAATGTTAGATTCTCGAAAATCTTCAAGGCATCTCCAAGTGTTCTTGGATTAAACACTTCCATTCTTCAACAATCATCTACTGAAATCACTTAAGGTGAGTTCATACCCCTACATTTTCATGTTTTCTCAAGTTTTCAGGGGGGGATACAAGCTAAAACACTAAGAACATAACTAAAATTTTCTAACAGCCTTCATCAGAAAAGTTCAACTCCATTCACGGACTGTTTTGGGCATCTTAAACATTTTTGTTTTCAAAACTGTACAAGTTGCAAATAGTTCAAGTTCTTAGCTTTAAAATGGCTACTTGCACATCTCCATACGATTTTTCTACAATTTATGGTGATTTTTACAAAACTGCCTATCATTTCAAACAATAATCCGGACCAGTCTGTGATTTTGGACTTATTCACCCAGGTTGGAGGTCATTAAAAATCGTGATAAAAATTATGAGTAAACTAGACACATTTTTTGAACTCTCAGAATTTACGGATCTAGTTTTCGACTTTGTATGATTTTTCTATGATTTTTCCAAAACAGGGCAGAATGGCTAAAGTTAGCCAACAACATGTAAATATCATAACACTTTGTATTATGTTGAGCAAAGTGTATAATCATGAGTTCTAATTATTGAATGTGTTTCCTTGTTAGTTTGTCATCATGAACTGAAACTAAGTAATTCATAATAAATATTATTCATTCATTTGGAACGCGTATATTAAACTATAAAAAGTATAGTTTGATAAATTCATAACACTAATACATATCTATAAAAGAGTTCATACATATTACATACATTTTAGATAAACTATAATAGGTATAGTTTATGATACATCACTCAACACACTCGTACAAAAAGGGTACATTCATACAAGAAAGATTTATATTCACACACATTTCACGTAAACTTGTTAACCTATGTTGTGAGACTCTCTCTCTCCCCGTACGTCTGAGTGCGGGATATAATTCCTGGTAGTTATAATCAGAATCTCCTTGAGGGAGAACGTGATACTTGTATATAGATCTATATTGGGTTTGACACCTCACACCTTGCTGCTAGCTACAGTGGGACCTGCAGGTCTACGGGTGACAAATGTCATTACATTTTCCCAACGCCTGAGAAACGTTGTGGCAGGTTCACATAGTCACAGTATGATTATAGCGGCTCACCTAGGGAGATAACAATTCATAAAGTTTACGGGATTTCATAAAACCGAAGTAGGTTTTAGGTTGATTTAAAAATTTACTTTCCATATCATTTCAAACTCACGACATTTCTACTAAGTAAGGATGATTTCTTATACATTTTGGTCGTTGGTTATAAGGCTACATTATACGGATTTTAAGGAAAATATCGGATTTTTCTGAAACAAACGCAACATTTATATGTGAAAGACTTCTACTAAGTTTTATAATAAAAGCTTATGAACTCACCAACCTTTGTGTTGACACTTTTCAAACAACTTGTATTCTCAGGAAAACACTAACCAGGTAATCAAGTGCTTTTGAGGATGGGACGTTAAGGCGTCAAACTTTTCATATTTTGTCAACATATTGTAATTGATTTCGAATCATGTAATTCATACAAGTGATGTAACTTTTTCAATTATATATATGTTGGTTGTGTTTGCTTAAATTACTATTGAAATTGTGGTTATGATACTATACATGAAGTCCTCCACCCCCGGACGTTTCCGCCATCCTTGGTTTGGGGTTGTGACAGATTGGTATCAGAGCGCGGTTTATAATGAATTAAGTATGTCAAACCACATAAGATATACAAACTATAAACACATTTGGGACTAAAAGTCTCTGATTCTTAAAATGCTTTAACGAGTTGTACTTTTAGAAAACAAATAATTTCTTGTTTTAAAGTATACTTACATGCATTCTATACTAGCATGGTGTCATATCTTAGGAGAACATAAATTGAAAGAGGAGGAGTCGAACATTATGAGTACGCCTTAGCATGTGTAATCAGTTCCGGGAGGGATATAGCCTGATCAACTATATCCGTCAAAGAAGTAACTTACGCACACTAAGGAATAGTCGTAATGAGCGACAAATCTGATAACCTAATTACACTCCATAAGGAACACGCTAAGAACCAAATATAAACATTTAAAAATACTATAGGGGTATTTGTACGTTTCTATAGCGCCAGATTATTATTTTCCGATATGTGCTTCTTAACCCCGTTTCTCGTGCAGACGACATGGCAGGATTTCATATACCCGGGGACCCCTATTTTCCCAATCAGGGAAACGCGGGATGGATCAATGACGAGCCCGAGGAGGATCCCGAAGAGGATCCCAAGGAGGATCCCGAAGAGGATCCCGAGGAGGATCTCGAAGAGGATCCCGAAGAGGAGCCCGAGGAGGAAAACGAACAAGAAGAAGAAGAGGAAGACGACCAAGAAGAAGAGGAAGACGAAGAGGAAGAAGAGGAAGGTGATGAGATAGTCATGTTTGGGAACGAAGCAGAGGAACCACTAGAAGTATTCAACCCTCCCTACATCGCGAGGGTACCCGCGCACCGTTTTGGATACAACGGACCTGAACCCCCTTGGGTAACAACGATCGAAAGATGGAGCCGACAACAACACCAGCGGTCACCATATGGCTACCAACGAGGTTACTATGATCTCACTCATGGTGGACCGGCTGACAGAGCTCTCCCCGTCACGATACAACGAATAGCAAGTATGGATGATTGTGGTAGGACGACGACCGATCAGGTCCGGGAGTTAAGCGCCATCGTACAGTCTACTACTGATCGCACCAGAGACCTGGAACGGGACTCCCACCACAGAGACCAACTCATTCAAGACCTTCTCGCAGATCAAGCATAAACAAGAGAGTATCGGGAAAGATACATGGTGCTCGAAGAGAGAATGGTTGCAGCCGAACGCAGATTGGCGGAACTACAGGGTGCATCGACATCATCGCAGCCTCCGTCAAAGAAGGGTCGCAGTGATTAGAACTCGTTACTATTCTCACGTCTTGGTAGTAAAATTTTATGAGTACGCGTTGGTGCTACTCTTTGTATGTAGGTCGACCCTGCGACTATGTGATTACACTATTCAAAGGGCTTTTGTAATGCCAAAACTATCTTTTGTAACGATGTAATGTAGACCCTTATGAGGTCAAACTTTTCCCTCTAAACGTTATGTACTAAAAGTTATCAATGAAATTTGGCATGTGTTTTATTTATTGAATGTTTGGCACTATACATCATAACCTGATCACACAAACAATTTACGAATAATAAAGTTTTGATAAAATACAAGAGGGATGAAACCAGTAACACTCGACTCGTTATCACTATTGAAGTCTTACCGACTGGTCATTTTTTTATGACAGAACCATGCCACCAAGGAAAAGACCAAGGCCTTCCAACAACACAGTGCCGCCTCCACCACCACCTCCGCAGTTTGATCCTGCGATGTTCCAGGCTGCAGTAATGGCAGCCGTGGCGGCAGCAATGTCGCAAATGGGAACCAATGGTTCTGGCGGTTCTGGATCCGGAGCTACCAATTCCATTCATGGGGACAGCACGGGGTGTACGAGGGAGTGCTCTTACAAAGACTTCACGAATGGCAAACCCGACCCTTTCAATGGAAGCGGGGGCGTCATCACGCTGGTGCAATGGTTCGAAAGGACCGAGGCAGTTTTCGAAATCTGCGCTTGTCCCGAAACGAGCAAGGTCAAGTATGCGGCATTCACTTTCACTGGAAAAGCACTTACTTGGTGGAATGGCCGAGTTAAATCACTTACTCCTGTAGTAGCTAACGCAATCAGCTGGGAGGATTTGAAAGCCTTAATGTTAAAGGAATACTGCCCGAGGGGCGAAATACAAAAACTTGAAGAAGAACTTTGGAACCTCAGAATGACAGGCACTAATCTTGAAACTTATACTGCCCGTTTCAACGACCTAGCACTTCTCTATCCAACAATGGTCATTCCAGAAGAGAAGAAGGTGGAACGATATCTCTGGGGGCTGTCATCTCAGATTCAAGATAGTGTATTGGCCTCGAAACCCACTACCTTTGAAAGTGCCAAGGAATTGGCACAACAACTCATAGATCACAAGGCTAGCCGTGGTACCGTGATAACCACCACCGACCGAACGAAAGGAGGAAACAATAAGAGGAAGTTCTGGGGCAATAAAAAGAAACAACCAATGCAGGACCCCACCAAAAAGCAACAGATGGTTGCTGTCCGTGCCGCCACTACTGCTGTCGCTCCAGTGCCGCCGAAACAGTATACGGGAACTCTTCCCAAGTGCAACAAGTGTAACTACCACCATAACGATGCTTGTTGAGAGTTACACTGCAATAACTGCAACAAGAAGGGACACACCGCACGATTCTGTAGAGCGACTACTCAACCCGCCGCTCAAGTAGCTACGACCGCCAACACCGGAGCAAGCCAAACCTGCTATGGATGTGGTGAAACGGGACACTTCAGGAGGAACTGCCCCAAGGCACGAGCCCCTAATGTTGGAGGTGTAGGGAGAGTCCTAACTTTAGGGCAGGGAGAAGCAGTCAAGGATCCCTCTGTGGTTACTGGTACATTCCTCCTGAATAACTCTTATGCATGCGTACTTTTCGATAGTGGGGCAGAAAGAAGTTTCATAAGTCACCAATTCAAACATATACTTAAGCAAAATTCTCAACCACTAGGAGATTCTTACATCGTAGAAATGGCAAATAGAAAGGTTGAGCGCGCTAATGATATTTACATAGGGTGTACTCTCACTCTAGACAACCATTTGTTCAAAATTGACCTTATGCCGGTCACCATAAAAAGTTTCGACATAATCATTGGTATGGATTGGTTAAGCCTTCATCGTGCCGACATAATCATTGGTATGGATCATACGTTTGTCTGTGTAAGATATTATTTTCAGTTTAGTTAGTCCCCACCTAAGAATCATAGCTTCTTCAACGTTGTGTGGTTATTATTATCGAGGGTCATTATATGCCATTTTCTATACTGAGAGTCATGATTGGAGCACTTCTTGTCGAGCTGGACTTAGGTCGTCATCCATTATTAATATGGGCCCTTGGTGGGAGCGAACTGAGGGTCTTGTTCGGAGGATCAACATTCAGATCGACATGTTAGTTTAGCAAGGGTTTATAGGGAGTTATAGTGTAAGTTCGTTCGATTATTGAAATTTGAGTTGGTTGAGGAGTGTATGGGTTTGGCAGAATGCGAGTGTAAGGGAGTTGTAGCCAGGTTCATGTCTTTAGGATTATGAGTGTGGTCATCGCATCAGAAGCTTTTATAAGGAGATATCATGGAAGCTGGTTGTCCCATGTTAGGACAACGAAGTCAGAGTTTAGAGGTTCTTGTGTCGATCAGGATAGATGTCAATGTTGGATAAATTGTCTAAGTCCATAACTGTTCCTGGTATGTACTTGACCCGGTTTAGCATTGTCCATTTGGGTTGCATGGCATTATGCATTTTGATAGACTAAATGAGAGAAATAACACTTGTGGTTTATTAATATATTATAAGTTCTAATATATTAATAGTATTATTCAATTAGTATTGATCAAGAATTAATTTTGAATTAATTAAGTGATCAAAAGAAGACTAATTAAATATATGGGTTGATTATGTAAATCATCCATAACTTGTATAGTGGGCTAAATGCTCCATGGATTATCAAGTTGCGCTAAGGTCCATAGGATGCTCCATGGGAGTTACAAACCCATGGGTCATGGAAATGAAGATCCATGTTACATTAAGGTTTACATGTTGTAACCCTAATTGTAACACACTATATAAAGGATATGAAGCTCACCAAAATCGGCACTAGAAGCATAGTAGAGGGCAAGCCGATTTCTAAGTGTGACATTCTCTCTCAAAGTTTATTCCAAGAGCATTTGGTGTTGTGTGAAACATTTGAGGCAACACACTTGGGGTGCTAGGCTCTCAAGGTTTTCAAGGAATCAAATCAACTACAAGGTATGTAATGCTAGCCATATTTTATGTTAAAAGTTCCCCATGTATGCTAGATAGGATTATGAACCTTGAAAATCATATTTTGCATGTATTTTAGACAAACATAGATCCTACATTTTCTAGGGTTGCATATACACTTAGGGGTGTTAGAATGCTCAAAACCCATTAGTGGTATCAGAGCCTAGGCTTGATTGTTAATACTTGATGCAAAATAGTGTAAAAAATCGAATTTTTGAGCTATCTGCATAGGGGACTTGACGAGTCCAAGTGAAACTTCAACCAACTTGGCGATTCAGTTTTGGTGTTTTAAAACTTGTTTTAGATGGTGTAATTGTTGTTCTAATTAATTTTCAAGGGCTAATATCAAAATTACATGATTATATGTGTTCATATGTTCTTATGAGTTCTTGATAGATCATAGGAATTACTTGTTTAATGCTTCATTCATGATCTTTATGTGTTTTAATGGATTCCATAACTTGTCCTCAAGTTATGGATAACCAAAAGTCACTCTGTATTAAATCCATTAAAAGAACACATAAGTTACAAAAATAAAGAGTCTTCATATTAATAACTCATAAGTTATGAATTGAAGAGTTTTGTTAAAAATCAACCCTTATACTTTATGATATTATAAGCTAATATATATATATATATATATATATATATATATATATATATATATATATATATATATATATATATATATATAGGGTTAGGTTCATGTGAGACGGCCTAATTTTATGAGATCGTGAGACACAATCCTAGCCACTCATTTATTAGATAAAACAAAAACATTTTTAAAATGCAAAATAATTGAAAATTTTCGAATTTTTGTTTCCAATATTATTTTCGGAATATATATGTTCCAAAAAAATAAAAATAAAATAAAATACATTTTTACATATTTTAGTAGAATATTTAAAATATTCTACATATCTGCCAAATCTAGCAGAATATTCTAAACATTCTAAAAATCATATTAGAATATGTACAGTGTAATATTCTATTACAATATTTCAAGTATTTAAAAAAAAAAAACAGTAATTTTTTTAGTTAAATAAAGTTCCAAAAATAATAATTAAAATTTTCATTTTAAAATTATTTTTAGATTTGGTCTCATGGTCTAACAAAATTAGCATCGTCTCTAATGAACCTGAACACACACATATATATATATATATATATATATATATATATATATATATATATATAAAAGATCAAGTCGTCTTACCATCAGTAGGCCTCATTCACGAAGCCGATCTATAAGGGGGGTATAAGGTTGCTGCCTATAAAATGACAGCTTAATGGGTGTCCACTCTCACCCACTGCTTCCTTGATCGGTGGAGGGTCGTTAGCCAAACGAGTAGGACAAGGACTTATAAAATTCTCATTAAAAGTATAATGATTATTATAAAGTAACTAAATGTTTTTATTACATTCCCAATCTTAGTTACTTTAGGAAAATGTGAATATGGTGCTAATCCATGAAATTACACTTTACGCTTTGTTTATGTCGTTAGTGGAGCGTGTATGGCTAACCGGCACACTGCAAGGTAGGTAAAGGGTGACTTAAGGTTTATTATAGGTCGGTGAAGCGCGTGTGGTTAGCCGACACATCGATTGAGTGATACACATTAAGGGTACCAAGTTATTTGCATGGTTACTCCACACCTCATTTTGTGATCCTTGGTATCCCAGTCACAAAACTTGGAGGGCACACTCGAGATTGAAACATGCCTTTGAAAAGTTCATTCACCTACCTTTCAAATATGTTATAGCTTAGATTACTACATCCCTCTTCTTAGTTATGATATATTGTGATTGGATCCTAGACTTAATATTACATTTGGGTGTTTTATTAAGGACTATCTTTATATCTAAACTAAACTTGTTTTCTTCTTTTAATATGTCTTCCAACAACACTGCTTCTGGATCAAACCCTATTGGCTCCTTTTCCCTCATGAACCTATGTGGGAGGGTCATCTTCGATGGTTCCAACTTTATGGATTTGATCCGGAACATCAGGATGGTGACTCGCTACGAGGACAAGGAATATATCCTCGATAAGTAGCTAAAGGAGATCGATGAGTCCATTGCTACTCCCCAGGAGATCGCTGACTTCCGGACTCATGAAAGAGATGCCACCAAAGTGGCAAGCATCATGATGGCCACCATGACAGTTGAACTCCAGAAGTCCTATGAGGACTACTACCCTTTTGAGATGCACCAAGATATGATGGAAATATACCATCAGAGTGCTCGTCAAGAGCGGTGTGACAACCCAAAATTTCTATCTTGTACACTTATTCAAATCAATCTAGGCCAGACTCGTTTATGATATCTTCTAGCATTGTTTAGAGTCAATTAGAGTGTTATAAGTCTTGTACCTTCAAAGTTAGGGTTTAGAAATATGTTCCACAAGTTCAACACTTCGAAAATCGGCCAAACACTCAAACTTGAGGAGTGTACGGCCGTACACCCCCTTCTGGCCGTACACTCTCTCTCATGTATAAATGAGAATTTTAGCCTTCATTTGCCTCTTTTCACACTCTTAAGCCAAGAAATCAACTTCTATCTCAAGTATCATCCGATTTTGCTTCTAGATCTTCGAGTTGTAAGTGTTTCTTCCTTTAATTTGATGATTCATTACACTATCTAGTAAGGATCTATCATTTCATCCATGAAATTACTCATTTTGTTTAGATATTCAGGTGTTCACCAAGAACACCAAGCACATCTACTATGTTTTTGGACCTCCAACACCCGTAAAGGCTTTTGTATTGTAAGTACCACTCCTCATGCTTGTTACTTACTAGATTTACTCCTTAGAAAACATCCAAACCATGATCAATAAGGAGTTTATGGCCATACATACCCCAAGTGGCCGTACACCCCTTTGTTTAGTGCTAATGGCCTCAAAACTCATGTTCTATGCTAGCACATGCTCAAGGACACTTAGGGGATGCAAGATAGAGACTTGAAATACCCTTTTGACCATTTTTTCATGATCATCAAGGGTGTACAGTCATACACTCCTTGTGTGGCCATACACACCCTATTTAAGGTCCAAAATGGCATTAAACTTTCATTAAGGTTAAGTATTGGTCAAGACACACTTCCTAGATGCCTAATAGGACTTTAAATCACTCAATGGCATGTTTCACCATGAGTGTATGATCTTACACCATCTTGGGCCGTATACTCTGGCCGTAAACACACATGAAACACACCACTTGGCCGTAAACACTAATGTGTGGCCATACACCCATTATATGCAACCCTTGGTACTTCTAGCACTTGAATCTAAGTGTTTTATATGTCCTAGGGTGTCTTTCCTTGCACAATTAGTTGTATAAACACTAATTATACATATATGTGTCGTTATATTCTAAATAGGATCCGTGTGTGTGTTCAAGTCTTCACTTGACACCTAGCATCCTATACCACTCGTTCATCCAAACCACTCAATACAGGTGAGTGCATACCCTTAAATATACCTTTCAATGACTTTAAATGATTTTATGGGGGGCGGGGGGATACAAGTTGAAACATTCTAGTTAGTATATCAATCACATGTGATTAATAACTAGAACCAACAGATAAATTTTCTATTACTTTCAAACAGTTATCAAACTTATGGATTTCAAATACTTCAAAATGTTTATCAAACTCTTTTACATGCTAAACTCTTTTCAAACTTATATATTGTTACAACATGTCGATATAGATATAGCTATATAAGTAAGGTTTGAAGGACTTAGGACTGATAACTCACTTTATTTCCTGTTCCTTGTTTGGTTGTGGACTTAGAGTACCTTTTTGTTTGTCCGAGGGTCGTTTGATCCTTAGTTATATATTATGTATATATGTATAGAAATAAAAGCTTTTATCTCAGTTCAACACACTCAGTCATACAAAGAACTCTACTAGTAAACTATAATAGATATAGTTTAGGAAGTCACTACTCATTATTTCTAGTACAATGAAACATACAAAGAGTCAGTTCATACATGAGTCAATATATACTATAATGAGAAAAAAAATTCACAATGAAGAGAAACAAATAGAGAATACTATAACGAGAAACAATACTCACTATAAAGAGAAACAGATAGACAATACTATAATGAGAAACAATACATATTACAAAGTATACACTAGAGAAAATACTACATACTAGAGAGAGAGAACATACACTACACTAGTACATACAATACATATAGAAGAACACTATAACATAAATGTGAGCCACTACTTTGGGGCATCGCATCACTGCTGTGTCTCGTTTTGTAACCATAGTCTACTGGAGGGAGAGCGTGAATTTGTGTATAGATCTATACGGGACTGACTGTCCTACACCATACTGCTAGCTACAGTGGGACCTGCAGGTCTACGGGTGACGAATGTCATACCATTTCGACGTCTTTGAGCATCGTGTTTTACTAGTCGATCAAGTATGGTTACAATCATATCACATTATACCTTAATTAACAATCAGTTTCAAGGTAGATAGTGCAACAATAGTTACTATATATACAACAATACAGTACTTTATTATTTTCCCATTGCATTCACATTGTGATCTTCTCACATAAACGGTAATGTAAAAACTATATTTTGATAA
Source organism: Lactuca saligna (assembly GCF_052625555.1). Lineage (NCBI taxonomy): Eukaryota > Viridiplantae > Streptophyta > Magnoliopsida > Asterales > Asteraceae > Lactuca > Lactuca saligna. Next base: position 103,036,464 of record NC_136423.1, read on the forward strand.
TGATAGTCACACTTGGGAAAATTACATACTTTTACAAGAAACAAACATTCAAAACATTTGGGCCTCGGTAGAAGGCTACTTTTAGTATAGGATTTTCTAGGAGATACAAACATTTACTACAACAATGACACTAAAATGCTTATGAACTCACCAGCTTTAAAGCTGATAAACTCTTTCAAAATAACTTGTATTCTTAGGTCATCAGTAGACAGGTACCGATGCTAGGTTTTGAGAAGATGGAGCATGTTCAAGACTCCTCTCATATGTTGATTCATATTTTTGGTGTCTTATAAACTACACAGAACACACTTGTATTAAATTTATATTATTAATGCAATACATGATGTTGTTTCTTATTTACTATTATGCTTTGTTGTGATACCGTACATGACATCCTCCACCCCAGAACGTTTCCGCTGTTCTGGTTTTGAGGTGTGAAAAGTGGTATGAAACAATCTCCTCCATGATAACAACCAAGATGGAGGATGGAGAATCCATCACAAGCCACATGCAGAAAATGCAAAGGTATGTGGATTGTTTGCTGAAGCTTAATGTGAACTACCGCAAGGAGCTTGCAATAGATATTATTTTACACTCCTTACCCTCGTGGTATGATCAATTCCACATGACATAACACATGAATAAGGAATAAGTCACCCTTGGAAAACTTCAAGGACTCCTGAAGACCACAGAAACAGGTCTTAAAGGTAAGTCAGTTGTTACCACTCCTACTCCTAAGCCCATGTCCTGGCAATTGGGAAATGTAGAGGGAAGAAGAGGAAGAGCTCTTAAAAGGGTACCAAGGGTAAGACCCTCGATGGATCCTCTTCAAGTGGAACCAAGAAAGGTTTCGTCACTCCTTCTTCTGACCTAAAAGAGGTTGGATGCTTCTATTTCCATGAAAAGTCACATTGGAAGTGGAACTGCCCAAAGTACCGGAAAAATGTGAAGGATGGGAAAGTTAAACCCAACCATGCATGTATTTACACTATTCTATCTAATAACTCACCCTATTCTAACTCTTGGGTCCTTGATACCGGTTGTGGTATTCATATCTGTTCTAATTTGCAGGGACTAAGAAGAAGTGAAAATGTGGAGCTTGGAAAGATAAACTTGAACATGGGGAATATGAAAGCTTCACCTATCACCAAGATTGGAGTTTATTCTTTGTTTCTAAGTAGTGGGTTTACTTTAGATTTGAATAAATGTTGTTATTCGCCAGAAATGGCAAGAAATATTATTTCCTTTCATGATTTGTACAAACAAGGGTTTACCTTTTCTTTTGATAATGAAATTGGTGGAATAAATGCTTTCTTTTATAATGCTCTTTATTTTAAAGCATTACCTTGTACTGGTGTGCATGAAGCTATATCAGTTGTAGATAATCTAGGAAATAATGTGTTGTGTATTGAGTCTTATAGTAGTAGTAACTTGGATAAAGCATCGTTATGACATTGTTGTCTTGGACATGTGAGCAAGAAATGCATAGGCCAACTCCAAAAGGATGGAGTCTTGGAGTCATTTGACGTAAAGTCAGATGATAGTTGTGAATCATGCTTACTTGGATAAATGAAAAAGTCACCCTTCACTGGTTCTTGTGCTAGGGGTGAAGGTTTGTTGGATCTGGTACACACAGATGTGTATGGACCCTTCAAATCTGCCACAAGGGATGCTAATCATTATTATTTGACTTTTACTAATGATTATAGTAGATATGGATATGTCTATTTAATCAAGCATAAGTAAGAGACTTTTGAAAGGTTTAAAAAGTTTAAACAGGAAGTCGAGAATCAATTGGGCAGGAACATTAAGATGCTTCGATCCGATTGTGGTGGTGAGTATCTTAGTACAAAGTTCCTCGACTATCTTAAGGAATGTGAGATTATCTCACAATTGACACTTCCTAGGACACCACATTTGAATGGTGTGGTTGAGAGTCTTAATCGAACCTTGTTGGATATGGTTCGTTCCATGATGAGTCGAGCTTTGCTACCAATATGATTTTTGGGTATGCCTTAGAGACTGCCACCCATATCCTTAATCTGATCCCTACAAAGAAATTTGCCAAAACTCCTCATGAGATGTGGACTGGTAAAGTTCCCAAACTAGATCACATCAAGATTTGGGGTTGTGAGGCTTTCATCAGACGCGAGAGTCATGATAAGCTCGAACCACGAAGTGAGCGGTGTATTTTCATCGGCTACCCACAAAAATCCTTTAGTTACCTCTTCTACAGACCTAGTGAGAATGTGGTCATTGTAGCAATGATGGGTGTCTTGAGAGAGAGAGAGAGAGAAAGAGAGAGAGAGAGAGAGAGAGAGAGAGAGAGAGAGAGAGAGTTTATAAGCTAAGGAAATAGTGGGAGGCAAATTAACCTTTAAGAAATTCAAGAGTCAAGTGGTGAAGGAACTTCAAACTCTAGCACTCAACCTGAGGAGGAAACTCCTGGTGGGCCAACTGACATGTCTGTTTCTCTGAGGCGTTCCACAAGGGTTAGGAATGCACCTGAGCACTACTATGGTATCCATATTACCGCAGAAGGTGAGACACTTATCAATGATGAGACACTGGTAAGTCTGGATGAACCTAACAACTATGCAGAAGCCATGGTAGTCCCCGAGTATGCTAAATGGAAAGAGGCAATGGATAACGAGATACAGTCCATGTATGACAATCAAGTTTGGAACTTGGTTGACAATGTACCAGGTCGTAAGATAGTTGGGTGCAAGTGGATCTTCAAGAAGAAGACCAACATGGATGGTAATGTACACACATATAAGGCGCGACTGGTTGTAAAAGGGATTTTCTCAAACTCCGGGAGTTAATTATGATGAGATCTTTTCACCAGTAGCAAAGATTAAGTCCATTAGGGTTCTGTTAGCCATTGCTGCATTTCATGATTATGAAATACGGAAAATGGATGTCAAAACCGCCTTCCTTAATGGAAGTTTGGCTGAGGCAGTTTACACTTGTCATTTAGTGGGTTTTGTCAGTACAGAGTACCCTAATAGAGTGTGTAAGCTCAAGAAATCCATTTATGGATTGAAGCAGGCACCTTGCAGATAGAATCTTTGTGTAACGACGTACATTTTAATTTTTTTTTTTTTTATCATTTTTACAAACATCAAACATCGAGTAATAATTTAAGTTCCAATGTAAATAAAACTGTCATGACCAATTACATAAACAAAGATCACAAAATAGTTTTCCCCCAAGTGTGTGTACGATCACGCCGGCGCCTTCCCACGGTCCTCGCTAGTACCTGAAACACATAACACAACAATTGTAAGCATAAATGCTTAGTGAGTTCCCCAAAATACAACCTACGCACATACGCCTTTCCAGGCCCTGACCTTTCGGTCCATGTGTTTCAGGGGACTTCCGTCCCGAATGGGTAAACCTTCCGGTCCTACCCACGCCAACCTTACGGTCCATATTACCACGCCTTCCGGCCCATATCATATTCGCCTTCCGGCCCATAACATAATGCCTTCCGGCTCATAACATAATGCCTTCCGGCCCATATCAAGCATATCATACATGGCACATATAACGATTAACTTATCACACATAAAGCATATATCTCATATCATATTCGATCTTCCGGTCACACAGTCAAACCCTTCCGGGTACAGTATAGTGAGAAGACTCACCTCTTATGTCTCGATAACTCGTGAACCTTGGAAATCACTCGTGCTCAAACCCCCGAGCTGTAATCCTCCTATAACATCATATATCTATAATTATTATTTGTACCACTAAGGTTGACCATCCTTATCAAGTCAACACTGGTCAACTTGGTCAACAGTCTTTGGTCAAATTGACCGGACTCGGCGAGCGCACTAAAGCGACTCGGAGAGTCTACGCATTTTCACCAACTCGCAAGGATTTTCCCTTTGACTCGTCGAGTACTCCCCTGACTCGACGAGTTCCACCTGGGCATGAATCACGGGGCCACCGCGACTCAACTCGCTGAGTCATAAGGACAACTCGGTGAGTCCTAACTCGACTCGGTCCTCCTGTCAAAAACCTTTCTAACTCTCTGTGACTCACTGAGTCACCCACAACTCGGCAGGACTACACACTGGGTGGTCTCAAGGACAATTTTTGAGAGACTCGTCGAGTCCATGCCATGCATCAGCTAAAACTTGCTTTTGCGGTTAGATCCGTTCCGTACATACATAGATCTGGCCTTCCCAAGCTCATTTATCACGTAAAGTCTCAGTCTTGGCCGCCATGCAACACATACAAGGCTCTTTTTGGGGAAATAACCTCTAATATGGCAACCCTAGCTTCCAACTCAAAAGAATGGACATAAAGCTTGTCATTTGGGGCCTTCTGGACCTGCTAAGGTCCAGATCTAGGTTCCATATCTCCATGGGACGTTTCATACTTCAAATCCAAGCCAAATAAGGCAAGAAGAAACCCTAGATTTGTCACATCAACCAAAATACGAAGTTTAGCTCTGAAAGTTACCTCAAGAAGGTTCCCTTGATGAAATAGAAGCAGATCCAAGCTCCCCAACTCTTCAAGCTTGATCTTCTCCTTCCTTTCTTGCAATAACACACAAAATGATGAACAAATAGCCTCTTATCTCACTCACAAGGTCTCTCAGCCGTTTGGGTGCACTCAGGGCTTAAGGTGGCCGAAAATGAAGGCCATAAGGTCCTTTAAATAGGGCTTAGGACCAGGAAATTAGGGTTTCATTAAACAGCGCGGACTCGCCGAGTCCGGACGCGAACCTCCGTCCAAAACCGCGACCTGACTCGGCGAGTTCGACCTCCAACTTGTCGAGTCCCCTCACAGAATACCAAAAATATGAAAGTAAAGATACCTGGAGATCCGAGGTGTTACAATTCTCCCCCACTAGAACAAGTCTTCGCCCTCGAAGTCCCGCTATGCAAATAGCTCCGGATGCTGCTCACGCATCTCACGCTCCGGCTCCCAGGTCATCTCTGATCCCTTCCGATGCTGCCACTGAACCAATACCAGGGGTACCTCCTTGTTCCTCAAAACGTTGATCATCTGATCTCTGATGGCTACTGGCCTCTCAGCATAATTCAGGCTCGCATCCACCTGAATATCCTCTAATGGAACCACTGCCGATTCTTCGGCTATACACTTCCTCAACTGCGACACATGGAAAGTGTCGTGAATCTGCCCCAACTCTGCTGGCAAGTTTAAACGATAGGCTACCTGGCCCACCCTCGCGATCACATGGAAAGGACCAATATATCGGGGCCCCAACTTGCCCCTCTTCCTGAATCGAATCACTCCTTTCCAAGGAGAGACCTTCAGGAGTACAAGATCACCGACCTGAAACTCAAGCTCGGACCGGCGTCTGTTTGCATAACTCTTCTGTCGGCTCTGAGCGGTCAACAACCTCTGCTTGACTAGCTGAATCTGCTCGGTCGTCTGGAGTACGATCTCCGTGCTACTCATAACCCGCTGTCCTACCTCATCCCAACAGATGGGGGTGCGACACCTCCACCCATACAACAACTCAAAGGGTGGCATACCAATGCTCGAATGATGGCTGTTGTTATACGAGAACTCTGCTAAAGGTAGATAGGTGTCCCAGCTCCCTCCGAAATCCAACACACATGCCCGGAGCATGTCCTCGAGCGTCTGAATCGTCCGCTCACTCTGACCGTCTGTCTGGGGATGATATGCGGTACTAAAATGTAACCTAGTACCCAACTCCTCATGAAACTTCTTCCAGAACCTGGAAGTGAAACGCACATCGCGGTCCGAAATAATCGATATCGGCACTCCATGCCGCGATACTACCTCCCTCACATATAACTCTACCAATTTCTCCGCAGAAGAGCTCTCGCTGATGGCTAGAAAATGAGCGCTCTTCGTCAGCCTATCCACGATCACCCAAATCGCATCGACTCCCCTCGCAGTCCGCGGTAACTTGGTGATGAAATCCATAGTGATTTGTTCCCACTTTCATTCGGGAATATCTAGCGGTTGCAGCTTACCGTGCGGTCACTGGTGCTCGGCCTTGACCTGCCGACAAGTCAAGCACCTCTCGACAAACCAAGTGACATCCCTTTTCATATAGGGCCACCAGTACTCCTTCCTGAGATCCAAATACATTTTCGTAGCACCGGGATGAATCGATGTGCTTCCTCCATCAAAATAGTATGCGCACCGCCCACAAACGATACCCAAATCCGACCTTGAAAAGTCATAAGCCCTCGACCATCCGTGACGAATCCTGATACCTGACCTACAACCCGCTCCTTCTTCTGATATTCTGGCTTCGCAGCCTCTGCCTGAGCTCCTCTGATAATGTCCAAAATCGGGGTTAATACCGTCAATCTCATACAAATATCTCGGATCGGGGCGCTTTCCGCCCTACGACTCAATGCGTCGGCTACCACATTAGCCTTGCCCGGGTAGTACAGGATCTCACAATCGTAATCCTTCACCACATCCAACCACCTCCTCTGTCGCATATTCAGATTTGGCTGATCCATCAAGTACTTCAAGCTCTTATGGTCCGTGTATATCGTACACCGAACCCCATACAAATAGTGTCGCCAGATCTTGAGGGCAAACACCATAGCCCCTAATTCTAGGTCGTGGGTGGGATATCTCGACTCATGAGGCTTCAACTGCCTCGAAGCATACGCTATCACATGACCCCTCTGCATAAGCACCTCCCCCAAACCCGATATAGAGGCATCACAGTACACCACAAAATCCTCCATCCCTTCCGGGAGTGCAAGCACCGGAGCCTCGCACAACTTCTGACGAAGCGTCTCGAATGAGGACTGCTGCTCCGGTCCCCATGAAAACGTGACACCCTTCTGGGTCATCCTAGTAAGTGGCACAACAATCTTGGAGAAGTCCTTGATAAACCTACGATAATATCCAGCCAAACCCAGAAAACTCCTGATCTCGGCACCTCCCACCTCAACACCGCCTCAATCTTGGCCGGGTCGACCAATATCCCTTTCTGGTTTACAAGATGTCCGAGGAACTGGACCTCTCGTAACCAGAAATCACACTTGGAGAACTTGGCATACAGTCTCTCCGATCTCAAAACCCCAAGAATCTCCCTTAAATGTTCCTCATGCTAATCCCTAGTCCTCGAATACACCAGAATATCATCGATGAATATGATCACGGACCGATCCAGCATCGACCGGCACACCCGGTTCATAAGATCCATGAACGCAGCCGGGGCATTGGTGAGCCCAAAAGGCATCACCACAAACTCATAATGTCCATAACGAGTTCTGAAGGCAGTCTTCTGGATATCTTCCTCTCGAACCCTCATCTGATGGTACCCCGACCTCAAGTCAATCTTGGAGAACCAAGACGCCCCCTGCAACTGATCGAACAGATCGTTGATCCTAGGTAATGGATACCGGTTCTTAACCGTCAACTTGTTCAACTCCCAGTAATCGATACACATCCGGTGTGAACCATCCTTTTTCTTGACGAACAAAATCGGCGCTCCCCATGGTGAGCTACTCGGTCGAATGAATCCCTTTCCCAACAGCTCCTGAAGCTGCGAGGATAACTCATGCATTTCCGGTGGAGCGAGACGATAAGACGCCTTGGTGATGGGCGCCGCTCCCGGAACCAAATCGATGTGAAACTCCACTTGCCTCTCCGGAGGCACACCCGGTAACTCTTCGGGGAACACATCCGAAAACTCGCATACAACCGGGACATCATCAATCGAATTGGGCCTCTCCGCGGCCACTCGGGTATCCATCACGTAGGCTATGAATCCATTACAGCCCTGCTGCAAACTCTGCCTTGCCCTGGCAGCCGAACAAAACACCGACCCACACCGGGTCCCCTCACCATAAACCGTGAGCACTCCCCCACTAGGGTCTCGAATCATCACCAGCTATCTCTCGCAGTCAATGACTGCTCCAAACTTGCTCAACCAGTCCATGCCTACGATAACGCAGACATCTCCCATAGCTATAGGAACCAAGTCTATAGGGAACTCGACCCCAAAAATCTCGAGCACGCATCCTCAAATCACCTCAGTGGCGTATACCGCTTTCTCATTTGCTATAGCAACTCGCAGGGGTCGACTCATCACCTCCCGATCAATACCGATGTGCTGGCTAAAAGCCAACAAAATAAAAGACCGACTCGCACCCGAGTCAAATAATACCAAAGCAGGCACATAATTCACAAGAAAAGTACCTACGCATATCATAATATAAGCACAATATCTCAGTATAAAGGTAAATACATGAAATAATACATACCGGCTATGACATCAGGCGCCGTGTGGACCTCCTCCGCAGTACTGGAAAGCTCTCCCGCGAGCCTTCGAAGCCTCGACCTTCACTGGCCGAACCTCGGGAACCCTGGCAGCAGGCGCAGATCCCTGGCGAAGCTGGGGGCACTCGGCCTTCCGATGGCCGATCTGGTTGCAATGAAAACAAACCATGAATCCTTTGGGGCAAACCCTAGCAATGTGCCCCTCCTTGCCACACTTGTAGCAAGTACCCGATCGACATGCCCCCTCGTGACCCTTGCCACACTTTCCGTAAGTGCGGCCCTTCTGACCTCTGGATCTCGAATCGGCGGACTTGGTCCGCTTGGCTGCCGGCTGGGATTGAGCCGGCCGCCGATCCACCCGTTGAGACTCGGCCTCCTCCCTAGCCTGGGTCTCCAACTCGATCTCACGCTTCCTAGCATTCGCCTGAAGCTCAGCAAAAGTCTGATATGATGAGTTCGATACGAACTCCCGGATATCCCTCCTCAGTACTCCCAAATACCGACTCATCCGAGCCTGCTCCGTGGTCACCTGCTCGGGGTAGAACATCGCCATCTCGTGAAACTTCCGCGTGATCACCGTAACAGAATCATTACCCTGCTTGAGGGTCAAGAACTCCTGAACCAACCGTTCCCTCTCCACCTGGGGAACATACTCGTCTCTGAACATAGCAGTAAACCTCTCCCACGTCACAGCTGAGACCTCTGCCAGAGTGAAGTTTGCCGTCACGAACTTCCACCAATCCTTTGCTCCCAGGCGGAGGTGGTTCATGGCGAACCGTACCCTTAGATGCTCCGGACATGAACAAGTGTAGAAGCATCCCTCGATATCAGCAATCCATCTCATTGCAGCGATCGGATCCTGCGTCCCGTCAAACTCCGGTGGCTTCGTGTTGCTGAACTCCCGAACAGCAACGAGTTACCTCCCTGTGGTCTGGCAGCGGCCACAGCTACGGTAGCTGCAGCGGCGGCGGCCTCAGTCAACGCGGCGTACCACTCATCAAATGTCTCCATCAGCGTGGTCTTAATAGACCCAAACATCTCCGGAATCTCAGCCCGGATCGCTGCAGCTACCTCCTCATGAATCATCTGACGAAGCTCCTCGTCAGTCACACTACTCGTACCAGGCCTGTGGTGTGGTCCAACCAAGATGTCTCTGAAATACAACATAAAAATATCAGAGACTCTATCGGGCATAATCGCACTCGATAACACAGTCCTACTCAGTCTCCGATACCCAGGGATTCTTACTTGGGCTGCCCACTAACCCGGTGTCCTTAGTAGTACGGGCCCAATACTACCAATTACACCGCATCAGTATTCACCCCAAGTCCTCCTCCCCAAACCCCGAACCCTGAGTACTCTATTCTTGTCATACACTAGTTACCCACTCGCTCTCAAGCACCTCATAGAAGCAGGTTTCCCTAGACTAAGGCATCACAAAATCAGGCCACTCTAGTCCTAATATGTATACCTAGTCTACTAGCATGCGTATCATATCATATCATATCTCATAACACATATTGTAAGAGTATTTTGGGGATTTTACCGTTCGGGCGCTGGCTCACCGTACACACTCCTTCTTCTTTGGTTGTTTCAAAATCACTTATCAAATTTTATTGATTTATTAAAATTTTCTCAAATCCCCGGTTTGAGTTCAGTTACGCCCGAAGGTGTACCCGAATCCCTCAAACCAAGGCTCTGATACCAACTTGTAACGACGTAAATTTTAAAACAATTTTTTTTTTCATTTTTACAAACATCAAAAATCGAGTAATAATTTAAGTTCCAATGTAAATAAAACTGTCACGACCAATTACATAAACAAAGATCACAAAATTGTTTTCCCCCGAGTGTGTGTACGATCACGCCGGCGCCTTCCCACGGTCCTCGCTAGTACCTGAAACACATAACACAACAACTGTAAGCATAAATGCTTAGTGAGTTCCCCAAAATACAACCTACGCACATACGCCTTTCCAGGCCCTGACCTTCCGGTCCATGTGTTTCAGGGGTCTTCCGTCCCGACTGGGTAAACCTTCCGGTCCTACCCACGCCAACCTTACGGTCCATATTACCACGCCTTCCGGCCCATAACATATTCGCCTTCCGGCCCATAACATAATGCCTTCCGGCCCATATCAAGCATATCATACATGGCACATATAACGATTAACTTATCACACATAAAGCATATATCTCATATCATATTCGACCTTCCGGTCACACAGTCAAACCCTTTCGGGTACAGTATAGTGAGAAGACTCACCTCGTATGTCTTGATAACTCGTGAACCCTGGAAATCACTCGTGCTCGAACCCCCGAGCTGTAATCCTCCTATAACATCATATATCTATAATTATTATTTGTACCACTAAGGTTGACCATCCTTATCAAGTCAACACTGGTCAACTTGGTCAACAATCTTTGGTCAAATTGACCGGACTCGGCGAGCGCACTAAAGCGACTCGGCGAGTCTACGCGTTTTCACCAACTCGCAAGGATTTTCCCTTTGACTCGTCGAGTACTCCCCTGACTCGATGAGTTCCACCTGGGCATGAATCACGGGGCCACCGCAACTCAACTCGTTGAGTCGTAAGGACAACTCGGCGAGTCCCAACTCGACTCGGTCCACCTGTCAAAAACCTTTCTAACTCTCTGTGACTCACTGAGTCACCCACAACTCGGCAGGACTACACCCTGGGTGGTCTCAAGGACAATCTTCAAGAGACACTTCAAGTCTGTTCTTCAGACTCGGCGAGTCCATGCCATGCATCAGCTAAAACTTGCTTTTGCGGTCAGATCCGTTCCATACATACATAGATCTGGCCTTCCCAAGCTCATTTATCACGTAAAGTCTCAGTCTTGGCCGCCATGCAACACATACAAGGCTCTTTTTGGGGAAATAACCTCTAATATGGCAACCCTAGCTTCCAACTCAAAAGAATGGACATAAAGCTTGTCATTTGGGGCCTTCTGGACCTGCTAAGGTCCAGATCTAGGTTCCATATCTCCATGGGACGTTTCATACTTCAAATCCAAGCCAAAAAGGCAAGAAGAAACCCTAGATTTGTCACATCAACCAAAATACGAAGTTTAGATCTGAAAGTTACCTCAAGAAGGTTCCCTTGATGAAATAGAAGTAGATCCAAGCTCCCCAACTCTTCAAGCTTGATCTTCTCCTTCCTTTCTTGCAATAACACACAAAATGATGAACAAATAGCCTCTTATCTCACTCACAAGGTCTCTCAGCCGTTTGGGTGCACTCAGGGCTCAAGGTGGCCACAAATGAAGGCCATAAAGTCCGTTAAATAGGGCTTAGGACCGGGAAATTAGGGTTTCATTAAACAGCGCGGACTCGCCGAGTCCCGACGCGAACCTCCATCCAAAACCGCGACCCGACTCAGCGAGTTCGACCTCCAACTCACCGAGTCCCCTCACAGAATACCAAAAATATGAAAGTAAAGATACCTGGAGATCCGGGCTGTTACACTTTGCTTTGATGAGAAAGTCGAAGAGTTTGGCTTTTCGAGGAGTGAAGATGCATCTTGTGTCTATGACAAGGCTAGTGGGAGTATAGTTAGCTTTTTGGTACTGTATGTGGATGAAATACTACTCATAGGAAATGACATCCCAACCTTGCAGGAAGTGAAGTCCTGGCTTGGGAAGTGTTTTCTATGAATGACCTAGGAGAAGATACCTATATTCTTGGGATAAGAATTCTTAGAGACCGGAGTAAAAAACTAATTGGACTTAGTCAGAGTACCTAATTGGATAAGGTGTTGTAGAGGTTCAATATGCAAGATTCCAAGAAAGGAGAATTACCCATCCAATGTAACGCTAGATTGAGTAAAACTCAGAGTCCGAGTACTGAGGTTGAGATAGCAGAAATAAGTCAAGTACCTTATGCTTCTGTAGTAGGCTCGATCATGTATGATATGACTTGTACTCGTCCTGATGTAGCCTTTGCCTTGAGCATGGTTAGCAGATATCAGGGGAACCCTGGCAAGGCTCACTAGACTACGGTAAAGAATATCCTCAAGTACCTTTAGAGGACTAAGGACTGGGTCCTTACCCTCGGTGGGAGTGATGACTTGAGAGTTGTATGGTATAGTGATGCTAGCTTCCAGACTAATAGGGATAATTTCCACTCTCAGTCAGGCTGGGTCTTTACCTTAAATGGAGGATCAATTACTTGGAAGAGTTCCAAGCAAGAGATAGTGGCTGATTTAACTTGCGAATCAGAGTATATAGCAGCAAGCAAGGTAGGAAAGGAGGCGATATGGCTGAACAACTTCATTGGAGACCTTGGAGTTGTACCAACTATAAAGGAGCCAATGGAAATTTTCTATGATAGTGAAAGTGAAGCTGCCTTAGCCAAGGAACCAAGGGATCACGGGAGATCCAGACACATCGACAAAAAATATCATTTCATCAGACATCGCATAGGACTCCTCGTGGCAAAGAGTGTATCATCGGATGAGAACCCAACAGATCCCCTCATAGAGGGACTGAGTTGGGTTAAGCATCTCCAGCATGCTCGGAGCATAGGGCTGAAGGACGAAATTAGTTTTAGTAGTTAGATAATTTTGAAATTTGTAAAGTGTAATTGACATTTGATGATGAATAAAAGTTGTGTTTAGATATGAGTAAAGTGTTTCTATCTTTTGTCAAACATTTACTATATTTCTTTTTGCATGTTTTGACATCCAAAATAATTATGTTTGGTATATCATTTTATTTGAATTCTTCACAGTCGGTCATATGTTGGAAGTAGGTATGAATCAAGACTGTCATGAGTTGGTTGCAGAGGTCTAAGTTGTTGGACATGGCTACAACACTCATGAGTGCTCATAAGTTCTAAGTATTGGATTCAACCCACGCTCACTGGTATCTCTTCATGGAATTTATCTCGAGTAATCGCGAGACGGTAATATCATATAAGTCTTCAAACCAAGAGATATGACTTTTTGCCTATGAGTTGGTTATGCATTGATCGTACGAAAACGCATTGGTAACTTGATGTTATAAAACGTACTTTTGTGTGTGATTCAACAAATAGTAGAACAAGCATATGAGTAGAATTTTATCTGTTCCTTCTTGGATTAGAAGCGATATCTGGGACACTTGATGATTTTGTTTTGACCTATGTACCGGTCCCGAACCGAATTGATGTGTTCAATTTAGTTATATGTCAAAAAAATTCGGGAAACAAAGTGCTGGACAATAAGTAAGATATTGTTCCATGTATTTGTCCGACTAATATCTAGAACAGAGGATTATATGATCACTTATCTTAAGTGGTGTATCATCATCTTCTCAGTTCCGAGAGACCTTGAAAGAGCTATGATTGCCGATCGGTTCCTAAAGTCACACTTGCAGTTATAGTTATTAGACTTATCCAAGTGGGAGACAACTGTTGGATAAAGTGTCTAAGTCCATATTCCTGGTATGTACTTGACCCGGTTTGGCATGGTCCATTTGGGTTGCTTGGCATCATGCATTTGGATAGACTAAATGAGAGAAATAACACTTGTGGTTTATTAATATAATATACGTTCTAATATATTAATAGTATTATTTAATTAGTACTGATCAAGAATTAATTTGGAATTAATTAAGTGATCAAAAAAAGACTAATTAGATATATGGGTTGATTATATAAATCATCCATAACTTGTATAGTGGGCTAAATGCTCCATGGATTATCAAGTTGGGCTAAGGTCCGTAGGATGCTCCATGGGAGTTACAAAACCATGGGTCATGGAAATGAAGATCCATGTTACATTAGGGTTTACATGGTGTAACCCTAATTGTAACACACTATATAAAGGATATGAAGCTTACCAAAATCGGCACTAGAAGCATAGTAGAGGGCAAGCCGATTTCTAAGTGTGACATTCTCTCTCAAAGTTTATTCCAAGAGCATTTGGTTGTGTGAAACATTTGAGGCATCACACTTGGGGTGCTAGGCTCTCAAGTTTTTCAAGGAATCGAATCAACTACAAGGTATGTAATGCTAGCCATCTTTTATGTTAAAAGTTCCCCATGTATGCTAGATAGGATTATGACCCTTGGTAATCATATTTTGCATGTATTTTAAGCAAACATAGATCCAAGGTTTTCTAGGGTTGCATGTACACTTAGGGGTGTTAGATTGCTCAAAACCTATCAACCAATTGATTGTTGATAGGCTCTTTGATCCGATCACTGTTGCTAATAGGGTAAGAGCAGTAGTGAAGGGGTGATTCTTTGATCATACGGTTTTGTTCAGATGTTGGGATTTCAAGAGAATTTGAATTGTAGCTATTGGATATGTTTTGAGTACATTAATTTTTTGGCAAATGGGTTGTTGGATTGGTTGTTAGTCCATTCCAGGTCAAGATTTATATTTCTTTGTCATTAGTAGAGGTGACTTAAAGATGTGGAATTATATTTCGAGAGAGTGTTTTGGGTACATCAAGGTCATCCTACTTAGGTAGTGAGGTGTTAATCTAGTGTGGGATGTGGGTACCCTAGCTTGTATGGTCTTGGAATCTGAATCCTTGTAAGCTTAGGATGACAGTAGTGGAGTAGTAAGGTGGTGAGATTTTTCGGAAATTCATCGATTGCGAGGTCGGCAGAGAGTAGCTGAACCTAAGTGGGGGAGAACCATTTGGATTAACAGAAATAACTCCAGGTGCAGAACAAGGAGGAGTTCCATACCTTAGGCAAGTGGAGAGCCAGTTCTAGTCGTGGTTTTGTATGAGATTTAACTAGCAATGGGGATCCCCCATTTCACCTGAATATGTGATGCATCAATAGTGGCGCATGGCGGATACGTGAATAGGTTTAGGTTGAGGATTATGTCAGAGCCTCTCTGTCTGTTCTTGTCCAATAAAGGCTTTGGGGTTCGAAGCACGACCCAAACACCTGATTGGGGTATAGTTGGATGCGGTTTTGACTTATGATTGATTATGGTGCTGTACGGTAGATAGAGAGCAAGACCATGGATTGGGCCCATGGCTGTTATGGGAGTATTGTAAGACTATGGGTAGCCGTAGCATGTATGTATGTGTGTGTATATATATATATATATATATATATATATATATATATATATATATATATAAACCTGGTGGTTGGTGTATCCATGTGATTATATTCTACATGAATATACATTTAGTTGTGTGAAAGACACAAGACATCTCTAATTGAGTTCATGATGTCGTTACTCATTAAGATCTTTGTAGCTTAACCTTTTTGTTGTTGCAAGCTTTTTAGCTGAGTTCATTTGTAAGGGAGGAATCATAGAAGAGAAGTTGTGATACTCGACTCATATCATTTTTTTTTTGTTGTGATCAAATTATAACTACTTGTACTGGATTTTTAATATAAGTATAGACTGATATGAATGTTGTTCTGATCTTTGGAAAGTGTTGGAACTGAGTTTAAGCTTAGATATTAAGTAAATAGTTAAAATGGTAAAACGGAAAAACTTTGTAAAGTGTTAGAACTATATTGATTACGCAACACATAACATACAGGTACGCGACATGTAGATGTCTTTTTATGCAAAACATTAATGTATGTTGCTATTTTGAATGAATAATGTACTTTAACTATTACGCGGTGCGTAGCATTCAGGTACGTGAAACGTTTATAATACTGTGTTGCGATTGAAGAAGGGAAAAAGACGCATGGAAAATCTACACGACATGATAAAAAAACGTGACATGTATAAAGCCTATACACAACACATAGTCTTCGACAACACCAAAACAAATTAAAACATAAGGGTCGTTCTTATTTCTTCGTAATCCATTCTTTCAACAACATATGCTCCAAAGAGAAGTTTGGGGCACTTTTGAGGATTTTTCATGGGATTAGAGCTAGGAGTCAAGTATGATCAAGAGGATTAGAGAGACTACTCCTAATTGGGTTTAAGGTAACATTCTTTGTCATGAAAACTCAATTAAGCTTAATTTGTGAATAGGATGAGGGGCAGTAAAGCACTTTATGGTAAGTGCTAGATACTAAAATGAAATGTTGATAACGGAAATTAGGGGAGAGGGGGATAAACCCTAAGTTGGATAATTTAAAGGATAAGTGAAACTAAGTTTGCATCTTAATGAATTATGCCGTATAGATGATTTATACGTGAAAAGTTATTGATTTTGATGAGATAATTAAGTATATAATTGACTTAAAATTTGGACTTATGATGCTCAAGTTAACAAATTGATGAATAAATTGGTACTAAGCTTATGTCTTAGTGAATTAAAACATGTATATAACTAAATTATGGTGTATCCATAGTACATATATGATTGGATGTTATTAACTTATTGAAGGTTTTGGATCAAGTGTGTATGAATGAGCTATAGTACTCAAGGAGTATGTATTGTTTTGACAGTTATGGGATTTCTTGAACGGGAGCATCTATGAGATTTCTAAAGCAGTACCTCATGTAGAATCTCTCGAGTTGAGTAACTGTTATTCCCTCCTAGATAATTGATATCTATTTATGTGAATATTATTAGCTTATGCATGTGAAAAATGTGTTGTTCATTACTAAGCAATGTTTTATAACTTAATAATTTAGGAGATTATTAAGATTTACAACAAAGTATTGTTTTATGGGGTATAACTCAATATTATGAGTCAATAAACATTAGCTTATGATGTAATAAGCTAATGTAGTTAATATTTATAGTTCAACGCAATTATATATGGTAATATGCCTATATAGTTGGTAGTGATAATAGTTAATAGACAAAATTACATAGATGGTCTCTATGGCTTACCAAAGGTCGCAAACTTAGTCTCTACTAATTTTGTTTTCCAAAACTTACATGAACCGTGCTTAACCATGTAAAATACATCTATGTCGGTTTTTATTTGTTTATCATTACCCTGGTTTAATGTCAACTAAATAATAATAAAAATAAGTAGGTCCATAACCCATTCTCTCTCAATAAACCCCTTTCCCTCTCTTTATGTTTCCCTTCTCTTCTTCTTTCTCTCTTAATTAGAAATATGTACACCATTTCCAATCAAAATTAGAGGTGATGCCTAGTACCCTCTTTTTTTCTCTTCTTTAATCGACCAAACACAAGATATTACCCTCAATTGAAACACATCCCTCAACTTCATGCTTTCTAATTTGCTAAAGATCAAGAATAGGTTGACCCTTTTCAATATGTGCATGTATATCTTGGGGAATAAGGAAAATTTTATGGTGGTTTATTGTGTTAATGTTAGGGAGATGGTCATGAACAACGGAATAACCTGTGGGTTGCAATCAATATTACATGGAAAAAGGTTAGGGTTGATGGTTTTGATGATTAAGATGAGTGATAGTGGTGATGTTGGTGGCGTTTAGTGACGGTTTGGTGATATCAAGGTGGGTTATAAAAAAGGGCTTTTCGTGAATTAATGGTGTTTGATGTGTCTCTTCTTATATCCTTCTTTTTGTGTTGTATAGTTTGGATCAACAAGGACCTTCTTCAGTTTGATTACAGTGACTTTTTCGTTACACGTGTTTCCATCGTCCATCACCACAACATTGATTTAGTGTTGTTCTCTCTTCCTATACTTTTTCTTTCCTTTATGCCTTTATATCTTGAATCATCTTCCTATCTTTCAATTTCAAACACATCTGACCTCACTCTTTTTCTCATCCTCTCAAATCTCTCTCGTTTACTCCCTCTCTTAATTCTAATGATTTCTAAAACCAATTCCAATGATTTTTTTGATTGTAATTGATTCTAACCATTTATGAAATTGCAAGGTATTGGTTGTTTTTTATGTCATCAGTCCCTAACTTGTATATGCATAGGTATTGATGTTGAAACTATTTAGCTGGACATCAAAATTTGAGAGTAGATATGGAACAACAACAAGGATAGATATGTAATTGATAGGTATGGATTGAACAAACACCTATGGCATCATTGGTGTTGAGTAGTAGTGAAGATGAAGGGATGAAGCAAGAATGTTTGTTTAATAGTGGAAATTTGGGTATGGACTACCATAATTGACGTTGGAAGGTGAGGAATGTCTATCCTTTGCATGAGAGAGAGAGAGAGAAAGAGAGAGAGTCTTAGGTGAAATATCCAAAGAGATAACGGGAAGAAACAGTTGGATAAGGTGTCTAAGTCCATAACTATTTCTAGTATGTACTTGACCCGATTGGCATCGTCCATTTCGGTTGCATGGCATCATGATAATTGGATAGATAAAATGAGAAGAAGAACATTTATGCTTTTTTCACACCCCGAAAACCTAAGGCGGAAACATTTCCGGGGCGGACTCTACGTTGAGTATCAAATCCAATGTACATAGTAAGCAAAGTAAACAACCTACTCCTATTCCTATTCCTATTAGTATTTGTATTCCTATTCGTATTTGCATTCGTATTCGCATTCGCATTCGTATTCGTATTCATATTCGTATTCCTATTCCTAATCCTATTCATATTCGTATTCGTATTTGCATTCGTATTCGCATTCACATTATTACTTTAGTATTTTTTCTGTTCCTAGCTGTACTTTCGTATTTGTTCTATTCCTAGATGTATTTTCGTATTCGTTGTGTTCCTAGTTGTAATTTTGTATTTGTTATGTTCCTAGTTGTACTTTCGTGTTCGATCTGTTCTTAGTTATACTTTCATATTCGATCTGTTCCTAGTTATACTTTCTTATTCGTTATGTTCCAAGTTGTATTTTCGTATTCGTATTAGTTCTAAATGATGATTAGTATGAATTATTCGTAGATTATGAAATATAGATTGTAACCCTTTGTCAAGAAATCTATGATTAGTCTGAAAACGAACTCCGTAATTCGAACCATTTAGTTAACACAGTTTTTCGATATTAAAAACATATAGAATATAAAGATTTGAAAAGAAATAATAAGTTTAAGTACACGATTTCCTTGTACTTTTGCTTGTATTCCCCCCTGAAAACATTTGAAAAACATTTGAAAAAAGGTAGGGGTATGAACTCACCGATTGAGAAGCGTGTCGGATTGGATGCTAAGTGTCGGTTTAAGGCTTGATAACGCGTGAGGTTCCTATGTAATATGAAATGATATAAAAATGTGTCTAATTAGACTTTAATTCACTAATTACATATGATTATACACTCCAAGACATGAAAGCACTTCAAATCAAGTGTTTGGAGTGACCCGGGTGACATCTAGGGACGTATAAGGCTTGGATATGGAGTTTACTCCTCAAGAGTAAACTCATAAGAGGGTTTACGACTCTAATGATCCATTTCCCATGAGTTTACGGCCTTAAAATTATGGTGGGGTGTTCTATGGTGCTAAATGGCCTTATATGACTTGGGAAAATTGGCTAGGATGAAATCTAGGGCTTAGGAATGGATTAAGCTCACATATGGACCATTTAATGGAGTTTACGGCCTAAGAAGATGTTCTTGGGAGGTTTACAGCCGTAAACATCCATTTGGGTAGTTTTGGCATGATTTAAGGTCCTTAACTTGATTGCTTCTAGACTCATTTCTAAGGCTCATGGTGTGTTTAAGTAGCATGTTAACACATAAAATTGAGTTTAAGGTCTAAGGAGATGAGTTTACGGTCCAAGAATTTTATTGGGCTGTAAACTCAAGCTTGTCCCATTAATGTAAGTTTTGGATCATTTCCTTGAAGGGTTATAAGGTTTTATACTCTCATGGAAGCTTGTTGGAGGTGTTTAGGGGAAAACTAACACCTTAAAATGAGTTTACTCCCCATGAATTGGTGTTTACGGTCCAAGCATGTGCTTGAGCTGTAAAATCAAGCTTATACCCCAATTGATGAGTTTTAGATGTTCTAAGTACATGCAACTAGGTCTTTAAGTCATATCTAGGCTCCAAATGAGGTTTGGAAGGGTTTTGTGGCACAAAAACCCCATTTACATGAGTTCACGGCCTAGGGATGTTCTAGGACCGTAAACTCATGCTAATGGTCTTAGTCCTCGTATAAATCTCGAATTTGAAGGCCAAAAGTGTTAAACTTGGAGCTAGGATAATTACCTTGATGATTTGAAGCTTGATTTGGATGTTTTTGGCTCAAAATCGGATTTTAGAGAGAGAGTAGAGAGAGAAAGTAGAGAGAGTGGAAAAAGCTTCAAATGAGGCTCTCTCAACTTTATATATGCTGAAAGTTTGGGACACGGTGGAATTCTACCCGATACTGTCGTTAAGTGAGGCTTTTGGTCAGTTTAATTATTTTTATAACTTGACGGAATAAAACAAATATTTTTCCAATTAATAAATTGAGGCGTTTCCTTGGATTTCTAACGTATTTGGACAATTATTAAGTGATAATAACAAACTTAAAATAAATGACTTAATTTAGAAAAGAACGGAAACAATTTAAGACGACGAATTTTTAATGACGTATCGGGTTACGACGACGGAAGGAACTTCGGGTTGTCACATTATCCCCCCGTTAGAGGGAATTTCATCCCGAAATTCAAACTTTAGATGCGACTCGTGGAATTGGAAAGAGGATACATATACTTTTGTTCTATTGGATCATCACGCTTCTAAGTGAATTCGGATTCTCGCATGGCATTTCGTGGAACCTTTCACTTATCGGGAGACGGCTTGTTTCATACATTTCACCTTTTGATCTATGATTTCGATTGATTCTACCATGAGGTTCAGACTTTTGTTGATTTCGATCTCATCATAGGGATTACTATGGTTTCATCGGGTAGGCACTTCTTAAGGACAGAGGCGTGGAATACCGGGTGGATGCTACTAAATCCCGAGGGTAGTCGGAGTTCGTAGGTTACGGGATCAATCCTAATGGATATTTCGAAAAGTTCTATGTATCTCGGGATGCACGTTTCAGAATGTAATGTGCCTTCTTTCTCACTGTTAACTATCTCGATGGTAAACATTTCGGTTACTAGTTGAGGACTATGTTTATGAAGATGTTCAAATGAATAGCTAATAGTTTATCTTTCAGTACTAGAATTGAAAAGGATTGCAAGTATAAGGGTTGTCGAAGAGGAATATACCTTTGGCAACGGTGGGATTGGCGGCTGTCTCAACTTGTCCTATAGCTAGGACTCTTCCAGTGTTGCCAGTTGTTGCTGCATTGGGGCAGTTTCTTTTATAATCCCCGACTTCACCGCAACCATAACAGGCCTGACTGATGCACGCTCCGAAAGCTTGGTTTGTTGGTGTTTTGCAACTTTGTGCAAGGTGACCCTCTTGGCCACAATTTTTGCAAAATTTCACACGACAGGGACTGGGGATGTGATGGTGGTAACTGCATTGGTTACACCACGGGAGAATATCGGCATATCCGGTGATAGGTGCTTGGGCTGGGAAACCGACGACAAAAACAACAACAGGGGTAGTGGCAGCTTGGACTGCCACTATTCCGTTTCTTCGAGAACTCGTGTGAAGGCTGACTTTTCTATTTTGTCTCCCAAAATTTTCTCTTCTCACCACTTCTCTCTATCGGCTCAGGAGTGGTGGCTGCTTCCTCTATGTCCTCACTATGGTCGATCAAGATTTGCGCTAGGCCTTTGGCGCTGTCGTATGTACCTGGCTTTGCAGCTAAAACGTTCCCTTTGGTTGGCTGGGTCAACCCCCAGATGAACCTCTTAACCTTTTTGGTTTCCGGGGTAACCATCCCCGGATAAAGAAGCGCCAAGTCGTCAAACCTCAAAGTGTAAGCGGTGATATTGGAACCTTTCATCTTTAGGTTCCAGAGTTCATGCTTCAGCTTCTGTATTTCGCCCCGAGGGCAGTACTCTGCGTGCAGAAGTTCCTTCATGACTTCCCAACCCATAGCATTGGCTACAGGTAGGGTTATGGATTTAACTCGGCCGTTCAACCAAGTCAGAACTTTATCGGTGAACGTGCAGGTGGCGAATTTCACCTTGTCGGATTCTGAACAAGCACAAATCTCGAAGATAGATTTGATTTTCTCTAACCACCTAGTTAGGGCAATGACACCTCCTGTGCCATCGAAAAATGTGGGTTTTCGCGTTCATAAAGTCCTTATAGGAACACTCCTTCCGGTGTCCCTGGCTACCTTCCTGGTTTTGGGTTTGGGTACCACCCCCTGAACCACCGGGGTTTATGTGATATATAGCGGCTATCACTGGGGTAACATCAGCTGCCTGGAATACGACAGGGTCAAATTGAGGAGGAGGTGGTTGTGGCGGAGGGTTGTTGTTATTCTTTGAACTGGGTCTCTTTCTTGGAGGCATCTTGATCTAAAAAGATCAGGAAAGAGAGGATGGTAAGTCCTCTGAATTGAATCAAGAGATATGAAACAAGGGATATCTCTTTATGACAGACATAGAATTCTATTAAGCGATAAAGCCGGAAAGAGTTATCAAAGTAGATAAACTATCACTAAAGGAATGATTGAGGAGCGACGCTGGGCTAAGGATTTCTATAACGGATTTGGCTCGAGAAATACTCCCATAGTATTTCTTGTCTCGCTACAATGATGGCTCATTGTTTGGGTATTGGGTAAGTTTTAGGCATGCCGCACACCACAGTTACTCCCAAGAACATGTTGGTCGTGTCTCGAATGAATATAGTTGGCCAGGCTATATTGATCCTTGACACGACTACATAACTGACCAGGTTTAACCGCAGCGTACAACACCCATTTACTTATGTTTTGTTGTACTTGTAGTTACAGATTTCGACGGTTAGGTATACTTGTATACTTTTGAAAATACTTATATTTTAAAGTATACTTTTAGTTCAGAGCACTTAGGCCCCTTAGTGTTTATAGTCTTATACCATGTAAGGTTTGGTATACTAGTTCACTATAAACAAGGGCTCTGATACCAATTTGTCACACCCCGAAAACCTAAGGCGGAAACATTTCCGGGGCAGACTCTATGTTGAGTATCAAATCTAATGTACATATTAAGCAAAGTAAACAACCATTACATTACATATTCGAATTTACATTTGTTCAAAAGTAAAGTGTTACAAGTGTTATACATATATCATATGAACAAAAGTTAAGACGAGTCTTCTGTACGCTCCGTCTTCTCCAAAAGATCGCGGGTACCTATCTAATATGGACCTGAGAATACAAGCAGTTTGAAAATCAACATAAAGCTCGTGACTTCATAAGATGTTTGTTTTTCTGAAAATGTACAAGTTTCCTTTGGTTTTCCGAAAGAGTTTGTTATCCAAGAAAATCCCATATTTTCTTATATGTAAAGTTTAGTTATCTGTTTTGTTACATGATTCTGGTTATGTATAATTGTTATCCCAGGAAAAACCCTTATTTTCCTAAAAGTAAAGTTTAGTTATTGAATCCCAATGTAATGTTAGATATCCTATCATACTTGTTATATTAGCTAGGTATTCTGATATCTTAGTTATGTTACACTTGAATGTACCTAGATGCGTGCCTCTGTATTCGTATTCCTGTTCTTAATCATATTCATTATTCACACTTTATATTTGTATTCATATTCATAATTATATTTGTATTCCTATTCGTATTCGTATTCGTATTCGCATTCGAATTCGCATTATTATTCGCATTCGTATTCGTATTCGTATTCCTACTCCTATTCCTATTCCTATTAGTATTCGTATTCGCATTCACATTCGCATTATTATTCGCATTCGTATTTGTATTTGTATTCCTATTCCTACTCCTATTCCTATTCCTATTAGTATTCGTATTCATATTTGTATTCCTATTAGTATTCGTATTCGTATTCGTATTTGCATTCGTATTCGCATTCGCATTCGTATTCGTATTCCTATTCCTATTCCTAATCCTATTCGTATTCGTATTCGTATTCGCATTCGTATTCGCATTCACATTATTACTTTAGTATTTGTTCTGTTCCTAGCTGTACTTTCATATTCGTTCTATTCCTAGTTGTATTTTCGTATTCGTTCTGTTCCTAGTTGTACTTTCGTATTTGTTCTGTTCCTAGTTGTATTTTCGTATTCGATCTGTTCTTAGTTATACTTTCATATTCGATTTGTTCCTAGTTATACTTTCTTATTCGTTCTATTCCAAGTTGTATTTTCGTATTCGTATTAGTTCTAATGGATGATTAGTATGAATTATTCGTAGATTATGAAATATAGATTGTAACCCTTTATCAAGAAATCTATGATTAGTCTGAAAATCAACTCCGTAATTCGAACCATTTAGTTAACATAGTTTTTCGATATTAAAAACATACAGAATATAAAGATTTGGAATGAAATAATAAGTTGAAGTACAATATTACCTTGTACTTTTGCTTTTATTCCCCCTGAAAACATTTGAAAAACATTTGAAAAAAAGGTAGGGGTATGAACTCACCGATCGAGAAGCATGTCGGATTGGATGCTAAGTGTCGGTTCGAGGCTTGATAACCCGTGAGGTTCCTATGTAATATGAAATGATATACAAATGTGTCTAATTAGACTTTAATTCACTAATTAGATATGATTATACACTCCAAGACGCGAAAACACTTCAAATCAAGTGTTTGGAGCGACCCGGGTGACATCTAGGGACGTATAAGGCTTGGATATGGAGTTTACTCCTCAAGAGTAAACTCATAAGAGGGTTTACGACTCTAATGACCCATTTCCCTTGAGTTTACGGCCTTAAACTTATGGTGGGGGTGTTCTATGGTGCTAAATGGCCTTATATGACTTGGGAAAATTGGCTAGGATGAAATCTAGGGCTTAGGAATGGATTAAGCTCACATATGGACCATTTAATGGAGTTTACGGCCTAAGAAGATGTTCTTGGGAGGTTTACGACCGTAAACATGCATTTGGGTAGTTTTGGCATGATTTAAGGTCCTTAACTTGATTGTGGTTGCTTCTAGACGCATTTCTAAGGCTCATGGTGTGTGTAAGTAGAATCTTAACACATAAAAATGAGTTTAAGGTCTAAAGAGATGAGTTTACGGTCCAAGAATGTTCTTGGGCTGTAAACTCAAGCTTGTCCCATTAATGTAAGTTTTGGAGCATTTCTTGAAGGGTTATAAGGTTCTATACTCTCATAGAAGCTTGTTGGAGGTGTTTAGGTGAAAACTAACACCTTAAAATGAGTTTACTCCCCATCAATTGGTGTTTATGGTCCAAGCATGTGCTTGAGCCGTAAACTCAAGCTTATACCCCAATTGATGAGTTTCAGATGTTCTAAGTACATGCAACTAGGTCTTTAAGTCATATCTAGGCTCCAAATGAGGTTTGGAAGGGTTTTGTGGCACAAAAACCCCATTTACATGAGTTCACGGCCTAGGGATGTTCTAGGACCGTAAACTCATGCTAATGGTCTTAATCCTCATATAAATCTCGAATTTGAAGGCCAAAAGTGTTAAACTAGGAGCTAGGATAATTACCTTGATGATTTGAAGCTTGATTTGGATGTTTTTGCCTTAAAATCGGATTTTAGAGAGAGAGTAGAGAGAGAAAGTAGAGAGAGAGAGTGGAAAAAGCTTCAAATGAGGCTCTCTCAACTTTATATATGTTGAAAGTTTGGGACACAGTGGAATTCTACCCGAAACTGTCGTCAAGTGAGACTTTTGGTCGTACCCGATTTAATTATTTATATAACTTGACGGAATAAAAAAAATTATTTTTCCAGTTAATAAATTGAGGCGTTTCCATGGATTTCTAACGTATTTCGACAATTATTAAGTCATAATAACGAACTTAAAATAAATGACTTAATTTAGAAACGAACGGAAACAATTTAAGACGACGAATTTTTAATGACGTATCGGGCTACGACGACGGAACGAACTTCGGGTTGTCACAGATTTGTTAATATATTATAAGTTATAATATATTAATATGAAATCATATTATTTAATTAGTATTGATCAAGAATTAATTTGAAATTAATTTTGTGATAAAAAAGAGACTAATTTAATATATGAGGTTGATTATGTAAATCATCTATTTTATATAGTGGGGTAATGATCCATGGTTTATTGGATTGAGATAAAGCCCATAAGGTGTTCCATGGATGGTCCATGGACGTTAAATCTGATGGATCACGGAGGAAATGAAAAGCGATGTCAATTAGGGTTTACATGGTGTAACCCTGCTTGTGACACTTAATATAAAGACCCCATTGGCTACCGAAATCGGCACTAAGTGAATAACAAGGAGAGCTAGCCGATTTTGAGTTATAGTGTACTTCTCTCTAAGTTATTCCAAGAGTTGTGGTGTTGTATGAAACATTTGAGGCTTCACATTTGGGGTGATAGGCTCACAACATTCTTAAGGAATCCAAGTAACAAGAAAGGTATGTTCTTCTACTTGTTTTTATGTTTCAAGTTCCCCATGCCATGCTAGTTAGGTTAAGAACCTTGGAAAAATAAAATTTTCATGTCTCTTAGTAGAACATAGATCCAAGGTTTCTAGGGTTGCATGTACACCATAGGAGTGTTAGAATGCTCAAAACCCTTCAGTGGTATCAGAGCCTAGGCTTGTTTTCTTGATACTTGGTGCAAATTGTAAAAGAAATTCGAAAAATCTGCATTTTGCTGAGTCGACTCGCCAAATTAATCGGGGGACTCGACGATTCCAAACATATTTTCATCCTACTCATTGGGTAGGTTTGTGCACTCGACAAGTAGGAAGCCTAGAGTGCAGTTTTTCAAGTTTTTAAGTTGGAATTGGACCATAATCATTACACTAAACTGTTTTGAACTCATAAAACTTGTTTTTGATGTGGAAATGATTATGCTAATCCAATTTCAAAGGTTATTATCAAAATTTCAAGTTTTAGGTGTGTTTATATGATTTTGAAATTGTTAATATGAATGTTCATCACTTATGAGTTTGGTAGATCATAGGAATTATTTGCAAATTGTTTGTTAGATTAATTCTTGATCTAGATGTTTTTAATGGAGTCCATAATTTTTCCTCAAGTTATGGATTACCAAAATTCATTTCTTTTAAAGTCCATTAAAGAAAACATAAGTTACATAAAATGAAGAGTCTTCATTATAATAAACCATTAAATCACAAGTTATGAAGTTGAAAAGTTTTGAATAGTTACAAAACTTTCCCTCAAGTTTTGGAACTTGTAAAGTCACTTCAGAAAACTTCAGTTCCAACCCCTATAATTTTATAAGTTAAAATTCAACCCTTATACTTCTTAGTATTACCTTCATATATATATATATATATATATATATATATATATATATATATATATATATATATATATATATATATATATAAGATCAAGTCATTTTACCATTAGTAGGCCTCATTCACGGAGCTGGTCTATAAGGGGGTATAAGGCTGTTGCCTATAAAATGGTAGCTTAATGGGTGTCCACTCTCACCCACCGCTTCCTTGACTGGTGGATGGTCGTTAGCCGAATGGGTAGGACAATGAATTTAATTCTCATTAAAAGTATAATGATTATTATAAAGTAACTAAATGTTTTATAAATTCCCAATCTTAGTTACTTTAGGAAAATGTGAATATGGTTCTAACCTATGAAATTACACTTTGCATCTTGCTTACGTCGTTAGTGGAGCATGTGTGGTTAACCGTCACACAAACTTGGATTTAACAAGGTTGGAAAATGGTGGCTTAAGGTTTATCATAGATCGGTGGAGCACATGTGGTTAACCGGCACACCGATTAGTTGATAAACATTAAGAGTACCAAGTAAATTTGCATGGTTATTCACACCTTGTTTTGTGATCCTCGGCATCCCAGTAACAAAACTTGAAGGGGACAATTGAGATTGAAACATTCCATTTTAATGAATCTTAAAATAATCTAGGAGTTTCAAAACCAATTAAAACCTAACAATACATTTCATTTTCATGGTGGAAATTGGTGAATCGTCATTCACCTACCTTCAAATATTTTATAGCTTGGATTACAACATCTCTCTTCTAAGTTATAAAATATTGTGTTGGGTCGTAGGCTTAATATTACATTTGGGTGTCTTATTAAGGAATATTTATATATCTAATCTAAACTTGTCTTTCTTCTTTTTCAGATGTCTTCCAACAATGCTGCTTCTAGCTCAAACCCTACCAGCTCCTTCTCTCTCATGAACCTTTGTGGGGGAGTCATCTTTGATGGGACTAATTTCAACGACCGGATTAGGAACATAAGGATGGTCACTCGCTATGAGGAAAAGGAATATGTCCTCAACAAGGAGCTGAAGGATCTTGATGAGTCTACTGCTACTCCCGAGGAGATCGCTGACTTTAGGGCACATGGGAGAGATGCTACCAAAGAGGCAAGTTTCATGTTGGCCACGATGACATCCGAGCTACAAAATTCCAATGAGGACTTTTATCCTTTTGAGATGCACCAGGATTTGATGGAAAGATACCATTAGAGTGCTCGAAAAGAGCGATATGAAATAATCTCCTCCATGATAACAATCCGGATGAAGAATGGTGAACTGTAACAGCCGGGTTTCCAGGTATATTATTTTATTTAATTATTTTGAATTATGAGAAGGAACTCGACGAGTTGATGCGTAGACTCGCCGAGTAGGGTCGTGATTGTTCATCCGGATTCGCTTTGGACTCGGCGAGTCCATGAGTGGACTCGACGAGTCCACACTGTTTAATGAAACCCTAAATCCCCGGGTTTGGAGCCTATTTAAGGGCACGTCTAGCCTCTCATTGCGGCTACCAATCCCTTGAGAGAACCCTAAGTGAGCCAAATCGTTGTGAGGAAGAAGAACTCACTTTTGATCCTTGTATCTTTGGTTTGGCAAGAAGGAGGTGCAAGAGCAAGAGGGGAGGTGTGATTCTAGCAGTTCCAGAAATTCAGAGACTTCATTTTGAGGTAATAGTTCGAACCTCCTTCAGTTTTGGTGTTGGTCATTAGAGTTAGGGTTTTCTAACCCCTTTGGAGAGTGATTAGATGGAGCAAATGGTCCCTCTTCGAGTTTGTGCCTTGGATCTGGACTCAAAGAGGTCCAGAGACCTTAACCCTTGGAGCTTTATGGATCAGTTTAGGGTTATTGGACTTAGGTTGCCATTTTTGGGACTAAATCTCCTTTTGATGCCTTGTTATTGTTATACAAGCATCAAGTTTCGAGCTTTACGTGATATTCATGCTTGGGAAGGCCATATCTTTGATTTAGGGAAACAGATTTGACCTCAAGAGGCCAGGAGAGTTTGTGAATGGCATGAACTCGCCAAGTTGTTCCTGAGACTCGGCGAGTAGGGTTAGGGTTTCACGTAAATTGCTCAGTGGATAGACTTGCTTAGTTGGGGGATGACTCAGTGAGTCAAAAAGGAGTTAGAGGACTGGAGTTCAACGCGGTCCTCGCCGAGTAGTTCTTGAGACTCGGCGAGTTGAGTCGTGGTGGCCCCGCGATTCATGCCTAGTATAGCTTGTCAAGCATAGGGAGGGGATCGGCGTGCTAAGCGAGACAAAGTGTTAAAGAACATGTGTGAACTCGCCGAGTCACGAGGGTGCACTCGGCGAGTAGGATCAAAGTGTGACTATTGACTTTTAGGGTTTTGTCAATAGAGTACTTGTGTCGTGAGGGGGGGGGGGGGGGTAAACTGGCCTTTTTCCATCCTGAGGGTGCCAAAGGCAGGTTGAGTCTAGTCTTGAGAATTATATTTATAAGAGTATTTACGTTATGTGAATAGGCGAAGACTAGGCAATATTCCTACCGAGTCAGAGATTTACCGAGACGCCTGAGGTGAGTCTTCTCACTATACTTTACCTAGTATGGTAACAGAGTTATGTGATAGAGTATTTTAGAGTTAGATGCCAGTGTAATTGCATGTTATTTATGTGCTATGATTTATTGTGATATGTGCTATGTATGATTCAGAGTTACAGAGTTAGGACCTTCAGGTCCACAGAGTTAGGACTTTCGGGTCCACAGAGTTAGGGCCAGAGGGCCCATAGAGAGTTGGGGCTGGAGGGCCCTACTGAGACACATAGACCTGAGGGTCAACAGAGTTACAGCCTCGAGTGGCTATTATGTGTTAGAGTGGTATTTTGGGGAACTCACTAAGCATTTATGCTTACAGTGTTATGTGTTATGTGTTATGTGTTTCAAGTACCAGCGATGATCGCGGGAAGGCGCCGACATGATTCGTACACACGCATACCGGAGTTTTTATATATATTTTGATCTTGGGTTTTGTATTGATACAATGTTGATATAATGATTTGTTTATGATTTCAAATGATATTTTGTGGGTTACAAAAGTGAAAAATTGTTTAAATTTTTACGGCGTTACAAGTTGGTATCAGAGCCTTGGTTTGAGGGATTCGGATATATCTTCGGGCGTATCTGAACTCAAACTGGGGATTTGAGGAAAGTTTTAATAATAAAAATAATATTTTTGAAAAGGAGTAAAAAGTGTCTTGAGACAAACAGAGCAGAACCGTGTGTACGATCAGTCAGCACCCGAATGGTGATTTCCCAAAATACCCTCCTAATAAGTGATTATCAGATATGTTATGTATGCTATATGATGAGTTACGATATGCATGCTAGAGTAGACTAGGTATTCTTATTAGGACTAGAGTGGCCTGATATATGATGCCTTAGTCTAGGGGTTTCGCTGCTAGAGATGCTTAAGAGTGATTTAGATAGCAGCGAGGTGCTTATGAGAGTTTTGTTAGTGAGTAGCACATGATAGAAAGAGTAGAGTACTTGGGATTTGAGGCTCAAGGAGGAGGACTTGGGAGGAATACCAACGCGGCATGGACGGTAGTATTGGGCCCGTACTACTGAAGATACCGGGTTGGTACGCAGTCCAAGTAGGAATCCTTTGGGCACCAAGGAACGAGTAGGGTGGAGTTATCGAGTGTATTTATACTCGGAAAGGGTCTCTAATATTCTTATGTTATATTTCAGAAGGAGACCATGATTGGGATGCACCACACACCAGTGATCGGTAGTTTGAGTGATGATGAGATCCGTAGGATCATCCAGGAGGAGGTGGCTGCGACCATCAGGGCAGAGATACCAGAGATGTTCGGGTCTATCAAGACCACTCTGATGGAGACATTTGATGAGAGATAGGCTGCTCTTTCTGAGGTTGCTATTTTAGCGGCCACTACAGCTATAGCTGCAACTAGACCACAGGGTGGTGATGCGTTGTTATTCCGAGAGTTCAGCAATACAAAACCACTGGAGTTTGACGGGACCCAGGACCCGATCGCGGCGATGAGATGGATTTCAGACATAGAGGGGTGTTTCTTTACTTGCTCATCTCCAGAGCATTTGAGAGTCCGGTTTGCGCTGAACCAGCTTCGCTTGGGAGCGAAGGACTGGTGGAAGTGTGTGACTGCGCACTTTACGCCTGCTGAGCTTGCTGCGGTGACCTGGGAGAGGTTCACCACTATGTTTCGAGATGAGTATGTTCCCCAGGTGGAAAGGGAGCGTTTGGCCCAGGAGTTTCTGACCCTAAAGCAGGGTACTGAGTCTGTTATGGTGATTACGAGGATGTTTCATGAGCGGGCGATGTTCTGCCCAAAGCACGTGTCCTCCGAGCAGGCACGCATGAGCCGATATTTGAGCATTCTGAGGAGGGATATATGTGCGTTCGTGGTGAACTCGACGTACCGGACATTTTCCGAGCTTCAGGAAAATGCCCGGAAGTGGGAGATAGAGTTGGAGACCCAAGCCAGGGAGGAGGCTGAGTCTCAGGGAAAGGATCGACGGCCGGCTCAGTCTCAGCCGGCAGCCAGCTCAGTCTCAGCCGGCAGCCAAGCGGGTCAAACCCGCTGATTCGAGATCTGGGAACCAGAAGGGCCGCACTTGTGGCAAGTGCGGCAAGATCCACGAGGGGATTTGCAAAGCAGGGTCTTTCTACAAGTGTGGCAAGGAGGGGCACATGGCCAATGATTGCCCTAAGGGTTTTCAGTCTGATTTCATTGCAACCAGACTGGATACCAGAAGGCAGAGTGTCCACAGTTGTGGGGGTCAGCGCAGGGAGCATTTCCAGGATCAGCCACTGCTGTGGTGAGAGCTGCGAATGTTCAGCCTGCGAAGGTTGAAGCACCGAAGGCACGTGGGAGAGCCTTCCAGTTTACTGCGGAGGAGGTTCGCGCAACGCCCGATGTCATGGCCGGTATGTACTCTTTCATGTATTCTTTTACATTCTGTAATGATTGTGCTTATATTATGTTATGCGTAGGTACCTTCCTTGTGAATTCCGTACCTGCTCTAGTGTTATTTGACTCAGGTGCGAGTCGATCTTTTGTATCGTTGGCCTTTAGCCAACACATTGGTACTAGTAGAGAGGCGATGAGTCGACCTCTGAGAGTTTCCATAGCGGATGAGAGAGCGGTGTAAGCCACCGAGGTGATACGTGGTTGTGTACTCGAGATTTTCAGGGTTGAGTTTTCGATAGATTTGGTCCCTATTGCGATGGGGGATGTGTGTGTCATCGTGGGCATGGACTGGTTGAGCAGATTTGGAGCGATCATCGACTGCGAGCGACATCTGGTGACCATGCGAGACCCCAGTGGGGGAGTCCTTAAGGTGTACGGCGAGGGTACACGTTCCGGGTCAGCATTTTGCTTAGCTGCCAGGGCGAGGCAGAGCCTTGAGCAGGGATGTAAAGGATTCATAGCATATGTTATGGATGCTAGGGTAGAGTCGGAGAGACCAAGGTCTATGGGAGAGGTTCCGATAGTGCGTGAGTTCCCGTATGTATTTCCAGAGGAGTTGCCGGGCGTACCTCCTGTGAGGCAAGTGGAGTTCAGTATTGATTTGGTTCCGAGGGCCGCGCCTATCGCCAAGGCGCCCTATCGCCTTGCGCCTCCAGAGATGTAGGAGCTATCCTCGCAGCTGCAGGAGCTGCTGGGAAAGGGATTTATTCGACCGAGTAGTTCACCGTGGGGAGCTCCTATCCTTTTTGTCAAGAAAAAGGATGGTTCACACCGGATCTGCATTGACTACCGGGAGTTGAACAAATTAACGGTCAAGAACCGTTACCCGTTGCCGAGGATTGACGATTTGTTCGATCAGTTACAGGGAGCATCTTGGTTTTCCAAGATCGACTTGAGGTCTGGATATCATCAGGTGGGGGTGCGAGATGAGGATATTCAGAAGACAACATTTAGGACTCGTTACGGACATTACGAGTTCGTGGTGATGCCTTTCGGGCTCACCAACACACCAACAGTGTTCATGGACCTCATGAACATTGTGTGCAGAACGATGTTGGATCACTCGGTAATCGTATTCATCGATGATATTTTGGTGTATTTGAGATCTAGAGAGCAGCATGAGGAGCATCTGAGGGAGATCCTAGGGGTTTTGAGATCAGAGAGGCTGTATGCCAAGTTCTCCAAGTGTGATTTCTGGTTACGAGAGGTCCAGTTCCTAGGACATCTCGTTAACTAGAAAGGGATATTGGTCTACCCCACCAAAATTGAGGCGGTGATGGGTTGGGAGGTGCCGAGGTCGCCCACGGAGATCAGGAGTTTTCTAGGGCTGGCAGGTTAATATCGGAGATTCATCAGGGATTTCTCCAAGATCGCCATGCCACTCACCAAGTTGACCCGGAAGGGTGTAGTTTTTGCTTGGGGTCCAGAGCAGCAGGCTTCCTTCGAGACACTTCGCCAGAGATTATGCGAAGCCCCGGTGTTAGCCCTTCTGGAGGGAATGGAGGATTTTGTGGTATATTGTGACGCGTCGATATCAGGATTGGGAGCGGTACTCATGCAGAGGGGTCATGTGATAGCGTATGCATCGAGGCAGCTGAAGCCTCATGAGGCGAGGTATCCTACCCATGATTTGGAGTTGGGGGCAATGGTGTTCGCCCTCAAAATCTGGCGTCACTATTTATATGAGGTCCGGTGTACCATATACACGGATCACAAGAGCCTGAAGTACTTGATGTATCAGCCAATCCTGAATATGCGACAGAGGAGATGGCTGTATGTGGTAAAGGATTATGATTGCGAGATCTTGTACCACCCAGGAAAAGCCAACGTGGTGGTCGATGCCTTGAGTCGTAGGGCGGAGAGTGTTCCGATGCGTGACATTTTTATGAGGTTGACGGTGATGACTCCGGTGTTGGACACCATTCGAGGAGCTCAGGCTAAGGCCGTTAGGCCAGAAAACCAGAAGAGAGAGCAGGTTGTCGGGCAAGTATCAGAGTTCGTCACTGATGGTCGGGGGCTTATGACGTTTCAGGGTCGGATCTGGGTACCGCATGTGGGCGGAACGCATACCATTTTGATGGAAGAGGCTCATCGATCGAAGTTCTCGATCCATCCCGGGGCCACTAAGATGTATTTGGACCTAAAAAGGGAGTATTGGTGGCCCTGTATGAAGAGGTACGTTGCATGGTTCGCGGAGAGGTGTCTAACATGTCGTAGGGTTAAGGCCGAGCATCAGAGACCTCACGGCAAGTTGCAGCCGTTGGAGATTCCCGAGTGGAAGTGGGAACAGATTGCCATGGTCTTTATCACCAAATTGCCAAGGACTGCGAGGGGCGTCGATGTAATTTGGGTGATTGTAGATCGATTGACGAAGAGCGCTCATTTCCTCTCTATTAGCGAGAGCTCTTCCGCAGAGAGGTTGGCGGAGATGTATGTGAGGGAAGTGGTAGCACGTCATGGAGTGCCGATCTCGATTGTCTCAGACTGAGATGTGCGTTTCACCTCTAGATTCTGGAAGAAATTCCAAGAGGAATTGGGTACTAGACTGCATTTCAGTACCGCGTACCATCCCCAGACTGACGGACAGAGTGAGCGGCCGATTCAGACGCTCGAGGATATGCTCCGGGCATGTGTGTTGGATTTCGGTGGGAGTTGGGACACGTACTTACTCTTGGCGGAATTTTCCTACAACAACCATCATTCGAGCATTGGTATGCCACCCTTTGAGTTGTTGTATGAGAGGAGGTGTCGGACCCCCATTTGTTGGGGAGAAGTGAGGCAGCGTGTGATGGGTAGTACAGAGATAGTGCTTCAGACGTCTGAGTAGGTCCAGCAGGTCAGACAGAGGTTGTTGACCGCTCAGAGTCGCCAGAAGAGTTATGCTGATAGGCGACGATCCGAGCTCGAATTTCAGGTCGGTGATTTGGTGCTTCTGAAGGTATCTCCTTAGAAAGGAGTGACCCGATTCAGAAAGAAGGGGAAGCTGGGACCCCGGTATATTGGGCCGTTTAAAGTGATCGCAAGGGTGGGCAGGGTAGCGTATCGCTCGGAGCTACCTTCAGAGTTGGGTCAGATTCATGACACTTTCCATGTATCGCAATTGCGGTAGTGTATAGCAGATGAGTCGGCAGTGGTGCCATTAGAGGACATTCAGGTGGATGCGAGCCTGAATTACGCTGAGAGACCGGTGGCGATCAGGGATCGGAAGCTCAAGGTTTTGAGGAGCAAGGAAGTGCCTCTGGTTTTGGTTCAGTGGCAGCATCGGAAGGGGTCCGAGCAAACTTGGGAGCCGGAGCGTGAGCAGCATCCGGAGTTATTTATAGAGTGAGACTTCGAGGGAGAAGTCCGATTCTAGTGGGGGAGAATTGTAATAGCCGCGTTTCCAGGTATATTATTTTATTTAATTATTTTCAATTATAAGAAGGAACTCGGCGAGTTGATGCGTAGACTCACCGAGTAGGGTCGTGATTGTTCTTTCGGATTCACTTTGGACTCGGTGAGTCCATGAGTGGACTCGGCGAGTCCACGCTGTTTAATGAAACCCTAAATCCCCGGGTTTGGAGCCTATTTAAGGGCATTTATAGCCTCTCATTGCGGCTACCAATCCCTTGAGAGAACCCTAAGTGAGCCAAATCATTGTGAGGAAGAAGAACTCGCTTTTGATCCTTCTATCTTTGGTTTGGCAAGAAGGAGGTGCAAGAGCAAGTGGGGAGGTGCGATTCTTGCAGTTCCAGAGATTCAGAGACTTCATTTTGAGGTAATAGTTCGAACCTCCTTCAGTTTTGGAGTTGATCATTAGAGTTAGGGTTTTCTAACCCCTTTGGAGAGTGATTAGGTGGAGCCAATGGTCCCTCTTCGAGTTTGTGCCTTGGATCTGGACTCAAAGAGGTCCAAAGACCTTAACCCTTGGAGCTTTATGGATCAGTTTGGGGTTATTGGACTTAGGTTGCCATTTTTGGGACTAAATCTCCTTTTGATGCTTTGTTGTTATACAAGCATCAAGTTACGAGCTTTACATGACATTCATGCTTGGGAAGGCTAGATCTTTGATTTAGGGAAACAGATTTGACCTCAGGAGGCCAGGAGAGTTTGTGCATGGCATGAACTCGCCGAGTTGTTCCTGAGACTCGGTGAGTAGGGTTAGGGTTTCACATAAATTGCTCAGTGGGTAGACTTGCTGAGTTGGGGGATGACTCAGTGAGTCAAAAGGGAGTTAGAGGACTGGAGTTCAAGGCGGTACTCGCTGAGTTGTTCTTGAGACTCGACGAGTTGAGTCGTGGTGGCCCCACGATTCATGCCTAGTATGGCTTGTCAAGCATAGGGAGGGGCTCGGCGTGCCAAGCGGGACAAAGTGTTAAAGAACATGTGTGAACTCGCCAAGTCACCAGGGTGCACTCGGCGAGTAGGGTCAACGTGTGACTGTTGACTTTTAGGGTTTTGTCAATAGAGTACTTGTGTCGTGAGGGGGGGGGGGGGGTGAACTGGCCTTTTTCCCTCCCGAGGGTGCCAAAGGCAGGTTGAGTCTAGTCTTGAGAATTATATTTATAAGAGTATTTACGTTATGTGAATAGGCTAAGACTAGGCAATATTCCTACCGAGTTAGAGATTTACCGAGATGCCTGGGGTGAGTCTTCTCACTGTACTTTACCTAGTGTGGTAGCAGAGTTATGTGATAGAGTATTTTAGAGTTACATGCCAGTGTAATTGCATATTATTTATGTGCTATGATTTATTGTGATATGTGTTATGTATGATTCAGAGTTACAGAGTTAGGACCTTCGGGTCCACAAAGTTAGGACTTTCGGGTCCACAGAGTTTGGGCCAGAGGGCCCATAGAGAGTTGGGGCTGGAGGGCCCTACTGAGACACATAGACCTGAGGGTCAACAGAGTTACAGCCTCGAGTGGCTATTATGTGTTAGAGTGGTATTTTGGGGAACTCACTAAGCATTTATGCTTACAGTGTTATGTGTTATGTGTTTTAGGTACCAGCGATGATCGCGGGAAGGCGCCGACGTGATTCGTACACACGCATACCGGAGTTTATATATATTTTGATCTTGGGTTTTGTATTGATACAATGTTGATATAATGATTTGTTATGATTTCAAATGATATTTTTTGGGTTATAAAAGTGAAAAATTGTTCAAATTTTTACGGCGTTACATGAACCCATCACGGGGCACATGCAGAAAATGCAAAGGTTTGTGGACCGTTTACTGAAGTTGAATGTGAACTTCCCCGAGAATGTGACAACCCGAAATTCCTTCTGTTCAAACCATTAAAAATAAATCAATATCGGAATTTATTTCTACTCTTATGAGCATTATCTCGAGTCAAATTAAATATTCTAAACTCAGAAAAATCAAAGTTTGGGTCCAAGAACGAGTTTTCCAAGTCAAAGCATAGAATCCGGGCCAAACACACCTTCGAGAGGAGTGTACGGACGTAAAATCGAGTTTACGGCCGTGCATCCCCACCCCACCCCTTGGCCGTAAACTCACCCCTATATAAGGAATGAGTGGCCTTCATTTCATACATTACACACACTAAAGGCTTTCTTTCTCTACAATTTTTGAGTTGCTCAAGGATCCTAAAAAATGTAAGTAATTCTTCACTTTGATTGTGTTTCAATCTCATTTCTAGTGCTGAATCCATGATTCATCCCATTTAATTTCATCCTTTTCTAGATTTTCTCTCACACCAAGAACACATACTAGTTCTTGGTGGCTAAAATCTCATTTCAAGCCTCCTACAGTAAGTAACTACCATCTATGCTTGATATCTACTAGAAACCATTGGTTTTGCACCTAAAAATCGACCCAAATCATGTACATGAAATAGGTTTACCATACACCCTTCAATGGCTGTAAACTCCATTTTTGATCAATTATTGGCCTTTAAACCCTACTTCGAGCTGTGCATTTGGCTTAGAACAATTCTAAGAAGCTAGAAAGGACCTTGAAACACCGAAATTCACCGCTTTTACCAAGTGTTTATAGCCGTAAACCCATGGACCGTAAACCCTATTGGGCTGCAAACTCATGACCGTACACTCCTGATTACGGCTGCAAACTCCCCATCTTCAATCACATGTGATTCAAACACTTAGTTTCAAGTGTTTCCTAGCCCCTAAGGTGGTTTCATTCTATAACAAATAGTGTTATGTCCTCATCTAATACAACTATGTGCCTTCATATGTTAAATAGGATCCGTTTGTGTCCGAGGCATCATTTGACACCCAACAACTCTTATCGATTTACACTCGAATCCCACGTCAAACAGTGAGTTCATACCCCTACACTTTTATAGTTTTTAAAACGTTTTCAGGGGGGAATACAAGCCAAACCTAAAGGTTTTCACAAGTTAAAAACTAATGCAATTTCAAACAGTTGTACATCAAACCTTTCGATACTTTATCCCTTTTGTAATATGCAGAGCACAAGGGACATTTTCTAAAACATAACTGCATAGTTTTAAGAACAATACTTGAACATAACGAACCAGTCAAACTATAATAGGTATAGTTTGGGATTTTCATTATCGGTTTTATAGATTCAAACTACATACAAAGTTAAACTTATAAACTAATATAGGTTTAGTTTATCCAATACTTCATTCAGAAACGAGAGTATCTTACCGGATAATTATTTTGTGTATAATTACTTATACTCTAAACTGTTTACCAACGATTTCGAACTTGAGAACAACCGAACTACACGTAAACTAGTTAATACAAGATTGTGAGACATATCTTTGTTATGCCTTTCAGGGTACCAGTAAATCCTCACCTTTAGTATAACCAGAGTCTCTTGGAGGGAGAGCGTGAAATTTGTGAATAGATCTATTCGGGACCGACAATCCTACACCTGAACTGCTAGCTACAGTTAGGCGGGCATGCTTGGGGTGACAAATTTTATAATTGTACGACGCCTGAAGAAACGTCAAGGAGGTCACCAATCATATTAGCATGGTTATACGACTCACAATAATTATAAACTAACCTTTGTTTATGGGATTTCTTTCTTCAGTGGTTTTATTTTAATTAATAAAACTACATATCTGCTTACTTGAGGGTATTCCAGGGACATAACTTTTGGTTTTATTTTGAGTAATAAAACTACGTTACTTACTGGCGGTAGCCAGGGTTATCAAACGAAATGTACCTCAATTGCTAGTTGTAGCCAGGGTTTTCAATAGAACGTATCTTACTTACTGACAGTAGCCAGGATTTTCGAACGGAACATATTTTACATACTGGTGGTAGCCAGAGTTTTCAAACAGAACATACACTACATACTGGTGATAGCTAGGGTTTTCAAACGGAACATACTTTTCATACAGTAATCAACAAACATGTTAGAAAATCTGGGATTTTCTTGGAAATCATGCATACATATTTCAGAACTTGTTATCAATGGTTTTCGATACAAATGACATTTTTCTTATAATGAAAAGAAATCATTTGTACAAATTCAGTGACTAGTTTTCAATACAAAAACATGCTTATGAACTCACCAGATTTATACTGATATGTTTTCAAAACTACTTGTATTCTCAGGACAACGATAGACAGGTACCTTCGCCAGCTTGTGGAGAAGACGGAGCATTTTGGAGTCTCGTCTTTATTTTTTGTTACTTTTGATGTACACAAACTATGTTTTCAAAAAAATATAAATATTCTTATTGTAATGTAATGGTTGTTTTTACTTTGATTAATATGAAACGATTGTTGTGATACTATGCATGACGTCGCCCGCCCCCAGACGTTTCCGCCATTATTTCTGACGATTCGTGGGTGTGACAGATTGGTATTAGAGCTATTATTTATAGTAAACTAAGTATACGAACCTTACATGGTATACAACTAAAAACACTAAGGGTCTGTAGCTCTCTGAACTAAAAGTATGCTTTTAAAATATAAGTATTTTCACAAAAAAAATATACAAGTATACCTACATACCAGAAACCATATCGTAAAAAGAACCAAATAAAAGTATTTGGATGTTGGATACTGCGGTTAAACCTGGGTAGTTATGTAATCATGTCTAGGGTCAATATAGCCTGATTAACTATATTCATTCGATACATGACCAACATGTGCTTGGGAGTAACTTGCGGTGTTGTAGCAGGCCTAAAACTTACAAGTATTCAACTTACCATCCTCAGACAGATGGGAAGAGTGAGAGGACCATCCAGAACTTGGAAGACATGTTGCGAGCATGTGTCATCAACTTTGGTATGTAGTGGGACACCCATTTTCCCTTGGTCGAATTTTCCTACAACAACAGTTATCATACCAACATCAAGGCTGCTTCGTTCGAAGCCCTCTATGGCCGCAAGTGCAGATCCCCTCTGTGCTGGGCTGAGGTGGGCGACACATTGTAGAAATTTATTCCAATTGTTTCTACTCATTCTTTCTTAGCGATAGTTTACTTGTTTAGTAACTCTTTCTTGTTTATCACTTAGTAAAATATTTTTTCGATCAGATAGAGATATACCTTGTTTCATATCCCTTGATTCTAAAGTTAGAGGGACCTATCACCTTCTTCTTCCTGATATAGAAGAAGATGGATCTAAAGAAAAGACCCAACAAAACGAACAACAATTCCTCAACGGATCCAACACCACCACCACCTCCTCAGTTTGATCCTGCTATGTTCCAGGCAGCCATTACTGCCGCTGTGACTGCTGATTTGGCACAAATTAATGCTAGTGGTTCTAGTGGTGCCAGGAGTGGTATTCATTCCCAAAATCATGAAGATAGTCAAGGGCACTAGAAGGAGTGCTCCTATAAGGACTTCATGAATGCAAAACCCACATCTTTCGACGGTAACGAAGGTGTTATTTCTTTGACTCGATGGTTCGGAAAGATCGATTCTATCTTCGAAATTCGCTCTTGTTCTGAAGCCAACAAGGTGAAATTAGCCGCTTGCACTTTCAACAACAGAGCATTGACCTGGTGGAATAGTCGGGTCAAATCCCTAACCTTGCCAGTAGCAATTGCTATGGGTTAGGAGAGCTTGAAAGAGCTCATGCTTGCTGAGTACTGCCCATGGGGCGAGATGCAGAAATTGGAACACGAACTCTGGAACCTAAAGATGAAGGGTTATGATATTGCTGCCTACACTTGTAGGTTTGAAGACCTAGCACTTCCTTGCCCGGGAATGGTCACCCCGAAAAACAAGAAGATAGAGAGATACATCTGGGAATTGACGACCCCAACCCAAGGGAATGTCTTGGCTGCCAGGCCAATCAGTTTCGACAGTGCCAAGTGCTTGGCGCAGACTCTTATAGATCATGGATTGATCTGGATAAAGTGACAGCCGCTCCCAAACCAGCGAAAGAGAATGGCGAGAAGAGAAAGTTCTGGAAGCAGCGAAAGGGCCAGTCTTCGTAGGAGCCCTCCAAGAAACAAAATATGGTGGCAGTTCACGCTGCTACTACTCCTGTCGCTACTCCTGTAACTCAAGCACCTACCAGTGGATATACTGGTACCCTTCCTTGGTGCAACAAGTGTAGTTATCATCACCGCATCCCCGGCCCATGCCGTGAACTACTCTGCAACAACTGTGGCAAGAAGGGTCACACGACTCGAAA
Source organism: Lactuca saligna (assembly GCF_052625555.1). NCBI lineage: Eukaryota > Viridiplantae > Streptophyta > Magnoliopsida > Asterales > Asteraceae > Lactuca > Lactuca saligna. Next base: position 103,078,416 of record NC_136423.1, read on the forward strand.
CTGCAGAACACCAGCCGAACCAACCAATCAGGCATCTAGAGAAGGTGTCGATCAAGCCTGTTATGGCTGTGGGGAAGCCGAGCACTAAAAAAGAAACAGCCCCAAGGCAATAACAACCGGAAACATAGGGAGAGTACTGACTATGGGACAAGAGGAGGCAGCTGTAAATCCCACAGTTGTTACGGGTACGTTCCTCCTCGACAACTCTTATGCATGCATTCTTTTTGATTATGGTTCGGAGAGAAGTTTTATTAGCCATACATTCAAACATCTCCTCAAACGTAAACCTCAACCCCTAACCAAAACATTTACCGTCGAGATGGCTAACGGTGAGAAAGAGAGCACTAACAACATATTCATCGGTTGTACCCTTACTTTTAAGGATCATTTCTTTCCCATCGACCTTATGCCAATTTCCATAAAAAGCTTCAATGTCATCATCGACATGGATTGGTTGAGCCCGAATCGTGCTCATATATTATGTTACAAAAAAGCCATCCGTCTCAATCTTCCCTCCGGAGAAACCCTCATGATCTATGGCGATAAACTCAGCTCAAACCTTCACATCATTTCGTGCATCAAAGCCCAAAAAACTTCTGCAAAAGGAGTGTCATGCATTCCTATCCCTTGTTGTTTACGAGAAACAGGAAGTTAAAGAGCTCGAGAGCATCCCCGAAGTCTGCAACTTTCCTGATGTATTTCCTGAACAGCTTCCGGGAATTCCTCCCGAGCGCCAAGTCAAGTTTCACACCGACTTAATCCTCGGAGCTACCTTCATAGCTAAATCCCCATACCACCTAGCGCCAGTAGAAATGCAGGAGTTATCTAGCCAGATCAATGAGCTGCTCAACAAAGGATTCATCTGACCAAGTTCCTCACCTTGGGGAGCCCCAGTTTTATTTGTGAAAAGGAAGGATGGATCTTTTCGGATGTGCATCGACTACCGCGAACTGAACAAGCTCACTGTCAAGAACCGTTATCCTCTTACTCTATATGGTCACTACGAGTTCGTAGTAATGCCCTTCGGTCTAGCCAACGCACCGGCAGTATTCATGGACTTGATGAATCGGGTGTGCCGTGCTTTCCTGGACAAGTTCGTTATCATGTTCATTGACGATATACTTGTCTACTCCAGAGGAGAGGAAGATCACAAACAACACTTGAGATTAGTGTTGGAAACTCTAAGGGTGGAGAAGCTTTATGCAAAATTCTCCAAGTGTGAATTCTGGATTCGAAAGTAACCTTCTTGGGCACGTGGTAAGTGAGGAAGGCATACACGTGGACCCCTCCAAAATCAAAGCAATAGAGAATTGGTCAGCACCGAAGATGCCTACAGAAATCCATCAATTCTTCGGTCTTGATGGCTATTATCGCAGGTTCATCAAGAATTTCTCCAAAATTGCCAAACCCTTAACCACTCTGACATAGAAAGGTGTACCCTTTTGTTGGAGTGAAAAACAAGACACTGCGTTCCAGACATTAAAGCAGGCCCTATGCAGCACACCTATCTTGTCTCTGCCTGAAGGGATGGAGGACTTTGTTGTCTACTACGATGCATCTAATCAGGGCTTAGGCTATATGCTCATGCAGTGAGGAAAGGTTATTGCTTATTCCTCAAGGCAACTGAAAGCACATGAAGTCAATTATACAACTCACGACTTAGAGTTGGGAGCAGTGGTCTTCGCGTTAAATGTATGGAGACATTACCTCTACAGAACCAAGTGCACTATCTTCACTGACCATAAAATCCTGCAACACATTTTTGACCATAAGGAGTTGAACATGAGAAAATGTTGATGGATAGAGGTATTTAGCGATTACAAGTGCGAAATTCGCTACCATCCCAACAAGGCTAATGTGGTGGCGGATGCCCTTAGCTGGAAGGAATGCTCAGACCGTAGAGTAAATGCACTTACAATGACCATCCATTCCCACTTATCTGCACAAATTAGAGAGGCTGAGCTGGAAGCCTTAAAACCAGAAAACATGTTGGGTGAAGCCTTGAAGGGAATGGAAAAGAACTTAGAGATCAAGGGAGACGGAGGCTACTATTTCATGAATTGGATCTGGACCCCAAAGTTCGGAGGTTACATAGAGGCTGTCATGAATGAAGCCCATAAGACTAGATACTCTGTTCATCCAGGTTCAGACAGGATGTACCTTGATTTCAAGAAACAATATTGTTGGCCGAACATGAAAGCGGAGATCGCTACCTTCGTGGGCAAGTGTCTGACTTGCACCAAGGTGAAGGTCGAATATCAGAAGCCCTCAGCTTTGTTTCAACAGCCGGAGATACCTGAGTGGAAGTGGGAGAGGATTACCATGGATTTCATTACTAAATTACCCAAATGTCTGAGTGGGTACAACACCATTTGGGTAATAGTCGATCGATTGACTAAATCCGCCCACTTCCTGCCAATCAAAGAAACATTCAAAATGGAGAGGCTCACACGAATCTACATTCAAGAAATAGTTCAACGAAACAGAGTGCCTGTATCCATTATCTCCGATCGAGATAGCAGGTTCACCTCGAGATTTTGGTAGTCCCTACAGAAAGGCCTTGGAACTAGGCTGGATATGAGTACAACTTACCATCCTCAGACAGATGGGCAGAGTGAGAGGACCATCCAAAACTTGGAAGAAATGTTGCGAGCATGTGTCATCAAATTTGGTATGTAGTGGGACACCCATTTTCCCTTGGTTGAATTTTCCTACAACAACAGTTATCATACCAACATCAAGGCTGCACCGTTCGAAGCCCTCTATGGCCGCAAGTGCAGATCACATCTGTGATGGGCTGAGGTGGGCGACACGCAGCTAGCCAAGGGGCAAGTCCTTTCTAGCACTCTAACTGGCCCAGAAATCATCCGCGAAACCACATATAAGATTATACAAATTCGGGAACAACTGAAAGCTTCGAGAGATCGACAAAAGAGCTACACCGATAAATGACGAAAACCCTTGGAGTTCTAGGTTAGAGACCGTGTTTTGCGAAAGGTCTCACCCTGGAAAGGCATGATATGCTTTGGAAAGCGTGGAAAGCTAAATCCAAGGTACATAGGACCATTCGAGATCCTTGCTAGAATCGGTCCCGTAGCCAACAAACTTCGTTTACCGCATGAACACAATAACATTCACCCTGTCTTCCACATTTCAAATCATAAGAAGTGCTTATCCGATAAAACCCTTGTAATCCCTCTCGATGAGATTGTAATCAACGAGAACCTCAACTTCGTGGAAGAACCGGTCGAAATCATGGATAGAGAAACCAAACGAACGAAACAAAGTCGCATCCCGATAGTGAAGGTTCGCTAGAATGCCAAGTGGGGATCCGAATTCACTTGGTAGAGTGAAGATCAGATGAAACATAAGTATCCATATCTTTGTCCACATCCATGAAATTTATTCTATGTTCGAATTTTGGGACGAAATTCCCTCTAATGGGGGGATGATGTGAGAACCCGAAATTCCTTCCATTTAAATCGTTAAAAATAAATCAAAATTGGAATTTATTTATACTCTTATTAGCATTATCTCGAGTCAAATTAAATATTGTAAACTCAGAAAAATCAAAGTTTGGGTCCAAGAACGAGTTTTCCAAGTCAAAGCATAGCATCCGGGCCAAACACCCCTTCGAGAGGAGTGTACGGCCGCAAACTAAAGTTTATGGCCGTACACCCCCACCCCACCCCTTGGCCATAAACTCACCCCTATATAAGGAATGAGTGCCCTTCATTTCATACTTTACACACTCTAAAGGCTTTCTCTCTATACTCTCTCTCTCTCTCTCTCTCTAAAATTTTCGAGTTTGCTCAAGGATATTCAAAAATGTAAGTAATTTTTCACTTTGATTTTGTTTCAATCTCATTTCTAGTGCTGAATCCATGATTCATACCATTTAATTTCATCCTTTTCTAGATTTTCTCTCCCATGTAGAACACCAAGAACACACACTAGTTCTTGGTGGCTAAAAACCTCATTTTAAGCCTCCTACAGTAAGTAACTACACTCTATACTTGATATCTACTAGAAACCATTGGTTTTTCACCTAAAAATAGACCCAAATCATGAACATGAAATGGGTTTACGGCCGTAAACCCATGTGTACGGCCATACACCCTTCAATGGTCGTAAACTCCATTCTTGGTCGATTATTAGCCTTTAAACCCTACTTCGAGCTGTGCATATGGCTTAGAACGTTTCTAAGAAGCTAGAAAGGACCTTGAAACACCGAAAATAGCACCTTTTACCAAGTGTTTACGGCCGTAAACTCATGGGCCATAAACCCATGGGCTGTAAACCCATAGACCGCAAACCCTTGGGTCGTAAACCCTGTTGGGCTGCAAACTCATGACTGTACACTCCTGATTACGGCTGCAACTCCCCATTTTCAATCACATGTGATTCAAAAACTTAGTTTCAAGTGTTTCCTAGTCCCTAAAGTGGTTTTCCTTATATAACGAACAATGTTATGTCCTCATCTAATACATATATGTGCCTTCATATGTTAAATAGGATCCGTTTGTGTCCGAGGCATCGTTTGACACCCAACAACTCTTATCAATTTACACTCGAATCCTACATTAAACAGTGAGTTCATACCCCTACACTTTTATAGTTTTTAAAATGTTTTCAGGGGGGGGGGGGGGGAATACAAGCCAAACCTAAAGGTTTTCACAAGTTAAAAACTAATGCAATTTTCAACAGTTGTACATATAACCTTTTGATACTTTATCCATTTTGTAATATGCGGAGCATAAGGTACATTTTTCTATAATAATGTTCTTTATTTTAAAGCATTACCTTGTAATGGTGTATATGAAACTGTGTTGGTTGTAGATAACCTAGGAAATAATGTGTTGTGTATTGATTCTTCCACTAGCTTGGATAAATCATCATTATGGCATTGTCTTCTTGGACATGTGAGCAAGAAACACATAGGCCATCTCCAAAAGGATGGAGTCTTGGAGTCATTTGACCTAAATACAGATGATAGTTGTAAATCTTGTTTACTTGGAAAAATGACAAAGTCACCCTTCATTGGTACCTATGCTAGGGGTGAAGGTTTGTTGGATCTTGTACACATAGATGTGTGTGGACCCTTCAGAACTGCCACAAGGGATGCTAACCGCTTCTATGTAACTTTTACATATGATTACAGTAGATATGTTTATGTCTACTTAATCAAGCATAAGTGAGAAACCTTTGAAAAGTTCAAAGAGTTTAAACAGGAAGTGGAGAATCAACTGGGCAGGAACATTAAGATGCTTCGATCCGATCGAGGTGGTGAGTATCTTAGTATAGAGTTCCTTGACTATATCAAGGAATGTGGGATTATCTCATAATTGACACCTCCCAGAACACCACAACTTAATGGTGTGGCTGAGAGGAGTTATCGAACCTTGTTTGACATGGTTCATTCCATGACGAGTCTAGCTTTGCTACCAATCTCATTTTAGGGTATGCCTTAGAGACTGTCTCACATATCCTTGATCAAGTCCCTACCAAAAAGGTTGCCAAAACACCTCACGAGATGTGGATTGGGAAAATTCCTAATTTGGACCACATCAATATTTGGTGTTGCGAGGCTTTCGTGAGGCACGAGACTCACGATAAGCTTGAACCTTGAAGTGATCGGTGTATTTTCATCGGCTACCCACATAAATCCTTTGGTTACCTCTTCTATATACCTAGTGATAATGTGGTCTTTGTGGCAAGGAGAAGAATCTTTCGCGAGAGAGAGAGAGTTCATAAGCCAAGGAAATAATGGGAGGCAAATTGATCTTGAAGAAATTCAAGAGTCAAGTGGTAAAGGAACCTCAAATCCTAGCAATCAACCCGAGGAGGAAACTCCTGTTGATCCAACTGACGATTCTGTACCTCTGAGGCGTTCCACGAGAGCTAGGAATGCACCTAAGCATTACTATGGTTTCTATATTACTATGGAATGTGATACACTTATTAGTGATAGTACACTGGTAATTTTGGATGAAACTAACCGCTACACGGAAGCCATGGCAGGCTCCGAGTCTGCTAAATGGAAAGAGGCTATGGACAACGAGATACAATCCATGTATGATAATCATGTTTGGAACTTGGTTGACAATGTACCAGGTCATAAGACGGTCCGGTGCAATTGGATCTTCAAGAAGAAGACTGACATGGATGAGAATATACACACTTATAAGGCGCAATTGGTTGCAAAGGGCTTTTCCCAAACTTCGGAAGTTGACTATGATGAGACCTTTTCACCAGTAGCAAAGATTAAGTCTATTAGGGTTATGCTAGCCATTGCTGCATTTCATGACTATGAAATATGGCAAATGGATGTCAAAACTGCTTTCTTTAATGGAAAGTTGGCTGAGGATATTTACATGAGTCAGCCAGAGGGTTTTGTCAGCACATAGTACCCTAATAGAGTGTGTAAGCTTGAGAAATCCATCTACGGATTGAAACAAGCACCTCACAGATGGAATCTTTGTTTCGATAAGAAAGTCAAAGAGTTTGATTTCTCAAGGAGTGAAGATAAGTCTTGTGTATATGTCAAGGCTAGTGGGAGTATAGTTAGCTTTTTGGTATTGTATGTGGATGACATACTACTCATAGGAAATGACATCCCAACTCTACAGGAGGTGAAGTCCTGGTGTGGGAAGTGTTTCGCTATGAAGGATCTTAGAGAAGCTACCTATATCCTAGGGATAATGATTTTGAGAGACAGGAATAAGAGACTAATTGGACTTAGTCAAAGTACATACTTGGATAAGGTGCTGAATAGGTTCAACATGCAGGATTCCAAGAAATGAGAGTTACCAATCTAGAGTAATGCCAGATTGATTAAGACTCAAAGCCCGAGTACAGAGACTGAGATAGCTGAGATGATTCGAGTATAGTATGCTTCCATTGTAGGCTCGATTATGTATGCTATGACTTGTACTCGTCCTGATGTGGCCTTTTCTTTGAGCATGGTCAACAAATATTAGGGGAATCCTGGCAAGGCTCACTGGACAGTGGTAAAGAACATTCTCAAGTACATGCGGAGGACTAAGGACTGGGTCCTTACCCTCGATGGGAATGATGACTTGAGAGTAGTAGGGTATAGTGATGCTATCTTCCAGACTGAAAGGGATAATTTCCACTCTCAATCAGGCTGGCTCTTTACCTTAAATGGAGGATCAATTACTTGGAAAAGTTCCAAGCAGGAGATAGTGGATGATTCAACTTGCGAATAAGAGTACATAGCAGCAAGCGAGGCAGCATAGGAGGCGATATGGCTGAAGAACTTCATTGGACACCTTAGAGTAGTACCAAGTATAAAGGAGCTTATGAAGATTTTCTGTGATAATGAAAGTGCAGTAGCCTTAGCCAAGGAACCAAGGGATCATAGGAGATCCAGACGCATCGACAGAAAATACCATTTCATTAGACATTGAATAGAGGAAGGACTCCTCGTGGCAAAGAGGGTATCATCAGATGAGAACCCAGCAGATTCCCTCACTAAAGGAATGAGTAGGGTTAAGCATCTTCAGCATGCGAGGTGCATTGGGCTAACGGATGATATTAGTTTTAAAAATTCTTTAGCTTTTGAAATTTGTAAAGTGTAATTAACATTTGATTATTAAATAAAAGTTGTTGTTTATTTATAAGTAAAGTGTTACTATCTTCTGTTAATCGTTTACTATCATTTCATTTATGTATGTTTTGACTTCCAGAATAATTATGTTATGGTATATCATATTATTCAAACCATCCACAACCAATCATACTTTGGAAGTAGGTAATGAGGCAAGACTATCATGAATGGGTCTGTAGTTTGTCTGGGATAATGGGGCTGCAGTGTTCATGAGTACTCCTGGAATAGTGATTCAAGTATTGGATTCAACCCACGCTCACTTGTATCACTTCATGGAATTTATCTCGAGTGATTGTGAGATGGTTATATCATCAAAGCCTTCAAACCTAGAGATATGAGTTGTTGACTATGAGTTGGTTATACATTGATTGTACGAAAACAGATTGGTAACTCGATGTTATAAAACACGCCTTTGTGTATGATTCAACAAGCAGTAGAACAAGCATACGAGTCAAAGTTTATCTGTTACTTTTAGTCCTTGGAGGATTAAAAGCGATATCTGGGCCCCTCGATGATTTTTTTTGACCTATGTACCAGGCCCAGTCAGAACTAAATTGATGTGTTCGATTAAGTTCTATGTCAAACAAATCGGATATCAGGAAACAAACTGCTGGACAATAAGTATGACATTGTTCCATGTGTTTGTCCGACTGATATCTTGAGAGAAGAGGACTATATGATCACTTATCTTAAATGGAAGGTCATCTTAGTTCCGTGAGACTTTGAAAGAGATGCAATTGCTGATCGGTTTCGGAAGTCATACTTGCAGTTATAGTTGTTAGAATTTTCCAAGTGGGAGACTATTGGATAAGCTGTCTAAGTCCATAACTATTTATGGTATGTACTTGACTCGGTTGGCATGGTCCATTTGGGTTGCATGGTATCATGATAATTGGATAGACAAAATTAGAAAAGAAAACTTAAGTGTAACAACCCGAAATTTCCGTATCATTTATTGTAACTCTTTCGTAGTACAATTCGCGCAACCAATCGTTGTTTCCGATTTCGATTTCCGATCTTCCATTTAATTAAGTCATTATCTGGTACACATTTAAAATGACTTAATGGGTGTCTTAATACATTTAGAAATCATATTAGCACCCAACTTTAGTGATCGAAATAATTCTAGAAATTACCGTATCGGGTTACGGTAACTCAATCGGGTATGACCAAAAGCCTCGTCTAACACCGGTATCGGGTGGAATTCCACCGTGTCCAAAACTTAAACACTATATAAACGTGTTTAAGACTCCATTTGAAGCCTTTGGTCAATTTCTCAATTAACACTCACAACCTCTCTCCTCAACCCAAAATCAAGGTCCAAAACAAAGATTTAAGGCTTGAAATCAAAGAGGTAACACCCCTAACTTGTTATTCAACCTCTTTAGCCTTTAAATTTGTGTTTAATTTGTGTTTTGGGACCAAGAGCATGAGTTTACGGCCAAGGAACTAGCTTGGGCCGTAAACTCCAAGAAATGGGGTTTTTAAGCCCTAAAAACCCTTCCTTAGCATGGTTGGACATTAGATATGACTTAATGGCTTAATGGAAAGGACTTATAACATGTAAAACATTGATTTTGAGGGACAAAAGTGAGTTTACGGCCAAGACACATTCTTGGGCCGTAAACTCATATTCAAAGGGTTTTTGAGCCAATTAACCCTTCCAAATCATAGTTAGGACTTAGATATGACATTAGGGCTTGCTAATCTAGACTTGGAACACTTTAAACATGATTTTTGGGTAATAAAAGTGAGTTTACGGCCAAGACATACTCTTGGGCCGTAAACTCCTCTTAAATGGTGATCTAGTGCCTTAAAACATGTCAAAATGCTTTCAAACTCAACCAATGGCCTTGTGGTAAATCCTAGATTCATCTAAAAATGTTTTGGAGACCTTAAACACAACATATACCCTACATAAGTGAGTTTAGGGCCAAAGAACTCCTCCTAGGCCGTAAACTCCTATAAGTGTGGCTAATGATGTCTTAAACCACCCTAAAAGCTTGGAAAGATTTCTAGAATTGCATGTGAGTGTTTTAAACATCAAAAACTAATTTTTCAAGAGCATAAGGAGAGTTTACGGCCATAGAACATGCCTCTAGGCCGTTAACTCCTAAAAGTTTGTAAAATGGTAACCTAAATTCATAACAATGCTTAGAAAATTAGTTAGAATCACATGTGATTGTCCTATATAGTTCAAATTAACCATTCTTAGCCATGGGTGAGTTTACGGCCGTAAAATCTATGAGTGTGGCCGTAAACTCATGTTTTAAATGATGTAAATTCATTCCAAGTGTTCCAAGGCATTTTAGATAATCCATTCTAGCAATCCCCATGTCCATTTGAGCCCTTAAACCATCAAAACCACACGCAAGTTTACGGCCGTAAACTCATGTATGTGTGTGTTCAATAGTTGTAAACTCCTTAAAATGTTTACTCTTGGGGAGTAAACTCAAGTCCCAAGTCCCTAGTGCCATTACACGTCCGAAGATGTCACCCGGGTCACTCCAAACGCTCGTTTTGAGGTGTTTAACATCATTGGAGTGTAATGTTCCATATGATTAGTGAATGTATCCCTAATTGTATATATATGGACATTATTTCATTTTACATAGGGACATCGCAAGTAATCAAACCCCGAACCAACATCTAGCATTCAAAACCAACACGTTTCCGAGTCCGGTGAGTTCATACCCCTACCTTTTTTCACTGTTTTCACTTCTCAGGGGGGGAACACAAGCAAAGTACAAGGGAATTCTTGTACTCAAAACATGTTTTCAAATGTGTGTTTCATATTTCATATGCTTTTATTACTGATTACCATATCCGATAACCACTTGAACATGCAGATCACGTAACATATTTTTGTTAAATAGGTCTTTAAACTTGTATGTTTTACATATATTTCACAAATGGTTTTCCACATTTTTATCAGTTAAAAGCATGACATTAAAACATTTGAACATAATACATGTACACTGTTTTGTCCTTGGTAACACTCCACACACACACACACACGAGTGGAGGACTATCATATTATTACTAGTAAATTTGTTAATCCTGTATGATTGGAGACACGTCCTCGGAGAACACTCCACCGAGATACGCGAGTGGAGGACTACACCGATAACCAGAATCTCTGATATTTAGAGAGCGTGACTTGAGTGTATAGATCTATACGGGGCTGACTACCCCACACCTGGCTGCTAGCTACAGCCGAACCGTAATGGTTCAACGGTGACGAAAGTCATAAGTATGTGGACGACTTATTGCCACATGTGGACTACTTATTGCCACAGGTTTTAGTCTAATGTATGGTTATGGAACTCGCAATTAGGATAACAGAGATTTACTTATAGTAATAATGAACCACTTTATACATCTTTTACATCTTTTACATCTTTCGCGTACAGTAACTAACAATCAGGAAAGTACGGGACTTTCCTGGGGAAAACATGGAACCTAAACATGATTACATCTTTTACATCTTTAACATCGTTTACATTCGAAACCAACATGCAGGAAAGCATGGGGCTTCCCTGGATAACACTTACATAACTAGAAAGAGTAACAACTAGATAACAATACATATTTTACAATTGGTAACATACAATAAGGAAAGTATGGGACTTTCCTGGTAACACATGATAAGTAAACAGAACAGTTTAACAAGTCAGATAACCAACTATACATTTTCACATGAGTAGACATGTTTTCAGTGTACAAACTTACTATACTTTACATTTGTGAAAAAATAACCAACTTTTAAGAAAATACGAGATTTTCTTGGTGTTCATAACATTTCAGAAACAGAAAGGAAATTAGAAACATTTTCACAAACAAAAACCGCTTATGAACTCACCAGCTTTATGCTGATTTTCAAATCGCTTGTGTTCTCAGGTCAGCGTTAGAACAGGTACCTGAAGATCCCTTTGCTTGAAGACAGAGTACATGAAGATCCGTTTCATTTTGTTTATATATACTATGAATCACAACTGTACAAACTTTACTTTTGAAACAACTGTAAAACTTTCTTATGTAATGTAATGGTTGTTTTACTTTACTTACTATGTGCATTGGATTTGATACTCAACGTGGAGTCAACCCCGGAAATGTTTTCGCCTTCGATTTTCGGGGTGTGACATTATGATTTGTTAATATATTATAAGTTATAATATATTAATATGAAATCATATTATTTAATTAGTATTGATCAAGAATTATTTTGGAATTAATTTTGTGATAAAAAAGAGTCTAATTAAATATATGGGGTTGATTGTGTAAATCATCTGTTCTTATATAGTGGGCTAATGATCCATGGTTTATTGGATTTGGCTAAAACCCATAGGGTGCTCCATGGAGGTTAAAACCCATGGATCATGGAGGAAATGAAAAGCCATGTCAATTAGAGTTTACATTCTGTAACCCTACTTGTGACACACTATATAAAGACCCCACTGGCTACCAAAATCGACACTAAGTGAAGAACAAGGAGGGCTAGCCGATTTTGAGTGATAGTGTACTTCTCTACAAAGTTATTCCAAGAGTTGTGGTGTTGTGTGAAACACTTGAGGCATCACATTTGGGGTGCTAGGCGCATAAAGTTCTTTAGGAATCCAAGCAACAAGAGAGGTATATTCTTCTACTTGTTTTTATATTTCAAGTTCCCCATACCATGCTAGTTAGGTTAAGAACCTTGGAAAAATCAAATTTGCATGTATCTTAGTAAAACATAGATCTAAGTTTTCTAGGGTTGCATGTACACCATAGGAGTGTTAGAATGCTCAAAACCCTTCATAAATAAGTAGGAATGGGGGTGGGGTGGGGTGGGTTGAGGTTTATTCTTTTTTATTTATGTTTAATGATCAAATTTAGGTTACGAAAGAGATAAAAGAATTAAGAAAGGGCAAAGTAGTCATTTTTATAGAGCTCAAAGACCATTGGTGCAAGTTTTAGAAACCATAAGGACCATTCATGCCGTTTTAGAAACCATGTGGACCATTTGTATCAAAAAATTAGCAAGGATTGAAGTTGTGACTTTTGATAAACCATAAGGACCATTTATGTAATTTTTTTTAGTTAATATTGACAAGTGAGGGAATTCTATATAACTGAGCATTTGTTCTTATTTTCTATAATTAGGAGTATGTGAATTTATGATGGTATAATACGGAAGCCTTATATATGGTTGTTATTGATTATATAATGTTCATTGCTAATACTTGATAAATCATTACGGTGAGTCTAAACCAAGAGCCATTGTAGGTGCTATGTTGAGTCAAAATAACAACATCCATTAAACATTATTGATGGTAAGTCACATAACGATCACCTTCTAGTAATACCCTCGTAGTTAGCTAAAAATGGTAGTTTGTGTAGTTGTAAATGCATCATAAGGAAAATGGTAGCTTCTGTAGCCATAAATCCATTATTGGGGAAATGATAGCTTGTGTAGTTGTAAATCCATTTTTGGTGAAATTGTAGCTTGTGTATATGTAAATCCATTATCATGGAAAATGGAAGCTTGTGTAGCTGTAAATCCATTATTAGGGAAATGGTAGCATATGCAATTATAAATCCATTATAAGGGAAATTGTAGCATGTGTATCTGTAAATCCATTAATGGAGAAATGGTAGATCGTGTTGCTATAAATCCATTATTAGAATACAGTGGTAGCCTTAATGGGAATAGTACCATTATTGGAGATTTACAAGTTAATGGTAGCTTTATTGGCAGTAATACTATACATGTATATTATTAAAACATGTGTGGCTATAATACCATAAGGGAAAAAGTTATCAATGTGCAATAATATTCGAGAGGTTATATGTCAATTAAATGAGAGTTAATGGGGAATTTGTGTAATATTACTTAATATGAGTATTTACTGATTTCCTGAGGTTTGTATTGGATTAATGATATACTGATACAATTAGTTATGTAAATATTATCTTGTTGTTAAGGTTCTCACTAAGCTCTTATAACTTATCCTTTCTTCTTGCATGCTTTTCAGGTTCAGGTAGACATAGTAAGAGAATATGAATATTAAGGAATGAGATTTAGCGTCTGGTTTCGATCATTCTATTATTATTATTTTGTGTATGATCGTTTTAATAACTTCTTGTATCTAGCTTCTTGACATGGTTCGTGCTTCCCTAGGCATGGATCGTGCCTTGCATTTTAAGGCTTATATGTTACTTGTTTCTCGTATAAATACCCGCTTAATCCCATAAATGAAACTCTAGCTCGTGCATACCATTTTTCTAGCAATTTTTTGAAGATATGAAGATTATGATTCAATTCTTTTATATATTTTAGTAAGATTTATTGTTTAGACTTCATTTTAACTACTGTCAGTTTGTTTCTAGCCATGTATGGGTAAAAACCTTAGTTTTCAATTCTGCATAGACTTCTACTTTTTATGTGATTAATCATTATATTTGGTTTTTAAGTTTTGTTTCTATCTAGTAATTTAGTTTATGACCCAACGTTTGATTCATGAGGATTTATTGATTTAGGATTCAATCGATCTAATTAGTTAGACCAATAAAATCCAAAATTGTTTCACTTGATGATAATAAATAACAAACATCAAATTGGTTCTATAATATGATTTCATGTTGATATAAAATGAAAATTACATATTTTTATGATTCTATGATTATGAGAAGTGGTGAATATTGTTGGGTATTTTACACCCAACTTAATATGTTTTTCAAACTTAATTCTAAGAGCTTGTTTAGGTTATGTTAAGAAAATCTAACTTTAATTAAAAAGCTTATTTTGATTAGACAACTAGGTAACATATAATCCCTTGAGCTTGTTAGTAGTTTTTAGTACCAACTTAGATTGAACTTGTATTAAATAACTATTTTTGGATTAATTGCATAATTAGGAGATTTGTAATAAAACTAAAACATCTTTTATTTTGAACATTCTTACAATTTATAATTTATGTGATCTTTATTTATTTATTCTCAACTTTTATTTTTAATAACTAAACACCCCTCCTCCTCTTACTGCTACTCCTACTACCCCCCGCCCCCCCCCCCCCCTACTAGAAAAAAAGCCTTTTACGACGCTCATTGCGCATCGTAAAACGCTCAGACGACGTGCAAATGCGCATCAAGGAAGGCCCTGTCATAACGAGAGACGACGCGCATTTACAACACACATTTATGACACGCAATGCGTATCATTAAAGCTGCTGTCAAGAAAGGCCATGTCATAAATGAAGATGACACACATTTTTGCGTATCGTAATTTTTATTTTTATTTAAAAAAAAAATTTATTTATAGGTTTACTAATTTTCAAATTAAATTTGCATTTCATGTCTCATAATAGAAAATAAAATACCATATACAAAAAATACAATCCATTGCATAAAAGTTAATGTCATACAAAATAAATAATAAAATACAATAAATAAGAAAGATAATTCATTGCACTAAAATGCAAATACAAATAATCATGGCTAACTACATAACCTAATACTACGTTGCTATTAAGGGACATCATCATAACTCACTGAAGGTCTTGGAACAATGTTCGCATCATCAACTCTTACACCAACCTTGCTTTAGTAGATGACTTTCACACAATCAATATTGAAATAGATGCTGCTTGGGCCACCATAGATGTTGCTTGAACTTACCGAGCTCAAACTTCCTAACCAAAACCCAAAACCAAACAAACACCATATCAGACACAAAATTTAAATCAAAAATAAAAATGTAACGAACAGAACCTTGAAAATCATAAAACAAAACTTAAAATTTACATGAATTAACCTTCCTATATAAGTGCTCCAACCTTGTGTGGGCCCAATTCCTTGAGAATGAGGAAGAAAAATTTGTAAATAAGTTAGCAATAAATAAATTTTTGGAATTGGAAATTAAATTGTTTGGATAATATCATGAAAATAAATGAAGGATTTCATAAAGCAACCTGTTCTCTTGCTAAATTTACCCATCCACCATAAACATAACCAAGGGCAATTCCTGTAGGTATGCACATGTAAAATATTCCCAACCAAGTTGTTCTCTATAAGAAAAAAAAAAGATAAATATGTTATATTTATATAGGGGTATTATCATCATATGTAGAAATATTGGGTGATTTGTAGAAAAAGATGGAACCTGAGATAATTTCTTGAAAGATTCATTCATTTATGATTTGTTATTACCTGGCGGAATAGCACCCATGCATAACATGTGTGATGAATAGTCTTTGTTATTCCCAAGATACGCCACGCTGACTTTAGAAGTTCAAGTATTTCTTCGACTTCCTGCATACATTCATAAAATATAGCTGTTTGTTATGCATCATCATCATATGCTACTTCCATTTCTTTCTTAAGGCTTGTTAAATCTACCCAAAAATGTAGCCACTTCTTGCATTTAACTCCACTAGTAAATACAACATTAGAAATTTAATGTTAATCATGCTACCATGGTTTGTAAGGGTACAGGTGGAGGGAGGGAATTTAATCAATTTATAACAACATCATGCTTAACATTGGATATAAAATTTACATACCTCAGTTAGTTTCCCCTCATCTAGCACATCAAAAATGCTGGAAAGAAGTTTCTCATATAATCTGACATTCAAGTGATACCCATCTGCCCAATGACATACTTCACCAGTTAAGTCACCACGAGCTGGCCTCTCTGCAAGTGCAATGGCAATCTCCCTTAGAGATCTCAAACATTCTATGCATTGAAGTTCACCCACAAAAGGTTCAAATGACTGAAATAAGACAAATTTAAAAAATGATAAAGTAAGAGCAATAGAGCATAGCATATGTAAAAACTAAAAATATCTCATTTTAACCTCAGATTCTTCAATTCTTGCCAATAGAATCCTCATTTCACTTGCTTTGCGACCAGATTCTCCAAATCCCACAACTGGGTGATTCACAAGTCCTTCCTCCAACATATTCAACTAAACTAACACAACATTGGATCAAACATCTTACATCAATATTAGTTAAAGTTGAAAATTTACTTATACATGCCCATGAATAATACGATAAGGCTACGGAACAAAACAGAGAGAGAAGGGACTGACTTGTCTCTTTTGCCATCTTATGTAAGCTTTTTTGTCAGAAAATTCGGTTCGAGAAACACAGGATAATTACTGGAGAGGAATCAAAAGAGCATCCATTCTTTTCCCCACTTTTCCAGCCATTGCATTGAGTAGCCCTTGTCTTGTTCTAATGTCCATCGCGTCAAAAATCTGTGTTTACATTATACCTCCATGAAATATCCAACATGATATGCAACATGATTAAAAAAAATAGTAAATACCCATCACATGCATAAGAGATGGATGAAACTCACCAAGTTTTGGTAGCATTGCACCTACAGTCTCCTGGTTGACTTGTACGGGTGATTCATACATGTGTTGACCTCGAAAAGAATTGAATAAAGATGAAGGGGCTGATTTTTTAGGATCTAATCAGGATATGCATTCAAGAGGCCAAAAGTTGACTTCTAACTGAATCAGTTTTGAGGATACTCAAACTCTTAACTCTTGTTAATATGAACTTAGATTGTACATGTGTCGAATTTATGGTGTATAGCAATGAATGGAAGCTATAATAACGTGATTTCAAGATTATTGAGTACTAAATCATAGCTAATTTCTTGAATTAAGGATGAAATTTGAGTTTAACTCATATGATGTATTATGAGATGCAAAGTAAGCTTGTACTAAATCATACCCGTATGCGAAGGACTACATCCAGAAACATCGACGACAAGAGAGCACCTCGATCTAAAAATAGTAAGAGAGAGAGAGAGAGAGCATTCAAAAGGAATAAACATGGGAGTTTATTAGAGCGAGAGAGATGAGAGATGAGAGAGAAAGAGAGAAATGGAGGGGAAGAGTAGCTGCAACCCGTAAACTTTACCTCACTGTGTCTTCGGTTGTGTTGTTGAAGTAGACCCAGTAAAGTACGTAGTCAATCCAACTTCCTTCCACACAATCTTCTTTTCTCAATTCCAATTCCGGGAAGTTTTTGGTCATTAGAGCCAACCATCTTATCCCCAAATCACTCAAAACCCTAACCCCTAATTCACTAATTCAACAGTGGGATTAATTTTGTATTTAGGGGAAGCTAGAGAGGAAGAAGATGAATACGAAAGTAAATATGCCAGAGCAGTCAACCATGATATGTAATTGCTTCACCGTTGGGCCCCATCGTGAGTTGCAACAGGGCGTTGTCAACGTGAAGAGTCGCAGACCCCTAATTGCCGGTTCTATGGAAGATTTTGTGAGGGACAAGAAGCGGTGATAGAAACTAGGGTTTTTGTGGGAGACGGAAAAGCAAAATAAGAAGCGAGCCTGATTCTTTGGTTGCCAATTTTATTTTATGGAGCAAGAAGAAGATAGAGTCGGGGGAGAAGAAGATAGATCCGACGAAGGTAAAAAATATGGAGCAAGAAGGAACGTGAATGGCCAGTGGTTGTGTCTAGGGTTAGAGAGAGAGAGAGAGAGAGACAGGATGGAGAGAATGGCTCTGTGCGAGAGATAAGGTGACCCATAGGATCAGAGTGAGAAGCGGGGTATTCAAAATTTTAGAATTTTAGATCCCTCTTTAAAAACGCGCGTTTTGTTAAAAAAATATAAAGAGACATTTGTAGACGACACACACTTAAAATAAGCGCCCTCCGTGTTTTTAATTTTGTTTTGTTTAACACTAATCGTAGGGCACGCACAAATGTGTGTCCTCTATCCTTCAAATTTTGGAAAACTAACATCGATTTTTAGGGCACACACAAATGTGTATCCTCTATTAGCGCGTGTCATTGATTGCGCGTCGTTAAAGGCTGTTTTTCTTGTAGTGGGCCCCCAACTGCCTTTTCAATTCTGTTTTGGTTAACATGTGTCTTGTGCAATTTTAGGTTGTGTCGTTGTGGATTCAATCTCGCTTAATGTGTATTATTGTTTAGTGCAAACAAACAATGAATTTTGTTTAAAGTCTCATTGTTTATTAGGTTTTACACGCCAAAGTGTGATGCATTAAAAATAATCTTTTGGATTAATTGTTATGTATCTAAAAGTATATATCAAAAAGTGATGATAACAAAAAGAAATCTATGACCAAATATTTTTATGGTTACATATTAATATTTTAGATGACTAAAAGTAACAATAGTCATCTAAAAAGAAAAAAAACTTATGAATGCAAGTAATTAATGGCTACTAATTAATTTTATAAGTGTAAAAAAACAGTAATTATTTTAAACAATATAATATGTGATCAAAAGGTAGTTTATGGTCACATTTAATTTGTTATGTATGAATAAAAGTGAACAATACATATGATAAATCAAAACATTTGTGACTATAAGTCTATTAGGCTAAGGGGAGTGGTAACACTCCTAGCATCTTGCCACACCAACTTTTTGGTTGCCATCTCATTTTTTTTCATTTAACACTTAAGGTTAACATTTGGTAAGGAGTGGTAAAACTCCCAACACTTTATTTTTTATTTTCTTTTTCTAATTTAATTTATTACTTTATTTTAATAAACAAACATTTTTTATGCATGAATATTAAAGAAATATTTTTTTTAACCCACAAACATTTAGTATAATATAAAATCCAAACATTCATTGATTTTACTTGTTACAAATTTTAAAAAGTAAAGCCTTCCATTAAGAATACGTCCATCTCTCTATGTTTTATTTGTAGGTTGTGTTAGATATTACCTAATGATACCTGATGCAACCTTGTTGCCTAAGAAAAGCAGAACATAACAGGAAGGAAGAAGTGAATAGGGAAAAACAGGGTATGAATCAAGTAATTTGATTCTATGAATACGCCACACAAACATGGCAAAGAAATCACAGTAGGACTATAACACTTTAATAGGGATCAATTCACTTGATTCCTTTATGAGACAAAGGTTAGTTGTACAGAAGAATCTGGGAAAACTACTTTGGCTCCAACTATCTTATTCAACAAAGACTGTAAAAACTTAATTAAAAATGTAACACAATCATACCCTATGTATACTAAACTAATTAGAATCCTAAACTAACTCCAAACCTTGAATTAGGAAAGTTTTCCCAAAATACCCCTGGGACCAAAACTGTCCTCGTTTTCGAATTAACCCAACAGGTTGTTCTCTTTCATGGAGAAATACACCATCTTGATGAGAGTTCGTGGTAAAAGCAACATTTGGCGAATAAGTTGATGTAAATTGAGGAATTATTTGGTAATATAGCATCATATAACAATTTCCTCAAAACTGATTCCCCTTCGGAACTCTGTAAACCAAAGCGCTATTAAAGAATCAATTATATAATTAGGTGCTTCAAGTTAGCATGATTCCAGATGAAAATGACTAACCAATAAGGATGTTACTGTCAAATTCGATTCCGAAAACATCTTAATGAGCATATCTGAAACATATTAGACAACTAATTAACAAGAAAAGTGATTAAGATTCAATATGTAAAAGAAAGTTTATTGGGTATTTACTGAAGAAGTAAAAACTATGAAATCTAGTTATGGAACAAACAACTCAAGTCCTCAACTCATTATGCACCTCCTCTTTTGTCCAAGAAGAGGAAACCCAATCAAATCAAATCAATAATCATAACAAAAACATTGGAGCAAGTTATAACAAGAACAATCGACAGTCAGGCTCAATTTCATATAATTAAGTTATGATTTCAAGCCGCATATAAGTTCAAATATCGACATAGATGACTACGCAATTAATGAACCTTGATGTGATCTTACCCGGACAAACACATAATTATCCTTGCACACAATCGGGTGATCCACATAACCCTACATATCCATCTTGGCATTGGATTCTACTTATCTTTCAAACCTTGTAAAGCACATTTTGTTGCAATATACCATATTATTATACACAATCCAAACAACACAAGTCGAACCAAAGCTCTAGGCACACAAATGAACATCTTGAACCATCTGTAAACCCCTTCAATTTTTGTCATTTGGTTTGCCCGATAATGGAAAAAAAATAAAGACTCAGAACAGGTTAAAGTAAATCAAAATTAGAACCCTAGAAACGAGAAAACGGTGAGACCTTTGAGGTTTTTTTGGAGAAGGAGACTTGAGATGGATATGTCATGGATGTGAGAAAGGGGGGTTCTAGCGATTATAGAGGGAGATTATAACATCCACGGGCCAATAACAACTAGATCTCTTTCTCTCTCTTCTCGTCATGGTGTTGGCGAGCTATTGCTGGCGACCCCCTTGGTGCAAGCCAATGGGCGGTGTT
Source organism: Lactuca saligna (assembly GCF_052625555.1). Lineage (NCBI taxonomy): Eukaryota > Viridiplantae > Streptophyta > Magnoliopsida > Asterales > Asteraceae > Lactuca > Lactuca saligna. The sequence goes on from NC_136423.1 coordinate 103,099,315, forward strand.
TAGCCCCCTTGACGACCGGTGGCGACCTCCTTAGCGAGGCCCACCCCCGTTAGCCTTATGGTTACACTTTTGTTTATTATATGTAAATAAAAGTAAACATTAAATACAAGAAACCTATCAATCTATGGGTAAAGGTAGCTAATGGTCACAATTTAATTTCTTTTATGTGACTGAAAGGAGTAATGATAATAAAAGACAACCTGTGACTATAACCATTTTATGTCCGTAGTTTAAATTATTATGTTTGTCTAAAAGTAATAATAGTTATTGTAAACGAAAAAAATGTGTGACTTTAAGGATTTTATGGTTACAAATTAATGTATTTTATTTCACTAAAAGTCAACAATAATCATGATAAAGGAACAAACATTTGATTAAAAGTAGTTCATGGTCACCATTTAATTTGTTACATGCGATTAAAACTCAACAATAGTCGTTACAAAGAAAAATAGTTGTGACTGTAACTATTTTACGTTTACGTTTTAATTCCTTATATGTTACTAAACGTAAGCAATTGTCACGATAAACAAAATACCATGTGACGAAAAGTAATTTAGGGTGACAACTATAAAAAATGATTGAAAAAAACTATAGAAAATCATACCCTATGTCATGGTTATAACCTATAGTAATGATTTTGCAAGATTGGACTATAGTTATGAAAATAAAACATGACCATAAGTTATCCAAAATGACACAACCTTAAATGATTTATCTGATTTATCTTAGGATGTTACTATACTTTCCCTTATCCAAGACAAATGGAGAAATTGACCCACACACAACATACAAAAAGGTAAGTTTGTTATGTGTATAATAGTTTATGAAAATGTGTTTAGTAAAAAAACCATAATATTTCAACAAATTACCAATATGCCATTACTAATTTCTTGTTGTTTCTCCTTCATTCCAAAATCTACAAATCTTTCACACACACACACACACACTCTCTCTCTCTCTCTCTCTCTCTCTATATATATATATATATATATATATATATATATATATATATATATATCAAATCTGCAAAGAAGATCAATTTACTGGTTCTTAATCCCAACAACTTCGTCACCTAACTCTTTTTTCAATGAATTCAATTCGCATATCTAAAATCCCCACATGGGTTGTATTTACAAAGAGTATGAAACCAATATTTTAAGGGGAAATTTACAAAAAAAAAAGTCCAAACAATTTGTCTCCATTAACGCAAAAGCCGTCCCAATTTTTTTGTCTTTCTTTTTATTTTTTTATTATTTATTTATTTATTATTATTATTTTTGCAATTAAGCCCAGAAACCCGATAAACAATTGCAAAAAAACCTACAAAGAGTACAAAACCAATATTTTGAGAGCAATCTGCAAAAAAAAAAGTCCCTAAATTTTGTCTTTATTAATGCAAAAGTAGTCCGAATTTTATTTCATTTTTTTGTCTTTTTTACGCAATTAAGCCTAAAATTTTATTTCCGAGCTAATGCCAGTTTCCAGAGCTTTTCTAAAGATCTTAAGGATTTTTGAAAATAAACAATTTGAAATGACTTTTTGATTAATATATTAAATTGAAGGGTTTTTTTTTTTTTTTTTTTATTTTTTTTTTTTATATATACTAAATTAATGTAATTAAACTCTTATATATTTATTAAATAACCAATGATAAAGATAATATCTACATCTTTTTCACTAAAAAGCTCATTTTATTTATTAAAAAACACAATAATGATAATTTATATATATATTTTTTTGTGTTTTTTTATATTTTCAATAATTATCATAACTATATATCATTTTTAACATGTTAATTTATATATTATTTTTGTGTTTTTTTTTCAATAATTATCATAATTGTTCCGGTCCAGTTAGACATTGAACAAATCAGTCCAGTCAGTGTGTTTGATACCATCTATTTTTCATCTTACTCGACCCATAATCTGTCCAAAATGCTCTGATTGGTTCGCTGGAAAAATATATTGATTGGAAAATAGATGCACCTTACCCTTCCGCCTTTACACATGTTCTTCGTCTCCTTCAATCGATCGATCACTCCTTCCACCATCACCAATCCTCTTCCTCTTTAACGATGCTTCAATGAATTTCATGAAGTTGTTGCTTCTCCATCAATCACCAACAGTCGTCTTCCTAAAGTGATTAATGTAAAGTTCAGGCTTCTAAAGATGCAGGTTTGTATACATGTTTAGCCTTTCTTAGTTAACATGTATTCATCTCATTGTTAAATTTTGATGTCGTGGTTGGAATAAATTACTTTCAAGGCTTACCCTTCCCTTCTTATTCTTTGCGAATGCCATAATGCCGCTTGTGTTCCTTGAATTTCTTTTAGCTTCGTCAATAACCAAAATTGACAAGATTGTTATTTTGAAACTATGAATTGCTACCAATGTGGGTTGTATCTACATTTTAAAGTGATTAGTGGGAAATGGGTTGTGTTTGTGACAACCGTAAAAATTCGAGTCGGTTCTAGATTTGAATAAACTTAGTTGCACACATAGGCACGATACATACTAGACTAAGTAACTAGAAGTTAATATATAACCTATTAGAGACTTGGAAACAATTAGAAACAATGGATAATATGCTTGGATTTCACATTGGTATGTGAATTCTACTATTACTCAACTGTAGTGACTATCCATATTTGGGTTACTCTTTGACTCGAACATCATTTAATGAATCATATACACACATCATGCACTTGACCTAGTGGTAGAAATTAGCTCAAAGTCTCAAAGAAACTTAAGTCAAGTTGAAAGACTAGGACTAGTATACTTGATTCCTCAATTTCGTTTGAATCTCGGAATCACTACATAGAATGCCAATAAACCGATAAAAATAAATTACAAACATTATTTATAACTATAAAAAAGTTATAATACCATAAGATAATATAAAGTCTCAAATATAATATTTATTTTGATATTCAAAGTTTATTAAACTCCAAAACCCTAAATACCTAAGTTTATAAAATTTAACCTTAAAAATTATATGAAACTAATTATGAACCTTACAATATCAATTTAAAATAATTTAATTTAGGAAAAATATAATCAAGGGAAAATAAAATTTAGGAGATTGATATTAATCTTATTCCACAAGTTAAAAAAAATTATGAGTAAAGAACCAAATTCTATTTAAAATGTAAATTTTATAAAAATTTGGAAAAAGTTTATAAAATTTAAAAGAAAAAATTTGAATGAATGAAAATAAGAGAGAATCTCCTCTCTCCTCTTCAATTTTTGGATCTCTTTTCTCTCCTCTCTCTCCTCTTCCCAACACACTTAATCACTTTCCCAACACACCCACTCCATCTCTTTCCCTCTCATTTCTCTCTCACACTCTCACACACATTTTTTGTCTTCCTCTCTCCATCAACTACATAATTCTCCAGAAAATGGGTCATAGAACACACCTTGAACTCTAAATCTTAATCATCTTGAGGTTCTCTTAAAGGTAAACCCGAAAATCATTCATTTTCTTTCTCTTTTCCTTCAAGTTTTACTTGTTTTCATGGATTTTTTCCATCTTCTACTCCATTCTATGGTAAAATCACGAACACTTGCTCAAGCTCACGGTTTTGATGATGATGGTGGTAGGATTTCACCCAAAAACAACATGCATATTGTAAATGTTGAAATCCAAGGACCAAAACCTAAGTCGAAATCAACATAATGCACTTTTTCTACAAGTTTTGGGTGAAAAACACCGCATGCATCCAAAGTTTTCTATCAAAAACGATTTTTGAACATTTCAAACTCATAAATGGTCTTGAAACAAACATGCATGTGATGATCTTCAAGCTTAGATGCTAGATCATCAAAGTATGTTGTTAAAAGCTTTCAAATATGTTCATGAAGGATTTATTTCCAAATAAATATCTAAAACTCATTTTCTGACCAAATCCGATTTTTCCCAGATTCCCATCAACAAAATGAGATGTTCAACAAATTTTCAGAAAATAATTCATTTTTCTCGAATTATTATAATTATTGAAATAAAATAAGACAATAAATCATATAAAATACTTTATGAGGTCTATAAATCCTAGGTAAATTCCTGAATAACCCCTATGCTAAATAATGACCCCACATTTAAGTTCATGGGTTTTTGATACTGTTTAATATGGTTTTGAATTTTCATTTTGTTTGGCTCCAGTAAATCATAAAATCACTTTAGAGAATGTGAAAAATGATATATAACAATTTTTGAAGTTGATACCAGAGGTATAAGACTCAGAAAACGATTTTCAGAATTTTTCATAATGCATTCCTATTTTTCCCTGATTTTTGTATTTTTAATGTCCTAAAAATAGAAAAAATAGTTCTGCACCTCCAAAATTCATGAATATTTACCAGAACACCTTGTCGTAAGTTAGGAGTCTACATAAAATTTTTGATGCTTTTTATCTTCTGTATACTATTTTTCTCATTTTTTCTAAGATTAAATACACTTAAATACATAAAATCAGATTCAGTAGATAAAAATCACATTTGGGATTTTTCCCAGATTTTTTACACTGTAAATGAACTTTATAAAAATTTTAGTAATTTACTTTAACTGTTTATTAATTATTATCTAATTAATGATTATTTAAGAGGATAAAACAAAGAAAAATAGAAAGACTAATTGAAAAATACCTTTTAAATTTTTCACAGCTTCTACATGTATAATAACATTGATACAAAAATTTTTGCGCAATTTTGGAAACTGTTTTCTATTTATTTAAATTTTTATTAGAATAAATGCACAAAAATCACAAAATTGGGTTAAACAGTTGATAAATCCATTTTTATATTTTTCCCAACTTAAGAATATTTATTAACAGTATTACAAAAAGTTTGGGCAACTTTGGGCACTTTTTTTTTTTTATTATTATTTTTTTTTTATTATTTTTTATTTATCCCCATTTTTATTTGAATAAATGCATAGAAATCATAAAATTTGGTTAAACAATTTAGAAACTCATTTTTATATTTTTTCCAGCTTAAGTATGTGTAATGACATTATTATAAAAAGTTTGGGGTATTTTCTTAACTGATTTTGATTTTTCATTAATTTGTATCTATTTAGAGAATTAAATATATGAAAAATGGTAATACATATCCATAATCCATGAAAATTTATCTAGATGTCTTTTAATATATTTAGAACCAAAATCTGAATTTTGGTAATTTTTATTAACTGTTTAGTATTTTGTTATGATTTTACGGTTATTCAAGAAACTAAAATCGTGAAAAATAGTCCGTCAAATCAAAAATCCAAGAATATTTATCTTGAGGTCATTGACTTCAATGAAAACTGAAATGCAAACTTTGGGAAATTTTAGAACTAAATTGATTTAGTTTTTGAATATTTAATCATTCGAACACCTTTTAAAATGTTAAATATTAGCATTTCAATAATGAGAAATTTCCACTTAAATTGTTATATAAAAATTTATTCATTGAAATTTAATTTTCACAGAAAAATGTTTATAACTTATCAATATTAAATTTTGACACATTGTTGGCATAATTCTATTGTACTAGTACATATACTAGTCTTAGATTTAAATTAGAGACTCATTAGTGTGTATCATCGTTATAGGAAAACGATAGTGGTATGAGTGGAGTGTAGATCAAGGCATCATTTGCATCATTTCAATGCATTGCGAGTATTCACGGACTCCCCTATTTTCAGTTTTTATGTTTTGGAGTGGAAAAGCATGTCCCGGAAAACTATTATTTGTTCGTTGTATTTAAATTGATTTGTATCAAACATGATTGCTATTTTATTGCTATATCTCTCCCTATGTATGTCTATGCAACACAGAACATGAGAACTTATCGTCTTAAGGCCCTCCCCTTACACTTTTCTCTAACCATTAACTCTTTGAGCCAATGGTCATTGTAGATAGTGCTATTAGGAATTGACAACTTCTCATTCGCCCGATTGCTGGAGTGCATGATACCGTATAATCTATGGAACGATAAACATAGATCTTGATAGGGCTTTAGTCATAGGCTTGGTTGAGAACTCATTGTTTGCTCATAAACATAAAAACTCATTACTTATTATATCAATAAACTTTATATCTCATTCTAACAACGAACTTTTGTTACTAAATACTTATTTACTTGTTTTAGCAACAAACTTGGTTGCTTCTTATAGTAACAAACTTGTTTGCTCCTTTTAACAATGAAACTTGATTACTCATTTTAGTAACAAACTTCATTTCCCATGAGGATATGAACGTTGAATCTCTTTTGGGCAACATACTTTATTTCTCATGATGACAACGAACTTTGTTTACACAAAGTTATTTACTCATTTTAGCAATATATTTTATCTATGGAAACTTATATCAAAATTTTGATTTTGATTCATGAAACCAATATTATTTTTAAACTTGTGAGTACGCACCAACTATTTTTATAGTTGAAGCTCGTTTTACACGGTTTTTCAGGAATCATCAAGTAAGTGGCACTTAGGGACACTTCACTTTTAGGAGCATTCGCATGTGTTGTATTTCAAATTACATTGTAATTTCTACTAAAACTTGTTCAAACCCATTGTAAAATTGTAATGATTTTTAATACTATAGCTGGTGTTGTCTTTTAACTTTTGTTATAAAACCCTTTATACTGCCACGCCTCGTGTTTCCGCTTTAGCGGGTGTGACAGTGTTTGTTTTTCCCTTCAAGCGTAGATATTGTTTCCATTAAAATTAGCAAAAACCCAAGAAGACGTTGTATATTAATTTCCATATGAAATATCCATTTTGAATATTATGTCATACCCCTAACCAGACGACGGAAACGTCCGGGGGTGGGTGACTTCATCTTGTAATATCATCACAGTACATATAAATAAATCATAGACAACATCATCACCATACATTCAATAATACAACATACAGGGTTTACATCATTGTATTGTTCACAGAAATTACATGCCAAAATATTAAATGTATGATGGAAGAAAAAAAATACTACAATAGTCCACATGTTCTTAACGATCGACCTGCTTAACGAGTCCCTGAGAATACAAGTTATTTTGAAAACGTCAACATATATAATGTTGGTGAGTTCATAAGCGTTTGTATGAAAACTTTGTATCATTTTGTAAACACTAGAAAATCCGAAATTTTCTCTAAAAATGGTTTGTAAGTTTTGTTTCAAATGTTGTATCAGAGCATGCATGTTCTTGTTTAATAATGTATAAAGAGAGTTCCCAGAAAATCCTATATTATTCAAAAAAAAAAAAAATGTGGTCTTAACCCCAAGACCCGAGTAATGAAAATGTATGGTATATACTTTGTATCACGAAAGGAGTATATATATTCCATAAATTTATTTGTTTGTTATTCTATATGTGAGTCGCTATAACCATGCTTGATGTAACTGATGTGCCTGTCATGACGTTCTTTAGGCGTTGCGTTAGGTAAGACATTTGTCACCCAATACTGGCCCGTCTAGCTGTAGCGAACAGCTAAGGTGCGGGGGTGTCAATCCAGCATAGATCTATACACAAATTCTCGCTCTCCCTCTATGAGACTCTGCTTATAACTATATGACTTATGGTGTACAGTAGGTAGGTAGGAATGAATGAGTGTCTCAATAGAGCCTTAACTAAATCTACGCGAAGTGTATCACATTATTTAACGCTATAAATAACGTTTCGAGTATGTATTATGACGACAAAGCTTCGGTGATAAAAATAGATTTGTTTTTCTCAAAATGTCAAATATTTATTTGTCATTAACTCGATTAACATAGTATGTGTCATAAAGGTGCAATTAGGAATGAATTACTAAACATGGCCAAATAAGCAAGTGATGTCCAATAAACATGTAATTGGGTAAATAAGGTCCAATTAAAGTAAAAATGTCGTAAATAGTCCGTTTTTTATCAAAATGATCGTTTTAGCTTAATTAGTACCAAAATGACATAAAATGCTCACTTTTATTGAAAATAGCCATTGTGGCCCAATAAAGTCGAAATTTACAAAAAAGGCCTACTTTTCATCAAAATGACATTTTTGGCTCATTAAAGACCGAAATTTCACGACAATGGCTCATTTTATTAAAAATGACATTTTAGACCCGTTATGGCCGAAAGTTACAACAAAGGCCCGTTTTTGAAAAAAATGACATTTTAAGCCTATTAAGGCCAAAAATTACATTTTAGGCCCATGAAACTGTGAGTTGTCACAAAAAGCCTATTTTTATGAAAAATGACACTTTAGGCCAAATAAAACTGTGAGTTGTCACATAAAGCTCATTTTTATGAAAAATGACATTTTAGGCCCAATAAAGCTGTGAGTTGTCACATAAAGCCCATTTTTATGAAAACATACATTTTTGTCCGATAAAACCGTATATGTCATTTAAAGCCAATTTTGTTTATCTTTCTTGTCAAGTATGGCCCTTTTGCATACTTTCTTTAGTTTTCTAGTAACTTCTAACATGTTAATCTTTCCATACATCATAAAAAGTCACATTGAGTAACTTGTTTATTACATCTTCAAAAAATGGAAGATATATCGAGTTTATGTGTGTTTAACATAATTTCATAACATATTTACAGAACATATCATGAGAATACACACAAACATGCATAAATACTAAGATTAAACACAAAACAAAGCGTGTATTCCACCTAAAGGATGAAAAAACAAGGGGTATGAAGCTCACCTTGATGTTAGTTGAGTTTTGAAGAGAAGATTGAAGGTGTTTTCGGCCTTAGCTAATTTCTTGAAGAGGTTTTTGAAACTTGATGGTTCTAGGGAGCTAGAACACGAAATAAGTCATGTAAGGGAGTGTTCTTAGCATAAAATGGAAACAAATCATTTTGAGGGTGATAATAACTTACCTAGTTATGATCTTTAATGAAAAAACCTAGAACACACCCATATATCTTCGAAAATTTGAAGGGTTGAATGAAGGAAATCTTCTTGTGCTTGAGAGGGAAGAAAATAAGTGAGATAATTGAAGTGAAGAGTGGTGGGAGTTAGGGTCTTTGGCCGAGAGTTTAAGGAGGGAAAAGAGAGAGGGATTAACATGGTCATTATATGATGGTAAGTGTAACAACGTGAATTTTCAAAACAAAATTTTCATTTTTGCAAACATCAAAACCATCATTTAATATTCTGAAACCACATGTGTAACAATGTCATTATAACAAAATACATCCCATGATCATAAAACAGTTCCTTCCTCAGTGTGTACAATCACGCCGACGCCTTCCCACGGTCCTCGCTAGTACCTGAAATACATAACACAACAACTGTAAGCATAAATGCTTAGTGAGTTCCCCAAAATACTACTTACGCATATACGCCTTTCCAGGCCCTGACCTTCCGGTCCATGTGTCTCAGGGGACTTCCGTCCCGACTTGGTAAACCTTCCGGTCCTACCTGCATCAACCTTATGGTCCACATCACAACACCTTCTGACCCATATCATCTATGCCTTTGGGTGTCACACCCCAAAACCAAGAACGGCGGAAACGTTCTGGGGCGGAGGACATCATGTATAATATCATAACAATGTAAAGTAGTAAACAAGAAACAACATCATCCATTGCATTAATAATATAATTATTATACAAATGTGTTCTATCAAATTTTGATAAACACTAAAGCATAAATCAAAATGAAAGATAAGTCTTGAACAAGCTCCATCTTCCTTTCTCCTTGCATCGGTACCTGTCTATGATGACCTGAGGATACAAGTAATTTTGAAAGCGAGTATCAGCTTTAAAGCTGGTGAGATCATAAGTATTTAGTGTCTTAATTTGTACTTAAGTATTTGTATGTAAGAATTTGTGTATGAACTGTAAGTATGAAGATGTTTGTAAAACGACTGTAAACGTTTGAAAAACCCTAGAAATCCCTATGATTCCTACTAATAACAACATGAGTCTTCTACCAAGACTTAACTGTTCTGAATTTAGTCTTCTACCAAGACCTATCTGTTCTGAATGTAGTCTTCTACCAAGACCTAACTATTCTGAATGTAGTCTTCTACCAAGACCTATCTGTAATGGTATTTCCCGTTGGTACTCGGGCAAATAACAATGTTAACTGAAGACATCCGTGGATGTACATTTACCTTTGTTGCTAACAGCTGGGTATAGGAATAGTCAGTCCCCAATAGTATACCTATAATGGTATCAACCGTTGACATCCGTGGATGTGCTTTTACCTCTGTAGCTAACAGAGATTCTAGGAATGGTCAGTCCCGCAATGTGTAACGACCAAAAATTTCAACATAATTTAACTTTTCAAAACAATTCATTTTAATAACATTATTACAAAAAGGTTTTCAATACATTATTTATCAGAGTATTCCCAAGTCCATTCCATATAACATAAATGCGGGGAACGGTACGATCACGCCTTTGCCTTGCCACAATCTCCAGAAGAACCTGAAAAACATTTAAACCACAACTGTAAGCCCGAAAGCTTAATGAGATACCCCTAAAATACCAACCACATATACGCCCTTCCAGGCCACGACCTTCCGGTCCAAAACATATTGCCTTCCGGCCCATAACATATCGCCTTCCGTCCCATAACATATTGCCTTCCAGCCCATAACATATTGCCTTCCAGCCCATAACATAAAAAGCATACATAACATAACAGAACATAGAACATCCATGCATATCGGGTCAAACTCCAGTCTGAACAACCCTGTGCACATAACATTCAATCATATAACAGTTCGCAGTCAACAATTCGATCAAGCAGATCACATAACATATCATTACCCTAACCAGGATACCGACCTAGCCGATCACGAGCATATATCACCCTACGTCTCAGTCTAAATACTACTTACACACATACACATTTCCAGGCCATGACCTTCCGGTCCACATAACATAGAATGCCTTCTGGCCCATATCATAATGCCTTCCGACCGATAATATAATGCCTTCCGGCCCATAACATAATGCCTTCCGGCCAAGCAATACCATAACAGACAACTATCCGTATTTCCATCCGGTAAAGGGTCGGCCTTGGTGTCGTAGGCCCTGTCGATATAGTGAGGATAACTCACCTCGAAACTGCCGGCTGAAAGGATAAGATCCCGCTGCTCCGAACTCCAACACGAACTCCTCCACTGAACACCAAAACACTCAACTCATTATATACCCTCAATTACCAAAATACCCCTGGAAGACAACTGGTAAACCTTGGACAAGGTCAAAGTCAACCCCTGACTGACTCTACTCGCCGAGTCAACCCGATGACTCGCCGAGTCCCCAAGCTCAGAACTTCCCTCAACCCGCGAACTAACTCGCCGAGTCACCCCGAGACTCGCTGAGTCCAACAACTCTGAGTCCACTCGCACCCAACTCACCGAGTCATCGCTTGACTCACCGATTCTCGACTCAACCAAAAAATATTAGGACTCTTCGACAAGACTCGCCGAGTCCAAGAACAGACTCGTCGAGTCTAAGGCTTTCTTCAACCTACTCGCCGAGTTGTTCATCCAACTCGTTGAGTTCTAGCTCATCTTCAAGCAACTCGTCGAGTCCACCCTTGTGACTCGCCGAGTACAATCGGTCTTAATCCAAACAGAAGTATTCCAGGCCATGCAATTGATCCAAAACATAGATCTAGCCTCCTACAACCCATCCATCACGTTAAGTGGCAAACTTTACGTGAATCCAAAGAGATCTAGGCCTTTTACTCTAGGGTTTGGGGTTTGGGACAAGATAGCTCCATCAACAACACAAGAACAGGGACTTTAATGCTCTTCAGACCTTCTCCACTCCAGATCTGAGGTAGCAACCTCAGATCTATCCTTCAAACTCAAGATGCCACAAATCTAAGCTTCCCACACAACCCAAAATGAAGAATCTAGAAGAACACAGCCCAAGAACAAGATATTACCTCAAAAGAATGCCCCAACTGCAATAAAACTCGAATCCAAGCAAAGCCCTTTGATCCAAGCCTCTTCTCCTTCAAGATTTCTTCAACAAACACCTCCCCAAGCTCCAAATGCACTCCAATCTTTCATAAACAGGATTTCTAGGGTTTCTGGACTTCAAGGGGGATCAAAGAGGCTGGGTAAGGGACATATTGTTCTTTAAATAGGTCTCATTCCCTGGATTTAGGGTTTTCTCCACTCAACACCTACTCGCCGAGTCCATCTTTGGACTCGCCGAGTAGGCCACTTGACTCGCAACCAAAGTCGCGACCCCACTCGCCGATTCCATCCATGGACTCGCTGAGTTGCCTTTCAAAATTTACACTTTTAGCCCTTCAACTCTACTCTTGCTATTTTGGGATGTTACACAATGTATCCTTGGGTACTAGGATATTAAATCCAGTCTATCTCGTCGATTATGTGATTGAATCACAAGGTAAAGATAAGAATGAGATGTAATATACAGAGTAAACTGTACAGTGTAATAAGGAGTTTAAAACATATAAAATGTTTATAAAAATCATTTGGAGTAACGGTTTGGTAAAACGGCTAATGAGTAGCCAAATCATTTGAATGTTGTATATTAATCACATGTGATTGATGTAATAACCAGCATAATTCTACTTATTAATCGCATGTGATTGATATAATAACTAGCATGATTATACTTGTATCCCCCCCATAAAACATTTAAAATTAGTTTAAAACATTAGTTAAGGGGTATGAACTCACCTGCAGTAAGTGACTGGACTTGAACGGACTATTATCGTAAGGAAGGATCGGACAAGTGCTTGGTGTCAAGTGAAAACTTCAGACACACACAATGATCCTAATTACATATGAAGACATATGTATATAAATAATTAGTGATTAAAACACTAATTATACAAGTATAAACATTTAAACGCGAGGAAAACACTTATAGTCAAGTGCTAGGAGGCTAATGGGCTGCAACAAAGGAGTGTAACACCTCAAATGGGAGTTTAAGGTCTAATGACCATATGTTTTGGAGTTTACTTCCTAGGGGAGTAAACTCCTGGCCGTAAACTCTCAACCAAGTCTCTAAATGAAGCTTAGAATTATTACAACTCTAGTGGTGAATTGCTTCAAGGCTAAATCAAGTGTTTTGGTGCCATATTAACTCCTTTAAGGAGTTTACGTCCTTGGGACCATATTCCCTTGGATTTTACGGCCGTAAACTCTCTTGGGAGGGTGATTATGGTGTTTTCAAGTCTCAAACATTTCAAGGTAATAATCTATGTTGGGTTCTAGTCATAAGGAAGGAGTTAGGGTGTCATTTGACCCCTTTATAGGTGTTTACGGCCCAAGAGTTTGTCTTGGCCGTAAACTCCTTTTTCCTTGTGATTCCTTATGTTTTCTAGGCTATAAACACTTTAGGGTACATGTCCTTAATTAAGCCTAAGCCTTAGGAAGTGTTTCAAAGCATTTTGGCACTTAAATATGGAGTTCACGGCCTAAGAAGCTCGTTGGCCGTGAACTCACTTCTAGCCATGATTCCTAATTGTTTTGTGGTCTAAAGCATGAAATGAAGGCTTCTAGTTCGAGTTCTAAAGCTTTGAGGGTCATTGGAACCCTTTAGGACCTTAAAATGGAGTTTACTCCCCAAGAACGTTCTTGGGCGGTAAACTCCCGAGTCTAGTTGTTTTGATATGTAATTGATGTTTCTAAACATAATATAAGCTATATCACATAACTAGATCAAAGTACTCACAATTTGGGATAAAAAACCCGAAGATCCGTGAGAGAGAATTTTGGCTTTTCTCTAATTGGAATTCAACTAATGAACTATTTGGTTCAGTTTTCTATATATAGTCCTGGGATTTTTGGCAGAAAATATTTCTATTCTCGGAATGAACTCTAATATCCTAGAGTATTGGAATAACAGTGTTGCACAAAACCCTAGTGCATCCACTCTCCTAATATCTCCTTAAGTGTAAAATCCTAAAAACTGCAAACTTATACTCGAAATCTGAGTTTTCACTGTAACTGTTCTAACTTCTGTTGGATTGAAATGGTTTGTTCAGAATGGAAATTTCGGGTTGTCACATCATCCCCCTGTTGAAGGGAATTTCATCCCGAAATTAGAATTTAGTCAAGGAAGTATGCACAAATGATCGAGTCGTGAGGAGGAAACTTCCTAATCGATTGGTTCTAGCGCACTTAAGTGAAATCGGGTTCTCGGTTGTAATCCCAACGAACCTTCACTATCGAGCGATGGCGCTGCTTCGTCCGCTTGACCTCTCGGTCGAGGGTCACTACGGTTCTAATACGAAGGCGAGGATCTCGACGAGTGGACTTACAAGAGTCCTAATGGAAAGGTATGGTTTCACGATTGAGACGCGAAGAGTAGGATGTACACTGCTGAGTTCGCAGAGTAGGTCTAGTTTGTGCGAGGCACGGGACCGATTCTGGTAAGAAGCTCGGAGGTCCTATCTATCTTGGATTTAGCTTTCCACGCTTTACGAGGCGTATTAAGCCGTTCCCGAGTGAGACTTCCTAAAGAATTTGGTCACTCACTTGGAATCTCCAAGGTTTCTTTTTCTTGTTTAACTTCCCAGACCAAGGCCACCCCTTGCTGGGTCAAAGTCGTACGGGTTTCTATAGTTTGTGCGAAGTTCTGAATGAACTATGATAGTAGGTCGGTAAGACCTGGAATTTGGCGAAAGGCTGTCGGCGTCTCTGGTGTCGATAAATGCTCAACGGTTTTGACAAATTGAAAGAGTACTCATAATTTCCCACGTTACTAACAGTGTGTCATAGAAATTTGACTTTTCAATTTCAAAACTCGTGCCTAGAGAACTTCGCTTAATGTTCCTTTGAAGGTAATGTTTCCATGGGTTTTCTTCTTACTACGAGGGTAGATAAGTGAGTCATTAAATGGACAAATGACAAATTGATCCAAGTAAGAAGGACGTACCCTGTTCATTTAGCTCATGAAAACTATGGGCATATTGGTTCTATCCGAAGGGTATCCCTACGGACTCGAAGTGTCCGCATCGAGTTTGGAAGGTAGTCTTCCGGACATCCTTCCCTAACACTCGAACTGGTGATATTTGGATCTCAGATCCATTTCTGAAAGTAATTCTTTCCTTGCGTTTTCTCAACCATTTCATCTATGCGAGGCAGAGATAACAATTTCTACTGAAAATCTTGATGGAGTCCTCGATATCTGAGGCACATATGATGCAATCCGTTGATCTCTGGGAGAATAAGACTGGAGGTTCTCCAGGGTGAGAATTCTAGTCTTCTTATTCTATTGCTATGTAGTTCGTTAAGTTGTTTGTACTGTTCTGATATCTTAGTAGGTGTTTAGACTATAGGGCGATCTGTTTACAAGGGTCGTACTGGGTTCTAAGTTTGCTCACATGACGATGCGATTACTCTTAGGCTTAGGTAGTTCTTCGTCCTGAAGTTCATATTAGGATTCATACCTGGTTTCACAATCACAATTTCGTGTATACGAGTCGTATATAATTAAGATTGAAAAGGCAGTCGAATAACTGATTCTTCTTTAAGCTCACATCCCAACGGGGAAAAAGAAGTTAAAGTGGAATCATCAATTCTAAACCTGTAGAACCTTGATTATATATCACTCTTGTGCATACATTCCTCAGTGATAGATCAATCGTATGAATCCTTGGATTGAACTTGACGTACTACACGAGTGGTACTTCGGGGGTTTCTTCGGAAAAGAAAAGAACTATGAGGTACTCCATGCATGAGCACTTCAACGTTCTGATATTACGGCTTCGCTGGAAAAGCGATCTAGAAGAAAGAGATGTATGTATGAAGCTGTTTTTGTGAGGATCATATTGAATCGAGTCTCATGATAATGTAGGAATCATACTGAAACATAAAGACATTAGATTTGAACATAAGACGTTTTACAGACAAAACACAACCGTGCAACCATCAACAGAGTTCCTACAAGACTATTGCTGCTAAAAAGGTATACTACAAAAGACAAGTATACGCAGCACGAGCATCCCTAAACATACGGAATCTCACAAAAGATAGGACTCTAGTTGCACTAGTTTGGGATAGTTTATAAGTCTGTTACAACGAAACGCCTAAATTACATTAACGTGGTTCTGGAGCAGGCTCTCATGCAGCTGTGATCCTGAGAATTTTCCCGTCTTCGCCAGAGTTCTGCGTTATCGGGCAATCCTCTTGAGGTGTCCAATTTCACCGCATTGGTGACATATCTAGACAAAACCCACATCAATGGAGGAAGTGAAGTGTCGAGTAGGAGTTATGGGGACACGGTTGCTTTAGTTGATCTTCCCTCTTGGGCAATTTTTGTAATAGTTCCCTGCCTCACCACAACTATAGCAAACTAGGCTTGCTCCAGTGGTGGAGGTAGTTCTACAAAAACGAGCAATGTGTCCCATCTTGTTGCAATTATTGCATTGCTAGGCTCGGCAAATTCCCTTGTGGTGGTGGTTGCATCGGTCTCACTTCGGGAGTGTTCCTTTATATGGTCTGCTCAGTGCTAGGATGGCAGAGGTTTCTACTTGTGGTTGTTGCCTGGCAATTCTCTGAAATCATTTGCGTTCCACTTTGGCTTGACGTTTTCTTTTCTTGAACTCAGAGTTGTTGTTTTGGGTGGTGGCGACTGTTACAATTTGTTGATTCCTCGGATCGTTAATGCGATCGGGATTGTCAATTCCTTTTTCAGTCTCGGTTGCGTTGGCAGTGCTGCGATTTGCCAAGACTGCCGTCATGGCAGCCGTCACGGTAGCTGTAACAGCGGCTTGAAAAGTAGCGGCGTCCATAGGAAAAGTAGAGGTCTCGTTGCTGGGCTGGTTATTTCTGGATGATAACATGATTCTGTAACACGAAAGACAAGGAGTTTGTGAGCGGTTTTGGTTGACTCTAGACGTAGTTCGGCTGTTTATGTAATGAATAGAAGTATGTTCTCGAAAGTTTGACCTACATCGGTATGATGCAGTCCTAGTACAGATTGAAGGTATGATTACGAAGGTTTGACCTACATCCCTATGATGCAGTCCTAGTACGGAATGGAAGTGAGTTTGTAGAATGGACTCAAGACGTTTGACGTTCGACCTGAGGTATCGTGGGTTGGTGAATAACAAGATCCAACCACTGAAAAAGACTTGGAAATGTCTCCAGAGCTAAATTACTATAGTCCAATGACTTGACTAAAGCATGTTTCAGATAGACCCCATTGAAAGTATGATAAGAGTACTTGAATGAAGAATGACACAGAAGTTAGCCGGCTGTCAATATCTTTGATATTCATGATGTAAAGATTTGGAGAAATGACCCTGTAAAGGTCTTACATCATATCCACAGAGAAGGTAGTTCTTGACAACATAAAGACCTCACTAAAGTACTTACGGTACAAAATAATTTCACAGAAAATGCCACATCGGGCATAGACAGAAAAACACGATTCCTTTTTATAACGAAAATAAAGTAAAGCGTCCGCTACTGGCGACGGTTATCCCTATGGTGAACTCTCAGTTCAGCCAGTTGACGTTCTACATCAAGTAGGTGTTTTTCGTACACTCTTTGGCATACTCGGAGCTCTATGACTTCGGCTCGTGATTCAGCCAGTGCTTGCAGTAGGGTCTCCTGGTTTCTCTCTGATCTCTCGTGAGCATCTTCTAGACGATTGGTGTGGAGGGTATGCATTCTCGCATCGGCGACAACTTCAGTAATCTGATGTAGGGCTGTCCTACCTCGAATCTCATTTCGGCCACTCTGCGGATCAAGATTGTCAAGATTCTATCTGCTGAGCCCCCATTGCTCAAGTCGTAAAAGCATAGGTCGCCATTAAATGGCATGGGCTGATCTTGTCCTTGGCTCCTTGTTTCCAAGCATTCCACTCACTCAGGGGTCGGGCCATGAAAAGCCGGATGAAGGTTAGGAATTGGAAAAGGAGTTGCTCGGGGTAGGTTCTCAACCTCTGGTTCGGAGTTAGCACCATACGAAAAGTCTTCATCATGGTGATCATTCTCTGGTTCTTCTCCAAACCAACCAGCTATGACTTCGTTCGGAAGATACTGGTTGCCGAGGGGATGGAGTCCAGTTATGTTTTCTATGCAAGAATTTAGGGTAGGAGAATAATTATTAGACGAACTATCTAGATAATTATTTAGAAAACCTACATCAGTTACATCGCTATTTGTGAAGTGCATACCAGCTATGTGTCATCTAAACAGGATAGACCTTCGAATAAGTGACCTTAATTCCAAATTCACATAGAATAGGGGTAAGGCAAAATTTTCATAGATTCTAAGTCTATAGCATCCTAATTACATATAGCCTTAGTGACCTTAATTAATAATATAATTATTATACAAATGTGTTCTGTCAAATTTTGATAAACACTAAAGCATTAAATCAAAATGAAAGATAAGTCTTGAACAAGCTCCATCTTCCTTTCTCCTTGAATCGGTACCTGTATATGATGACCTGAGGATACAAGTAATTTTGAAAGCGAGTATCAGCTTTAAAGCTGGTGAGATCATAAGTATTTAGTGTCTTAATTTGTACTTAGGTATTTGTATGTAAGAATTTGTGTATGAACTGTAAGTATGAATATGTTTGTAAAACGACTATAAATGTTTGAACAACCCTAGAAATCCCTATGACTCCTACTAATAACAACATGAGTCTTCTACCAAGACTTAACTGTTCTGAATTTAGTCTTCTACCAAGACCTATCTGTTCTGAATGTAGTCTTCTACCAAGACCTAACTATTTTGAATGTAGTCTTCTACCAAGACCTATCTGTAATGGTATTTCCCGTTGGTACTCGGGCAAATAACAATGTTAACTGAAGACATCCGTGGATGTACATTTACCTTTGTTGCTAACAGCTGGGTATAGGAATAGTCAGTCCCCAATAGTATACCTATAATGGTATCAACCGTTGACATCCGTGGATGTGCTTTTACCTCTGTAGCTAACAGAGATTCTAGGAATGGTCAGTCCCGCAATGTATTCTTGGGTACTAGGATATTAAACCCAATCTATCTCGTCGATTATGTGATTGAATCACAAGGTAAAGATAAGAATGAGATGTAATATACATAGTAAACTGTACAGTGTAATAAGGAGTTTAAAACATATAAAATTTTTATAAAAATCATTTGAAGTAACGGTTTGGTAAAACGGCTAATGAGTAGCCAAATCATTTGAATGTTGTATATTAATCACATGTGATTGATGTAATAACTAGCATAATTCTACTTATTAATCGCATGTGATTGATATAATAACTAGCATGATTCTACTTGTATCCTCCCCATAAAACATTTAAAAATAGTTTAAAACATTAGTTAAGGGGTATGAACTCACCTGCAGTAAGTGACTGGACTTGAACGGACTGTTATCGTAAGGAAGGATCAGACAAGTGCTTGGTGTCAAGTGAAAACTTTAGACACACACAATGATCCTAATTACATATGAAGACATATGTATATAAATAATTAGTGATTAAAACACTAATTATACAAGTATAAACATTTAAACACGAGGAAAACACTTACGGTCAAGTGCTAGGAGGCTAATGGTCTGCAACAAAGGAGTGTAACACCTCAAACGGGAGTTTAAGGTCTAATGACCATATGTTTTGGAGTTTACTGCCCAGGGGAGTAAACTCCTGGCCATAAACTCTCAACCAAGTATCTAAATGAAGCTTAGAATTATTACAACTCTAGTGGTAAATTGCTTCAAGGCTAAATCAAGTGTTTGGGTGCCATATTAACTCCTTTAAGGAGTTTACGACCTTGGGACCATATTCCATTGGAGTTTACGGTTGTAAACTCTCTTGGGAGGGTGATTATGGTGTTTTCAAGTCTCAAACATTTCAAGGTAATGATCTATGCTGGGTTCTAGTCATAAGGAAGGAGTTAGGGTGTCATTTGACCCCTTTATAGGTGTTTACGGCCCAAGAGTTTTTCTTGGCCGTAAACTCCTTTTTCCTTGTGATTCCTTATGTTTGCTAGGCTATAAACACTTTAGGGTACATGTCCTTAATTAAGCCTAAGCTTTAGGAAGCGTTTCAAAGCATTTTGGCACTTAAATATGGAGTTCACGGCCTAAGAAGCTCCTTGGCCGTGAACTCACTTCTAGCCATGATTCCTAATTGTTTTGTGGTCTAAAGCATGAAATGAAGGCTTCTAGTTCGAGTTCTAAAGCTTTGAGGGTCATTGGAACCCTTTAGGACCTTAAAATGGAGTTCACTCCCCAAGAACGTTCTTGGGCGGTAAACTCCCGAGTCTAGTTGTTTTGATATGTAATTGATGTTTCTAAACATAATCTAAGCTATCTCACATAACTAGATCGAAGTACTCACAATTTGGGATAAAAAACCCGAAGATCCGTGAGAGAGAATTTTGGCTTTTCTCTAATTGGAATTCAACTAATGAACTATTTGGTTCAATTTTCTATATATAGTCATGGGATTTTTGGTAGAAAATATTTCTATTCTCGGAATGAACTCTAATATCCTAGAGTATTGGAATAACAGTGTTGTACAAAACCCTAGTGCATCCACTCTCCTAATATCTCCTTAAGTGTAAAATCCTGAAAACTACCAAACTTATACTCGAAATCTGAGTTTTCACTGTAACTGTTCTAACTTCTATTGGATTGAAATGGTTTGTTCAAAATCGAAATTTCGGGTTGTCACATCCGGCCAATAACATAATGCCTTCCGGCCCATATCAAACATAGCATACATAGCATATACAAATGAATAACTTATCATATACAGCGCATACAACTCATAACATATACGACCTTCCGGTCACACAATAAAAACCCTTCCGGGTACAGTATAGTGAGAAAACTCACCACGTGGAAAGTCTAGAATCTCGCGTGCTCGCTATCTCCAAATCCCAACGAAGACTCAACCTCTCCTAATCATAAAGAATATTATTTTAATTACTATAGACTTCCACAACTAGACTTTACCCGTTATCATCATTCCTTAGAGGGTAAAAGACCATTTTACCCTAAAAGTCAAAAAAGTCCACCTACCAGTACGCGGGGTGTACAACTTGATGTATGTGGGGCGTACATCGTCAACCTACAAGTCGGGGTCTCCACCCAGTACGCTGCGCGTACTGGGAGTTTCGCCCGGTGTAATCCATCAGATCTAGAAATTTCTCATTTCTGGTCTTAATCGGTTAAGCCATTACTTCAACTTCTAGATCTGGCTTTACTTAAGCATCTTTACTCATAAAGTTGAAACCTTTAAGCCTTGGCATGGCTGTAAAGGCTCATACACTCCTTAACACCTTTCCATTTCAACTCAAGGATATAGATCTCATGCATGGCCAAACATTCACGTCCAAGATTACATTTTTATGAATCTACAACTCAAATAGACCAGAAATATGATAGATCTAAGCTAATGGAGACCATTTGCTCATAAAGTCTCCACCTTTGGGACCAAATCCCTAGAATATTGTCCATAAAGCATATCACAAGAACTATATGTCAAGATCCCAATTTTTTACCTTAGAATAAAGCTCCAACCTTTGCAAAGCCCGGATCTACACTTGAACGCCAACTTCTAGCCTTCCCAATGAACTCTTCTTCTTCTTCTTCTTTGCTAGCTTGAAATAACACCACCAAGCTTAGAACACTCA
Organism: Lactuca saligna; assembly: GCF_052625555.1. Lineage (NCBI taxonomy): Eukaryota > Viridiplantae > Streptophyta > Magnoliopsida > Asterales > Asteraceae > Lactuca > Lactuca saligna. The sequence continues at coordinate 103,120,893 of NC_136423.1, forward strand.
CAAATGGACTAGGAACGAATAAACACTCTCTTAGGGTTTCTTTCTGAGGGATGGTGGTTGAGGAGTCGAGCCAACACATCCCTTTTATAGCCAACCCATCAATTAGGGTTTTTAATTCTATACCGGTTACGCCCAGCGTACCCAAGGGGGAACGTGCTAAAATGAAGCGTGTGAGTAAGCACAACTTACTCCTTGTACGCCCAGCGTACTCGCTCATCATGCAAAACCCTAAATGACTTAAATTAAAGATGAAGGGCTTAAATAAAACTGTACCTGGATTTCGGGCTGTTACAATTCTCCCCCACTAGAACCAGACTTCATCCTCGAAGCCTCACACTGAAAACAATTCCAGATACTGATCTCGCATCTCAGACTCGGACTCCCATGTCAGCTCGGATCCCTTCCGATGTTGCCACTACACTTGTACCAAGGGTACTTCCTTGTTCCTCAGAACCTTAACCTTTCGATCCCTGATCACCACTGGTCTCTCAACATAGTTCAGGCCTACATCCACCTGAATATCATCTAATGGCACCACTGCCGACTCGTCGGCAATAAATTTCCTCAACTGCGAGACATGAAAGGTGTTGTGGATCTATCCCAGCTCAACAGGTAGATCCAACCGGTAGGCTACCCTGCCTACCCTAGCGATTACCCTGAAAGGTCCAATATATCGGGGTACCAACTTGCCCCTCCTCCTGAATCGTATCACTCCTTTCCAAGGAGAGACCTTTAGGAGTGCAAGGTCACCAACCTGAAACTCGAGCTCGGACCGACGCCTATCCGCATAACTCTTCTGGCGACTCTGCGTGGTTAACAATCTCTGTCTGACCTGCTGTATCTGCTCGGTCGTCTAAAGTACAATCTCCGTGCTACCCATTACCCGTTGCCCCACCTCTCCCCACCAGATGGGGGTGCGACACCTCCTCCCATACAACATCTCAAAGGGTGGCATACCAATGCTCGAATGATGGATGTTGCTGTACGAAAACTCTGCTAAGGGTAAATAGGTGTCCCAACTCCCTCTGAAATCCAAAACACATGCTCGGAGCATATCCTCGAGCGTCTGAATCATCCCTTCTCTCTGTCCGTCCATCTACGGGTGGTATGCGGTACTGAAATGCAGCCTCGTACCCAACTCCTCGTGAAACTTCTTCCAAAACCTGGAAGTAAATCGTACATCCCGATCTGAAACGATCGACATAGGAACCCCATGCCGCGATACCACCTCCCTCACATATAACTCTGCCAACTTCTCCGCAGAAGAGCTCTCACTGATAGCTAGAATATGAGCGCTTTTCGTCAATCTATCCACAATCACCCAAATTGCATCGACCCCTCTCGCAGTCCTGGGCAATTTGGTGATAAAATCCATGGTAATCTATTCCCACTTCCATTCAGGAATCTCCAGCGGCTGCAATTTACCGTGCGGACGCTGGTGCTCGGCCTTAACCTGACGACAAGTCAGGCACCTCTCGACGAACCATGCAACATCCCTCTTCATACAGGGCCACCAATACTCCTCTTTAGGTCCAAATACATCTTAGTAGCCCCGCAATGGATCGAGAATTTTGATCGATGCGCTTCTTCCATCAAAATAGTACGCGTACCGCCTACAAACGGTACCCAAATCCGACCCTGAAATGTCATAAGTCCCCGACCATCCGTAACGAATTCCGATACCTGACTAACAACCCACTCCCTCTTCTGATTTTCTGGTCTCGCAGCCTCAACCTGGGCCCCTCGGATGGTGTTCAAAATCGGAGTCATCACCGTCAACCTCATACAAACATCTCGGATCGGGGCGCTCTCCGCCCTATGGCTCAACGCATCGGTTATGACAGTAGCCTTGCCCGGGTGGTACAAGATCTCACAATCATAATCCTTCACCACATCCAACCATCTCCTCTAACGCATATTCAGATTTGGTTGATCCATCAAGTACTTCAGACTCTTGTGGTCCGTGTATATGGTACACCGAACCCCATAAAGATAGTGTCGCCAGATGTTGAGGGCAAACACCACGTCCCCTAATTCCAAGTCGTGGGTGGGATATCTCGACTCATGAGGCTTCAGCTGCCTCGAATCATACGCTATAACGTGTCCCCTCTGCATAAGCACCGCCCATAGTCCAGATATAGATGTATCACAATATACCACAAAATCCTTCATTCCTTCCGGGAGTGCGAGCATCGGGGCCTCGCATAATTTCTGACGAAGGGTCTCGAATGAGGACTGCTGCTCCGGACCCCATGAAAATGCAACACCCTTCCGGGTCATCTTGGTAAGTGGCACGACGATCTTGGAGAAAATCCTTGATAAACCTTCGATAGTAGCCGGCCAATCCCAGAAAGCTCTTGATCTCAGTGGGCGATCTCGACACTTCCCATCTCATCACCACCTCGATCTTGGCCGGATCAACCAATATCCCTTTCTGGTTAACAAGGTGCCCTAGGAACTGGAATTTCAGGTATTGTCATAATGTTGTTTTTGAGGTGTTTTAGGAGGGGACTCGGCGAGTTGGAGCCAGACTCGCCGAGTAGGACCACAGACTTGGTCGCGGGTTCGCGACTGGACTCGACGAGTCCATTATGGACTCGGCGAGTCTGCGCTGCTCAGCGGAAACCCTAGCCGTTCGGTTTTGGAACGTATATAACGGACTTATAGGCCGTCATTGTCCGTCTTTAGCGACTGAGAAGAACCCTAAATCGGTTGTGGGCATCTAAAGCAAGGATTGAAGGCCATTGGTGATCTTGAAGAAGTTATTGTGCAAGGAAGAGAAGAGTTTGGCTAAAGGAACAGCAAGGGAATCAAGTTCTGAGGATTGGGGACACAGAGAGTGCATTATTCAGGTAATATTTCGGATCATATTCTGCTATGTTGATGTGTGCATGGATTTAGGGTTTATGGAACCCTTTTGTGATTAGATTGATTATTACCCTTGTTCCCCAAACGATTATAACCCTATATTAGGACCTTTAGAGGTCCAGAATGTCCCATGCCTGTGTATTTCGGGAATTAAGAGAGGTTTTGGATTGGAATCCTTATGCCTTAAGTCAAAAGGTAAATTACAAGTCTTGGGGTGTAGCATGAGCGCCTAAATGAAGGTCTTACGTATTGTACCAGCTTAGGAGGACCAGACCTATGAATGGTCGGGACAATACTGATCTCAGGAAGCAGTTTGATCGACTGCATGGAATGGACTCGCCGAGTCCGATGACCAGACTCGGCGAGTAGCTTGGAGATTAACTGGGACTCGTCGAGCTGTTCTTCAGACTCGGCGAGTGGAGTCGGGGTGGCCCCGCGATTCTTCCACGAGGAACTCGTCGAGTCAAGAGGGATACTCGACGAGTAGAATGGGAACATCAGGATTTGGTGAGGACGTCTAGACTCGCCGAGTCGCCTTAGCACTCGCCGACTCCGGTCAAGTTGACCGTTGACCGTTGACCCGAGTTGACCTACATATGATTTCTTAGGGTCAGTTGTCTTGAAAGATAAAAGTATTAATAAGGGATACATGATATTATAGGGAGTCTGTAGCTCGGCGGATCGAGTGCGAGTGATTTCAGGAGTCGCTAGCTTTCATTACCCACGAGGTGAGTCTTCTCACTATACTGTACCCGGAAGGGTTTGACTGTGTGACCGGAAGGTCGGATATGATATGTGTTATAAGTGCTATAAATAGAAAGGTAATTGCTATGCGTGCTATGTATGTTTATATGGGCCAGAAGGCAATATGTTATGTGACCGAAAGGTCGGATATGATATACGATATATGTGCTATATGTGTTAGGATAAATGTATTATGTGCTGTGTATGTTTATGGGCCGGAAGGCAATATGTTATGGGTCGGATGGCGATTATGTTACGGGCCGGAAGGTGTTGTGTTGTAGACCGGAAGATCAGGGCCTGGAAAGGCGTATATGTGTAAGTAGTATACTGGGGAACTCACTAAGCATTTATGCTTACAGTTGATATGTATGTGTTTCAGGTACTAGCGAGGACCGTGGGAAGGCGCCGGCGTGATGTGTACACACTGTTGTTATTTTGAGATCTTGGGGATTTTATGATTGTATTTTGATATGAAACTTGGAACAATTATATTCAGTTGAATAAAATCACTTTATTTTAAATGAAAAATTTGTTTGAAAATTTGCGTTGTTACAATTGGTATCAGAGCCTTGGTTTGAGGGATTCGGGTGTACCTTCGGGTGTAACTGAACTCAAACCGAGGATTTGAGGAAAATCTTTTAAAAATAATCAAGGCATAAACTTTTATAATGGTAAAGTGGTAAACAAGAAAGAAGCAGTGTGTACGATCAGCCAGCGCCCGAACGGTAAAGATCCCCAGAATACCTTACAATGTTATGTTATGCAATGAATTATGAATTGTTATGCATGCTAGAAGACTAGGTATTCATGATAGGACTAGAGTGGCCTGATTTGTGATGCCTTAGTCTAGGGAGTTTGCCGATATGAGATATTTGGTAGCGTGCAGGTAGATAGTGCATATCAAAAGTAGAGTACTCACTATTCGGGGTTTGGGGAGGAAGATTTGGGGACGGATACTGATACGGTGTGGTCGGTAGTATTGGGCCCGTACTACCGAAGACACCGGGTCGGTGGAAGACCCAAGTAAGACTCCCTGGATATCGGAGACTGAGTAGGGTTGCGTTATCGAGTACAATTGTACTTGATGGAGTCTCTGATAATTTTATGTTGTATTTCAGAGACATCATGATTACCACACGCCACGGGGCGAGTTCGAGCGGTGTGAGCGACGAGGATATTCATCAGATGATTCAGGAGGAGGTAGCTGCAGCAATCCGGGCTGAGATCCCGGAGATGTTTGGGTCTATTAAGACCACTCTGATGGAGACGTTCGAAGAGCGGTACGCCGCACTGACTGAGACTGCAGCCGCTGCCGCTACCGCATCCGTGGCTGCTGCCAGGCCGCAAGGGGGCGATTCGTTGCTATTCCGGGAATTCAGCAACACGAAACCCTCTGAGTTCGATGGGACACAGGATCCGATTGCTACAATGCGGTGGATCGCCGACATTGAAGGGTGCTTCTACACTTGCTCATGCCCGGAGCACCTGAGGGTGCGGTTCGCTTTGAATCAGCTCCGTCTGGGAGCGAAGGATTGGTGGAAGTTCGTGACGGCGAACTTCACTTTGGCGGAGATTACAGCAGTTACATGGGAGAGGTTTACTGACATGTTCAGGGACGAGTATGTTCCCCCAGTGGAGAGGAAACGATTGATTTAGGAGTTCTTGACCCTTAAGCAGGGTACTGATTCGGTTGCGGTGGTTACGCGGAAGTTTCATGAGAGGGCGATGTTCTGCCCTGAGCTGGTGTCTACAGAGCAGTCGCGGATGAGCCGGTACTTAGGCGTTTTGAGGAGGGATATCCGGGAGTTTGTGTCAAACTCAACCTATCGTACTTTTACTGAGCTTCAGGCGAATGCCAGGAAGCGCGAGATCGAGTTGGAGACCCAGGCCAGGGAGGAGGCCGAGTCTCGGCAGGTGGACCGGCGGCCGGCTCAGTCTCAGCCGGCAGCCAAGCGGATCAAGTCCGCTGATTCGAGGACGGGAGGTCAGAAGGTCCGCACTTGCGGGAAGTGCGGCAAGGGTTATGAGGGGGCGTGCCGAGCTGGTGGTTGCTACAAGTGTGGCAAGGAAGGACACATTGCCAGGGATTGTCCTAAGGGGTTTATGGTTTGTTTTCATTGCAACCAGACAGGCCATCGGAAGGCCGAGTGCCCGCAGCTTCGTCAGGGATCTACACCTACTACCAGGACTACTGAGACTCGACCGGTGAAGGTCGAGGCCCCGAGGGCTCGCGGGAGAGCCTTTCAGCTGACTGCGGAGGAGGTCCGCGCTGCGCCCGATGTTGTGGCAGGTATGCTGTAATTCACGTATTTATTTAAAGTCGAGATGTTATGCTTATGTTAATATATGTGTAGGTACTTTTCTTGTGAACTCTATGCCTGCTCTAGTGTTATTTGATTCGGGTGCGAGTAGATCCTTTGTATCTGTAGCTTTTAGTCAGCATATCAGCATTAGTCGTGAGCCGTTAAGTCGGCCCTGAGCGTTTCTATAGCGGCCGAGAAAGTGGTTTGTGCGACGGAGGTTCTTCGGGGATGCGTATTAGAGATTTTCGGGGTTGAGTTTCCGATTGACCTAATTCCTATTGCGATGGGTGATGTTTGTGTCATCGTGGGCATGGACTGGCTGAGCCGATTCAGCGCTGTCATCGACTGCGAGCGCCAGCTGGTGACTATACGAGACCCTAGTGGGGGAGTTCTTATGGTGTACGGCGAGGGTACCCGTTCGGGATCAGCTTTTTGTTCGGCCGCTAGGGCAAGGCAATGTCTACAGCAGGGATGTAAGGGTTTTGTGGCGTATGTGATGGATACGCGGGGGGCTTCCGAGAGACCAAGGTCAGTGGAGGAGGTCTCAGTGGTGCGTGAGTTTCCAGATGTTTTTCCCGAGGAACTGTCGGGAGTACCTCCTGCGAGGCAAGTAGAGTTTGGTATCGATCTGATTCCGGGGGCTGCGCCTATTGCGAAGGTGCCTTATCGTCTCGCACCTCCAGAGATGCAAGAGTTGTCCTCGCAACTCCAGGAGTTGCTGGGGAAGGGATTTATTCGGCCGAGCAGCTCGCCGTGGGGAGCACCGATTCTGTTCGTCAAGAAGAAGGATGGTTCACACCGGATGTGCATTGATTACCGGGAGTTGAACAAAGTGACGGTCAAGAACCGCTATCCGTTACCGAGGATCGATGATTTATTCGATCAGTTGCAAGGGGCATCTTGGTTTTCCAAGATCGATCTGAGATCAGGGTACCATCAGGTAAGAGTGCGGGATGAGGACGTCCAGAAGACAGCATTTAGGACGCGATATGGGCATTATGAGTTCGTGGTGATGCCTTTTGGGCTCACCAATGTCCCGGCAGTGTTCATGGACCTCATGAACAGGGTATGCAGGCCGATGCTGGATCGGTCTGTGATTGTATTTATCGACGACATCCTGGTGTATTCGCGATCTAGAGAGCAACATGAGGGACATTTGAGGGAGGCCCTTGGGGTACTAAGGTCGGAGAAGCTATATGCAAAATTCTCCAAATGTGACTTCTGGTTGCGGGAGGTCCAATTTCTTGGACATGTTGTTAATCAGGCAGGGATATTGCTCGATCCGGCCAAAGTTGAGGCAGTGATGAGTTGGGAGGTACCGAAGTCACCTTCTGAGATCAGGAGTTTCCTTGGGTTGGCGGGGTACTATCGGAGGTTTATTAGAGACTTCTCCAAGATCGCAGTACCGCTCACCAGACTGACCCGGAAGGGTGTTGCATTCTCATGGGGACCCGAGCAACAGACTTCTTTCGAGACACTTCGCCAGAGATTGTGCGAAGCCCCGGTATTAGCTCTCCCGGAAGGGATGGAAGATTTTGTCGTATATTGCGACGCATCGACTTCGGGACTGGGTGCAGTGTTGATGCAGAGAGGTCATGTGATAGCTTATGCATTGAGGCAGCTAATGCCTCACGAGGCAAGATATCCCACGCATGACCTAGAGTTGGGGGCAGTAGTATTCGCTCTCAAGATTTGGCGTCACTACCTGTATGGGGTTCGATGTATGATATACACGGACCATAAGAGTTTGAAGTATTTGATGGATCAACCCAACCTAAATATGCGTCAGAGGAGATGGTTGGATGTGGTCAAGGATTATGACTGTGAAATCCTATACCACCCGGGCAAGGCTAATGTGGTAGCCGATGCATTGAGCCGCAGGGCGGAGAGCACTCCATTGCGAGATGTATGTCAGAGACTGACGGTGATGACTCCGGTATTGGATGCTATTCGTGGGGCGCAGGCCGAGGCTGTGAGATCCGAGATGCAGAAGAAAGAGTGGGTCATTGGGTTAATCTCAGAGTTCGTTAAGGATGGACGAGGACTTCTGACGTTTCAGGGTCGGATTTGGGTGCCGTTCGTGGGCGGTACGCGTGCTACTTTGATGGAAGAGGCTCACAGATCGAAATTCTCGATTCATCCCAGTGCTACAAAGATGTATTTGGACTTGAGGAAGGAATACTGGTGGCCTTGTATGAAGAGAGACGTCGCCTGGTTCGTTGAGAGGTGTTTGACCTGCCGTAGGGTTAAGGCCAAGCACCAGAGACCGCATGGCAAGTTGCAGCCTTTGGAGATTCCTGAGTGGAAGTGGGAACAGATTACTATGGATTTCATCACCAAATTGCCGAGAACTGCCAGGGGAGTCGATGCAATTTGGGTGATTGTGGATAGGTTGACGAAGAGTGCACATTTCCTTGCCATCAGCGAGAGTTCATCAGCGGAGAAGTTGGCGGAGATATACGTGAGGGAAGTAGTATCTCGGCATGGAGTGCCGATCTCGATTGTTTCGGACCGTGATGTACGCTTCACTTCCAGGTTCCGGAAGAAATTCCATGAGGAGCTGGGTACTAAACTGCATTTTAGTACCGCATACCATCCCCAGACAGACGGTCAGAGCGAGCGGACGATTCAGACATTGGAGGACATGCTTTGAGCGCGTGTGTTAGACTTCGGGGGTAGCTGGGATGCGCATTTACCCTTGGCAGAGTTTTCCTACAACAACAGCTATCATTCGAGCATTGGTATGCCACCTTTTGAGTTGTTGTATGGTAGGAGGTGTCGGACCCCCATTTGCTGGGGAGAGGTGGGGCAGAGAGTGATGGGCAGTACGGAGATCGTACTTCAGATGACAGAGCAGATTCAGCAGGTTAGACAGAGGTTATTGACCGCCCAGAGCCGACAGAAGAGTTATGCGGACAGACGCCGGTCCGAGCTTGAATTTCAGGTTTACGACTTCGTTCTCCTGAAGGTTTCTCCTTGGAAAGGAGTGATCCGGTTCAGGAAGAGGGGCAAGTTGGGGCCCCGGTTTATAGGTCCATTTCGTGTGATTGCGAGGGTAGGCCAGGTAGCTTATCGGTTGGAGTTGCCAGCAGAGTTGGGACAGATCCACAATACTTTTCACGTATCACAGTTGAGGAAGTGTATAGCCGATGAATCGGCAGTGGTTCCATTAGAGGATATTCAGGTGGATGCGAGCCTGAATTACGCCGAGAGACCAGTAGCCATCAGGGATCGGAAGATCAAGGTTCTGAGGAACAAGGAGGTACCTCTGGTGTTGGTTCAGTGGCAACACCGGAAAGGATCGGAGATGACTTGGGAGCCGGAGCGTGAGATGCGGGAGCAACATCCGGAGTTATTTGCAGAGTGAGACTTTTAGGGAGAAGTCTAGTCCTAGTGGGGGAGAGTTGTAACAGCCTGGAATTTCAGGTATTGTCATAATGTTGTTTTTGGGGTGTTTTAGGAGGGCACTCGGCGAGTTGGAGCTAGACTCGCCGAGTAGGACCACAGACTTGGTCGCGGGTTCACGACTGGACTCGACGAGTCCATTATGGACTCGGTGAGTCTGCGCTGTTCAGCGGAAACCCTAGCCGTTCGGTTTTGGAACGTATATAACGGACTTATAGGCCGTCATTGTCCGTCTTTAGCGACTGAGAAGAACCCTAAATCGGTTGTGGGCATCTAGAGCAAGGATTGAAGGCCATTGGTGATCTTGAAGAAGTTATAGTGCAAGGAAGAGAAGAGTTTGGCTAAAGGAACAGCAAGGGAATCAAGTTCTGAGGATTGGGGAAACAGAGAGTGCATTATTCAGGTAATATTACGGATCATATTCTGCTATGTTGATGTGTGCATGGATTTAGGGTTTATGGAACCCTTTTGTGATTAGATTGATTATTACCCTTGTTCCCCAAACGATTATAACCCTGTATTAGGACCTTTAGAGGTCCAGAATGTCCCATGCCTGTGTATTTCGGGAATTAAGAGAGGTTTTGGATTGGAATCCTTATGCCTTAAGTCAAAAGGTAAATTACAAGTCTTGGGGTGTAGCATGAGCACCTAAATGAAGGTCTTACGTGTTGTACCAGCTTAGGAGGACCAGACCTATGAATGGTCGGGACAATACTGATCTCAGGAAGCAGTTTGATCGACTGCATGGCATGGACTCGCCGAGTCCGATGAACAGATTCGGCGAGTAGCTTGGAGATTAACTGGGACTCGTCGAGCTGTTCTTCAGACTCGGCGAGTGGAGTCGGGGTGGCCACGCGATTCTTCCACGAGGAACTCGTCGAGTCAAGAGGGATACTCGTCGAGTAGAATGGGAACATCAGGATTTGGTGAGGACGTCTAGACTCGTCGAGTCGCCTTAGCACTCGCCGAGTCCGGTCAAGTTGACCGTTGACCGTTGACCCGAGTTGACCTACATATGATTTCTTAGGGTTAGTTGTCTTGAAAGATAAAAGTATTAATAAGGGATACATGATATTATAGGGAGTCTGTAGCTCGGCGGATCGAGTGAGAGCGATTTCAGGAGTCGCTAGCTTTCATTACCCACGAGGTGAGTCTTCTCACTATACTGTACCCGGAAGGGTTTGACTGTGTGACCGGAAGGTCGGATATGATATGTGTTATAAGTGCTATAAATAGAAAGGTAATTGCTATGCGTGCTATGTATGTTTATATGGGCCGGAAGGCAATATGTTATGTGACCGAAAGGTCGGATATGATATACGATATATGTGCTATATGTGTTAGGATAAATGTATTATGTGTTGTGTATGTTTATGGGCCGGAAGGCAATATGTTATGGGCCGGAAAGCGATTATGTTACGGGCCGGAAGGCGTTGTGTTGTAGACCGGAAGGTCAGGGCCTGGAAAGGCGTATATGTGTAAGTAGTATACTGGGGAACTCACTAAGCATTTATGCTTACAGTTGTTATGTATGTGTTTCAGGTACTAGCGAGGACCGTGGGAAGGCGCCGACGTGATGTGTACACACTGTTGTTATTTTGAGATCTTGGGGATTTTATGATTGTATTTTGATATGAAACTTGGAACAATTATATTCAGTTGAATAAAATCACTTTATTTTAAATGAAAAATTTGTTTGAAAATTTCCGTTGTTACAGGCGCTCCCCAAGGTGAGCTACTCGGTTGAATAAACCCCTTTTCCAACAACTCCAGTAGCTGCGAGGATAACTCCTGCATTTCTGGTGGAGCGAGGCGATAAGGAGCCTTGGCGATGGGCGCCGCTCCCGGAACCAAATCGATACGAAACTCCACTTGCCTTTCTGGAGGCACACCTGGTAGTTCTTCGGGAAACACATCCGAAAACTCGCACACTACTGGAACCTCGTCAAGCGAGTTTGGCCTCCCCGCGGCCACTCGTGTGTCCATCACATAGGCTATGAATCCACTGCAGCCCTGTTGCAAACTCTGTCTGGCCCTGGCAGCCGAAGAAAATGCTAACCCAAACCGGCTCCCCTCGCCATACACAGTAAGCACTCCCCTACTAGGGTCTCGTATAGTCACCAGCTGTCTCTCGCAGTCAATGACTGCCCCAAACATACTCAACCAGTCCATGCCCACGATGACGCAGACGTCTCCCATCGCTATAGGAACCAAATCTATAGGGAACTTGACACCAAAAATCTCGAGCACACATCCTCGAATCAGGTCAGTGGCGTATACCGCTTTCTCATAAGCTATGGAAACCCTCAGGGGTCGACTCATCACCTCCCGATCAATACCGATGTGCTGGCCAAAAGCCAAATATACAAAAGACCGACTCGCACCTGAGTCAAATAATACCAAGGCAGGTACATAATTCATGTGACAACCCGAAATTTCCATTCTATACAAACAGTATCACTTCAATAGAAGTTATAACAGTCATAGTCGATTTTCAGACTTTTCGTATAAGTTGGAGTAATTTAGGATTTATACCTCAGTAAACATCAGGAGAGTGGTTGCGCTACGGTTTTGTGCAACACTGTTATTCCAACACTCGGATATATTAGAAATCATTTCCGGAATAAAAATATTTTCTGTCAAAATATTTCAGGACTATAAATAGATTTCTGAACTAAATTCATTCATTATTCACATTTCCAACTAGAGAAAAGCCACATTCTCTCTCACGGATCTTCGGGTTTTCATCCCAAATCGTGATTCTACTTTCCTAAATGTGTTTTAATGCTTGTTATATGCTTTATAAAATTGTTTACATGTCTAAAATACAAGATCCAGGAGTTTACCGCCCAAGAACGTTCTTGGGGAGTAAACTCCAAAACGAAGCCTAAAGGCTATCTAGTCCCGTTTCCTTGTTACGTAGCTAGTTAAGGACATTGTGTATAAACATTTGAGGCTAGAAATCATTCAAGAACACCAAGCTTTTGGATTTTACGGCCCAAGAGTTTCTTGCACCGTAAACACCATTCTCAAGGGCCAAAGTGAGCCCTAAATCACCCCTAAGGCTTTAGACTTTAACTCTCTATTACTTGTGACTTGGAAGGGGAGTAAAACACATCAAAATCATCCCTAAAAGGGAGTTTATGGCCAAGAAATACTCTTGGGCCGTAAACTCCAAGTGAAGGCACAAATGTGTGCCTAAAGTCCCCCTTAGTCGAAATCTAAAACCTAGAAGCTATCGTTTATGTGCAAGTGACTCAAAAGAATTAAAACAAACACCCCATAGGAGTTTACAGCCGTAAACTCTAGGGGATATGGTCTTTAGGCTCTAAACTCCTGAAAGGAGCATTCTAGGGCCTTAAACTACCTACAGGATTAATCTACAAATGCTAGGCTTATTCTAGGATTCATTTAGCACCTTAAAACACCCAAAACCACCAAGAGTGGAGTTCACGGCCGTAAACTCAAGGAGTTTATGACCGTAAACTCCAAGGGTGGGGCTTTTTGGGTGGTAAACTCTTATACAAGGTCCTTGGAAGCATTAAACCCTTTTGCCTTGTCCCATATCAACTTAGGTGCAACCATTAGGATCTATAACACTTATACAAAGTGTTTACATGTTCCTAAGTGTCCCAACTTATTTCATTAAGTTATTAATTGGCTAATTAGTTATATACATGCTCATTATATGATAACTAGGCTCGTGCGTGTGAACAAGTCTCCGTTTGCCACCTAGCACGGTACCCGATACTTCAATCCAATCCACTCACCACAAGGAGTTCATACCCCTTAAATTAACCTTTGAAATGCTTTTAAATATTTTAAATACTTTATGGGGGGGGATACAAGTTAAACACTTACAGTTATTACATCAATTACATGTGATTACATTAATCACATGTGATTAATAACTAGAAAACCAATGATTTTATCACTGTTCAAACTATTTATCAAACTGTTTCACTTCAAAATGTTTTACAAACTCTTTTACTTATCAAATGCTTTTATTAAAATTTGTTTTACTTCTTATAAATTGCATGCCCATATATGTATAGATATATAAGAAATGTTTAAAGGGCTTAGGAAGGCTATCGACCCTATTTCCTTTTTGCGCATTGAGATGTGGTCTGGTGGGATTTCGGGTAACCGTCCGAAGGTCGTTTCAATATTAATTATATATCAAATATACATATATAGACATAAAAGTACGTCCATATTCACACTTATCAGTACATCATTAGTAAGTTACCATCAGGGTAACATAGGATCATACTACTACAATTTCTAGATAAATGAGTCAGTTCATTCATGAGTTAATACTTATTACTACGAGTACATATACAACTATACTAGAAAGAGAACATATACAACTATACTAGAAAGAGAACATATACAACTATACTAGACAGAGAACATATACAACTATACTAGAGAAAGAACATATACAACTATACTAGAACAGTTCATTTCATTACATATACAAGAATACGTTAACAATTATGATCCACTGTATTGGAGCATGCCTTAATTGTCATGGCCCGAGTTGTAGCCAGAATTCTGTTGAAGGGAGAGCGTGAGTGTGCGTATAGATCTATACTGGATTGACTATCCTACACCTTGCTACTAGCTACAGCCGGACCTGCAGGTCTGCGGGTTCAAAACGTCATTCCGTTATTACGACCATTCGTATGTTGTTGTTACCAGTCGATAGTATGGTGCAATTTATCACATGATACGTTAATATAAATCCGGTTTAAGGTAGTTAGTACAGCAGTAGTTCCTATAATACAAAACTACAGTACTACAATGATTTACCCATTACATATTTTAGTGATAGCCTCACTTAAACATTAATGTACAAACTATATTTTATTAAATGATAGTTACACTTGGGAAATTACTCACTTTTACAACCAACAAGCATTACAAAACAGTTACGCTTTCGTAGAAGGCTACTTTAATAGAAAATATAGGTTTTTCTGAGAGATTCAAACTTTTACAAACACTTACAAACCTTTACATACATTTTACAAACTTATACTTGATACATGTTCAAACATTTTTGGATGACAAATACCGACACTAAAATACTTATGAATTCACCAGCTTATTGCTAATAAACTCTTTCAAAATAACTTGTATTCTCAGGTCATCAGTAGACATGTACCGAGGCCAGCTTTTGAGAAGATGGAGCGCATCCAAGACTCATCATATTATTTTGATATACATTATTTTTGGTGTCTATACTATACAAAACACGCTTGTATTAAAATTATATATTTAATGCAATGGATGATGTTGTTTGCTTATTTACATTTACTATGTTGTGATACTTTACATAACGTCCTCCGCCCCTGAACGTTTCCGCCGTTCTTGGTTTTGGGGTGTGACAGATTGGTATCAGAGCATTGTTTATAGTGAATCAAGTATATCAACCCATAAAAGATATACTAAACTATAAACCCATTTGGGATTAAAACACTCTGACTAAGAGTCTATACTTTAAACACTAAAATATTTAATTAAGTATACTAGTCTGCATTCATACTAAAACCAGTGTCACAACGACAAGAACAAAAGTATTACGATTGTTAAATATCACAGGTAAGCTCGGGGATGTATGGTCAGTCCTGGGAATGGCATAGCCTGATCAACTCTGCTGGTCCAAGGAGTGATTAGGATATGCCCTAGAATGGTTGTGATGTGTTAACAAGTCTGAAAACTTACCAACAATACCACAAGAAGATCAATAGAAGCTAAACTTAAAATACTATAGGTGTATTTTGTACTTCTAGCTACATATATACTATATCTTTATACCTCTCTTCTCGCGTAGATTGAAATGGCTGGATTCCATCACGGCGACTCGTACTTTCCAAATAAAGGAAACGCAGGATGGCTTGAAGCAGAGTCTGATGATGAGCACCAAATTCCGTTGGATGATCATCAAGCTGAAGGCTTCTCGGATGGATCAGACTCTGAGCCCGAAGTCAACAACCTACCTCCAGTAGGTCAACCCCCGAACAACAACCCTCGACCAGCTTTTCCAGGTCCCACTCCCTTGTGGGTAGATAACTTGAATCGATGGAGTGACGAACAGGGTCAACCCTTACCATACATTGGGGATCGAAGCTTTTACAACGTCAGCGAAGGTGGTTCTGCTGACCGAGCTCTGCCCGTCATAATCCGCAGAATAGCTCGTAATGTTGAGCAAGGTCGAGCAGCCATCGACCGGGTCATGGAGATTGATGCCAACTCTGGTGTCAACACAGTCCGCATTCACCGTCTCGAAGAAGACATGGGACAGACCCGAAGAACCAATGAAACCCTACAGCAACATCTGGTTGCCTCTCAAGCAGAAGTCATGGAACTTCGAGCTCGTCAAAGGGCTCATGAGCGACACCTTCAAGAGGTGGTCCGTCAAATGAGAAACCTCAGGGTTCTCCCGAGGAATACTCATCGCCGTTAGATGATGTCTAGTACATCATTATCTTTTGGGTTAAGGATTAGCCTTTAACATCTGTGCTCTAACTAGCACTTATCTGTAAAATATTCCTAACTTTCAGTACTCTAATTAGGAATCTAAGAACCATCAAATTTTCCGTATGGTATGATGTAAGACCTACTGTTAGGTCAATTTTCATTGAACTCGTTACATTAGTAATACCAGTATTATTAACAACTACCTACTCTATGGGAAGAATCTTTACACTTGTGTTTTCCTACAAATCTTCCTTATTATGATCTCAAACACTCATTCAATTGTTGGGCTATGGTTAGTTAGTCCATGTGTCACTCTCACCTTACTTACAAATTGATTCTTACCACTTTTCTCATCTTTATGAACTTATACCTGAAAGATGCCTCCTCGCAAATCTCCCCGGAATAAACCTACACCTACACCACCTCCTCCACCTCCGGTCATCGATACAACAACCCTAAATGCTGTCGTAGCTGCAGCAGTGGCAATTGCCATGGCACAGTATCACTCTACTGATGCCAGCAGAGGTGGAACCCCTGTTAACTCCATTCCGGTTGATACTCCTATGCACTCGAGAGAGTGCTCTTACAAGGATTTCACCAACTGCAAGCCGAAGTCCTTTCATGGGACCGGCGGAGTCATTGCTCTCTCGCAATGGTTCGAGAAGACTGAATCAGTCTTCGAAATTTGTTCATGCCCTGCTGCGAGCAAAGTCAAATATGCGGCATGCACCTTTAAAGGAAAGGCCCTGGCGTGGTGGAACGGCCACGTTAAAGCTCTAACTCTCATCGTGGCCAACGACATAGGCTGGGAAATGATGAAAGACCTCATGATTGAGGAATACTGCCTGAGGGGTGAGATCCAAAAACTAGAGCAGGAGCTTTGGAGCCTGACCATGAAGGGCAGCAACATTGTTGCTTATACCGCCAGATTCAGCGAACTGGTGGCCCTCTGCTCTGATATGGTTCCCACTGAAGGGAAAAAGATCAAAAGGTACATATGGGGGCTAGTGCCTCCGTATCAGAGGAATGTCCTACATCAAACCCCGCTACCTTCGACAGTGCCAAGCGACTGGCACAACAACTCATTGACCATGGGGTCAAAACCCTTGCAACCACAACAACCCTAGCCATCCCGGAACCCTCTAAACCCGCTGACACCAAGCGGAAGTTCTGGGATGACAAGAAGAAATAGCGATCTGCCAAAAAGCAGCAAATTGTGGCAGTGCATGCCGCGGTAACCCTTGCTACTATTCCGATGAAGCAGTATGCTGGAAGTTTGCCTAAGTGCAACAAATGCAACTTCCACCACAACGGCCCATGCTGTGAAATGCAGTGCTCTAACTGCAACAGGAAAGGACACATCGTCCGTTTCTGTAAATTCCCAGCACAACCGATCACACAAGTCCCTGACTCTGGTGCGAGCCCGACCTGCTATGGATGTGGCGAAGCAGGCCACTTTAAGAAGGACAGCCCCAAGGAGAAGAATGCTGGAGGAGCAGGGAGGGTACTAGCTATAGGCCACGGGGAAGCAGTTGCTGACCCAACAGTGGTGACTGGTACGTTCCTCCTCGATAACTCCTATGCATGCATTCTGTTCGATGGTGGAGCGGAGCGAAGCTTCATGAACCATAAATTTGCTCGCATGCCTAAACAACAACCACATGCACTTAAAGAACAATTCACAGTAGAAATGGCTAACGGAAAAACTGAAAGTACGAATAGCATATAATTAGGTTGTATCCTAACCCTAGATAACCATTCATTCCCAATGGACCTCATTCCGGTCTCAATAAAAAGCTTCGACGTTATCATCAGCATGGATTGGTTGAGTCTTCATCGCGCCGACATAATGTGATTCGAGAAAGCAGTCCGTTTAAACCTCCCGTCTAGCGAAACTCTTATCGTCTATGGTGACAAACCTGGTGCGAGTCTTCGCATTATATCAAGTATTCAAGCACAAAAATATCTGCGCAAAGAATACCACGCATTCCTTGATCACGTTGTCGATACGAGCCTCGAAACGAAAGAACTAAAGAACTAAAGAACATTCCAGTAGTGAGCGACTTCCCCGACATTTTCCCAGAAGATCTACCTGGATTACCTCTGCAACGACAGGTCGAGTTCAGAATCGACTTAGTCCCATGAGCTACCCCAGTAGCCAAGTCGCCCTACTGCTTAGCAGCAGCAGAGATGCAGGAATTATCTGGTCAACTTAACGAACTGCTCAGCAAGGGCTTCATAAGACCAAGCTTCTCACCTTGGGGAGCACCGGTCTTGTTCGTTAAGAAGAAAGACGGATCATTCCGTATGTGTATCGACTATAGAGAACTCAACAAACTGACGGTGAAAAATCATTACCCTCTGCCTCGCATAGACGATCTATTTGACCAACTGCAAGGGGCGAACTATTTTTCCAAAATTGATCTGAGATCCGGATATCACCAGTTACGGGTACTAGAGGAGGATGTTCCAAAGACAGCCTTCCGAACTCATTACGGACACTACGAGTTCGTGGTGATGCCATTCGGATTGACCAATGCGCCCGCAGTTTTCATGGACCTGATGAACATATTATGTTGACCTTACTTGGATCAGTTCGTCATCGTTTTCATTGACGACATCCTGATCTACTCCCGAAGTAAGGAAGAGCATGGCGATCACATGCGATGAGTTTTAGGAACTTTACGAACGAAGAAACTCTATGCGAAGTTCTCGAAATGTGAATTTTGGATCCGAAGAGTCGAATTCTTAGGACATGTGGTAAGCGAAGACGGAATCCACGTGGACCCATCCAAAACTAAAGCTATTGAGAACTGGTTAGCACCGAAGACGCCTACTGAAATTCGTCAATTTCTAGGCCTCGCTGGCTACTACCGCAGATTCATTCAGAACTTCTCCCGATTATCGAAACCTTTTACAACCCTGACCCAGAAAGGCGTGGCTTTTGACTGGGAAGAGAAACAAGAGAGAGCATTCCAAACGCTCAAGCAAGCCTTGTGCATTGCGCCAATACTATCTCTCCCTGAAGGGATAGAGGACTTCGTAGTCTATTGCGATGCATCGAACCAAGGGCTCGGGTGTGTTTTGATGCAGCGAGGTAAGATCATCGCCTACGCCTCGAGACAGTTGAAGACTCACGAGGTTAACTACACGACCCACGATCTTGAACTGGGAGCAGTGGTGTTTGCTCTGAAGATCTGGAGACATTACTTGTATGGAACGAAAAGCACTATCTTTACCGACCACAAGAGTTTACAACACATATTCAATCAGAAGGAGCTCAACATGAGACAACGACGGTGGGTCGAGCTACTCAGTGATTACGAATGCGATATTCGTTATCATCCAGGTAAAGCCAACGTAATAGTAGACATCCTAAGTTCGAAGGAATATTCTGGTCGCAGGGTCAAGTCATTGTCGATAACCATCCATTCACACTTGTCTAAACAATTTCAGGCGGCCCAACTTGAAGCCATGAAACCTGAAAATGTGACGAGTGAATCCCTCAGAGGAATGGACAAGAATTTAGAAGCCAAGGGTGACGGAGCCTTATATTTCATGGACCGGATCTGGACACCGAAACATGGTGGTTTCCGAGACTTGGTCATGACCGAGGCGCACAACACTCGGTATTCCGTCCACCCAGGTTCAGATAAGATGTATCTGGATTTTAAAAAGCTATACTGGTGGCCTAATATGAAAGCAGAGATTGCTACCTTTGTAAGTAAATGCCTTACTTGCGCAAAGGTTAAGGTCGAGTACCAGAAGCCCTCCGGTTTACTGCAACAACCAGAGATTCCAGAATGGAAGTGGGAGTAGATCACTATGGATTTCATAACCAAGTTTCCCAAGACAACAGGTGGACTTGATACCATATGGGTCATCATCGATAGATTGACCAAGTCTGCACACTTCCTGCCAATCAAAGAAACCGACAAGATGGAGAAACTCACGAGAACATACATTAAGGAAATCGTACGGCTACATGGTGTTCCTATATCCATTATCTCCGATAGAGATAGTGGGTTCACCTCAAGATTCTGGCAATCACTACAACATTCCCTAGGAACAAGGCTAGACATGAGCACAGCTTACCATCCACAGACTGACGGACAGAGTGAGAGGACAATCCAGACTTTAGAAGATATGTTGCGTGCTTGTGTAATTGACTTTGGAAAAGAATGGGATACCCATTTACCCCTCGTTGAATTTTCCTACAACAACAGTTATCACACGAGCATAAAGGCAAAACCATTTGAAGCCCTCTATGGTCGAAAGTGCTGATCCCCTCTGTGTTGGGCTCAGGTGGGTGATACCCAATTATCCAGGGGGAAAGCTTTTGCAGTACTCTCACCGGTCCGGAGATCATTCGGGAAACGACAGAGAAAATCGTTCAGATTCGTGAACGATTGAAAGCCTCTAGAGACCGACAGAAGAGCTACGCTGATAAACAAAGAAAACCTTTGGAATTTCAGGTGGGAGACCGAGTCCTTCTCAAAGTCTCACCCTGGAAGGGCTTGATACGCTTCGGTAAGCGTGGGAAGCTTAATCCGAGGTACATAGGGCCTTTCAAGATTCTCGCAAGAGTCGGCCGCGTAGCTTACAAACTCGATCTACCTGACACACTTCGTAACGTACATTCTACATTCCACGTATCTAACTTGAAAAAGTGCCTATCCGACGAGACTCTCGTAATCCCACTCGACGTGATCGAGATCAACGAAAGCCTCAACTTTGTGGAAGAACCTGTAGAGATCATGGACCGTGAGGTCAAGCAGACGAAACAAAGCCGTATCCCTATCGTGAAGGTTCGCTGGAATGCCAAGCGAGGACTGGAATTCACTTGGGAACGCGAGGATCAGATGAAACTGAAATACCCTCATCTTTTCGCTTAGTTATTTGTAACTTCTTATTTGCTTAAATTCTAATTTCGGGATGAAATTCCTTCTAATGGGGGGATGATGTGACAACCCAAAATTTCCATTCTATACAAACAGTATCACTTCAATAGAAGTTATAACAGTCATAGTCGATTTTCAGACTTTTCGTATAAGTTGGAGTAATTTAGGGTTTATAGTTCAGTAAACATCAGGAGAGTGGTTGCGCTACGGTTTTGTGCAACACCATTATTCCAACACTCGGATATATTAGAAATCATTTCCGGAATAAAAATATTTTCTGTCAAAATACTTCAGGACTATAAATAGATTTCTAAACTAAATTCATTCATTATTCAAATTTCCAACTAGAGAAAAGCCACTTTCTCTCTCACGGATCTTCGGGTTTTCATCCCAAATCATGAGTCTACTATCCTAAATGTGTTTTAATGCTTGTTATATGCTTTATAACATTGTTTACATGTCTAAAATACAAGATCCGGGAGTTTACCGCCCAAGAACGTTCTTGGGGAGTAAACTCCAAAACGAAGCCTAAAGGCTATCTAGTCCCGTTTCCTTGTTAGGTAGCTAGTTAAGGACATTGTGTATAAACATTTGAGGCTAGAAATCATTCAAGAACACCAAGCTTTTGGAGTTTACGGCCCAAGAGTTTCTTGGACCGTAAACACCATTTTCAAGGGCCAAAGTGAGCCCTAAATCACCCCTAAGGCTTTAGACTTTAACTCTCTATTACTTGTGACTTGGAAGGGGAGTTAAAACATCAAAATCATCCCTAAAAGGGAGTTTACGGCCAAAAAATACTCTTGGGCCGTAAACTCCAAGTGAAGGCACAAATGTGTGCCTAAAGTCCCCCTTAGTCTAAATAAAAAACCTAGAAGCTATCCTTTATGTGCAAGTGACTCAAAAGAATTAAAACAAACACCCCATAGGAGTTTACGGCCATAAAATCTAGGGGATATGGTCTTTAGGCCGTAAACTCCCGAAAGGAGCATTCTAGGGCCTTAAACTACCTAAAGGATTAATCTACAAATGCTAGGCTTATTCTAGGATTCATTTAGCACCTTAAAACACCCAAAACCACCAAGAGTGGAGTTCACGGCCATAAACTCAAGGAGTTTATGACCGTAAACTCCAAGGGTGGGGTTTTTTGGGTGGTAAACTCTTATACAAGGTCCTTGGAAGCATTAAACCCTTTTGCCTTGTCCCATATCAACTTAGATGCAACCATTAGGATCTATAACACTTATACAAAGTGTTTACATGTTCCTAAGTGTCCTAACTTATTTCATTAAGTTATTAATTGGATAATTAGTTATATATATGCTCATTATATGATAACTAGGCTCGTGTGTGTGAACAAGTCTCCGTTTGCCACCTTGCACGGTACCCGATACTTCAATCCAATCCACTCACCACAAGTGAGTTCATACCACTTAAATTAACCTTTGAAATGCTTTTAAATATTTTAAATACTTTATGGGGGGGGGGGGGATACAAGTTAAACACTTAAAGTTATTAGATCAATCACATGTGATTACATTAATCACATGTGATTAATAACTAGAAAACCAATGATTTTATCACTGTTCAAACTATTTATCAAATTGTTTCACTTCAAAATGTTTTACAAACTCTTTTACTTATCAAATGCTTTTATTAAACTTTGTTTTACTTCTTATAAATTGCATGCCCATATATGTATAGATATATAAGAAATGTTTAAAGGGCTTAGGAAGGCTATCCACCCTATTTCCTTTTCGCGCATTGAGATGTGGTCTAGTGGGATTTCGGGTAACCGTCCGAAGGTCGTTTCAATATTAATTATATATCAAATATCAAATATACATATATAGACATAAAAGTACTTCCATATTCATACTTATCAGTACATCATCAGTAATTTACCATCGGGGTAACATAGGATCATACTACTACAATTTCTAGATAAATGAGTCAGTTCATTCATGAGTTAATACTTATTACTACGAGTACATATACAACTATACTAGAAAGAGAACATATACAACTATACTAGAAAGAGAACATATACAACTATACTAGACAGAGAACATATACAACTATACTAGAGAAAGAACATATAAAACTATACTAGAACAGTTCATTTCATTACATATACAAGAATACGTTAACAATTATGATCCACTGTATTGGAGCATGCCTTAATTGTCATGGCCCGAGTTGTAGCCAGAATTCTGTTGAAGGGAGAGCGTGAGTGTGCGTATAGATCTATACTGGATTGACTATCCTACACCTTGCTGCTAGCTACAGCAGGACCTGCAGGTCTGCGGGTTCCAAACGTCATTCCGTTATTACGACCATTCGTATGTCGTTGTTACCAGTCGATACTATGGTGCAATTTATCACATGATACCTTAATATAAATCCGGTTTAATGTAGTTAGTACAGTAGTAGTTCCTATAATACCAAACTACAGTACTACAATGATTTACCCATTATATATTTTAGTGATAACCTCAGTTAAACATTAATGTACAAACTATATTTTGTTAAATGATAGTTACACTTGGGAAATTACACACTTTTACAACCAACGAGCATTACAAAACAGTTAAGCTTTGGTAGAAGGCTACTTTAATAGAAAATATAGGTTTTTCTGAGAGATTCAAACTTTTACAAACAATTACAAACCTTTACATACATTTTACAAACTTATACTTGATACATGTTCAAACATTTTTGGATGACAAATACCGACACTAAAATACTTATGAATTCACCAGCTTATTGCTAATAAACTCTTTCAAAATAACTTGTATTCTCAGGTCATCAGTAGACATGTACCGAGGCCAGCTTTTGAGAAGATGGAGTGCATCCAAGACTCATCTTATTATTTTGATATACATTATTTTTGGTGTCTATACTGTACAGAACACGCTTGTATTAAAATTATATATTTAATGCAATGGATGATGTTGTTTGCTTATTTACATTTACAGTGTTGTGATACTTTACATGACGTCCTCCGCCCCAGAACGTTTCCACCGTTCTTGGTTTTGGGGTGTGACAATTCACAAGAAAACTACCTACGCATATCATAATATAAGCACAATACCTCAGCATAAAAGTAAATACACGAAAGAATACATACTTGCCACGACATCGGGCACCGCGCGAACCTCCTCCGCAGTCAACTGAAAAGCTCTCCTACGAGCCTTCGGAGCCTCGACTTTCACCGGCCAAGTCTCGGTAACCCTAGCTGTAGGCGCAGATCCCTGGTGAAGCTGAGGACACTCGGCCTTCCGATGGCCAGTCTGGTTGCAATGAAAGCACACCATAAATCCCTTGGGGCAATCCCTAGCGATGTGCCCCTCCTTGCCACACTTGTAGCAAGCAACTGATCGACATGCCCCCACATGACCCTTGCCGCACTTTCTGCAAGTGCGGCCCTTCTGACCTCCTGTCCTCGGATCGGCGGACTTGGTCCGCTTGGCTGCCGGCTGAGACTGAGCCAGCCGCCGATCCACCCGCTGAGACTTGTCCTCCTCCCTGGCCTGAGTCTCCAACTCGATCTCTCTCTTCTTGGCATTTTCCTGGAGCTCAGCAAAGGTCTAGTATGATGAGTTCGGTACAAACTCCCAAATGTCCCTCCTTAGTACAACCAAATATCAACTCATTCGAGCCTCCCCAGTGGACACCTGCTCAGGGCAGAACATCGCCCTCTCATGAAACTTCCGGGTGATCACGGTAACCGAATCATTACCCTACTTGAGGGTCAAGAACTCCTGAACTAATCATTCCCTCTCCACCGAGGGAACATACCTGTCTCTGAACATAGCAGTAAATCTCTCCCAAGTCACGGCTGAAATCTCCGCAAGAGTGAAGTTCACTGTCACGAACTTCCACCAATCCTTTGCTCCCATGCGGAGCTGGTTCAAAGCGAACCGTACCCTCAGATGCTCCAGACATGAACATGTGTAGAAGCATCGCTCAATGTCAGCAATCCATCTCATCGTAGCGATCGGATCTTGCATCCCGTCAAACTCGGGTGGCTTCGTGTTGCTGAACTCCCGGAATAGCAACGAGTCATCCCCCTGTGGACTGGCAGCAGCCACAGCGGCTATAGCCTCAGTCCCTGCAACATACCGCTCATCGAAAGTCTCCATCAGTGTGGTCTTGATAGACCCAGACATCTCTGGAATCTCGGCCCGGATCGCCGCAGCCACCTCCTCGTGAATCATCTGACGAAGCTCCTCGTCACTGACACCGCTCGTCCCAGGTCTGTGGCGTGGCCCAACCATAATGCCTCCGAAATACAACATAAAAATATCAGAGACTCCATCGAGCATAATTGCACTCGATAACGCAACCCTACTCGGTCTCCGATACCGAAAGGATTCTTACTTGGGTTGCCCACTGACCCGATGTCTTCAGTAGTATGGGCCCAATACTACCGACTACACTGCATCAGCATTCACCCCAAGTCCTCCTCCCTGGACCCCGAATCATGAGTACTCTATTCTTGCTATGCACTGGCTACCTACTCACTCTCAAAGTATCTCATAGCAGCAGGTTCCCCTAGACTAAGGCATCACAAATCGGGCTACTCTATTCCTAATAAGAATACCTAGTCTACTAGCATGCATATCATATCATAACATATCTCATAACACATATTGTAAGGGTATTTTAGGGATTTTACCGTTCGGGCGCTGGCTGACTGTACACACTGCTTCTCCTTGGTTATTACGAAATCTCTTATAATTTTTTTTATGCTTTTATTAATTAAATTTTTTTCTCAAATCCCCAGTTTGAGTTCAGTTACGCCCGAAGGTGCATCCGAATCCCTCAAACCAAGGCTCTGATACCAACTTGTGACAACGTGAATTTTCAAAACAAAATTTTCATTTTTGCAAACATCAAAACCATCATTTAATATTCTGAAACCACATGTGTAACAATGTCATTATAACAAAATACATCCCATGATCATAAAACAGTTCCTTCGTCAGTGTGTACAATCACGCTGGCGCCTTCCCACGGTCCTCGCTAGTACCTGAAACACATAACACAACAACTGTAAGCATAAATGCTTAGTAAGTTCCCCAAAATACTACTTACGCACATACGCCTTTCCAGGCCCTGACCTTCTGGTCCATGTGTCTCAGGGGACTTCCGTCCAAACTCGGTAAACCTTCCGATCCTACCTGCGTCAACCTTACGATCCACATCACAACACCTTCCGACCCATATCATCTATGCCTTCCGGCCCATAACATAATGCCTTCCGGCCCATATCAAACATAGCATATATAGCACATACAAATGAATAACTTATCATATACAGCGCATACAACTCATAACATATCCGACCTTCAGGTCACACAATAAAAACCTTTCCGGGTACAGTATAGTGAGAAAACTCACCTCATGGAAAGTCTAGAATCTCGCGTACTCGCTATCTCCAAATCCCAACAAAGACTCAACCTCGCCTAATCATAATGAATATTATTTTAATTACTATAGACTTCCACAACTAGACTTTACCCCTTATCATCATTCCTTAGAGGGTAAAAGACCATTTTACCCTTCCTTGACTCAAACTCCACATATTGACCAAAACCCTAAAAGTCAAAAAAGTCCACCTACCAGTACGCGAGGCGTACAACTTGATGTATGTGGGGCGTACATCGTCAACCCACAAGTCGGGGTCTCCACCCAGTACGTTGCGCGTACTAGGAGTTACGCCCGACATAATCCATCAGATCTAGAAATTTCTCATTTCTGTTCTTAATCGGTTAAGCCATTACTTCAACTTCTAGATCTGGCTTTATTTAAGCATCTTTACTCATAAACTTGAAACCTTTAAGCCTTGGCATGGCTGTAAAGGCTCTTACACTCCTTAACACCTTTCCATTTCAACTCAAGGATATAGATCTCATGCATGGCCAAACATTCACATCCAAGATTACATTTTTTTTAATCTACAACTCAAATAGACCAGAAATATGATGGATCTAAGCTAATGGAACCATTTGCTCATAAAGTCTCCACCTTTGGGACCAAAACCCTAGAATATGGTCCATAAAGCGTATGACAAGAACTATATGTCAAGATCCGAACTTTTTACCTTAGAATGAAGCTCCAACCTTTGCAAAGCCCGGAGCTACACTTGAACACCAACTTCTAGCCTTCCTAATGAACTCTTCTTCTTCTTTGCTACCTTGAAATGACACCACCAAGCTTAGAACACTCACAAATGGACTAGGAACGAATAAACACTCTCTTAGGGTTTCTTTCTGAGGGATGGTGGCTGAGGAGACGAGCCAACACATCCCTTTTATAGCCAACCCATCAATTAGGGTTTTTAATTCTGGACCGGTTACGCCCAGCGTAACCTTGGGTACACCTAGCGTACCCGAGGGGGAAGGCGTTAAAATGAAGCGCGCTTGTACGCGCAGCGTACTCGCTCATCATGCAAAACCTAAATGAGTTAAATTAAAGATGAAGGGCTTAAATAAAAGGGTACCTGGATTTCGGGCTGTTACAGTAAGACTCTAAATTTCCTAGATGTTTGATGGTTATTTTGCATGGATGTCCTCCATGCAAAAAGTATGTGGTGCCGTTAGAATTAATACAACATTTTTTTAACATATGTAGTGTCGAGAATTAGGAGATGGAAGGAAAGAAAAAGATATTGGGCTTAAATTTATGTGTAATTGATATTGTATTGGCACATTAGGGATTTTTGATCCATATGGGCCTACATATGAGTTTACGGCCGAAAAGGGTAAAGGAAATGGGTTTTCAGTCCATAGGGATAAGTTGAGTGATTTTCAGCCCAATAATACCTATGAAGGGTCTTATTGTCCAAAATACTAATGCTTAATGAATTTGGGTCCAATTAGGGTCCAAATGAGGATTTTTTGGCCCAAAAGAATCAATTTGAGGGTTTACTGGCCCATTAGGCCCAATATGAGAATCTTAGTCCATTAAGAGGTTTAAATCGGAAAGTTAGGGTTTCAAGCCCAAAGTTGAGTGAATGTAGCGTATCGAATTAGGTTTAGAACCTTCACGAGTGAGTTTTGACTTGAATTGTGAATGAATAACTTGTATAACATCAAACTTAGGGTTACAAGATACATCAGGAGTTAATTACACATAGATAGAATTTCCTAGCCTTAAAATGCTAGTTGTGACATCATCCCCCCGTTAGAGGGAATTTTATCTCGAAATTCTTTTTAAAGCTGATCTTAAGCGCTAGAGAAACAGTGATGGTACTTTCGCATTGTTTGATCTTCGCGTTCCCATGTGAATTCCGGTCTGCGCTAAGCATTCCGTCGAACCTTCACAATTAAAATGCGGCTTTGTTTCATATGCTTTACCTCTATGTCCATGATTTTAACCGACTCTTCGACGAATAGGAGATTCTTGTTCCCCTCGATCTCATCTAGGGGAACAACGAGGGTTTCATCTGATTGCCAATTTTTTCATATTTGACACGTGGAATACTCGGTGTATGTTGTTTAGCTCCAGGGGCAATTGTAGTCTATAGGCTACCGGACTGATCCTGGCAAGGATCTCGAATGGCCGGATGTATTGTGGGTTTAGCTTCCCCCGATTTCCAAATCGTACCATCCCCTTATAGGGAGAGACTTTCAGTAGCATGCGATCACCTACTTGGAGTTCCAAAGGCTTTCGCCTTTTATCAACATATCTCTTTTATCGGTCTCCTGATGCTTGGATTCATGCCCTGATTTGAACTATTTTCTTCGTTGTTTCCCAAATGATCTTAGGTCCTATAAGAGTTTTGTTTGGTGTTTTCCATCTTGCCAACTTAGTGTCTCCCACCTCAGCCCAACAAAGAGGTGATCTGCATTTTCGGTCATACAAAGCTTCAAAAGGAGCGATTTTAATGCTTGTATGGTAGTTGTTGTGGTATGAGAATTTGATTAGCGGCAAGTGAGTGTCCCATGCCTTGCCAAAATCTATCACACAAGCTCGGAGGATATCTTCCAGTGTTTTAATGGTTTGCTCGCTTTGACCATCGGTCCGGGGGTAGTAGGTAGTACTCATATCAAGTTGAGACCCCATTGCTTTCTGGAGTGACTGTCAGAATCGTGAGGTGAATCTACTATCTCGATCATAGATGATAGATATCGGTACTCCGTGAAGTCTCACCACCTCGGGTTAGTCTCTCCATCTCATAGTTTTCTTTAATTGGTATGAAATGGGTAGACTTGGTCAACTGATTGACAATTAACCAGATGACGTCTAAACCATCTGTTGTCTTAGGTAATTTGGTTATAAAGTCCATGGTTATCCTTTCCCATTTCCACTCGGGTATGTTAGGTTTTTGTAGCAATCCCGAGGGCTTCTGATATTCCACTTTAACCTTGGTGCAAGTGAGGTACTTGCTCATGTAAGTGGCAATTTTTGCTTTCATATTTGACAATTAATATTGTTGCTAAATAACCAAGTACATTTTATCAACACCGGGATGGACTGAATATCTTGTTTTGTGCGCTTCGTTCATCACCACATATCTGAACCCTCCAAACTTTGAATCTAGATTTGGTTCATGAGGTAATAAGCTCCATCCTCTTTGATTTTGAGATTCTTATCCATCCCACATAGTGCTTCAGTCGCAACGTTTTCTTCTTTCAGGGCCTCTACTTGAAATCCATGATATGCATGGACAAGTGGGATTGAATGGTCAATGTTAGGGTTTTCGTTAGTCGACTCATGTATTCCTCCCTGCTTAGGGCATCAACCACCACATTAGCCTTGCCCGGATGGTACTTGATGTTGCATTCATAGTCGTTGAGTAGTTCTTCCCACCTTCGTTGTCTCATGTTTAGCTCCTTTTGATTTAGAATGTGCCGGAGGCTTTTGTGGTTTGTGAAAATGGTTCACTTTGTACCGTAGAGGTAGTGCCTCCAAATCTTGGGGGCGAAGACCACAACTCCCAACTCGAGATCATGGGTGGTGTAATTTACTTCATGGGTCTTTAATTGTCTGGACGCATAAGCTATCACTTTTCCACACTGCATAAGAACACAACCTAACCCTTGATTTGAAGTGTCACAATATACTACGAAGTCTTCAGTTCCCGCTGCAAAGGATAGTACCGGAGCACTACATAGGGTTTGCTTTAGGGCTTGAAAAGCAGCTTCTTACTTGCCAATCCAGTTGAAGGGTACACCTTTTTGGGTTAGATTGGTGAGGGGCTCGGCTATCTTGGAGAAGTTCTAAATAAATCTTTTGTAGTAGCCAGCAAGGCCCAAGAAGTGTTTGATCTCCTTCGGCATCTTCGGAATTGCCCAGCCTTCAATAGCTTTGATCTTGGAAAGATATACATGAATTCCTTCCTCACTAACTACGTGACCCAAGAAATTCACACTGCGAATCCAGAACTCGTATTTGGAGAATTTTGTGTATAACTTCTTTGCTCTCAACGTTTCCAGAACATGTCATAAGTGCTGACCGTGTTCTTCCTTTTTTCGAGAATAGACGAGTATGTCATCGATGAAAACAATTACAAAGTTGTCTAGGAATGGGCGGAAAACTTAGTTCATGAGGTCCATAAATGTTGCGGGAGCATTCGCTAGAGCGAAGGGCATGACAACGAGTTTATAGTGGCGATATCAAATTCGGAAGGTAGTTTTGGGGATATCTTCTTCCCGAACTTGCAGCTGATGATATCTGGACCTTAGATCTATTTTTGAAAAATAACTGGCTCCTTGAAGCTGGTCGAAGAGATCATCAATTCGAGGGAGTGGGTTTCGATTCTTAATAGTTAGCTTGTTTGATTCTCGATAATCGATACACATTCTGAAACTCCCATCCTTCTTTTTGACAAACAAGACTGGAGCTCCCTAGGGTGAGAAGCTTGGCCTTATGAATCCTTTGTCCAGAAGTTTGCTTAGTTGACTAGATAACTCCTGCATTTTGGCGGGAGCTAACCTGTAAGGTGTTTTGGTAATTGATGTGGCTCCAGGTATTAGTTCAATTTGAAATTCGACCTGTCTTTCTAGAGGTATTCCCAGGAGGTCTTCGGGAAATACGTCCGGAAAGTCACATGCCACTGGTATATCTTTGATGTTTATCTCCTCTTTCGTTTTATCCACAACATGAGCGAGGAAAGCATAAATTTTCTTGTGCAGGCATTTTTGAGCCTTGATGCATGAGATAAGACGAAGATTGGCACTAGGTTTATCATAGTAGATTATTAGGGTTTTGTGGTTGGGGAGGTGAAGGTGAATGACCTTCTTGTGGCACATAATATCAGCATGGTGGGGGCTTAACCAATCCATGCTGACTATCACATCACAACTCCTAATATTAATTGGCCACAAATCTATTTGAAATGAGTGGTTATTTAGTGTTAACGTGCACCCTACGTAAACGTCTTTGGTTTTTTCAGTTTTCCCATTAGCCATCTCTCGTGAAGGCTTCGCTTAGCTTTTGGGGTTTTTGATTTAGTAGGTGTTTGAATTTATGACTCATGAAAATCCGCTCAAACCCATTATCAAATAAAATGCATGCGTAAGTGTTGTTGAGGGGAAACATACCAGTAACAACCGTTGGGTCTTGAACTGCCTCTCCTTGACCCAATGTCAGGACCCTTCCTGATCCTCCTGCACCTTGGTTATTGGCTTTGGGACAGTTTTGACTAAAATGGCTAGTTCTTCCAAATCCATAACAAGTATGACTGGCCCCGACATTGTTGTTGTTGCTGTTTTTGGGCTATTGGTTGGGTTGGGATTGAGATCTATAGTAACGGGCAATATTCCCCTTGCGGTTGTAGTTGGTACAATTCATTTCTCGACACTCACCATTGTGATGATAGTTACATTTACCACACTTGGGTAGAGTACCAACATAAGGCTTTGCAGGAGTTGGTGTGGTTGAGGTTGGGGCGGTGGGGGCTGGTGTGGTTTGAGTAGTAGTTGCGTGAACTGCTAGTGTTTGCGGTTTCTTGGAAGATCCTCAAGGTTGTCCTCCTTTCCTTTTATTTCCTGAATTCTTCTTATTACCTTCTTCCTTCTTGGCTTCAGTCTCAGTAGTTTTGGTACCTTTCTTGTGTCCATGGTTATAGAGCTTCTGAGCTAGACGTTTTGGACCAACAAAAGTTTCAGAGTTTGATACAATCAAGTTCCCTTGGATTGGAGGCGTTAACCTCCAAATGAATTGTTCGATCTTATTTCCCTATGAAGTGATCATACCCGGGCACAGAAGTGCTAACTTACTGAATCTGGAAATGTAAGCCTCGATGTCTGAGTTTTTCACTGTAAGGTTCTATAACTCTTGTTCTAGATTCTGTACTTCCCCACGGGGACAGTACTCTGCCATCAACATCTCCTTAAGTTCTTCCCAAGGCATAGCATTTGCGACCAGTAAGGTCATGGCCTTCACATGACCATTCCACAAGGATAGGGCTTGGTCAACAAATGTGTAGGCTGCGAACTTCACCTTGCTTTCTTCCGGACATTCACAGTTTTCAAAAATAAGCTCGCTCTTTTCAATCCAGTGCTTCAAGGCTATCATGCCATCAGTTCCATTGAATGTTCGGGGTTTTGCATTAGAGAATTTTTTGAAAGTGCAGGCTTTCATATTCCCTTGATTCATTTCCTGATTGGAGCTTCCTGTTCCTTGCCCATTTCCACCACCATATTTCCCTTATGAATATGAGCCAATACTATTATGACTGCTGCCGAAACTGCTGCCTAGAAAGCAGCGAAGTTTATTTCCGGCTGGGTCAGTGGTGGTGGCGGTGGTGTAGCAGTGTTGTTATTTTTGCACACTGGTCTTTGAGGCATCTTCTGCCATGGAATAGAAAGATGGTGAGTACATAGTAGTCTGTGGTTTCGAGTTCCCTTGGCATATAGTGGTTTCGGTGGTTCGGTTGTGCATATAAGGCGTACAGTACATAGAGAAAATATAATCCGTCAGCATAACGGCTCTATGAGTAGTGTAATCACTTAATCATAGAGTCAGTCTACATACAATAGTAACTGAAAAGAGAGTCCTATCGATAGTAACGATGAAGAGAGAGCAAATCCTACTCATGGCATACATCATCTGGTGGTGCTGATGATGAGGTGGATTATAACACCCGTAGATCCAAGCTAGTCAATTTAGAGGCAATAAGTGTCGAAAATGACTTTTCGGCAAAATATTATTTAGAATAAAAAATCTTAACCAAGTTGTAGTATATGTTACAAGGTTTCCGTGCATATAATGACCGCCGAAATCCAAGTTATAACGAAGAAGTTATGACCCGTCGAAGTTTCGCGACGGAACCGGCACGATACTGATGGGTTTTGTACATAAGAACATTCCTATGTGCGCATACAAACCCTAATGCTTGGATCTAGGTTTCTCTAATTAAACATTCATTGAATCCAAGACTCCTAATGGCTAATTAGGTATAAGAACAATACAAAACGAGAGTTAGAAGCATACCTTGAAACACTTGTTTGATCTTATTGTTCTTGGAGCTTTAGAGTCACAATTGTCACTCCTCTAATGGCTTACAAACACCAACTAGCAAAGAGAATGATTTGAGAGAGAGGAGAGAGGAAGAAATCGGCCAGGGTATCCTTGCTGTAGAGGAGGTGCCGATTTCCCTATCCCAAGAGGTCTATTTATACTTGTAAGGCTCCTAGGGTTTTACCCTTAAACCCTAATTGGATAACTTAGACTCTAAGTAATCCTAATCCTTACCAAAGATAAGCCATGGACGATTTTAGGCTTATCCTAGCCCTAGAAATCTTCCACCCTCTTTCCAATAAGGATTTACAGGCTAAAGTGTAACTATTAAACAATTGACAGTTTATACCCTCTTATTTAATTAATCTCTTTAAGTCACCAAATTAATACTAATTAATCTATGACTTATATTAATCAAATAACAATATTGTTATTCATTATATTATTCTCATAATATATTAATAATATCTATTCTCTCATAATAAATCATCCTACCAAGTTGCTATGGTGAAGGCAACCCAAAAGGACCATGCACAATCGGGTCAAATACTTTCCTAATATAGTTGCAGCCTTAGACACTATTCCAACAGTCTCCCACTTGGATAAGTCTAGTAACTATATGCACAAGTACAATCCGATTTGCAATCGTAGCTCTCAAAGACGCTGTCATAACTCTGATCCAATCAATCTTGTCCTTTAGATAAGAGATCGTACAGTCCTCTGTTAGATATCATGCTAACAGTTCTATGGAATGATTAGTCTAGCATTTGGTTTCTCGATCTCCGATTTATTTGACATAGAACTTAATCGAACACATCAATTCAGTTCTGACCAAGCCCGACACATAAGTCAAATCAAATCATCGAGCAACCGAGATATCACTTTTTCCTTCTTAGGATAAAAGTTACAGATAAACTTCGACTTATATGCATTTACTTATTCATTAACCAACTATACACAACAATGCGTTTTATAACATTGAGTTACCAATGTGTTTTCGCATTATCAATGTACAATCAATTAGCAAATAACAAACCATATATCTAGGTTTTAAGACTATATGATATTATCGTCCTGCGATCACCCTTTTTATCACATTCCATAAGGTGATTCCAGCAAGCGTGGGTTTGTTCCAATGCTCAAAACTAGTTCATAAGCACTCATGAACGTTGCAGCAATCTTTTTCTATGTCTAAAACCATTTAGACAATCTACACACCTATTCATGACAATCTTCATTCATATCTACTTCCGACATATGAACGATTGTGGACAATTTGAACAATTTGATTATTCTTAATAAACTCAATTATTCTGGAAGTCAAAACATGCAAAGTGAAACAATAGTTAAACAATTAACATAAGACAGTAACATTACTTATAAATAAAACTCCTTTATTTAATCATCGAATGTTAATTACATTTATCTATTATACGTTTCTAATACTATCTAATCTATGCTAATATCATCCTTCAACCCAACACTCCTAGCATGCTGCAAATGCTTAACCCTACTCAGTCCCTTCGTAAGCGGATCTGCTGGGTTATCTTCTGATGATATCCTCTTCACTACGATTTGTCCTTCTTCTACATGATGTCTAATAAATTGATATTTTATGTCGATATGTCGTGATCTACCATGATCTCTTGGTTCCTTGGTTAAGGCAACCGCTCCTTCATTATCACAGAAAATCTCCATGGGCTCCTTTATAGCAGGTACAACTCCAAGATCACCAATGTAGTTCTTCAGCCATATTGCCTCCTTCGATGCTTCACTCGCTGCAATGTACTCTGATTCGCACGTTGAATCAGCTACGGTTTCCTGCTTTGAACTTTTCCAAGTTACTGCTCCTCCATTCAAGGTAAAGACCCAGCCTGATTGCGAACGATAGTTGTCCCTGTCGGTCTGAAAGCTGGCGTCACTATACCCTCGCACCTTCAAGTCATCACTCCCTTCGAGGACTAAGAACCATTCCTTCATCCTCCGAAGGTACTTAAGGATATTCTTCACCGCAATCCAATGGGCTCTGACAGGGTTCCCTAGATATCTACTAACCATGCTCAAGAAAAGGCTAAATCAAGGCGAGTACAAGTCATAGCGTACATGATTGAGCCAACTGCGGAAGCGTATGTAACTCGGCTCATTTGAGCTATCTCGGCTTCGGTACTCAGACTTTGAGTCTTACTCAACTTGGCATTGCTTTGTATCAGTAATTCTCCCTTCTTTGAGTTTTCCATACTAAAACGTTTTAGTACCTTCTCTAAGTAAGTGTTTTGACTAAGTCCTATTAGTCTCTTACTTCTCTCTCTTACTATCCTTATTCCCAAAATATAGGAAGCCTCTCCGAGGTCCTTTATAGCGAAGCACTTCCTGAGCCAGGACTTAACCTCCTACAGAGCCGGGACGTCGTTTCCTATGAGTAATATGTCATCGACATATAGAACGAGGAAGCTTACTATACTCCCACTGACTTTGACATATACACACGATTCATCTTCGCTTCGTACAAATCCAAACTCTTTGACTTTCTCATCGAAGCAAAGATTCCATCTGCGAGACGCTTGCTTTAGTCCATAAATGGACTTCTCAAGCTTACACACTCTATTCGGATGGTTCGGATCCACAAACCCCTCTAGCTGAGCCTTGTAAACATCCTCAGCCAACTTCCCGCTAAGGAAAGCGGTCTTGACATCCATTTTCCAAATCTCATAATCATGAAATGCGGCAATAGCTAGCATCACTCTAATAGATTTTATCTTCGCAACTGGTGAGAAGGTCTCTTCATAGTCAACTTTGGGAGTTTGAGTAAAGCCCTTCGCAACCAATCGCGCTTTATACATGTGTACCTTTCCATCCACGTCGGTCTTCTTCTTGAAGATCCATTTGCACCCAACGGTCTTACGTCCAGACACATTATCAACCAAATTCCAAACTTTGTTATCATACATGGATTGGATCTCGCTATCCACTGCCTCTTTCACTTTGCAGACTTCGGGCCTGCCATGGCTTGCTTATGACTATTAGGTTCATCAAGGTTTATTAGTGTACTATCACTAATATACGTGTCCCCTTCGGTAGTAATATGAAAACCATACAACTGGGGTTGAACTCTAACTCTTTCAGAACGTCTAAGAGGTAATGATACGTCAATCGGTTCAACCGGAGTTTCCTCCTCGGGTTGAGCGCCAACGGTAGAGGTTCCTTCATCTATCGATCCTTGAATCTCTTCAAGATCGATTTGCCTCCGACTGTCTCCTTGGCCTATGAGTTCTCGCTCTCGGAAAACTCCTATTCTCGCAACAAAAACAACATTGTCCTTCGGTCTATAGAAGAGATATCCAAAGGATTTTTGTGGATAGCCGATGAAAATACATCGCTCACTATGAGGTTCGAGCTTGTCATGAGTATCTCGTCTTACGAAAGCCTCGCAACCCCAAACCTTGATATGTGCTAATGAAGGAGCTTTCCCCGTCCAGATTTCGTGAGGTATTTTGGCAACCTTCTTAGTAGGGACTCGGTTAAGGATATGGGTGGCAGTCTCTAAGGCATACCCCCAAAAAGAGATAGATAGCGAAGCACGACTCATCATAGAGCGAACCATGTCCAACAAGGTTCAATTACGCCTTTCTGCCACACCATTCAATTGTGGTGTCCTAGGTGGCATCAATTGTGAAACTATTCCACACTCCTTGAGATAATTGTGGAATTCAAGACTTAGGTACTCTCCTCCTAGATCGGATCGAAGCATCTTGATCTTCCTTCACAATTGATTCTCCACTTCATTTTTGAACTCTTTGAACTTTTCAAAAGTTTCTAACTTTTGCTTGATTAAGTAGATATACCCATATCTACTATAGTCATCGGTAAAAGTCACGTAGAAGCGGTTTCCATCCTTCATGGTAGATCTAAACGGTCCACACACATCGGTATCTATGAGGTCCAATAGACCTTCACCCCTTTTGCAAGTACCAGCGAAGGGTGACTTAGTCATCTTTCCAAGTAAACAAGACTCGCATGTGTCATCTTCCCTAAGGTCGAATGACTCCAACACTCCATCATTTTGGAGTTGGGCTATGCGTTTCTTATTGACATGTCGAAGACGACAATGCCATAAGGATGCCTTATCCATCCTATTGGATGAACCCATGCATAAAACATCATTTCCTAAGTTATCAACAATCATAACAGTTTCATAAATTCCATTACATGGCATAGCTTCAAAGTAAAAGACACCATTCAAATAAGCTAAAATAGAACCATTCTCATTATTAAAAGAAAATCTAAAACCTTGTCTAAACAAACCATGAAATGAAATGATGTTTCTAGCCATTTCTGGCGAATAGCAACAATTTTTCAAATCTAAAGATAAGCCATTCCTAAGCACTAAAGAATACATTCCAATCTTGGTCACAGGCGATGATATTTTGTTCCCCATGATTAGATTTATTCTTCCATGCGCCACGTCTCTATTTCTTCTTAGTCCCTGCACATTAGAACAAATGTGGTAACCACAACCAGTATCAAGAACCCAAGAAATATCATGAGATGAATCGTTAGATTTAATTGTGTATATACCTGCGAAAGATGGCTTGATCTTTCCTTCCTTGATGGCTTGCAGGTACTTTGGGCAGCTTCTCTTCCAATGTCCTATCTTGTGGCAGTGGTGGCACTATGCCTCCTTCGGGTTAGTGCAGGGCTTAGCGGGATCAACTTTGGTCCCACTAGAAGAGGCACCATCTCAGGCTTTAACCTTGCAATAGTTGTAGGGTTTCAAAGCACTTCATGGATGATGGCAATGGGCCCCTGTGACGAATTCTAGGTTAAAAGCCCAAGACTTGTCTTTTCCCTATAAATAGTTATGTATTATTCACAATTAGGGTTAAAAAGAGTGAGGCAAAATGTAGCCGCCACGGTGTGAGGTTTCTTATGTAGTGTTAGATTCTTTAGTCTATGCTTAAAGTGTAATTCATTCCTCATGTTTTCAATAAATCGAGTGATCATTCGACATAATCTTCATATTTGTGTTTGTTCTTATTCTCCGCATCTTGTTCATCAAATCTTAATTAGGGTTTTAATCCCAACAAGTGGTATCAGAGCGGGTTTTGAAAATCTATTGATTTTTGAAGTATCGGTTCTTGGTTTGATGATTTTCTGCACAAGTTATTGAAGATTATTGGTTTCTTGGCATCTTGGAATCAAAATTCAGCTCAAGTTACTGTTCATGAAGATCCATGGTGTTCATCTACTGTTCATGTGGTAATTTTTTATTCATTCTTGTGTTGGATCTGTTCATTTGCTTAATCCAAAAATCAATTGATTTTAGTCATATGTTTTGACCCAATTGGATCTATTCGAGTCTTATTTTGATCGGCCCAGTCTTTTAGCTGATTCACTGTTCATGATCCATTCCTTTTTCCCTAATATAATATTCGGTTTCCCGTTTGCTTTACATGCTTTTGCGTGCTCAGTTCATTCATTTATTCATTCTCTGAAGATCAATCAAGATTAACAGTTGGTGATTATATCATTATCGACTAAGGATATTGGTTGCTAACAAGTTTTTATCAATTCTCATGATTCGATTCTGTTAATTTCTCAATTTCTGTCTATTTTCACAAATCGATCTCTTATCTCATCGATTTCTTCAGTTTATGTAGTTGAGAATAAAAATCTTATCCGTATACATGTTTGAAGTAATTCCATGTTTTGTATTGTAATTAATTTGGTGACAATCTGTTGATTTGGGAGGATTTTTCAAAAATCAAAGTGGGTTATGTTGAACTTAGATCGATGATTGCTCTTTGATAAACTGATGAAGAACATGGTGATTATTGATCAGAAAATCAATCTATGTTTTGAGGTTTGTTGTTTATCTTCTTCCGAATCGTTGATGATTTTCTAATCGGAATGAATCGAGTTGCTATAACAGT
Organism: Lactuca saligna; assembly: GCF_052625555.1. Taxonomy (NCBI): domain Eukaryota; kingdom Viridiplantae; phylum Streptophyta; class Magnoliopsida; order Asterales; family Asteraceae; genus Lactuca; species Lactuca saligna. Next base: position 103,159,998 of record NC_136423.1, read on the forward strand.
CGGATTCTCTGTTGCTTATCGTGATATTGTGTTTAGTATTCACTTCGTTCGGAATTGCCTTGAAGTTCTGTTCGAAATCACCAAGCGGGTATTGTTATCGGGGCTTCAAATAATCAGAACAAATGAATTCCCAATCAGTGAGTGATGATCAGAACGAATGTAATTGACTCAACTGGAATGTGTTGAGGATTTGTTCGCAACTATCAAGTCAACATAAAAGTCAAAATTGCTGTAAAAAGTTCTTACATGTGAACGAATGAAGAACGAATCGATCTCATCTGGTTGAACATTGGTCAAAATCGAAAAGTCAAAATTGATGATTTGTGAACTGCAAATGAATGAAATTGGAATTGGATGTCAATTGGAAGAATAACGATCAAACGAAGGTCAAAATTACCTTACCTGTGAACGATCGAACGAACATCCGTGAGACTGATTCAGAGCGAACGGATTTCGAATTAATTTTTGTGCTAGCTCTAACGTTCGTTCATGTGGATTCGTTTTAATCGACGGACTCGGAATGATCCTAGAATGATCTTGGTTTCATTTGTTAAAACATGGAACGAAAGCTCTTGAAGAGAATGTGGAGTGAGAACAATAAGCGAACCTGTGAATGGAGATTCGCCTTAGGGTAAAGCTGATGCACTTGGACCGAACCTGGAACAATGACCTTGGGTTCGCTTGTTAATGGTTGGAGCGAACGGAGGATGAACCGAAAGCGAACCTATTCGGACCGAACATGGTTTCGGTTCAATGAACCTGGACCGAACTTGGTTTCGGTTGCTTGTACTCGGAGCGAACCTATTGCAGTTGATGTTTATATGTACCAATTTCAAGGTTTCGCATCTGGTTTAAATCATCGTTGAAAGATCAACTGGAGTATGATGTTGTGCTCTTTCATCTACGTCTAAATGGGGAAGAAGATAGTAAAGTTTAATTTTTGGTCCCTGCAACTTCAGCGCATTGGCACTTTTGGTCCCTGTTGTTTTCACAGATTGGTATTTTTGGATCATTTCCAGTTTTTGCTTCAAATAAAGGGGTGTATTGATACTGAATTACCATTCCAGCCCCTGTCTTTCAGCAAGTGACAATTTCGGCCTAATATTCAGAAAAGTTTACTACATTGAGGGCTGGTGAACAGTTTTGGATTTTTTAACGCACATATTTTTTCGTGAACAGAAAAATATGGATTCCATCAAGTCTTGGCGGTTCGGAAAGTCGTTTTTCGTGATAACATCAAATTTTCATGGCTTTTTCCGGATTTTATACTTCATTGTGTATATCATTTTGTCGCGGGGGAGCTTAGTAAATTTTTATCCATTCATGATCATTCTCATGACCATAAGAAGGCTTTATAATCATGTTTTCGATTATAAATTGGGGGAGAATTTGGTATGGCCATTCGAAATTGGATTTGTGACTTTTCAAAGTTGAAGATTTTTGATAAAGTTTGTGGTAGAATTATGAAGGTAGCTTTTACAGCGGAAGTTCTTCATCGAGCTCTGCTAAAGCTTTTACAGAGAAGTATCCTTTACAGTGGAAGTTCTTTATCGAGCTCTGATAAGGAGTTGTTATATCTCTGACTTCTTGTATTTTCTCGATCAAGTGGCATTACGAATCATAAAGTTTGGGTTGTTACCTGATATTTTTTGATGGCTTATATCATTAGCTTATTTGAAGATCATTGTGACTTGGACGGGGAGCTCTTCAAAGACAAGAAGTGATTCGGTTTCTTTGTTCTGAAATGGGTTTTTATGGCGGGTTTGGTTTTCATGAAGATTCTTTGGGATTACATTCGAAAATGAAGTTTAAAGACATTACTTCAGTGCCTGATTTATATATCCTAGAGCCAGTGTTTGAAGACTATTGAAGAATCAAGATTCGTGGATTGCTTCATATATTCCTCGTTGCAGATCTTTTTATTTGCTAGATGCTTGTTTTGGAAGTTAAAGCATTGTCATCCATTCCATACTTTGAGGGGGAGATTGTAGGGTTTCAAAGCACTCCATGGATGATGGCAATGGGCCCCTGTGACGAATTCTAGGTTAAAAGCCCAAGACTTGTCTTTTCCCTATAAATAGTCATGTATTATTCACAATTAGGGTTAAAAAGAGTGAGGCAAAATGTAGCCGCCACGGTGTGAGGTTTCTTATGTAGTGTTAGATTCTTTAGTCTATGGTTAAAGTGTAATTCATTCCTCATGTTTTCAATAAATCGAGTGATCATTCAACATAATCTTCATATTTGTGTTTGTTCTTATTTTCCGCATCTTGTTCATCAAATCTTAATTAGGGTTTTAATCCCAACAATAGTTCTTAGACGAAGCCTTCCTCTTCTTTCCCTTTGCTTGTCCAATTGCCAAGACAGGAGCGGCGGGCGGATTGGGAGTTGGTGCAACAGACTTGTCCTTGAAGTTGCTCTCAGCGACCCTCAAGAGACCTTGGAGTTTGCTTAGGGTGACATCTTCTTCGTTCATGTGATAGGTCATCATAAATTGATTGTAACTTGGGGGCAAAGAGTGAAGCACCATGTCGATCGCCAAGTCTTCCCCAAAGTCAACATTTAACTTGCGAAGTCGGTCGACATACCTTTGCATCTTTTGCAGGTGCACGGTAAGATACTCTCCATGACACATCTTAGCGGAAATTATGTTAGTGAAAATCTCATAACGCTCTTGTCTCGCGTTTTGATGGTATCTCTCCAATAAGTCTTGGTGCATTTCGTATGGATACATGTCCTCGTAGGACTTTTGGAATTCAAAGTTCATAGTTGCGATCATGATGCAATGTACCTTCGTTGCATCACGCTCATGAGTTTCAAAAGCGGTCATTTCGGCGGGAGTAGCGATTTCAGGGTTGATTTTCTCGAGCTTCTCATCGAGGACATACTCCTTATCCTCATAGCGAGCAATCATGCGAATGTATCTTATCCATTCACTAAACTTCGTTCCATCAAAGGTGACCTTTTGACAAAGGCTCATCAAAGTGAATGAACTAGCAGCAGCGTTGTTAGCACTCGACATCTACAATAGAAAGGACAAAGATTGATTAGAATGTGAATCCCTAATTATCACCCAATAAGAAAAATTAGGGCTAGGATCCAACAACAATATTTACACATTAGAAAAGGGATGCCGTAAATGCAAACAATTTTGAAGGTAAGTGAATGATGATTTACTAATTCTCCACCATGAAAAACATAACTTTAAGTCCTAATTGAATTAAGAATTCCTAGGTTCGGATGAGATTCATTGAAACTTTTCAATGGCATGTTTAAATCTCGATATACCCCTCTTGTTTGTGACTGGGATACCGAGGATCACAAAGCGGGTGTGAATTACCATGCAAATTCACATGGTGCCTTCATTGTAACGATCACCTATTCGATGTGCCGGTAAACCACACACGCTCTATCTAACTATGACAAACAATGAATTACCCTTTGCCATCTTCGCTTAGAACCAATTAGTGTGCCGGTAAACCACACACGCTCCACTAACTTCTTAGCAAGGTGCAAAGTGTAATTTCACGGGGTTGCATAAATTCACTTTTCCTAAAGTAACTAAGATTGGTAAATTTTAAGAAAACACGTAGTTACTTTGTATTTCATATTATACTTTTAATGAGAGGATGAGGTTGCCCTATCCTACCCTTTTGGCTAACGACCCTCCATGATGAGATATAAAAAATCTTTGATCGATTAGATCTTTGCAACAGGTAGATAATGAAAGTAAAACAATGAAACAATACTCAAGAATGGATTTGAATGAGTCGAATGATTAGAACGTTCAATCCTCAGCAGAGCTCAATAAAGAACTTCCGCTATAGAGAATTCTAGGGTTACAAAAGATATCTTCTTAATTACACGTAAAACAAACGATCTATCAGTCTCCAAAAAGATGCATGCAAGCATCTATTAATACACAAACCCTAGTAAAACAAGATACGGATGGACAGGCCCATGCCGTATACAAGATGGGCTAGGAAGCGAGCCCAAGACGCAACATCAAGTACCCAACAATCTCCCCCTTTGCGTCAATTGGGGCGAGACCTCACTCCAGCTTGCTTACCCCCGCGGCACTGGCTTTCTTTACAGTCTTGAACATGCAGGGGATGATAGCAAGAAGTGTTTGTCGGAAGTGAATGTACCAATTGATCATATCGTTGAAGTACTTTTTATCACTATCCGAGTTCTGCTTGCACCGATTGATGATACCCAGAACATGCTCCAAACAGGTAGTGGTTTAAAGATGTTTATCAGCCAAAGCAAATAGGCATTTCTGACCTTCTGCCCTGGTGAACATGACTAAGTTCTGTTTCGGATCAATCTTTCCCATCTTCATTCGGTTTATATTGCTTGCAGAACCGATTGGAGTGATGATGGGCTTCTTCCTTAGAACATTAGCAACCTCTTGATCCAGCTTAGCCACCTCCAAAATATAGCAAACTAACATTCTCTTGAAATGGTCTATGATCGGACCATATTCTGCTTCATTAACAAGAAGAATGTTGTGCAAGACAATCCAATCATGATGGTTTAAGTTGGGAAGATCAGCCAAAGAGATGGAATGCTCGGATTTGTCAGATCCCCTCAAGACCTTGAATCTAACATTGACGAAGTTACCTTCACGAACAGGTTTGAGAACCCGAACGTTGGTTATCTTCTGTGCGCTCCATGTCTGGTACTGAGGTTGAGCGGTCCTCAGATAATAGTCTATAAGCTCCCGATCCACCTTCGGGTGAGGATGGGGAACTTCAGCTATATGAGCGAATGCATGGAAGATAGATGCTTTTCGGGTCAGGGGCATGTCGAACTGGGAATCGACCGAATTGACATGGTCTAAGGAGATGACCGGTTCTAACCAAAGAGTGCAGGGGGACTCAATGGCTTCTTTGATAAGCACTTCGAGAGTCCAAGGATGAAATAAAGTTTTCCTGCTTTCAAGGAGATCATGAGCCTCCTTTATCTTCCTCTCCTTGGCCTCGGGTTCCCTGATGATGCGAGCGTTTTCATCTAGCTCCTTCTCTCTGGTCTGTTTCCTCACTAAGCTGACAATCGGTTATTGATCATCACTTTCATCACTGTCGTCAACAATTTGTTTGGCTTTGGTTTGAGCACTCAAACCTGATGCAGGAACAGGTGTTGGTTTGGGTGCTTTCGGAGGGACAAGTGATGAAAATGGAAGTGATTGAGCTTTGGAACTTGGAGGGGGTTTCGATTGAGCTGTGGGATTCTTTTCTCCCCCTTGTTTCGGATGGTCCTCCTGCTCAGGAATGCCTTCAATACGGCTAAGCAAGGAAAGAGCAGGAGTGAGTTTCTCTTCAAGAGAACGCCTCACCAAATAGTTAAGAATCGGATCATGGGCTTCGATAATATTAGAAAAAGCTCCGTGGACATCTGAAACATAACTCCTGACAACAGCTTTCTCAGACCGAAGAGAATCGATCTCCTTCTCGGCTTGGGAGAGCTGATGAGTTGCCAGAGTAAGCTCGGAAGACTTTCGAGCAAGCTCGTCCTTTGTGGTGGATTCGGCGGCAAAAGTGGCTTGGAATGAAAGAAGACGATCCGCAACCAAAGACTGAAAAGATTGATTGTCTTCTTTGAGTTTCTGGCGGAAGCTGGCAAATTGGTCTTTTTCGGTTTCAAAAGAATGGACCAGCTTCTCCATAATGGTGCGAATCTTCTTAGTGTTTGTTTATGATGCCGCCTGCAAAGACTCCAGCTAGATCTGGGCGTCTTGAAATAGTTTTTCGACTTTTTCGGTCGCAACAGCACTAGCCTTTGTGGATTTGTCAATAGCAGCTGCAGCTGAGCTGATGGAGGCTTTGTGTGCTTTGGAGAGAGATTCCACCATTCCATGAATGGCAACCTCCGAAAAGTGAGATGTTGAGGAAGAGGAAGAAGCCACAAGATTGTCAATCTTCTCGTGGAGTTCCTTGATGTGCTTTTTAGTAACTGGAGCATCATCATCATCATGACTTTGAAGTTGGTAGGGGCTGTAGTAGATGGAATCAAAAACCGTATCCTCCCCTCCCAAAAAGGTTTCGGTTTCAGCAGATGGAGTGGGAGATAATGGTGCGGTGGGTGGTTCGGTAGTGGTAGTGGTTTCGGGAACGGAAGTGGGTTCAGGTTGTGAAGTTGGAACCCCCATATCAGATACGTTGGTTGGAACTGATCGGTTTTGAGCATTCTAACACTTCCTAAGTGTACATGCAACCCTAATAACCTTGGATCTATGTTTGTCTAATTATCATGCAAAGTTGAATTCCAAGGCTATATTCCTATCTAGCATACATGGGGAACAATTTTAACTTGAATGATAGATAGAATAACTTACCTTGTAGTTGCTTGTGTTCCTTGAAACCTTATGAGCCTAACACCCTAAGTGTGATGCCTCAAATGCTTCACAGAACACCAAATGCTCTTGGAAAGACTTTTGAGAGAATGCACACTTCTTGAAATCGGCCAAGCCCTCTTGTTTCCTTAGTCTAGCTGATTTTGGTGGAGAATATGATTCTTATATAGTGTTGACACATCTAGCGTTACACCATGTAAACCCTAATGTGTTATGACTCTTCATTTCCATGACCCATGGGTTTGTAACTGTTGGGTTTTGAGCAATCTAACACTTCCTAAGTGTGCATGCAACCCTAATAAACCTTGGATCTATGTTTGTCTAAATACAGGCAAAATAATAATTTTCCAAGGTTTATAACCTATCTAACATGGCATGGGGAACATTTCAACATAAAAGAGTTAGAAGAGATTACATACCTTTTGGTGAGTTTGGTTCTAAGGAGTTTGAGGGCCAAGCACCAATAGTGTGAATGCCTCAAATGGAATCACAAACACCACAAACTCTTGGAAAACTTTGAGAGAGTATACACCTTGTATAAAATCGGCCACACACATGCACACACACACTAGTTCACTAGTTTTCTCTTAGGCTCCATTTCATGCTCCATAAGCATGCTTATATAGTGTGCATGGTTAGGGTGAAACCCTAATAACCCATGTCTTTTCCTTTCCAAGGATCCATGGGTTAAAAGCTCCATGGATCATCCATGGACTTCCAGCCTAGCCCATTAACAAATGAGTATTAGCCCACACTATATAAAACAAATAGCACATAATTTAATTAGTCTTCCTTTTAATCTCTAAATTAATTCATAATTAATTTAAGACTAAAACTAATTAAATAACGTAACTTCATATTAATATATTATAACTCATAATATATTAATAAACATATGTGTATAACTCTCATAAAATTATCCATAATAGTTTGGATGAGATGCAACCCAAATGGACCATGCCGGTCGGGTCAAGTATATACCGAATAAGTTATGGACTTAGACACGTTATCCAACAGACTCCCACTTGGATAAGTCTAATAACTATATTTGCCTATAACTTCAGGAACCAACCAACAATCGTAGCTCTCGAAAACTCCCTCGAACAATGAAGACTCTATCGAACTATGAAGCGCCATTTTAGATAAGTGATCACATAATCCTCTGTTCTCATGATATCAGTCGGACAAACACATGGAACTATGTCTTGCTTATTGTCTAGCAGTTGTTTCTCGATTTTCCGATTTGTTTGACGAAGAACTTCACTGAACACATCGGTTTAGTTCTGACCAGGCCTGGTACATGGGTCAACACAAAATCATCGAGGGGCCCAGATATCGCTTCTATTTCTAGAAGGAACAGATAAACTTCGACTGATATGCTTGTTCTACTACTTATTGAATTGTACACAAAGGCACGTTTTATAACATCAAGTTACTGATGCGTTTACGTGCAATCAATGCACAACCAACTCATAGGTAACAACTCATATCTCTAGGTTTAAAGATTTATATGACGTTATCGTCTCACGATCACTCGAGATAAATTCCATGAAGTGATACAAGTGAGCGTGGGTTTATACCAATACTCATAACTTATGAGTACTCATGAATGTTACAGCAACCATTGCCATGTCTAAACACCTTTAAGGCATCTACAACCCAATTCATGACAATCTTGATTCATACCTACTTCCGACGTATGATCGATTGTGGAGGTTTGAATAAATTAATTATTCTGGAAGTCAAAACATGCAAAACTGAAACAATAGTAAATAATTGACAATGATAGTAACACTTTACTCATAAATAAATCACAAATTTTATTCATCATCAAACGTCGATTACATTTTACAAGTTTCAGGAAAACTATCTAATCTGTTAAACTAATATCGTCCCTCAGCCCGATGCGTCTCGCATGCTGAAAATGCTTAACCCTCGTCAGTCCCTTCGTAAGGGGATCTGCAGGATTCTCATCCGACGATATCCTCCTTGTCACAAGGAGTCCTTCTTCAATCTTGTGTCTTATGAAGTGATATTTTATGTCAATGTGTCGGGATCTGCCATGATCTCTTGGTTCCTTGGCTAAGGTAACCGCACTATTGTTATCACAGAAAATCTCTATAGGTTCCTTAATAGCTGGTACAACTCCAAGGTCTCTGATGAAGTTCTTTAGCCATATCGCCTCCTTCGCTGCTTCACTCACTGCTATATACTCTGATTCACAAGTCGAATCAGCCACCGTCTCTTGCTTGGAACTCTTCCAAGAAATTGCCCCTCCATTTAAGGTAAAGATCCAGCCCGACTGAGAGCGGAAATTATCCCTATCAGTCTGAAAACCAGCATCACTATACCCTAATACTTTCAAGTCATCACAGCCACCAAGGGTAAGGATCCACTCCTTAGTCCTCCGTAGGTACTTGAGAATGTTCTTTACCGCGGTCCAATGAGCCTTGCCAGGGTTCCTCTGAAACCTGCTAACCATGCTCAAAGCAAATGCCACATCAGGACGGGTACAAGTCATGGCATACATGATCGAGCCAACTGCGGAAGCATATGGTAATTGGCTCATCTCAGCTGTCTCTGCCTCTGTACTCGGACTCTGAGTCTTACTCAGCTTGGTATTGCTTTGGATCGGTAAATCTCCTTTCTTGGAATTCTCCATGTTAAACCTTTTCAACACCTTATCCAAGTAGATACTCTGACTAAGTCCAATTAGTCTTCTACTCCTTTCTCTTAATATCCTTATCCCTAGGATATAGGTAGCCTCCCCTAGGTGCTTCATAGCAAAGCACTTCCCAAGCCAGGACTTAACCTCCTGCAAGGTTGGGATGTCATTTCCTATGAGTAGTATGTCATCCACATGCAGTACCAAGAAGCTAACTATACTCCCACTAGCTCTGACATACACGCAAGACTCATCTTCGCTTCTCGAGAAGCCAAACTCTTTTACCTTCTCATCAAAACAAAGATTCCAGCTACGAGATGCTTGTTTTAATCCATAAATGGATTTCTCAAGCTTGCATACTCTATTAGGGTACTCTGCATTGACAAAATCCTCTGGCTGATTCATGTACACATCCTCAGCCAACTTTCCATTAAGGAAAGCGGTTTTGACATCCATTTGCCATATTTCATAATCATGAAATGCTGCAATGGCTAACATAACCCTAATAGACTTAATCTTTGCTACCGGCGAGAAGGTTTCATCATAATCAATACCTTGAGTTTGAGTAAAACCCTTCACAACCAGTCGAGCCTTATAAGTATGCACTTTTCCTTCCATATCTGTCTTCTTTTTGAAGATCCATTTGCACCCGACTATTTTACGGCCTGGTACATTGTCAACCAAGTTCCAAACTTGATTGTCATACATGGACTGTATCTCGCTGTCTATAGCCTCCTTCCATTTAGCAGACTCCGGGCCCACCATGGCTTCCTTAACACTGCTAGGTTCATCCAAATTTACTAGTGTACTATCACTAATAAACATATCACCTTCCGTAGTAATATGAAAACCATAATAAAACGAAGGTGTGTTCCTAACCCGTGTGGAACGCCTCGGAGGTACAGACTCGTCAGCTGGATCAACAGGAGTTTCCTCCTCAGGTTGATTGCTAGTGTCTGAGGTTCCTTCACCAATTGATTCTTGAATTTCTTCAAGATCAATCTGCCTCCCACTGTCTCCTTGGCTTATAAATTTTTTCTCGCGAAAGATCCCTCTTCGTGCTACAAAGACCACATTCTCACTGGGTCTGTAGAAGAGGTAACCGAAGGATTTCTGTGGGTAGCCGATGAAAATTCACCTTTCACTTTGGGGTTCAAGCTTATCATGAGTTTCACGCCTCACGAAATCTTCGCAACCCCAAATTTTGATGTGGTCCAAATTGGGAACCTTCCCAGTCCACATCTCATGAGGTGTTTTGGTAACCTTCTTTGTAGGGACTGGATTAAGGATATGGGCGGCAGTCTCTAAGGCATACCCCCAAAAAGAGATTGGTAACGAAACTCGACTCATCATAGAGCGAACCATGTCCAACAAAGTTCGATTATGCCTCTCAGCTACACCATTCAGCTGTGGTGTCCTGGGAGGAGTCAATTGTGAGACAATCCCACACTCCTTAAGATAGTCAAGGAACTCGGTGCTAAGATACTCACCACCTCGATCGGATCGAAGCATCTTAATGTTCCTGCCCAATTGATTTTCTACTTCCTATTTGAATTCCTTAAACCTTTCAAAGGTTTCTGACTTATGTTTGATTAAGTAGACATACCCATATCTACTAAAATCATCAATAAAAGTCACATAATACCGATTAGCATCCCGTGTGGCGGTTTTGAATGGCCCACATACATCAGTATGTATTAGGTCCAACAAACCTTCACCCTCTCACAAGTTCCAGTGAAGGGTGATTTTGTCATCTTTCCAAGTAGAAAAGATTCACAACTATCATCCGATTTAAGGTCAAATGATTCCAAGACTCCACTCTTTTGGAGTTGGCTTATGCGTTTCTTGTTTACATGTCCAAGACGACAATGCCACAATGATGCCTTATCTAGGCTAGTAGAAGAATCAATATACAACACATTATTTCCTAAGTTGTCTACAATAGACACAGTTTCATACACACCATCACAAGGTAACGCTTTAAAATAAAACACATTTTTAAAGAAAGCATTAATACCACCACATTCATTATCAAACGAAACGGTAAAACCTTGTTTGTACAAAGCTTGAAAAGAAATAATATTCCTCGCCATTTCAGACGAGTACATATGTGAATACCACATCCTGTATCAAGTACCCAAGAGTTAGAGTATGCTGAGTAATTAGACAATATAGTGTAAATACCTGCATAGGAGGGTTTCACTTTCCCATCCTTTAGATCCTGCAAGTACTTAGGGCAGTTTCGCTTCCAGTGTGCCTTTTCATGGCAATAAAAGCATTCAGCATCCTTGGGAATGGCAGAAGGAGTGGCAGAACCGTTCTTGGTCTATGATGAGGAGCCTTCAAGAGACTTTCCCTTGGTACCCTTCGAAAGGTGCTTCCTCTTTTTCCCTTTGCCTTGCCCAATAGCTAAAACAGGGGTAGAAGTTGGAGTAGGAGTAGTAGAGGTAACAACCGCTTTACCCTTAAGACCGGTTTCAGCGGTCTTCAAGATTCCTTGAAGCTTGCTGAGGGTAACTTCCTCCTTGTTCATATGATATGTCATTCGAAAATGATCATAACAAGAATGCAAGGAGTGCAAAATGATGTCAATTGCTAACTCCTCGGGGATGTTAACATTCAGCTTCAGCAAACGGTCCACATACCTTTGCATCTTTTGCATGTGGCCCGTGATGGATTCACCGTCCTTCATGCAGGTAGTTATTATGGAGGAGATTATTTCATACCGCTCCTGATGAGCACTCTGATGCTACCTTTCCATCAGGTCTTGGTGCATCTCAAAAGGGTAGAAATCTTCATACGACTTTTGGAGCTCGGCTGTCATCGTGGCCATCATGATACATGCCACCTTAGTAGCATCTCTCTCATGAGTCCTGAATTCAGTGATCTCCTCAGGAGTAGCAGTAGACTCATCAAGTTCTTTTAACTCCTTATCGAGGACATATTCCTTGTCCTCGTAACGAGTAACCATCCTGATGTTCCTAATCCAATCCATGAAGTTGGAACCATCAAAGATGACCCTCCCACAAAGATTCATGAGAGAGAAAGAACCAGTTGGGTTAGAGCCTGAAGCATTAGTGTTGGAAGACATCTGAAAGAAGAAAGTAAGTTTAGATTAGATATTTAGGATCCTTAATAAGACACCCAAATGTAATATTAAGGCTAGGATCCAATCACAATATATTACACTTAGAAGAGGGATGCCGTAATCTAAGTAATAATATATTTGAATGGTAGGTGAATGACGATTCACCAATTTCCACCATGAAAACGAAATGATTTATTAGGTTTAATTGGATTTGAAATTCCTAGATTCTTTTGAGATTCATTGAACTTTTCAATGGCATGTTACAATCTCGATTGTGCCCTTCAAGTTTTGTGATTGGGATGCCGAGGATCACAAAACAAGGTGTGAATAACCATGCAAATTCACTTGGTACTCTTAATATTATCACCTAATCAATGTGCCGGTTAACCACACACACTCCATTGATCTATGACAAACATTAAGTCACCCTTCGTGATCCTTACTAGTCGTAGTTAGTGTGCTGGTTAACCACACACGCTCCACCAACGACTTGGTAAGGTACAAAGTGTGAATTCCATGGACTAGCACCATGTTCACATTTTCCTAAAATAACTAAGATTGGGAATTAAAAGAGTTTACTTATTTTATAATATTCATTATACTTTTAATGAGGATTTAAAGTCATTGTTCTACCCGTTCGGCTAACGACCCTCCACCGATCAAGCAAGCGGTGGGTGAGAGTATACACCCATTAAGTCGCCATTTTATAGGCAACAACCTTATACCCACCTTATAGACCGGCTTCGTGAATGAGACCTACTAACGGTATAACGACTTGTTCTTATACATATATATATATAATAATTAACCATTAATGTTATAAATAGTATAAGGGTTGAATTTTAACTATTAAAACTCTAAGGTTTGGAATTAAAGTTTATTAAAGTGTGTGAAACTTTACAAATTCCAAAACTTGAGGGCAAGTTTTGTAACTTTGCAAAACTCTTCATTTCATAACTTATGAATTAAAGGTTCATAAAAATGAAGACTCTTCATTTTCATGTAACTTATGTGTTTTAAGTGTGTGTTAAATAAGAGTGACCTTTGGAAATCCATAACTTGAGGACAAATTATGGACTCCATTAAAACACATAAATGATAAAGAATTAATCCTAAACAATTCAGCAAATAATTCCTATCATTTTCTAAATTCATAAGAACATGAACATGATCATCAAAAATTCAAGAATTATATGAACACATAAAATCATGGAATTTTGATATATGCTATTGTAAATGGATTAGAACAACCATTACACCAACTAAAATAAGTTTTATAACACCAAAACAATTTAGGGTAATGTTTCTAGTCCATTTCCAGCAGCAAAAGTCGAGAATCTGCACTCTTTCGATCCTACTCGTTGAGTGCATGAACTGACTCGTCGAGTAGGTTGAAGTTTGCCTTGGACTCGTCGAGTCCCCCCAATGGACTCGGCGAGTCCACCATGCAGACAGCAACGATTTCGACCTTTTTCACTATTTTGCATCAAGTATCAAACAAGCAAGCCTAGGCTCTGATACCACTGTTGGGTTTTGAGCAATCTAACACTTCCTAAGTGTGCATGCAACACTAATAAACCTTGGATCTATGTTTGTCGAAATACATGCAAAATAATAATTTTCCAAGGTTTATAACCTATCTAACATGGCATAGGGAACATTTCAACATAAAAGAGTTAGAAGAGATTACATACCTTTTGGTGAGTTTGGTTCTAAGGAGTTTGAGGGCCAAGCACCAATAGTGTGAATGCCTCAAATGGAATCACAAACACCACAAACTCTTGGAAAACTTTGAGAGAGTATACACCTTGTATAAAATCGGCCACACACATGCACACACACACACACTAGTTCACTAGTTTTCTCTTAGGCTCCATTTCATGCTCCATAAGCATGCTTATATAGTGTGCATGGTTAGGGTGAAACCCTAATAACCCATGTCTTTTCCTTTCCAAGGATCCATGGGTTAAAAGCTCCATGGATCATCCATGGACTTCCACATAAGCCTAGCCCACTAACAAATGAGTATTAGCCCACACTATATAAAACAAATAGCCCATAATTTAATTAGTCTTCCTTTTAATCTCTAAATTAATTCATAATTAATTTAAGACTAAAACTAATTAAATAACGTAACTTCATATTAATATATTATAACTCATAATATATTAATAAACATATGTGTATAACTCTCATAAAATTATCCATAATAGTTTGGATGAGATGCAACCCAAATGGACCAGGCCGGTCAGGTCAAGTATATACCAAATAAGTTATGGACTTAGACACCTTATCCAACAATTTCTCCCATGGAGCATCCTATGGGTGGAACCCAACTTGATAGTCCATGGAGCCTCTTAGCCCACTATATAAGATATGGATGATTTACATAATCAACCCATATATTTAATTAGTTATCTTTTGATCACTTAATTAATTCTAAATTAATTCTTGATCAAACTAATCAAATAATATTATTAATATATTAGACCTTATAATATATTAATAATCTCCAAGTGTTATTTCTCTCATTTAGTCTATCCAATTGCATGGTGCCATGCAACCCAAATGGACCATGCCGGGTCGGGTCAAGTACATACCAAAAATAGTTATGGACTTAGACACCTTATCCAACAGTCTCCCACTTGGATAAGTCTAATAACTATTACTGCAAGTATGACTTCAGGAACCGATCGGCAATCGTAGATCTGTTCAAGGTTTCCCGGAACTGAGAAGATGATGGTACGCCATTTAGGATAAGTGATCATATAATTCTCTGTTCTAGATATCAGTCGGACAAATACATGGAACAATGTCTTACTTATTGTCCAACAGTTTGTTTCCCGATTTCCGATTTGTTTGACAAAGAACTTAATTGACCACATCAATTTAGTTCTGACCGGGCCCGGTACATGGGTCAAAACAAAATCATCGAGGGGCCCAGATATCAGCTTCTAATCCAAGAAGGAACAGATAAACTTTGACTCATATGTTTGTTCTACCACTTATTGAATTACACACAAGATCACGATTTATAACATCGAGTTACCAATGCGTTTTCGTACAATCAATGCATAACCAACTTGTAAGTAACAAATCATATCTCTAGGTTTGAAGACTTATATGATATTACCGTCTCACGATCACTCAAGATAGAATTCCATGAAGTGATTCCAGTGAGCGTGGGTTGAGTCCAATGCTCAGAACTTATGAGCACTCATGATTGTTGTAGCCTTGTCTAACACCTTAGACCTCTGCAACCAATCATGACAGTCTTGATTCATACCTACTTCCGACATATGACCGACTGTGGAGGTTTGAATAATAAGTTATACCAAACAAAATTATTCTGGAAGTCAAAACATGCAAAAGAAATATAGTAAACGATTGACAAGAGATAGCAACACTTTACTCATAAATAAAACACCTTTTATTCATCATCTAATGTCAATTACACTTTACAAATTTTGAGGTTATCTAACTACTAAATCTAATATCATCCTTCAGCCCTATGCTCCGAGCATGCTGGAGATGCTTAACCCGAGTCAGTCCCTTCGTGAGGGGATCTGCTGGGCTCTCATCCGATGATACCATCTTTGCCACGAGGAGTCCTTCTTCTATTTGATGTTTAATAAAATGGTATTTTATGTCGATGTGTCTGGATCTCCCGTGATCCCTTGGTTCCTTGGCTAAGGCAACAACACTTTCACTACCACAGAAAATTTCCATTGGCTATTGAATAGTTGGTACAACTCCAAGGTCTCCAATGAAGTTCTTCAGCCATATCGCCTCCTTTGCCGTCTCGCTAGCTGCAATATACTCTGATTCACAAGTTGAATCTACCACTGTCTCTTGCTTGGAACTCTTCCAAGAAATTGCTCCTCCATTTAGGGTAAAGACCCAGCCTGACTGAGAGCAGAAATTATCCCTATCAGTCTGGAAGCTAGCATCACTATACCCTACAACTCTCAAGTCATCACTCCTACCGAGGATAAGGACCCAGTCCTTAGTCCTTCGTAAGTACTTGAGAATTTTCTTTACCGCAGTCCAGTGTGCCTTGCCAGGGTTCCCCTGAAACCTGCTAACCATGCTTAGGGCAAAAGCTACATCAGGTCGAGTACACATCATAGCATACATGATCGATCCTACAACCGAAGCATAAGGTATTCGACTCATTTATGCTATCTCAGCCTCAGTGCTAGGGCTTTGTGTCTTACTCTGGATGGGTAACTCTCCTGTCTTGGAGTCCTGCATGCTGAATCTTTTCAGAACCTTATCCAAGTAGGTACTCTGACTAAGTCTAATTAGTTTTTTACTCCGATCTCTCAAGATCCTTATCCCTAAAATATAGGCAGCTTCACCAAGGTCCTTCATAGCGAAACACTTCCCAAGCCAGGACTTTACTTCCTGCAGGGTTGGAATGTCGTTTCCTATGAGTAGTATGTCATCCACATACAATACTAAAAGGCTAACTATACTCCCACTAGCCTTGACATACACACAAGATTCATCTTCACTCCTAGAAAAACCAAATTCCTTGACTTTTCATCAAAGCAAATATTCCATCTGCGAGGTGCTTGCTTTAATCCATAGATGGATTTCTCAAGCTTACATACTCTATTAGGGTACTCATTACTGACAAAACCCTCTGGCTGACTCATGTAAACATCTTCAGCCAACTTTCCATTAAGGAAAGCGGTTTTGACATCCATTTGCCATATTTCACAGTCATGAAATGCAGCTATGGCTAATAGAACCCGAATAGACTTAATCTTGGCTACCGGAGAAAAGGTCTCATCATAATCCACTCCAGGAATTTGAGAGAAGCCCTTTGCAACCAGCCTAGCCTTATAAGTGTGTACTTTTCCATCCATGTCGGTCTTCTTTTTGAAGACCCATTTGCACCCTACAGTCTTACGACCTGGTACATTCTCAACCAAGTTCCAAACTTGATTGTCATACATGGATTGTATCTCGCTATTCATAGCCTCTTTCCATTTAGCGGACTCGGGGCCTGCCATGGCTTCCTCGTAGCTATTAGGGTCATCTTGACTTACTAGTGTCCCATCACTAATAAGTGTCTCACCTTCTGCAGTAATATGGAATCCATAGTAATGCTCAGGTGCACTCCTAACTCTCGTGGAACATCTCAGAGGTATAGATTCGTCAATTGGCTCAACATGAGTTTCCTCCTCAAGTTGAGGGCTAGAGTTTGAAGTTCCTTCACCACTTGACTCTTGAATTTCTTCAAGATTAATTTGCCTCCCACTGTCTCCTTGGCTTATAAACTCTCTTTCTCGAAAGACTCCTCTTCTTGCTACAAAGACCACATTGTCACTAGGTCTGTAGAAGAGGTAACCAAAGGATTGCTGTGGGTAGCCAATGAAAATACACCTCTCGCTTCGAGGTTCGAGCTTATCATGAGTCTCGCATCTCACGAAAGCCTCGCAACCCCAAATCTTGATGTGGTCTAGTTTAGGTACTTTACCAGTCCACATCTCGTGAGGAGTTTTGGCAACTTTCTTTGTAGGGACTAGATTAAGGATATGGGCGGCAGTCTCTAAGGCATACCCCCAGAATGAGATTGGTAGCGAAGCTCGACTCATCACGGAATGAACCATGTTTAACAAGGTTCGATTACGCCTCTCAGCCACACCATTCAACTGCGGTGTCCTGGGAGGTGTCAATTGTGAGACAATCCCACATTCCCTTAGATAATCGAGGAATTCTGAACTAAGATACTCACCACCTCGATCAGATCGAAGCATCTTAATGTTCCTGCCCAAATGATTCTCGACTTCCTGTTTAAATTCCTTAAACCTCTCGAAAGTCTCTGACTTATGCTTGATTAAGTAGACATATCCATATCTACTGTAATCATCAGTAAAAGTCAAATAATAACGATTAGCATCCCATGTGGCATGTTTGAATGGTCCACACACATCCGTGTGTATAAGGTCCAACAAACCTTCACCCCTTTCACATGACCCTGTGAAGGGTGACTTTGTCATTTTTCCAAGTAAGCATGATTCGCAACTATCATCTGACTTTAGGTCAAACGACTCCAAGACTCCATCCTTTTGGAGTTGGCCTATGCGTTTCTTGCTTATATGTCCAAGATGACAATGCCATAATGATGCTTTATCCAAGTTATTATTATTAGGAGAATCAATAGACAAAACATTATTTCCTAAGTTATCTACAACAGATACAGCTTCATACACACCATCACAAGGTAATGCTTTAAAATAAAGAACATTATTAAAGAAAGCATTAATCGAACCAACTTCATTATCAAATGAAAAGGTGAAACCTTGTTTATACAATGCATGAAAGGAAATAATATTTCTTGCCATTTCTGGCGAATAAGAACATTTATTCAAATCTAAATTTAACCCACTACTTAGCAATAAAGTATAAACTCCAATCTTGGTGACAGGTGTAACTTTCCTATTCCCCATGATTAAGTTTATTCTTCCTTGCTCCACATTCTCACTTCTTCCTAGTCCCTGCAAGTCACAACAAATGTGAATACCACAACCGGTATCAAGGACCCAAGATTTCGAATGGGGTGAGTTATTAGAAATGATAGTGTAAATACCTGCATGGTTGGGTTTAACTTTCCCATCCTTCACATCTTACTAGTATTTTGGGCAGTTTCGCTTCAAATGTGACTTTTCATGGCAATAGAAGCATTCAGCCTCTTTTGGGTCAGAAGAAGGAGTGACAAAACCTTTCTTGGGTCCACTTGAAGAAGAGCCATCAAGGGTCCTAACCTTGGTACCCTTCGAAGAACTCTTTCTCTTCTTCCCTCGACTTTTCTCGATTTCCAAAACCGGAGTGGAGTTTGGAGTAGGAGTGTTAACAACCGACTTCCCCTTAAGACCTGATTCTACGGTCTTGAGATGTCCCTGAAGTTTGCTGAGTGTGACCTCTTCATTATTCATGTGATATGTCATGCGGAATTGATCATAGCACGATGGTAAGGAGCGCAAAATTATATCTATTGCAAGCTCCTCAGGGAAGTTCACATTAAGCTTCAGCAATCAATCCACATACCTTTGCATTTTCTGCATGTGGCTCGTGACGGAATCCCCGTCCTTCATCATGGTTGTTATCATGGAGCAGATGATTTCGTATCTCTCTTGTCGTGCACTTTGTTGGTATCTTTCCATCAAATCTTGGTGCATTTCATAAGGGTAGAAATCCTCATAGGACTTTTGGAGTTCTGCTGTCATTGTGGCCATCATGATGCATGCTACTTTTGTAGCATCCCTTTCATGTGCCTGAAAGTCAGCGATCTCCTGAGGAGTTGCAGTGGTCTCATCAATCTCCTTAAGCTCCTTGTTGAGGACATATTCTTTGTCCTCATAGCGTGTAATCATCCTGATGTTTTTGATCCACTCATTGAAGTTGGATCCATCAAAAGTGACTTTCCCACACAAGCTCATAAGAGTAAAGGAGCCATTAGGATTCGAGCCAGAAGCAGCATTGTTTGAAGACATCTGAAGGAAGAGGACAAGATTAGTTTAGATATTAAGAGAGTCCTTAATAAAACACCCAAATGTAATATTAAGGCTAGGATCCAATCACAATATATTATAACTTAGAAGAGGTATGCCGTAATCCAAGCTATAACACATTTGAAAGGTAGGTGAATGACGATTCACCAATTTCCACCACGAAAACCGAAATATTAGATATTAGGTTTTATGATTGGTTCTTAGAAATTCCTAGATTCTTTGAGATTCAATGAACTTTTCAAAGGCATGTTTCAATCTCGAGTGTGCCCTCCAAGTTTTGTGACTGGGATACCGAGGATCACAAAACGAGGTGTGAAGTAACCATGCAAATTACTTGGTACCCTTAAAGTTTATCACTCAATCGATGTGCCGGTAAACCACACACGCTCCACCGATACTATAATAAACCTTAAGTCACCCTTTACCTACCTTGTTAAGTCCAAGTTAGTGTGCCGGTTAACCACACACTCTCCACCAACGACTTAGACAAAGTGTAAAGTGTAATTTCATGGATTAGCACCTTATTCACATTTTCCTAAAGTAACTAAGATTGGGAATTTAGTAAAACACTTAGTTACTTTATAATATTCATCATACTTTGAATGAGAATTTATAAGTCCTTGTCTTACCCGTTCGGCTAACGACCCTCCACCAGTCAAGCAAGCGGTGGGTGAGAGTAGACACCCGTTAAGTCACCATTTTATAGGCAACAACCTTATACCCACCTTATAGACCGACTTCGTGAATGAGGCCTACTAGCGGTAAGACGACTTTGTTCTTATACATATATATATATATATATATATATATATATATATATATATATATATATATATATATATATATATATATATATATAAAATCATCATAATATAAGTATAAGGATTGAATTTTAATTTTTAAAATTCTAAGGGTTGGAACTAAAGTTTTAACTTAACTTTACTTGTTCCAAAACTTGAGGGCAAGTTTTGTAACTTTCAAAACTTTTCATATCTTGTAACTTATGAGTTGACTCTTCATTTTTCTAACTCTTGTGTTCGTTTTAATGGTTTTAATTCAAGTGTGACTCTTGGTTTTCCATAACTTGAGGACAAGTAATTCCTATGATCATCTAAAGCATCATAAGAACAAGAACATGAATATGAACACATTCATAAATCAAAATTACACTTAAAACTTTGTAATTTTGATAACTAGTTGTTGTAAATGAATTAGAAAGAACCTTACACCATCAAAACAAGTTTTCAAGTACCAAAACAGTTTAGGGTAATGTTTCTAGTCCATTTCTAGCAACTAAAGTCGAAATTCTGCAATCTTTTTACCCTACTCGCCGAGTGCATGAACTTACTCGCCTAGTAGGTTGAAGATACACGTGAACTCGACGAGTCCCCCCCATGGACTCGACGAGTCCATTCGTAGACAGCAAGATTTTTGACTTTTTTCAACTTTTAAGCACAAATAAAAAGCAAACAAGCCTAGTCTCTGAAACCACTGATGGGTTTTGAGCATTCTAACACTTCCTAAGTGTACATGCTACCCTAATAACCTTGGATCTATGTTTGTCTAATTATCAAGCAAAGTTGAATTCCAAGGCTATATTCATATCTAGCATACATGGGGAACAATTTTAACTTGAATGATAGATAGAATAACTTACCTTGTAGTTGCTTGTGTTCCTTGAAACCTTATGAGCCTAGCACCCCAAGTGTGATGCCTCAAATGCTTCACACAACACCAAATGCTCTTGGAAAGACTTTTGAGAGAATGCACACTTCTTGAAATTTGCCAAGCCCTCTTGTTTCCTTAGTCTAGCCGATTTTGGTGGAGAATATGATTCTTATATAGTGTTGACACATCTAGGGTTACACCATGTAAACCCTAATGTGTCATGACTCTTCATTTCCATGACCCATGGGTTTGTAACTCCCATGGAGCATCCATGGAGCATCCTATGGGTGGAACCCAACTTGATAGTCCATGGAGCCTCTTAGCCCACTATACAAGATATGGATGATTTACATAATCAACCCATATATTTAATTAGTTATCTTTGGATCACTTAATTAATTCTAAATTAATTCTTGATGAAACTAATCAAATAATATTATTAATATATTAGAACTTATAATATATTAATAATCTCCAAGTGTTATTTCTCTCATTTAGTCTATCCAATTGCATGGTGCCATGCAACCCAAATGGACCATGCTGGGTCGGGTCAAGTACATACCAAAAATAGTTATGGACTTAGACACCTTATCCAACAGGAACCTCACTGGTGGTGGTTTTGGTGGCTTCTGTGAAGAGTGGTGGGGGAATGGAAGTTGTTGTGGTTCGAAGAGTAGTAGAGGTAGTTATGGGGGGAATAAAAATAGGGTTAGATATGGAGGGAATGGAACTGGAGGAGGTTATGATGGGAATGGAAGAGGTTATGGTGCGAATGGAAGAGGTGGTTATAGGAGAAGGGGAAGGAGGTTTTGATGAAACAGGTACCTCATGAGCAGGCGAGTGAGGAGGAGTATCTTCTGAGTCGCTGGATGAAGAAGAAAGAATAAGTTTTCTCTTTGGCTGTACTTTCTTCTTCTTTGCTGGGGGGGGGGGGGGGGGAAGATCTGTATTTGAGGGTTTTTGCTTCTTAGGAGAAGGACCCTTTGCCCCCTTTGTTGCTTTCTTGATCTTCCCTTTCTCGGGTTTCTTCCCTCTAGCAGCTGATTTATCTGCATCATTAATGGACTGAACCATTTCCGCAGAAAGTTCCCGTGGACCCGAAGGACGAAAGTCCTTGTAGGCCTTCATTATAACGCTCTCCTTGGACACCCCAGCGGACATAGAATCCGGAATGGATCCGACGAAGGAAAACTTGGTCGGATCGGTAACAATGATCTTGGTGGTGTGGAAGACGCTGATGGAGGAGAGAAGGGAACCTACAACTGTGGGAACGTGAAGTTTACCCATGGCCCACTTGGTGATTAGCGTCCAAAATCTGGCGTAGGACACCTCAGTGTGGCGAGAGGAGGAGGCTAGGCTCTGAATGAGTTGTTTCCAGAGAACCGAGCCATAGTCGAGGTTGATGTCGTGATATAGACCATAGAGAATGGTCATGAACAACTTGTTGGCCCCATCAGAACCAAAACTGCGCTCAGAGAGCCCTTTGAACATAATGGTGAAGAAACCATTCCATGGAGGAGGGAGACACGACTTCTTGAACTTAGTGACCGTCGTGAGAATCTCCGTGTAGCCCATGTTGTAGAACATCGAAAATAACTGTCCTACTGTGATGAAATCGGGATTAACCCTAGATTCATCGGCTTCAAAACCTAGGAGCCAACAGAATTGTTGCTTGGAGATGGAGGTCTTGTGAGAAAGAAGGCCAAAGTAGATGCGATCCACTGATCTATCATAATGGGCAGTGGAGAAGACCTGGGAAAGGCATTCCATGGGCACAATCTCGACCTTGGAAAGAGCGAGCACCAATGGAGAGTATTTGAGACACTCCACCATGGGATACATATAATTCTCGTAAGCTTTAAGGTTTAAATCGATCACCAAACTTTGTTGAGCGCGGATGGGAAGAATGTTGGTGCGGGAAGAGGTTTCCTGAACAGATGAATGGTCCACCATTGTTGAATGTGGAAGATGATGAACAGTAGAGTATAAATCGCCTTATATTGCTCGTTTGATTTTTGAATCCTGTAAGTATGGAATGAAGCAGAGGTGTTCCTTTTATACTGTGGGTAGAGGAAAGAGAAAAATCATCCCCCAAATCTTTTTAATACACGAAACGGTTTCGGATGTGATAGAAACGCGACGGTTGGCACCCCCGATGATTACGCATGAGAGAGAAAAACTGTTCCGTTTTGCACGCGTTCCTGTCACCTCACTATTGAATCCGTTACTCTGTCGGCTGAGTCAGCATCTTATCTGTTAAATAGCTGTCATCCAAACACAAGATTATAATGGAACCGAACGAGATTTTTGGAAAATCAAGGATTTTCATGCATAGAGTGTGAAAGATAAGGAAATAAAGCGAGATATATGTGGGAATTTGAGATCAATATAGACACAAAACAGTTGATCCCGGGCACGAATCACTTTCTTCAAGGTCAAGAGAGACCTTAAAGTGTCTGTATGGATTCCCGTTGAATTACGATCAATCACTTTCTAAGAAGTGTTGAAAGGCATCTTTTTATAAGGCTTAAAAGGGTGGCTTTCGCTTCAGTTTAGAATCCCGGACCTTGACATGAGACCGAGACTAAATGAAGTACCTGTGAGACCAATGTGGTCTGTTGAACAAGTAGGCTGGATTATATATATAGTGACTTATTGAAGATGTGTGATTGTGAAATCTCAAAAAAACTTTAAACTGGATTCTAAGGGAAGAAATGCTATGGTAAATAACAATTTCATAAGAATCTGACAACCAAAAAGAGATTTCATGTTTACCGTCAATTCATGTTAGGTATTGGATTTTGGGTTTCACTAAGCACGTAGTGACACGAGGCTTAGATCATAAACACAGAGATTATGTAACCATAAACCTCAGTGGTTAATTCTGAGAGTCTCAAGGGTTACGATATGAGACCGAAATATGATGGAGAAATATATTGAGGTGGTGAAGAGAAACGATAGCACCTCTGCTGAAAATAGTGACCAAGCAGTAAACTCTTAACCCATATGAGAAAAGAGTAAGGTAGCTCAGGTTGAGAATAAATGGAGCAGCCTTATTGGGAAGACAATGTTTGTATATACCTAGTCATTAAGGCTTTTATTCAAAATCAGTTGAGGCTTTGGACAACATGCAACAGCATGCTTCTAGGGACGCTTAACTATTAAAAAATGTGAGAACGAAACCTGGTCCATCGATATTTAAACAAGAATGAAAGATGAAAAAAAATATTTTTGGAGATTTTAAGTTTTTTAAAAGAGAAAAACCAAACAGAATAAATAATAAAAAAAATTGAACCGAACCCGAAATGGACCGAACGCTCGATTCATTTCGGTTCCTAAAAAAAATATTTTTGGATTTTTGGAAAACAGCTTTACAAAAGTTTTCAACCGTAGACAACACCTTTTTGAGATTGAGCGAAAATATGTGCAATGGGACCGAACCCGAAATAGACCGAGCGTTCGGTTCATTTCAGTTCCCATGTGAACCGAACCCGAAATAGACCGAGCGTTTGGTTCATTTCGCTTCTAACTTTTAACTTTGAGATGGTGTTTTTGGACCGATTCTGATTCCATCATTCCTAGACCTTGAAGGATTTTATTGAAACTTGCTTCAGGTAGGGCTTTGGTGAAGATATCGGCCAGTTGATCAGTGGTTCGAACAAAGTGAATTTCGACATTTCCATCCTCCACATGATCCTTAATGAAGTGATACCTCAGTGCTATATGCTTGGTCTTAGAGTGTTGCACTGGATTATGACAGATCTTAATTGCACTTTCTGAATCGCAATATAGTGGGATCTTTTTCATGTTGAGTCCATAATCTCTGAGCTGGCTTTGGATCCATATGACTTGAGATGTGCAAGAGGCGGCTGCGATGTACTCTGCTTCGGCTGTAGAAAGGGAAACGCAGGTTTGCTTCTTTGACTGCCAGCTGACCAACTTTCCATCAAGGAATTGGCAACCCCTTGTGGTGCTTTTCCTGTCTAAACCACATCCTCCAAGGTCTGCATCAGAGAAGGCTTGAACGAAGAAGCCTGAGTTGGATGGATACCATAGCCCGAGAGAGGTAGTTGGCTTCAGATACCTGAGTATATTTTTCACTGCAAGCATATGGTTCTTGTGGGTTCGCCTGAAAACCTAGCACAATAACATACGGAAAACATGATATCAGGCCTGCTAGCAGTAAGATACATTAAGGACCCAATCATCTGGCGGTAAAGCGTAATGTCAACTGCAGGATTCTCCAGCGAAGGTATGAGTTTGGTGCCGAATGCCATTGGAACTTTGACCTTTGAGTCTCCCATCATACCAAATTTGGCAAGAAGAGTTTTGGTGTATGCTTCCTGGTTGATAAAGATGCCTTCGGGTCCCCGTCTAATATTTAAACCAAGGAAAAAATTTATCGGACCCACGGAGCTCATTTCAAATTTAATCTCCATCAGCTTTCTGAATTCAACTGTTAATCTGGGATTCGTTGAGCCAAAGATGATATCATCGACGTAAATTTGTACAATCATAAGTTGGTTACCTTCCTTCTTACGAAAGAAGGTTAGGTCAACCGAACCTTGTTTGAATTTGGACATCTTTAAAAACTTAGTTAACTTTTCATACCAGGCCCTAGGTGCTTGTTTCAGACCGTAAACAGCCTTGTCCAGAATATAGCAATGATTTGGGAACTTCTCATTGACAAAACCAGGAGGTTGCTCCACGTAGACTGTTTCTTCGAGTTCTCCATTCAGAAAAGCGCATTTGACATCCATTTGGTAGACCTCGAAATTTTTGTGCGCTGCATATGCAAGAAATATTCGAACAGATTCCAGCCTTGCAATTGGAGCGAAAGTCTTTTCATAATCAATTCCTTCTTCCTGGCAATATCCTTTCACCACTAAACGAGCTTTGTTCCTTATTACGTTACCTTCCTTTTCCATTTTATTTCTAAAGACCCATTTGAGACCAGCAACGGAGGCATCTTGAGGAGTTGGAATGAGACGCCAAACTTTATTTCTTTCGAACTCATTAAGTTCGTCTTGCATAGCTTGAACCTAATCAGAGTGATCAAGAGCAGTGTTGACCGTCTTTGGTTCAACCTTTGAGACAAAAGAATTAAACATGCAGAACTCAACTTTGGAAAATAAAGAAGTTTGTTTTGCCTTCAGTTGAGATCTGGTCAACACCTTTTCAGAGACATCACCCACAACCTGTGAAATAGGATGATCTCTAGTCCATTTGAAAAGTGGAGGGTAATTTGGATCATAGGAAGGATCCAATTCAGCGTTCACTAATTCTTCCAATTCTGATTGACTATCTTCGTCATAAAACGTATTGGCATTCTCCCCCTCGAATGATGAGCTTTCTGGTGCAGTGGGAATTTCGGGTGTAGTGAAGTGTTCGGGTGCTACTGTGCCTTCAGATGCTGTGGAGTGTTCGTGTGCTACAGTACCTTCAGGTGCTGTGGAGCGTTCGGGTGCTACAGTACCTTCGGGTGCTACAGTACCTTCGGGTGCTGTGGAGCGTTCGGGTGCTACAGTACCTTCGGGTGCTACAATACCTTTGGGTGCTGCCGGATCAGAGTACTCCCCCTTAACTTGTGAGCTCAGCTGTGATGATGAAGACGGATCCTCCCTCTCGACTGAAGCATTTTGCTGTGGATATTCGTTAGAACTGGATACTCCTTCATTCATTCGCCTTGTAGCATCTTCGACCAGTTGCTTCAGATGATCTACCTTGTTGTCTGCTGCGCTGGCTTCCGAGGGAATGGACTTCTCTGGTTCATCAAATAACTCGACAAACTTCTCAAAGAGATTTTCAATTGATACTATGACTTGACCTGTTTGAGGAAAGATTTCGCCAGCTGTGTCTACGTTGGCCTTTAGCTTTTTGACATAGCTATCATCAAAAGTCACGTAATAAGTTTCTTCTATTTTCCTCGAACGTTTGTTTAATACCTTGTATGATTTAGAAGTGAGAGAATAGCCCAGAAAAATCCCTTCATCGGCTTTGACATCAAACTTGTTGCGATGTTCTTTAGAATTGAAGATGAAGCACTGTGAACCAAACACATGAAAGAATTTAACATTCGGCTTCCTGTTGTTGATGATCTCATAAGGAGTGAGCGTGAATCGCTTATTGAGATATGATCTGTTCTGTGTAAAACAAGCTGCAGAGATAGCATCAGCCCAAAAATATAAAGGTAAAGAAGCAAAACGTAGCATGGTTCAATCTGCTTCACACAAAGATCGGTTTCGTCTCTTGACAGTTCCGTTTTGTTGAGGTGTGTAGGGAGCTGAGAAGTTGTGACTGGTTCCTCTTTCTGCCAAGAATTCTTTGAATTCTTTATTTTTGAACTCCAGCCCATTGTCGCTCCTGATGTTGCGAACGACTTTCTTCAGCTGTACTTCAACCTGCTTGATGAACATCTTTAGCTTGTGAGTCGCTTCAGATTTAAGCTTCAGAAAGAACACCCATGTAAAACGCGAAAAGTCATCAACAATAATAAGAATGTACTTGCTACCACCGATGCTTTCGATAGATGATGGACCACACAAATCAATATGAAGTAACTCTAGTGGTTTAACAATTTTTTTGTTTATGATTGATGGATGACTTTGACGACTCTGTTTCCCCATTTCACATGCAGCACACAAATGTTCTCTATCGTACTTGAGCAATGGAAGACCTCTAACATGACCTCCAGTGACAAGTTTGTTGATATCCTTAAAGTTGTAACACCATAAATTTCAAGGCAAAAATTTTCATTTAAAATAATCATTTTAATATTAAAACACTTGTTAAAAACCTCGTTCATAATTGAATTACAAAACATAGTTTCATTTTCATTTGAATAGAAAACCAGGATCCTCCAAAACTTGACTCTTTCTCTGGTGTGTACAATCGAGCCGGTGCCGTCCCATGTTACTGAAAGAACCTGAAAACAACATAACACAAAACACTGTAAGCACGAAGCTTAGTGAGTTCCCCAGTATACCACTTACAGATATACGCCTTTCCAGGCCCTGACCTTCCGGTCCACAACACAACGCCTTCCGGCCCATAACATAATCGCCTTCCGGCCCATAACATATTTGCCTTTCGGCCCGTAACATATTGCCTTCCGGCCCGTAACATATTGCCTTCCGGCCCATACATATACACAGCATATAGTACATTTAACTTACCACATATAGCACATATATCATATATCATATTCGACTTCCGATCACATAACATATTGCCTTCCGGCCCGTATAAACATACATAGCACGCATAGAAAATACCTTACCATTTATAGCACGTATAACACAAATCATATCCGACCTTCCGGTCACACAGTCAAACCCTTTCGGGTACAGTATAGTGAGAAGACTCACCTCGCGGATACTGAAAGTTAGCAACTCCTGAAATCCCTCATACTTGATCCGCCGAGCTACAGGTTCCCTATAACATCATATATCTCTTATTAATACTTTTATCTTCCATGTTAACTGACCCTAAGAAATGGGTCGACTCTGGTCAACGGTCCACGGTCAACTCGACCGGACTCGGCGAGTACTCTGGCGACTCGGCGAGTCTAGTCGTCCTCCAATCCTCTAAGGTTTCCATTCTACTCGTCGAGTATCCTCCTTGACCCGACGAGTTACTCCTGGAAGAATCGTGGGGCCACCCCGACTCTACTCGCCGAGTCTGATGAACAACTCGACTAGTCCCAGTTATTCTTCAAGCTACTCGCCGAGTCTGCTCATCTGACTCGGCGAGTCCATGCCATGCAGTCGCGCAAACTGCTTCCTAAGGTCATAACTGCTCCGACCATTCATAGGTCTGGCCTTCCTCGACTGGTCCATTACATAAGGTCTTCATTTAGGTGCTCATGATACACCCCAAGACTTATAATTTACATGTTGACCTAAGGCATAAGGATTTCAATCCAAAACCTTCACCAATTCCCGAAATGCATAGACATGGGATATTCTGGACCTCCAAGGGTCCTAATACAGGGTTACAATCGTTTGGGGAACAAGGGTAACATTCAATCTATCCATAAAAGGGTTCCATAAACCCTAATCCTCTAAATACATCACCATAGCAGAGTATACACGAATTTTTACCTGGATAATGTATTCTCTGTGTCCCCAATCCTCAGAATGTGACCCCTTGTTGTTCCTTTAGCCAAACCCTTCTCTTCTTTGCACAACAACTCCTTCAACATCACCAATGGCCTTTAATCTTGATCTAGATGCACACAATCAATTTAGAGTTCTTCTCAGAAGGCCAAAACGAACAATGACGGCCTATAAGCCCCCTTTATACGTCCCAAACCTAAACGGCTAGGGTTTTTGCTAAACAGCGCAGACTCGTCGAGTCCCTATCTGACTCGTCGAGTCCAGTCGCGAACCCGCGACCAGGTCTGCGATCCTACTCGGCGAGTCTGGCTCCAACTCGCTGAGTCCCCCCCCCCCTTAAAACACCCCCTAAAATATAATTTTAACAATACTTGAAATTCTGGGCTGTTACAATTCTCCCCCACTAGAATCAGACTTCGCCCTCGAAGTCTTACTCTGAAAATAGTTCTGGATGCTGCTCCCGCATCTCACGTTCCGACTCCCAAGTCATTTCCGATCCCTTCCGGGGTTGCCACTGAACCAACACCAGAGGTACCTCCTTGTTCCTCAGAACCTTGATCTTCCGATCCCTGATGGCCATTGGTCTCTCAGCATAACCCAGGCTCGCATTCACCTAAATGTTCTCTAGTGGAACCACTGCTGACTCATCGACTATACACTTCTTCAACTGCGACACATGAAAAGTGTCGTGGATCTATCTCAATTCCGCTGGCAACTCCAAACGATAGGCCACCCGTCCTACCCTCACAATTTCACGAAAAGGCCCAACATACCGGGGCCCCAACTTGCCCCTCTTCCTGGATCGAATCACCCCTTTTCCAGGAGAGACCTTCAGGAGTACGAAGTCGCCGACCTGAAACTCAAGCTCGCACCGGCATCTGTCTGCATAACTTTTCTGTCAGCTCTAGGCGATCAATAACCTCTGTTTAACCTGCTGAATCTGCTCTATCGACTGAAGCACGATCTCTGTACTGCCCACTACTCCCTGTAACCGAGAATTACCCACGATGCAATTCTGCTCCAAATCTCAACGATCACTCGACCCATAAGGGTTAGGAAACCATGAATCACCGGATCCCCGATCCAAAACCCACTTTTTCCATTTCGGAACGACTGAGAGACCCATTCGCACTCTCAGAGAAACTCTCACGAGTTCCCTTATTGTATTCGCATACACATGCTGCACTAGTCCCAACATACCTTCCTCTTCCCTTACCTAGGGAAATCAGCTTGACGACCTTGCCACTACTCCATGTATCGCACATGCTCCGGATCTGCTCGCAAGGACTCTCAGGTCCATGCGTTACCTCTCCTCAGCAATGAGGGTCCGACATCACCTCCTATGCAACAGCTCAAAGGGCGGCATACCAATGCACTAATGATGGCTGTTGTTATGGAACAACTCAACCAAGGATAAATACGTACCTCGGCTTCCTCCGAAATCTAATGCACATGCCCGAAGCAAGTCTTCGAGCGTCTGGATCGTTTTCCTCTCTCTAAAGTATCCTTAGATGTCATCAGGATAATCTCCTTTCTCATATTCCTCTTCAAGACTGAGTACCAGATCAGCTTTTGGCTCCACAGCTGAGCCCCCAACGTCACCCGTATCATGATCCAAGTGTCCCACTAACTTCCTCCCCACATCTCCTGACAGAGACGGAGACCCCCGTCTCGCCCCCGACTCAACATCCAAGCTCCAAGGGCTCAATACCAGGGCTACTCAAACCCAACTCTTCCACATCATGCACTGCTCGAAAACATTCCAACATCGAAATTCTCTTGCCATCTAGTGAGTATTGCAACTCCACGCAGCATCACAACACCCTCTGAGTAGGGAGTACTACAGCTCGAATATCCATCACAGACTCTGGAGGCAATCAACATAACAAATGCCCATCTTTGCGAAAATCCACTCTCTCAAATAATCTCCCTGGATGCCCATACTCGAAGGGCTCCCACTAGATTCACAGATACTTGATATGCCACACGTCGATTCAATTCAAGATTCACAAGTAACTCCGAAATGAAGATATCATACCCAGATATCTCAGAATACCCCAACAAAACATCACAAGATCCTGCCACAACCACTGATTTCCTGCCCCAAGCATCATATAGACACAATAATACATCTCCTCTGAACCCCATAATTAGATCTACATTTTCCCCATTACAACTTCGGTGCGTATAATTTCTCGATTGGAATACGAGAAAACGCTGACGCTACGAAATATGCTGATAATTCTCCGAAACTCTTTTTCCCAACACTCAAAATCCAAACAAGGATACGCATACCGACCCCGAGAGTTGGCCGCCCAATCATTACCTATCTACTTGCAACAACACCAATCACCTGTCATGGATACATTCGTCCTCCTCCTCAAGTACTTCCAACATTAACTCACTTTGACCCCTTTCCTCGATCACCGACATCTCTAGTCTCATGATTTCTTACAGCATATCTCTATACTCCACTTATAACTACTCTTGACAAATCTTTTCTTTACATACTGCACCCGGTTCTCCCCCACTTAGGGTTCGAACCATTACCAATTAGCACACAACCAACCCACGACTATTTTTCCACCAGCGAAATCGCACCTGCTCCAGGGGAATGCTACGCAACGCCCGATAATTCCCCCCCCCCCCCCTAAGGAAATCAATCAACCCTCTATACTCTGAACCTCTGATTAACTCTTCAAGAACTTCTCATCACGACTGCCTCTAATCGTTCCAAATCCCATACCAATCTAACACTAAGCATCTCAATTGCTCAATAACATCCCTGGCTCATAGACTGCACCGCAAAATCATCATTCCTCTCACCTCAACTCATCAACCAATGTTCCAACGCCAGAATTGTCCTAAGGACAGGGACCCACTCCCAACATAGACGAAAACTCCCTGCACTGCAAAACTCGACTGAACTCCCCACTGCTACCACTATAACACAACCTACTATTCTCAATTAGGTGCGGTGTGGTCCTCGACTACCTCAGTCCCAACTGACTGTTTGCTCCCGATAAGTCACTGCCTCGCGGCACACATGCCACCTGATACTCTGGGGAAAATCATCATCGATACAACCTGTAGGGTGTACCCCCAAACCCAGAACTGAAACATCAGGCCTCCCGTGTCTTGAACATGGACAAAATAGCACCACCCACCTAGAAGATGACCTCTCCTCCATCGACTGATTGCTCAACTCAGACCGAAATTTTCCTCCACCTTTAACTCCTTACCAAAATACTCTGATAGGCACTCGCCTTTCCTCTCGAGGGACGCCTCTCCATATTCAATCATGGTATACAGGCCTAAAACCCATAGCATTCGATCTCTACCTCATCGATCATGACCGGATAATAAGCTAATCACAAGCATCATTCACTACGAACCATGGTACTCACCCCATGACATCCCTTCTCAATCTGCTCCGGTGTATGGTACCCGAACCATAGCATCACTCCTCAATCTGCTCCGATGTATGGTACTCGAACCATAGCATCACTTCTCAATCTGCTCTGATGTATGGTACTCGAACCATAACATCACTCCTCAATCTGCTCCGATGTATGGTACTCGAACCATAGCATCACTTCTCAATCTTCTCCGATGTATGGTACTCGAACCATAACATCACTCCTCAATCCGTTCCTTAGGACCTTCAGAATGCTCCCTGTATCAAGTATGGGTCCTCTGCTTTCAGTAGTACGGGCCCATACTACCTGCCACATCTACCCATACCTTCCACACGGACCATCCCAGAGTTCCTAAGTAGCTGCTCGACCTGCTCTTTCACCAATCCCATCGCACGTGCTCGCTCCCCAGCGAAATCCTCTACTCTACCAGCGCACTCATCTGGATAGGGTTATTCCCTAGGCTCTTCCGTCGTCCTCCCACTTCTTTGCTATCAGCTGCTGAAGAGCTCCTAATGATGCCAACCATATACCTCCTGAATATCGTCATATTCACTTGGTAGCTGACTCCCATCATCGAGAGTTCCACAAAGCACAAAGCAAGCAGCATTCTAGCATCGAAGAATACATAGGACTCCCTCCCTGTGATAACTCCAACTTCTCAGCTCATCCTCGAAAGTACCACCGAACTCTGTAACTCTACCCCTCATGGGTTCTAACTGGATACTCTCACTCATCACATACCCAAAACATAACACATATAACAACGAGTCCTAGGCTAAGGCATCACAAATCAGGCCACTCTAGTCCTAACATATGAAATACCTAGCCTGTCTCTAGCATGCAATAATATCTCATAAAGTGCATCATACATATCTCATAACACAAAAATAAGGGTATTTTGGGAAATCACCGTTCGGGCTCTGGCTGATTGTACACACTGCTCCTTCTTGCTTTCTCTTTGAACTCTTATTCACTTTTAGAAAACTATTTATTTGAAAACTTTTTCTTACTTCCTCAATTTGAGTCCAGATTTACCCGAAGGTGCATCCGAATCCCTCAAACCTGGCTCTGATACCAATTTGTAACACCATAAATTTCAAGGCAAAAATTTTCATTTAAAATAATCATTTTAATATTAAAACACTTGTTAAAAACCTCGTTCATAATTGAATTACAAAACATAGTTTCATTTTCATTTGAATAGAAAACCAGGATCCTCCAAAACTTGACTCTTTCTCTGGTGTGTACAATCAAGCCGGTGCCGTCCCGTGTTACTGAAAGAACCTGAAAACAACATAACACAAAACACTGTAAGCACGAAGCTTAGTGAGTTCCCCAGTATACCACTTACACATATACGCCTTTCCAGGCCCTGACCTTCCGGTCCACAACACAACGCCTTCCGGCCCATAACATAATCGCCTTCCGGCCCATAACATATTTGCCTTCCGGCCCGTAACATATTGCCTTCCGGTCCGTAACATATTGCCTTCCGGCCCGTAAGATATTGCCTTCCGGCCCATACATATACACAGCACATAGTACATTTAACTTACCACATATAGCACATATATCATATATCATATTCGACTTCCGATCACATAACATATTGCCTTCCGGCCCGTATAAACATACATAGCACGCATAGCAAATACCTTACCATTTATAGCACGTATAACACAAATCATATCTAACCTTCCGGTCACACAGTCAAACCCTTCCGGGTATAGTATAGTGAGAAGACTCACCTCGCGGATACTGAAAGTTAGCAACTCCTGAAATCCCTCATACTTGATCCACCGAGCTACAAGTTCCCTATAACATCATATATCTCTTATTAATACTTTTATCTTCCACGTTAACTGACCCTAAGAAATGGGTCAACTCTGGTCAACGGTCCACGGTCAACTCGACCGGACTCGGCGAGTACTCTGGCGACTCGGCGAGTCTAGTCGTCCTCCAATCCTCTAAGGTTTCCATTCTACTCGTCGAGTATCCTCCTTGACCCAACGAGTTACTGCTGGAAGAATCGCGGGGCCACCCCGACTCCACTCACCGAGTCTGATGAACAACTCGACGAGTCCCAGTTATTCTTCAAGCTACTCGCCGAGTCTGCTCATCTGACTCGGCGAGTCCATGCCATGCAGTCGCGCAAACTGCTTCCTAAGGTCATAACTGCTCCGACCATTCATAGGTCTGGCCTTCCTCGACTGGTCCATTACATAAGGTCTTCATTTAGGTGCTCATGATACACCCCAAGACTTATAATTTACAGGTTGACCTAAGGCATAAGGATTTCAATCCAAAACCTTCACCAATTCCCGAAATGCATAGACATGGGATATTCTGGACCTCCAAGGGTCCTAATACAGGGTTACAATCGTTTGGGGAACAAGGGTAACATTCAATCTATCCATAAAAGGGTTCCATAAACCCTAATCCTCTAAATACATCACCATAGCAGAGTATACACGAATTCTTACCTGGATAATGTATTCTCTGTGTCCCCAATCCTCAGAATGTGACCCCCTTGTTGTTCCTTTAGCCAAGCCCTTCTCTTCTTTGCACAACAACTCCTTCAACATCACCAATGGCCTTTAATCTTGATCTAGATGCACACAATCGATTTAGAGTTCTTCTCAGAAGGCCAAAACGAACAATGACGGCCTATAAGCCCCCTTTATTCGTCCCAAACCTAAACGGCTAGGGTTTTCGCTAAACAGCGCAGACTCACCGAGTCCCTATCTGACTCGTCGAGTCCAGTCGCGAACCCGCGACTAGGTCTGCGATCCTACTCGGCGAGTCTGGCTCCAACTCGCCGTGTCCCCCCCCCCCCTTAAAACACCCCCTAAAATATAATTTTAACAATACTTGAAATTCCGGGCTGTTACAAAAGTTGAGATGAGAAATCCTTCGGTGCCACAGCCAGCTTTCGTTAGATTGTGCTTTTGATAACAAGCAGATTGTTGGATTCCCTTTGATGGGTTTGAGGTTTAGGGGAAACATTTCACCTTTGCGCTCTGATTTGAGAATAACTCTGTTCGTTTGCTTCTCAATTATTTCCGAACCCTCATCATCGAATGAGACCTTGAGACCGGTGCCTCCAACAAGCTGAGATACACTGATGAGATTATGTTGTAGTCGTTCTACGTATGCAACCTTCCTAATCATGAAATCACCGTTTGTAATCATTCCATAGGCTTTTATGGTTCCGAAGGAGTTGTTCCCGAACTTGACATTTCCACCGTTTGAAAGAGACCTGAATTCCCTTAGCTCTTCCTTCCTTCCTATCATGTGATGTGAGCAGCCACTGTCGATATACCATTCTTCGTCAAATTGCTCGTCACTGATAACCTGCACGAATTAAGCAGATTTAGGAACCCAAAGTTTCTTAGGTCCACGTGAGCCTTTCACAAGAACAAGAATAGTGAGAGAGATATCAACGAAATATGTTCTTTTTATTAACGTTGTTTCGTTTTTCTTTTGAATGGTATAAACTTTAATTTTATTGGGATTTGTTGCAGTTGGTTTGATTTTCGGTTCAGGTGTCTGAACTTTGGAATTCTTTTGATCACTCTTGACCGAGGAAACCTTTGATTTTCCTTTCAAATCTGTTGAGGATTTTGGATTTTGAGTTCGAAAAGAATTGGATTTAGAATGGGGTTGAGATGAGTTAGAAATAGAGAATTTTGCTTGAGAATTTTGCTTGACTTGATATTCTAGGTGACCTTTTTGTTGGTGGTCATGGTATAGACCGAACCTTGAGCCTTGATCACCTGTGCTCTCGGGACCGAACCTGTGCTTTCGGTTGCTTGAGTGCTCTGAGCCGAACTAATGCTTTCGGTTGCTTGAGTGCTCTCGGGGCTGAACGTTGTTTGTGTGTTCTGAGCCGAACCTATATTTTCGGTTGTTTGTGTGTTCTGAGCCGAACCTATGCTTTCGGTTGTGAATACCTTCTTGCGATCTAACTTCCCTTTTCTCTGACTTCCTATTATGATCAAAGAAATGATCGTTTTGAGATTGCCAAAACTGTTTTTGTTCTGAGAGATTCTACTTGTATCTTAGATTCCTCTGTTGCGTTTGGTTTTTCACCTGTTTGGGTTGCCTGTGAATATTTGCCTTTTGTTTTGGCTTTTGAACAACAGGTTTGTTTACCGTAGATGAATTTTCGGTAGAAGGGGTGACTTCATCTAATGGGATTTCTTTAGTGCCACTAGTGCTTGGCACGTCAAAGTTATCAGGCTTGTTCAACGGCTCCGGAATATATCTTCCTTTTGTTTTTCAGGATGTTCGCTCTGATAGACCAACTGTTTCATCAGCATTGTCGATAGGGGCGGACCAGAAGAACTCATCACAACCATCAGCATTATCTCCGTTTACAATGGCTGTGAGTTCGGCTGTCTGATGTTCGGTTACACCTGTGACCTTATACACCTGATTTGCTGTTGTCCTTACCTTTTGGTAAACAACAACCTTTTCTTCAAGGTTCAGGGACTTTTGTTGGGACAAGCGAGCAAACTCCACAGAATTTTCTGAGATAAGATTTTTGTGGTTTTCAGGTTCGCTCTTGACAAACTCAGAACAATCAACTTCATCCTCTACAGAAATTTCACTCATATCATCATCCTCATTAAGCTCATATGCATTTTCAACATTAATTTTATTTACTGAGCTCAAATTGGCATTCAATGAGTCAAACTTTTGTATGGTTTCGGTCCTTAGATTCAGTTTGTCATTTTCATCCAAAAGGTTTTTCAGCATGTCCTTATGGTCCTTGGACTTTATGAAAGATTCAATTTTGTCTAGACCATACATATATGTCGGATTAACATCCTCAGACGAAACCACACTTTCACAATTGTATGCTTTAGCGTCGATTTCATCCTCCTTAAACTCAAGGAAGGGCAAAATCATACGATGAATTTTCTGCCCTATTACACAGTTTAAATGAAGTTGAGTGATATTATTGTAAAGACGCTTAGCAATCAAACAAAAAAAATTTCGCTGTTTTAAAAGTTTTAAATTGTCTCTTTGCAAATAAATGTTTTCATCCTTGGTTTTGATTAACTCCGACTCCTTTAGTTCGATCTACATCCTCCGTTCCTCACTCTTCGAAGACACCCTGCTTATTTGGTCAATTAGGTTAGAATTGGTGACTCGAGTT
Source organism: Lactuca saligna (assembly GCF_052625555.1). Lineage (NCBI taxonomy): Eukaryota > Viridiplantae > Streptophyta > Magnoliopsida > Asterales > Asteraceae > Lactuca > Lactuca saligna. The sequence goes on from NC_136423.1 coordinate 103,197,997, forward strand.
TGAGTTAAACTGCTATCTAGATGAGAGATTCTTGAATTAACATTTTTTAATTCTTTTTCGTATGAGCATTGTGGGACTTTGAATGAAACAAAAACGGATTGTACCTTCTTGATCAGTTCATCAAGCTCGTTGAACTGCACGCTGAGCGGTTTTGCTGTAAAGCACATGTCCTGTTGCTCCTTCGTGTCTTCATTCCCACCATCTGTGTTGTATCCCCTCATCTGAGATACATTAGACACCATCAAACATTTTCCACCGCTATCCTCATCTTTCGCCACATAAGCCTTTCCATGAGAAGGCTTCCTTACTTCATCATCTTCGGAGTCAGATGACCAGATCTCCACTCCTCCAAACTCATCATTTGCTACCGAACCCTGCACAATTAAAGCATTTATAGAAGGGTTAGCAGTAGATTTCCTCTTCCTGATCTCATCCAGCTTTTTCAGCAACAAAGCTTCTTCATCTTTTTCCTCATCCTTTTCTGCCATTTTCTTGAGGACACAATCTTTTGCATAGTGGTTCTTTCCTCCACAGTAATAGCAGCTCACTCCCGAATCTCCTTCAGCTTTCGGTTCCTTATTTGATTCTTCTGCCTTCGGTTCGTCTTTGACCTTTTCAAAACTATAATTTCCCTGCCAATTTCGGTTCTTATTGGTGCGAAATCTTTTCTTGATGAACCTCTTGGGGTTTGATACCATCATAGCATAGTCTTCAGAAGTAAGGTCATAGTCCTCCAAGATGAGGTCTTCATCTTCCATAATCGCTTTACTTTTGGATAGGAGGGCCAATGAACCCATGCTTGAAAGTACATTTTTCTCCTGTAGTACGATCTTTTCTTGAGATTTCAGAATGCCTACCAGTTTCGTCAGAGAATAAGATTTGAATTGCTCATGCGCTTTAACTGTGGACACTACAACTCTCCACTCAGATCTAAGGTCGTTCAAAAACGTAACCTTCTGCTCAATTAGCTTCCTTTCAATGTCATGTTTAATCATCTTGCTAAGAAGATGATTGAAGCGATCGAACGTTTGAGTCACGGTTTCTTCGAATCCCTTCTTGAATTCACCAAACTCGGACAAGAGTAAGGTTTGAATGGAGTGTTCAAGATCTTCGTCCGTAGAATACAATTCTCGTAGCCTGTCCCATACTTCTTTGGCAGTTGTACATGAACTCACCAGCCTGAAAGTGTCAGATTGAAGAGCGAATCCGATTAATCTCAATGCTTTAATATTGCACTGAAATTTATCTTTTTCATCTTGGGCAATATCTTTAATGTCTTTCAAAAGATCATTATACTCCTTTTGAGTTTTAATGATCCTTGAAGTTGCAGAATGAGCGAAGGGTCTAGATACGATTGCATCCCAGATGAGGTATCCATTGTCCTCAGATCCTATAACATAATCCTCAAAGTGATGTGCCCAGACTTCATAATCATGGGTGTAAAGGATAGGAATCTTTGTTGTTGACCCAATACTATTTGAGATGTTGATAGGGTTTGATTGAGAATCGTCCATGCTTGATTGTTTAACCTGTTTGAAAGATCAGACTTGTAATATGTAATATTAGGGAAAAACGAATAAGTAATGAGATACGTCAATTATGGAGTGACGGCTCAATAAATATTAGTTAATGCGGAATAAACCCTAATAGCTTCTTTCACAGAAGAGATGTGTATGAATTACACAGCCTCCTGCTCTGATACCAATTGATGAGATAAAAAAACTCTTTGATCGATTAGATCTTTGCAACAGGTAGATAATGAAAGTAAAACAATGAAACAATACTCAAGAATGGATTTGAATGAGTCGAATGATTAGAACGTTCAATCCTCAGCAAAGCTCGATAAAGAACTTCCGCTGTGGAGAATTCTAGGGTTACAAAAGATATCTTCTTAATTACACGTAAAACAAACGATCTATCAGTCTCCAAAAAGATGCATGCAAGCATCTATTAATATACAAACCCTAGTAAAACAAGATACGGATGGACAGGTCCATGCCGTATACAAGATGGGCTAGGAAGCGAGCCCAATACGCAACATCAAGTACCCAACACTCCACCGATCAAGCAAGCGGTGGGTGTGAGTGTACACCCATTAAGCACCATTTTATAGGCCGCAACCTTATACCCACCTTATAGACCGGCTTCGTGAATGAGGCCTACTAACGGTAAGACTAGCATTTAAGTTATACATATATAGATATTAATATTGTAATATTATATTAGTATAGGGTTGGATTTTAAACTTGTAAAAAATTCTAGGGTTTCAAATTTAATTTGTCTAAATTAAACTTTTAATCACAAAACACAAATTTCAAAACTTGAGGGCAAGTTTTAAACATTTAAAACATAAAGGATCAAACAACAAATAATTCAAATTAACAATTAATCACATAATTATCCATATTTGATTTATTTATTATTTCTTGAAAAAAGAATTTACCAATTTAATCAATATAATTAATAATTATCATATAAGGAAATTAAATAATTTATTAATTGATAAATATCTTCAATTAGATAAAAAATATAGTCATATATATCATAAAAACGGATTTGGGTTGATCTAATATGATAAAGGTAAGTTTCCATAAGATAAATATGAAAAAACCCGATTTTCGCTCTTCCTGACGCTCGGACTCGCCAAGTACCCAAACTGGACTCGCCGAGTCAGGCCAACTCGCCGAGTCCATTATGGGACTCGCCGAGTCGATGACTCAGAAACACAAAAATCGAATTTTGTAGTTCAGATTCAAACATTTAAGCATCAATTTAATAGAAACCAATCTAGGCTCTGATACCACTAGAAGAGTTTTGTACATAAGAACATTCCTATGTGCGCATACAATCCCTAATGCTTGGATCTTGGTTTCTCTAATTAAACATGCATTGAATCCAAGACTCCTAATGGCTAATTAGGTATAAGAACAATACAAAACGAGAGTTAGAAGCATACCTTGAAACACTTGTTTGATCTTCTTGTTCTTGGAGCTTTAGAGTCACAATTATCACTCCTCTAATGGCTTACAAACACCAACTAGCAAAGAGAATGATTTGAGAGAGAGGAGATAGGAGGAAATCGGCCAGGGTATCCTTGCTATAGAGGAGGTGCCGATTTCCCTATCCCAAGAGGTCTATTTATACTTGTAAGGCTCCTAGGGTTTTACCCTTAAACCCTAATTGGATAACTTAGACTCTAAGTAATCCTAATCCTTACCAAAGATAAGCCATGGACGATTTTAGGCTTATCCTAGCCTTAGAAATCGTCCACCCTCTTTCCAATAAGGATTTACAGCCTAAAGTGTAACTATCAAACAATTGACAGTTTATACCCTCTTATTTAATTAATCTCTTTAAGTCAAATTAATACTAATTAATCTATGACTTATATTAATCAAATAACAATATTATTATTCATTATATTATTCTCATAATATATTAATAATATCTATTCTCTCATAATAAATCATCCTACCAAGTTGCTATGGTGAAGGCAACCCAAAAGGACCATGCACAATCGGGTCAAATACTTGCCTAATATAGTTGCAGCCTTAGACACTATTCCAACAGATACCGGGAAACGTAAATAGTGAATTTACGATAGAGCGAGATTTAGCCTTCGCGATCTAAACGAAAGTCGTAGAATATGTTAAACCGAAAGCGTCGATAAAAAGAATGCCCAAATCTGACTTTGTATGAGGAAGTTATGATTTTTCAAAGTTTCGGATTACCAGTGTACAACCCGAAATTCGAATATTAGATCGAGCGGATTTTAGCCGAAACAACCTAAACGAGAATCGAATATCTCGTTATTAGTAGCGTAACGATAAAAAGTATAACAATGTAATTTTCAAAACAAAAATTTTATTTTTGTCACAACCATTTTCACGTAAAATATTTCCAAAAACATCCAACATTAATTATCAAAACATATTGTATCCCAAGATCACAAAAATCAAATCCTTTCTCTAGTGTGTACGAATCACGCCGGCGCCTTCCCACGGTCCTCGCTAGTACCTGAAACACATAACACAACAACTGTAAGCATAAATGCTTAGCGAGTTCCCCAATATACCACTTACACACATACGACCTTCCAGGTTACGACCTTCCGGTCCATGTGTCTCAGGGGAATTCCATCCCAACTCGGTAAACCTTCCGGTCCTACCCGTGTCGACCTTCCGGCCCATAGCTCCCTGACCTTCCGGTCTACGTCATAATGCCTTTCGGACCATAACAAGCATAACATACATAACACATTCAAAACAGGTAACTAATCACATACATTACATATATCTTATAGCATACCAGACCTTCCGATCACACATAGGTACCCTTCCAGGTACAATATAGTGAGAAGACTCACCTCAGATGTCCCGGTAAATTACTGACTCGGTAGAAATACGATCTAGCCTCCGCCTAAACACATAAAGTAATATTCTCATAAATATAACTCTCAGAACTAGACTCTACTTTCTCTAAGCTCCCTCAGAAGGGTGAAAGACCATTTTACCCCTCCTTTGGCTCAAAGGCCCTCGTTGTTGACCAAACCCTAAAAGTCAACCAAAGTCAATGGTCAAAGTTTGACCTGACTCGGCGAGTGCACTTGGGCAACTCAGCGAGTCCACCTGTGTCCACTTAACAATTTTGTCCCATTTAACACGTCGAGTCCCTCCCTTTACTCGACGAGTCCCCAGGTAAGAATCGCGGGGCTACCCCGACTCAACTCGCCGAGTTTCAAGAACAACTCGGCGAGTACATGCCATGCACAAAATCTATTGACCTCCTGAGGTCAGATCTATTCCTCAAATCCATAGATCTGTCCTTCCCAAGCATAATAATCACATAAAATCCAGACCTTGACACTCATATATCATCTAGATGGTATCATTTGAAGATTTTAGCCCAAAAATGGCATCCTAAGCTCATAACTCCCAAGATAACTCATAAAGCTCCAAGGGTTAAGGTCTCTGGACCTCTTTGAGTCCAGATCCAAAGCATGAACTCGATAAGGGACCAATTGCTCCACATAAACATCCTTAAAGGTGGTTAGAAAACCCTAACTCTAGGTATCAATACAAAAACTAAAGAAGGTCCTAATAAATACCTCAAGTTAAGTCTCTGAACTCTGAAACCACTAGAACCACACCTCCTTCAGTCTCCTCTTGCTCTTGATCACCTTCTTCTTACTAAACCAAAGATAGAAAGGTAAAATATGGCTTCTCCTTCCTCCCAAACGATCTATCTCACTTAGGGTGCTCTCAAGGGACTGGTAGCCGCATTTGAAGGCTAAGACCGCCCTTAAATAGGCTCCAAACCCGGAGGATTAGGGTTTCATTAAACATCATGGACTCGTCGAGTCCACTCATGGACTCGCTGAGTCCAACGCGAACTCGGATGATCAACCACGACCCTACTCGACGAGTCTAAGCATCAACTCGTCGAGTTCCTTCAGAAATTTCAAAAATAAAATATTAGAATAATATACCTGGGATACCGGATGTTACAATTCTCCCCCACTAGAATCAAACTTCGCCCTCGAAGTCTCATTCTACAAACAACTCAGGATGCTGCTCACGCATCTCGCGTTCTGGCTCCCAAGTCAGCTCTGTCCCCTTCCTATGCTTCCACTGCACCTGTACCAGAGGCACTTCCTTGTTCCTTAGAACCTTGACCTTCCGATCCCTTATTGCCACCGGTCTCTCAACATAGTTCAGGCCTATATCCACCTGAATATCCTCTAATGGTACTACTGCCGATTCGTCGGCTATACACTTTCTCAACTGTGACACGGGAAAAGTGTCGTGAATCTGACCCAACTCCGCAAGTAGCTCCAAATGGTAGGCTACCCTGCCTACCCTCGCGATTACCCTGAAAGGTCCAATATATCGAGGCCCCAACTTGCCCCTCTTCCTGAATCGGATCACTCCTTTCCAAGGAGAGACCTTTAAGAGTACGAAGTCACCGACCTAAAACTCGAGCTCGGACCGACGCCTGTCCGCATAACTCTTCTGACAACTCAGAGCGGTCAACAACCTTTGCCTAACCTGCTGTATCTGCTCAGTCGTCTAAAGCATGATCTCCGTACTACCCATTACACGTTGCCCCACCTCTCCCCAACAAATGGGGGTCCGACACCTCCTCCCATACAACATCTCAAATGGTGGCATACCAATGCTCGAATGATGGCAGTTGTTGTACGAAAACTCTGCCAAGGGAAAATATGTGTCCCAACTCCCGCCAAAATCCAAAACACATGCTCGGAGCATATCCTCGAGTGTCTGAATTGTCCACTCGCTCTGCCCGTCAGTCTGTGGGTGATATGCAGTACTAAAATGCAACCACGTACCCAACTCCTCATGAAATTTCTTCCAGAACCTAGAAGTGAAACGCACATCTCGATCGGAGACAATCGAGATCGAAACTCCATGCCGCGAGACCACCTCTCTCAAATACAATTATGCCAGTTTCTCCGCAGAAGAGCTCTCGCTAATGGCAAGGAAGTGAGCACTCTTCGTCAACCGTTCTATAATCACCCAAATTGTATCGACACCCCTCGTAGTCCTTGGCAATTTGGTGATAAGGTCCATAGAAATCTGTTCCCACTTTCGCTTGGGAACCTCTAACGGCTGCAACTTACCATGCGGTCTCTAGTGCTCGGCCTTAACCCGACGACATGTTAGGCACGTCTCAATGAACCATGCAACATCCCTTTTCATACGGGGCCACCAATACTCCTTCTTCAGGTCTAGATACATCTTAGTGGCCCCAGGATGGATCGAGAGCTTCGATCGATGTGCCTCTTCCATCAAAATGGTTGGTGTCCTGCCTACAAACGGTACCTAAATCCAACCCTGAAACATCATAAGTCCCCGGCTATCAGTAACAAACTCCAATACCTGCCCGACAACTCGCTCCCTCTTTTGGTTTTCTGGTCTCATAGCCTCGGCCTGAGCCCCTCGAATGGTGTCCAACACCGGAGTCATCACTGTCAATCTCATACAAACGTCTCGCATTTGGACGCTCTCCGTCCTACGACTCAGGGCATCAACTACCATGTTAGCCTTACCCGGGTGGTACAGGATCTCACAATCATAATCTTTTACCACATCCAACCATCTCCTCTGCTGCATGTTCGGGCTGGGCTAATCCATCAAGTACTTCAGGCTCTTATGATCCGTATATATGGTACACTGAACCCCATACAGGTAGTGACGATAGATCTTGAGGGCGAACACCACTGCCCCCAGCTCTAAATCGTGGGTAGGATACCTTGCCTCATGAGGCTTCAGCTGCCTAGATGCATATGGTATCACGTGCCCCCTCTGCATAAGCACCGCTCCCAACCCTGATATCGACACATCACAATATACCACGAAGTCCTCCATACCCTCCGAAAGGGCTAGCACGGGGGCTTCGCATAACTTCTAACGAAGTGTTTCAAAGGAGGCCTACTACTCTAGGCCCCATGAAAAGGCAACGCCCTTCCGAGTCAACTTGGTGAGTGGCACAACGATCTTGGAGAAATCCCTGATAAATCTCCGATAATAGCCTGCCAATCCTAGGAAACTCCTGATCTCTGTAGGTGACCACGGCACCTCCCAACTTATCACCGCCTCAATCTTGGCCGAATCGACCAATATCCCTTTCTGGTTAACAAGATGCCCTAGGAACTGGACCTCTCGTAACCAAAAATCACACTTAGAGAATTTGGCGTAAAGCCTCTCCGATCTCAAAACTCTGAGGATCTCCCTCAGATGGTCCTCATGATGTTCCTTGGATCTTGAATAGACCAATATGTCGTCAATAAACACGATCACCGAGCGATCCAACATCGGCCTACATACTCTGTTCATGAGATCCATGAACACCGCCAGTGCGTTGGTGAGCCCGAAACGCATCACTACGAACTCGTAATGCCCGTAACGAGTCCTGAATGCTGTCTTCTGGATGTCCTCATCTTGCACCTTCACCTGATGATAACCCGACCTCAAATCGATCTTGGAGAACCAAGATGCTCCCTGCAACTTATCAAACAAATCATCGATCCTCAGTAACGGGTAACAGTTCTTGACCATCAGCTTGTTCAATTCCCTGTAATCAATGCACATTCGATGTGAGCCATCCTTCTTCTTAACAAAAAGGATAGGCACTCCCCATGACGAACTGCTTAACTGAATAAATCCTTTCCACAACAGCTCTTGAAGCTGCGAGGATAACTCCTGTATCTCTGGAGGCGCAAGACGATAAGGTACCTTGGCGATAGGTGTTGTAGTTGCAACGGTTACGACTTCAGTCACAGCGGTATACCGCTCATCAATAGTCTCCAACAGCGTGGTCTTGATAGACCCAAACATCTCCAGAATCTTGGCCCTGGTCGCCGCAGCCACCTCATTGTGGATCATCTGACGAAGCTCCTCGTCACTCACACCGCTCGCCTCAGGTCTGTGGCGTGTCCCAACCATGATGCCTCTGAAATACAACATAAAAATGTCAGAGACTCGATCGAGCATACTTGCACTCGATAACGCAACCCTACTCGTCCTCCAATACTCAAAGGATTCTTACTTGGGCGGCTCACTGATTCGGTGTCTTCAGTAGTACAGGCCCTATACTACTGACTACACCGCATCAGCATTCACCCTAAGTCCTCCTCCTTGGAACCCGGAGCGCAAGTACTCTATTCTCGCTATGCATTGGCTACCTACTCGCTCTCAAGGCATCTCATAGCAGTAAGATTCTCATAGACTAAGGCATCATAAATCAGGCCACTCTCGTCCTAATATGAATACCTAGCCTACTCTAGCATGTATAACATATCATAGCATATCTCATAACACATATTGTAAGGGTATTTTGGGGATTTACCGTCCGAGCGCTGGCTGACCGTACACACTTGTGACAACCCGAAATTTCCATTTGTACGAACATTATCTATTCAATAGAAGCTAGTCCAGTTTCTGTAATCTTCAGACTTGTCCGAACGAGTTTGTGTACGTTAGGGCTTTACATTTCTGGACATATCGGGAGAATGGATGCTCCTGAAATTGTGAAACTTGAACATTGTAAGTTTCATAATGTTATAGTCCGACTTCCGGAATAAAAATATTTTCTGTCAAAATATTCCAGGACTATAAATAGATTTATCAATTTAATTAATTCATTATTTACAATTCCAACTAGAGAAAAGCCAATTCTCTTTGACGGATCTTCGGGTTTTCATCCCGGATTGTGAGTCTACTTTCCTAAACGTGTTTTAATACTTGTTATATGCTTTATAACATCATTTATATGTCTAAACTACAAGATCCGAGAGTTTACCGCCCAAGAACGTTCTTGGGGAGTAAACTCCAAAACGGAGCCTAAAGGCTTCCTAGTCCCGATTCCGTGTTAGACAACTTGTTTAGGGGTTAAGGTATGGACATTTGAGACTAAAAAGCAACCAAGAAACACAAGTTAGAGGATTTTACGGCCAAGGAACTTCTTGGGCCGTAAACCCCTTTTTAAGGGTCAAAAATGCCCTAACTTACCTCCTTAAGCCTAAGGACCTTAACCACTAATGCTTGTGCTTATTTTGGACTTCAAAACACTTCAAAATGATAGAATTATAGGAGTTTATGGCCAAGGAAGGATCTTGGTCCGTAAACCCCTTTTCTAAGGGTGAAATGCACCACAACCACCCCTAAGGCCTTATGATAATTTAGCTTGAACACATGGGACTTGAATGGGGATCAAAAGACTTTATAATCACTCCTTAAAAGGAGTTTACAGCCAAGGAACATATCTTGGGCCGTAAACTCCAAGTGATGACCTAAATGTGTGCATCTTGTCCCTATTAGCCTTAGATAAAATCATGGAAGCCATCCTTGATGTGCAAGAGCCTTAAATGAATTAAAATCCATCACCCATAGGAGTTTACGGCCGTAAACTCTAGGGTATATGGACTATAGGCCGTAAACTCCCCTATGGAGCATTCTAGGGCGTTAAACTACTTCATGTATTATTCCAACAAAGCTAGAAGTGTTCTTGGATCAAGATAACACTTTAAAACACCCAAAACCACCATGTGAGGAGTTCACGGCCATAAACCCATGAGTTTACGACCGTAAACTCCAAAGGGTGGGGTTTGTTGGGTGGTGAACTCTTATGCAAGGCCATTTGATGTTTCAAACCCTTTTGCCTGGTCCCGTATCAACTTAGATGCAACCATTAGGACCTATAACACTTATACAAAGTGTATACATGTTCCTAATTATGTTAACTTACTTTGTTAAGTTATTATGTGGCTAATTAGTTATATATATGCTTATTATATGATAACTAGGCTCGAACGTGTGAACAAGTCTCCGTTTGACACTTAGCACGGTACCCGATACATCAATTCAATCTACTCACCACAAGTGAGTTTATACCCCTTTAATCAACCTTTGAAATACTTTTAAATGTTTTAAATACTTTATCGGGGGGAATACAAGTCAAACAATACATATACAATGATGCTAGAAACAATACATATACATATACTAGAAACAATACATATACAATGATACTAGAAACAATACATATACAATGATGCTAGAAACAATACATATACAACTATACTAGAACGAGAAACAGTACATATACATGAATACTTTATTATTGTGATTTAAATCAGAGCATGACTTAACTGTCATGGCTCGAGTTGTAGCCAGAATTCTCTTGAAGGGAGAGCGTGAGTTTGCGTATAGATCTATACTGGATTGACAATCCTACACCTTGCTGCTAGCTACAGCCGGACCTGCAGGTCTGCGGGTGCCAAACGTCATTCCGTTATTACGACCATTCATTTGTCGTTGTTACTAGTCGATAGTATGGTGCAATTTATCACGTAATGCCTTAATATAAATCCGGTTTAAGGTAGTTAGTACAACAGTAGTTCTTATAATACAAGGCTACAGTACTACAATAATTTACCCATTACATATTTTTAGTGATAACCTCACTTAAACGTTTATGTACAAACTATATTTTGTTAAATGATAGTTACATTTGGGAAATTACACACCTTTACATCAAACAAGCATACAAAATAGTTAAGCCTTGGTAGAAGGCTACTTTAATAGAAAATATAGGTTTTTCTGAGAGATTCAAACTTTTACAAACAATTGCAAATCTTTACATACATTTTACAAACTTATACTTTATACATGTTCAAACATTTTTCGATGACAAATACCGACACTAAAATACTTATGAACTCACCAGCTTAATGCTGATAAACTCTTTCAAAATAACTTGTATTCTCAGGTCATCAGTAGACAAGTACCGAGGCCAGCTTTTGAGAAGATGGAGCGCATTCAAGACTCATCTTATTATTTTGATATACGTTATTTTTGGTGTCTATAATGTACAGAACACGCTTGTATTAAAATTATATATTTAATGCAATGGATGATGTTGTTTGCTTATTTACATTTACTGTGTTGTGGTACTTACATGACGTCCTCCGCCCCAGAACGTTTCCGCCGTTCTTGGTGTTGGGGTGTTACAGATTGGTATCAAAGCATTGTTTATAGTGAATCAAGTGTATCAACCCATAAAAGATATACTAAACTATAAACCCATTTGGGATTAAAACACTCTGACCAAGAGTCTATACTTAAAATACTAAAATATTTAATTAAGTATACTAGTCTACATTCATACTAAAAACAGTGTCACAACGACAAGAACAAAAGTATTACGATTGTTAAATATCACAGGTAAGCTCGGGGATATATGGTCAGTCCTGGGAATGGCATAGCCTGATCAACTATGCTGGTCCGAGGAGTGATTAGCATATGCCCTAGAATGGTTGTGATGTGTTAACAAGTCTAAAACTTACCAACAAAACCACAAGAAGATCAATAGAAACTAAACTTAAAATACTATAGGTGTATTTTGTACTACCAACTACTTGTATACTATATCTCTATACCTCTCTTCTCGCGTAGATTTAAATGGATGGATTCCATCACGGCGACCCGTACTTTCGAAATGAAGGCAACGCAGGATGGCTCGAAGCAGAGTCTGACGATGAACACCCAATCCCGTTGGATGATCATCAAGCTGAAGGCTTCTCAGATGGATCAGACTCTGAGCCTGAAGTCAACAACCTACCTCCAATAGGTCAAGCCCCGAACAACAACCCCCGACCAGCTTTTCTAGGTCCCACTCCCTTGTGGGTAGATAACTTGAATCGCTGGAGTGACGAACAGGGTCAACCCTTACCACACTTTGGGGACCAAACTTTTTACAACGTCAGCGATGGTGGCTCTGCTGACCGAGCTCTACCTATCCTTATCCGTAGAATAGCTCGTAATGTCGAGCAAGGTCGAGCAGCCATCGACCGGGTCGTGGAGATTGATGCCAACTCTGGTGTCAACACAGTCCGCATTCGCCGTCTCGAAGAAGATTGAAAGGTACATATGGGGGCTAGTTCCTCCGTATCAGGGGAATGTTCTGTCATCAAACCCCGCTACCTTCGACAGTGCCAAGCGACTGGCACAACGACTCATTGACCATAGTGTCAAAACCCCTGCAACCACAACAACCCTAGCCATCTCAGAACCATCCAAACCCGCTGACACTAAGCGGAAGTTTTGGGATGACAAGAAGAGGCAGCGAGCTGCCAAGAAGCAACAAATTGTGGTGGTACATGCCGCGGTAACCCCTTCTGCTACTGCTCCGACGAAGCAGTATGCTGGAAGTTTGCCGAAGTGCAACAAATGCAACTTCCACCACAACGGCCCCTGCCATGAAATGCAGTGCTCTAACTGCAACAGGAAAGGACACACTGTCCGTTTCTGTAAATTCCCGGCGCAACCGATCACGCAAGTCCCTGGCTCTGGCGCGAGCCCAACTTGCTATGGATGTGGCGAAACAGGCCACTATAAGAGGGACTACCCCAAAGCGAGAAATGCTGGAGGAGCAGGGAGGGTACTAGCTATAGGCCACGGGGAAGCAGTTGCTGACCCGACAGTGGTGACTGGTACGTTCCTCCTCGATAACTCCTATGCATGCATTTTATTCGATAGTGGAGCGGAGCGAAGCTTCGTAAACCACAAATTTGCTACACGCACTTAAAGAACAATTCACAGTAGAAATGGCTAACGGCAAAACAGAAAACACCAGTAGCATATACTTAGGATGTATCCTAACCCTAGATAACCATTCATTCCCAATCGACCTCATACCGGTCTCAATAAAAAGTTTCGACGTCATCATCGGCATGGATTGGTTGAGTCTTCATTGCGCCGACATCATGTGCTTCGAGAAAGCAGTCCGACTAAACCTTCCGTCTAACGAAACTCTTATAGTCTACGGCGACAAACTTGGTGCGAGTCTTCGCATTATATCAAGTATTCAAGCACAAAAATATCTGCGCAAAGAATACCACGCATTCCTTGCTCACGTCGTCGACACAAACCTCGAAATGAAAGAACTCAAGAACATTCCAGTAGTGAGCGACTTTCCCGACATTTTCCTAGAAGAACTACCTGGATTACCTCCGCAACGACCGGTCGAGTTCCGTATCGACTTAGTCCTAGGAGCTACCCCAGTAGCCAAGTCGCCCTACCGATTAGCACCAGCAGAGATGCAGGAATTATCTGGTCAACTTAACAAACTACTCAGCAAGGGATTCATAAGACCAAGCTTCTCACCTTGGGGAGCACTGGTCTTGTTCGTTAAGAAGAAAGACGGATCGTTTCGTATGTGTATCGACTACAGAGAACTCAACAAACTGACGATCAAAAATCGTTACCCTCTGCCTCGCATAGACGATCTATTTGACCAACTGCAAGGGGCAAACTATTTTTCCAAAATTGATCTAAGATCCGGATATCACCAGTTACGAGTACTAGAGGAGGATGTTCCCAAGACAGCCTTCCGAAATCGTTACGGACACTACGTGTTCGTGGTGATTCCATTCGGATTGACCAATGCGCCAACAGTTTTCATGGACCTGATGAACAGAGTATGTCGACCTTACTTGGATCAGTTCGTCATCGTTTTCATTGACGACATCCTGATCTACTCCCGAAGTAAGGAAGAGCATGGCGATCACCTCCGACTAGTGTTAGGAACTTTACGAACGGAGAAACTTTATGCGAAGTTCTCGAAATGTGAATTTTGGATCCGAAGAGTCGAATTCTTAGGACACGTGGTAAGCGAAGAGGGAATCCACGTGGACCCATCCAAAATTAAATCCATTGAGAACTGGTCAGCACCCAAGACGCCAACAGAAATTCGTTAATTTCTAGGCCTTGCTGGTTACTATCGCCGATTCATTCAGAACTTCTCCCGAATAGAAAAACCTTTTACAACCCTGACCCAGAAAGGCGTGGCCTTTGACTGGGAAGAGAAATAAGAGAGAGCATTCCAAACGCTCAAACGAGCCTTGTGCACCGCGCCAATACTATCTCTCCCCGAAGGGATAGAAGACTTCGTAGTCTATTGCGATGCATCGAACCAAGGGCTCGAGTGTGTTCTGATGCAACGAGGTAAGGTCATCGCCTACGCCTCCTGACAGTTGAAGATACACGAAGTTAACTATACGACACACGATCTTGAACTGGCAGCAGTGGTGTTTGCTCTGAAGATCTGAAGACATTACTTGTATGGAACGAAGAGCACTATCTTTACCGACCACAAGGGTTTACAACACATATTCGATCAGAAGGAGCTCAACATGAGACAACGACGGTGGGTCGAGCTACTCAGTGATTACGAATGCGATATTCGTTATCATCCGGGTAAAGCCAACGTAGTAGCAGACGCCCTGAGTCGGAAAGAATATTCTGGTCGCAAGGTCAAGTCATTATCAATAACCATCCATTCACACTTGTCTAACCAAATTCAGGCGGCCCAACTTGAAGCCATGAAACCTGAAAATGTGACGAGTGAATCCCTTAGAGGAATGGACAAGAATTTAGAAGCCAAGGGTGACGGAGCCTTATACTTCATGGATCGGATCTGGACACCGAAACACGGTGGTTTCCGAGACTTAGTCATGACCGAGGCGCACAACACTCGGTATTCCGTCCACCCAGGTTCAGATAAGATGTATCTGGATCTTAAAAAGCTATACTGGTGGCCTAATATGAAAGCAGAGATTGCTACCTTTGTGAGTAAATTCCTTACCTGCGCAAAGGTAAAGGTCGAGTACAAGAAGCCCTCTGGTTTACTGCAACAACCAGAGATTCCAGAATGGAAGTGGGAGCGGATCACTATGGATTTCATAACCAAGTTGCCCAAGACAACGGGTGGACTTGATACCATATGGGTCATCGTTGATAGATTGACCAAGTCTGCACACTTCCTGCCTATCAAAGAAACCGACAAGATGGAGAAACTTACGAGAACATACATTAGGGAAATCGTACGACTACATGGTGTGCCTATATCCATTATCTCCGATCGAGATAGTAGGTTCACCTCAAGATTCTGGCAATCACTGCAACATTCCCTAGGAACATGGCTGGACATGAGCACAGCCTACCATCCACAGACTGACGAACAGAGTGAGAGGACAATCCAGACTTTAGAAGATATGTTGCGTGCTTGTGTAATTGACTTTGGAAAAGCGTGGGATACTCATTTACCCCTCATCGAATTTTCCTATAACAACAGTTATCACACGAGCATAAAGGCAGTACCATTTGAAGCTCTCTACGGCCGAAAGTGCAGATCCCCTCTGTGCTGGGTTGAGGTGGGTGATACCCAATTAGCTAGGGGGCAAGCTTCCGACAGTACCCTCACTGGTCCGGAAATCATTCGGGAAACAACAGAGAAGATCGTTCAGATCCGTGAACGATTGAAAGCCTCTAGAAACCGACAAAAGAGCTACGCTGATAAACGCAAAAAACCTTTGGAATTTCAGGTGGGAGACCGAGTCCTTCTCAAAGTCTCACCCTGGAAGGGCTTGATACGCTTCGGTAAGCGTGGGAAGCTTAATCCTAGGTACATAGGGCCTTTTGAGATTCTCGCAAGAGTCGGACCCGTAGCTTACAAACTTGATCTACCCGACACACTTTGTAACGTACATTCTACATTCCACGTATCTAACTTGAAAAAGTGTCTGTCCGACGAGACTCTCATAATCCCACTCGACGAGATTGAGATCAACGAGAGCCTCAACTTCGTGGAAGAACCTGTAGAGATCATGGACCGTGAGGTCAAGCAGACGAAGCAAAGCCGTATCCCTATCGTGAAGGTTCGCTGGAACGCCAAGCGAGGACCAGAATTCACTTGGGAACGCGAGGATCAGATGAAACTGAAATATCCTCATCTTTTCGGGACGAAATTCCTTCTAACGGGGGGATGATGTGACAACCCGAAATTTCCATTTGTACGAACATTATCTATTCAATAGAAGCTAGTCCAGTTTCTGTAATCTTCAGACTTGTCCGAACGAGTTTGTGTACATTAGGGCTTTACATTTTTGGACATATCGGGAGAATGGATGCTCCTGAAATTGTGAAACTTGAACATTGTAAGTTTCATAATGTTGTAGTCCGACTTCCAGAATAAAAATATTTTCTGTCAAAATATTCCAGGACTATAAATAGATTTCTGAATTTAATTAATTCATTATTTACAATTCCAACTAGAGAAAAGCCAATTCTCTCTGACGGATCTTCGGGTTTTCATCTCGGATGGTGAGTCTACTTTCCTAAACGTGTTTTAATACTTGTTATATGCTTTATAACATCATTTATATGTCTAAATTACAAGATCCGAGAGTTTACCGCCCAAGAACGTTCTTGGGGAGTAAACTCCAAAACGGAGCCTAAAGGCTTCCTAGTCCCGATTCCGTGTTAGAAAACTTGTTTAGGGGTTAAGGTATGGACATTTGAGACTAAAAAGCAACCAAGAAACACAAGTTAGAGGAGTTTACGGCCAAGGAACATCTTGGGCCGTAAAAACCTTTTTAAGGGTCAAAAATGCCCTAACTTACCTCCTTAAGCCTAAGGACCTTAACCACTAATGCTTGTGCTTATTTTGGACTTCAAAACACTTCAAAATGATAGAATTATAGGAGTTTACAGCCAAGGAAGGATCTTGGGCCGTAAACCACTTTTCTAAGGGTGAAATGCACCACAAACACCCCTAAGGCCTTAAGACAATTTAGCTTGAACACATGGGACTTGAATGGGGATCAAAAGACTTCATAATCACTCCTTAAAAGGAGTTTACAGCCATGGAACATATCTTGGGCCGTAAACTCCAAGTGATGACCTAAATGTGTGCATCTTGTCCCTATTAGCCTTAGATAAAATCATGGAAGCCATCCTTGATGTGAAAGTGCCTCAAATGAATTAAAATCCATCACCCATGGGAGTTTACGGCCGTAAACTCTAGGGTATATGGACTATAGGCCGTAAACTCCCCTATGGAGCATTCTAGGGCCTTAAACTACTTCATGTATTATTCGAACAAAGCTAGAAGTGTTCTTGGATCAAGATAACACTTTAAAACACCCAAAACCACCATGTGAGGAGTTCACGGCCATAAACCCATGATTTTACGGCCGTAAACTCCAAAGGGTGGGGTTTGTTGGGTGGTGAACTCTTATGCAAGGCCATTTGATGTTTCAAACCCTTTTGCCTTGTCCCGTATCAACTTAGATGCAACCATTAGGACCTATGACACTTATACAAAGTGTATACATGTTCCTAATTGTGTTAACTTACTTTGTTAAGTTATTATGTGGCTAATTAGTTATATATATGCTTATTATATGATAACTAGGCTTGAACGTGTGAACAAGTCTCCGTTCGACACTTAGCACGGTACCCGTTACATAAATTCAATCTACTCACCACAAGTGAGTTTATACCCCTTTAATCAACCTTTGAAATACTTTTAAATGTTTTAAATACTTTATGGGGGGGAATACAAGTCAAATACTTATAGTTATTACATCAATCACATGTGATTGCATTAATCAAATGTGATTAATAACTAGAAAACCAATGATTTTATCACTGTTCAACTGTTTATCAAACTGTTTCACTTCAAATGTTTTACAAAATCTTTTTACTTATCAAATGCTTTTATTATACTTTGTTTTATTTCTTATAAATTGGATGCCCATATATGTATATATATATATATATATATATATATATATATATATATATATATATATATATATATATATATATATATATATATAAGTAATGTTTAAAGGGCTTAGGAAGGCCATCCGCCCTATTTCCTTTTCGCGCACTGAGATGTGGTCTGGTGGGATTTCGGGTGACCATCCGAAGGTCGTTTCAACATTAGTTATATATCATATATACATGTATAGACATAAAATTACTTCCATATTCATATTTATCAGTACATCAATAGTTAGTTACCATCGGGGTAACACAATCATATACATATACTAGAAACAATACATATACAATGATGCTAGAAACAATACATATACATATACATATACTAGAAACAATACATATACAATGATGCTAGAAACAATACATATACATATACTAGAAACAATACATATACAATGATGCTAGAAACAATACATATACAACTATACTAGAACGAGAAACAGTACATATACATGAATACTTTATTATTGTGATTTAAATCAGAGCATGACTTAACTGTCATGGCTCGATTTGTAGCCAGAAGTCTCTTGAAGGGAGAGCGTGAGTTTGCATATAGATCTATACTGGATTGACAATCCTACACCTTGCTGCTAGCTACAGCCGGACCTGCAGGTCTGCGGGTGCCAAACGTCATTCCGTTATTACGACCATTCATTTGTCGTTGTTACTAGTCGATAGTATGGTGCAATTTATCACGTAATGCCTTAATATAAATCCGGTTTAAGGTAGTTAGTACAACAGTAGTTCTTATAATACAAGGCTACAGTACTACAATAATTTACCCATTACATATTTTTAGTGATAACCTCACTTAAACGTTTATGTACAAACTATATTTTGTTAAATGATAGTTACATTTGGGAAATTACACACTTTTACATCAAACGAGCATACAAAATAGTTAAGCCTTGGTAGAAGGCTACTTTAATAGAAAATATAGGTTTTTCTGAGAGATTCAAACTTTTACAAACAATTGCAAATCTTTACATACATTTTACAAACTTATACTTTATACATGTTCAAACATTTTTGGATGACAAATACCGACACTAAAATACTTATGAACTCACCAGCTTAATGCTGATAAACTCTTTCAAAATAACTTGTATTCTCAGGTCATCAGTAGACAGGTACCGAGGCCAGCTTTTGAGAAGATGGAGCGCATTCAAGACTCATCTTATTATTTTGATATACGTTATTTTTGGTGTCTATAATGTACAGAACACACTTGTATTAAAATTATATATTTAATGCAATGGATGATGTTGTTTGCTTATTTACATTTAATGTGTTGTGATACTTACATGACGTCCTCCGCCCCAGAACGTTTCCGCCGTTCTTGGTTTTGGGGTGTGACAACACTACTCCTCTTTGGTTATCTCAAAACCTCTTGTAAAATTTAATGTTTTTATTATTGGAATTTTTTTTCTCAAATCCTTAGTTTGAGTTCAGTTACACCCGAAGGTGCATCCGAAACCCTCAAACCAAGGCTCTGATCCCAACTTGTAACAACGTAATTTTCAAAACAAAAATTTTATTTTTGTCACAACCATTTTCACATAAAATATTTCCAAAAACATCCAACATTAATTATCAAAACATATCGTATCCCAAGATCATAGAAATCAAATCCTTTCTCTAGTGTGTACGAATCATGCCGGCGCCTTCCCACGGTCCTCGCTAGTACCTGAAACACATAACACAACAACTGTAAGCATAAATGCTTAGTGAGTTCCCCAATATACCACTTACACACATACGCACTTTCAGGCCACGACCTTCTAGTCCATGTGTCTCAGGGGACTTCCGTCCTAACTCAGTAAGCCTTCCGGTCCTACCTGTGTCGACCTTCCGGCCCATAGCTCCCTTACCTTCCGATCTATGTCATAATGCCTTCCGGCCCATAACAAGCATAGCATACATAACACATACAAAACAGGTAACTAATCACATACATTACATATATCTTATAGCATACTAGACCTTTCGGTCACACATAGGTACCCTTCCAGGTACAGTATAGTGAGAAGACTCACCTCAGATGTCCCGGTAAATTATTGACTCGGTAGAAATACGATCTAGCCTCCACCTAAACACATAAAGTAATATTCTCATAAATATAACTCTCAGAACTAGACTCTACTTTCTCTAAGCTCCCTTAGAAGGGTGAAAGACCATTTTACCCCTCCTTTGGCTCAAAGGCCCTTGTTGTTGACCAAACCCTAAAAGACAACCAAAGTCAATGG
Source organism: Lactuca saligna (assembly GCF_052625555.1). Classification (NCBI taxonomy): domain Eukaryota; kingdom Viridiplantae; phylum Streptophyta; class Magnoliopsida; order Asterales; family Asteraceae; genus Lactuca; species Lactuca saligna. The sequence continues at coordinate 103,218,392 of NC_136423.1, forward strand.
TCAAACTTTGACCCGACTCGGCGAGTACACTTGGGCAACTAGGCGAGTCCACCTATGTCTACTTAATTCTTTAGTCCCATTTAACACATCAAGTCCCTCCCTTTACTCGAGAGTCCCCAGGTAAGAATCGCGAGGCTACCCCGACTCAACTCGCCGAGTTTCAAGAACAACTCGGCAAGTACATGCAATGCACAAACCCTATTGACCTCCTAAGGCCAGATCTGTTCCTCAAATCCATAGATCTATCCTTCCCAAGCATAATAATCACGTAAAATTCAGACCTTGACACTCATATATCATCTAGATGGTATCATTTGGAGATTTTAGCCCAAAAATGGCATCCTAAGCTCATAACTCCCACGATAACTCATAAAGCTCCAAGGGTTAAGGTCTCTGGACCTCTTTGAGTCCAGATCCAAAGCATAAACTCGATAAGAGACCAATTGCTCCACATAAACATCCTCAAAGGTGGTTAGAAAACCCAAACTAGGTATCAGTACCAAAACTGAAGAAGGTCCGAATAAATACCTCAAGTTGAAGTCTCTAAACTCTGAAACCACTAGAAACACACCTCCTTCAGTCTCATCTTGCTCTTGATCACCTTCTTCTTACTAAACAAAATATAGAAAGGTCAAATATGGCTTCTCCTTCCTCCCAAACGATCTATCTCACTTAGGGTGCTCTCAAGGGACTGGTAGCCGCAATTGAAGGCTAAGAGTGCCCTTAAATAGGCTCCAACCCCGTAGGATTAGGGTTTCATTAAACAGCATGGACTCTCCGAGTTCACTCATGGACTCGCCGAGTCCAACGCGAACCCAGATGATCAACTGCAACCTTACTCAGCGAGTCTAAGCATCAACTCGCCGAGTTCCTTCACAAATTTCAAAAATAAAATATTAGAAAAGTATACCTGGGATTATGGATGTTACGAAAAGACAGATGAAAATGGACATCAGATGAAGAAGTTATGAGATTTTAACGGACCAATCATGTCCTGGCCTATTAAAAATACAACTTTAAAAATAAAGTCAAAATTAGCTGACGGAGTCTCAACAAAAGTTGTAAAGTACGTCTCCACCTACACGTGGATATAAATAACATCAAAAACGGAGTTCGTATGAACGAGTTACAAATTATAATAACATATTTACGTATTAAAATAAAGTATAAATCATATATATGTACACACACACACACACACACATATATATATATATATATGTACATATATATATATGTGTGTGTGTGTGTGTATATATATATATATATATATATATACATATGTTATATCATTAGAAAGGTATCGACGATGCAGTCATTATAAGACTAATGTTGAGTTCTTTCGACATCAGTTTAGTACAAATATCGTTAAATCTATTTAAAATAGTGTTATAAAGGGGTGTTTAGTTGTTTATACAACTAAAAGGTCATTAAGTAATTATGGAGGGTAGTTTTTGAAGATTTTAATTAGTATAAATAAGAGCCTTGGGCTCTCATATTTCTTGCATCATTCTCTTGATTCAAGAGTCTTTCTCTCCTTATCCCCCGAGCATTTCAGTCCCTCGTGATTCGACTTCTCTTTCTGTATTTTTAGTATAGTAAGGTGAGCGCGAAAATGGACATCGGATGAAGAAGTTATGAGATTTTAACAGACCAATCCTGTCCCGCCTATTAAAAATACAACTTTAAAAATAAAGTCAAAATTAGCCGATGGAGTCTCAACGAAAGTTGTAAAGTATGTCTCCACCTACGCGTGAATATAAATAACGTCAAAAACAAAGTTCCTATGAACGAGTTACAAATTATAATAACATATTTACGTATTAAAATAAAGTATAAATCATATATATGTACACACACACACACATACACACACACACACACACATATATATATATATATACATATGTATATATCATTAGAAAGGTACTGACGATGCAGTCATTATAAGACTAATGTTGAATTCTTTCAACATCAGTTTAGTAAATATATCGTTAAATCTATTTAAAATAGTATTATAAAGGGGTGTTTAGTTGTTTATATAACTAAAAAGGTCATTAAGTGATTATGGAGGGTAGTTTTTGAAAATTTAATTAGTATAAATAAGAGCCTTGGGCTCTCATATTTCTTGCACCATTCTCTTGATATAAGAGTCTTTCTCTCCTTATCCCCCGAGCATTTCAGTCCCTCTTGATTCGACTTCTCTTTATGTAGTTGTAGTATAGTAAGGTGAGCGCTGAAGCGCTGCACGAATCTTTCTTAGAAAGATTCAGCGACGAAGTTCTGCCCCTGCAGAGCCCGACTCCTAGCTAAAATCCCCTTGTAAGTAAGTTATGCTTACCCTATTTTAAATATAGTTTATATTTAAAATTATTATTGTATTATAATTTTTTGATAAATATTTGAGTTATTATTATGACTTATATAAATGTCGTTATAATATCTTTTTAACTAATCGCGGTACGAGGAATCTGGTTTAAAGAGCCGCATAGGGATGTTGGATTTCATAAGTGCTATACGCCAAAATGGTCCTGCCCTCCGGTGTTTTATGTCTGGCCGCTGTTTTGTACATAGTGGTTGGAAAGTCTTGTTTAAATGCTTAAATAATAAGGTTTTAGGTCATTTTTGGTCACTTAACTTTTGGTTTTTTTTCTCATTTGGTCACTTAACTATTTTTAAGTTTTAAAAGGTCATCAAACATTTGATTTTGTACTCATTTAGTCACTTAACTTTTGATTTGGTCACATTTAGTCACGCAACTTTTAGATTTGTGCTCATTTAGTCACCTAACTTTTAAAATTGTGCTTATTTAGTAATTAAACTTTTAAAAAATTTAAAAGTTTAGTGACTAAATGAACACAATTTTAAAAGTTTGGTGACCAAATGTGACCAAAAGAAAAGTTAAGTGACTAAATGAGCACAAAGCCAAAATTTTGATGACCTTTTAAAACTAAAAAAGAGTTAAGTGACCAAATGAGCACAAAACCGAAAGTTAAGTGACAAAAAATGACCTAAATCCATATTATAATAATAATAATAATAATAATAATAATAATAATAATAATAATAATAATTAGTCACGGTAAATATTAGACTAAAATCTAGTGGTTATAAGACTAGGTTTCATCGAAGGAAATTATTTTAAAGTAAACGAAGCGCTGTCCGAGTACCGAGTCACCACCTTCTCAGGTGAGTGCATAGTTACTTTCATCTTACACATAGATATGAAGTATTTTATATAAACTACGTGCTATTGGTGCATATTATCTGAATATTTGTTGTCTATGTTGGATGAACGTTTTTTTTATACATGTTTTAAATGATTTGAAGTTTTGAACTGTATACATATTTTAAATATATAAGTATGTTGGGTATGAGATGGGTAGATGAATGATGAGAGATAAAAGATGATGTGAGTAAACATTGGCAGCTACAGACTTAGTGCCTAACAAATAACATTGGCGGTTATGGACTTAGTGCCTATTGGACAAACACTTGTAGCTATGGACTTAGTACCTGTTAGGAATTGGTTGCTATGGACTTAGTACCTATTAGATAAATACTGGTAGCTATGGATTTAGTACCTAATAGCTATGGAATTAGTGCTTTACGAACGAGCATTGGCAGCTATGGATTTAGTGCCAGTCCTATAACTCTGGAAGCAAAGGACTTGAGAATGAACGAATGCGGAATAGATAACTCTTAGGATAGATCCTTAAGAGTAACTAAGATAATAGGGATGGGTAATCGGGTCGATTGTTTGATTGTTTTAACATAATAATTATATTATTGTGGGTTGAAAACCCTGTGTACTCAACCTGACCCACTCAGTTTATTTATATTACAAGTGTTGAGATGAAGTCACATTACACTGAGAGATTAAAGAGATGTAGATCACTAATGTAAATAAATGTAAGTTGTCTTTATACTTATGTTTTTGTATTGATGATGACATCCTAAATGTTTTAAAACGAATTAAAAATATTTTTCCTCGGAAATGCTTTGATAACGTATTTATCATGTTTTACTGGGAACAAATTCCGCAACATTTTTATTAAAAGAGGTACTCTGATTTTTATAAAGCATAAACAAAATCGGTCTTTTCTTTCTGTGAAAATGTCGATGTTACAGTTGGTATCAGAGCATTAGTTTAAGCGAACGAGGAATAAGGATTTATTTCTAGACTTAAACTTAGAATGCTAAGTGATGATTGTGAGATGAGTGTATGCTATAATTTAGACACGAGCACTAGTTTATTTTAAGAATGATGCCTAAATTGCTTTTATGTGCTAAATGATTTATGATGGTAAATGTATGATCGGATTTATGGTCTGTTGCCGACCAGATCTGGAGACTTTACGTGTTCAGACTTCTAAACATTTAGCTACGGTATTAGAACTAGCATGGAACTTTTCGGAGTAAGAGGGAGATTTACACGTCTATCGTAAATAAAATCTTTCCTATCTTAAATTCTCAACTCTGTACACCGAAAGTATACTTGGGTCTACAAAACAAAAGGAAGATGACAACCTGAGCTTAAGAATGTGATGGGTCATGCATCGTTTGTTGCGCCTGTACCCGAACCTATCACAATGGCAGAAGTTCAGGAAGTGATGCGAACCATGATAGACTGAGAAAATAGAGGAAATGAGATGGCTTACGATACTGAATGATACCTATTGAAAGATATCATAAGAGAGGTATCTTGCCTCTAGAATACATCTGATAAAATAGCAGTACATCTATAGAAGTAGGGTACATCTGAATGTACACATTTGATTGGCGGGATGATAGAACGATTGGTGTAATTCCTAATGTTTTCCTATCATTTAGAATGTTCATCAACAACTGATTTGAAGCAGAATTGATGATTGAAGATATGCATGGAAGAAGTCCTAGTAGAGTCCAGGGAAATTTTGATGATTATTTGGACACACTCGTATGTGTTAAATTGAATTGTGATTTTAGGACTTGGGGATTGCGAGACAATACTTGGGATGCGTATGAGTAGGCGTGAAAGGTAGTAGATGCATATACTACCAGAAGCACATGACTCATGCTTGGATCAGGGAAAGTCACAAGGTTACCAAGAAGCTAGTAATTGATACAGTTTTGTTCAAGTATGTCGTTACTGTTGGGTTATGAGCATTCTAACACTCCTAAGTGTACATGCAACCCTAAATACCTTGGATCTATGTTTTCTCTATTATACATACAAATATAAACATCCAAGGTATTATCCTAATCTAGCATACAATATATCAATATAACAAGATAGAATACATACCTTGTTGTTGCTTGTGTTCCTTGAAACCTTGTGAGCCTAGCACCTCAAGTGGTGATGCCTCAAATGGTTCACACAACACCAAATACACTTGGAATAACTTGAGAGAAACTAGAACACTTCATGAAATCGGTTAGCCCTCTCTAGTATGATCTAGTGACCGATTTTGGGAAGAATAATATCTTTATATAGTGTTACAATTAGGGTAAACCCTAATTGTCATGACTTTCCATTTCCTTGGATCCATGGGTTCAAATACACCATGGAGCACCCATGGAGCATCATATGGGTTTTGGCCCAACTAGATAATCCATGGAGCATTAGCCCACTATATAAGTATGGATGATTTACACAATCAACCCATATATTTAATTAGTCTTCTTTTGATCACTTAATTAATCCTAGATTAATTCTTGATCAATACTAATTAAATAATCTTATTATTCTTATTATTAATATACTAGAACTTATAATATATTAATAACCGTAAGTGTCTTATTTCTCTCATTATAGTCTATCCAAGTGCATGATGCCATGCAACCCAAATGGACCATGCCGGGTCGGGTCAAGTCTTACCAATTATAGTTATGGACTTAGACATTAATCCAACAGTCTCCCACTTGGATAAGTCTAAAACTATTATTGCGTATGACTTCAGGAACCAACTAGCAATCGTAGCTCTCAAAAGCTTCTGTCGAACTCTGACCTTGTAGATGAACTCTGATTTTTGTCAACGACTTGTCCATTAGATAAGGGATCATATATTCCTCCATTATAGATATCATATGGACTGAGACATGGATTATAATCATTCTCTCTGAACAAATCAAATCAGTCCTGGCCTGGCCGAGCACTTCCATTTATCATCATCAAATCATCGAGGGGCCCACAGATATCGCTTTCATCCCGAAGGTAAAAGGAATGGATAAACTTCGACTCATATGGCTTGTTCTACTACTTGTTGAATCATACATAAAGACACGTTTTATAGCACCGGGTTACCAAATGCAGTTTCGTGCAATTAATGTACAACCAACTCATAGTAACAACTTATATCTCTAGGTTTGAATAATATAAGATATTATCGTCTCATGATCACTCGTGATAAAATCCATGAAGTGATTCCAATGAGCGCGGGTTGAATCCAATACTCAGAACTTATGAGCACTCATGAGTGTTGTAGCCATTTGTCCAACAACTTAGACCTCTACAAGCCAACTCATGACAGTCTTAATTCATATCTACTTCCAACATATGACCGACTGTGGATGGTTTGAATAACTTAGTCATTCCGGAAGAATAACCTAGTTTATTCGGGAAGTCAAAACATGCAAAGTGAAACACAATAATAATTGAATCCAATATGGTCTCAGAACTTTATGAATATAAATAAAACTCCTTTTATTTATCACCATATGATTACACATTATTCATTGTATATTGTTTCAGCTATCAACATTATTCTTGAATTTAAAACAATAGTTGTCCCATGCTCCAAGCATGCACACTATGTTTTCTAAACAATAGTCATGCCATACACCAAGTATGCATAATATGTTTGACTATGATCTTTATTTTGTGAACTAGATCAAATGAACATAACTTCAATGATTCTCTTTTCACACTCCCAAATCCTTACTGCAAATGCAAGAATTCCAAATCCATGCCATTTACTGAAATCTGTTAGATTCTAAACTTATATGCACCGATCCTCTTGTAATGATTATGCACAAAGTCAGAAAGACTTAACAACAATCATTACAGAGCATTCCAAAGGAGATCAAGTCCTTGGAACCATCCTTCATGCATTAAGTTTCCTTAATCTTAAACAGATTGAAAATTCTAACTTTGAAACATTTCCAGATTCCATTTCGACTATCACTTCTGAACAAGAGTTGCCTCCTTACAGATTATGTCAATATGGTCCTTCCAGAATTATCACTATACTTCCAACTGTCCTTGAGCAACCAATCTTTGGTAAACCTTAGATTGTCCTCGACAATTGTTTAATCCTTTTAGTCATATCCAGTTCTAAACCTTTTCCATTCTTAATGCCCCAGGCATTTGGAAATTTTTAGAAAGGATGAATATAGCACATGTAATCGATCCTATATCCGAAGCATATGGGACACAATTCATGATGTCTCACATAAAGACTAAACCAGTCTTTTGCTATAACATTTCCATTTATATTTGCCAAGTTCTCATAATTCAGATTATGAAAAGGGATGCCGTAATCATAATTGAATTTTAGAACGCAAATAATGGACCCATATACAGAATTTCCTTATGTTGAGCCATTCCAACATGAAATTCATATATATTCTTGACTAAATGATTAAAACCTCACGATCTAAGCTTATAGATTTGAGATGAAGTATAATTTCCTCTCCCTTAATTATAGCAAAACAACTCTTTCCCAGTTGAAACTTTTGTTTTCTATAATTAACATTGCTAGCTTGCAATACTTATCGTAATACGATGATTATTAGCATAACACTTATGCTCCCACTAGCTTTGACATGTACTCAGAAATCACTGGACTTCTAGAAATCAATACTTTATTGACTTTCTTACCAAAGTTCAGATTTCTGATACTAGATTGTTTTGATAAAACTTTATCAAAAACATACACCTTCCTTAGATAGCTTGTGGGTGTGTCAAAACAATTTTAAGAACTATGAAAAGGGATGCCGTAATCATAGTCTTGATCGTTTTGACCTTTGCCATTTCTCACAAGTCCAAGTTAGTGTGCCGGTAAACCACACACGCTCCACTAACGACTTTGAGATCACAATTGCTATCTAGCTAAAATCTACTTAGTGGAAGTGTTTCCTCACCATCATTTTCATGAATCGGAGAGAAACCTTATGACACTTAGATTTAATGGTGTATGAGTTCCTACCCATATGAATTTGTCAAAACCATAATCACAAGACAAGGATAATGACAAATCCAAAACCATATGGATTGAACTCAATCTTAATTTCTTGCCACCTGGCAGCACAAGGGCCTACCATTGCTTCCGAGTTGTTGTGCAACACATTGAGAACTCTAAGAACTCATATGCAAAGCCAACGTTAACTAGAATGGGCACAGAATATGTCAACACAATAGGTTATAAACCTCAAGTCGTGTGCTAGTGAAGAACTTTAGGTTTCATTCTTGATTAGTTCTTGAGAATTTCAAGACCTTTAAGACTCCCACTGTCCTCTTGACATATAAGACTTCCTTGTCAGACATTCAAGAGATAGTGTGGATTCTAATCAAGACAAACACTTCACATAATTGGCCTAAGTTGATCTTTGTTTTTATCCAAAACATCACAACTTACCAATTTCAAATGTACAAGAGTAGAAAACTTTTACTCTTACATTTGTCAAGTGTTTTAAACCTTCTTTAAGACATGCCACTCAAATTACAATCTTGGAGTATGACTCTAAGACTTGTATTGAAACGAAGTATGACTCATCTTCTTGATTTAACCATTTCAACAATTCAAGATCCCTTCTTCTTAGTCATAAGAATGAACTAAGACTTCCTTAGAGAACAAATTTTTTATATGGTTTCTTAATCATTAAGATGATCACAAAGCTGATACTAAAGTACTCTCCCATCTTTTCAGATTTGAGAAACTTTTATCCTTCTGCCTAATTTGATTCTTCTTATCCGCTCTGCTATGCATTGAAACCTTTTCCAATGTCTCAGAGTTACACTTAAGCTTGTAAGTATAATCATATTTACTGAGCTTTAGTAAACTATGACGAATAGCCTTATCAATCTTTTGTGATGGACTTGACCAGTGCACAAGAATGTGTACTCGATCCCTTAGTCCATTACTTTACTCACACATCCATGTGAATAAGTAATTAGTCTTAATTTTTCCAATACTTGAAAGTTCTCATTCATCATGCTATACAACTTGCATGATTCCAAGTCCCGGTCCACTTGAGACTTGGGTGACGAGAATATTTCCTTATTTGGTAAATTTAGACATTACCACAAATAAAAGAATCAATTTCATATTTCCACTCTTGCTATTAATGGAATCATATAAGCAACAATTTTTTTTTTCCTCAAATGCCATTGTAAGGATATTTTTTTTTAAAATAAATAAAATCAAAAATTTTCTTTTATTTTAAAACTATGCGGAAAAACTTATCCTTACAATCCATATGAAAACTTGTTGTTATCTATTCCTTAGCAATATCTCATAACTCCTAAGAAGTAGCTCAAGAATCCGATTTTCAAACTACGCGATAGAAATCCATCTATGCGATCAGATTCAACATATTCTTTCTTTAAGTTCCTTTACTTTTCTTTGATTCTTAAAACATTATCATGTGACCCAGTCACATCATGTATCAGGAATCTGAAAATAGAAACTTAACAGAGTTAGATTAGTGGACTTTTACCTGAAGTAGAGTCAATCTTATTGACTTTAACATCCTTAGGTAAATTAGGCAGCTTCGCAACTAATGACCCTTACTTTGGCAATATAAACATATGGACCCTTTGATAATGGTACACGGGACTATCACAGACTTAGTTTTTCTCTTTACCATTTGTTCAACCAAGTTGACTATGGCCGATCCCTTTCCATTGGGAAGAGAATGCTTTCCTGGATTTCCTATGTCACTATTGTCAATGTCCATAAATTTTCAGGAAGTTGATTTTAGCAAATAGATAAGATCATTAAGGGTCTTGTCATAGTCTGTTACATAGGTGTTCCAAAAGAACTCACTATGTGACTTAGAAAGTAGTTGAGCCACTAACTTTCTCAAGACTTTGACACCCAACTCTCCCGGCTTGTCAATATGTGACTACATCTCCAAGATGTGATCACACTTAGACCTTGCCTTGTCAATAGGGCTTGAGTGACCTTAAACTTTTCAAGAACTTGTGGGGTTGGGAGAATAATTGGAGGAGGTGAAAAAAGTATGATTTCCATGGGATATCATCTTCATTTAGGAAAGCTTGTTTCAAGAGATTTGGGAAGATCATAAATGTCTAATCCAGACATGTTATGGGAGATATTCAAGATAGTTGATCTTTGAGTCCTTAATATGACACCCAATATGAAAATATTAAGGCTAGGACCCAACAAACTATTTTATAACTTAGAAGAGGTATGCCGTAATCCAAGCTATAAAACAATTTGAAGGTAGGTGAATGACGATTCACCAATTTCCACCATGATAAACGAAATGTATTATTAGGTTTTAATTGGTTTTGAAACTCCTAGATCTTTTGAGATTCATTGAACTGTTCAATGGCATGTTTCAATCTCGAGTGTGCCCTTCAGGTTTTGTGACTGGGATGCCGAGGATCACAAAACAAGGTGTGAAGTAACCATGCAAATTACTGGGTACCCTTAAGTGTTTATCCCTCAATCGATGTGCCGGTTAACCACACACGCTCCATCGATACTATGATAAACATTAAGTCACCCTTTGCCTACCTTGTTAAATACGAGTTAGTGTGCCGGTTAACCACACACGCTCCACTAACCGACTTAAACAAAGTGCAAAGTGTAATTTCATGGATTAGCACCTTATTCACATTTTCCTAAGTAACTAAGATTGGGTATTATTAAAAGTTTAGTTACTTAGTATTTATCATTAATACTTTTAATGAAGGGAGAATTATAGTCATGTCAAACCCGTTCGGCTAACGACCCTCCACCAGTCAAGCGAGCGGTGGGTGAGAGTGAACACCCATTAAATTGCCATTTTATAGGCAACAACCTTATACCCACCTTATAGACCGGCTTCGTGAATGAGGCGTACTAGCGGTAAGACCGACTTTACTCTTATACATATAAATATTATTAACTTATAATATTATAAAGTATAAGGGTTGAATTTTAACTTTTAAAATTCTAAGGGCTAACTTGGAATTAAAGTATTCATAAGAGAAAACTTTACAAATTCCAAAACTTGAGGGCAAGTTTTGAAACTATTCAAAACTAATTAATTCCATAACTTATGTATTTAAAGTAGTTTTAATCCAAAAGCTCTTCAAGTTCCATAACTTGTGGACAAATTATGGAAGACTTTAAACTAATAAAGAATTAATCTTTTCTTTATTTTATAACTTATGGAATTAATTAAGGTTACATATTTTATTTATTTATTTATTAATGAAGTGACTCTTGAACCTCCATAACTTAAGGACAAGACTCTTCATCTTTTGTAACCTTTGCCAACTTTATGAGTTTTATGAGTCTTTAATGTGACTCTTCATGTAACTTAAGGATAAGTTACACAAACACATTTTATACTCAACTCTTAGATTAATTTGGATTGAAAACAATTTTTTTCACTCAACTTTTCTATTAATCTAAGCAACTCATAAGAACAAGATAATTCAAATCAAACTTTTTCATGTAATTAGTCTAACCTTTAAACTAATACAAAACATGAATCTATTGACAATTATCTTCAAAATGGATTAGCATGAACATTACCACATTTAAAAACAAGTTTATAAGTTCAAAACAACTTAGGGTAATGTTCCTAGTCCATTTCTAGCCAAAAACCTCGAAGATATGCTGTCTAGGGTCCAACTCGTCGAGTGCATGAACACAACTCGGCGAGTTGGATGCATTTTGCCTTGGACTCGTCGAGTCCCTTCATGGACTCGGCGAGTCAGCTGGGCTGACAGCATCAAAACTCGATTTTTCAGCTTCTATTGCAGGTATAACAAGAAAACAAGCCTAGGCTCTGATACCACTGTTGGGTTATGAGCATTCTAACACTCCTAAGTGTACATGCAACCCTAAATACCTTGGATCTATGTTTTCTCTATTATACATACAAATATAAACATCCAAGGTATTATCCTAATCTAGCATACAATATATCAATATAACAAGATAGAATACATACCTTGTTGTTGCTTGTGTTCCTTGAAACCTTGTGAGCCTAGCACCTCAAGTGGTGATGCCTCAAATGGTTCACACAACACCAAATACACTTGGAATAACTTGAGAGAAACTAGAACACTTCATGAAATCGGTTAGCCCTCTCTAGTATGATCTAGTGACCGATTTTGGGAAGAATAATATCTTTATATAGTGTTACAATTAGGGTAAACCCTAATTGTCATGACTTTCCATTTCCTTGGATCCATGGGTTCAAATACACCATGGAGCACCCATGGAGCATCATATGGGTTTTGGCCCAACTAGATAATCCATGGAGCATTAGCCCACTATATAAGTATGGATGATTTACACAATCAACCCATATATTTAATTAGTCTTCTTTTGATCACTTAATTAATCCTAGATTAATTCTTGATCAATACTAATTAAATAATCTTATTATTCTTATTATTAATATACTAGAACTTATAATATATTAATAACCGTAAGTGTCTTATTTCTCTCATTATAGTCTATCCAAGTGCATGATGCCATGCAACCCAAATGGACCATGCCGGGTCGGGTCAAGTCTTACCAATTATAGTTATGGACTTAGACATTAATCCAACAGTCTCCCACTTGGATAAGTCTAAAACTATTATTGCGTATGACTTCAGGAACCAACTAGCAATCGTAGCTCTCAAAAGCTTCTGTCGAACTCTGACCTTGTAGATGAACTCTGATTTTTGTCAACGACTTGTCCATTAGATAAGGGATCATATATTCCTCCATTATAGATATCATATGGACTGAGACATGGATTATAATCATTCTCTCTGAACAAATCAAATCAGTCCTGGCCTGGCCGAGCACTTCCATTTATCATCATCAAATCATCGAGGGGCCCACAGATATCGCTTTCATCCCGAAGGTAAAAGGAATGGATAAACTTCGACTCATATGGCTTGTTCTACTACTTGTTGAATCATACATAAAGACACGTTTTATAGCACCGAGTTACCAAATGCAGTTTCGTGCAATTAATGTACAACCAACTCATAGTAACAACTCATATCTCTAGGTTTGAAGAATATAAGATATTATCGTCTCATGATCACTCGTGATAAAATCCATGAAGTGATTCCAATGAGCGCGGGTTGAATCCAATACTCAGAACTTATGAGCACTCATGAGTGTTGTAGCCATTTGTCCAACAACTTAGACCTCTACAAGCCAACTCATGACAGTCTTAATTCATATCTACTTCCAACATATGACCGACTGTGGATGGTTTGAATAACTTAGTCATTCCGGAAGAATAACCTAGTTTATTCGGGAAGTCAAAACATGCAAAGTGAAACACAATAATAATTGAATCCAATATGGTCTCAGAACTTTATGAATATAAATAAAACTCCTTTTATTTATCACCATATGATTACACATTATTCATTGTATATTGTTTCAGCTATCAACATTATTCTTGAATTTAAAACAATAGTTGTCCCATGCTCCAAGCATGCACACTATGTTTTCTAAACAATAGTCATGCCATACACCAAGTATGCATAATATGTTTGACTATGATCTTTATTTTGTGAACTAGATCAAATGAACATAACTTCAATGATTCTCTTTTCACACTCCCAAATCCTTACTGCAAATGCAAGAATTCCAAATCCATGCCATTTACTGAAATCTGTTAGATTCTAAACTTATATGCACCGATCCTCTTGTAATGATTATGCACAAAGTCAGAAAGACTTAACAACAATCATTACAGAGCATTCCAAAGGAGATCAAGTCCTTGGAACCATCCTTCATGCATTAAGTTTCCTTAATCTTAAACAGATTGAAAATTCTAACTTTGAAACATTTCCAGATTCCATTTCGACTATCACTTCTGAACAAGAGTTGCCTCCTTACAGATTATGTCAATATGGTCCTTCCAGAATTATCACTATACTTCCAACTGTCCTTGAGCAACCAATCTTTGGTAAACCTTAGATTGTCCTCGACAATTGTTTAATCCTTTTAGTCATATCCAGTTCTAAACCTTTTCCATTCTTAATGCCCCAGGCATTTGGAAATTTTTAGAAAGGATGAATATAGCACATGTAATCGATCCTATATCCGAAGCATATGGGACACAATTCATGATGTCTCACATAAAGACTAAACCAGTCTTTTGCTATAACATTTCCATTTATATTTGCCAAGTTCTCATAATTCAGATTATGAAAAGGGATGCCGTAATCATAATTGAATTTTAGAACGCAAATAATGGACCCATATACAGAATTTCCTTATGTTGAGCCATTCCAACATGAAATTCATATATATTCTTGACTAAATGATTAAAACCTCACGATCTAAGCTTATAGATTTGAGATGAAGTATAATTTCCTCTCCCTTAATTATAGCAAAACAACTCTTTCCCAGTTGAAACTTTTGTTTTCTATAATTAACATTGCTAGCTTGCAATACTTATCGTAATACGATGATTATTAGCATAACACTTATGCTCCCACTAGCTTTGACATGTACTCAGAAATCACTGGACTTCTAGAAATCAATACTTTATTGACTTTCTTACCAAAGTTCAGATTTCTGATACTAGATTGTTTTGATAAAACTTTATCAAAAACATACACCTTCCTTAGATAGCTTGTGGGTGTGTCAAAACAATTTTAAGAACTATGAAAAGGGATGCCGTAATCATAGTCTTGATCGTTTTGACCTTTGCCATTTCTCACAAGTCCAAGTTAGTGTGCCGGTAAACCACACACGCTCCACTAACGACTTTGAGATCACAATTGCTATCTAGCTAAAATCTACTTAGTGGAAGTGTTTCCTCACCATCATTTTCATGAATCGGAGAGAAACCTTATGACACTTAGATTTAATGGTGTATGAGTTCCTACCCATATGAATTTGTCAAAACCATAATCACAAGACAAGGATAATGACAAATCCAAAACCATATGGATTGAACTCAATCTTAATTTCTTGCCACCTGGCAGCACAAGGGCCTACCATTGCTTCCGAGTTGTTGTGCAACACATTGAGAACTCTAAGAACTCATATGCAAAGCCAACGTTAACTAGAATGGGCACAGAATATGTCAACACAATAGGTTATAAACCTCAAGTCGTGTGCTAGTGAAGAACTTTAGGTTTCATTCTTGATTAGTTCTTGAGAATTTCAAGACCTTTAAGACTCCCACTGTCCTCTTGACATATAAGACTTCCTTGTCAGACATTCAAGAGATAGTGTGGATTCTAATCAAGACAAACACTTCACATAATTGGCCTAAGTTGATCTTTGTTTTTATCCAAAACATCACAACTTACCAATTTCAAATGTACAAGAGTAGAAAACTTTTACTCTTACATTTGTCAAGTGTTTTAAACCTTCTTTAAGACATGCCACTCAAATTACAATCTTGGAGTATGACTCTAAGACTTGTATTGAAACGAAGTATGACTCATCTTCTTGATTTAACCATTTCAACAATTCAAGATCCCTTCTTCTTAGTCATAAGAATGAACTAAGACTTCCTTAGAGAACAAATTTTTTATATGGTTTCTTAATCATTAAGATGATCACAAAGCTGATACTAAAGTACTCTCCCATCTTTTCAGATTTGAGAAACTTTTATCCTTCTGCCTAATTTGATTCTTCTTATCCGCTCTGCTATGCATTGAAACCTTTTCCAATGTCTCAGAGTTACACTTAAGCTTGTAAGTATAATCATATTTACTGAGCTTTAGTAAACTATGACGAATAGCCTTATCAATCTTTTGTGATGGACTTGACCAGTGCACAAGAATGTGTACTCGATCCCTTAGTCCATTACTTTACTCACACATCCATGTGAATAAGTAATTAGTCTTAATTTTTCCAATACTTGAAAGTTCTCATTCATCATGCTATACAACTTGCATGATTCCAAGTCCCGGTCCACTTGAGACTTGGGTGACGAGAATATTTCCTTATTTGGTAAATTTAGACATTACCACAAATAAAAGAATCAATTTCATATTTCCACTCTTGCTATTAATGGAATCATATAAGCAACAATTTTTTTTTTCCTCAAATGCCATTGTAAGGATATTTTTTTTTAAAATAAATAAAATCAAAAATTTTCTTTTATTTTAAAACTATGCGGAAAAACTTATCCTTACAATCCATATGAAAACTTGTTGTTATCTATTCCTTAGCAATATCTCATAACTCCTAAGAAGTAGCTCAAGAATCCGATTTTCAAACTACGCGATAGAAATCCATCTATGCGATCAGATTCAACATATTCTTTCTTTAAGTTCCTTTACTTTTCTTTGATTCTTAAAACATTATCATGTGACCCAGTCACATCATGTATCAGGAATCTGAAAATAGAAACTTAACAGAGTTAGATTAGTGGACTTTTACCTGAAGTAGAGTCAATCTTATTGACTTTAACATCCTTAGGTAAATTAGGCAGCTTCGCAACTAATGACCCTTACTTTGGCAATATAAACATATGGACCCTTTGATAATGGTACACGGGACTATCACAGACTTAGTTTTTCTCTTTACCATTTGTTCAACCAAGTTGACTATGGCCGATCCCTTTCCATTGGGAAGAGAATGCTTTCCTGGATTTCCTATGTCACTATTGTCAATGTCCATAAAGTTTCAGGAAGTTGATTTTAGCAAATAGATAAGATCATTAAGGGTCTTGTCATAGTCTGTTACATAGGTGTTCCAAAAGAACTCACTATGTGACTTAGAAAGTAGTTGAGCCACTAACTTTCTCAAGACTTTGACACCCAACTCTCCCGGCTTGTCAATATGTGACTACATCTCCAAGATGTGATCACACTTAGACCTTGCCTTGTCAATAGGGCTTGAGTGACCTTAAACTTTTCAAGAACTTGTGGGGTTGGGAGAATAATTGGAGGAGGTGAAAAAAGTATGATTTCCATGGGATATCATCTTCATTTAGGAAAGCTTGTTTCAAGAGATTTGGGAAGATCATAAATGTCTAATCCAGACATGTTATGGGAGATATTCAAGATAGTTGATCTTTGAGTCCTTAATATGACACCCAATATGAAAATATTAAGGCTAGGACCCAACAAACTATTTTATAACTTAGAAGAGGTATGCCGTAATCCAAGCTATAAAACAATTTGAAGGTAGGTGAATGACGATTCACCAATTTCCACCATGATAAACGAAATGTATTATTAGGTTTTAATTGGTTTTGAAACTCCTAGATCTTTTGAGATTCATTGAACTGTTCAATGGCATGTTTCAATCTCGAGTGTGCCCTTCAGGTTTTGTGACTGGGATGCCGAGGATCACAAAACAAGGTGTGAAGTAACCATGCAAATTACTGGGTACCCTTAAGTGTTTATCCCTCAATCGATGTGCCGGTTAACCACACACGCTCCATCGATACTATGATAAACATTAAGTCACCCTTTGCCTACCTTGTTAAATACGAGTTAGTGTGCCGGTTAACCACACACGCTCCACTAACCGACTTAAACAAAGTGCAAAGTGTAATTTCATGGATTAGCACCTTATTCACATTTTCCTAAGTAACTAAGATTGGGTATTATTAAAAGTTTAGTTACTTAGTATTTATCATTAATACTTTTAATGAAGGGAGAATTATAGTCATGTCAAACCCGTTCGGCTAACGACCCTCCACCAGTCAAGCGAGCGGTGGGTGAGAGTGAACACCCATTAAATTGCCATTTTATAGGCAACAACCTTATACCCACCTTATAGACCGGCTTCGTGAATGAGGCGTACTAGCGGTAAGACCGACTTTACTCTTATACATATAAATATTATTAACTTATAATATTATAAAGTATAAGGGTTGAATTTTAACTTTTAAAATTCTAAGGGCTAACTTGGAATTAAAGTATTCATAAGAGAAAACTTTACAAATTCCAAAACTTGAGGGCAAGTTTTGAAACTATTCAAAACTAATTAATTCCATAACTTATGTATTTAAAGTAGTTTTAATCCAAAAGCTCTTCAAGTTCCATAACTTGTGGACAAATTATGGAAGACTTTAAACTAATAAAGAATTAATCTTTTCTTTATTTTATAACTTATGGAATTAATTAAGGTTACATATTTTATTTATTTATTTATTAATGAAGTGACTCTTGAACCTCCATAACTTAAGGACAAGACTCTTCATCTTTTGTAACCTTTGCCAACTTTATGAGTTTTATGAGTCTTTAATGTGACTCTTCATGTAACTTAAGGATAAGTTACACAAACACATTTTATACTCAACTCTTAGATTAATTTGGATTGAAAACAATTTTTTTCACTCAACTTTTCTATTAATCTAAGCAACTCATAAGAACAAGATAATTCAAATCAAACTTTTTCATGTAATTAGTCTAACCTTTAAACTAATACAAAACATGAATCTATTGACAATTATCTTCAAAATGGATTAGCATGAACATTACCACATTTAAAAACAAGTTTATAAGTTCAAAACAACTTAGGGTAATGTTCCTAGTCCATTTCTAGCCAAAAACCTCGAAGATATGCTGTCTAGGGTCCAACTCGTCGAGTGCATGAACACAACTCGGCGAGTTGGATGCATTTTGCCTTGGACTCGTCGAGTCCCTTCATGGACTCGGCGAGTCAGCTGGGCTGACAGCATCAAAACTCGATTTTTCAGCTTCTATTGCAGGTATAACAAGAAAACAAGCCTAGGCTCTGATACCACTGTTGGGTTATGAGCATTCTAACACTCCTAAGTGTACATGCAACCCTAAATACCTTGGATCTATGTTTTCTCTATTATACATACAAATATAAACATCCAAGGTATTATCCTAATCTAGCATACAATATATCAATATAACAAGATAGAATACATACCTTGTTGTTGCTTGTGTTCCTTGAAACCTTGTGAGCCTAGCACCTCAAGTGGTGATGCCTCAAATGGTTCACACAACACCAAATACACTTGGAATAACTTGAGAGAAACTAGAACACTTCATGAAATCGGTTAGCCCTCTCTAGTATGATCTAGTGACCGATTTTGGGAAGAATAATATCTTTATATAGTGTTACAATTAGGGTAAACCCTAATTGTCATGACTTTCCATTTCCTTGGATCCATGGGTTCAAATACACCATGGAGCACCCATGGAGCATCATATGGGTTTTGGCCCAACTAGATAATCCATGGAGCATTAGCCCACTATATAAGTATGGATGATTTACACAATCAACCCATATATTTAATTAGTCTTCTTTTGATCACTTAATTAATCCTAGATTAATTCTTGATCAATACTAATTAAATAATCTTATTATTCTTATTATTAATATACTAGAACTTATAATATATTAATAACCGTAAGTGTCTTATTTCTCTCATTATAGTCTATCCAAGTGCATGATGCCATGCAACCCAAATGGACCATGCCGGGTCGGGTCAAGTCTTACCAATTATAGTTATGGACTTAGACATTAATCCAACAGTCTCCCACTTGGATAAGTCTAAAACTATTATTGCGTATGACTTCAGGAACCAACTAGCAATCGTAGCTCTCAAAAGCTTCTGTCGAACTCTGACCTTGTAGATGAACTCTGATTTTTGTCAACGACTTGTCCATTAGATAAGGGATCATATATTCCTCCATTATAGATATCATATGGACTGAGACATGGATTATAATCATTCTCTCTGAACAAATCAAATCAGTCCTGGCCTGGCCGAGCACTTCCATTTATCATCATCAAATCATCGAGGGGCCCACAGATATCGCTTTCATCCCGAAGGTAAAAGGAATGGATAAACTTCGACTCATATGGCTTGTTCTACTACTTGTTGAATCATACATAAAGACACGTTTTATAGCACCGAGTTACCAAATGCAGTTTCGTGCAATTAATGTACAACCAACTCATAGTAACAACTCATATCTCTAGGTTTGAAGAATATAAGATATTATCGTCTCATGATCACTCGTGATAAAATCCATGAAGTGATTCCAATGAGCGCGGGTTGAATCCAATACTCAGAACTTATGAGCACTCATGAGTGTTGTAGCCATTTGTCCAACAACTTAGACCTCTACAAGCCAACTCATGACAGTCTTAATTCATATCTACTTCCAACATATGACCGACTGTGGATGGTTTGAATAACTTAGTCATTCCGGAAGAATAACCTAGTTTATTCGGGAAGTCAAAACATGCAAAGTGAAACACAATAATAATTGAATCCAATATGGTCTCAGAACTTTATGAATATAAATAAAACTCCTTTTATTTATCACCATATGATTACACATTATTCATTGTATATTGTTTCAGCTATCAACATTATTCTTGAATTTAAAACAATAGTTGTCCCATGCTCCAAGCATGCACACTATGTTTTCTAAACAATAGTCATGCCATACACCAAGTATGCATAATATGTTTGACTATGATCTTTATTTTGTGAACTAGATCAAATGAACATAACTTCAATGATTCTCTTTTCACACTCCCAAATCCTTACTGCAAATGCAAGAATTCCAAATCCATGCCATTTACTGAAATCTGTTAGATTCTAAACTTATATGCACCGATCCTCTTGTAATGATTATGCACAAAGTCAGAAAGACTTAACAACAATCATTACAGAGCATTCCAAAGGAGATCAAGTCCTTGGAACCATCCTTCATGCATTAAGTTTCCTTAATCTTAAACAGATTGAAAATTCTAACTTTGAAACATTTCCAGATTCCATTTCGACTATCACTTCTGAACAAGAGTTGCCTCCTTACAGATTATGTCAATATGGTCCTTCCAGAATTATCACTATACTTCCAACTGTCCTTGAGCAACCAATCTTTGGTAAACCTTAGATTGTCCTCGACAATTGTTTAATCCTTTTAGTCATATCCAGTTCTAAACCTTTTCCATTCTTAATGCCCCAGGCATTTGGAAATTTTTAGAAAGGATGAATATAGCACATGTAATCGATCCTATATCCGAAGCATATGGGACACAATTCATGATGTCTCACATAAAGACTAAACCAGTCTTTTGCTATAACATTTCCATTTATATTTGCCAAGTTCTCATAATTCAGATTATGAAAAGGGATGCCGTAATCATAATTGAATTTTAGAACGCAAATAATGGACCCATATACAGAATTTCCTTATGTTGAGCCATTCCAACATGAAATTCATATATATTCTTGACTAAATGATTAAAACCTCACGATCTAAGCTTATAGATTTGAGATGAAGTATAATTTCCTCTCCCTTAATTATAGCAAAACAACTCTTTCCCAGTTGAAACTTTTGTTTTCTATAATTAACATTGCTAGCTTGCAATACTTATCGTAATACGATGATTATTAGCATAACACTTATG
This sequence comes from Lactuca saligna, assembly GCF_052625555.1. Classification (NCBI taxonomy): domain Eukaryota; kingdom Viridiplantae; phylum Streptophyta; class Magnoliopsida; order Asterales; family Asteraceae; genus Lactuca; species Lactuca saligna. The sequence goes on from NC_136423.1 coordinate 103,239,955, forward strand.
CTCCCACTAGCTTTGACATGTACTCAGAAATCACTGGACTTCTAGAAATCAATACTTTATTGACTTTCTTACCAAAGTTCAGATTTCTGATACTAGATTGTTTTGATAAAACTTTATCAAAAACATACACCTTCCTTAGATAGCTTGTGGGTGTGTCAAAACAATTTTAAGAACTATGAAAAGGGATGCCGTAATCATAGTCTTGATCGTTTTGACCTTTGCCATTTCTCACAAGTCCAAGTTAGTGTGCCGGTAAACCACACACGCTCCACTAACGACTTTGAGATCACAATTGCTATCTAGCTAAAATCTACTTAGTGGAAGTGTTTCCTCACCATCATTTTCATGAATCGGAGAGAAACCTTATGACACTTAGATTTAATGGTGTATGAGTTCCTACCCATATGAATTTGTCAAAACCATAATCACAAGACAAGGATAATGACAAATCCAAAACCATATGGATTGAACTCAATCTTAATTTCTTGCCACCTGGCAGCACAAGGGCCTACCATTGCTTCCGAGTTGTTGTGCAACACATTGAGAACTCTAAGAACTCATATGCAAAGCCAACGTTAACTAGAATGGGCACAGAATATGTCAACACAATAGGTTATAAACCTCAAGTCGTGTGCTAGTGAAGAACTTTAGGTTTCATTCTTGATTAGTTCTTGAGAATTTCAAGACCTTTAAGACTCCCACTGTCCTCTTGACATATAAGACTTCCTTGTCAGACATTCAAGAGATAGTGTGGATTCTAATCAAGACAAACACTTCACATAATTGGCCTAAGTTGATCTTTGTTTTTATCCAAAACATCACAACTTACCAATTTCAAATGTACAAGAGTAGAAAACTTTTACTCTTACATTTGTCAAGTGTTTTAAACCTTCTTTAAGACATGCCACTCAAATTACAATCTTGGAGTATGACTCTAAGACTTGTATTGAAACGAAGTATGACTCATCTTCTTGATTTAACCATTTCAACAATTCAAGATCCCTTCTTCTTAGTCATAAGAATGAACTAAGACTTCCTTAGAGAACAAATTTTTTATATGGTTTCTTAATCATTAAGATGATCACAAAGCTGATACTAAAGTACTCTCCCATCTTTTCAGATTTGAGAAACTTTTATCCTTCTGCCTAATTTGATTCTTCTTATCCGCTCTGCTATGCATTGAAACCTTTTCCAATGTCTCAGAGTTACACTTAAGCTTGTAAGTATAATCATATTTACTGAGCTTTAGTAAACTATGACGAATAGCCTTATCAATCTTTTGTGATGGACTTGACCAGTGCACAAGAATGTGTACTCGATCCCTTAGTCCATTACTTTACTCACACATCCATGTGAATAAGTAATTAGTCTTAATTTTTCCAATACTTGAAAGTTCTCATTCATCATGCTATACAACTTGCATGATTCCAAGTCCCGGTCCACTTGAGACTTGGGTGACGAGAATCTTTCCTTATTTGGTAAATTTAGACATTACCACAAATAAAAGAATCAATTTCATATTTCCACTCTTGCTATTAATGGAATCATATAAGCAACAATTTTTTTTTCCTCAAATGCCATTGTAAGGATATTTTTTTTTTTAAATAAATAAAATCAAAAATTTTCTTTTATTTTAAAACTATGCGGAAAAACTTATCCTTACAATCCATATGAAAACTTGTTGTTATCTATTCCTTAGCAATATCTCATAACTCCTAAGAAGTAGCTCAAGAATCCGATTTTCAAACTACGCGATAGAAATCCATCTATGCGATCAGATTCAACATATTCTTTCTTTAAGTTCCTTTACTTTTCTTTGATTCTTAAAACATTATCATGTGACCCAGTCACATCATGTATCAGGAATCTGAAAATAGAAACTTAACAGAGTTAGATTAGTGGACTTTTACCTGAAGTAGAGTCAATCTTATTGACTTTAACATCCTTAGGTAAATTAGGCAGCTTCGCAACTAATGACCCTTACTTTGGCAATATAAAAATATGGACCCTTTGATAATGGTACACGGGACTATCACAGACTTAGTGTGACAACTGCCAATTCAGGTCATTCTTGGACTCATGCATCTTTATAATAACCATTCATGCACAACATGTCATGACCTAGTAGTATAAATTAGGTCAAAAATCTTGCATAAACTAGGATCCAACTAAGGTCTAGGACTAATATACTTGATACTTACAATTCTAGTAAGTTGCTTAGCTACAATAGGAAATGCCAATACTATAATTAGAATAAAGCTTCAAGCTTTGTTATAATTGAAATAGGGTATAAAACTCTAAAAATAAATTAAAACATTCTAATTATACTTCAACATGTTGTTGAATATCAATCAATGTTCCAAAAACTCTAAACAGCCAAAAATCCAAATTTATAAATCTTAAAGCTTAAAAACTTTATAAAATTTGGCTATAAACTTTCTAATATCAAATTTTATTAATCAAATTATGGATTATACCAATGAAATAGAAATATAAATTACAAGTATTAATCATAATTTATTAGTTAAAAACAAGATTTTTAAATAAATCAAAAATTGCTTAAAGAATCACTTTTATAAAAATTAGATTTTTATAAAAATTAGATTTTTATAAAAATTAAGGAGGGATTTTTTATAAAAATTTGAATTTAGGAGAGAGGAGGCTTTAATGCCTCAAAAATCTGGCCATCTCCCCTCTCCCCATGCACTCTCTTCCCAAAACTCATGATTAAACTCAAACCCACACTCCACCTCTTCTCTCTTCACTCTTCTCACTTCACTCTCTTCACACACTTCACCCTCTTCCTCTATCTCTCTAAACTCACGAAATTTCTCTCATTTCTCTGCCAAATTTCAAGACTTTGAAGACCTTGAAGTGTTCTTACTTCTCTCAAGATCATAACCAAGGTAAACAACATCATCTTCTTCCATAGTTTGATGATTCTACTTCTTTTCCTTCTTAGTTTTCTCTTCTTTTAGGATTCTATGCCTTTCCATGGCTAGAAATCTTTATTCTCCCCTTGTGGTTTGTAGATTCTCACCATAACACAATGCATGTGTTTGAAATGGTGAAAATCCGGGATCAAACCCATGCAAGGAGTGAAAAAGATGCACATATGATCATGTGACATCAAAATCTAATATTTCATGTTCTTCTCCATCTCTTTTATGTTCATGCATGACCAAAAGCATTTAAACCATTTCTAGTACATATTGAATCCTCATTCATTCCATGCATGTGTTAGAAATCGGATCTTACCAAAGACATGCATGATGTTCTTGTTGAAATACCCTAATAATGCACACAAGCAAACATGCAATCTGCCAGATTACTTTGTTCGACTTTGAACAGTCATAACTCAGTCATTTCTTAACCAAATCATGATATTCTTTTTGTATTGGTTAGTTCCACGAGTTAACTTTCTAACCCAATTGGTCTCACTGTAAAATATTAAATATCCGATTTTTAGCAGATTTTACAAAAAGGTTGCGCATACAGCTCTTTTTCTGTGATCACTATTTTTATCTTGCTTAAACAATGGCCTTAAACCCAACCATAAATCTGAGGAAAAATACCTTAGAAACTTAACATATCTAGTGAATTATGGTTGAAATTTCGTGGCTTAAAACCTCACTGAATGGGCTACAAAAATTCATGAACCTCAGCCACATCTACACTTCATGCATTATTGCATGCAACTTTTCTTAAATTGTTTGGAATCATTACCCTCATTTCTCTTCTGAATACATTCTTAACATTTTTACTTTTGAAAGCCCTTGCATGCATGAGATAATCTGGAAAATTTCAAGAGCTTTTGTTATTTATTTGATTTATTAGAATTATTGCTAAAACCAAGGGCATAAATCATATAAAATACTTCCAGAGGTCAATAAATCCTAAATAAATTCATGGATGATACTTATGGGGAATAATGACCCCTCACCAAATTTCAGCAATTTTTGTTACTGTTTCATATGATTTCTAATTTTCTTTTATTTAGGACATGATAAATTACAAAACCACTTTTTAGGATGTGAAAATTGTATCTAACAATTTTCGCATACCTTACTTGTGATGGGTGACTCAAGAAAATAATTTCAAGATTTTTCATCATGTCTAGCTATTTTTCCCAATTTTTGGTAATTATAATGGCTTAAAAATGGGAAAAATAGTTCTGATTATCCAAAATTCATGAAAATTTGCCAGGATATCATATTATATAGTAGGAGGTTACATAAAAATTTTGAATATTTTTCTCCACTGTAAACTATTTTTCCCTTATTTTCTAAAGTTAATTGCACTAAAATTCACTTAAATATACATAAATACCCAAAACCAGTTTATACATTATGAAAATCACTTTTGATATTTTTCCCAAGATATTTATACTGTAAATGATGTTACAAAAATTTATGGTAATTTATTTTAACTGTTTAATAATATTTCTTTAATTAATGACTATTTAAAGAAATAAAACAAGGAAAAATACAAATAACCACTGGAAAATATATTTTATATTTTTCCCAGCCTATTTATGTATAATAACAATTAAATAAAAAGTTTGGGTAATTTTGGAAACTGTTTTCTATTTATTTCAATTTTTATTGAAATAAATGCTCAAAAATTATAAAATATAATTAAACAGCTTGGAAATCCATTTTTATAATTTTCCCAGCTTAGTATTGTGTAATAACAGTTAAATAAAAAGTTTGAGAATTTTTATCCCTCGAATGCTATTTTTCGTGAATTTATGTTGTTATTGAGACTTAAAATTTGGAAAATTAACCTTCCAAGGTTGTAATTAATCGCACGACTTGTAAAATTTCAATACATCAGAAAAAGTGTAACAAAATGATATAAATCCAATACTAAAACGTAAATTGGCATTTCCCTATATGTAGAGTTTAGTATATTAGCATTAGATATCGACATGGAAACTCACTAGTGCGTGTGTTTGGTGTCGTAGGATCCCGGTAGTAAAACGTTGGTGCATCCCGAAGTACCGCTTGTGTCTACACAAAACATCGTGAGTATTCACGCACTCCCCTATTTTCAGTTTTATGTTTTGGGGTGGAAAAGCATGTCCAGAAAAACTATTGTTTGCATGTTGTACTTAAATTGAATTGTATCAAACATGATTGCTATTGTATTGCTATGTTTCTTTATGTATGTCTATGCAACACGGAACATGAGAACTTATCGTACAAAGGCCCTTCCCTTATCTCTAACCATTAACTCTTTGAGCCAATGGTCGTTATGGATAGCGCTATTAGGAATTGACAACTCCTCACTCGCCCGAATCGCTGGAGTGCATGATACCATATTCATCTATGGAACGATAAGCATAGATCTCGATAGGGCTTCAGTCATAGGTTTGGTTGAGACTCATTGTTTGCTCATACACATACAAACTCGTTTCTCGTTATAGCAATAAACTTGTATTCATTAATAGCAATCAACTTGTTTATCATTGAAGCAATGTACTTGTATTTACGAAAAGCCTTATTGTACGCTCGATTTTATAAACTTGTGATACTCACCAACTATTTTCATAGTTGACGCTCGTTTTACATGCTTTTTCAGGAAATAATTAGTAAGTGGATGTAAAGATTCATCATCATAGAGCATGCTGCATCGTGTTGAAGCTATTATGAAGCTATATTTTGAACAATGTTATTTTGAAAAACTTGTATTTTGTTCTTTTGAAGCTATGGGTTGTAAACTTTTAAATACTGCTATGGTGATGTATCTTTATCTTTTGCAATGAAACCGTTATCGCTGTCATACCTTGCGTTTCCGCTTTAGCGGGGTGTGACAGAAGTGGTATCAGAGCTAAAGTTATAGAGAACATCGGTTTTTCTTTAAGAAAACACAACCTATAACTAAAACTTACAAAGAAATTCCTTTTACATCAAACATATTACAAGTATAATTAGGTTGGGAGTTGTATTATTGGACCTTGATTAAACATAGCCTGATCACCTATGTTTAATTAAGAAAAGATTTATACAAAGCTTGAGCTAATTATAATGGGAATATGTTCAACAAAAATATTTGAGAAAACCTTATTTAAAAATTTCAAAAGGTTAATTTTGGTGTGTGTAAGCATTGCATATTATAGGCATGCATTGTCATTTATTTCATATCTCATTGAAACTATGTCACAGTCCACTATGTCAACATCGTCACCTTCCCGCGCTACCTCCTCAGCCGATGAATCCGGCTACGTCACTGTTATCCCTAGACGTAATCCCCCCCGCCTCAGTAGAAGAAGACCCATCAGAGGACACGGAAGATACTGGGAACTCAGTGGAGATCAGAAATGACATCGCCCCGAGTCAACGACGCGAGGCATCACCGACATCGGTGTTGCCACAGCCACCGCTCTATGGACTTCGCATTCGGAGGACAGCGAGGAAGAGTGTTCCCATTCCAGGAAGGATACCCGCCAGCACAGCAGGTAATGGCACGGCAGGACCTAGCGGAGCAGAACCCAGCGATGCAGGACCGAGAGCACCCTCACCTCAGCAAGTTATAGGGATACCTGTCAGACAGCCAGGTATGACCCCGGAGGAGTCCTGGAGATTGCAGTCGATAGCAGCGGGCCAACGTCACAGTCTCGCTGTGACAGCTGGGCATCGAGAAGTTTTGGATGAAGTCTTGGCAGGAATGGAAATCCTGTATCAGCATTCGATGGAGACTGCTGACACTGCTAGTGCTGCTAGACGAGAGGCAGGTCATGCGATGACAGCATATTATGTGTTTGGTGGGCTGTTCCTGATTGTGATGTGATAAGGATGGGAGCATTGACAAAGGAAAGCTCTAGTAGCAAGAGGAAGCCAGCAGATCAGGGAGAGAAGAAGTATGGAGGCAAGTCAGGGAGGAAGTAGAAAGTCTCAAGAAAATTTATGTTAAGAGCCCAGGAGCAAGAACCAGTGAAAACTCAAGGACAAGAAGTGCAGGAGCAAAAGCAGTACTCAGGGCCGCTTCCGAAGTGCAATAAGTGTAACTTCCATCACAAGGGAGCTTGCCCGGTGTGCCAAAACTGTAAGCAAACAGGCCATTACTCGAAGTATTGTAAGGTGAATAAGGAGGGAAAAAGGACATGTTACGAGTGCGGGAGTATTGATCATCTCCGTAGAGCATGTCCTAAACTGAACAATGGACCTGGTAACCATGGACAAGGCCAAGCCAGGCAAAACTTTCAAGGAAATCAAGTTAGACAACCAAGAGGTGTAGCCTTTGTGATTGGTGCAGAAGAAGCTCGTCAGAACCCTGAAGTGATAACAGGTACGTTCCTCCTGAACAACCACTTTGCATCAGTAATATTCGATGCGGGAGCAGATAGGAGTTTTGTTTCTTTAGCATTTAGACCGTTAATTGGCTTGAAATCGGTAAAGATGAGGATTGCATATGCTATTGAACTTGCTGATGGGTATGAAATTAGGGCTAGTGATATAATTCCTGGTTGTACTCTGAATTTAGCTGATAAACTCTTTAGCATTGACCTAATTCCTATAGAGCTAGGTAGTTTTGATGTGATAGTAGGGATGGATTGGTTATCCAAAAATAGAGCGGACATTGGTTGTTATGAGAAAGTCATCAGAGTGCCTCTCCCTAATGGAGAAATCCTTATCATACACGGTGAGAAGCCAGGAAGAAGTTTAAACATAGTATCAAGCGTGAAGGTTCACAAGTACCTGAAGAGGAATTGTATTGCATTCATGGCCCACGTGCTAGAAAGAGAACTAGAAGCTAAGCAACTCAAGGAGATTCCGGTGGTTCAAAACTATCCCGAAGTATTTCCGGAGGAATTGCCCGGTCTACCCCCTTATAGACAGGTCGAATTTCGGATAGACTTAGTTCCCGGAGCGGCACCGGTAGCAAAAGCACCATATCGCCTTGCACCATCCGAGATGCAAGAACTATCCGGACAACTTCAAGAACTTCTAGACAAAGGGTTTATTCGACCAAGTTCTTCACCTTGGGGAGCCCCAGTGTTATTCGTCAAAAAGAAAGATGGTTCGTTCCGAATGTGCATTGATTACAGAGAATTGAACAAGTTGACAATCAAGAATCGATATCCCCTCCCTAGAATAGATGACTTGTTCGATCAGTTGCAGGGCGCTTCCTACTTCTCAAAAATCGACCTTCGGTCAGGGTATCATCAGCTAAGAATTCACGAAGAGGACATTCACAAGACAGCGTTTAGAACCCGTTATGGACATTATGAATTCTTAGTCATGCCTTTTGGACTAACGAACGCACCCGCTGTATTCATGGATTTGATGAATAGGGTCTGTAGACCATACCTAGACAGGTTTATAATTGTCTTTATCGATGACATACTTGTTTACTCGCGGACCAAAGAAGATCACAATAGACATCTAAAGCTAGTGTTGGAGCTGTTGAAGGAACAAAAATTGTATGCCAAGTTCACTAAGTGTGAATTTTGGATTCGGGAAGTACATTTTCTTGGTCATGTGATCGGTGAAAGAGGAATCCATGTAGATCCAGCTAAGATAGAGGCAATCAAGAAATGGGAGGCCCCCAAAACCCCGACAGAAATACGACAATTCCTAGGATTAGCTGGGTACTACAGACGCTTCATTGAGAATTTCTCTAGGATTGCTCAACCATTAACATCTTTGACCCAAAAGGATAGAAAATTTCTCTGGGAAGAGAAACACGAAGAGGCGTTTCAAATCCTGAAAAACAAGCTGTGCAATGCACCCATTTCTGGCTTTACCAGAAGGATCAGAGAACTTTGTGGTGTATTGTGATGCGTCTCATCAAGGATTAGGATGTGTGCTAATGCAAAAAGATAGGGTCATTGCATATGCTTCCAGACAACTCAAACCGCACGAGAAGAATTATACCACCCATGATCTAGAACTAGGAGCAATAGTTTTCGCCCTTAAGATATGGAGGCATTAATTGTACGGAACCAAATGCACCATTTATACCGATCACAAAAGCCTTCAGCATATTCTGGATCAGAAAATGTTAAACATGCGGCAGAGAAGATGGGTAGAGTTGTTTAGTGATTATGATTGTGAGATACGATACCACCCAGGAAAGGCTAACGTAGTAGCCGACGCTCTTAGTAGGAAAGTAAGAGTGAAACCTTCCCGTGTGAGAGCTTTGGGAATGGTAATTCAGACAAGCTTGAAATCTCAAATCATTAATGCCCAGGAGAAAGCGTTATGCAAGGAAAATCTTCCAGGCGAAACTTTACATGGTTTGGAAGAAAGATTTGAAACCAAACCTGATGGAGTTCGTTATTTTAAAGACAGGGTCTAGATTCCAAGGGTTAACAACCTGAGAGACATGGTATTAGAAGAGTCTCATCGATCTAAATACTCCATCCACCCTGGAGCAGATAAGATGTACAAGGATCTTAAAGAGTACTATTGGTGGCCTGGAATGAAAAAGGATATTGCCTTGTACGTCGGGAAGTGTTTGACATGCTCAATAGTCAAAGCTGAACATCAGAAACCTTCCGGGTTGTTGCAACAACCTGAAATTCCCCAATGGAAATGGGAGCAAATATCTATGGATTTCGTTACCAAACTCCCTAGAACTGCTAGAGGTCACGACTCAATTTGGGTCATAGTGGATCGACTGACGAAATCCGCTCACTTTCTCCCTATTCGAGAAGATTTCAAGATGGAAAAATTGGCCCAAATCTACATCGACAAAATTGTTTCTCTGCATGGTGTACTCCTATCTATCATTTCTGATAGAGATAGTCGTTTTACATCTCGATTTTGGTGGATGTTACAGAGGGCACTAGGAACCAAGATAGATTTGAGCACAGCTTACCACCCTCAGACAGATGGGCAAACAGAGAGAACAATACAAACATTGGAAGACATGCTACGAGCGTGTGTCATTGAGTTCAAAGGAAATTGGGATACTCATTTGCCCCTAATTGAGTTTTCCTACAATAACAGTTACCACACGAGTATCCAATGTGCTCCATATGAAGCATTGTATGGACGCAAGTGTCGTTCGCCCTTATGCTGGACAGAAATCGGTGACAGACAGTTGACTAGAGTCGAACTTATCCAGGAAACATCTGACAAGATTACTATCATCAAAGATAAGCTTAAAGCTGCTAGAGATCGTCAGAAAAGTTATGCGGATAATCGTCGAAAACCATTAGAATTCCAAGTAGGAGACAAGGTACTTTTAAAAGTGTCGCCTTGGAAAGGGCTTGTGCGTTTTGGTAAGAAAGGAAAACTAAGCCCGAGATATGTTGGACCCTTTGAAATCCTTGAAAGGATTGGTCCGGTAGCGTATAAACTCCAATTGCCCCAAGAGTTAAGCGCCATTCACGACACATTCCACGTCTCCAACCTTAAGAAATGTCTAGCCGACGAAACATTAATAGTACCCCTGGAGGAAATTAAGATCAATGATAAGCTGAGCTTCGTTGAGGAACCGATAGAAATCCTTGACAGGGAGGTAAAACAACTTAAGCGGAGTAAGATCCCGATTGTGAAAGTTCGATGGAACTCAAAACGCGGGCCGGAGTACACCTGGGAGCGCGAGGATTACATAAAGGAAAAGTATCCGCAACTATTCCCATGCGATGACAAGCGATGATATAGAATGAATTTCGGGACGAAATTCTTTTTAAGTGGGGGATACTGTGACAACTGCCAATTCAGGTCATTCTTGGACTCATGCATCTTTATAATAACCATTCATGCACAACATGTCATGACCTAGTAGTATAAATTAGGTCAAAAATCTTGCATAAACTAGGATCCAACTAAGGTCTAGGACTAATATACTTGATACTTACAATTCTAGTAAGTTGCTTAGCTACAATAGGAAATGCCAATACTATAATTAGAATAAAGCTTCAAGCTTTGTTATAATTGAAATAGGGTATAAAACTCTAAAAATAAATTAAAACATTCTAATTATACTTCAACATGTTGTTGAATATCAATCAATGTTCCAAAAACTCTAAACAGCCAAAAATCCAAATTTATAAATCTTAAAGCTTAAAAACTTTATAAAATTTGGCTATAAACTTTCTAATATCAAATTTTATTAATCAAATTATGGATTATACCAATGAAATAGAAATATAAATTACAAGTATTAATCATAATTTATTAGTTAAAAACAAGATTTTTAAATAAATCAAAAATTGCTTAAAGAATCACTTTTATAAAAATTAGATTTTTATAAAAATTAGATTTTTATAAAAATTAAGGAGGGATTTTTTATAAAAATTTGAATTTAGGAGAGAGGAGGCTTTAATGCCTCAAAAATCTGGCCATCTCCCCTCTCCCCATGCACTCTCTTCCCAAAACTCATGATTAAACTCAAACCCACACTCCACCTCTTCTCTCTTCACTCTTCTCACTTCACTCTCTTCACACACTTCACCCTCTTCCTCTATCTCTCTAAACTCACGAAATTTCTCTCATTTCTCTGCCAAATTTCAAGACTTTGAAGACCTTGAAGTGTTCTTACTTCTCTCAAGATCATAACCAAGGTAAACAACATCATCTTCTTCCATAGTTTGATGATTCTACTTCTTTTCCTTCTTAGTTTTCTCTTCTTTTAGGATTCTATGCCTTTCCATGGCTAGAAATCTTTATTCTCCCCTTGTGGTTTGTAGATTCTCACCATAACACAATGCATGTGTTTGAAATGGTGAAAATCCGGGATCAAACCCATGCAAGGAGTGAAAAAGATGCACATATGATCATGTGACATCAAAATCTAATATTTCATGTTCTTCTCCATCTCTTTTATGTTCATGCATGACCAAAAGCATTTAAACCATTTCTAGTACATATTGAATCCTCATTCATTCCATGCATGTGTTAGAAATCGGATCTTACCAAAGACATGCATGATGTTCTTGTTGAAATACCCTAATAATGCACACAAGCAAACATGCAATCTGCCAGATTACTTTGTTCGACTTTGAACAGTCATAACTCAGTCATTTCTTAACCAAATCATGATATTCTTTTTGTATTGGTTAGTTCCACGAGTTAACTTTCTAACCCAATTGGTCTCACTGTAAAATATTAAATATCCGATTTTTAGCAGATTTTACAAAAAGGTTGCGCATACAGCTCTTTTTCTGTGATCACTATTTTTATCTTGCTTAAACAATGGCCTTAAACCCAACCATAAATCTGAGGAAAAATACCTTAGAAACTTAACATATCTAGTGAATTATGGTTGAAATTTCGTGGCTTAAAACCTCACTGAATGGGCTACAAAAATTCATGAACCTCAGCCACATCTACACTTCATGCATTATTGCATGCAACTTTTCTTAAATTGTTTGGAATCATTACCCTCATTTCTCTTCTGAATACATTCTTAACATTTTTACTTTTGAAAGCCCTTGCATGCATGAGATAATCTGGAAAATTTCAAGAGCTTTTGTTATTTATTTGATTTATTAGAATTATTGCTAAAACCAAGGGCATAAATCATATAAAATACTTCCAGAGGTCAATAAATCCTAAATAAATTCATGGATGATACTTATGGGGAATAATGACCCCTCACCAAATTTCAGCAATTTTTGTTACTGTTTCATATGATTTCTAATTTTCTTTTATTTAGGACATGATAAATTACAAAACCACTTTTTAGGATGTGAAAATTGTATCTAACAATTTTCGCATACCTTACTTGTGATGGGTGACTCAAGAAAATAATTTCAAGATTTTTCATCATGTCTAGCTATTTTTCCCAATTTTTGGTAATTATAATGGCTTAAAAATGGGAAAAATAGTTCTGATTATCCAAAATTCATGAAAATTTGCCAGGATATCATATTATATAGTAGGAGGTTACATAAAAATTTTGAATATTTTTCTCCACTGTAAACTATTTTTCCCTTATTTTCTAAAGTTAATTGCACTAAAATTCACTTAAATATACATAAATACCCAAAACCAGTTTATACATTATGAAAATCACTTTTGATATTTTTCCCAAGATATTTATACTGTAAATGATGTTACAAAAATTTATGGTAATTTATTTTAACTGTTTAATAATATTTCTTTAATTAATGACTATTTAAAGAAATAAAACAAGGAAAAATACAAATAACCACTGGAAAATATATTTTATATTTTTCCCAGCCTATTTATGTATAATAACAATTAAATAAAAAGTTTGGGTAATTTTGGAAACTGTTTTCTATTTATTTCAATTTTTATTGAAATAAATGCTCAAAAATTATAAAATATAATTAAACAGCTTGGAAATCCATTTTTATAATTTTCCCAGCTTAGTATTGTGTAATAACAGTTAAATAAAAAGTTTGAGAATTTTTATCCCTCGAATGCTATTTTTCGTGAATTTATGTTGTTATTGAGACTTAAAATTTGGAAAATTAACCTTCCAAGGTTGTAATTAATCGCACGACTTGTAAAATTTCAATACATCAGAAAAAGTGTAACAAAATGATATAAATCCAATACTAAAACGTAAATTGGCATTTCCCTATATGTAGAGTTTAGTATATTAGCATTAGATATCGACATGGAAACTCACTAGTGCGTGTGTTTGGTGTCGTAGGATCCCGGTAGTAAAACGTTGGTGCATCCCGAAGTACCGCTTGTGTCTACACAAAACATCGTGAGTATTCACGCACTCCCCTATTTTCAGTTTTATGTTTTGGGGTGGAAAAGCATGTCCAGAAAAACTATTGTTTGCATGTTGTACTTAAATTGAATTATTGCTATGTTTCTTTATGTATGTCTATGCAACACGGAACATGAGAACTTATCGTACAAAGGCCCTTCCCTTATCTCTAACCATTAACTCTTTGAGCCAATGGTCGTTATGGATAGCGCTATTAGGAATTGACAACTCCTCACTCGCCCGAATCGCTGGAGTGCATGATACCATATTCATCTATGGAACGATAAGCATAGATCTCGATAGGGCTTCAGTCATAGGTTTGGTTGAGACTCATTGTTTGCTCATACACATACAAACTCGTTTCTCGTTATAGCAATAAACTTGTATTCATTAATAGCAATCAACTTGTTTATCATTGAAGCAATGTACTTGTATTTACGAAAAGCCTTATTGTACGCTCGATTTTATAAACTTGTGATACTCACCAACTATTTTCATAGTTGACGCTCGTTTTACATGCTTTTTCAGGAAATAATTAGTAAGTGGATGTAAAGATTCATCATCATAGAGCATGCTGCATCGTGTTGAAGCTATTATGAAGCTATATTTTGAACAATGTTATTTTGAAAAACTTGTATTTTGTTCTTTTGAAGCTATGGGTTGTAAACTTTTAAATACTGCTATGGTGATGTATCTTTATCTTTTGCAATGAAACCGTTATCGCTGTCATACCTTGCGTTTCCGCTTTAGCGGGGTGTGACACTTAGTTTTTCTCTTTACCATTTGTTCAACCAAGTTGACTATGGCCGATCCCTTTCCATTGGGAAGAGAATGCTTTCCTGGATTTCCTATGTCACTATTGTCAATGTCCATAAAGTTTCAGGAAGTTGATTTTAGCAAATAGATAAGATCATTAAGGGTCTTGTCATAGTCTGTTACATAGGTGTTCCAAAAGAACTCACTATGTGACTTAGAAAGTAGTTGAGCCACTAACTTTCTCAAGACTTTGACACCCAACTCTCCCGGCTTGTCAATATGTGACTACATCTCCAAGATGTGATCACACTTAGACCTTGCCTTGTCAATAGGGCTTGAGTGACCTTAAACTTTTCAAGAACTTGTGGGGTTGGGAGAATAATTGGAGGAGGTGAAAAAAGTATGATTTCCATGGGATATCATCTTCATTTAGGAAAGCTTGTTTCAAGAGATTTGGGAAGATCATAAATGTCTAATCCAGACATGTTATGGGAGATATTCAAGATAGTTGATCTTTGAGTCCTTAATATGACACCCAATATGAAAATATTAAGGCTAGGACCCAACAAACTATTTTATAACTTAGAAGAGGTATGCCGTAATCCAAGCTATAAAACAATTTGAAGGTAGGTGAATGACGATTCACCAATTTCCACCATGATAAACGAAATGTATTATTAGGTTTTAATTGGTTTTGAAACTCCTAGATCTTTTGAGATTCATTGAACTGTTCAATGGCATGTTTCAATCTCGAGTGTGCCCTTCAGGTTTTGTGACTGGGATGCCGAGGATCACAAAACAAGGTGTGAAGTAACCATGCAAATTACTGGGTACCCTTAAGTGTTTATCCCTCAATCGATGTGCCGGTTAACCACACACGCTCCATCGATACTATGATAAACATTAAGTCACCCTTTGCCTACCTTGTTAAATACGAGTTAGTGTGCCGGTTAACCACACACGCTCCACTAACCGACTTAAACAAAGTGCAAAGTGTAATTTCATGGATTAGCACCTTATTCACATTTTCCTAAGTAACTAAGATTGGGTATTATTAAAAGTTTAGTTACTTAGTATTTATCATTAATACTTTTAATGAAGGGAGAATTATAGTCATGTCAAACCCGTTCGGCTAACGACCCTCCACCAGTCAAGCGAGCGGTGGGTGAGAGTGAACACCCATTAAATTGCCATTTTATAGGCAACAACCTTATACCCACCTTATAGACCGGCTTCGTGAATGAGGCGTACTAGCGGTAAGACCGACTTTACTCTTATACATATAAATATTATTAACTTATAATATTATAAAGTATAAGGGTTGAATTTTAACTTTTAAAATTCTAAGGGCTAACTTGGAATTAAAGTATTCATAAGAGAAAACTTTACAAATTCCAAAACTTGAGGGCAAGTTTTGAAACTATTCAAAACTAATTAATTCCATAACTTATGTATTTAAAGTAGTTTTAATCCAAAAGCTCTTCAAGTTCCATAACTTGTGGACAAATTATGGAAGACTTTAAACTAATAAAGAATTAATCTTTTCTTTATTTTATAACTTATGGAATTAATTAAGGTTACATATTTTATTTATTTATTTATTAATGAAGTGACTCTTGAACCTCCATAACTTAAGGACAAGACTCTTCATCTTTTGTAACCTTTGCCAACTTTATGAGTTTTATGAGTCTTTAATGTGACTCTTCATGTAACTTAAGGATAAGTTACACAAACACATTTTATACTCAACTCTTAGATTAATTTGGATTGAAAACAATTTTTTTCACTCAACTTTTCTATTAATCTAAGCAACTCATAAGAACAAGATAATTCAAATCAAACTTTTTCATGTAATTAGTCTAACCTTTAAACTAATACAAAACATGAATCTATTGACAATTATCTTCAAAATGGATTAGCATGAACATTACCACATTTAAAAACAAGTTTATAAGTTCAAAACAACTTAGGGTAATGTTCCTAGTCCATTTCTAGCCAAAAACCTCGAAGATATGCTGTCTAGGGTCCAACTCGTCGAGTGCATGAACACAACTCGGCGAGTTGGATGCATTTTGCCTTGGACTCGTCGAGTCCCTTCATGGACTCGGCGAGTCAGCTGGGCTGACAGCATCAAAACTCGATTTTTCAGCTTCTATTGCAGGTATAACAAGAAAACAAGCCTAGGCTCTGATACCACTGTTGGGTTATGAGCATTCTAACACTCCTAAGTGTACATGCAACCCTAAATACCTTGGATCTATGTTTTCTCTATTATACATACAAATATAAACATCCAAGGTATTATCCTAATCTAGCATACAATATATCAATATAACAAGATAGAATACATACCTTGTTGTTGCTTGTGTTCCTTGAAACCTTGTGAGCCTAGCACCTCAAGTGGTGATGCCTCAAATGGTTCACACAACACCAAATACACTTGGAATAACTTGAGAGAAACTAGAACACTTCATGAAATCGGTTAGCCCTCTCTAGTATGATCTAGTGACCGATTTTGGGAAGAATAATATCTTTATATAGTGTTACAATTAGGGTAAACCCTAATTGTCATGACTTTCCATTTCCTTGGATCCATGGGTTCAAATACACCATGGAGCACCCATGGAGCATCATATGGGTTTTGGCCCAACTAGATAATCCATGGAGCATTAGCCCACTATATAAGTATGGATGATTTACACAATCAACCCATATATTTAATTAGTCTTCTTTTGATCACTTAATTAATCCTAGATTAATTCTTGATCAATACTAATTAAATAATCTTATTATTCTTATTATTAATATACTAGAACTTATAATATATTAATAACCGTAAGTGTCTTATTTCTCTCATTATAGTCTATCCAAGTGCATGATGCCATGCAACCCAAATGGACCATGCCGGGTCGGGTCAAGTCTTACCAATTATAGTTATGGACTTAGACATTAATCCAACAGTTACCATCGTTTCGGTAATAACTAAAAAGATTGTTGATATTCCGAACCTAGTGGTCATATAGAATTGAGTCCGACTACGATGAGTATGCTATTTGGTTTAGAAAATCAAGTTCGATGTATCATCTGACTTAAGACAAAAGATTAGAATAAAAAGCGATCAGTAGAGGTATCACGAAAAGTTGCTTGTAGCTAGAAATGCTACATTTTAAAATGTGATTATATCACATTAGAACATGAAGGAAGGTATAGTTTGTTTTGGAATATAACTATAAGATATATGAGTCTAAAAGTGCATCACATCATGGTAGGTCATAATTTGGATTCTAACATGAGATAGAAAGCAAACGCACGATCGAGTACTGCTTACACTCAATACGTCTAAGATATAGACTTGAAGGAATATAGAAGTTATAATTATTACCAAGGATGAAGAGATGACGTATGGAGTCATTATACGAGCCCTATTTCGTTGATGATTCCGGGACGTAATCATCCTAAGGGGGGGATAATTGTAAAACGATAGAACATATAAAGACCGCTGAAATCTTTTCGGAAAAATATTATTTAGAATAAATAATCTTAACCAAGTTGTAGTATATGTTACAAGGTTTCCGTACATATAAAGACTGCTGAAATCCGAGTTCTAACGGAGAAGTTATGACTCGTCGAAGTTTCGCGATAGAACCGACACGATACCGGGAAATGTAAATAGTGAATTTACGATAGAGCGAGATTTAACCTTAGCGATCTAAACAAAATTCATAGAATACATTAAAACGAAAGCGTCCATAAAAAGAATGCCCAAATCTGACTTCGTATGAGGAAGTTATGATTTTTCGAAGTTTCGGATTAGCAGTGTACAGCCTGAAATTTGAATATTAGATTGATCGGATTTTTGCCAACACAAACTAAACGAGAATCGAAGATCTCGTTATTTGTAGCGTAACGATAAAAACACAGATGAAAATGGACATCGAATGAAGAAGTTATGAGATTTTAACGGACCAATCCTGTCCCGGCTTGTTAAAAATATAACTTTAAAAATAAAGTTAAAATTAGCCGACAGAGTCTCAACGAAAGTTGTAAAGTATGTCTCCACCTACGCGTGGATATAAATAACGTCAAAAACGGAATTCATATGAACGAGTTACAAATTATAATAACATATTTACATATTAAAATAAAGTATAAATCATATATACGTACACACACACACACATATATATATATATATATATATATATATATATATATATATATATATATATATATATATATATATATATAAATATGTATATATCATTAAAACGTATCGACAATGCGATCATTATAAGACTAATGTTGAGTTCTTTCGACATTAGTTTAGTAAAAATACAGTTAAATCTATTTAAAATAGTATTATAAAGGGTGTTTAGTTGTTTATATAACTAAAAGGTCATTAAGTAATTATGGAGGGTAGTTTTTGAAAATTTAATTAGTATAAAGAAGAGCCTTGGGCTCTCATATTTCTTGCACCATTCTCTTGATTCAAGAGTCTTTCTCTCCTTATCCCCCGAGCATTTCGGTCCCTCGTAATTCGACTCCTCTTTCTGTAGTTTTAGTATAGTAAGGTGAGCGCTGAAGCGCTGCACAAATCTTTCTTAGAAAGATTCAACGACAAAGTTCTGCCCCTGCAGATCCCGACCCCTAGCTAAAATGCCCTTGTAAGTAAGTTATGCTTACCCTATTTTAAATATAGTTTATATTTAAAATTAGTATTGTTATTATAAATTTATAATAAATATTTGAGCTATTATTATGACTTATATAAGTGTCGTTATAATATCTGTTTAACTACTCACGGTACGGGGAATCTGGTTTAAAGGGCCGCACAAGGTTATTGGATTTAAGAAGTGCTATACGCCAAAATGGTCCTGCCCTTCGATGTTTTATGTCTGGCCGCTGTCTGTACATAGTGGTTGGAAAGTATTGTTTAAACGCTTGTATAATAATAATAATAATAATAATAATAATAATAATAATAATAATAATAATAATAATAATAATAATAATAATAAGACTAATAATTAGTCACGGTAAATATTAGACTGAA
Organism: Lactuca saligna; assembly: GCF_052625555.1. Classification (NCBI taxonomy): domain Eukaryota; kingdom Viridiplantae; phylum Streptophyta; class Magnoliopsida; order Asterales; family Asteraceae; genus Lactuca; species Lactuca saligna. The sequence continues at coordinate 103,259,408 of NC_136423.1, forward strand.
ATCTAGTGGTAATAATACTAGGTTTCGTCGAAAGAAATTATTTTAAAGTAAATGAAGCGTTGTCCGAGTACCAAGTCACCACCTTCTCAGGTGAGTGCATAGTTACTTTCATGTTAGACATAGATATGAAGTATTTTATATAAACTACGTGCTATGTGTGCATATTATCTGAATATTTGTTGTGTATGCTGCATGAACGTTTTTTATACAAGTTTTGAATGATTTGAATAGTATACGTATTTTAAATATATAAGTATGTTGGGTATGAGATGGGTAGATGAATGATGAGAGATAAAAGATGATGTAAGTAAACATTGGCAGCTATAGACTTAGTGCCTAATAAATAACATCGACAACTATGGAGATAGTGCCTATTGGACAAACACAGGTAGGTATGGACTTAGTACCTGTTAGGAACTGGTAGCTATTGTGACAACCCGAAGTTGTCCATCGCCGAAACCCATTTCGTCCATAAAACCCGTCTATAGCGATTCGTTTCGATCCCGTTTTTGGGCTAAGTTATTTAAACTTATAAGTTTGTTTTAATCTTATAAGTGCTCAAATCCTTTAGAAACTCATGAAAATGGCCCAAAATCATTAAATTAGAAATCTCCAAATTCTATTCCGCCGGGTTACGATAGCTTAATCGGGTGCGACCAAAAGCCCTGTTTAACGTCGGTATCGGGTAGAATTCCACCGTGTCCTGAACTTATGACCTATTTAAAGCTCAAAAGACTTCATTTGAAGCCTTTCCTCTCTCTTTCTCTCACTACTCTCTCTCTAACCTCTCTCCTCTAACTCAAGATTAAGGTCAAAAAACACCAAATTCAAGCCCCAAATCTTCAAGGTAACCACCCTAACTCCTAGTATAGCATCTTAGACCTTCAAATTCGAGTTCAAATCATGAAATAGGACCAAAATCATGTGTTTACGGCCCTGGAACACCCTTGGGCCGTGAACACATATAAAAGGGGTTTTTATGCATTAAAACCCTTCCAAAACACCTTTTGGGCTTAGATATGACTTGTAAAATATTGGTTTTGGCCTTGGAACACCTTGAACATCAATTTAGAGGAGTAAACTTCAGTTTATTGTCCAAGAACATGCTTGGGCCGTAAACTCATTATCATGGGGAGTAAACTCCTCTAAATGTGTTAAGATGCCACTTAAACACACCTTAACGCTTGGGATAAATTCTAGAAGTGTCCACAAACAATTTAGAAGCCTAAAACATATTAAAACACCCTCCCTAAGGAGTTCACGACCATGGGAGGAGTCATGGGTCGTAAACTCCTAAAGACATGCCAAAAGTCACCTAAAAATCCATACAAGCCTTGGAAAAATTAATTAGAATCACATGTGATTGATTAAGGACCCAAATCAACAAGGACTTAGAGTGAGGGGGAGTTTAGGATCGTAAACTACATGTTTACTACCGTAAACTCCAATAAATGGTCCCTATGTGAGTTTTAATCCATTCCAAAGCCAAAAATCCAAGTCTAGCATTTATTCCCGAGTGTTATGAAGCCATTTTGCACCCAAAATCACCATCCATGAGTTCACAGGCGTGAAATCATGTAGATGAGGTATATAGGGCCGAAAACTCTTGTATGAGTTTACTCTTGAAGAGTAAACTCAATATCCAAGCCTTATGTGTCCTCAAATGCCACCCATGTCCCTCCAAACGCTTGTAATGAAGTGTTTTCGCATCTAGAAGTCTTTGTCCCTAACAAATAAATAATTCAAGTTCTAATTAGGTACAAATGTGTATCTTTTAATAATACATAGGAATCTTGTGTGTTTGCAAACCCAGAACTGACGTTTAGGATCCAAACCCACGCGTTCTTCAACCGGTGAGTTCATACCCCTACCCTTTTTCAAATGTTTTTCAAATGTTTCAGGGGGAATACAAGCAAAAGTACAAGGAAATATTGTACTCATACTTAGTGTTTTCAGTTTAAATGTTTATATTCTGTATGTTTTAATATCGAAAACTGTGTTTATCAAATAGTTCGAATTACGAAGTTAGCTTTCAACCTAATCATAAATTTCTTGATAAAATCTTACAATCTAAATTATATTACATAATCTACGAATAATTCATACTAATCATCCTTTTGAACTAATACGAATATGAATATCAAAACAGAACTAGGAATAGAATGAATACGAAAGTACAAATAGGAATAGAACAAATATGAAAGTACAACTAGGAATAGAACGAATAGGAATACTGAAATAATAATACGAATACGAATACGAATGCGAATACGAATACGAATACAAATACGAATACAAATAGTATTAGGAGTAGGAATAGGGATACGAATACGACTGCGAATACGAATGCAAATACGAATATGAATACGAATACAGATAGGATTAGGATTAGGAATAAAACTAGGAATATGAATACGAATACGAATATGAATGCGAATACGAATACGAATACGAATAGTAATAGGATTAGGAGTAGGAATACGAATACGAATGTAAATACGAATACGAATAGGACTACAAATATAAATATGAATACAAATATAAAAATATAAAAATGAATATGATTAAGAATAGAAATACGAATACGAAGGCACACATCTAGGTACATTCAAGTGTAACACTACTAGGATATCAGAATACATAGCTAATATAACAAGTACGAAAGGTAATCAAGCATTACATCGAAATTCAATAACTAAACTTACTTGTAGGAAAATATAGGATTTTCCTGGGATAACAATTGTTCATAACCAGAATCAAGTAATAAAACAGTTAACCAAACTTTACATATAAGAAAATATGGGATTTACTTGGATAACAAACTTTTCGGAAAACCAAAGGAAACTCGTACATTTTCAGAAAACAAACATCTTATGAACTCACCAGCTTTATGCTGATTTTCAAAGTGATTTTATTCTCAGGTCAACATTAGATAGGTACCTAGCGATCCTTTTGGAGAAGACGGAGCGTACAGAAGACTCGTCTCTAATTTTGTTCATATATATATATATATATATATATATATATATATATATATATATATATATATATATATATATATATATATATATATATGTATAACACTTGTAACACGTTATTTTTGAACATATGTAAATTCCAATATCTAATGTAATGGTTGTTTACTTTGCTTACTATGTGCATTTTATTTGATACTCAACGTGGAGTCCTCCCTGGAAATGTTTTCGCCTTAGGTTTTCGGGGTGTGATAGACTGGTATCAGAGCCCTTGTTTATAGTGAACTAGTATACCAAACCTTACATGGTATAAAACTATAAACACTAAAGGGCCTAAGTGCTTTGAACTAAAAGTATACCTCAAAATATAAGTATTTTCAAAAGTATACAAGTATACCCAACCGTCGAAATCCGTAACTACAAGTAGAACAAAACATAACTAATGGGTGTTGTACTTTGTGGTTAAACCTGGGCAGTTATGTAGTCATGTCTAGGATCAATATAGCCTGGCCAACTATATTCATTCGAGACATGGCCAACATGTGCTTGGGAGTGACTGTGGTGTGCGGCATGCCTAAAACTTACCCAATACCCAAACAATGAGCCGTCGTTGCAACTAGACAAGAAATACTATGGGACTATTTCTCGAGTCAAATCCGTTATAGAAATCCTCATCCCAATGTTGCTCCTCAATCATTCCTTTAGTGATAATTTATCCGTTTTGATAACTCCTTCCTACTTTATCGCTTAATAGAATTCTATGTCTGTCATAAAGAGATATCTCTTGTTTCATATCTCTTGATTCAGTTCGGAGGACTTACCATCCTCTCTTTCCTGATCTTATTAGATCAAGATGCCTCCAAGAAAGAGACCCAGCTCAAAGACCAACAACAATCCTCCACCACCACCTTCTCTTCAAATCGATCTTGCAACACTTCAGACAATTTTAACTGCAACATTTACATTAGCCATGTTGCAAACGAACCCCGGTAGTTCAGGAGGTGGTCCCCAGCCTCAAAACCAGGAAGGTAGCCAGGGATACCGAAAGGAGTGTTCCTATAAAGACTTTATGAACGAAAAACCCACATTCTTCAATGGCACAGGAGGTGTCATAGCTCTAACTCGGTGGTTAGAGAAGATCGAATCTATCTTCGAGATCTGTGCTTGTTCAGAATCCGACAAGGTGAAGTTTGCCGCCTGTAATCTCACCAAAAAAGCTCTGACTTGGTGGAACAGCCGAGTCAAATCCCTAACTCTACCTGTAACCAATGATATGGGTTGGGAAGTTATAAAGGAACTTCTGCATGCAGAGTATTGCCCTCGGGGTGAAATTCAGAAGCTGGAGCATGAACTCTGGAACCTGAAGATGAAAGGTTATGATATCGCCGCCTACACATCCAGGTTTGACGACTTGGCGCTTCTTTGTCCGGGAATGGTTACCCCGGAAAGCAAAAAGGTAGAGAGGTTCATCTGGGGGTTGACCCAGCCAACCAAAGGGAATGTTTTAGCTGCGAAGCTGGATACATATGATAGCGCCAAATGCCTAGCGCAAATTTTGATCGACCACAGTGAGGATGTAGAGGAAGCAGCCACCACTCTTGAGCCTACAAAAAGAAGTGGTGAGAAAAGAAAGTATTGGGAGGCGGGGGATAAATGTCAGCCTTCACAAGAGTTCTCAAAGAAACAACAGATGGTGGCGGTCCACGCTGCCACTACCCCTGCTACTGTTTCTGCCGTAGGTTTCCCAGCCCAAGCACCTATCACCGGATATGCCGGTGTTCTCCCGTGGTGTAACCAGTGCAGTTACCACCACTACATCCCCGGTCCTTTTCGTGTGAAATTTTGCAAAAATTGTGGCCAAGAGGGTCACTTTGCACGGAGTTGCAGAACACCAACAAATCAAACTCCCGGAGCGGGCATCAGTCAGGCCTGTTATGGTTGTGGTAAAGTTGGGAATTATAAGAGAAACTGCCCCAATGAAGCAACAACTGGAAACACTTGAAGAGTTCTAGCTATAGGACCAAGTGAGATAGCCACCGATCCTACAGTTGCCTCAGGTATTTTTCTCTTTGACAACCCTTCTGCTTTCAATCCTTTTTCAATTCTAGTACTGAAAGATAAACTGTAACCGAAACGTCCACCATCAAGGTAACCAATAATGAGAAAGATGGTGTGTTACATTCTGAAACGCATATCCCAAGGAACATAGAACTTTTCGATATCCTCATTAGGATTGATTCCGTAACCTACAAACTCCGACTACCCTCAGGACTTAGCAGCAACGATCCGGTATCCCACGTCTCTGTCCTTAAGGAGTATCTACCCAATGAAACCCTAGTAATTCCTTCGATAAGACCGAAATCAACGAAAGTTTGAACCCCATGGTAGAACCAATCGAAACTATAGATCGAAAGACCAAACGTACGAAACAAATTCATATCCCCACAGTGAAGATTCGCCGGAAAGCCACACTAGGACTCGAATTCACTTGAGAGCGCGAAAATACAACAAAGTAGAAGTATCTGTATTTCTTTCCGAACCCTTACATCGTATCTAAAGTTTGAATTTAGGGACGAAATTCAAACTAACGGGGGGACATTGTGACAACCTGAAGTTGTCCATCGCCGAAACCCATTTCGTCCATAAAACCCGTCTATAGCGATTCGTTCCGATCCCGTTTTTGGGCTAAGTTATTTAAACATATAAGTTTGTTTTAATCTTATAAGTGATCAAATCCTTTAGAAACTCATGAAAATGGCCCAAAATCATTAAATTAGAAATCTCCAAATTCTATCCCGCCGGGTTACAATAGCTTAATCGGGTGCGACCAAAAGCCCCGTTTAACGTCGGTATCGGGTAGAATTCCACCGTGTCCCGAACTTATGACCTATTTAAAGCTCAAAAGACTTCATTTGAAGCCTTTCCTCTCCCTCACTACTCTCTCTCTAACCTTTCTTGTAACAGCCCGGAATTTCAGGTATTGCTTTAAAAATATTTTTCAGGCATTTTAGGAAGGGACTCGGCGAGTTGGAGCCAGACTCGCCGAGTAGGACCACAGACTTGGTCGCGGCTTCGCGACTGGACTCGACGAGTCCAGATATGGACTCGGCGAGTCGACGCTGTTCAGCAGAAACCCTAGCCGTTTGGTTTTGGATCGTATATAACGCCTTTTAGGCCGTCATTGTCCGTCTTTTTGGCCGATTGAGAAGAACCTAAGCGTCTGTGGACATCTAGAGTAGGAGTGAAGGCTATTGGAACCTTGAAGAATTTGTTAGGCAAGAGGAGGAAGGGTTTTGGCCAAAGGAAGATCAAGGGGATCGAGTTCTGAGGTTTGGGGACACAGAGAGCACGTTTTTCAGGTAATACTTCGGATCATTCCTGTTATTTTGAGGTGTACACGGATTTAGGGTTTATGAAACCCATTTGGTGATTAGATGGATTATTATGTTGTTACCCAAACGTTTATACCCCAGTAATAGGATGTTTAGAGGTCCAGAAAGTCCCATGATTGTGTATTTCGGGACCATACGTATTTCAGGAAGCAGTTCATCGACTGCATGGCATGGACTCGCCGAGTCCAATGAACAGACTCGGCGAGTAGCTTGAAGATTCACTGGGACTCGCCGAGTTGCTCTTCAAACTCGGCGAGTGGAGTCGGGGTGGCCCCGCGATTCTTACACGTGGATCTCGTCGGGTCAAGGGGGATACTCGACGAGTAGAAAAGGAACATCAGGGAAAGTTGGAGAGGTTGTCTCGACTCGTCGAGTCACCTTTGCACTCGACGAGTCCGGTCCAGTTGACCGTTGACCAGAGTTGACCTGCATATAATTTCTTAGGGTCAGTTGTCTTGAATGATAAGAGTATTAATAAGGGTATATGGTATTATAGGGAGTCTGCAGATCGGCGGATCGAGTGCGAGTGATTTCAAGAGTTGATAGTTTTCATTACCACGAGGTGAGTCTTCTCACTATACTATACCCGGAAGGGTTTGACCGTGTAACCGGAAGGTCGAATACAATGTATGTTATATATGCTATAAATAGAAAGGTAGTTGCTATGCATGATATGTATGTTTATACGGGCCGGAAGGCGATATGTTATGTGACAGAAAGGTCAGGTATGATATATGATATATGTGCTATGTGCGTTAGATTAAATGTATTATGTGTTGTAAATGTTATGGGCCGGAAGGCAATATGTTATGGGCCGGAAGGCAATATGTTACGGACCGGAAGGCAATATGTTATGGGCCGGAAGGCGATTATGTTACGGGCCGGAAGGCGATGTGTTGTGGACCTGAAGGTCAGGGCCTGGAAAGGCGTATATGTGTAAGTCGTATACTGGGGAACTCACTAAGAATTTATGCTTACAAGTTGTTATGTATGTGTTTCAGGTACAAGCGAGGACCGTGGGAAGGCGCTGGCGTGATGCATACACACTGCTGCTATTTGAGATCTTGGGAATTTATATATGTATTTGATATGAAACATGGAATAAATATTATTGGTTGAATGAAATCACTTTATTTTAAATGAAAAATTTATTTGAAACTTTGCGTTGTTACAATTGGTATCAGAGCCTTGGTTTGAGGGATTCGGTTGTACCTTCGGGTGTAACTGAACTCAAACCGAGGATTTGAGGAAAAATCTTTTAAAAATAATAAAGACATAAATTTTTATAAATGGTAAAGTGGTAAACAAGAACGGAGCAGTGTGTACGATCAGCCAGCGCTCGAACGGTAAAGATCCCCAAAATACCTTACAATGTTATGTTATGCACTGAATTATGAATTGTTATGCATGCTAGAAGACTAGGTATTCATGATAGGACTAGAATGGCCTGTTTTGTGATGCCTTAGTCTAGGGAGTTTGCTTATATGAGATATTCGATAGCGTGCAGGTAGATAGTGCATACTAGAGGTAGAGTACTCACTATTCGGGGTTTGGGGAGGAAGATTTGGGACGAATACTGATACGGTGTGGTCGGTAGTATTGGGCCCGTACTACCGAAGACACCGGGTCGGTGGTAGACCCAAGTAAGAATCCCTGGATATCGGAGACTGAGTAGGGTTGCGTTATCGAGTACAATTGTACTTGATGGAGTCTCTGATAATTTTATGTTGTATTTCAGAGACATCATGGTTACCACACGTCATGGGGCGAGTTCGAGCAGTGTGAGCGACGAGGATATTCGTCAGATGATTCAGGAGGAGGTAGCTGCAGCGATCCGGGCTGAGTTCCCGGAGATGTTTGGGTCTATTAAGACCACACTGATGGAGACGTTTGAGGAGCGGTACGCCGCACTGACTGAGGCTGCAGCCGCTACCGCTATCGCAGCTGTCGCCGCTGCCAGGCTGCAAGGGGGCGATTCGTTGCTGTTCCGGGAATTCAGCAACACGAATCCCCCTGAGTTCGATGGGACGCAGGATCCAATTGCTGTGATGAGGTGGATCGCCGACATTGAGGGGTGCTTCTACACTTGCTCATGCCCGGAGCACCTGAGGGTACGATTCGCCTTGAACCAGCTCCGTCTGGGAGCGAAGGATTGGTGGAAGTTCGTGACGGCGAACTTCACTCTGGTGGAGATTACAGCGGTGACATGGGAGAGGTTTACTGAGATGTTCAGGGACGAGTACGTTCCCCCAGTGGAGAGGGAACGATTGATTCAGGAGTTCTTGACCCTTAAGCAGGGTACTGATTCCGTTGCGGTGGTCACACGGAAATTTCATGAGAGGGCGATGTTCTGCCCCGAGCTGGTGTCTACAGAGCAGTCACGGATGAGCCAGTATTTAGGCGTTTTGAGGAGGGATATCCGGGAGTTTGTGTCAAACTCCACCTATCGTACCTTCACTGAGCTTCAGGCGAACGCCAGGAAGCGTGAGATCGAGTTGGAGACCCAGGCCAGGGAGGAGGCCGAGTCTCGGCAGGTGGATCGGCGACCGGCTCAGTCTCAGCCGGAAACCAAGTGGATCAAGTCCGCTGATGCGAGGATGGGAGGTCCGAAGGGCCGCACTTGCGGAAAGTGCGGCAAAGGTCACGAGGGGGCGTGTCGAGCTGGTGGTTGCTACAAGTGTGGCAAGGAGGGACACATTGCCAGGGATTGCCCTAAGGGGTTTATGGTTTGCTTTCACTGCAACCAGACAGGCCATCGGAAGGCCGAGTACCCGTAGCTTCGTCAGGGACCTACACCGATTACCCGGACTACTGAGACTCGACCGGCGAAGGTCGAGGCCCCGAGGGCTCGCGGGAGAGCCTTTCAGCTGACTGCAGAGGAGGTTCGCGCTGCGCCCGATGTTGTGGCAGGTATGTTGTAATTCACGTATTTACTTTAAAGTCGAAATGTTATGCTTATGTTAATGTATGTGTAGGTACTTTTCTTGTGAACTCTATGCCTGCTCTAGTGTTATTTGATTCAGGTGCAAGTAGATCCTTTGTATCTTTAGCTTTTAGTCAGCATATCAGCATTACTCGTGAGTCGTTAAGTCGGCCTCTGAGCGTTTCTATAGCGGCCGAGAGGGTGGTTTGTGCCACGGAGGTTCTTCGGGGATGCGTACTAGAGATTTTCGGGGTTGCGTTTCTGATTGACCTAATTCCTATTGCGATGGGGGATGTCTGTGTCATCATGGGCATGGACTGGTTGAGCCGATTCAGCGCTGTCATCGACTGCGAGCGTCAACTGGTGACCATACGAGACCCTAGTGGGGGAGTTCTTATGGTATACGGCGAGGGTACCCGTTCGGGATCAACTTTTTGTTCGGCCGCTAGGGCGAGGCAATGCCTACAGCAGGGATGTAAAGGTTTTGTGGTGTATGTGATGGATACGCGGGAGGCTTCCGAGAGACCGAGGACAGTGGAGGAGGTTCCAGTGGTGCGCGAGTTTCCAGATGTTTTTCCCGAGGAGTTGCCGGGAGTACCTACTGCGAGGCAAGTAGAGTTTGGTATCGATCTGATTCCGGGGGCTGCACCTATTGTGAAGGTGCCTTATCGTCTTGCACCTCCAGAGATGCAAGAGTTGTCCTTGCAACTCCAGGAGTTGCTGGGGAAGGGATTTATTCGGCCGAGTAGCTCGCCGTGGGGAGCACCGATTCTGTTCGTCAAGAAGAAGGATGGTTCACACCGGATGTGCATTGATTACCGGGAGTTGAACAAGGTGACGGTCAAGAACCGCTATCCGTTACCTAGGATCGATGATCTATTTGATCAATTGCAAGGGGCATCTTGGTTTTCCAAGATCGATTTGAGATCAGGGTACCATCAGGTAAGAGTGCGGGATGAGGATGTCTAGAAGACAGCATTCAGGATGCGGTATGGGCATTACGAGTTCGTGGTGATGCCTTTCGGGCTCACCAATGCCCCGGTAGTGTTCATGGACCTCATGAACAGGGTATGCAGGCCGATGCTGGATCGGCCTGTGATTGTATTTATCGACGACATCCTAGTGTATTCGCAAACTAGAGAGCAGCATGAGGGACATTTGAGGGAGGTCCTTGAGGTACTGAGGTCGGAGAAGCTATATGCAAAATTCTCCAAATGTGACTTCTGGTTGCGGGAGGTCCAATTTCTTGGACATGTTGTTAATCAGGCAGGGATATTGGTCGATCCGGCCAAGGTGGAAGCAGTGATGAGTTGGGAGGCACCGAAGTCACCTTCCGAGATCAGGAGTTTCCTTGGGTTGGCGGGGTACTATCGGAGGATTATTAGGGACTTCTCCAAGATCGCAGTACCGCTCACCAGATTGACCCGGAAGGGTGTTACATTCTCATGGGGACTCGAGCAACAGACTTCCTTCGAGACACTTCGTCAGAGACTGTGCGAAGCCCCGATATTAGCTCTCCCGGAAGGGATGGAGGACTTTGTCGTATATTGCGACGCATCGATTTCGGGACTGGGTGCAGTGTTGATGCAGAGGGGCCATGTGATAGCTTATGCATCGAGGCAATTAAAGCCTCACGAGACGAGATATCCCACGCATGACTTAGAGTTGGGGGCAGTAGTGTTCGCTCTCAAGATTTGGCATCACTACCTGTACAGGGTTCGTTGTACTATATACACGGATCATAAGAGTTTGAAGTATTTGATGGATCAACCCAACCTAAATATGCGTCAGAGGAGGTGGTTGGACGTGGTTAAGGATTATGACTGTGAGATCCTATACCACCCAGGCAAGGCTAATGTGGTAGCTGATGCATTGAGTCGTAGGGCGGAGAGCACTCCATTGCGAGACGTATGTCTGAGACTGACGGTGATGACTCCGGTATTAGATGCTATTCGTGGGGCACAGGCCGAGGTTGTGAGATCCGAGATGCAGAAGAAAGAGCGGGTCGTTGGGTTAATTTCAGAGTTTGTTAAGGATGGACGAGGACTTCTGACGTTTCAGGGTCGGATTTGGGTACCATTCGTGGGCGGTACGCGTGCTACTTTGATGGAGGAGGCTCATAGATCGAAATTCTCGATCCATCCCGGTGCTACGAAGATGTATTTGGACTTGAGGAAGGAATATTGGTGGCCTTGTATGAAGAGAGACGTCGCTTGGTTCGTTGAGAGGTGTTTGACCTGCCGTAGGGTTAAGGCCGAGCACCAGAGACCGCATGGCAAGTTGTAGCCTTTGGAGATTCCTGAGTGGAAGTGGGAACAGATTACTATGGATTTCATCACCAAATTGCCGAGAACTACCAGGGGAGTCGATGCAATTTGGGTGATTGTGGATAGACTGACGGAGAGTGCACACTTCCTTGCCATTAGCGAGAGTTCATCAGCGGAGAAGTTGGCGGAGTTATACGTGAGAGAGGTAGTATCTCGGCATGGAGTGCCGATCTCGATTGTTTCAGACCGTGATGTACGCTTCACTTCCAGGTTCTGGAAGAAATTCCATGACGAGCTGGGTACTAAACTGCATTTTAGTACCGCATAGCATCCCCAGACAGACGGTCAGAGCGAGCGGACGATTCAGACATTGGAAGACATGCTTAGAGCGTGTGTGTTAGACTTCGGGGGTAGCTAGGATGCGCATTTGCCTTTGGCTGAGTTTTCCTACAACAACAGCCATCATTCGAGCATTGGTATGCCACCTTTTGAGTTGTTGTATGGTAGGAGGTGTCGGACTCCCATTTGCTGGGGAGAGGTGGGACAGAGAGTGATGGGCAGTACAGAGATCGTCCTCCAGACGACATAGCAGATTCAGCAGGTTAGGCAGAGGTTATTGACCGCCCAGAGCCGACAGAAGAGTTATGCGGACAGACGCCGGTCCGAGCTGGAGTTCCAGGTTGGCGACTTCATTCTCCTGAAGGCTTGTCCTTGGAAGGGAGTGATCCGGTTCAGAAAGAGGGGCAAGTTGGGGCCCCGGTTCATAGGTCCATTTCGTGTAATTGCAAGGGTAGGTCGGGTAGCTTATCGGTTGGAGTTGCCAGCAGAGTTGGGACAGATTCACAATACCTTTCACGTATCACAGTTGAGGAAGTGTATAGCTGATGAATCGGCAGTGGTTCTGTTAGAGGATATTCAGGTGGATGCGAGCCTGAATTACGCCGAGAGACCGGTAGCTATCAGGTATCGGAAGATCAAGGTTCGGCGGAACAAGGAAGTACCTTTGGTGTTGGTTCAGTGGCAACATTGGAAAGGATTGGAGATGACTTGGGAGCCGGAGCGTGAGATGCGGGAGCAACATTCGGAGTTATTCGCAGAGTGAGACTTCGAGGGCGAAGTCTAGTTCTAGTGGGGGACAGTTGTAACAGCCCGGAATTTCAGGTATCGCTTTAAAAATATTTTTGGGGCATTTTAGGAAGGGACTCGCCGAGTTGGAGCCAGACTCGCCGAGTAGGACCACAGACTTGGTCGCGGGTTCGCGACTGGACTCGACGAGTCCAGATATGGACTCGGCGAGTCGACGCTGTTCAGCAGAAACCCTAGCCGTTTGATTTTGGATCGTATATAACGCCTTTTAGGCCGTCATTGTCCGTCTTTTTGGCCGATTGAGAAGAACCTAAGCATCTGTGGACATCTAGAGCAGGAGTGAAGGCTATTGGAACCTTGAAGAATTTATTAGGCAAGAGGAGGAAGGGTTTTGGCCAAAGGAAGATCAAGGGGATCGAGTTCTGAGGTTTGGGGACACAGAGAGCACGTTTTTCAGGTAATACTTCGGATCATTCCTGTTATTTTGAGGTGTACACGGATTTAGGGTTTATGAAACCCATTTGGTGATTAGATGGATTATTATGTTGTTACCCAAACGTTTATACCCCAGTAATAGGATGTTTAGAGGTCCAGAAAGTCCCATTATTGTGTATTTCGGGACCATACGTATTTCAGGAAGCAGTTGATCGACTGCATGGCATGGACTCACCGAGTCCAATGAACAGACTCGACGAGTAGCTTGAAGATTCACTGGGACTCGCCGAGTTGTTCTTCAGACTCGGCGAGTGGAGTCGGGGTGGCCCCGCGATTCTTACACGTGGATCTCGTCGGGTCAAGGGGGATACTCGACGAGTAGAAAGGGAACATCAGGGAAAGTTGGAGAGGACGTCTCGACTCGTCGAGTCACCTTTGCACTTGACGAGTCCGGTCCAGTTGACCGTTGACCAGAGTTGACCTGCATATAATTTCTTAGGGTCAGTTGTCTTGAATGATAAGAGTATTAATAAGGGTATATGGTATTATAGGGAGTCTGCAGATCGGCGGATCGAGTGCGAGTGATTTCAAGAGTTGATAGTTTTCATTACCACGAGGTGAGTCTTCTCACTATACTATACCCGGAAGGGTTTGACTGTGTGACCGGAAGGTCGAATACAATGTATGTTATATATGCTATAAATAGAAAGGTAGTTGCTATGCATGATATGTATGTTTATACGGGCCGGAAGGCGATATGTTATGTGACAGAAAGGTCAGGTATGATATATGATATATGTGCTATGTGCGTTAGATTAAATGTATTATGTGTTGTAAATGTTATGGGCCGGAAGGCAATATGTTATGGGCCGGAAGGCAATATGTTACGGGCCGGAAGGCAATACATTATGGGCCGGAAGGCGATTATGTTACGGGCCGTAAGGCGATGTGTTGTGGACCTGAAGGTCAGGGCCTGGAAAGGCGTATATGTGTAAGTTGTATACTAGGGAACTCACTAAGCATTTATGCTTACAAGTTGTTATGTATGTGTTTCAGGTACTAGCGAGGACCGTGGGAAGGCGCCGGCGTGATGCATACACACTGCTGCTATTTGAGATCTTGGGAATTTATATATGTATTTGATATGAAACATGGAATAAATATTATTGGTTGAATGAAATCACTTTATTTTAAATGAAAATTTTATTTAAAAATTTGCGTTGTTACATTTCTCCTGTAACTCATGATTAAGGTCCAAAAACACCAAATTCAAGCCCCAAATCTTCAAGGTAACCACCCTAACTCCTAGTATAGCATGTTAGACCTTCAAATTCGAGTTCAAATCATGGAATAGGATCAAAATCATGTGTTCACGGCCCTGGAACACCCTTAGGCCGTGAACACATATAAAACGGGTTTTTATGCCTTAAAACCCTTCCAAAACACCTTTGGGGCTTAGATATGACTTGTAGAAGATTGGTTTTGGCCTTGTAACACCTTGAACATCAATTTAGAGGAGTAAACTTGAGTTTTGCTGCCCAAGAACATGCTTGGGCCGTAAACTCATTAGCATGGCGAGTAAACTCCTCTAAATGTGTTAAGATGCCACTTAAACACACCTTAAGCCTTGGGATAAATTCTAGAAGTGTCCACAAACAATTTAGAAGCCTAAAACATATTAAAACACCCTCCCTAAGGAGTTCACGGCCATAGGAGGATTCATGGGCCGTAAACTCCTAAAGACATGCCAAAAGTCACCCAAAAATCCATACAAGGCTTGGAAAAATCAATTGGAATCACATGTGATTGATTTAGGACCCAAATCAACAAGGACTTAGAATGAGGGGGAGTTTACGGCCGTAAACTCCATGTTTATTGCTGTAAACTCCAATAAATGGTCCCTATGTGAGTTTTAATTCATTCGAAAGCCAAAAATCGAAGTCTAGCATTTATTGTTGAGTGTTATGAAGCCATTTTGCAGCCAAAATCACCATCCATGAGTTCATGGCCGTGAACTCATGTGGATGAGGTATATAGGGCTAAAAACTCTTGTATGAGTTTACTCTTGAAGAGTAAACTCAATATCCAAGCCTCATGTGTCCTCAAATGCCACCCGAGTCCCTCCAAACGCTTGTAATGAAGTGTTTTCGCATATAGAAGTGTTTTGTCCCTGAAAAATAAATAATTCAAGTCCTAATTAGATACAAACGTGTATCTTTTAATAATACATAGGAATCTTGTGCCTTTGATAACCCAGAACTGATGTTTAGGATCCAAACCCATGCTATCCTCAACCGGTGAGTTCATACCCCTACCCTTTTTCAAATGTTTTCAGGGGGGGATACAAGAAAAAGTACAAGGAAATCTTGTAGTCATACTTATTGTTTTCAGTTTAAATGTTTATATTCTGTATGTTTTAATATCGAAAACTGTGTTCGTCAAATAGTTCGAATTACGAAGTTAGCATTCAAACTAATCATAAATTTCTTGATAAAATGTTACAATCTAAATTATATTACATAATTTACGAATAATTTATACTAATTATCCTTTAGAACTAATACGAATACGAATACGAAAATACAACTAGGAATAAAACGAATACGAAAGTACAACTAGGAATAGAACGAATACGAAAGTACAACTAGGAATAGAACGAATACGAAAGTACAACTAGCAATAGAACGAATACGAATACTGAAATAATAATACAAATACGAATACGAATACGAATACAAATAAGAATAGGATTATGATTAGGAATAGAACTAGGAATATGAATACGAATGCGAATACGAATACGAATACGAATATGATTAGGATTAGGAGTGGGAATATGAATACGAATGTAAATACGAATACAAATAGTACTACAAATATAAATACAAATACAAATATAAAAATATAAAAATGAATATGATTAAGAATAGAAATACGAATACGAAGGCACGCATCTAGGTACATTCAAGTGTAACACTACCAGGATATCAGAATACATAGCTAATATAAAAAGTACGAAAGCTAATCAAACATTACATCGAAATTCCATAACTAAAATTACTTGTAGGAAAATATAGGATTTTCCTGGGATAACAATTGTTCATAACCAGAATCAAGTAATAAAACAGTTAACCAAACTTTACATATAAGAAAATATGGGATTTTCTTGGATAACAAACTTTTCGGAAAACCAAAGGAAACTCGTACATTTTCAGAAAACAAACATCTTATGACACTTATAACACGTTACTTTTGAACATATGTAAATTCTAATATGTAATGTAATGGTTGTTTACTTTGCTTACTATGTGCATTGGATTTGATACTCAACGTGGAGTCCGCCCCAGAAATGTTTCTACCGTAGGTTTTTGGGGTGTGACAGCTATGGACTTAGTACCTATTAGATAAACACTGGTAGATATGAATTTAGTACCCAACAACTATGAAATTAGTGCTTTACGAACGAGCATTGGCAGCTATGGATTTAGTTCCAGTCCGATAACTCTGGAAGGAAAGGACTTTAGAATGAACGAATGTGGGATACATACCTCTTAGGATAGATCCTTAAGAGTAAAGAAGATGATATGGATGGGTAATTGGGTTGATTGTTTGATTGTTTAAACATAATAATTATATGATTGTGGGTTAAAAACCTTATGTACTCACCAGGTTTTCCAACCTGACCCACTCAGTTTATTTATATTACAGGTGTTGAGATGAAGTCACATTACACTGAGAGATTAAAGAGATGTAGATCACTAGTGTAAATAAATGTAAGTTCGGTTTATGCTTATGTATCTGTATTGACGATGACATCCCAAATATTTTAAAACGAACTAAAAATACTTTTCTTCAAAAATGCTTTGATAACGTATTTATCATGTTTTACTGGGAACAAATTCCGCAACATTTTTATTAAAAGAGGTATTCTGATTTTTATAAAGCATAAACAAAATCGGTATTTTCTGGCAGTGAAAATGTGGATGTCACATGGATGCATCCTGAAGTCTGGCCAAATGACACTCGGTGGAACGTTGCCAGGCCTCCAACGATGTTTGTCTCTCTTGGTAGTCCCTAACCACCTACTAAGTGAGTCTCTCTGCACGCTCCACCAAAACCGAAACAGCGGAAAACGTTCTGGGGTGGACGACGTCATGTCAAGAATCACAACATATGCAGTATAGTAACCAAAGTACAATAACCATTGCATTAATAGTAATAATTTTACATGGGTTACATTTTACAATAACATCAAAGTAAATACATAGCATAACATAGATGCAGCTTGATTCTAGGCTGACTTCGCAAGAGCTCCCAAGATGTACCTGTCTATCGATGACCTAAGAATACAAGTTATTTTGAAAGGGAGTATCAACATTTTTATAATGCTGGTGAGTTCATAAGTATTTAATGACATTAGTATAAATACACCTTTTTATTCAAAATGACCTCATGAAAGGTGGTAATTTAGAATCTATAGAATATTAGAATTCTCTCCAGAAAATCCCATATTTTCTAAATAAAAGTAGTCTTCTACGAAGACCCAATTGTTTATGTTTAAGGAGTAATTTCCCCAAAGGAACTATCATTAAAAAAATATAGTTTTTACTTTAAAGGAGTTACGAGAAAAGCCTCAAGTAGAAATAATAAGGGGAAAATCATATTTTCCTCAGCATGAACACTGTTGGCTTAAAAGTGAATAAACTTAGACTCCAGGTGAAACGCCTTGCAAAACTTAAAGGTAAGTAAATAATAGACTTCAGGAGGGACGCCTTGCAAAGTCTAAAAATATATAAATCATAGACTCTAGGAGGGTATCGAATGAACAATACGTCTGGCTCTGTCTAAAACAAGGAAGCATAGATCCCAAACAGTATCAAATAAACGATATAGCTAGCAAAGTCTAAAATAGGGAAACACAGACCCCAGACAGTATCAAATGAACGATACATATAGGAAGGTCTAAAACAGGGAAACACAGACCCCAAATAATATCAAATGAACGATACAGCTAGCAAGGTCTAAACCAAAGAGACACAGACTCCAGACAGTATCAAATGAACGATACAGCTAGCAAAGTCTATAACAGGGGAAAACATAGACTCCAGGAGGGTATCGAATGAACGATACGCCTGGCGCAGTCTAAATAAAAGGGTGGACAATCAAATCCTTGATGACCCTGCAGGTCATGCGATGTATTGTGACATCTGTCACCCATTAGGCCTTACTGGCTCGGACTATAGCTAGCAGTCAAGGTGTGGGAGTGTCTGTCCTGCTTAGATCTATACACATGATGCCCGCTCTCCCTCCAGGAGACTCTGGCTACACGGCAATGGTGCTTGGAAGCGGCATATCAGGAAATAGTACGTCACATTCTATTTAAAGTAGTATAGTAATAGTATAGATTCACAAATAAACTGACTCTTGTAGAATTCTTCATACTAGAAAGCGTAAATAGAATCTCCTAACTATTCCTATAATAGTTACTAATGTTTCAGGTATATGAATGATGAATGGAAGGATGCCTTTGCTACCCAAAGAAAATGTACTGGTTGATGGAAACCTTTATGTCTATACATATATACATGTTATATAACTAATATTTAAACGACCTTTGGATGGATAACCGATACTCACCAGACCAAATCCCAACGAGGACAAGAAAATAGGGCAAACTAGCCGTTCTAAGTCCTTTAAACATTATTTATATAACTATACAAATATAGGCATGCATTTAATGAAATAAAAGCATAGAAGAAAACTTTGGTAAAATCTTTGGAAAATCTTTACAAATAAGAATTTACGACTTGATGTCATTTTGTAAAAAAAGCTTTGAAAACCTTAGGAAAACCTTTGAAAAACCTTTCATAAACAAGCTTTGGAAATGATTTGATAAAACAGTTTAAGTGAAGAAAACCTTTGTTTAAAACACTAATGTAATAGGTTTTGAAGGAAAACATACAGCGCGAGAGACAGTTTGAGAAAAGATCTAAACAAGTAAAGATGTTTTTGAAAACCATCTTTAGTATTATACTTGGTAAAACAGATGAAAGTGTAGTAAATCCTTTTACATGTGGGTTATTAATCACATATTCTTGATATGATAACTAGCATGTTTCAACTTGTATTCCCCCTCGCCATAAAAGCATTTAAAAACATTTAAAAGGTTAATTCAGGGGTATGAACTCACATGTAGCGAGTGGATCGGATGGAAGTGTCGGTTGAGTGCTTGGTGTCAAGTGAAGACTTGAACACACTTAATGACCCTAGTAACATATGAAAACATATGTTTGCATATTATTAGTGGTTATAACACTAATTAAACATCTATAAACATCCTAATTTGCAGAAAAACACTTTGGTCAAGTGCTAGGAGGCTATTGTGTTGGAATAAAGGAGTGTATGGCTTTATACGGAAGTGTATGGTCAAATGACCATGTTTGTTGGAGTTTACGGCCTAGGGGAGTTTACTCCTAGCTGTAAACTCTCAATTGGGTCTCCAAACAAGTCTTAAAACTACTATAACTTAAGTAGTTAAGTGCTCCAAGGCCTAAACAAGAGATTGGGTGAGTTTAAGGTCCAAAAATGGTCTTGTGTGGGGTTTATGGCCTGGGGACCACTTCCCCATGATTTTACGGCCGTAAACTCATGGCATGAAGTGCCAAATTGTTGATTCAAGTCCCTAACTCATTGGGGTATAATTCTATGTTAATGTCTAAGGCTAAGTGAGGTGATTGGGGCACATTTTGCACCATTTGAGTGAGTTTACAGCCTAAGAAGATCCCGGGCCATAAACTCTCATTCAACCCTCCAAAAGCTAATGTTTAGGGTCCATAAAAATTCAAGGGTATGATATACGCTAGTCTTTAAGCATAAGGAAGGAGTTAGGGGAATTTGGCACCCTTTTCAAGGGTTTACGGCCTAAGAAATTCTTGGGCCGTAAACACCTTGTTCATGTCATTTTTGGGTGATTTCACTGATATATGGACATGTAATAAGCTTTAATACACTCTAGGATAGAAGTACTTATAGTTTGGGGATGAAAACTTGAATATTTTTGGAAGAATTCGGGCCTTGAAAAGAGAGGGTAGAGAGAGTGGAAAGAGTGTAAATGAGGTGCACTCAACCCTTATATAGGGTGAGTTTACTGCCCGAGTTTACCGCCTGAGAACTCCATCTTATGAGGTTTATGGCATGATTTATGGTGTTAGGGATTTAGTGGTTATTTTCTAAGACTTGATCGTTAAGTGTGAAAAGCTCGGAATACTAAAACGGATTTTAAATTTGCTAAAATGTGGCGGAAAAAGAATTTGACCTTCAAATGAAGTGTTTGAATGTGGAAATTATATATATGAAATATTTCGGTTATCACAACAACCATTTGACCGGCGGTCACCTGTGCCTGCTCACTTATATCTCGCCTCTTCCTGACCATCACTGGTAGGTCTCGATCTGCAGGTTCTCCGTGACTAAGGTCATAATAGTCCCGGTTCATGCCAAATGGGGGACACATCCCCTGCTGTTTGTTCCATCTCCAACTCTCATATTCCCATGGGGGAATAGGGCCGTTGGGACCCATCCTATAAGGGGCACCATAGCTACGTATGGAGGATTGATGACTTCAGACTCCACATCCGAGTCATCTGCATCATCCCCATCAGACTCCTCCTCCTCTGAGTCCACCACTGGTTCTGTTGGCCCCTCTTAGGGTTCCTCCTCTGCTTCCTCTTCAGATTCTGGCTCTAGCAATCCTCCGTTCGCCTATGTAACAACGCAAATTTTCAAATAAATTTTTCATTTTAAATAAAGTGAGTTCATTCAACCAATAATGTTTATCTCATGTTTCAAAACGAATACATATGTAAAATCCCCAAGATCTCAAATAGCAGCAGTGTGTATGCATCATGCCGGCGCCTTCCCACGGTCCTCGCTAGTACCTGAAACACATACATAACAACTTGTAAGCATAAATTCTTAGTGAGTTC
Organism: Lactuca saligna; assembly: GCF_052625555.1. Lineage (NCBI taxonomy): Eukaryota > Viridiplantae > Streptophyta > Magnoliopsida > Asterales > Asteraceae > Lactuca > Lactuca saligna. The sequence continues at coordinate 103,280,471 of NC_136423.1, forward strand.
CCCAGTATACCACTTACACATATACGCCTTTCCAGGCCCAGACCTTCCGGTCCACAGTACAATGCCTTCCGGCCCATATGATAATCGCCTTCCGGCCCATAAGATAATTGCCTTCCGGCCCATAAGATAATTTCCTTCCGGTCCATAAGATAATTCCCTTCCGGCCCATAACATGATTGCCTTCCGGCCCATAACATGATTGCCTTCCGGCCCATAAACAGATATAACACATAATACATTTACTCTGACACATATATCCCATATATCATATATCATACCTGACCTTCCTGTCACATAATACATTGCCTTCCGGCCCATAGAAACATACATAGCATGCATAGCAACTATTCCTTTCAATTATAGCATATATAAAACACATAACATATCCGACCTTCCGGTCACACAGTCAAACCCTTCCGGGTACAGTATAGTGAGAAGACTCACCTCGTAGTATGTAAACTATAAACTCTTGAAACCACTCGCACTCGGTCCGCCGATCTGCAGACTCCCTATAATACCATATACCCTTATTAATAATCTTATCAAACAAGACAACTGACCCTACGAAATTACATGCAGGTCAACTCTGGTCAACGGTCAACTTGACCGGACTCGTCGAGTGCAAAGGCGACTCGGCGAGTCTAGACGTCCACCCCAATTTTCCCTGTTGTTCTCCTTTCTACTCGTCGAGTATCCCTCTTGACTCGACGAGGTCCACGTGGAAGAATCGCGAGGCCACCCCGACTCCACTCGCCGAGTCCGAAGACAACTCGATGAGTTCCAATGAATCCTCAACTACTCGCCGAGTCTGAAGAACAACTCGGCGAGTCCCAGTAAATCTTCAAGCTACTCGCCGAGTCTGATCATTGGACTCGGTGAGTCCATGCCATGCAGTCGATCATCTGCCTCCTGAAATACGCATGGTCCCGAGATATGCACCCATGGGACTTTCTGGACCTCTAAGCATCCTATTACTGGGGTATAAACGATTGGGTAACAACATAATAATCTATCTAATCCTCAAATGGGTCTCATAAACCCTAGATTCGTGTACAACACCAAAACAACAGAAATGATCCGAGTATTACCTGGAAAACGTGTTCTCTGTGTCCCCAACCTTCAGAGCTCAATCCTCTTGATCCTCCTTTGACCACAAACTTGCCTCTTCTTGCCTAACAACTCCTTCAAGTTTCCACTAGCCTTCACTCCTGCTCCAGATGCCCACAGACGTTTAGGTTATCCTCAATCGGCCAAAAGACGAGAAATGACGGCCCTAAAGACGTTATATACGATCCAGAATCAAACGGCTAGGGTTTCTGCTGAACAGCGTCGACTCGCCGAGTCCCTAATGGACTCGTCGAGTCCAGTCGCGAATCTGCGACCAAGTCCGTGGTCCTACTCGGCGAGTCAGGCACCAACTCGCCGAGTCCCCTCCTAAAAATGCCCCAAAAATAGTTTTAAAGCAATACCTGAAATTCCGGGCTGTTACAACTCTCCCCCACTAGAACTAGACTTCGCCCTCGAAGTCTCACTCTGCGAATAACTCCGAATGTTGCTCCCGCATTTCACGCTCCGGCTCCCAAGTCATCTCCGATCCCTTCCGGTGTTGCCACTGAACCAACACCAGAGGTACCTCCTTGTTCCGCAGAACCTTGATCTTCCGATCCCTGATAGCTACTGGTCTCTCGGCGTAATTCAGGCTCGCATCCACCTGAATATCCTCTAACGGAACCACCGCCGATTCATCGGCTATACACTTCCTCAACTGTGATACGTGAAAGGTATTGTGAATCTGTTCCAAATCTGCTGGCAACTCCAACCGATAAGCTACCCGACCTACCCTTGAAATTACACGAAATGGACCTATGAACCGGGGCCCCAACTTGCCCCTCTTTCTGAACCGGATCACTCCCTTCCAAGGAGAAACCTTCAGAAGAACGAAGTCGCCAACCTGAAATTCCAGCTCGGACCGGCGTCTGTCCGCATAACTCTTCTGTTGGCTTTGGGTGGTCAACAATCTCTGCCTAACCTGCTGAATCTGCTCTGTCGTCTGGAGTACGATCTCTGTGCTGCCCATCACTCTCTGACCCACCTCTCCCCAGCAAATGGGGGTCCGACACTTCCTACCATACAACAACTCAAAAGGTGGCATACCAATGCTCGAATGATGGCTGTTGTTGTAGGAAAACTCTGCCAAGGGTAAATACGCATCCCAGCTACCCCCGAAGTCTAACACACACGCTCGAAGCATGTCCTCCAATGTTTGAATCGTCCGCTCGCTCTGCCCGTCGGTCTGGGGATGGTATGCGGTACTAAAATGCAGTTTAGTTCCCAGCTCCTCATGAAATTTCTTCCAGAACCTGGAAGTGAAACGTGCATCACGGTCTGAAACAATCGAGATCGGCACTCCATGCCGAGATACTACCTCTCTCACGTATAATTCCGCCAACTTCTCCGCCGATGAGCTCTCGCTAATGGCAAGGAAGTGTGCACTCTTCTTCAATCTATCCACAATCACCCAAATTGTATCGACTCCCCTAGAAGTTCTTGGCAATTTGGTGATGAAATCCATAGTAATCTGCTCCCACTTCCACTCAGGAATCTCCAAGGGCTGCAACTTACCATGCGGTCTCTGGTGCTCGGCTTTAACCCTACGGCAAGTCAAACACCTCTCAACGAACCATGCGATGTCCCTCTTCATACAAGGCCACCAATATTCCTTCCTCAAGTCCAAATACATCTTCGTAGCACCGGGATGGATCGAGAATTTCGATCTATGAGCCTCCTCCATCAAAATAGTACGCGTACCGCCCACGAATGGTACCCAAATCCGACCCTGAAATGTCAAAAGTCCTCGTCCATCCTTAACGAACTCTGAAATTAACCCAACAACTCTCTCTTTCTTCCGCATCTCGGATCTCACAGCCTCGGCCTGCGCCCCACGAATAGCATCCAATATCGGGGTCATCACTGTCAGTCTCAAACATACGTCTCGCAATGGAGTGCTCTCCGCTCTACGACTCAATGCATCGGCTACCACATTAGCCTTGCCTGGGTGGTATAGGATCTCACAGTCATAATCCTTAACCACGTCCAACCATCTCCTCTGACGCATATTTAGGTTGGGTTGATCCATCAAATACTTCAAACTCTTATGGTCCGTGTATATAGTACAACGAACCCCGTATAGTTAGTGACGCCATATCTTGAGAGCGAACACCACTGCCCCCAACTCTAAATCATGTGTGGGATATCTCGCCTCGTGAGGCTTTAGTTGCCTCGATGCATAAGCTATCACATGGCCTCTCTGCATCAGCAATGCACCCAGTCCCGAAATCGATGCGTCGCAATATACGACAAAATCCTCCATCCCCTCCGGAAGAGCTAATACCGGGGCTTCGCACAGTCTCTGACGAAGTGTCTCGAAGGAAGTCTGCTGCTCGGGTCCCCATGAGAATGTAACACCCTTCCGGGTCAACCTGGTGAGCGGTACCGCGATCTTGGAGAAGTCCCTAATAAACCTCCGATAGTACCCCGCCAACCCAAGGAAACTCCTGATCTCGGAAGGTGACTTCGGTGCCTCCCAACTCATCACTGCTTCCACCTTGGCCGGATCGACCAATATCCCTGCCTGATTAACAACATGTCCAAGAAATTGGACCTCCCGCAACCAGAAGTCACATTTGGAGAATTTTGCATATAGCTTCTCCGACCTCAGTACCTCAAGGACCTCCCTCAAATGTCCCTCATGCTGCTCTATGGTTCGCGAATACACTAGGATGTCGTTGATAAATACGATCACAGACCGATCCAGCATCGGCTTGCATACCCTGTTCATGAGGTCCATGAACACTGCCGGGGCATTGGTGAGCCCGAAAGGCATCACCACGAACTCGTAGTGCCCATACCGCGTTCTGAATGCTGTCTTCTGGACGTCCTCATCCCGCACTCTTACCTGATGGTACCCTGATCTCAGATCGATCTTGGAAAACCAAGATTCCCCTTGCAACTGATCGAATAGATCATCGATCCTCGGTAACGGATAGCGGTTCTTGATCGTCACCTTGTTTAACTCCCGATAATCAATACACATCCGGTGTGAAACGTCCTTCTTCTTGACGAATAGAATCGGTGCTCCCCACGGCGAGCTACTCGGCCGAATAAATCCCTTCCCCAGCAACTCCTGGAGTTGCGAGGACAACTCTTGCATCTCTGGAGGTGCAAGACGATAAGGCACCTTCACAATAGGTGCAGCCCCCGGAACCAGATCGATACCAAACTCTACTTGCCTCGCAGGAGGTACTCTCGGCAAATCCTCGGGAAAAACATCTGGAAACTCGCGCACCACTGGAACCTCCTCCACTGTCCTCGGTCTCTCGGTAGTCTCCCGCATATCCATCACATACGCCACAAAACCTCTACATCCCTGCTGTAGGCATTGCCTCGCCCTAGCGGCCGAACAAAAAGCTGATCCCGAACGGGTACCCTCGCCGTATACCGTAAGAACTCCCCCACTGGGGTCTCGTATAGTCACCAGCTGACGTTCACAATCGATGACGGTGCTAAATCGACTCAACCAGTCCATGCCCACGATGACACAGACATCCCCCATCGCAATAGGAATTAGGTCAATTGGAAACGCAACCCCAAAAATCTCTAGCACGCATCCCCGAAGAACCTCCGTGGCACAAACCACCCTCTCGGCCGCAATAGAAATGCTCAGAGGCTGACTTAACGGCTCACGACTAATGCCGATATGCTGACTAAAAGCTAACGATACAAAGGATCTACTCGCACCCGAATCAAATAACACTAGAGCAGGCATAGAGTTCACAAGAAAAGTACCTACACATACATCAACATAAGCATAACATTTCAACTTTAAAGTAAATACGTGAATGATAGCATACCTGCTACAACATCGGGCGCAGCGCGGACCTCCTCCGCAGTCAGCTGAAAAGCTCTCCCGCGAGCCTTCGGAGCCTCGACCTTCGCCGGTCGTGTCTCGGTAGTCCTGGTAGTAGGTGTAGATCCCTGACGAAGCTGCGGGCATTCGGCCTTCCGATGGCCTGTCTGGTTGCAGTGGAAGCAAACCATAAACCCCTTAGGAAAATCCCTGGCAATGTGTCCTTCCTTGCCACACTTGTAGCAACCACCCGCTCGACACGCCCCCTCATGACCCTTGCCGCACTTTCCACAAGTGCGGCCCTTCGAACCTCCCATCCTCGAATCAGCGGACTTGAACCGTTTGGCTGCCGGCTGAGATTGAGCCGGTCGCCGGTCCACCTGCCGAGACTCGGCCTCCTCTCTGGCCTGGGTCTCCAACTCGATCTCGCGCTTCCTGGCATTCGCCTGAAGCTCAGTGAAAGTGCGATAGGTGGAGTTTGACACAAACTCCCGGATATCCCTCCTCAACACGCCCAAGTACCGGCTCATCCGTGACTGCTCTGTAGACACCAGCTCGGGGCAGAACATCGCCCTCTCATGAAACTTCCGTGTAACCACCGCAACAGAATCAGTACCCTGCTTAAGAGTCAAGAACTCCTGGATCAATCGTTCCCTCTCCACTGGGGGAACGTACTCGTCCCTGAACATCTCAGTAAACCTCTCCCATGTCACCGCTGAAATCTCCGCCTGAGTGAAGTTCGCCGTCACAAACTTCCACCAATCCTTCGCCCCCAGACGGAGCTGGTTCAAGGCGAACCGTACCCTCAAGTGCTCCGGGCATGAGCAAGTATAGAAGCACCCCTCAATGTCGGCGATCCACCTCATTGCCGCAATCGGATCCTACATCCCATCGAACTCAGGGGGTTTCGTGTTGCTGAATTCCCGGAATAGCAACGAATCACCCCCTTGCGGCCTAGCAGTGGCCACAGCTGCGGTAGCGGCAGCGACTGCAGCTACAGTCAATGCGGCGTACCGCTCCTCAACTCCTCCATCAGGGTGGTCTTAATGGACCCAAACATCTCCGGGATCTCAGCCCGAACCGCCGCAGCTACCTCCTCCTGAATCATCTGACAAATCTCCTCGTCACTCATACTGCTCGAACTCGCTCCGTGGCGTGTCGTAACCATGATGTCTCTGAAATACAACATAAAATTATCAGAGACCCCATCAAGTACATTTGTACTCGATAACGCAACCCTACTCAGTCTCTGATATCCAGGGATTCTTACTTGGGTCTTCCACCGACCCGGTGTCTTCGGTAGTACGGGCCCAATACTACCGACCACACCGTGTCAGTATTCGTCCCAAATCTTCCTCCCCAAACCCCGAATAGTGAGTACTCTACTTCTCGTATGCACTATCTACCTGCACGCTACCGAATATCTCATGCAAGCAACTTCCCTAGACTAAGGCATCACAAAACAGGCCATTCTAGTCCTATCATGTATACCTAGTCTTCTAGCATGCATAACAATTCATAATTCAATGCATAACATAACATTGTAAGGTATTCTGGGGATCTTTACCGTTCGGGCGCTGGCTGATCGTACACACTGCGTCTTTCTTGTTTACCACTTTTCCATTTAAAATATTATTTTTAAAAGATTTTTCCTCAAATCCTCGGTTTGAGTTCAGTTACACCCGAAGGTACACCCGAATCTCTCAAACCAAGGCTCTGATACCAATTGTAACAACGCAAATTTTCAAATAAATTTTTCATTTTAAATAAAGTGAGTTCATTCAACCAATAATGTTTATCTCATGTTTCAAAACGAATACATATGTAAAATCCCCAAGATCTCAAATAGCAGCAGTGTGTATGCATCATGCCGGCGCCTTCCCACGGTCCTCGCTAGTACCTGAAACACATACATAACAACTTGTAAGCATAAATGCTTAGTGAGTTCCCTAGTATACCACTTACACATATACGCCTTTCCAGGCCCGAACCTTCCGGTCCACAGTACAATGCCTTCCGGCCCATATGATAATCGCCTTCTGGCCCATAAGATAATTGCCTTCCGGCCCATAAGATAATTGCCTTCCGGCCCATAACATGATTGCCTTCCGGCCCATAACATGATTGCCTTCCGGCCCATAAACAGATATAACACATAATACATTTACTCTGACACATATATCCCATATATCATATATCATACGTGACCTTCCTGCCACATAATACATTGCCTTCCGGCCCATAGAAACATACATAGCATGCATAGCAACTATTCCTTTCAATTATAGCATATATAAAACACATAACATATCCGACCTTCCGGTCACACAGTCAAACCCTTCCGGGTACAGTATAGTGAGAAGACTCACCTCGTAGTATGTAAACTATAAACTCTTGAAACCACTCGCACTCGGTCCGCCGATCTGCAGACTCCCTATAATACCATATACCCTTTTTAATAATCTTATCAAACAAGACAACTGACCCTACGAAATTACATGCAGGTCAACTCTGGTCAACGATCAACTTGACCGGACTCGTCGAGTGCAAAGGCGACTCGGCGAGTCTAAACATCCACCCCAATTTTCCCTGTTGTTCTCCTTTCTACTCGTCGAGTATCCCTCTTGACTCGACGAGGTCCACGTGGAAGAATCGCGGGGCCACCCCGACTCCACTCGCTGAGTCCGAAGACAACTCGACGAGTTCCAATGAATCCTCAACTACTCGCCGAGTCTGAAGAACAACTCGGCGAGTCCCAGTAAATCTTCAAGCTACTCGCCGAGTCTGATCATTGGACTCGGCGAGTCCATGCCATGCAGTCGATCATCTGCCTCCTGAAATACGCATGGTCCCGAGACATGCACCCATGGGACTTTCTGGACCTCTAAGCATCCTATTACTGGGGTATAAACGATTGGGTAACAACATAATAATCTATCTAATCCTCAAATGGGTCTCATAAACCCTAGATTCGTGTACAACACCAAAACAACAGAAATGATCCGAGTATTACCTAGAAAACGTGTTCTCTGTGTCCCCAACCTTCAGAGCTCAATCCTCTTGATCCTCCTTTGACCACAAACTTGCCTCTTCTTGCCTAACAACTCCTTCAAGTTTCCACTAGCCTTCACTCCTGCTCCAGATGCCCACAGACGTTTAGGTTATCCTCAATCGGCCAAAAGACGAGAAATGACGGCCCTAAAGACGTTATATACGATCCAGAATCAAACGGCTAGGGTTTCTGCTGAACAGCGTCGACTCGCCGAGTCCCTAATGGACTCGTCGAGTCCAGTCGCGAATCTGCGACCAAGTCCGTGGTCCTACTCGGCGAGTCAGGCACCAACTCGCCGAGTCCCCTCCTAAAAATGCCCCAAAAATAGTTTTAAAGCAATACCTGAAATTCCGGGCTGTTACACCCTAGTTGGGGAAGTAAGGATATCCTCATTGTTGAACTTTCTCTTCAGTGGAGTTGGTTGAGGTTCTTGGGTAGCTGGGTACGCATGTGTTGGTTTCTGATGTCCATGGCTAGGATCAGGAATCTCGATAGGGCTCCTGAAAACATTGGCATTGTTAGCATTCAGATGAGCCATGACAGCTGCTACGGCTGCCGAGACTGCAGCTGGGAACGTAGCTTCATCGAATAGGAGAGTTAGTTTCTTGCCAGCAGATTGGTTACGCTTCTTTGGAGACATGGATTTCCTACACGAAAAAGGAACACAAGATGATGGGAGACGATGTTTAACTATAGATGTATCTATCCTTACTATAATAGGCATAAATTTTCCCGCGCCTCGGATATTGGTTATCTGAGTGTCAACCTACATCCCTATGATGTAGTTCGGGTATTCAAGGTAGGAGTAAGAGTATCGGAAAGCCATAAGATGGGCGTCGTTCCTACTAATTTATCTTTATATTGGAGAGATTCGCTCTCTGGTTTTGGAAAGATTTGAAGATAGTTTGGAACAAAAATCACAGAAGAAAAGGCTCATGAAGACTTATGGCTAAACACTCTCAATCGAGGTTTTGAGATCCGATCTAATTGTATTACTTGCGACGGGAAAAGGCGACTCACCTAACATATAGTGTGAGTAGTGTAACCACTAACTCATTAATTGTATTATTTTATGGTTGTATTAGCGCGGTGATAACAAGGAAAAGACACTTCTCGGGTTCCATGTATTGGCTCCCGCTGTCTACCTCTTATCCTTGACTGGGACCGGCATTAGTTTTCTTCGGGTAGTTACCTAGGGTTCTCTTCTCATGTATACATATTGAATTTCTACTCCATCTTACTTCCGATTCTAACTCCGAGTGTCATCGCTTCATGAAGGATTACTAGAATCTCGGAAGTTCGGGCGAATTTCCCATCGATTTCCCTAAAAGGTATAGGCACTTGGTGGTTTCAGTAGTCTCGTCCAAGTTCATTTATTTCCGAACTGGAAATCTCCTCAATGAACTTCTTCTGGGTCTGAATCAACTCTTTTATCGAACACTGAAGTGTCTAGAAAATTCTAAGAGATTATTAACATTTCACTGGGTGATCTATATTGAGTTCTGCTACAATTACATAGCGTGCACAAATCACATATAACATAGATCCGATAGGCCTTCAAATATGTGATACTACTCTATATCCACATCCCAACGAGGAAAAGGAAGTAGAGAGAAACCACACATTCTTAGTCTATGGGATCCTTATTATATATAACCTTGGAAGTATACCCTCTGTAATCATAGGTATATCAATAAGGATCTTTTTAGTTTTTCACACAAGGTTATCTATGGATCCTAAAATACCCCTATGGTATTTTAATTACTTGTTTGATTCTTAACTTCTGAATATGATTCTGCGATTAATGTGAGTCTTTTAGTATTCCAAAATACTCCCATAGTATTTTAAACTTTATGTTTGGCTTTAGCATTCCTATTTGGTACGTTTCAGATTCGTTGCAACACCACCATCACTCCCAAGCACACGTTGGTCGCATCTCGAATAAATGTAGTTGATCAGGTTACATTTCTTCCAGCTTACGATTACGTAACTACCCAGGTTTGACAGTAATGGTCAACATCCAAAGACTTTTATTTTGTTTTTCTTGTGATACTTTTGTTCAAGTGTTTAGATTCTAGATGTTCTTATACTTTGGTAAAATATGGTTATATTTTAAAGTATAATTCTTGATTAGAGTGTTTTATCCTAATATATTTATAGGCTGTATATCTTTTATGAATTGATATACTGAGCTCACTATAAACAATGCTCTGATACCAATTTGTCACACCCCAAAACCGGAACGGCGAAAAACATTATAGGGTGGAGGACGTCATTTCAAGTATCACAACATATGTAGTATAGTAACCAAAGTACAACAGCCATTGCATTAATAGTAATAATTTCACATGGGTTACATTTTACAACAACATCAAAGTAAATACATAGCATAACATAGATGCAACTTGATTATAGGCTTACTTCACAAAAGCTCTCGGGATATACCTGTCTATCGATGACCTGAGAACACAAGTTATTTTGAAAGCGAGTATCAACATTTTTATAATTCTGGTGAGTTCATAAGTATTTAATGACATTAGTATAAATACACCTTTTTATTCAAAATGACCTCATGAAAGGTGGTAATTTAGAATCTACATAGTATTAGAATTCTTTCCAGAAAATCCCATATTTTCTAAATAAAAGTAGTCTTCTACCAAGACCCAATTGTTTATGTTTATGGAGTAATTTCCCCAAAAGAACTATCATTAAAACAATATAGTTTTTACTTTAAAGGAGTTACGAGAAAAGCCTCAAGTAGAAATAATAAGGGGAAAATCATATTTTTCCTCAGCATGAACACTGCTGGCTTAAAAGTGAATAAACCTAGACTCCACGCGAAACGCCTTGAAAAGCTTAAAGGTAAGTAAATAATAGACTTCAGGAGGGACGCCTTGCAAAGTCTAAAAATAAGTAAATCATAGACTACAGGAGGGTATCGAATGTACAATACGTCTGGCTCTGTCTAAAACAAGGAAGCACAGACCGCAGACAATATCAAATGAACGATACAACTAGCAAGGTCTAAAACAAAGAGACACAGACTCCAAACAGTATCAAATGAACGATACTGCTAGCAAAGTCTAAAACAGGGGAAAACATAGACTCTAGGAGGGTATCGAATGAACGATACGCCTGGCGTACTCTAAATAAAAGGGTGGACGATCGAATCATTAATGACCCTCCAGGTCATGCGATGTATTTTGACATTTGTCACCCATTGGGCCGTACCGGCTCGGACTGTAGCTAGCAGTCAAGGTGTCAAACCCCAAAACCGATAACAACGAAATACGTTTCGGGGTGGAGGACGTCATGTACAGTATCATCACAATTGCATAATAGTAAAACAAGAAACATACAACCATTTCATTTACATAGTGAGTTTAATTACAAGTGTGTTTTGTAATGTTTAACAAACACCAAAAGTAATAAAAAAATAAGAGATGGATCTTGTATGCTCCACCTTCTCCAAAATGCTGCACATGTACCTGTCTATCTTTGACCTGAGGATACAAGTTATTTTGAAAACGAATATCAGCATAAAGCTGGTGAGTTCATAAGAGTTTAGTGTGAGTTTTTGTATAACATGCATTAGAACCGATAGTATGAAAAGAATTCACATTCGTAAGTAGTAGAAAACCCTAGAAAATCCTATATTTTCCAGAAAATACATTGTACGTGAAAACCTTTAAGAAACAAGTAATCTTCATCTTTGAAAACTGTTTATTGTAAAAGTATATTATGGAATCTCCAATAAGTAATGTAATAAGATAGGATATGCCTGTAGTCAGTAACAGAGGTGCAAACTCCCTTTAGTGATAGATATTTGCTTACTTCGGGATGTTAAATTAGACCTTAGTTTATTATTTTAGTGTGGATATAGTGTATTCCTTGTAAGTTTCCGATACTGTGAGCAATAGAGGACCCTATGACCTTCCCGGTCATACACAGTGTAGTGAAGTAGTGGCATCCCTAGGCCTACACGGTTCAAACTGAAGTTAACAGTCGGGATGTAATAGTGTCTGCCCCGTATAGATCTATACATGTAGTGTCGTCTTCCGGTCGGAAAAACTTTGGGCATAGTAAGTAGCGAATAGAGTATCTCGTAGTGAGTTAGTGTGTTATCTTCTATTTAGTGCCTTTTCTTGTATTATAGTGTAGTAGTCTTTTGTATAGCTCATAGTGTGTTCCCTTATTAGTGTCGTCTCGTAATAGTGTGTATTATAGTGTGTAGAGTAGTAGTTATAGCGAGTAGTAATGGCATTAACTATACCTATTATAGTTAACTTAGTGTGTATAATTCTTACCAATTTAGTGCTTTAAGTATCGGATGAAATGAAAATGCTTGTATCCAACACTAATATACATGATATATAACTAAGAAATCAACGACAGTCAGACGGATAACAACTACCCTAAGCCCACAATCAAACAAGAACAGGAAATAAGGCGAGCTATCGGTCCTAAGTCCTTCAAGTCTTACTTATATAAATATATTAATGTGGTTACATTTTATAAGAAAATTTATTCAAGAAAAATATTGTCCAAAGGGAACATTTAAAAAGTTGTTTATTTAATCAAAATAGTTTTGAAAACGTAAAATCCTTTTATAAGGCGTAGTGGTAAATCACATGTGATTTGAACTACAAATAGTGAATCACATGTGATTAATTTCCATAAACATGTATAATTGAATTGTATGCCCCCCTCCCCTAAAACATATAAAAACATTTGAAAGGTTCATTAAAGGGGTATGAACTCACCTGAAATCGAGTAAATCGGAAAAATCGCGTAAATCGGGTGAATCGGGTGAAAGTGTTGGTTGAGCGTTTGGTGCCAAATAAGGACTTGTACACCTTTCAAGACCCTAATATCATATGAAATATGTATTTTACAAGAAATTTAATAATTTTATGCTTTTCATTAACATATTTAGGTATTCTAGCATTGATTCGGGGTCTTAGGGCTTAGAAGGGGATTCCCGGGAATGGTACAAGGCCAAGAAGGGTTTACGGGGGAGTCCAAGAGTTTACTCCATTGGAGTTTACAGCCCAAAGGCCACTCCTTTTGAGTTTATAGCCGTAAGCCCCTAGGCTTGGCTCTAAACTCTTGTCCTCCTTCTAAAGTGCATGTTAAGGCCTTAATTCAATCCTCCATAATTCTAGTGAATGTCTAGGGCCAATTTGGGTAGTTTACGGTCCTAGATTGTGCTTGGGCCATAAACTCCATTTTGTCCCTCCAAATGAGTTGTTAAATGGCCCTAAGCATCCCCTTAATTCATAACTAATTTCTGGAAGGCCTTAGATGAGTTTTTGGGACTTCTTACCAAGGATTTTGGGTGTTTACGGCCTAAGAATAAGCTTGGGCCATAAACTCCCTTTTAGGCTCTAAAATCTTAAGTTTTCATGTCCAAACTCATCAAGGTATATCCCTTAATTTGTTTACAAGCTTATAGGAAGTAAAAAACAGGACATTGATCAAGTTTTGGGGTGTTTACGGCCTAAGGGGCTTCCTAGGATGTAAACTCCATTTATTCCACTAAATCTTATGATTTTTGGGCTCTAAATGCAATGGAATAGGTTTAGAACAAGATAGGGAAGAAACCCTTACGTTTGGAAGCCAGAATTCACGGTTTTGGAGTCGGAATCGGGTCTAGACAGAGAAAGTAGTGAGAGAGAGAGTGAGAGGGTGGTAAAGAGTGTTCAAGTGGCATCAAATTTTATTAAATATACCTCGGGTATTGCACCCGATACACGACTACCCGATGCTCAAGTTTAACGGGATTTAAACTTTTTACCCGGGTGAAGTGGTTGAAAAGTAATATAACTATATTCTGTTAACGGGGTTAGCACTTATAAGTTATATTTACCTATACTAAAATGATAATGTCGAGAAATGCAGATAAATAGATATTTACTTATTGACAACCCCAAATATTACGGGAATTTATATATAACGACGAATTTCATTAGTGAAAACGGGGTTATGTAACGGAGTAGAATTTGGGTTGTCACATCATCCCCCCGTTAGAGGAATTTCATTCCGAAATTTAGAATTCATACAGATAAGTATTACAATACTACTAAGCGAAGAGATGGGGGTATTTGAGTTTCATTTGATCCTCGCGCTCCCAAGTAAATTTCGGTGCCCGCTTGGCGTTCCACCGAACTTTCACAATTGGGATGCGGCTTTGTTTCGTTCGTTTTAATTCTCAATCCATAATCTCCGCAGGTTCTTCCATGAAGTTGAGGCTCTCATTGACCTCGATCTCATTGAGTGGAATCACGAGAGTCTCGTCGGATAGGCATTTCTTCAAGTTTGAGACGTGGAAGGTAGGATGTATGTTACTTAGTTCGTGGGGTAAATTGAGTTTGTAAGCTACGGGGCCGATTCTGGCGAGAATCTCGAAAGGCCCTATGTACCTTGGGTTCAGCTTTCCACGCTTTCCGAAGCGTATCATGCCCTTCCATGGCGAGACCTTCAAAAGGACTCAGTGTCCCACCTGGAATTCCAAGGGTTTCCTTCGTTTGTCGGCGTAGCTCTTCTGTTGATCCCTAGCGTCTTGTAATCGTTCACGAATCTGTACAATCTTCTCGGTCATTTCTCGAATGATCTCCGGACCAGTGAGAGCGCTGTCAGGAACTCGTCCTTTAGCTAACTGAGTATCACCCACCTCAGCCCAACACAAAGGGGATCTACACTTCCGTCCGTAGAGGGCTTCGAATAGGGCTGCTTTGACGCTCGTGTGATAACTATTGTTGTAGGAAAACTCCACAAGAGGTAAGTGTGTATCCCACAATTTACCGAAGTCGATCACACAAGCTCGCAACATATCTTCTAGAGTTTGGATCATCCTCTCACTTTGTCCGTCAGTCTGCGGATGGTAGGCTGTACTCATATCTAGCCTCGTCCCTAGTGCCTTTTGTAGTGATTGCCAAAACCTTGAGTTAAACCTACTATCTCTATCGAAGATAATAGATATAGGATGCCATGCAGCCGTACTATTTCCTTAGTGGATGTTCTTGTGAGGTTCTCCATCTTGTCCATTTCCTTGATGGGTAGGAAGTGTGCAAACTTGGTCAATCTATCGATGATAACCCAAATGGTATCCAACCCACCCGCTGTCTTGGGTAGCTTGGTTACAAAGTCCATTGTAATCCGCTCCCACTTCCATTCCGGTATCTCTGGTTGTTGGAGGAGTCCTGATGGTTTTTGATATTCGACCTTGATCTTCGTGCAAGTAAGGCACTTACTCACAAAGGTAGATATCTCCGCTTTCATGTTAGGCCACCAGTATAGCTTTTTGAGATCCAGATACATCTTATCTGAACCTGGGTGGACGGAGTATCAAGTGTTGTGTGCTTCCTTCATGACCAGATCTCGGAAACCTCTATGTCGCGGAGTCCAGATTCGATCCATGAGATAGTATGCTCCGCACCCTTGACCTCCAAACTCTTATCCATTCCGCGTAGGGATTCTCCCGTCACATTCTTAGGCTTCAAGGCCTCCAACTGAGCCTCCTTGATCTGTGAGGACAGATGCGAATGGATAGTCATTGTTAACGATTTGGTTCTTCGACTAGAATGCTCTTTCCTACTCAGGGCGTCTGCTACCACGTTGGCTTTTCCCGGGTGATATCGAATTTTACAATCATAATCGTTAAGTAGCTCGACCCATCGGCGTTGTCTCATGTTGAGCTCCTTCTGGTTTAATATGTGTTGGAGGCTCTTGTGATCAGTGTACACCACGCTCTTCGTCCCATACAAGTAGTGTCTCCAGATTTTTAGTGCGAAGACGACCGCTCCTAACTCGAGGTTGTGAGTAGTGTAGTTCACCTCATGCGTCTTTAGCTGTCTTGAGGCATAGGCAATGACCTTACCTTATTGCATCAAGACACAACCGAGCCCCTGATTCGATGCATCGCAGTATAAAACAAAATTTTCAACTCCTTCGGGTTGGGATAATACTGGTGCGGTGCATAAGGCTTGTTTCAGGGTCTGGAATGCCTTCTCCTATTTCTCCTCCCAATTGAATGATACGCCCCTCTGTGTCAACATGGTGAGAGGTTTCACAATCCGAGAGAAGTTTTGGATGAATCTGCGGTAGTAGCCAGCAAGGCCTAGAAATTGACGAATTTTTATACGCGTCTTCGGTGCTGACTAGTTCTCAGGGCTTTAATTTTGGAGGGGTCCACGTGGATTCCCTCCTTACTAACCACGTTTCCTAAGAATTCAACTCTTCATATCCAAAATTCGCACTTAGAGAACTTCGCATATAACTTCTCTAACCGTAGGGTTTCCAAGACTCATCACAAATGATCCCTATGTTCTTGCTCACTCCGAGAATAGACGAGTATATCATCAATAAAGACAATGACGAACTGATCTAAGTATGGACGACACACCCTGTTCATTAAGTCCGAGAATACTGCAGGTGCATTGGTCAGTCCAAAGGGCATCACTACGAACTCGTAGTGCCCGTAACGGGTTCGGAAGACTGTCTTCGGAACATCTTCCTCAAGTACTCGTAACTGGTGATACCCACACCTAAGATCAGCCTTGGAGAAGTAGCTCGCTCCTTGTAGTTGGTCGAATAGATCGTCGATGCAAGGGAGAGGGTATCGATTTTTGACCGTGAGTTTGTTGAGTTCCCTATAATCAATGCACATCCGGAAGGATCCATCCTTCTTCTTCACGAATAAGACCGGAGCTCCCCAGGGTGACAAGCTTGGTCTTATAAAGCCCTTGTTGAGCAGCTCGTTGAGTTGACCGGATAGTTCTTGCATCTCGGCAGGCGCTAGACGATAGGGAGACTTTGCTACGGGAGTAGCTCCTAGAACTAGGTCGATTCTGAACTCAACTTGACATTTGGGAGGTAAACCTGGAAGGTCCTCTAGGAAGACATCAGGGAAATCACATACGACGGGGATGTCTTTTGGGTTCTTCGATTTCTGTCTTGTGTTGACGACGTAAGCAAGGAAGGCGCGGTATTCCTTATGTAAGTATTTTTGAGCCTGAATATTGGAGATGATACGAAGACTCGTACCAGTTTTATCTCCATAGATCAATAGAGTTTCGCAATTTGGAAGATTTAAGCGAATGGCTTTGTCAAAACATAAGATATCAGCACGATAAAGACTCAACCAGTCCATACCAACAATGACATCGAAAGTCTTGATTGAGACTGGTATGAGATCTATTGGAAATGAGTGATCGTCTAACGTGAGGGTACAACCTACGTAGATTTCGTTAGAGCTTTCGGTCTTCCCGTTATCCATTTCTACGACGAATATTTCTTTTAGTGGTTGTGGGGATTGTTTGAGTAAGTGTTTAAAGTTTTGGTTTACGAAGCTTCTTTCTGCACCACTATCGAATAAGACACATGCATATGAGTTGTTGAGAAGAAACGTACCCATGACTACTGTGGGATCCGCCACCGCTTCATTGTGGCCTATAGCGAGTAGTCTTCCGGTTCCCCCAGCATTTGCAGCCTTCAGACAGTTTTTCTTGAAGTGACCAGCTTCACCGCAACCATAACACGTCGGGGTCACTCCCGAACCTGGAACTTGCGAAATAGGTTTGGGAGTGGCTTTGCAGAATCGCACCGTATGCCCCTTCCGACCACAGTTGGAACACTGCAATTCACGGTAGGGGTCGTTATGGTGGTAAGGACACTTTGGACATTTGGGCAGATTCCCACTAAAAGGCTTTGGCGGTGCAGGAGCGGCTGGAGTAGTGGCAGCATGGACCGCCACAATTTGCTGGTCCCTAGAGGAGGTTTGAGTCTTCTTGCCCTTCTTCTTATCCCATCACTTCCTCTTTCTGTCAGATGAATCAGGTGGTGCAGTGGTAGTTGTGGTTGATGTTGCTGGAGTGGAAGAGATTTCATGATTGATCAGACTTTAAGCCAATTCCTTGGCGCTGTCGAAGGTGGTAGGGCGTGAGGCTAGAACATTTCCTCGATACGGGGGCACTAAACCCCAGATGTTCCGTTCGATCTTCTTGCTTTCGGACGGTATCATATTGGGACACTTAGACGCAAAGTCACAGAACCCGTCCGTATACGCTATTTTGTCAGTCCCTTTCATCTTGAGGTTCTAGAGTTCCTCCTCAAGTTTTTGAATTTCGCCCCTAGGGCAGTACTCCTTTCTCATGAGATCCTTTAGAGTGTCCCAACCCATGGCATTGGCTGTAACCAAGGAGAGTGTACTGACATGGCCGTTCCACCATGTCAATGCCCTGTTAGTAAGGGTGGCAGTTGCGAACTTGATTTTGCTCTCTTCGGGGTAAGAGCACATTTCAAAGACAGCTTCGGTTCTTTCGAACCATTGAGACAATGCCAGAATTCCTCCGGTACCATTGAAGAAGGTAGGTTTATAGTTCATGAAGTCCTTATAAGTGCATCCTTGCACTCTTTGATGGACTTCACCAAATCTAGAGTTTCCACCGCTCGCATCACCGGAATTCACTTGAGCCATGGCTGCTATCACAGCTGCAGTCACAGCCGTTTGAAACAGCACTGGATCGAACTGTGGAGGAGGAGGTGGTAGTGGAGGAGAGGTTTGAGTTGCTGGTCTTCCTCTGTTTGAACGCCTTCGTGGAGGCATCTTTCACTAGAAGACCATAGAAATGATAGCAATAGTAAGAGTATATTGCGAATATGAATAGAGTGTTTCATGGATTAAATCAAAATATTTCAAGATCAGAATGAGAGTCATAGCAATAGAGTAGTTAACTGCGTATACACTGGTATTAGTCATGTAACACAAGTTCATCAAAATTGACCTAACAGTAGGGCTTACATCAAACCATAGAGAAAACGTTGGCAGTTTAGAGGTCTAGTTAGAGTACTTTTAAGCTAGGAATGTTTACAGATAAGAGATCTACGGAACATCGAGAGGAAAGGATGGTCCTTTAAACTAAAGAGTGGGGTACTAGACGTCTTCTACTGGCCACGATTACTTGTTGGACGAACCCTCAGATTCGCTAGCTGACTCATAACTTCTTGAAGGTGTCGATCATGAATCCTTTGACGTGCTTGGAGTTCCCTAACTTTGGCTCGAGATGCAGCTAGCTAATGCTGCAGAGCCTCATTGGTCCTCCTTGTCCTGTCCACAACTTCTTCGAGTTGGCGGATGCGAGCAGTGTTGAGATTTGAGTTGGCATCCACTTCTACAACTCGACCAATGGCTGCTTGACACTGCTCAACATTCCTGGCGATCCTTCGGACATTGATGGGTAGAACTCGGTCCGCTGATCCTCCATTTATGTTGTAGAAGCTTTGGTCTCCATTGTAAGTTAGGGGCTGGCCCTGCTCCTCGCTCCATCGGTGCAAGGATATGGCCCACATAGGAGTGGGACCCTAAAATGTTGGACAGGGGTTGGGGTTCGGAGCTCCGGGAGGTAGGTTATTAACTTCTGGCTCGGAGTTGGAGTTTTCCGAAAAGCCTTCTGCTCGGTGGTCATCCAGAGGGATTGGGTGATCATCGTCCGACTCTTCATCGAGCCATCCTCCATTGCCCTGGTTTGGATAGTACGGGTCGCCCGGAAGGTGGAAGCCAACCATGATATCCATGCGAGAAAAGGGGAAAAGAAGATTAATAGACGCACTAACCTAAAATACTTATAAGATGATCGTCACGAGTTAGACCAATACTTGCATAATGCATACTAATTACATGTGACCGGAGCAGGATAGTCCGTCGAATAAGTGACCCTAACTCTAAATCCACAACCAAACAAGGAACAGGAAGTAAAGCAAAGATCACAGATTCTAATTCTATAACGCCCTAGTCACATGGAACCGGAAAGTATCCATTTAGCAACTATTGCTCCACTAGTAACAACCCTTTTTGGTTCTCACACATGCATTTTGGGAGGTACAGAATACTCCTATAGTATTCTTATGTTAATGTTCTTGTGGTAGCATTGGTAAGTTTTTTAGACTTGTTGCAGCACCACAGCTAAGCTTAGGCACATGCTAGTCACTCCGAGGAAAACGTAGTTGATCAGGCTACATCCCCCCAAATGTGACCATATGTCTCTAAGCCAAATTGTGCTATCCGACCATCTTAATACTTTTGTTCTATTCTAGTGTGATACTGGCTTTTGCATTTTACAGTGGTGTGTGTATATATATACTTAGTTAAATCTTCTAGATACTTATCAGTATATATTCTTGGTCAGAGTGTTTTAGTCCCGAAGTGTTTATAGTTCGTATATCTTTTATAAGTTGATATACTTGATTCACTAGAAACAATGCTCTGATACCAATCTGTCACACCCCAAAACCAATAACGGTGGAATACATTTCGGGGTGGAGGACATCATGTACAGTATCATCACAATTGCATAATAGTAAAACAAGAAACATACAACCATTTCATTTACATAGTGAGTTTAATTACAAGTGTGTTTTGTAATGTTTAACAAACACCAAAAGTAATACAAAAATAAGAGATGGATCTTGTATGCTCCACCTTCTCCAAAATGTTGCACCTGTACCTATCTATCTTTGACCTGAGGATACAAGTTATTTTGAAAACGAATATCAGCATAAAGCTGGTGAGTTCATAAGAGTTTAGTGTGAGTTTTTGTATAACATGCATTAGAACCGATAGTATGAAAAGCTGCAATTAACATTCGTAAGTAGTAGAAAACCCTAGAAAATCCTATATTTTCCAGAAAATACATTGTAAGTGAAAAACTTTAAGAAACAAGTAATCTTCATCTTTGAAAACCGTTTATTTTAAAAGTATATTATGGAATCTCCAATAAGTAATGTAATAAGATAGGATATGCCTGTAGTCAGTAACAGAGGTGCAAACTCCCTTTAGTGATAGATATTTGTTTACTTCGGGATGTTAAATTAGAATTTATTTTAGTATTTTAGTGTGGATATAGTGTATTCCTTGTATGTTTCCGATATTGTGAGCAATAGAGGACCCCATGACCTTCCCGGTCATACACAGTGTAGTGAAGTAGTGGCATCCCTAGGCCTGCATGGCTCGGACTGAAGTTAACAGTCGGGATGTAATAGTGTCTGCCCCGTATAGATATATACATGTAGTGTCGTCTTCCGGTCGGAAAAACTCTGGGTATAGTAAGTAGCGAATAGAGTATATCGTAGTGAGTTAGTGTGTTATCTTCTGTTTAATGCCTTTTCTTGTATTATAGTGTAGTAGTCTTTTGTATAGCTCGTAGTGTGTTCCCTTATTAGTGTATCGTCTCGTAATAGTGTGTAGAGTAGTAGTTATAGCGAGTAGTAATGGCATTAACTATACCTATTATAGTTAACTTAGTGTGTATAATTCTTACCAATTTAGTGGTTTAAGTATCGGATGAAATGAAAATGCTTGTATCCAACACTAATATACATGATATATAACTAAGAAATCAACGACAGTCGGACGGATAACAACTACCCTAAGCCCACAATCAAACAAGAACAGGAAATAAGGCGAGCTATCGGTCCTAAGTCCTTCAAGTCTTACTTATATAAATATATTAATGTGGTTACATTTTATAAGAAAATTTATTCAAGAAAAATATTGTCCAAAGGGAACATTTAAAAAGTTGTTTATTTATTCAAAATAGTTTTGAAAACGTAAAATCCTTTTATAAGGCGTAGTGGTAAATCACATGTGATTTGAACTACGAATAGTGAATCACATGTGATTAATTTCCATAAACATGTATAACTGACTTGTATCCCCCCTAAAACATATAAAAACATTTGAAAGGTTCATTAAAGGGGTATGAACTCACCTGAAATTGAGTAAATCAGGGAAATCGGGTGAATCGGGAGAAAGTGGTTGTTGAGCGTTTGGTGCCAAATAAGGACTTGTATACCTTTCAAGACCCTAATATCATATAAAATATGTATTTTACAAGAAATTAATCATTTTATGCTTTTCATTAACATATTTAGCTATTCTAGCATTGATTCGGGGTCTTAGGGCTTAGAAGGGGGTTCCTGGGAATGGTACAAGGCCAAGAGGGGTTTACGCGGGAGTCCAAGAGTTTACTCCCTTGGAGTTTACGGCCGTAAGCCCCTAGGCTTGGCCGTAAACTCTTGTCCTCCTTCTAAAGTGCATGTTAAGGCCTTAATTCAATCCTCCATAATTCTAGTGAATGTCTAGGGCCAATTTGGGGGTTTAAAACCTTCATTTGGTTATGTTTTGGGGAGTTTAAGGTCCTAGCTTGTGCTTGGGCCATAAACTCCATTTTATCCTGTCACACCCCCAAACCTGAACGGCGGAAATGTTCGGGGGCGGATGACTTCATGTGGTAGCGTAACAAGTGAATACATAGTAAAGAAAGCAATACAACCATCATATATATATAATTGAAAGTTTACATTTGTCAAAAGTTACATGTTCAAAATCAATTACAAATATGATGTCAAAATATGAGATTAAACTGGTGCTGCTGCATCTCTTCATCAAAAGCATAATGATACCTGTAGTTACTGAATCCCTGGGACATACAAGTAATTTTGAAAGAGTAGATCAGCATTTAAGCTGGTGAGTTTCATAAGTATTTAATGACAATGTTTGTATGAAACGAAATATCTTGTCCTTGTTTTTTTGTGTTTAGAAAATGTAACAACCCGAAATTTCTGTATCATTTATTGTAACTCTTTCGTAGTACAATTCGCGCAACCAATCGTCGTTTCCGATTTCGATTTCCGATCTTCCGTTGAATTAAGTCATTATCTGGTACACATTTAAAATGACTTAATGGGTGTCTTAATACATTTAGAAATCATATTAGCACCCAACTTTAGTGATCGGAATATTTCTAGAAATTACCGTATCGGGTTACGGTAACTCAATCGTGTACGACCAAAAGCCTCGTCTAACGCCGGTATCGGGTAGAATTCCACCGTGTCCAAAACTTAAACACTATATAAACATGTTTAAGCCTTCATTTGAAGCCTTTGGTCAATTTCTCATTTAACACTCACAACCTCTCTCCTCAACCCAAAATCAAGGTCCAAAACAAAGATTTAAGGCTTGAAATTAAAGAGGTAACACCCTAACTTGTTATTCAACCTCTTTAGCCTTCAAATTTGTGTTTAATTTGTGTTTTGGGACCAAGAAGATGAGTTTACGGCCAAGGAACTAGCTTGGGCCGTAAACTCCTAACAATGGGGTTTTTAAGCCCTAAAACCCTTCCTTAGCATGGTTGGACATTAGATATGACTTAATGGCTTAATGGAAAGGACTTATAACATGTAAAACATTGATTTTGAGGGACAAAAGTGAGTTTACAGCCAAGACACATTCTTGGACCGTAAACTCATATTCAAAGGGTTTTTGAGCCAATTAACCCTTCCAAATCATAGTTGGGACTTAGATATGACATGTGGGACATTGGTTTTAGCATCTAAACACCTTAAAGATGATTTTTGGGGGACAAAAGAGAGTTTACGGCCAAGACATATTCTTGGGCCGTAAACTCCTCTTAATTGGGGATTTAGAGCCTTAAAACTTGTCCAAATGCCTTGAAACTCAACCAATGGCCTTGTGGTAAAATCTAGATGCATCTAAAAATGGTTTAAAGGTTTGAAACACAAAAGACATGTCACTTATACGAGTTTACGGCCTAGGAGCATACCCTTGGCCGTAAACTCATGAAACTTTGTCAAATGATGCATTAAACCACCCCAAATGGCTTGTTCAAATTTCAAGAATCACATGTGATTGTTTTAAGCATCAAAAACTAATTTTTTCTTGAGTATAATAGAGTTTATGGCCTTAGATCATGCCTCTAGGCCGTAAACTCCAAAATGTATGCAAAATGATGTTTAAATTCATGACAAAGCTTGGAAAATTAACTAGAATCACATGTGATTGTCCTTTGAAGCTCTAATCAATTTTCCTTGGCCATAGGTGAGTTTACGGCCGTAAACTCCTATGGTATGGCCCTAAACTCCCTTTTAAGTGTTATAATATCATGCAATTCATTCCAAGGCATTTTAGAAATCCATTCCAACAATCCCCATGTCCATTTAAGCCATTTAAACACCCAAAACCACACCCACATGAGTTTACGGCCGTAAACTCATGTATGTGTGTGTTCTATGGCTGTAAACTCTTTAAAATGTTTACTCTTGGGGAGTAAACTCAAGTCCCAAGTCCCTAGTGCCATTACACGTCCGAAGATGTCACCCGGGTCACTCCAAACGCTCGTTTTGAGGTATTTAACCTCATTGGAGTGTAATGTTCCATATGGTTAGTGAATGTATCCCTAATTGTATATATATGGACATTATTTCATTTTACATAGGGACATCGCGAGTAATCAAACCCCGAACCAACGTCTAGTATTCAAAACCGACACGTTTCCGAGTCCGGTGAGTTCATACCCCTACCCTTTTTCACTGTTTTCACTGTTTTCAGGGGGGGACACAAGCAAAGTACAAGGGAATTCTTGTACTCAAAACATTTTTTCAAATTTGTGTTTCATATTTCATATGCTTTTATTACTGATTACCATAACTGATAACCATTTGAACATGCAGAAAACATAACATATATTTGTGAAATAGGTCTTTAAACTGCTATGTTTTATATATATATTTCACAAATGGTATTTCCACCATTTATCAGTTAAAAGCATGACATTAAACATTTGAACATAATACTTGTACACTGTTTTGTCCTCGGTAACACTTCACACATATATGCGAGTGGAGGATTATCATATTATTACTAGTAAATTTGTTAATCCTGTATGATTGGAGACACGTCCTCGGAGAACACTCCACCGAGATACGCGAGTGGAGGACTACACCCATAACCAGAATCTCTGGTATTTAGAAAGTGTGACTTGAGTGTATAGATCTATACGGGGCTGACTACCCCACACCTGGCTGCTAGCTACAGCCGAACCAAAATGGTTCAAGGGTGACGAAAGTCATAAGTATGTGGACGACTTATTGCAACATGTGGACTACTTATTGCCACAGGTTTTAGTCTAATGTATGGTTATGGAACTCGCAATTAGGATAACAGAGATTTACTTATAGTAATAATAAACCACTTTATACATCTTTTACATCTTTCACGTACAGTAACTAAGAATCAGGAAAGTACGGGACTTTCCTGGGGAAAACATGGAACCTAAACATGATTACATCTTTTACATCTTTAACATCGTTTACATTAGAAACCAACATACAGGAAAGCATGGGGCTTCCCTAGGTAACACTTACATAACTAGAAAGAGTAACAACTAGATAACAATACATCTTTTACAATTGGTAACATACAATAAGGAAAGTATGGGACTTTCCTGGTAACACATGATAAGTAAACAGAGCAGTTTAACAAGTCAGATAACTAACTATACATTTTCACATGAGTAGACATGTTTTCAGTGTACAAACTTACTATACTTTACATTTGTGAAACAATAACCAACTTTTAAGAAAATACGGGATTTTCTTGGTGTACATAACATTTTAGAAACAGAAAGGAAACTCGAAACATTTTCACAAACAAAAACCCTTATGAACTCACCAGCTTTATGCTGATTTTCAAACTGCTTGTGTTCTCAGGTCAGCGTTAGAACAGGTAACCGAAGATCCTTTTGCTTGAAGACGGAGTACATGAAGATCCGTTTCATTTTGTTTATATATACTATGTATCACAACTGTACAAACTTTACTTTTGAAACAATTGAAAAACTTTCTTATGTAATGTAATGGTTGTTTTACTTTACTTACTATGTGCATTGGATTTGATACTCAACGTGGAGTCAACCCCGGAAATGTTTTCGCCTTCGGTTTTCGGGGTGTGACAGATTGGTATCAGAGCCCTTGTTTATAGTGAATGAAGTATACCAAGCCTTACATGGTATAAAACTATAAACACTACAGGGCCTAAGTGCTCTGAATTAAAAGTATCTTCAAACTACAAGTATTTTCAAAAGTATACAAGTATACTGAACCGTCGTCATCCGTAACCACAAGTAGAACCGAACATAAGTAATTGGGTGTTGTGTACTATGGTTAAACATGGGCAGTTATGTAGTCATGTCTAGGGTCAATATGGCCTGGCCAACTATATTCATTCGAGACACGGCCAACATGTGCTTGGGAGTGACTGTGGTATGCGGCATGCCTAAAACTTACCCTAATATCCCAAACGTCGAATCATTGTCATAAACAAATCATGAAATACTATGGGAGTATTTCTCGATCCCAATCCTCTGTAGAAATCCTCATCGAATGGCTTTCCGTGATTATTCTTAGCGATAAATTATCTGTTTTGATAACTCTTTCCTGCTTTATCGCTTATTCAAATCATATAACTGCCATATCTATCGATTCAATGTAGAGGACTTACCATCCTCTCTTTCTTGATCTTATTAGATCAAGATGCCTCCCCGAAAGAGACCTAGCTCCAAGAATGACAACAATCCTTCTTCGCCGCCACCTCCTCCCCAGTTTGACCTAGCATCGGTCCAGACAATGATGACAGCTGCAATGGTAGCAGCTATGTCGCAAATGAACCCTAGTGGTTCAGGTGGTGGTCCTCAATCTCAAAACCCCGAGGTTAACCAAGGACACCAAAGAGGGAGTTCCTACAAGGATTTCATGAACGCAAAACCGACATCCTTTAATGGCGCTGGAGGTGTCATTTCCTTATCTCGATGGTTCGAGAAAATAGAGTCCATTTTTGAAATCTGTGCTTGTGCGGAGTCCGATAAAGTCAAGTTCGCAGCCTGTACCTTCGTTGATAAAGCCTTGACTTGGTGGAATGGCCGAGTCAAATCTCTGACCTTACCCGTAGCCAATGCCATGGGCTGGGAGGCCATGAAAGATCTTCTCATTGCCGAGTACTGCCCCCGTGGTGAAATGCAGAAATTAGAGCACGAGCTCTGGAACCTGAAGATGAAAGGTTCCGACATTGCTGCATATACTTCCCGATTTGATGATCTCGCGCTTCTTTGCCCGGGACTAGTCACTCCTGAAAACAAAAAGATCGAAAGGTTCGTTTGGGGGTTGTCTCAACCGACAAAGAGTCATGTTTTGGCTGCTCATCCGGATACCTATGATAGTGCCAAGACTTTAGCTCAAATTCTGATTGATAAAAGCGACGATGTTAAGGAAATCACTACCACTTCTGAGCCGACTCAAAGGAGTGGTGAAAAGAGGAAATTCTAGAAGAAGAAGAAGGGTCAATCTTCTCAAGGATCTTCCAAGAAACAACAGACGGTAGCAGTCCATGCTGCTACTACTACCCCTGTTGCTGTTGTTTCTGTCATGGGATCCACAGCCTCAACTCCTACCAGTAAATATGCTGGTAACCTCCCTCTGTGTGACAAGTGTAAATACCATCATCATCTTGGTCCCTGTCGAGAATTGTCTTGCACCAACTATGGTAAGGAAGGGCACACAGTTCGATTCTGCAGAACTCCTACCCAATCAGCCAACCAATCATCGAGAGCAGGTGTTAGTCAAGCCTGCTACAACTGTGGAGAAGTCGGGCACTTTAAAAGGAACTGTCCCAAGAAGTCAACTGCTGATAACACTGGAAGGGTTCTAACCATGGGACGGGAGGAAGCAGTTGCTGATGCCACTGTTGTTTCGGGTACGTTCCTTCTCGACAACTCATATGCTAGTATTCTTTTCGATTCGGGTGCTGAAAGGAGTTTTGTTAGTCATGCATTCAAACATAATCTAAAACCAAAGCCTCAACCACTAACTGAAACGTTTACCGTCGAGATGGCTAACGGTGAGAAAGAAAGCGCTAACGATGTATTCATAGGTTGTGCGCTTACCTTAAACGATCACTCATTTCCTCTAGATCTCATGCCCGTTTCCATTAAGAGCTTTGATGTTATCATTGGCATGGATTGGTTGAGTCCCAATCATGCTGAAATTCTTTGTTACGAAAAAGCTATCCGTCTCAATCTTCCTTCGGATCAAACTCTCGTAATCTATGGCGATAAACCCAGTTCCAATCTTCATATCATTTCTTGCATCAAAGCTCGAAAGCTCCTTCGAAAGGAGTGCGTTGCATTCTTAGCTCATGTGATCAACGAGAAACAAGAAGTTAGAGACCTCGCGAGCATCCCCAAAGTCTGTAACTTTCCCGATGTGTTTCCCGAAGAACTTCCAGGAATTCCTCCCGAACGTCAGGTCGAGTTCCGTATTGACCTAATTCCTGGAGCTACTCCTGTAGCAAAATCTCCGTATCGCTTAGCTCCGGCAGAAATGCAGGAGTTATCCAGTCAACTCAATGAGTTGCTCAGTAAAGGATTCATTAGACCGAGTTCCTCACCCTGGGGAGCTCCGGTTCTGTTTGTCAAGAAAGAAGATGGATCCTTTCGGATGTATATCGACTATCGTGAACTGAACAAGTTGACCGTTAAGAACCGATATCCTCTTCCACGAATAGATGACCTCTTCGATCAACTCCAGGGAGCCAACTACTTTTCAAAAATAGACCTTCGGTCAGGGTACCATCAATTACGAGTCCAGGAAATGATGTTTCCAAAACAGCTTTTAGGACTCGATATGGACACTACGAGTTCGTAGTGATGCCCTTCGGTCTAACCAATGCACCGGCTGTGTTCATGGACCTGATGAACCGGGTGTGCCGTCCCTTCTTAGACAAATTCATCATTGTGTTCATTGATGACATCCTCGTATACTCCCGAAGTGAAGAAGACCACAAGCAACACTTGAGGATAGTGTTGGAGACCCTTAGATCCGAAAAGCTATACGCGAAATTTTCCAAATGTGAATTCTGGATACAAAAGGTAACTTTCCTCGGTCACGTAGTAAGCTAGGAAGGTATTCATGTAGATCCTTCCAAGATTAAAGCGATAGAGAATTGGTCGGCAACGAAAACACCCACAGAAATTCGTCAATTCTTGGGTCTCGTCGGCTACTATCGACGATTCATTCAGAACTTTTCCAAAATCGCCAAACCTTTAACCACTCTAACACAGAAAGGTGTACCCTTTTGTTGGAGTGATAAACAAGAAACCGCATTCCAAACATTAAAGAGAGCCTTATGCAGCACGCCTATTCTGTCTCTGCCTGAAGGGACAGAGGATTTCGTTGTCTACTGCGATGCGTCTAATCAAGGTTTAGGCTGTGTGCTTATGCAAAGAGGAAAGGTGATTGCCTATGCCTCAAGACAGTTGAAAGCACACGAGGTCAACTATACCACACATGACTTGGAATTAGGAGCAGTAGTCTTCGCATTGAAGATTTGGAGACATTATCTCTACGGAACCAAGTGCACAATCTTCACTGATCACAAGAGCCTACAACACATCTTTAATCAGAAAGACTTAAACATGAGGCAATGGCGATGGGTAGAATTACTCAGTGATTATGAGTGTGAAATCCGTTACCACCCCGGCAAGGCCAATGTGGTAGCAGATGCCCTTAGCCGAAAGGATAGTGCAGGCCACAAAGTGAGGAACCAGACGATGACCATCCATTCCAACTTACCCATGCAAATCCGAGAAGCTCAGATAACAGCCCTCAAACCCGAGAACATGTCAAATGAAGTTTTGAGAGGAATGGAAAAGAAACTTGAGATCAGAGGTGACGAAGCTCACTGTTTTATGAATCAAATCTGGATTCGCGAATCCGGTGGATTCAGGGAAATAGTCATGGAGGAAGCACACAGAACCAAATACTCTGTTCACCCGTGTTCGGACAAGATGTACCTGGATCTCAAGAAACAATACTGGTGGCCAAACATGAAAGCTGAGATAGCTACATTTGTGGGCAAGTGTCTGACTTGCGCCAAAGTCAAAGTCGAACATCAGAAACCTTCAGGTCTGCTCCAACAACCAGAGATTCCCGAGTGGAAATCGGAGATGATTACCATGGACTTCATCACCAAACTACCCAAGTGTTCTAGTGGGTACGATACCATTTGGGTAATTGTCGATCATTTGACAAAATCCGCTCACTTCATTCCAATTAAAGAATCATACAAGATGGAAAGACTCGCACGAATCTACATCCAGGAGGTAGTACGTCTACACGGTGTACCTGTATCCATTATCTCTGATCGAGATAGTAGGTTTACCTCCAGATTCTGGAAATCCCTTCAGAAAGCCCTTGGAACCAAACTAGATATGAGCACGGCATATCATCCTCAGACCGATGGACAGAGTGAGATAACAATCCAAACCCTGGAGGACATGCTTAGGGCATGTTTCATTGACTTTGGAAAGTCATGGGATACACATCTATCCTTGATCGAATTCTCATACAACAACAGCTACCACACCAGCATTAGGGCTGCTCCGTTCAAAGCCCTATACGGTCGTAAGTGCAGATCCCCTCTGTGCTGGGCCGAGGTGGGGGATACACAGTTAGCCAAGAGTCGAGTCCCCGATAGTGCTCTCACTGGTCCTGAAATCATCCGCGAAACCACCGAAAAGATCATTCAAATCCGTAACCGACTGAAAGCCTCACGTGATCGTCAAAAGAGTTACGCTGATAATCGTCGGAAACCGCTAGAATTCCAGGTTGGAGACCGTGTCCTGTTGAAAGTCTCGCCCTGGAAAGGCACTGTATGCTTTGGTAAACGTGGGAAACTTAATCCAAGGTACATTGGACCCTTTGAGATCCTCTCCAGGATCGGTCCAATTGCCTATAAACTTCATTTACCTCACGAACTCAGTAACATTCATCCTGTCTTCCATGTTTCAAATCTCAAAAAGTGCCTATCTGATGAAACCCTAACAATTCCCTTAGACGAGATCGAGATCAATGAAAACCTCAACTTTGTGGAAGAGCCGATCGAAATCATGGATCGAGAAGTCAAACGTACAAAACAATGTCGCATCCCAATAGTGAAGGTTCGCTGGAATGCCAAGCGGGGATCGGAATTCACTTGGCAACGGGAAGATTCAATGAAACAGAAGTATCCACAACTCTTTTCTGATCCATGATTTGTATCTTGTCTTATGTTCTAAACTTGAATTTTGGGACGAAATTCCCTTTAACGGGGGGATAATGTAACAACCCGAAATTTCCGTATCATTTATTGTAACTCTTTCGTAGTACAATTCGCGCAACCAATCGTCGTTTCCGATTTCGATTTCCGATCTTCCGTTTAGTTAAGTCATTATCTGGTATACATTTAAAATGACTTAATGGGTGTCTTAATACATTTAGAAATCATATTAGCACCCAACTTTAGTGATCGGAATATTTCTAGAAATTACCGTATCGGGTTACAGTAACTCAATCGGGTACGACCAAAAGCCTCGTCTAACGCCGGTATCGGGTAGAATTCCACCGTGTCCAAAACTTAAACACTATATAAACATGTTTAAGCCTTCATTTGAAGCCTTTGGTCAATTTCTCATTTAACACTCACAACCTCTCTCCTCAACCCAAAATCAAGGTCCAAAACAAAGATTTAAGGCTTGAAATCAAAGAGGTAACACCCCTAACTTGTTATTCAACCTCTCTAGCCTTCAAATTTGTGTTTAATTTGTGTTTTGGGACCAAGAACATGAGTTTACGGCCAAGGAACTAGCTTGGGCCGTAAACTCCTAACAATGGGGTTTTTAAGCCCTAAAACCCTTCCTTAGCATGGTTGGACATTAGATATGACTTAATGGCTTAATGGAAAGGACTTATAACATGTAAAACATTGATTTTGAGGGACAAAAGTGAGTTTACGGCCAAGACACATTCTTGGGCCGTAAACTCATATTCAAAGGGTTTTTGAGCCAATTAACCCTTCCAAATCATAGTTGGGACTTAGATATGACATGTGGGACATTGGTTTTAGCATCTAAACACCTTAAACATGATTTTTGGGGGCCAAAAGAGATTTTACGGCCAAGACATATTCTTGGGCCGTAAACTCCTCTTAATTGGGGATTTAGAGCCTTAAAACTTGTCCAAATGCCTTGAAACTCAACCAATGGCCTTGTGGTAAAATCTAGATGCATCTAAAAATGGTTTAAAGGTTTGAAACACAACAAAAATGTCACTTATAAGATTTTACGGCCTAGGAGCATACCCTTGGCCGTAAACTCATGAAACTTTGTCAAATGATGCATTAAACCACCCCAAATGGCTTGTTCAAATTTCTAGAATCACATGTGATTGTTTTAAGCATCAAAAACTAATTTTTCTTGAGTATCATAGAGTTTACGGCCTTAGATCATGCCTCTAGGCCGTAAACTCCAAAATGTATGCAAAATGATGTTTAAATTCATGACAAACCTTGGAAAATTAACTAGAATCACATGTGATTGTCCTTTGAAGCTCAAATCAATTTTCCTTGGCCATAGGTGAGTTTACGGCCGTAAACTCCTATGGTATGGCCGTAAAATCCCTTTTAAGTGTTATAATATCATGCAATTCATTCCAAGCCATTTTAGAAATCCATTCCAACAATCCCCATCTCCATTTAAGCCATTTAAACACCCAAAACCACACCCACATGAGTTTATGGCCGTAAACTCATGTATGTGTGTGTTCTATGGCTGTAAACTCTTTAAAATGTTTACTCTTGGGGAGTAAACTCAAGTCCCAAGTCCCTAGTGCCATTACACGTCCGAAGATGTCACCTGGGTCACTCCAAACGCTCGTTTTGAGGTATTTAACCTCATTGGAGTGTAATGTTCCATATGGTTAGTGAATGTATCCCTAATTGTATATATATGGACATTATTTCATTTTACATAGGGACATCGCGAGTAATCAAACCCCAAACCAACGTCTAGTATTCAAAACCGACACGTTTCTGAGTCCGGTGAGTTCATACCCCTACCCTTTTTCACTGTTTTCACTGTTTTCAGGGGGGAACACAAGCAAAGTACAAGGGAATTCTTGTACTCAAAACATGTTTTCAAATGTGTGTTTCATATTTCATATGCTTTTATTACTGATTACCATAACTGATAACCATTTGAACATGCAGAAAACGTAACATATATTTGTGAAATAGGTCTTTAAACTGCTATGTTTTATATATATTTCACAAATGGTGTTTCCACCATTTATCAGTTAAAAGCATGACAGTAAATATTTGAACATAATACCTGTACACTGTTTTGTCCTCGGTAACACTTCATACGTATATGCGAGTAGAGGATTATCATATTATTACTAGTAAATTTGTTAATCCTGTATGATTGGAGACACGTCCTCGGAGAACACTCCACCGAGATACGCGAGTGGAGGACTACACCCATAACCAGAATCTCTGGTATTTAGAGAGCGTGACTTGAGTGTATAGATCTATACGGGGCTGACTACCCCACACCTGGCTGCTAGCTACAGCCGAACCGAAATGGTTCAAGGGTGACGAAAGTCATAAGTATGTGGACGACTTATTGCCACATGTGGACTACTTATTGCCACAGGTTTTAGTCTAATGTATGGTTATGGAACTCACAATTAGGATAACAGAGATTTACTTATAGTAATAATGAACCACTTTATACATCTTTTACATCTTTTACATCTTTCGCGTACAGTAACTAACAATTAGGAAAGTATGGGACTTTCCTGGGGAAAACATGGAACCTAAACATGATTACATCTTTAACATCGTTTACATTAGAAACCAACATACAGGAAAGCATGGGGCTTCCCTTGGTAACACTTACATAACTAGAAAGAGTAACAACTAGATAACAATACATCTTTTACAATTGGTAACATAGAATAAGGAAAGTATGGGACTTTCCTAGTAACACATGATAAGTAAACAGAACAGTTTAACAAGTCAGATAACCAACTATACATTTTCACATGAGTAGACATGTTTTCAGTGTACAAACTTACTATACTTTACATTTGTGAAACAATAACCAACTTTTAAGAAAATACGGGATTTTCTTGGTGTACATAACATTTCAGAAACAGAAAGGAAACTCAAAACATTTTCACAAACAAAAACCGCTTATGAACTCACCAGCTTTATGCTGATTTTCAAACCGCTTGTGTTCTCAGGTCAGCGTTAGAATAGGTACCCGAAGATCCTTTTGCTTGAAGACGGAGTACATGAAGATCCGTTTCATTTTGTTTATATATACTATGTATCACAACTGTACAAACTTTACTTTTGAAACAACTGAAAAACTTTCTTATGTAATGTAATGGTTGTTTTACTTTACTTACTATGTGCATTGGATTTGATACTCAACGTGGAGTCAACCCCGAAAATGTTTCCGCCTTCGGTTTTCGGGGTGTGACAGAAAATCCTGTAGTTTCTACTAGTGTAAAAGTAGTCTTCCTTCCAGACTAAAGTTTGTTTCCAAAATGTTTGTAAGTGTAAAAGTAACCAATACGTTTGAAAACCTCGTAAATCAATGTATTTTTAATACCATCTGTGAGCTTTATAACCATACTATAGACTCGGATTGCCTATACACAACGTTCTTCAGGCGTTAGAATGTTATGACGTTTGTCACCCTAAACGGTGGACTGTAGCTAACAGTCAGGGTGCAGGTTGTCAAGCCCATATAGATCTATACACAAACACCATGCTCCCCCTCCAAGGGATTTTGGTATATAATACAGGACTTGAAATGTGTACACGAACGTACGTGAAGTAAATGTCTCACAGAACCATAGTATAAAAACAGATTTACGTGTTGAAATGTTCGTTTGTTATTGTACATGAAAGTGATTTCTCGAAAATCGTGTTTCTAGTATGTAAAAGTTAGCAATATCCTCATAAAACTATACCTTTTATAGTTTTCTAAAAGTGTGCCTCGTTTGATTTTAGAATATCTAGAAAAGAATCACTTGTTATGAAAGCGTAGATTTTTGTAACGTCTAAGATAGACACAACATACTTTAAATCTAAGAACATGTTTAGTTGATACATGCATTACAACCATTTATAGTTTTTAAAGATAGCATCTATTGTAATATATTTTTGTATACGGGAGTTCCCTATAAAGTTTGTAAATCACACATGATTCCACTTAATAAAAGTGTATAATAATCTTTATATATAACACCCGATAGTAGTCATGTATTTTACTTGTATTTCCCCCCCTAGAAAGCATATAAAAGCGTTTAGAATATTAAAAGGGTTAATAAACGGGTATGAACTCACTTGAAAGTTTGAAGATAGCGAGATGGAAAACCGGGCAGAGTTTCATCTTGGGAAACGGATTTTCCTCGGGATTCTCGGGAATCTCGGGAGTAAAATCGACCTTCGGGATTTGCAATGACTAGGGCTTCGGGGTAGTGCGGGCACGGAAAACAAGGTAAAACGCAAGAAAAGTGAGAGAGAATGAGCAAATTTTCCGGGAACCCTCGCATCCTATTTATAGGAGGCTGGAACCGCCTCCGTACGCGGGGCATACGTGTACGTCACGCATGACCGAGTCCTCGACTGCCTCGGACTTCGGATGGAACAGGCTAGGCTTCGCATAGACCGGGACGTGGACAATCCGAGGCCTTGGCCTTGAGTACGCGGGGCGTACGAGGGCACGCGGCGCGTACTTCGGCCTTAGGTGCTGACTCCTTCGGATAATACCAAGAATTTATAATTAAATAAATATATAATTTATTTAATAAACTTCAAAAATTCATATCTTCATACGAACTCCGTTTTCGACGTTCTTTATATTCCCGCGAAGGTGAGACTACGATCTACAACTTTCGTTTAGATTCCATTGGCAAATTCTGAATTTATTTTTATTATTTATTTATTAAAATGACGTGATTAAGGAATTTCTTAAAAAATTCATAACTTCTTTATCTAACGTCGGTTTTTGCCAGACTTTTTACCGCTGAACAGCCATTGTCGAGACCTTCGATTCTCGTTTAGGTTATTCCAGCCAAAAGTCGCTCGATCTCTGATTCGAGTTTTCAGCTGACTGTTGCTAAGCCGAATTTGAAAAAATCTTAACTTCAATATACGAAGTCGGGTTTGGGCATTCTCTTTTATGTACGATCCCGGTTTAATGATATAAAGCATAGTAGGTAGTTAAATAGAAACTTTTTGGACATTTTATTATCAATGTTTATTTTGATTAACTCAAAAATGGTTACAACACTTGACCTATTAGGCCATTACAAAGAGTTGAAATATCGAGTTGTCACATATCACTCCAAATGAGTTGTTAAATGGCCCTAAGCATCCCCTTAATTCATAACTAAATTCTAGAAGGCCTTAGATGAGTTTTTGGGACTTCTTACCAAGGATTTTGGGTGTTTACGGCCTAAGAATAAGCTTGGGTTGTAAACTCCCTTTTAGGCTCTAAAATGTTAAGTTTTCATGTCCAAACTCATCTAGGTATATCCCTTAATTAGTTTACAAGCTTATAGGAAGTAAAAACGGGACATTGGCCAAGTTTTGGGGTGTTTACGGCCTAAGGGGCTTCCTAGGCCATAAACTCCATTTATTCCACTAAATCTTATGATTTTTGGGCTCTAAATGCAATGGAATACATTTAGAACAAGATAGGGAAGAAACCCTTACGTTTGGAAGCCGGAATTCGCAGTTTTGGAGTCGGAATCGGGTCTAGAGAGAGAAAGTAGTGAGAGAGTATGATAGGGTGGTAAAGAGTGTTCAAGTGGCATCAAATTTTCTTAAATATGCCTTGGGTATTGCACCCGATACACGACTACCCGATGCTCAAGTTTAACGGGATTTAAACTTTTTACCTGGGTGAAGTGGTTGAAAAGTAATATAACTTTATTCTGTTAACGGGGTTAGCACTTACAAGTTATATTTACCTATACTAAAATGATAATGTCGAGAACTGCAGATAAATAGATATTTATTTATTGACAACCCCAAATATTACGGGAATTTATATATAACGATGAATTCCGTTAGTGAAAACGGGGTTATGTAACGGAGTAGAATTTGGGTTGTCACACAAGGTGTGGGCGTCTCTGTCCCGCATAGATCTATAAAAGTAAAGATGTTTTGGAAAACCATCTTTAGTATTATACTTGGTAAAAAAGAAGAAAGTGTATTAAATCCTTTTGCATGCAGGTTATTAATCACATATTCTTGATATGATAACTAGCATATTTCAACTTGTATTCCCCCTCGCCATAAAAGCATTTAAAAACATTTAAAAGGTTAATTCAGGGGTATAAACTCACTTGTAGCGAGTGGATCGGATGGAAGTGTCGGTTGTGTGCTTGGTGTCAAGTGAAGACTTGAACACACTTAATGACCCTAGTAACATATGAAAACGTATGTTATATTTACCTATACTAAAATGATAATGTCGAGAACTGCAGATAAATAGATATTTATTTATTGACAACCCCAAATATTACGGGAATTTATATATAACGACGAATTCCGTTAGTGAAAACGGGGTTATGTAACGGAGTAGAATTTGGGTTGTCACACAAGGTGTGGGCGTCTCTGTCCCGCATAGATCTATAAAAGTAAAGATGTTTTGGAAAACCATCTTTAGTATTATACTTGGTAAAAAAGAAGAAAGTGTATTAAATCCTTTTGCATGCAGGTTATTAATCACATATTCTTGATATGATAACTAGCATGTTTCAACTTGTATTCCCCCTCGCCATAAAAGCATTTAAAAACATTTAAAAGGTTAATTCAGGGGTATAAACTCACTTGTAGCGAGTGGATCGGATGGAAGTGTCGGTTGTCTGCTTGGTGTCAAGTGAAGACTTGAACACACTTAATGACCCTAGTAACATATGAAAACGTATGTTTACATATAATTAGTGATTATAACACTAATTAAACACGTATAAACATCCTAATGTGTGAAAAACACTTTGGTCAAGTGCTAGGAGGCTATTAGGGTGCAATAAAGTAGTGTATGGCTTTAGACGGAAGTGTATGGTCAAATGACCATGTTTGATGGAGTTTACGGCCCAGGGGAGTTTACTCCTGGCCGTAAACTCTCAATTGGGTCTCCAAACAAGTCTTAAAACTACTATAACTTAAGTGGTTAAGTGCTCCAAGGCCTAAACAAGAGATTAGGTGAGTTTAAGGTCCAAAAATGGTATAGTGTGGAGTTTACGGCCTGGGGACCACTTCCCCATGAGTTTACAGTTGTAAACTCATGGCATGGAGTGCCAAATCATTGATTCAAGTCCCTAACTCATTGGGGTATAATTCTATGTTAATATCCAAGGCTAGGTGAGGTGATTGGGGCACATTTTACACCATTTGAGGGAGTTTACAACCTAAGAAGATCCTGGACCTTAAACTATCATTCAACCCTCCAAAACCTAATGTTTAAGGTCCATAACACTTCAAGGGTATGATCTAAGCTAGTCTCTAAGCATAAGGAAGAAGTTAGGGGCATTTTGGCACCCTTTTTAAGGGTTTACGGCCTAACAAGTTCTTGTGCCATAAACACCTTGCTCATGTCATTTTTGGGTGATTTCGATGATATATTGACATGTAATAAGCTTTAATACACTCTAGGGTAGAAGTACTTAAAGTTTGGGGATGAAAACTTGAAGATTTTTGGAAGAATTCGTGTAACGACGTAAATTTTAAACCAATTTTTTTTTCTTTTCATTTTTTTACTAACATCAAAACATCGAGTAATAGTTTAAGTTCCAATGTAAATAATATTGTCACGACCGATTACATTAACAAAGATCACAAAATAGTTTTCCCCGAGTGTGTGTATGATCACGCCGGCGCCTTCCCACGGTCCTCGCTAGTACCTGAAACACATAACACAACAACTGTAAGCATAAATGCTTAGTGAGTTCCCCAAAATACAACCTAAGCACATACGCCTTTCCAGGCCCTGACCTTCCGGTCCACCTGAATATCCCCTAATGGAACCACTACCGATTCGTCGGCTATACACTTCCTCAACTACAACACATGGAAAGTATCGTGAATCTGCCCCAACTCTGCTGGCAAATCTAACCGGTAGGCTACCCGGCCCACCCTTGCGATCACACGGAAAGGACCAATATATCGGGGCCCCAACTTGCCCCTCTTCCTGAATCGAATCACTCCTTTCCAAGGAGAGACCTTCAGGAGTACAAGATCACCGATCTGAAACTCAAGCTTGGACTGGCGTCTATCTGCATAACTCTTCTGTCCGTTCTGAGCGGTCAACAACCTCTACCTGACCAGCTGAATCTGTTCGGTCGTCTGGAGTACAATCTCCGTGCTACCCATAACCCGCTACCCTACCTCACCCCAACAGATGGGGGTGCGACACCTCCGCCCATACAACAGCTCAAAGGGTGGAATACCAATGCTCGAATGATGGTTGTTGTTATACGAGAACTCTACTAAAGGTAGATAGGTGTCCTAGCTCCCTCCGAAATCCAACACACATGCCCGAAGCATGTCCTCGAGCATCTGAATCGTCCGCTCACTCTGACCATCTGTCTGGGGATGATATGTGGTACTAAAATGTAACCTAGTACCCAACTCCTCAAGAAACTTCTTCCAGAACCTGGAAGTGAAATGCACATCGCGGTCCGAAATAATCGAGATCGGCACTCCATGCCGCGATACTACCTCCATCACATATAGCTCTACCAACTTCTCCGCAGAAGAGCTCTCGCTGATGGCTAGAAAATGAGCGCTCTTCGTCAGCCTATCCACGATCACCCAAATCGCATCGACTCCCCTCGCTGTCCACGGTAACTTGGTGATGAAATCCATAGTGATTTGTTCCCACTTCGATTCGGGAATATCTAGCGGTTGCAGCTTACCGCGCGGTCGCTGGTGCTCGGCCTTGACCTGCCGACAAGTCAAGCACATCTCGACAAACCAAGAGACATCCCTTTTCATACAGGGCCACCAGTACTCCTTCCTTAGATCCAAATACATTTTCGTAGCACCGGGATGAATCGAGAATTTCGATCGATGTGCTTCTTCCATCAAAATAGTATGCGCACCGCCCGCAAACGGTACCCAAATCCGACCCTGAAAAGTCATAAGCCCTGGACCATCCATGATGAATCCTGATACCTGACCTACAACCCGCTCCTTCTTCTGATGTTCTGGCTTCGTAGCCTCTGCCTGAGCTCCTTGAATAATATCCAAAATCGGGGTCAATACCATCAATCTCATACAAATATCTCAGATCGGGGCGCTTTCCGCCCTACGGCTCAACGCGTCGGCTACCACATTAGCCTTGCCCGGGTGGTACAGGATCTCACAATCGTAATCCTTCACCACATCCAACCACCTCCTCTGTCGCATATTCAGATTTGGCTGATCCATCAAGTACTTCAATCTCTTATGGTTCGTGTATATCGTACACCGAACCCCATACAAATAGTGTCGCCAGATCTTGAGGGCAAACACCACAGCCTCCAATTCCAGGTCATGGGTGGGATATCTCGACTCATGAGGCTTCAACTCCCTCGAAGCATACGCTATCACATGACCCCTCTGCATAAGCACCTCCCCCAAACCCGATATAGAGGCATCACAGTACACCACAAAATCCTCCATCCCTTCCGGGAGTGCAAGCACCGGAGCCTCGCACAATTTCTGACGAAGCGTCTCGAATGAGGACTGCTGCTCCAGTTCCCATGAAAACGTGACACCCTTCTGGGTCATCCTATTAAGTGGCACAACGATCTTGGAGAAGTCCTTGATAAACCTGCGATAATATCCATCCAAACCCAGAAAACTCCTGCTCTCGTGGGCGATCTCGGCACCTCCTACCTCAACACCGCCTCAATCTAGGCCGGGTCGACCAATATTCCTTTCTGGTTAACAAGATGCCCAAGGAACTAGACCTCTCGTAACTAGAAATCACACTTGGAGAACTTGGCATACAGTCTCTCCGATCTCAAAACCCCAAGAATCTCCCTCAAATGTTCCTCATGTTGATCCATAGTCCTCGAATACACCAGAATATCATCGATGAATACGATCACCGACCGATCCAACATCGGCCGGCACACCCGGTTCATAAGATCCATGACCGCGGCCGGGGCATTGGTGAGCCCAAAAGGCATCACCACAAACTCATAATGTCCATTACGAGTTCTGAAAGCATTCTTCTGGATATCTTCCTCTCAAACCCTCATCTGATGGTACCCCGACCTCAAGTCAATCTTGGAGAACCAAGATGCCCCCTGCAGCTGATCGAACAGATCGTTGATCCTAGGTAACGGATACCGGTTCTTAACCGTCAAATTGTTCAACTCCCGGTAATCGATACACATCCGGTGTGAACCATCTTTTTTCTTGACGAACAAAATCGGCGCTCCCCAAGGTGAGCTACTCGGTCGAATGAATCTCTTTCCCAACAGCTCCTGAAGCTGCAAAGATAACTCCTGCATTTCCGGTGGAGCGAGACGATAAGGCGCCTTGGCGATGGGCACCACTCCCGGAACCAAATCGATACGAAACTCCACTTGCCTCTCCGGAGGCACACCCGATAACTCTTCGGGGAACACATCCGAAAACTCACATACAACCAGAACGTCATAAATCGAATTGGGCCTCCCCGCGGCCACTCGAGTATCCATCACGTAGGCTATGAATCCATTACAGCCCTGCTGCAAACTCTGCCTTGCCCTGGCAGCCGAACAAAACGCCGACCCACACCGGGTCCCCTCGCCATAAACCGTGAGCACTCCCCCACTAGGGTCTCGAATCATCACCAGCTGTCTCTCGCAGTCAATGACTGCTCCAAACTTACTCAACCAGTCCATGCCCACAATAATGCAGACATCTCCCATAGCTATAGGAACCAAGTCTATAGGGAACTCGACCCCAAAAATCTCGAGCACGCATCCTCGAATCACCTCAGTGGCATATACCGCTTTCTCATTTGCTATAGCAACTCGCAGGGGTCGACTCATCACCTCCCAATCAATACCGATGTGCTGGCTAAAAGCCAACGAAACAAAAGACCGACTCGCACCAGAGTCAAATAATACCAAAGCAGGCACATAATTCACAAGAAAAGTACCTACGCATATCATAATATAAGCACAATATCTCAGTATAAAGGTAAATACATGAAAAAATACATATCGGCTACGACATCAGGAGCCGCGCGGACCTCCTCCGCAGTCAACTGGAAATCTCTCCCACGAGCCTTCGGAGCCTCGGGCTTCACTAGCCGAACCTTGGGAACCCTGGCAGCAGGCATAGATCCCTGGCGAAGCTGGGGGCACTCAGCCTTCCGATGGCCGGTCTGGTTGCAATGAAAGCAAACCATCAATCCCTTGGGGAAATCCCTAGCAATGTGCCCCTCCTTGCCACACTTGTAGCAAGCACCCGATCGACATGCCCCTTCGTGACCCTTGCCGCACTTTCCACAAGTGCGGCCCTTCTGACCTCCGGACCTCGAATCGGCGGACTTAGTCCGCTTGGCTGCCGGTTGAGACTGAGCCGGCAGCCGATCCGCCCGTTGAGACTCGGCCTCCTCCCTGGTCTGGGTCTCCAACTCGATCTCACGCTTCCTGGCATTCACCTGAAGCTCAACAAAAGTCTAATATGACGAGTTCGATACGAACTCCCGGATATCCCTCCTTAGGGCTCCTAAATAACGACTCATCCGAGCCTACTCCGTGGACACCTGCTCGGGGCAGAACATTGCCCTCTCATGAAACTTCCGCGTGATCACCGTAACAGAATCATTACCCTGCTTGAGGGTCAAGAACTCCTGAACCAACCGTTCCCTCTCCACCTGGGGAACGTACTCATCTCTGAACATAGCAGTAAACCTCTCCCAAGTCGAACCGTACCCTCAGGTGCTCCGGACATGAACAAGTGTAGAAGCACCCCTCGATATCAGCAATCCATCTCATCGCAGCGATCGGATCCTGCGTCCCGTCAAACTCCGTTGGCTTCGTGTTGCTGAACTCCCGGAACAGCAACGAGTCACCTCCCTGTGGTCTGGCAGCGGCCACAGCTGCGGTAGCTGCAGCGGTGGCGGCCTCAGTCAACGCGGCGTACCGCTCATCAAATGTGTCCATCAACGTGGTCATAATAGACCCAAACATCTCTGGAATCTCAGCCCAGATCGCTACAGCTACCGGCTCATGAATCATCTGACGAAGCTCCTCGTCAGTCACACTACTTGTACCAGGTCTGTGGCGTGGTCCAACCATGATGTCTCTGAAATACAACATAAAAATATCAGAGACTCTATCGAGTATAATCACACTCGATAACGCAGTCCTACTCAATCTCCGATACCTAAGGATTCTTACTTGTAACAACCCGATATTTCAACTCTTTGTAATGGCCTAATAGGTCAAGTATTTTAAACATTTTTGAGTTAATAAAATTAACTTTGATAATAAAATGTCCAAAAAGTTTCTATTTAAATTCTTCTATGTTTAAATGTCATTAAACCATGATGGTACTAAAAAAGAACGCACAAATCCGATTATGTATATTGAAGTTATGATTTTTCCAAGTTCGGCTTAGCAACAGACAACTAAAAACTCGTATCGGAGATCGAGCGACTTTTGGCCGGAATGACCTAAACGAGAATCGAAGGTCTCGACAATGGTATTTCAGCGGTAAAGAGACTGGCAAAAACCGACGTCAGATAAAGAAGTTATGAATTTTTTTAAAGAAATTCCTTAATCACGTCATTTTAATAAATAAATAATAAAAATAATTTCGGAATTTGCCAACGAAATCTAAATGAAAGTTGTAGATCGTAGTCTCACCTTCGCGGGGATATAAAGAACGTCGAAAATGGAGTTCGTATGAAGGACATATGAATTTT
This sequence comes from Lactuca saligna, assembly GCF_052625555.1. Taxonomy (NCBI): domain Eukaryota; kingdom Viridiplantae; phylum Streptophyta; class Magnoliopsida; order Asterales; family Asteraceae; genus Lactuca; species Lactuca saligna. The sequence goes on from NC_136423.1 coordinate 103,324,092, forward strand.
AGAAGTTTATTTAAAATAAATATAAAAATAATTAAAAATTCTTGGTAATATCCGAAGGGGAGTCAGCAGATAGGACCGGAGTATGCGCTGCGTACTCGAATCAAGGGCCTCGGATCATCCACGTCGCCCTATGCGAAGCTACCGACCCGTCCCATCCGACCCGCCCCATCACACCCGTCCCGTCCAAAGTACGTAAGCGATGACGCACGGGTACGCGCTGCGTACGCCCGTACGCCCCGCGTACGGAGGCGGTTCAGCGCCCCTATAAAAGGGGTGCGAGGGTTCCGAAAAATTTTGCTCATTCTCTCTCTTTCTCTCACGATCTTGCCTCGTTTTCCGTGCCCGTTCAAACCCGAAGGTCTGGTCTTTCTGCTCAAGTCCCGAGGGTCGATTTTACTCCCGAGATTCCCGAGAATCCTGAGAAAAAAATTCGTTTCCCAAGACGAAACTCTGCCCAGTTTTCCATCTCGCTATCTTCAAACTTCCAAGTGAGTTCATACCCCTTAAATCAACCTTTGAAATGATTTTAAATGTTTAAATACTTTATGGGGGAGGGATACAAGTTAAATACTTATAGTTATTGCTTCATTCACATGTGATTGCATTAATCACATGTGATTAATAACTAGGAAACCAATGATTTTATCGCTGCTCAAACTGTTTTACTTAAAAATGTTTTACAAACTCTTTTACTTATCAAATGCTTTTATTTAAAATTTGTTTTACTACTTATAAATTGCATGCCCATATATGTATAGATGTATAAATAATGTTTAAAGGGATTAGGAAAGCCGCCTGCCCTATTTCCTTTTCCTCGATTTGGATGTGGTCTGGTGGAATTTCGGGTGACCATCCGAAGGTCGTTTCCATATTAATTATATATCAAATATACATATATAGACATAAAAGTACCTCCATATTCATACGTACAAGACACACCATTAGTAAGTTACCATCGGGGTAACACAGGATCATACTATTACAACTGCTAGATCAATGAGTCAGTTCATTCATGAGTCTATACTAGAAAGAGAACATATACAACTATGCTAGAGAAAGAACATATACAACTATACTAGAACGGGAAACATTTCATTACATATACAAGAATACGATAACAATTATGATCCACTGTATCGGAGCATGCCTTAAATGTCATGGCCCGAGTTGTAGCCAGAATTCTCTTAAAGGGAGAGCATTGAGTTTGCATATAGATCTATACTGGATTGACTATCCTACACCTTTCTGCTAGCTACAGTCGGACCTACAGGTCTGCGGGTGCCAAACGTCATTCCGTTATTACGACCGTTCTTTATGTCGTTGTTATCAGTCGATAGTATGGTGCCATTATCACATTATAGCTTAATATAAATCCGGTTTAAGGTAGTTAGTACAGCAGTAGTTCCTATAATACAAAACTACAGTACTACAATGATTTACCCATTACATTTTTAGTGATAACCTCACTTCAACTTTAATGTACAAACTATATTTTGTTAAAAGATAGTTACACTTGGGAAATTACACACTTTTACATCAAACGAGCATACAAAACATTTAAGCCTTGGTAGAAGGTTACTTTAATAGAAAATATAGGTTTTTTTGAGAGATTCAAACTTTTACAAACACTTACATACATGTCACAACTTATACTTGCGACAGGTTCAAACGTTTTTAATAACAAACACCGACACTAAAACACTTATGAACTCTCCAGCTTAATGCTGATAAACGCTTTCAAAATAACTTGTATTCTTAGGTCATCAGTAGACAGGTACCGATGCCAGCTTTTGAGAAGATGGAGCGCATTCAAGACTCATCATATTATTTTGATTCACATTATATTTTTGGTGTCTAAAACTGTACAGAACACGCTTGTATTAAAATTATATATTTAATGCAATGGATGATGTTGTTTGCTTATTTACGTTTACTGTGTTGTGATACTTTACATGATGTCCTCCGCCCCAGAACGTTTCCACCGTTCTTGGTTTTGGGGTGTGACAGATTGGTATCAGAGCATTGTTTATAGTGAATCGAGTATATCAACCCTTAAAAGATATACTAAACTATAAACCCATTTGGGATTTAAAACACTCTGACCAAGAGTCTATACTTTAAATACTAAAATAGTTAATTAAGTATACTAGTCTGCATTCATACTAAAACCAATGTCACAACGACAAGAACAAAAGTATTACGATTGTTAAATATCACAGGTAAGCTAGGGGATGTATAGTCAGTCCTGGGAATGGCATAGCCTGATCAACTATGCTGGTCCGAGGAGTGATTAGCATATGCCCTAGAATGGTTGTGATGTGTTAACAAGTCTAAAACTTACCAACAATGCCACAAAAAGATCAGTAGAACTTAAACTTTAAATACTATAGGTGTATTTTGTACTACTAGTTACACGTATACTATATTCTTATACATCTCTTCTCACGTAGATCTAAATAGCTGAAGTCCATCACGGTGACCCGTACTTTCCAAATGAAGGAAATGCCGGGTGGATAGATGAAGAGCCCGAAGTTGAGTATCCAATCCCTTTGGATGATCACCTCGCAGAAGGCTTTTCTAATGGATCCGACTCCGAGCCTGAAGTCAACAACCTACCACTCGTAGGTCAAGCCCCGAACAACAACCCTCGGCCAGCTTTTCCAGGTCCTACTCCCTTATGGGCAAGTAACTTGAATCATTGGAGTGATGAACAGGGTTAACTCTTACCATACTTTGGGGACCGAAGCTTTTACAAAGTCAGCGATGGTGGCTCTGCTGACCGAGCTCTGCCTGTCATTATCCGCAGAATAGCTCGTAATGTCGAGCAAGGTCGAGCAGCCATCGATCGGGTCATGGAGATTGATGCCAACTCAGGTGTCAACACAGTCCGCATCCGCCGTCTTGAAGAAGACATGGAACGGACCCGGAGAACCAATGAAACCCTACAACAACATCTGGTTGCCTCTCAAGCAGAAGTCATGGAACTCCGAGCTCGTCAAAGGGCTCATGAGCGACACCTTCAAGAGGTGGTCCGTCAAATGAGAGACCTCAGGGTTCTCCCGAGGAATACTCATCGCCGTTAGATGATGTCTAGTACATCATTATCTTTTGGGTTAAGGATTAGCCTTTAACATCTGTGCTCTAAGTAGCACTTATCAGTAAAATATTCCAACTTTCAGTACTCTAATTAGGAATCTAAGAACTGCCAAGCTTTCCGTATGGTATGATGTAAGACCTACTGTTAGGTCAATTTTCCCTGAACATTTACATCAGTAATACCAGTATTATTGAAATATATCTAATTTGTGGGAAAAATCTATACACTTGTGCTTTCCTACTAATATTCCTTATTGTGATTTCAAACACTCATTCAACTGTTGGGCTATGGTTAGTTAGTCCATGTGTCATTCTCACATTGCTTACAAATTGATTCTTACCATTTTTCTTATCTTTATAAACTTATAGCTGAAAGATGCCTCCTCGCAAATCTCCCAGGAATAATCCTGCACCACCACCTCCTCCGCCTCCGGTCATCGATTCTGTAGCCCTGAATGCTGCCGTAGCTGCAGCAGTGGCAACTTCCATGGCTCAGTATCACTCTTCTGATGCCAGCAGAGGTGGAACCCCTGTGGAATCAACCCCGGTTGAAACCCCTGTGCACTCGAGAGAGTGCTCATACAAGGATTTCACAAATTGCAAACCAAAGCCTTTTTACGGCACCGGCGGAGTCATTGCCCTCTAGCAATGGCTCGAGAAGACTGAATCAGTCTTCGAAATCTGTTCATGCCCTGCGGCGAGTAAAGTCAAGTACGCCGCATGCACCTTTGAAGGAAAGGCCCTGACATGGTGGAACGGCCATGTTAAGGCACTAACTCTCGTTGTAGCCAACAACATAGGCTGGGAAACAATGAAAGACCTCATGACTGAGGAATACTGCCCGAGGGGCGAGATCCAAAAATTAGAGCAGGAACTTTGGAACCTGACGATGAAGGGCACCAACGTGGTCGCTTATACTGCCCGATTCAGCGAGCTGGTGGCCCTCTTCCCCAATATGGTTCCCACTGAGGGGAAGAAGATCGAGAGGTACATATGGGGGCTAGTGCCTCCTTATTAGGGGAATGCTCTAGCATCAAACCCCGCTACCTTCGACAGTGCTAAACGATTGGCACAACGACTCATTGACCATGGAGTCAAAACCCCTGCAACCACAACCACCCTAGCTATCCCGGAACCCTCCAAACCCACTGATACTAAGCGGAAATTATGGGATGAAAAGAAGAAGCAACAGGCTGCCAAAAAGCAGCAAATTATGGCAATACATGCCGCAATAACCCCTGCTGCTGCAACTACTGCTCCGGTGGATGGGTATGCTGGAAGTTCGCCCAAGTGCAACAAATGCAACTACCACCACAACGGCCCCTGCCATAAAATGCAGTGCTCTAACTGCAACAGGAAAGGACACACCGTCCGTTTCTGTATGTTCCCGGCACGACCTATCAACCAATTCCCTGGCTCTGGTGCGAGCCCGACCTGCTATGAATGTGGCGAAGCAGGCCACTATAAGAGGGACTGCCCCAAAGCAAAGAATGTTGGTAGAGCAGGAAGGGTACTAGCTATAGGCCACGGGGAAGCAGTTGCTGACCCGACAGTGGTGACTGGTACGTTACTCCTCGATAACTCCTATGCATGCATTCTATTCGATAGTGGAGCGGAGCGAAGATTCGTAAACCATAAATTTGCTCGCATGCTTAATCAACCACCGCACGCACTCAAAGAACTATTCACAGTAGAAATGGCTAATGGAAAAAACTGAAAGTACGAGTAGCATATACTTAGGTTGTACCCTAACTCTAGATAACCATTCATTCCAAATCGACCTCATGCCTGTCTCAATAAAAAGTTTCGACGTGATCATTGGCATGGATTGGTTAAGCCTTCATCGCGCCGACATCATGTGCTACGAGAAAGCAGTCCATCTAAACCTTCCGTCTAACGAAACTCTTATAGTCTATGGCGACAAACCCGGTGCAAGTCTTTGCATCATATCATGTATTCAAGCACAGAAGTATCTGCGTAAGGAATACCATGCATTCCTTGCTCACGTCGTCGACACGAGCCTCGAAATGAAAGAACTAAAGAACATCCCTGTAGTGAGCGACTTCCCCAACATTTTCCCAGAAGAACTACCCGGGTTACCTCCGCAACGACAGGTCGAGTTCAGAATCGACTTAGTCCCAGGAGCTACCCCAGTATCCAAGTCGCCCTACCGCTTAGCACCAGCTGAGATGCAGGAACTCTCTGGTCAACTTAACGAACTGCTCAGCAAGGGCTTTATAAGACCAAGCTTCTCACCTTGGGGGCACCGGTCTTGTTCGTTAAGAAGAAAAACAGATCAATCCGTATGTGTATTGACTACAGAGAACTCAACAAACTGACGGTCAAGAATCATTACCCTCTGCCTCGCATAGATGATCTATTTGACCAACTGCAAGGGGCAAACTATTTTTCTAAGATTGATTTGAGATCCGGATATCACCAGTTACGAGTGCTAGCGGAGGATGTGCCAAAGACAACCATCCGAACTCGTTACGGACATTACGAGTTCGTGGTGATGCCATTCGGATTGACCAATGCGCCCGCAGTCTTCATGGATCTGATTAATAGAGTATGCCGACCTTACTTGGATCAGTTCGTCATCGTTTTCTTTGACGGCATCCTGATCTACTCCCGAAGTAAGAAAGAGCATGGCGATCACCTGCGACAAGTTCTAGAGACATTACGAAAAGAAAAGCTTTATGCGAAGTTTTCGAAATGTGAATTTTGGATCCGGAGAGTCGAATTCTTAGGACACGTGGTAAGCAAAGAGGGAATCCACGTGGACCCATCCAAAATTAAAGCCATTGAGAACTACTTAGCACCTAAGACGCCTACAGAAATTCGCCAATTTCTAGGTCTCGCTGGCTACTACCACAGATTCATTCAGAACTTCTCTCGAATAGCGAAACCTCTTACAACCCTAACCCAGAAAGGCGTGGCCTTTGACTGGGAAGAGAAACAAGAAAGAGCGTTCCAAACACTCAAACGAGCCTTGTGCACCGCACCAATACTATCCCTTCCCGAAGGAATAGAAGACTTCATAGTCTATTGCGATGCATCGAATCAAGGGCTCGGATGTGTCCTGATGCAGCGAGGTAAGGTCATCGCCTACGCCTTGAGACAGTTGAAGACACACGAGGTTAACTACACGACCCACGATCTTGAACTAGGAGCAGTGGTTTTTGCTCTGAATATCTGGAGACATTACTTGTATGGAACGAAGAGCACTATCTTTACCGACCACAAGAGTTTACAACACATTTTCAATCAAAAGGAGATCAACATGAGACAACGACGGTGGGTCGAGCTACTCAGTGATTACGAATGCAATATTCGTTATCATCCGGGTAAAGCCAACGTAGTAGCAGATGCCCTAAGTCGGAAGGAATATTCTGGTCGCAAAATCAAGTCATTGTCAATAACTATCCATTCACACTTGTCTAAGCAAATTCAGGAGGCTCAACTTGAAGCCATGAAACCTGAAAACGTGACGAATGAATCGCTTAGAGGAATGGAAAAAAATTTAGAAGCCAAGGGTGATGGAGCCGTATATTTCATGAACCAGATCTGGACACTGAAACACGGTGGTTTCCGAGACTTGGTCATGACCGAGACGCACAACACTCGGTATTCCGTCCACCCAGGTTCAGATAAGATGTATCTGGATCTTAAAAAGCTATATTGGTGGCCTAATATGAAATCAGAGATTGCTACCTTCGTGAGTAAATGCCTTACTTGCGCAAAGGTTAAGGTCGAGTACCAGAAGCCCTCTGGTTTATTGCAACAACCAGAGATCCCGGAATGGAAGTGGCAGCGGATCACTATGGATTTCATAACCAAGTTGCCCAAGACAACGGGTGGACTTGACACCATATGGGTCATCGTTGATAGATTAACCTAGTCTGCACACTTCCTGCCTATCAAAGAAACCGACAAGATGGAGAAACTTACGAGAACATACGTTAGGGAAATCGTATGGCTACATGGTGTACCTATGTCCATTATCTCTGATAGAGATAGTAGGGTTACCTCAAGATTTTGGCAATCACTACAACATTCCCCAGGAACAAGGCTAGACATGAGCACAGCCTACCATCCTCAGACCGACGGACAGAGTGAGAGGACCATCCAAACACTGGAAGATATGTTGCGAGCCTACATGATTGACTTTGGGCAGGCATGGGACACTCATTTACCCCTTTTCGAGTTTTCCTATAATAACATTTATCACACGAGCATCAAGGCTGCTCCATTTGAAGTTCTCTACGGCCGAAAGTGCAGATCCCCTCTATGCTGGGATGAGGTGGGTGATACCCAATTAGCTTGGGGGCAAGCTTCCGACAGTACTCTCATCGGTCCGGAAATCATTCGGGAAACGACAGAGAAGATCGTTCAGATCCGTGAACGATTGAAAGCCTCTAGAGACCGACAGAAGAGCTACGCGGATAAACGAAAAAAACCTTTGGAATTTCAGGTGGGAGACCGAGTCCTTCTCAGAGTCTCACCCTGGAAGGGCTTGATACGCTTCGGAAAGCGTTGGAAGCTTAATCCGAGGTACATAGGGCCTTTCGAGATTCTTGCAAGAGTCGGCCCCGTAGCTTACAAACTCGACCTACCAGGCGCACTTCGTAACGTACATTCTACATTCCATGTATCTAACTTGAAAAAGTGTCTATCCGACGAGACTCTTGTAATCCCACTCGACGAGACCGAGATCAACGAGAGCCTCAACTTCGTGGAGGAACCAGTAGAAATCATGGACCGAGAGGTCAAGCAAACCAAGCAAAGTCGCATCCCTATCGTGAAGGTCCGCTGGAATGCAAAGCGAGGACCTGAATTCACCTGGGAACGCGAAGATCAGATGCAATGCAAGTACCCACATCTGTTTCCCTAATCCACGAGTGTTTTCTTACTTTGAATTTCGGGACGAAATTCCCCCGAACGGGGGGATGATGTGACAACCCGATATTTCAACTCTGTGTAATGGCCTAATAGGTCAAGTATTTTAAACATTTTTGAGTTAATAAAATTAACTTTGATAATAAAATGTCCAAAAAGTTTCTATTTAAATTCTTCTATGTTTAAATGTCATTAAACCATGATCGTACGTAAAAAGAACGCCCAAATCCAACTTCGTATATTGAAGTTATGATTTTTCCAAGTTCGGCTTAGCAACAGACAACTAAAAACTCGAATCGGAGATCGAGCGACTTTTGGCCGGAATGACCTAAACGAGAATCGAAGGCCTCGACAATGGTATTTCAGCGGTAAAAAGTCTGGCAAAAACCGACGTCAGATAAAGAAGTTACGAATTTTTTAAAGAAATTCCTTAATCACATCATTCTAATAAAGAAATAATAAAAATAATTTCTGAATTTGCCAACGAAATCTAAATGAAAGTTGTAGATTGTAGTCTCACCTTCGCGGGGATATAAAGAACATCGAAAACGGAGCTCGTATGAAGGAGATATGAATTTTAGAAGTTTATTTAAAATAAATATAAAAATAATTAAAAATTCTTGGTAATATCCGAAGGGGAGTCAGCAGATAGGACCGGAGTACGCGTTGCGTACTCTCGTATGCCCCGCGTACTCTCGTACGCCCTGCGTACTCGAATCAAGGGCCTCGGATCGTCCACGTCGCCCTATGCGAAGCTACCGACCCGTCCCATCCGATCCGCCCCATCCGACCCGTCCCGTCCGAAGTACGTAAGCGATGACGCACGGGTACGCGCTGCGTACGGAGGCGGTTCAGCGCCCCTATAAAAGGGGTGCAAGGGTTCCGAAATTTTTTGCTCATTCTCTCTCTTTCTCTCACGATCTTGCCTCGTTTTCCGTGCCCGTTCAAACCCGAAGCTCTGGTCTTTTTGCTCAAGTCCCGAGGGTCGATTTTACTCCCGAGATTCTCGAGAATCCCAGGAAAAAAATCCGTTTCCCAAGACGAAACTCTACCCGGTTTTCCATCTCGCTATCTTCAAACTTCCAAGTGAGTTCATACCCCTTAAATCAACCTTTGAAATGATTTTAAATGTTTAAATACTTTATGGGGGAGGGATACAAGTTAAATACTTATAGTTATTGCTTCAATCACATGTGATTGCATTAATCACAAATGATTAATAACTAGGAAACCAATGATTTTATCGCTGCTCAAACTGTTTTACTTAAAAATGTTTTACACACTCTTTTACTTATCAAATGCTTTTATTTAAACTTTGTTTTACTACTTATAAATTGCATGCCCATATATGTATAAATGTATAAATAATGTTTAAAGGGCTTAGGAAAGCCACCTGCCCTATTTCCTTTTCCTCGATTTGGATGTCGTTTGGTGGAATTTCGGGTGACCATCCGTAGGTCGTTTCCATATTAATTATATATCAAATATACATATATAGACATAAAAGTACCTCCATATTCATACGTACAAGACACACCATTAGTAAGTTACCATCGGGGTAACACAGGATCATACTATTACAACTGCTAGATCAATGAGTCAGTTCATTCATGAGTCTATACTAGAAAGAGAACATATACAACTATACTAGACAGAGAACATATGCAACTATACTAGAGAAAGAACATATACAACTATACTAGAACGGGAAACATTTCATTACATATACAAGAATACGATAACAATTGGGATCCACTGTATCGGAACATGCCTGAACTGTCATGGCCCGAGTTTTAGCCAAAATTCTCTTGGAGGGAGAGCGTTGAGTTTGCGTATAGATCTATACTGGATTGACTATCCTACACCTTGCTGCTAGCTACAGCCGGACCTGCAGGTCTGCGGGTGCCAAACGTCATTCCGTTATTACGACCGTTCTTTATGTCGTTGTTATCAGTCGATAGTATGGTGTAATTATCACATTATACCTTAATATAAATCTGGTTTAAGGTAGTTAGTATAGCAGTAGTTCCTATAATACAAAACTACAGTACTACAATGATTTACCCATTACATTTTTAGTGATAACCTCACTTAAACTTTAATGTACAAACTATATTTTGTTAAAAGATAGTTACACTTAGGAAATTACACACTTTTACATCAAACGAGCATACAAAACAGTTAAGCCTTGGTAGAAGGTTACATTAATAGAAAATATAGGGTTTTGTAAGAGATTCAAACTTTTACAAACACTTACATACATGTCACAACTTATACTTGCGACAGGTTCAAACGTTTTTAATAACAAACACCGACACTAAAACACTTATGAACTCACCAGCTTAATGCTGATAAACTCTTTCAAAATAACTTGTATTCTCAGGTCATCAGTAGACAGGTACCGATGCCAGCTTTTGAGAAGATGGAGCGCATTCAAGACTCATCATATTATTTTGATTCACATTATATTTTTGGTGTCTAAAACTGTACAGAACACGCTTGTATTAAAATTATATATTTAATGCAATGGATGATGTCGTTTGCTTATTTACGTTTACTGTGTTGTGATACTGTAACAGCCCGGAATTTCAGGTATTGCTTTAAAACTATTTTTGGGGCATTTTAGGAAGGGACTCGGCGAGTTGGTGCCTGACTCACCGAGTAGGACCACAGGCTTGGTCGCGGGTTCGCGACTGGACTCGACGAGTCCAGATATGGACTCGGCGAGTCGACGCTGTTCAGGAGAAACCCTAGCCGTTTGGTTTGGATCGTATATAACGCCTCTTAGGCCGTCATTGTTCGTCTTTTGGCCGATTGAGAAGAACCCTAATCATTTGTGGACGTCTAGAGCAGGAGGGAAAGCTATTGGAACTTTGAGGAATTTGTTAGGCAAGAAGAAGAAGAGTTTTGGCCAAAGGAATATCAAGGAGGATCGAGTCCTGAGGTTTGGAGACACAGAGAGTGCGTTTTCAGGTAATACTCGGACCATTTCTGTTGTTTTGAGGTGTACACGAATCTAGGGTTTATGAAACCCATTTGGTGATTAGATAGATTATAATGTTGTTACCCAAACGTTTATACCCCAGTAATAGGATGTTTAGAGGTCCAGAAAGTCCCATGATTGCGTATTTCGGGACCATGCGTATTTCAGGAAGCAGTTGATCGACTGCATGGCATGGACTCGCCGAGTCCAATGATCAGACTCGGCGAGTAGCTTGAAGATCCACTGGGACTCGCCGAGTTGTTCTTCAGACTCGGCGAGTAGCTTGAAGATTCACTGGGACTCACCGAGTTGTTCTTCAGACTCAGCGAGTGGAGTCGGGGTGGCCCCGCGATTCTTCCACGAGGATCTCGTCGAGTCAAGAGGGATACTCGACGAGTAGAAAGGGGAACAACAGGGAAAGTTGGGGAGGACGTCTAGACTCGCCGAGTCGCCTTTGCACTCGATGAGTCCGGTCAAGTTGACCGTTGACCAGAGTTGACCTGCATGTAAATTCTTAGGGTCAGTTGTCTTGAATGATAAGAGTATTAATAAAGGTGTATGGTATTATAGGGAGTCTGCAGATCGGCGGATCGAGTGCGAGTAGTTTCAAGAGTTGATAGCTTACATTACCACGAGGTGAGTCTTCTCACTATACTTCACCCGAAAGAGTTTGACTGTGAGACCGGAAGGTCATATATGATATGTGTTATTTATGCTATGAATAGAAAGGTAGTTGCTATGCATGATATGTATGTTTATACGGGCCGGAAGGCGATATGTTATGTGACAGAAAGGTCAGGTATGATGTATGATATATGTGCTATGTGTGTTATATTAAATGTATTATATGTTGTAAATGTTATGTGCCGGAAGGCAATATACTATGGGCTGGAAGGCAATATGATACGGGCCGGAAGGCAATATGTTATGGGCCGGAAGGCGATTATGTTACAGGCCGGAAGGCGAAGTGTTGTGGATCGGAAGGTCAGGGCTGGAAAGGCGTATATGTGTAAGTCGTATACTGGGGAACTCACTAAGCATTTATTCTTACAAGTTGTTATGTATGTGTTTCAGGTACTAGCGAGAACCGTGGGAAGGCGCCGGCATGATGCATACACACTGCTGCTATTTGAGATCTTGGGGATTTTTATATATGTATTTGATATGGAACATGGAATAAATACTTTTGGTTGAATGAAATCACTTTATTTTAAATGAAAATTTTATTTGAAAATTTGCGTTGTTACAATTGGTATCAGAGCCTTGGTTTGAGAGATTCGGGTGTACCTTCGGGTGTAACTGAACTTAAACCGAGGATTTGAGGAAAAAAAATCTTTTAAAAATAATAAAGACATAAATTTTTATAAAGGGTAAAGTGGTAAACAAGAACGGAGCAGTGTGTACGATCAGCAAGCGCCCGAACGGTAAAGATCCCCAGAATACCTTACAATGTTACGATATGCACTGAGTTATGAATTGTTATGCATGCTAGAAGACTAGGTATTCATGATAGGACTAGAATGGCCTGTTTTATGATGCCTTAGTCTAGGGAGGTTGCTTGTATGAGATATTCGGTAGCGTGCAGGTAGATAGTGCATACGAGAAGTAGAGTACTCACTATTCGGGGTTTGGGGAGGAAGATTTGGGACGAATACTGACACGGTGTGGTCGGTAGAATTGGGCCCGTACTACCGAAGACACCGGGTCGGTGGAAGACCCAAGTAAGAATCCCTGGATATCGGAGACTGAGTAGGGTTGCGTTATCGAGTACAATTGTACTTGATGGAGTCTCTGATAATTTTATGTTGTATTTCAGAGACATCATGGTTACCACACGTCATGGGGCGAGTTCGAGCAGTGTGAGTGACGAGGATATTCGTCAGATGATCCAGGAGGAGGTAGCTGCAGCGATCCGGGCTGAGATCCCGGAGATGTTTGGGTCTATTAAGACCACACTGATGGAGACGTTCGAGGAGCAGTACGCCGCACTGACTGATGCTGCAGCCGCTGCCGCTACCGCAGCTGTGGCCGCTGCCAGGCCGCAAGGGGGTGATTCGTTGTTGTTCCGGGAATTCAGCAACACGAAACCCCCTAAGTTTAATGGGATGCAGGATCCGATTGCTGCGATGAGGTGGATCGCCGACATTGAGGGGTGCTTCTACACTTGCTCATACCCGGAGCACTTGAGGGTACGATTCGCCTTGAACCAGCTTCGTCTGGGAGCGAAGGATTGGTGGAAGTTCGTGACGGCGAACTTCACTCTACCGGAGATTACAGCAATGACATGGGAGAGGTTTACCGAGATGTTCAGGGACGAGTACGTTCCCCCAGTGGAGAGGGAACGATGGATTCAGGAGTTCTTGACCCTTAAGCAGGGTACTGATTCCGTTGCAGTGGTCACACGGAAGTTTCATGAGAGGGCGATGTTCTGCCCCGAGCTGGTATCTACAGAGCAGTCACGGATGAACCGGTATTTGGGCGTTCTGAGGAGGGATATCCGGGAGTTTGTGTCAAACTCCACCTATCGTACTTTCACTGAGCTTCAGGCGAATGCCAGGAAGCGCGAGATCGAGTTGGAGACCCAGGCCAGGGAGGAGGCCGAGTCTCGGCAGGTGGATCGGCGGCCGGCTCAGTCTCAGCCGGCAGCCAAGCGGATCAAGTCCGCTGATTCGAGGATGGGAGGTCCGAAGGGCCGCACTTGCGGAAAGTGCGGCAAGGGTCATGAGGGGGCGTGTCGAGTTAGTGGTTGCTACAAGTGTGGCAAGGAGGGACACATTTCTAGGGATTTACCTAAGGGGTTTATGGTTTGCTTCCACTGCAACCAGACAGGCCATCGGAAGGCCGAATGCCCGCAGCTTCGTCAGGGATCTACACCTACTACCAGGACTACTGAGACCCGACCGATGAAGGTCGAGGCCCTGAGGGCTCGCGGGAGAGCCTTTCAGCTGACTGCGGAGGAGGTCCGCGCTGCGCCCGATGTTGTGGCAGGTACTTTTCTTGTGAACTCTATGCCTGCTCTAGTGTTATTTTATTTGGGTGCGAGTAGATCCTTTGTATCTTTAGCTTTTAGTCAGCATATCAGCATTAGTCGTGAGCCGTTAAGTCGGCCTCTAAGCGTTTCTATAGCGGCCGAGAGGGTGGTTTGTGCCATGGAGGTTCTTCGGGGATGCGTACTAGAGATTTTCGGGGTTGCGTTTCCGATTGACCTAATTCCTATTGCGATGGGGGATGTCTGTGTCATCGTGGGCATGGACTGGTTGAGCCGATTCAGCGCTGTCATCGACTGCGAGCGTCAACTGGTGACTATACGAGACCCTAGTGGGGGAGTTCTTATGGTATACGGCGAGGGTACCCGTTCGGGATCAGCTTTTTGTTCGGCCGCTAGGGCGAGGCAATGTCTACAGCAGGGATGTAAAGGTTTTGTGGCATATGTGATGGATACATGGGAGGCTTCCGAGAGACCGAGGACAGTGGAGGAGGTTCCAGTGGTGCGCGAGGTTCCAGATGTTTTTCCCGAGGAGTTGCCGGGAGTACCTCCTGCGAGGCAAGTAGAGTTTGGTATCGACCTGATTCCGAGGGCTGCGCCTATTGCGAAGGTGCCTTATCGTCTTGCACCTCCAGAGATGCAAGAGTTGTCCTCGCAACTCCAGGAGTTGCTGGGGAAGGGATTTATTCGGCCGAGTAGCTCGCCGTGGGGAGCACCGACTCTGTTCGTCAAGAAGAAGGATGGTTCACACCGGATGTGTATTGATTACCGGGAGTTGAACAAGGTGACGGTCAAGAATCGCTATCCGTTACCGAGGATCGATGATCTATTCGATCAGTTGCAAGGGGCATCTTGGTTTTCCAAGATCGATTTGAGATCAGGGTACCATCAGGTAAGAGTGCAGGATGAGGACGTCTAGAAGACAGCATTCAGGACGCGGTATGGGCATTACGAGGTCGTGGTGATGCCTTTCGGGCTCACCAATGCCCCGGCAGTGTTCATGGACCTCATGAACAGGGTATGCAGGCCGATGCTGGATCGGTCTGTGATTGTATTTATCGACGACATCCTAGTGTATTCGCGAACTAGAGAGCAGCATGAGGGACATTTGAGGGAGGTCCTTGAGGTACTGAGGTCGGAGAAGCTATATGCAAAATTCTCCAAATGTGACTTCTGGTTGCGGGAGGTCCAATTTCTTAGACATGTTGTTAATCAGGCAGGGATATTAGTCGATCCGGCCAAGGTGGAAGCAGTGATGAGTTGGGAGGCACCGAAGTCACTTTCCGAGATCAGGAGTTTCCTTGGGTTGGCGGGGTAATATCGGAGGTTTATTAGGGACTTCTCCAAGATCGCAGTACCGCTCACCAGATTGACCCGGAAGGGTGTTACATTCTCATGGGGACCCGAGTAGCAGACTTCCTTCGAGACACTTCGTCAGAGACTGTGTGAAGCCCCGGTATTAGCTCTCCCGGAAGGGATGGAGGACTTCATCGTATATTGCGACGCATCGATTTCGGGACTGGGTGCAGTGTTGATGCAGAGGGGCCATGTGATAGCTTATGCATCGAGGCAGCTAAAGCCTCACGAGGCAAGATATCCCACGCATGACTTAGAGTTGGGGGCAGTAGTGTTCGCTCTCAAGATTTGGCGTCACTACCTGTACGGGGTTCGTTGTACTATATACACGGACCATAAGAGTTTGAAGTATTTGATGGATCAACCCAACCTAAATATGCGTCAGAGGAGATGGTTGGACGTGGTTAAGGATTATGACTGTGAGATCCTATACCACCCAGGCAAGGCTAATGTGGTAGTCGATGCATTGAGTCGTAGGGGGGAGAGCATTCCATTGCGAGATGTATGTCTGAGACTGACGGTGATGACCCCGGTATTGGATGCTATTCGGGGGGCGCAGGCCGAGGTTGTGAGATCCGAGATGCAGAAGAAAGAAAGGGTCGTTGGGTTAATTTCAGAGTTCGTTAAGGATGGACGAGGACTTCTGACGTTTCAGGGTCGGATTTGGGTACCATTCGTGGGCGGTACGCGTACTATTTTGATGGAGGATGCTCATAGATCGAAATTCTCGATCCATCCCGGTGCTACGAAGATGTATTTGGACTTGAGGAAGGAATATTGGTGGCCTTGCATGAAGAGAGACGTCGCTTGGTTCGTTGAGAGGTGTTTGACTTGCCGTAGGGTTAAGGCCGAGCACCAGAGACCGCATGGTAAGTTGCAGCCCTTGGAGATTCCTGAGTGGAAGTGGGAACAGATTACTATGGATTTCATCACCAAATTGCCGAGAACTGCCAGGGGATTCGATGCAATTTGGGTGATTGTTGATAGATTGACGAAGAGTGCACACTTCCTTGCCATTAGCGAGAGTTCGTCAGCGGAGACGTTGGCGGAGTTATACGTGAGAGAGGTAGTATATCAGCATGGAGTACCGACCTCGATTGTTTCAGACCGTGATGTACGCTTCATTTCCAGGTTCTGGAAGAAATTCCATGAAGAGATGGGTACTAAACTACATTTTAGTACCGCATATCACCCCCAGACAGACGGTCAGAGCGAGCGGACGATTCAGACACTGGAAGACATGCTTAGAGCGTGTGTGTTAGACTTCGGGGGTAGTTGGGATGCGCATTTACCCTTGGCTGAGTTTTCCTACAACAACAGCCATCATTCGAGCATTGGTATGCCACCTTTTGAGTTGTTGTATGGTAGGAGGTGCCGGACTCCCATTTGCTGGGGAGAGGTGGGACAGAGAGTGATGGGTAGTACAGAGATCATACTTCAGACGACCGAGCAGATTTAGCAGGTTAGGTAGTGGTTATTGACCGCCCAGAGCCGACAGAAGAGTTATGCGGACAGACGCCGGTCCGAGCTCGAATTCTAGGTTGGCGACTTCGTTCTCCTAAAGGTTTCTCCTTGGAAAGGAGTGATCCGGTTTAGAAAGAGGGGCAAGTTGTGGCCCCGGTTCATAGGTCCATTTCGTGTAATTGCAAGGGTAGGTCGGGTAGCTTATCGGTTGGAGTTGCCAGCAGAGTTGGGATAGATTCACAATACGTTTCACGTATCACAGTTGAGGAAGTGTATAGCCGATGAATCGGCAGTGGTTCCTTTAGAGGATATTCAGGTGGATGCGAGCCTGAATTACGCCGAGAGACCAGTAGCTATCAGGGATCGGAAGATCAAGGTTCTGCGGAACAAGGAGGTACCTCTGGTGTTGGTTCAGTGGCAACACCGGAAGGGATCGGAGATGACTTGGGAGTCGGAGCGTGAGATGCGGGAGCAACATCCGGAGTTATTCGCAGAGTGAGACTTCGAGGGCGAAGTCTAGTTCTAGTGGGGGAGAGTTGTAACTGTGACAACCCGATATTTCAAGACGATATGTTGGGACGCAAGTCAAATTTAGGTCAAAATTTAACTTTCCTAAAATCTTATTTGGATTAAATAAAGTTGTAGTGGTCGAAACAAGGATTCCGAAGATATAAAGAATGCCGAAATCCGAGTCATAACGAAGAAGTTATGACCTGTCGAAGTTTTACGGCAAAACCGGCACGGCACCAGGAAGCGTAAATAGTGAATTTACGATAGAGCGAGATTTAGCCTTATCAATCTAAACAAAAGTTATAGAATATGTTAAGATAAGAGCGTCAATAAAAAGAACGCCCAAATCTGACTTCGTATGAGGAAGTTATGATTTTTCTAAGTTACAGATATAGAAGTAGACAGCTAAAAACTCAAAATAGAGATCGAGAGACTTTTGGCCAAAACAACCCAAATGAGAATCAAAGGGGTCAACAATTCTAGCACAACGGTAAAAAGTCTGACAAAAACGGACGTCGGATGAAGAAGTTATGGAACTTTAACGGACTTTTCCTGTCCCGACCTATTAAAAATATAATATTAAAAATAAAATCAAAACTAGCTGACGGATTCTAAACGAAAGTTGTAGATCGTAGTCTCACCTTCGCGTGGATATAAAGAACGTCGAAAACGGAGTTCGTATGAGAAAGATATGAATTTTTGAAGTTTGTTAATTAATATAAATATAAATTAAATTAAATCCCGGTATTATCCGAAGGAGGAGTCACCGGTCCGATCCCTCGTACGCCCAGTGTACTCGGATGCTAGGCTCCGGTTCGTCCACGTCGCTCCAATGCTTCGACCGAGGATGCGCTCATGCATGACGCATGAGTACGCAACGCGTACTCTAGTACGCCCCGCGTAACGCAACCCCCTCAGACCCCTATAAATAGCATGCGAGGGTGCCGGCCAAAATTGCTAATTTCCTTCCTTTCTCGCGTCGAAGCTCTGCGTTTCAACCCTCGGAATCATCCCAAAGGCCCGGCTTTCATATCCAAGGTGGGAAGAAAGTTTTACACTCCCGAGACTCCCGAGATTTCCTGAGAATCTCGAGAGATCCGCTTTCTCGAGTAGAAGTTCTGCTCGGTTTTCGTCACGCATTCTTCAATCAATCAGGTGATTTCATACCCCTATAATCCACACTTTTAAATGTTTTATGAATATTTTTATATGCTTTTAAGGGGGGGAATACAAGTAAAACACACGATGATTATCGTATCTTATATAAAGTTTCGTTTTATACTTTTTATCAACGGAATCATATGTGATTTATAATCATTATAAAGAAACTTTTGTGTGCAAAATGCATCACGATAATATCATATCTTTCGGAAATTGAAAAGTGTTGTTATTTATATATAAATCAAACACTCCGCTTATACTGTATGTATATGTGTCCACCTTTGGTACTACAAACATACGCTTATTTTAGTACTACAAACATACGATTATTTTGGTACGAAAAACATCAATATTTTGGGATACTTCTTGTTAATAAATCATATGTGATTTATAACTAGTATACAAATAGATTCACTACAAGTTCAACAGTTTCACTAAACATATTACTTCAAATGACTTTTTTAAACGTTTTTACATGATTAAAGCTCGTTATCAAACTGTCTTACATACTGTAAGCTTCCTTTCAAAATCGGTTACAAAGGTGTTTTCAAACAATGGTTTTACGTGTACTTAAACTGTCTTATCAAACAAAATACTTTCAATCATTTTATAAACTGACATCAAGTCACAAATCTTTATTAGACTTTTCAACGGTTTTACAAAACTTCTTTATGCTTTTATATTATAAATTGCATGCCTCTATATGTACAGTTATATAAGAAATGTTTAAAAGACTTAGAAAGGCTATCCACCCCATTTCCTTTTCGCGCCTTGAGATGTGGTCTGGTGGGATATTGGGTATTCGTCCGAAAGTCGTTTAAATATTAGTTATATATCATGTATACATATATGGTCATAAATGTTCCATCAGTAATTTAGTTCTGATACAAATAGATATCAATGGTGTATAAACCTACTTGGTCACTCATCAATTACATTCTAGTAAACTATTATAGGAATAGTTTAGAGTAAACAAAACATTTTCACTACTACAAGAAATTACACCAGAGTCAGTTCATTCATGAGTCCAGACTACATGTTATATGAAGGAATACTTTTACATGAATACTTATACATGAATACTTTTACATAAACATTATATGGCAAATTACTACTACATGTTATATGAAGGAATACTCTTACCTGAATACTTATACATGAATACTTATACATGAATACTTTTACATAAACATTATATGGCAAATCACTACTACATGTTATATGAAGGAATACTCTTACCTGAATACTTATACATGAATACTTTTACATAGACATTATATGGCAATTTAATATTACATGTTATATGTCTAGATGCGGTTATATTGTTCGCCTTTCTATCTTTACCTTGTGATTCAATCACATCATCGACGAGGTACACTGGGACTTTATCTCCTATTACCACATAATACTTTGAGGGACTAACCATTCCGACAACCACTGCTAGCTACAGAGGTAAATGAACAATCTACGGATGTTCTAGGTTGATACCAACGTGGGTATACATAAGGGACTAACTATTCCTAAACCCGGCTGTTAGCAACAGAGGTAAATGAGCAGTCTACGGATGTTCTAGGTTAATAAGAGTTAAACAAGGAAAAACCATCACATTTTCAAGAGATACGTACTGTCAAAACAGTCAGGTCTAGGTAAAAGACTACTTTCAAAACATTCGAGTCTTGGTAGAAGACTACTTTTATACTAGTAGGAAATATGGGATTTTCTAGAGCTTTTCATACTTATACTAAATGTTTCATCATTCATTTACCAGTCTTTCATATCAACTAATCAAAGTAATGACATTAAATACTTATGTACTCACCAGCTTAAATGCTGATCTACTCTTTCAAAATAACTTGTATTCTCAGGTTACAAATAAATAGGTGTCGATACAAGGTTTAGAGAAGATGGAGCACTCAAGACTCGTCTTTTATTTTGATAAGTTATTATCATATCTTGTACAATGAAAGAAAACACTTGTAATTAAAATTATACTATTGATGCAATGGATGATGTTGTTGCTTGTTTACTACTTTACATTTGTTGTGATGCATACATGACGTCCTCCGCCCCAGAACGTTTCCGCCGTTCGTGGTTTTGGGGTGTGACAGATTGGTATCAGAGCTTTGTTTATAGTGAATTGAGTATATCAACCCATAAAAGATATACTAACTATAAATACAATGGGATTAAAAATACTCTGATTTAGAGTATATACTTTAAATAATAAGATATTTAAGTAAGTATACGTGTTGCATTCATACTAAAATCAGTGTCACTAGGACAGTACAAAAGAATTACGATTGTTGGGCAACACAAGTGGGCTTAGAGACATATGGTCAAAACTGGGAAGATATAGCCTGATCGCCTATATTATCCGAGGGTTGACTAGCATGTGCCTAAGTTTAAGTGTGTAGTCGCAACAATGCTAAAATCTTACCAACCCTACCACAATGAGAACAATAGAACATAACATAAAAATTAAAATACTATAGGAGTATTTGGTGTTACTATAAGTACTTTATACTTGAGAATTAAAACGGGATCCTCATTACTAAGTTGATAGTTGCTAAATGGATACACTAAGGCTACATGTAATTAGGATGTTATAGACTTAGAATCAGTGGTAATTTTGCCTTACCCCTATTCTATGTGAATTTGGAAATAAGGTCACTTATTCGAAGGTCTATCCTGTTTAGATTACACATAGCTGGTATGCACTTCACAAATAGTGATGTAACTAATGAGGGTTTTCTAAATAATTATCTAGATAGTTCGTCTAATAATTATCCACTTACCCTAAATTCTCGCATTGAAATCACAGTTGGACTCCATCCCCTTAACAACCAGTATCTTTCGAATAAAGTTATAGCTGGTTGGTTTGGAGAAGAACCATAGAACGATCATCCTATCCCCTTGGATGATCACCGTGATGAAGGCTTTTCTTACGATGCTAATTCCGAACTAGAGGTTGAGAACCTACCCCGAGCAACTTCCTTTCCAATTCCTAACCCTCGTCCGGCTCTTCATGGCCCGACGCCTGATTTGGTGGAATGCTTGGGAAGATGGAGCCAATAACAAGATCAGCCCATGCCAGTTATTGGCGACCGAAACATTTACGACCTGAGCAATGGGGGCTCAGCAGGTAGAACCTTGCCAATCATGGGCCGCAGAGTGGCCCAAAATGAGATTCAAGGCAGGTCAGCCCAACATCAGATTGCCGAAGTTGTCACCGATGCGAGAATGCATACCCTCCACACCATTCATCTAGAAGATGCTCACGAGAGATCAGAGAGAAACCATGAAACCCTACTGCAAGCACTGACTGAATCACGAGCCGAAGTCATAGGGCTCCGAGTACACCAGATGGTGTGCGAAAGACACCTACTTGACATGGAACGTCAATTGGTTGGACTAAAAATTCACCCGAGGAATTACCGTCGCCAGTAGTAGACGCTTTACTTTATTTCCCTTATAAAAAGAGAAATCGTATTTTCTGTCTATGCCTGATGTCGCATTTTCTATGAAATTATCTGGTACCGTAACTACTTTAGTTAGGTCTTTATGCTGTCAGGAACTACCTCCTGTGGATATGATGTAAAACCTTTACAAGGTCATTTCCCTGAACCTTTACTCCGTAAATATCCAAGATATTGACAGCCGGCTAACTTTTGTGTCATTTCCTTCATTCAAGTATTCTTATCATACTCTCATTGGAGTCTATCTGAAACCTGCTTTAGTTAAGTCATTGGACCATAGCAAGTTAAATACGGAAACATTTCCAAGTCTCTTTCAGTGGTTGGATTTTGTTATTCACCAACCCACGATACCTCAACTTGTACAACAAACGTCTTGAGAACATTCTACGAACTTACCTCTATTCATTACTAGGACTGCATCATAGGGATGTAGGTCAAACCTTCGCGAACATAATTTCATTCTGTACTAGGACTGCATCATAGAGATGTAGGTCAAACTTTCGAGAACATCGTCGTACTCTTAACATGAACAATCTAAGTACATCAGGGTCAACCCTTTATACACACACTTCCATCCAGCACTAGGACTGCATCATAGGGATGTAGGTCAATCCTTCAAGAACATACTTCTATTATTTACATGAACGATCGAAGTACGTCTAGGTTCAACCATACTCGCTCATAAATTCATTTTTCTTTTCCTATAACAGAATCATGTCACCGAAGAAAAATGATCAACCCATCTACCAAACACCAACTCTTCAGATTGATGCAGCTACCTTTCAAGCTGCAGTCTCGGCTGCCGTGTCAGCTATTCTGACCCTCCTCAACGCTAACAACACGAATGTTAGCGGGATCGTTAACAATAATTCCAATCCAAGTAACAGTCAAGTACCTCAACAAGAAACAAACTACCACGACACCCCGAATCCCAAGCCCAAGAATAGCAAACGAAAGTTCTGGGCTAAGTCTAAAGGAAAATCACCCCAAGGGATGAGCAAAAGACGAAAACATGTGGCAACCTTCGCAGCCACGACATCTGTACATCCTACTACCATCTCTTCTGGTATCCCAATTATCCCTACACCAGCTAGGCAGTATGCCGGAAACACTACCAGAATGCAATAAGTGCGACTTCCATCATCTAGGTAGTTGTCGTCCGTTACATTGCTTTAAATGCAACAAGAACGGACATACTACAAATTGCTGCTGGACTCGGATCCCACACATTACTTCAACCACCAATGTCGAAATCTCTCGAATATGCCATCTATGTGGCGTAATAGGACACTTCAAGAGGGACTGTCCAACAGAGGAGAATGATGGTGAATCCGGAGGAGTGTGACCTCATTATGGAAAGAGACAACAAAGGACCCTACTATAGTATAGGTTCACTTCCAACCTGTCACACCCCCGAACCAGACGGCGGAAACGTCCGGGGGCTATCGTGACTCATTGAATACCATAACAATGCATATACATGAAACATAACATAAAACATCACCAACATTTGGAAATGATACAACTGGTAACGTTTACATACATTACATTGTTCCAAAAATTACATTCAAAGAAATAACTGTTTGGTACTACTTAAATCACAGCAAAACGTCAGAGAGTACAAATCATCTTCACTTTATCTGTTACCTGAGAATACAAGTATTTTGAAAAACGTCAACATATGAAATGTTGGTGAGTTCATAAGTAGAGTTTGAAATCCAATGTGTTGTTTGAAAACCTTTAGAAAATCCGATATTTTCTAGAAATTGAATGGTGTAATAAAAATAAGTAATGATCCATGAGTATGCTTGTTTGAATTCTATAGATGTAAGCGTAAGAGTTGTGAAATTCGACCGGAAATTTGTAATCGTTATTGAAATCCTGGGAAAACCCGACGTTTTCCTATCGTTGTATCGTTGTATTCCGGAGGCATCAAGAATACAGAGGGTGGTGAAGTGTTGGGACATGCGTTAGTGAAAACGACAAGTCAACAACCTTACAAGCAATCCTCATAGGCGTCACTCGTAAATCTTCACGCGACTCGATCCTCCCGGACTTGTAAAGTCCCACGACCGGAGGGAAGGAAGAAGGTACGAAACCTTCGGGGTTTCCCCGCGTCGTCCGAGACCAAATGCAATTGCGAAGGGCCCGAAGCCCAACTCGCAATCATGAGTTACAGACTTTACTAGCAGCACTGAAGGACCCTTGGGGACCAGCAGCATGTTGCCATTGAAAGTCTTGTTACGTCATGTAGGGTCGGTAAAACCCAACACTTCGTAAGAGAGAGAGACCTTCGGGCCTTAAGATCAGGTCGTTGGGCTAGCTAGGCTCAACAGACAAGATTTTACACTTTTGGGGCCCAAAGATGGTGCATAGACGTCTGTGCACACTCGCATGTAATCGTAATCGTTATGGTTATGAATCGAAATGTCGTAGCTTCGTCGTGTTAGTGATTTTGGATTTTTATTGGTTCGAGACCGAACCAATTCGTTTGACAACGACTTTTGGTATTGTAGTATATTGTATTTTCGTCGACAAGCGTATTACCATCAATTGGTCAAATTGCATATATTAACTAGCCTTGAAGATTTTCTGTTTTCAGCCCCTCCTTAATTGAAGAATTTACTCTTTTTACCCCTTTATTTAAAAACTTTCCGGTTTGGTCCTTAAATCAATTTTCTTGACATTTTTATACCAAAAATTATTGACATAAGTATTTTTTTTAAGCAACTTATCATAGAAAACAGTTTAAGCCCTTGAAACTTCAGTTTTCTCGGTTATAACCCCTATTTTTCGCAACTTTTACATTTTTGACCCAATTTGGAAAAATTTTACAATTTTGGTCCCTTTTAAATTTGGAAAGCATTTTAAACCTTTGAAAAGCATATGGAACACTTATAGCCCACTGTTTTACAGAAAAATGCAGTTTTGGTCCTCCAATTTAGAAAATTTCGCATATTGGGCCTTATTGGGCCGAAAATGTCACATTTAGCCCAATAAGCTTAGAATTTATGTTTTTAACCCTCTAAATAGCATATTTTCAGAAAAATACATTATGCAAACTGTTTTGACTCATCACACCCATCAGATTTCGAAATGTTTCATATTAGACCCTTCAACTTTGCATTTTCAACATTTTATGTCAAAAAAATGAGTTTTTTAGCCCAAGTTAAGTGTTGTTAAGCTATTTAGCCATTTTCTTAGTACACTTTGCATGTGATAGTCTATTTTGTGCTATGATAAAATGTATGTCTCGGTTTTTAGCATATCACCCTAGATCTATCAATAAAATCATACAAAACATGCATATAAGCATAGAAATCAACCACAACATACACATAATGATGGATCTTCACATTTTCTTGTATTCTCCCCCATAAAAACTCATAAAATCGAAAATAAGGGGATATGAAACTCACCTTGGGTGTTGATTCGGTTTTTGGAAGAAAGAATGGAAGAAATGAAGTGATTTTTGGCCTTTGCACTCCTTGATGAAATTTTCGAGTTTATGGGGTTTCTAGAGTGCAAGATCATAATTTTTGCATGGATTAGGAAGAGATTTTTGATAAATAAGGAATACAAGTCATAGATCCAAACAAAACCTTACCTTAGATGATGATTTTGTGGAAGAACTTCCTTGAATGCTACCTAAATTTCGAGTTTTTGGATGAAGAAGAAGAAGAAGCCTTGAGTGAATTTTAGAGAGAGTTTGTGAGTGTTTTGTGTGTGTGTGGTGTTGCTCTCGGCCGAAATAAGGAGAGAGGGGAGAAAAAGAAGTGATCTTGATATGATGTTTGCTTGGAAACATGAGTTATGTGCATGGAAGTCCAACATATAAAAGTGAGGTGGCAACCCAAGGTCAACTCTCCCTTTTCCTTGGGCTTGGGCCGAGAATGGGGAGAGAAGAAAGGATTTTTGGGCTTTTTGCCCCTAGGCCCAACATTAGAGGTAGTTTGGGTGCTTATTGGCCTTATAAAATAAAATTGTGATTTTTATGCTTTATTAAGCTAGGTTAGGTTAAATTATGGATCAAAGCTTGTGATTTATTTCATTCTAGGTTCAACCTAGCCCAAAATATTGAAATAAAAGAATGTGGGTCCAATTAGAGCCCAATTAGGGTTCTAAGCCCATGATAGTCCAATTGGAAGCTTATTGGTCCATTTGGATCCAATAAGGAAGTCCTAGTCCAAAATGGACTTAACAAGAACTTCTAGGGTCTCCAATTGTTTGATGACTACTTGTAGTACTTGTATATTGTATTTGATTGAAGTTTTTGATTCACATTAGGTTGAATGTATGGATTACATGACACAAAATTTCCAGTTATGACATCATCCCCCCGTTAGAGGGAATTTCGTCCCGAAATTCTGTTTGAAAGCTAGATTTGAGAAAACTAGAATAGGTGAGGGTACTTTTGCTTCATTTGGTCTTCGCACTCCCAAGTGAATTCTGGCCCACGCTTTGCGTTCCACCGTACCTTCACAATCGGGATGCGACTCTTCTTAGTACGCTTCACCTCCCTGTCCATGATTTCGATGGGTTCTTCGACGAACAGGAGATTCTCATTGATTTCGATTTCGTCCAGAGGAATAACAAGGGTTTCATCTGATAGGCACTTCTTCAGATTAGACACGTGAAACACGGGGTGTACACCATTTAGCTCTGCGGGTAGTTGTAGTCTATATGCTACCGGACCAATTCGAGCGATGATTTCGAAAGGTCTAATGTATCGCGGATTCAGTTTTCCCCTTTTCCCGAAACGTATAACCCCTTTCCAGGGCGAGACTTTTAACAGTACTCGATCACCGACCTGAAATTCTAAGGGTTTTCTCCGTTTGTCAGCGTAGCTCTTTTGTCGGTCACGCGATGCTTGCAGTCGAGCCCTGATTTGAACGATCTTTTCCGTGGTTTCGCGAATGATCTCAGGTCCCGTTAATGTTTTGTCCGACGCATGCATTTTTGCTAGCTGGGTGTCACCTACTTCAGCCCAACATAATGGTGATCTACATTTACGCCCGTAAAGTGCTTCGAAAGGAGCCACCTTGATGCTCGAATGGTAACTATTGTTGTATGAGAACTCGATTAATGGTAGGTGAGTATCCCAAGACTTTCCGAAGTCTATCACGCATGCACGGAGCATATCTTCGAGTGTTTGGATAGTTCGCTCACTTTGACCATCCGTTTGAGGATGATAAGCGGTGCTCATATCAAGGGTTGTTCCCATCGCCTTATGAAGTGATTGCCAAAATCGGGACGTAAACCTACTGTCCCTATCCGAGATAATGGATTTTGGCACTCCATGGAGTCTCACGATTTCTCGTAGGTACAACCGTGTCAGTCTCTCCATCTTGTAAGATTCTTTGATTGGCAGGAAATGGGCAGATTTCGTCAGTCGATCGATGATTACCCATATGGTATCCAGTCCGTCCGACGTCTTGGGTAGCTTGGTGACAAAATCCATTGAAATCCCCTCCCATTTCCGCTCGGGAATTTCCGGTTGCTGCAACAATCCTGAAGGTTTCTGGTATTCCACCTTTACTTTGGCGCATGTAAGGCACTTGCTAACGTAGGTCGCGATTTCCGCCTTCATGTTAGGCCACCAATAGTGTTGTTTAATATCCAAATACATCTTATCAGAACCGGGGTGAATGGAGTATCGCGTCTTGTGGGCTTCCTTCATGACAACATCTCTAAACCCTCCTAGTTTAGGGACCCAAATACGGTTCATGAAGTAGTATACCCCATTCTCCCTTGTTTCTAGGTTCTTTTCCATCCCGCGCAATGCCTCGCTAGCTCTATTTTCCATTCTCATGGCCTCTGCCTGTACCGATGCGATTTGGGTGGCTAGATGAGATTGAATGGTGATTGAGAGAGTTTTCGTACGACGGCTAGAGTACTCCTTCCGGCTTAACGCATCAGCTACTACGTTGGCCTTGCCTGGGTGGTACTTAATCTCGCACTCATAGTCGTTTAGCAACTCAACCCATCTTCGTTGCCTCATGTTTAACTCCTTTTGGTTTAGGATGTGTTGGAGACTCTTGTGATCTGTGAAGATGGTGCACTTTGTACCGTAAAGGTAATGCCTCCAAATTTTTAGGGCAAAGACTACAGCTCCCAACTCTAGATCATGGGTTGTGTAGTTCACTTCATGCGTCTTTAGCTGGCGGGATGCATAGGCTATGACTCTCCCACGTTGCATGAGAACGCAACCTAAACCCTGATTTGATGCGTCGCAGTAGACTACAAAGTCTTCCGTTCCTTCAGGTAGGGATAGTACAGGTGCGCTACAGAGAGCTTGCTTCAAGGTTCGAAATGCGATTTCTTGTTTGTCTGTCCATTTGAATGGTACGCCCTTTTGCGTAAGCGAGGTAAGTGGCTTGGCGATCTTAGAGAAGTTTTAAATGAATCTCCTATAGTAGCCTGCTAATCCCAAGAATTGACGAATTTCCGTGGGCGTTGTCGGGATTGCCCAACCTTCTACCGCTTTGACCTTAGAGGGATCCACATGGATTCCATCTCGGCTGACTACATGGCCTAGGAAGTTCACGCTCCGCAACCAGAACTCACACTTGGAGAGTTTGGCGTATAGCTTTTCTGATCGTAGGGTTTCTAAGACTTGTCGGAGATGTTGGCCATGCTCTTCTTTGTTTCTAGAATAGACGAGGATGTCATCGATAAAAACAATGACAAAGTTGTCGAGAAATGATCGGCAGATTCGATTCATTAGGTCCATAAATGCGGCGGGGGCATTCGTTAGACCGAAGGGCATTACGACAAATTCATAATGTCCGTAACGAGTTCGGAAAGCGGTTTTTGGAATATCCTCTTCTCGGACTCTGAGTTGGTGATACCCAGACCGTAAATCTATTTTAGAAAAATAACTAGCCCCTTGGAGCTGGTCAAATAGATCATCGATTCGTGGGAGTGGGTAGCGGTTTTTGATTGTGAGTTTGTTTAACTCTCTGTAATCGATACACATTCTAAAAGATCTGTCTTTCTTTTTGACAAAGAGCACCGGAGCTCCCCATGGCGAATAACTAGGTCGAATAAATCCCTTATCCAGAAGTTCGCTGAGTTGGCTGGATAATTCCTGCATTTCGGCAGGAGCCAACCGATAGGGTGACTTAGCAAGAGGAATTGCTCCTGGGATAAGGTCAATTTGAAATTCGACCTGTCTTTCTGGGGGCACTCCCGGAAGATCTTCAGGAAATACATCCGGAAATTCACATGCTACTGGAATGTCTCGAACGCTAATTTCCTCCTTGGTCTTGTCCACCACATGAGCCAGGAACGCCAGATTGTTCCTTCGTAGATATTTTTGTGCCTTGACACACGAAACGAGGCGAAGGTTCATGCTAGATTTGTCTCCGTAGACCACTAGGGTTTCCTGATTTGGAAGACGAAGACGGACGGCCTTCTCGTGGCACATAATGTCGGCATGGTGGGGGCTTAACCAGTCCATACCGATGATCACGTCGAAACTCCTAATTGATACTGGCATTAGGTCTATTCGGAAGATGTGTTGATTAAGAGTTAGGGTACATCCGATGTAGATTTCCCCAGTGGATTCGGTTTTTCCATTGGCCATTTCCACCATATAGGCTTCATTTAGCTTTTGGGGAGGTTGTTTTAGTAAGTGTTTAAACTTATTGCTTACGAAGCTTCGCTCCGCTCCGGAGTCAAATAAGATGCATGCATAAGCGTGGTTTAAGAGAAACGTACCGGTAACAACAGAGGGATCCTGAATAGCTTCCCCCTGACCCACGGTCATCATCCTTCCTGTTCCTCCATTTCTTGAATTGTTGTTGTTGGGACAGTCTCGGCGGACGTGTCCAGTCTTCCCGCATCCGTAGCAGGTGTAGCTAGGCCCTGCGCTGTTGCCGCTGACATGGGCGTTGTTGTTGTTGCGAGGGTTGTTGTTGTTGATTCCCTGATTTTGGTTGTGGGGAGGGTAAGCTTTGCAGTACTTTTCAGTGTGACCCCTTCGGTTGCAGTTGGTGCACTGAAAATCCTTGCATTCTCCATAATGATGGAAACCACACTTGTTGCATTTAGGAAGATTACCGGAATAAGGTTTGGAAGTATTTGAAGTGGCTGAGGTTGGAGCATGTGGTGCGGCTGGAGCTGATGTAGTAACGGCATTTACCGCCACTGTCTGTTGTTTCTTGAAGGTGTCGGGGCCCTGACGCCCCTTCCTCTTGTTGTTCCTTCCCCCTCTTGTCATCTCCTTCCTTCTTCTTCTCAGCCTCCACTGGTTTCTCTCCCTTTTTGTTATTATGGTCGTACAACCTCTTCGCCAATCTCTTTGCGCTGTCAAATGTTTCTGGGTTTGCAGCTATCACATTCCCTTGAATTGGTGATGTGAGTCCCCAGATGAATCGCTCGATCTTCTTTCCTTCCGAGGTGATCATACCCGGGCACAACAGAGATAGTTCGCTAAATCTCGATATGTAGGCATCGATATTCGTGTTTTGTACAGTGAGGTTCCATAGCTCTTGTTCCATCTTCTGTATTTCGCCTCGTGGGCAGTACTCTACCATCAACATTTCTTTCATTTCTGTCCAGGGGATAGAGTTGGCTACAGGGAGCGTCATGGATTCTACATGTCCATTCCACCAGGTGAGCGCCTGATCCACAAAAGTGCAAGCTGCGAACTTCACCTTCATGTGCTCAGGGCAGTCGCATATCTCGAATATCGATTCCACCTTCTCGATCCAGCGTTTCAGGGTGATCACTCCTCCAGTGCCATTAAAAGTTCGTGGTTTGGCGTTGGTGAAGTCCTTGTAGGTACATGCCTTGGTGGATCCTTGATTTATTCCATTGTTTGAGCTTCCGTCTCCTTGCCCATTGACTCCTCCATTGTTCCCTTGTTGAATTTGCACAATCGCTGCAGTGACTGCCGCAGATACAGCTGCCTGGAAGGCGGCTGAGTCAACTTCAGGTGGGGTTGGTCCTGGGTTTCCGCGAGTAGTTGGGCGAGGCATCTTTCTTTCATGAAACGGAAAGATGTTGAGCGCACGTGGTTTCTGTGAGGTTGCGACCCTACTAACTAGGTGTATGACGCGAACCTAAACATTTCTACCATCGAGCACACAATCATAACGTCTCAACACATAACAACTGTGAATATCGTAGCAAAGCACACAAAAGTTTATTAATATTATCCGCGTTTAGTACAAGAAAATTTGCTCGTAAGAGCATACATAAGTAATGCTAATCCGACAGCATAACGGCTCCATGAGTAGTGTAGTCACTTAAACATAGAGTCGGAGTACATAACATAGTTCCTAATGATCTACTATGATGAGTCTATCCCGAACCGCGATGAGCTGCGTCCGGAGGTGGTGCTGAGGATGTGGATGCTCCCTGAAGACGAGCCACCAAGCGTTCCGCATCCCGGAGTCGAGACTCCCACCGAACCTGCCTCATGTGAAACTCTCGAAGGACGTCACGCGTCTCCTGCTCCGCACGCTCGACCCTAGCCCTCAACTGGTGTACCTGATCCGCAGTGTCCTGGGCAAGATCGCCCGTATTCCGTAACCGTTTCACCATGACTGGAAGGGCTCGATCAGCCGGTCCTCCATCTCTCAGGTCAAAGAACTCGCGTGACATGCCGTACGGGGGTCGCTGTCCCTGCTGTCTGCTCCATCTCCAAAGGTCAATACCCCAGGGAGGTGTAGGGCCAGTGGGGCCTACTCGATAGGCAGGCACCCGGATCGGGTAAGGGGGGTTGATGACTTCGGACTCCGCATCCGAATCACCCCTGTCACTATCATCGGCATCCTCTTCAAGGTTTCCTTCATCTTCCTCTGATTCTGCAGGCTCGCCCTCAACTTCGGCCTCCGGTTCCCCGTCAGATTCCTCTTCGGGGTCTTCCTCAGGCTCCTCCTCAGGTTCCTCCTCAGGCTCCTCCTCGGACTCCTCCTCTAACCATCCGTTGTTCCCCTGGTTAGGGAAGTAAGGGTCTCCAGGGTGATGAAAGCCAGCCATGCGGTCTGCGAGAGTGTGTGATTATGCTAGCGTCATTCCTAGGGTGCTAAAATTTTCGCACAGATCAAGTAGGTGTTCTCGTTTTTGTGGTAGATGGGTATAATTTTGGGTTCCCTAGCTACCCCGACCTCATTGAGACGTGTATTAGTTTTACTTTGGGGAGAATGTAGTTGATCAGGCTACATTCACTCCTTGGTATCACTAAGAACAGTCCCAATTTAACCGAGATACCAGCATTATTGTGTTTGATTCGACGTTATGTTCTTATTCCTAATACAAGCAAGCGTATTTCATTTACTTGTTTTGTTCAGAGTTATGTTAGTCCCTCTTTTTGGTTTATAGTTGCATATCTGTGTGTGGCGAGATATGCTAGTTCACTATAAACAATGCTCTGATACCAACCTGTCACACCCCCGAACCAGACGGCGGAAACGTCCGGGGGCTATCGTGACTCATTGAATACCATAACAATGCATATACATGAAACATAACATAAAACATCACCAACATTTGGAAATGATACAACTGGTAACGTTTACATACATTACATTGTTCCAAAAATTACATTCAAAGAAATAACTGTTTGGTACTACTTAAATCACAGCAAAACGTCAGAGAGTACAAATCATCTTCACTTTATCTGTTACCTGAGAATACAAGTATTTTGAAAAACGTCAACATATGAAATGTTGGTGAGTTCATAAGTAGAGTTTGAAATCCAATGTGTTGTTTGAAAACCTTTAGAAAATCCGATATTTTCTAGAAATTGAATGGTGTAATAAAAATAAGTAATGATCCATGAGTATGCTTGTTTGAATTCTATAGATGTAAGCGTAAGAGTTGTGAAATTCGACCGGAAATTTGTAATCGTTATTGAAATCCTGGGAAAACCCGACGTTTTCCTATCGTTGTATCGTTGTATTCCGGAGGCATCGAGAATACAGAGGGTGGTGAAGTGTTGGGACATGCGTTAATGAAAACGACAAGTCAACAACCTTACAAGCGATCCTCATAGGCGTCACTCGTAAATCTTCACGCGACTCGATCCTCCCGGACTTGTAAAGTCCCACGACCGGAGGGAAGGAAGAAGGTACGAAACCTTCGGGGTTTCCCCGCGTCGTCCGAGACCAAATGCAATTGCGAAGGGCCCGAAGCCCAACTCGCAATCGTGAGTTACAGACTTTACTAGCAGCACTGAAGGACGCTTGGGGACCAGCAGCATGTTGCCATTGAAAGTCTTGTTACGTCATGTAGGGTCGGTAAAACCCAACACTTCGTAAGAGAGAGAGACCTTCGGGCCTTAAGATCAGGTCGTTGGGCTAGCTAGGCTCAACAGACAAGATTTTACACTTTTAGGGCCCAAAGATGGTGTGTAGACGTCTGTGCACACTCGCATGTAATCGTAATCGTTATGGTTATGAATCGAAATGTCGTAGCTTCGTCGTGTTAGTGATTTTGGATTTTTATTGGTTCGAGACCGAACCAATTCGTTTGACAACGACTTTTGGTATTGTAGTATATTGTATTTTCGTCGACAAGCGTATTACCATCAATTGGTCAAATTGCATATATTAACTAGCCTTGAAGATTTTCTGTTTTCAGCCCCTCCTTAATTGAAGAATTTACTCTTTTTACCCCTTTATTTAAAAACTTTCCGGTTTGGTCCTTAAATCAATTTTCTTGACATTTTTATACCAAAAATTATTGACATAAGTATTTTTTTTTAAGCAACTTATCATAGAAAATAGTTTAAGCCCTTGAAACTTCAGTTTTCTCGGTTATAACCCCTATTTTTCGCAACTTTTACATTTTTGACCCAATTTGGAAAAATTTTACAATTTTGGTCCCTTTTAAATTTGGAAAGCATTTTAAACCTTTGAAAAGCATATGGAACACTTATAGCCCACTGTTTTACAGAAAAATGCAGTTTTGGTCCTCCAATTTAGAAAATTTCGCATATTGGGCCTTATTGGGCTGAAAATGTCACATTTAGCCCAATAAGCTTAGAATTTATGTTTTTAACCCTCTAAATAGCATATTTTCAGAAAAATACATTATGCAAACTGTTTTGACTCATCACACCCATCAGATTTCGAAATGTTTCATATTAGGCCCTTCAACTTTGCATTTTCAACATTTTATGTCAAAAAATGAGTTTTTTAGCCCAAGTTAAGTGTTGTTAAGCTATTTAGCCATTTTCTTAGTACACTTTGCATGTGATAGTCTATTTTGTGCTATGATAAAATGTATGTCTCGGTTTTTAGCATATCACCCTAGATCTATCAATAAAATCATACAAAACATGCATATAAGCATAGAAATCAACCACAACATACACATAATGATGGATCTTCACATTTTCTTGTATTCTCCCCCATAAAAACTCATAAAATCGAAAATAAGGGGATATGAAACTCACCTTGGGTGTTGATTCGGTTTTTGGAAGAAAGAATGGAAGAAATGAAGTGATTTTTGGCCTTTGCACTCCTTGATGAAATTTTCGAGTTTATGGGGTTTCTAGAGTGCAAGATCATAATTTTTGCATGGATTAGGAAGAGATTTTTGATAAATAAGGAATACAAGTCATAGATCCAAACAAAACCTTACCTTAGATGATGATTTTGTGGAAGAACTTCCTTGAATGCTACCTAAATTTCGAGTTTTTGGATGAAGAAGAAGAAGAAGCCTTGAGTGAATTTTAGAGAGAGTTTGTGAGTGTTTTGTGTGTGTGTGGTGTTGCTCTCGGCCGAAAAAAGGAGAGAGGGGAGAAAAAGAAGTGATCTTGATATGATGTTTGCTTGGAAACATGAGTTATGTGCATGGAAGTCCAACATATAAAAGTGAGGTGGCAACCCAAGGTCAACTCTCCCTTTTCCTTGGGCTTGGGCCGAGAATGGGGAGAGAAGAAAGGATTTTTGGGCTTTTTGCCCCTAGGCCCAACATTAGAGGTAGTTTGGGTGCTTATTGGCCTTATAAAATAAAATTGTGATTTTTATGCTTTATTAAGCTAGGTTAGGTTAAATTATGGATCAAAGCTTGTGATTTATTTCATTCTAGGTTCAACCTAGCCCAAAATATTGAAATAAAAGAATGTGGGTCCAATTAGAGCCCAATTAGGGTTCTAAGCCCATGATAGTCCAATTGGAAGCTTATTGGTCCATTTGGATCCAATAAGGAAGTCCTAGTCCAAAATGGACTTAACAATAACTTCTAGGGTCTCCAATTGTTTGATGACTACTTGTAGTACTTGTATATTGTATTTGATTGAAGTTTTTGATTCACATTAGGTTGAATGTATGGATTACACGACACAAAATTTCCAGTTATGACACAACCGTCAGTAATATCTATGTTTTTATAAACCAACTAGAACTAGTGCAACTAGAGTCTTACCTTTTGCGAGATCCTGTCTGTATAGAAATTCTCATCCTGCGTATACTTGTCTTTTTTAGTATATCATATTCGCAGCAATAGTCTTGTGGTAAGTCTAAAGTACCGAAACTCTGTTGATGTTTGCACGGTTGTTTTGTCTGTAAACATCTTTTGTTCAAATCTAATGTCTTTAAGTTTCCTTATGATTACGACATTATCATACTACTCGATTCAATTCTATCCTCACAAAAGCAGCTTCATATGTACATCTATTCCTCCAAAATCGTATTTCTAGCAAAACCGTTATTCCGGAACAACAAAGTACTCGTTCATAGAGCACCTCATGTTTCTCATCCTCCCCAAGGAGAAACTTAGCAAACCGCCCGAAGTACCACTCGTTCAATACGTCAAGTTCAATCCAAAGACCCATACGGTTGATCTATTGTTGAAGAATGTATACATAGGGGTAGTATATAATCAAGGTTCTATAGGTTTAGAATTGATGATTCCACTCTAACTTCTTTTCCTCGTTGGGATGTGAGCTTAAAGAAGAATCGTTTATTCGACTACCTTTTCAATCTTAATTATATACGACTCGTATACGCGAAACTGAAATTGATGAACCAGGTATGAGTTCTAAGATGAACTTCAAGATGGAGACTACTTAAGAAGACTACGAGTGATCATGCTACCATGCGAGTAAACTTAGAAGCCCAATGCGTGCCCTTTCTGTCGATTGGGATAAGAAAGTCAGATAGAACAAAAGTACCTACCATTTTTCCTTAAGTCATGAGCAATCATACTTTAGTTTAGATCTTCACGTCACCTAATCAACCACAAGGTTTTGACTTCATAATCAGTATGAATTGGTTTTGTTCTTATACAAGAGGAAAGGTCACTGCCCATACCTCGAGCCAGCTTAAGACGCAGGAAGTTAACTACACAACACATAATCTTGAATCAGGGACAACAGTAATTGTATGGAAGATCTGGAAGCACTACTTGTAGGATACAAGATGTACTATCCTCACAGTCCACAAAAACATTCAACATACGTTCGACCAAGAGGAGTTATCACACCGATGAGGCCAACAAAAGAAACAAAGCCGTTCCCCAATAGTGAAAGGTTCACTGGAAGGCCATGCGAGGATCTAAATTCACTTAGGAATACAAAAGATCAAATAAAATTTCTATCTGTAGCATAGTATCAATTCTGCTTAAACTCTAATTTCGGGACGAAATTCTCTCTAACGGGGGGATGATGTGACAACCCGATATTTCAAGACGATATGTTGGGACGCAAGTCAAATTTAGGTCAAAATTTAACTTTCCTAAAATCTTATTTGGGTTAAATAAAGTTGTAGTGGTCGAAACAAGGATTCCGAAGATATAAAGAATGCCGAAATCCGAGTCATAACGAAGAAGTTATGACCTGTCGAAGTTTTACGGCAAAACCGGCACGACACCAGGAAGCGTAAATAGTGAATTTACGATAGAGCAAGATTTAGCCTTATCAATCTAAACAAAAGTTATAGAATATGTTAAGATAAGAGCGTCAATAAAAAGAACGCCCAAATCTGACTTCGTATGAGGAAGTTATGATTTTTCTAAGTTACAGATATAGAAGTAGACAGCTAAAAACTCGAAATAGAGATCGAGAGACTTTTGGCCAAAACAACCCAAATGAGAATCAAAGGGGTCAACAATTCTAGCACAACGGTAAAAAGTCTGACGAAAACGGACGTCGGATGAAGAAGTTATGGAACTTTAACGGACTTTTTCTGTCCCGACCTATTAAAAATATAATATTAAAAATAAAATCAAAACTAGCTGACGGAGTCTAAACGAAAGTTGTAGATCGTAGTCTCACCTTCGCGTGGATATAAAGAACGTCGAAAACGGAGTTCGTATGAGAAAGATATGAATTTTTGAAGTTTGTTAATTAATTTAAATATAAATTAAATTAAATCCCGGTATTATCCGAAGGAGGAGTCACCGGTCCGATCCCTCGTACGCCCAGCGTACTGTCACACCCCCAAACCAAGGATGGCGGAAACGTCCGGGGGTGGAGGACTTCATGTATAGCATCATAACCACAATTTTAATAGTAATTTAAGCAAACACAACCAACATATATATAATTGAAAAAGTTACATCACTTGTATGAATTACATGTTTCAAAATCAATTACAATATGTTGTCAAAATGTGAAAAGTTTGACGCCTTAACGTCCCATCCTCAAAAGCACTTGATAACTTGATTAGTGTTTTCCTGGGAATACAAGTTGTTTGAAAAGCGTCAACACAAAGGTTGGTGAGTTCATAAGCTTTTATTTTTAAACTTAGTGGAGATATTTCACATGAAAATGTCGCGTTTGTTTCAGGAAAATCCAATATTTCCCTAGAAATCCAGGAAATGTAGCCATATAACCAAAGACTAGAGCGTATGAGAA
Organism: Lactuca saligna; assembly: GCF_052625555.1. NCBI lineage: Eukaryota > Viridiplantae > Streptophyta > Magnoliopsida > Asterales > Asteraceae > Lactuca > Lactuca saligna. The sequence continues at coordinate 103,361,837 of NC_136423.1, forward strand.
AACATCGTTTCTTAGTAGAAATGTTGTGAGATTTAAAATGTTATGGAAAGTAAATTTCTTTTATCAACCAAAAACCTACTTCGGTTTTTATGAAACCCCGTAAACTTCTTGAATTGTTAACCCCCTAAGTGAGTCGCTATAATCATACTGTGACTATGTGAACCTGCCACAACGTTTCTCAGGCGTCGCGAAAATGAAATGACATTTGTCACCCGTAGACCTGCAGGTCCTACTGTAGCTAGCAGCGAGGTGTGGGGTGTCAAACCCAATATAGATCTATATACAAGTATCACGTTCTCCCTCAAGGAGATTCTGATTATAACTACCAGGAATTATATCCCGCACTCGGACGTACGGGGAGAGAGAATGTCTCACAGCATAGGTTAACGAGTTTACGTGAAATGTGTGTGAATATAAATCTTTCTTGTATGGATGTACCCGTTTTGTACGAGTGCGTTGAGTGATGTATCATAAACTATACCTATTATAGTTTATCTAAAATGTACGTAATGTGTATGAATTCCTTATAGAAAAGTATTAGTGTTATGAATTTATCAAACTATTTTTGTTATAGTTTAATATTACGTGTTCCAAAATGAATGAATAATATTTAATATGAATGTATATATTTTCAGTTCATAATGATAAACTAACAACGAAACACATTCAAATACTAAAACTTGTAGTTATACACTTTGCTCAACATAATACAAAGTGTTATGATATTTACATGCTGTTGGCAAAATTTAGCAATTCTGCCCTGTTTTGGAAAAATCGTAGAAAAATCATACGAAGTCGAAAACTAGATCCGTAAATTCTGAGAGTTCACAAAATGGGTCTAGTTTGGTCATAATTTTTATTACAATTTATAATGACCTCTAACTTGGCTGAAAAAGTCCAAAATCGCAGACTGGTCCGGATTGTTGTTTGAAATGATAGGCAGTTTTGTAAAAATCACCATAAATTGTAGAAAAATCGCATGGAGATGTGCAAGTAACCATTTTAAAGCTAAAAACTTGATCTATTTGCACCTTGTACAGTTTTGAAAACAAAAATGTTTAAGATGTCCAAAACAGTCCGTGAATGGAGTTGAACTTTTCTGATGAAGGCTGTTAGAGAGGTTTTGATATGTTCTTAGTGTTTTAACTTGTATTCACCCCCTAGAAACTTGAGAAATCATGAAAATATAGGGGTATGAACTCACCTCGAGTGATTTCAGAAGATGATTGTTGAAGAATGGAAGTGTTTAATTCAAGAACACTTGGAGATGCCTTGAAGGTTTTCGAAAATCTAACATCATAGTTAGGGAGTTTGTGTAAGCAACCAAAGATTTGAGTAGAATGAAGTGAAATAATAATAGGGAGGATGAATTTTTACTTACTAAGTGTGGAAGAACACTTGAAATCAGCCTTGGATCTCGAAAATTTGTGTAGAAGAGTTTGAGAGAAAAAGTGGTGTTTGATACGTAGTGGAATGAGAGAAATGAGGGAAAATTGAGGAGTGTGGTCGTTTGTTCCAGTTCAAAAACGTGGGAGGGAGGGTAATTTGAGTGTAAGGGAACATTGATGTGACATGGGTAAGGTGGGGAGGTATGGCTGGTCATAGAGTGGGTGTGGGGTGGTTGCGTGTGACTGAGAATCAATAACACTGCTTGAATGCGAAGTTGGATTGATGATTGAAGGGTGATTTGCGAAGAAGGACGCGAAGTCAAGGACTATGAAATTGTTGTTTGTAAGAATTTAATACTCGATTGTGGAGTTGTTGATGCTCATTTTGCGAAAGTAAAACAATCGAGTGTTCGCATCTATGAGTCAATTTGAAGTCAATTAGGTTAATATTCGCATATGGGTTCAACATATAAATTTTTGATTTCGCAAGTTTAGAGTTCAAGAACTAGACTGTGTTCGCATCTGGAATGAAAATTTTGTGAATCGCATTCGATTAATTAGCTTAAAATGCGAACGAGATAAATGCGAAGGGATGCGAAGGGTGTAAGAATGAATATGCGAAGTATTTCATAGTAGAATGCGAATTGGGGAATGTTATCAAATGATGAAATTGCAGTTTTTAACGAGATAAATGCGAAGGGATGCGAAGGGTGTAAGAATGAATATGCGAAGTATTTCATGGTAGAATGCGAATTGGGGAATGTTATCAAATGATGAAATTGCAGTTTTTAACGAGATAAATGCGAAGGGATGCGAAGGGTGTAAGAATGAATATGCGAAGTATTTCATGGTAGAATGCGAATTGGGGAATGTTATCAAATGATGAAATTGCAGTTTTTAACGAGATAAATGCGAAGGGATGCGAAGGCTTAGGAAATTTTTAACACAAACTTTTCTTCTGTGATGTTTTCCCATTAACATAGCAAATTATACAATACGAACATAACACTAACCCTAATACACAAGGTTTAATAGAGTTGACCGGCTCGACTTGATGACTTGACTTGGCTCAAGATTGACGATTGTCACATCTTCCCCCCGTTAGAGGGAATTTCGTCCCGAAATTTAAATTCGACTGGGACTTCAAGGGTTTGGGAAAAGATGTGGATACTTTTGTTTCATTTGATCTTCACGTTCCCAGGTAAACTCAGGCCCTCGTTTCGCGTTCCAACGAACCTTCACTATGGGAATGCGACTTTGTTTTGTTCTCTTGATCTCTCGATCCATGATCTCGACGGGTTCCTCCACGAAGTGGAGATTCTCATTAACTTCGATTTCTTCGAGTGGTATTACGAGTGTCTCGTCAGACAGACACTTCTTTAAGTTGGACACGTGGAAGATAGGGTGCACATTACTAAGTTCTTGCGGTAGTCGGAGTTTGTATGCCACAGGACCAATCCTAGCAAGGATTTCGAACGGACCAACGTACCTTGGGTTTAGTTTCCCCCGTTTACCGAAACGTATCACCCCTTTCCAGGGGGAAACTTTTAGTAGTACCCGGTCTCCGACCTGGAATTCTAAAGGTTTGCGTCGTTTATCCGCGTAACTCTTTTGTCGATCACGAGACGCTTTTAGTCTTTCCCGAATTTGAACGATCTTTTCTGTGGTTTCCCTTATGATTTCCGGCCCCGTAAGGGTGCTATCAGGGACTTGCCCTCTGGCTAGCTGAGTATCTCCAACTTCGGCCCAACACAGTGGTGATCTACACTTGCGGCCGTAGAGAGCTTCGAATGGAGCGACTCCAATGCTAGTGTGATAACTGTTATTATAAGAGAATTCGATAAGCGGTAGATGAGTATCCCATGCCTTACCAAAATCTATCACACAGGCTCTCAGCATGTCTTCCAACGTCTGAATGGTTCTCTCGCTTTGTCCGTCCGTTTGTGGATGGTAGGCCGTACTCATGTCTAACCTGGTTCCCAGAGACTTTTGTAGGGACTGCCAGAAACGCGAGGTGAATCTACTATCTCGATCCGAGATAATGGATGTTGGTACACCATGTAGTCGCACGATCTCCTTAATGTACGTCCTGGTCAACTTTTCCATCTTGTCTGTTTCCTTTATTGGCAGGAAGTGCGTGGACTTGGTCAATCTGTCCACAACCACCCATATGGTATCCATCCCACCTGATGTCTTGGGCAGTTTGGTTACGAAGTCCATGGTTATTCGCTCCCACTTCCACTCGGGTATATCCGGTTGTTGAAGTAGTCCTGATGGCTTCTGGTATTCCACCTTGACCTTGGCGCAGGTGAGGCACTTGCCCACATAAGTAGCAATTTCAGCCTTCATGTTTGGCCACCAGTATAACCCTTTGAGGTCTAGATACATCTTATCTGACCCCGGATGAATGGAGTATCGAGTCTTGTGGGCCTCGTCCATTACAACGTCTCGGTACCCACCGAACTTCGGTGTCCAGATTCGATTCATGAGATAACGAGCTCCATCTCCTTTGACTTCCAAGTTTTTATCCATCCCCCTTAGTGCTTCACTTGCCACGTTTTCTGGTTTCAGGGCTTCTAATTGGGCGTCCTTGATCTGGGTGGCCAGTTGGGAGTGGATGGTCATGGTTAGGGATTTTACTCGGCGACCCGAGTATTCTTTCCTGCTTAAGGCGTCGGCTACTACATTAGCCTTGCCCGGGTGGTAGCGAATTTCACATTCGTAGTCATTCAGTAATTCCACCCATCTTCTTTGGCGCATGTTTAGTTCTTTCTGATTGAGAATGTGTTGAAGACTTTTGTGATCAGTGAAGATGGTGCACTTGGTGCCGTAGAGGTAGTGCCTCCAAATCTTCAGGGCGAACACCACAGCTCCCAATTCGAGGTCGTGGGTTGTGTAATTAACTTCGTGTGTCTTCAGTTGCCTTGATGCATAAGCGATGACTTTTCCCCTTTGCATGAGCACACAGCCGAGGCCTTGACTTGAAGCATCGCAATACACTACAAAATCATCAGTTCCTTCTGGAAGAGACAAGACTGGTGCACTGCATAGGGCTTGCTTTAGTGTCTGGAAGGCGGCTTCTTGTTTATCTTCCCATTCGAACACCACTCCTTTCTGAGTCAAGATGGTGAGAGGCTTAGCGATTTTGGAGAAGTTTTGTATGAACCTTCGATAGTAGCCTGCGAGCCCTAAAAACTGTCGGATTTCTGTCGGCGTTGTAGGTGTTGACCAATCTTCGATTGCTTTGATTTTCGAGGGGTCCACATGTATTCCTTCTTTGCTTACCACGTGGCCAAGGAATCCTACTTCTCGGAGCCAAAATTCACACTTTGAGAATTTAGCGTAAAGCTTCTCAGTCCTTAAAACCTCCAGAACTAGTCGTAGGTGATGTCTGTGCTCTTCTTCGCTCCTCGAATAGACCAAGATATCGTCGATGAATACGATGACGAATTTATCCAAGAAGGGTCGACACACTCGATTCATCAAATCCATGAATACTGCGGGTGCGTTAGTTAATCCGAAGGGCATCACTACAAACTCATAGTGCCCATAGCGAGTTCTGAATGCCGTCTTGGGGATATCCTCTTCTTGAACTCGCAGTTGATGATAGCCCGACCTCAGGTCGATTTTTGAAAAGTAGCTGGCTCCTTGGAGCTGGTCGAAGAGGTCATCGATTCGGGGTAGGGGATAACGGTTCTTGATAGTGAGTTTGTTTAGTTCTCGGTAGTCTATGCACATGCGAAAAGACCCATCCTTCTTCTTTACAAATAGGACTGGTGCTCCCCAAGGTGAGTAGCTTGGCCTGATGAATCCTTTGCTCAAAAGTTCATTCAATTGGCTGGATAGTTCTTGCATTTCTGCCGGTGCTAAGCGATAGGGAGCCCTGGCGACGGGGGTAGCTCCTGGGATTAAGTCGATCCGAAATTCGACTTGTCTTGCGAGTGGTACACCAGGCAGATCGTCTGGGAAAACATCAGGGAAGTTGCATACTTCTGGGATTTCTTTGATGTTCTTCACCTCCTGCTTCTTGTCTACGATGTGGGCTAAGAAAACATGGTATTGCTTTCGGAGGTACTTTTGGGTTTTAACACAAGAGATGATTTGTAGGTTCGCACTAGGTTTATTGCCATAAACGGTGAGAATGTTGCCATTCGGCAGATTGAGGCGGACGGCCCTTTCGTAACATAGAATGTCGGCACGATGAAGGCTCAACCAATCCATACCAATGATTATATCGAAGCTTTTTATGGTGACCGGCATAAGGTCAATTTTGAATAAATGGTTGTCTAGAGTGAGAGTACACCCTATGTAAATATCATTAGCGCGCTCAACCTTTCCATTTGCCATTTCTACGATGTAAGAATCTTCTAGTGGTTGAGAATTTTGTTTAAGTATATGTTTGAATTGGTGACTTATGAAACTCCTTTCTGCCCCACTATCGAAAAGTACGCATGCATAAGAGTTATTGAGGAGGAACGTACCAGTAACCACGGAGGGATCCTTGACTGCTTCACCCTGCCCTAAAGTTAGGACTCTCCCTACACCCCCAGCATTAGGGGCTCGTGCCTTGGGGCAGTTCCTCCTGAAGTGTCCTGTTTCACCGCACCCATAGCAGGCTTGGCTTGCTCCAGTGTTGGCGGTCGTAGCGACTTGTGTGGCGGGTTGGGTAGTCGCTCTACAGAATCGGGCAGTGTGCCCCTTTTTGTTACAGTTATTGCAGTGAAACTCTCGACAAGCACCGTTATGGTGGTAGTTACACTTGTTGCACTTGGGAAGAGTTCCTGCATATTGTTTCGGTGGCGCTGGAGCGACAGCAGTAGTGGCGGCGCGAACAGCAACAATCGGTTGCTTTTTGGTTGGGCCCTGAGTTGGTTGTTTCCCTTTATTACCCCAGAACTTCCTCTTGTTGTTCCCTCCTTTTGTTAGGTCGGTGGTTATCACGGTACCACGGCTAGCCCTGTGATCTATAAGTTGTTGGGCCAATTCCTTGGCACTCTCAAAGGTAGTGGGTTTCGAGGCCAAGACACTATCTTGAATCTGGGATGATAGGCCCCAGAGATATCGTTCCACCTTCTTCTCTTCTGGAGTGACCATTGTTGGACAGAGGAGTGCTAGGTCGTTGAAGCGGGCGGTATAAGTTTCAAGATCAGTGCCTGTCATCCTGAGGTTCCAAAGTTCTTCTTCAAGTTTTTGTATTTCGCCCCTCGGGCAGTATTCCTTTAACATTAGAGCTTTCAAATCCTCCCAGCTGATTGCGTTAGCTACTGCAGGAGTAAGTGACTTAACTCGGCCATTCCACCAAGTAAGTGCTCTTCCAGTGAAAGTGAATGCCGCATACTTGACCTTGCTCGCTTCGGGACAAGCGCAGACTTCAAAAACTGCCTCGGTCCTTTCGAACCATTGCACCAGTGTGATGACGCCCCCGCTTCCATTGAAAGGATCGGGTTTGCCATTCATGAAATCTTTGTAAGTGCACTCCCTCGTACGCCCCGTGCTGTCCCCATGAACGGAATTGGTAGCTCCGGATCCAGATCCGCCGGAACCATGGGTTCCCATTTGCGACATTGCTGCCGCCACGGCTGCCGTCACTGCAGCCTGGAACATTGCAGGATCAAACTGCGGAGGTGGTGGTGGAGGCGGCACTGGGTTGTTGGAAGGCCTTGGTCTTTTCCTTGGTGGCATGGTTCTGACATAAAGAAAAAAAATGACCAGTCGGTAAGATTTCAATAGTGATAACGAGTCGAGTGTTACTGGTTTCATCACTCTTGTATTTTATCATAACTTAATTATTCGCAAACTGTTTGTGTGATCCTGTTATGATGTATAGTGCCAAACATTCAATAAACAAAACACATGCCAAATTTCATTGATAACTTTTAGTACATAACGTTTAGAGAGAAAAGTTTGACCTCATAGGGGTCTGCATTATATCGTTACAAAAGGTAGTTTTTTTTTTTTTTTTTTTTTTTGGCATTACAAAAGCCCTTTGAATAGCGTAATCACATAGTCGTAGAGTCAACCTACATACAAGGAGTAGCACCAACGCGTACTCATAAAATTCTACTACCAAGACGGGAGAATAGCAACGAGTTTTAATCACTGCGACCCTTCTTTGACGGAGGCTGCGATGATGTCGATGCGCCCTGAAGTTCCGCCAACTTGCGTTCGGCTGCAACCATTCTCTCTTCGAGTGCCATGTATCTTTCCCGATACTCTCTTGTTTCTGCTCGAGCCGCGAGAAGGTCTCGAATGAGTTGGTCTCGGTGATGGGAGTCTCGTTCCAGGTTTCTGGTGCGATCCGTAGTAGACTGTACAATGGCGCCTAACTCCCGGACTTGATCTGCCGTTGTCCTACCACGATCATCCATTCTTGCCATTCGTTGTATCGTGACGGGGAGAGCCCTATCAGCCGGTCCACCATGAGTGAGGTCATAGTATCCTCGTTGATAGCCATATGGTGACCGTTGGCGTTGTTGTCGGCTCCATCTTTCGATCGTTGTTACCCAAGGGGGTTCAGGTCCGTTGTAACCAAAACGGTGCGCGGGTACCCTCGCGATGTAGGGAGGGTTGAATACTTCTGGTGGTTCCTCCGCTTCGTTCCCAACCATGACTACCTCATCACCTTCCTCTTCTTCCTCTTCTTCATGGTTGTCTTCCTCCTCGGGCCCCTCCTCGGGATCCTCTTCGGGATCTTCCTCGGGATCCTCTTCGGGATCTTCCTCGGGTTCCTCTTCGGGATCTTCCTCGGGTTCCTCTTCGGGATTTTCCTCGGGTTCCTCTTCGGGATTCTCCTCGGGCTCATCTCCGATCCATCCCGCGTTTCCCTGATTGGGAAAATAGGGGTCCCCGGGTATGTGAAATCCTGCCATGTCGTCTGCACGAGAAACGGGGTTAAGAAGTATGTATCGGAAAATAATAATTTGGCGCCTTAGAAACGTACAAATACTCCTATAGTATTTTTAAATGTTTATATTTGGTTCTTAGCGTGTTCTTTATGGAGTGTTATTAGGTTTTCAGATTTGTCGCTCATTACGACTATTCCTTAATGTGCGTAAGTCACTTCTTGGACGGATATAGTTGATCAGGCTATATCCTTCCCAGAACTGATTACACATGCTAAGGCGTATTAGTAATGTTCGACTCCTCCTCTTTCAGTTTATGTTCTCCTAAGTTATGACACCATGATAGTATAGAATGCATGCAAGTATACTTTAAAACAATAAATTATTTGTTTTCTAAAAGTACAACTCTTTAAATCACTTTAAGAATCAGAGACTTTTAGTCCCAAATGTGTTTATAGTTTGTATATCTTATGTGGTTGACATACTCAATTCACTATAAACCGTGCTCTGATACCAATCTGTCACACCCCCAAACCAAGGATGGCGGAAACGTCCGGGGGTGGAGGACTTCATGTATAGCATCATAACCACAATTTTAATAGTAATTTAAGCAAACACAACCAACATATATATAATTGAAAAAGTTACATCACTTGTATGAATTACATGTTTCAAAATCAATTACAATATGTTGTCAAAATGTGAAAAGTTTGACGCCTTAACGTCCCATCCTCAAAAGCACTTGATAACTTGATTAGTGTTTTCCTGGGAATACAAGTTGTTTGAAAAGCGTCAACACAAAGGTTGGTGAGTTCATAAGCTTTTATTTTTAAACTTAGTGGAGATATTTCACATGAAAATGTCGCGTTTGTTTCAGGAAAATCCAATATTTCCCTAGAAATCCAGGAAATGTAGCCATATAACCAAAGACTAGAGCGTATGAGAAAACATCGTTTCTTAGTAGAAATGTTGTGAGATTTAAAATGTTATGGAAAGTAAATTTCTTTTATCAACCAAAAACCTACTTCGGTTTTTATGAAACCCCGTAAACTTCTTGAATTGTTAACCCCCTAAGTGAGTCGTTATAATCAGAATCTCCTTGAGGGAGAACGTGATACTTGTATATAGATCTATATTGGGTTTGACACCCCACACCTCGCTGCTAGCTACAGTAGGACCTGCAGGTCTACGGGTGACAAATGTCATTTCATTTTCGCGACGCCTGAGAAACGTTGTGGCAGGTTCACATAGTCACAGTATGATTATAGCGACTCACTTAGGGGGTTAACAATTCAAGAAGTTTACGGGGTTTCATAAAAACCGAAGTAGGTTTTTGGTTGATAAAAGAAATTTACTTTCCATAACATTTTAAATCTCACAACATTTCTACTAAGAAACGATGTTTTCTCATACGCTCTAGTCTTTGGTTATATGGCTACATTTCCTGGATTTCTAGGGAAATATTGGATTTTCCTGAAACAAACGCGACATTTTCATGTGAAATATCTCCACTAAGTTTAAAAATAAAAGCTTATGAACTCACCAACCTTTGTGTTGACGCTTTTCAAACAACTTGTATTCCCAGGAAAACACTAATCAAGTTATCAAGTGCTTTTGAGGATGGGACGTTAAGGCGTCAAACTTTTCACATTTTGACAACATATTGTAATTGATTTTGAAACATGTAATTCATACAAGTGATGTAACTTTTTCAATTATATATCTGTTGGTTGTGTTTGCTTAAATTACTATTAAAATTGTGGTTATGATGCTATACATGAAGTCCTCCACCCCCGGACGTTTCCGCCATCCTTGGTTTGGGGGTGTGACACGTACCGTCGTACGCCCAGTGTACTCGGATGCTAGGCTCCGGTTCGTCCACGTCGCTCCAATGCTTCGACCGAGGATGCGCTCATGCATGACGCATGAGTACGCAGCGCGTACTCTAGTACGCCCCGCGTAACGCAACCCCCTCAGACCCCTATAAATAGCATGCGAGGGTGCCGGCCAAAATTGCTAATTTCCTTCCTTTCTCGCGCCGAAGCTCTGCGTTTCAACCCTCGGAATCATCCCAAAGGCCCGGCTTTCATATCCAAGGTGGGAAGAAAGTTTTACACTCCCGAGACTCCCGAGATTTCCCGAGAATCTCGAGAGATCCGCTTTCTCGAGTAGAAGTTCTGCTCGGTTTTCGTCACGCATTCTTCAATCAATCAGGTGATTTCATACCCCTATAATCCACACTTTTAAATGTTTTATGAATATTTTTATATGCTTTTAAGGGGGGGAATACAAGTAAAACACACGATGATTATCGTATGTCATATAAAGTTTCGTTTTATACTTTTTATCAACGGAATCATATGTGATTTATAATCATTATAAAGAAACTTTTGTGTGCAAAATGCATCACGATAATATCATATCTTTCGGAAATTGAAAAGTGTTGTTATTTATATATAAATCAAACACTCCGCTTATACTGTATGTATATGTGTCCACCTTTGGTACTACAAACATACGATTATTTTAGTACTACAAACATACGATTATTTTGGTACGAAAAACATCAATATTTTGGGATACTTCTTGTTAATAAATCATATGTGATTTATAACTAGTATACAAATAGATTCATTACAAGTTCAACAGTTTCACTAAACATATTACTTCAAATGACTTTCTTAAACGTTTTTACATGATTAAAGCTCGTTATCAAACTATCTTACATACTGTAAGCTTCCTTTCAAAATCGGTTACAAAGGTGTTTTCAAACAATGGTTTTACGTGTACTTAAACTGTCTTATCAAACAAAATACTTTCAATCATTTTATAAACTGACATCAAGTCACAAATCTTTATTAGACTTTTCAACGGTTTTACAAAACTTCTTTATGCTTTTATATTATAAATTGCATGCCTCTATATGTACAGTTATATAAGAAATGTTTAAAAGACTTAGAAAGGCTATCCACCCTATTTCCTTTTCGCGCCTTGAGATGTGGTTTGGTGGGATATTGGGTATTCGTCCGAAAGTCGTTTAAATATTAGTTATAGATCATGTATACATATATGGTCATAAATGTTCCATCAGTAATTTAGTTCTGATACAAATAGATATCAATGGTGTATAAACCTACTTGGTCACTCATCAATTACATTCTAGTAAACTATTATAGGAATAGTTTAGAGTAAACAAAACATTTTCACTACTACAAGAAATTACACCAGAGTCAGTTCATTCATGAGTCCAGACTACATGTTATATGAAGGAATACTTTTACATGAATACTTATACATGAATACTTTTACATAAACATTATATGGCAAATTACTACTACATGTTATATGAAGGAATACTCTTACCTGAATACTTATACATGAATACTTATACATGAATACTTTTACATAAACATTATATGGCAAATCACTACTACATGTTATATGAAGGAATACTCTTACCTGAATACTTATACATGAATACTTTTACATAGACATTATATGGCAATTTAATATTACATGTTATATGTCTAGATACGGTTATATTGTTCGCCTTTCTATCTTTACCTTGTGATTCAATCACATCATCGACGAGGTACACTGGGACTTTATCTCCTATTACCACATCATACTTTGAGGGACTAACCATTCCGACAACCACTGCTAGCTACAGAGGTAAATGAACAATCTACGGATGTTCTAGGTTGATACCAACGTGGGTATACATAAGGGACTAACTATTCCTAAACCCGGCTGTTAGCAACAGAGGTAAATGAGCAGTCTACGGATGTTCTAGGTTGATACCATTTCAGGTATACTTAAGGGGCTACTAATAAGAGTTAAACAAGGAAAAACCATCACATTTTCAAGAGATACGTACTGTCAAAACAGTCAGGTCTAGGTAAAAGACTACTGTCAAAACATTCGAGTCTTGGTAGAAGACTACTTTTATACTAGTAGGAAATATGGGATTTTCTAGAGCTTTTCATACTTATACTAAATGTTTCATCATTCATTTACCAGTCTTTCATATCAACTAATCAAAGTAATGACATTAAATACTTATGTACTCACCAGCTTAAATGCGGATCTACTCTTTCAAAATAACTTGTATTCTCAGGTTACAAATAAACAGGTGTCGAGACAAGGTTTAGAGAAGATGGAGCACTCAAGACTCGTCTTTTATTTTGATAAGTTATTATCATATCTTGTACAATGAAAGAAAACACTTGTAATTAAAATTATACTATTGATGCAATGGATGATGTTGTTGCTTGTTTACTACTTTACATTTGTTGTGATGCATACATGACGTCCTCCGCCCCAGAACGTTTCCGCCGTTCGTGGTTTTAGGGTGTGATAGTAACAGCCCGGAATTTCAGGTATTGCTTTAAAACTATTTTTGGGGCATTTTAGGAAGGGACTCGGCGAGTTGGTGCCTGACTCGCCGAGTAGGACCACAGGCTTGGTCACGGGTTCGCGACTGGACTCGACGAGTCCAGATATGGACTCGGCGAGTCGACGCTGTTCAGCAGAAACCCTAGCCGTTTGGTTTGGATCGTATATAACGCCTCTTAGGCCGTCATTGTTCGTCTTTTGGCCGATTGAGAAGAACCCTAATCGTTTGTGGACGTCTAGAGCAGGAGGGAAAGTTATTGGAACTTTGAGGAATTTGTTAGGCAAGAAGAAGAAGAGTTTTGGCCAAAGGAATATCAAGGAGGATCGAGTCCTGAGGTTTGGAGACACAGAGAGTGCGTTTTCAGGTAATACTCGGACCATTTCTGTTATTTTGATGTGTACACGAATCTAGGGTTTATGAAACCCATTTGGTGATTAGATAGATTATAATGTTGTTACCCAAACGTTTATACCCCAGTAATAGGATGTTTAGAGGTCCAGAAAGTCCCATGATTGCGTATTTCGGGACCATGCGTATTTCAGGAAGCAGTTGATCGACTGCATGGCATGGACTCGCCGAGTCCAATGATCAGACTCGGCGAGTAGCTTGAAGATCCACTGGGACTTGCCGAGTTGTTCTTCAGACTCGGCGAGTAGCTTGAAGATTCACTGGGAGTCGCCGAGTTGTTCTTCAGACTCGTCGAGTGGAGTCGGGGTGGCCCCGCGATTCTTCCACGAGGATCTCGTCGAGTCAAGAGGGATACTCGACGAGTAGAAAGGGGAACAACAGGGAAAGTTGGGGAGGACGTCTAGACTCGCCGAGTCGCCTTTGCACTCGACGAGTCCGGTCAAGTTGACCGTTGACCAGAGTTGACCTGCATGTAAATTCTTAGGGTCAGTTGTCTTGAATGATAAGAGTATTAATAAGGGTGTATGGTATTATAGGGAGTCTGCAGATCGGCGGATCGAGTGCGAGTAGTTTCAAGAGTTGATAGCTTACATTACCATGAGGTGAGTCTTCTCACTATACTTCACCCGGAAGGGTTTGACTGTGAGACCGGAAGGTCGTATATGATATGTGTTATTTATGCTATGAATAGAAAGGTAGTTGCTATGCATGATATGTATGTTTATACGGGCCGGAAGGCGATATGTTATGTGACAGAAAGGTCAGGTATGATGTATGATATATGTGCTATGTGTGTTATATTAAATGTATTATATGTTGTAAATGTTATGGGCCGGAAGGCAATATACTATGGGCCGGAAGGCAATATGATACGGGCCGGAAGGCAATATGTTATGGGCCGGAAGGCGATTATGTTATGGGCCGGAAGGCGAAGTGTTGTGGACCGGAAGGTCAGGGCCTGGAAAGGCGTATATGTGTAAGTCGTATACTGGGGAACTCACTAAGCATTTATGCTTACAAGTTGTTATGTATGTGTTTCAGGTACTAGCGAGGACCGTGGGAAGGCGCCGGCATGATGCATACACACTGCTGCTATTTGAGATCTTGGGGATTTTTATATATGTATTTGATATGGAACATGGAATAAATACTTTTGGTTGAATGAAATCACTTTATTTTAAATGAAAATTTTATTTGAAAATTTGCGTTGTTACAGATACTTTACATGACGTCCTCCGCCCCAGAACGTTTCCGCCGTTATTGGTTTTGGGGTGTGACATTACTTGGAATGCCCACTGACCCGGTGTCCTTAGTAGTACGGGCCCAATACTACCAATTACACCGCGTTAGTATTCACCCCAAGTCCTCCTCCCTAAACCCCGAATCCTGAGTACTCTATTCTTGTCATACACTAGTTACCCACTCGCTCTCAAGCACCTCATAGAAGCAGGTTTCCCTAGACTAAGGCATCACAAAATCAGGCCACTCTAGTCCTAATATGTATACCTAGTCTACTAGCATGCATATCATATCATATCATATCTCATAACACATATTGTAAGAGTATTTTGGGGATTTTACCGTTCGGGCGCTGGCTGACCGTACACACTCCTTCTTCTTTGGTTGTTTCAAAATCACTTATCAAATTTTATTGATTTATTAAAATTTTCTCAAATCCCCGGTTTGAGTTCAGTTACGACCGAAGGTGTACCCGAATCCCTCAAACAAGGCTCTGATACCAACTTGTAACAACGTAAATTTTAAACTAATTTTTTTTTCTTTTCATTTTTTTACTAACATCAAAACATCGAGTAATGATTTAAGTTCCAATGTAAATAATATTGTCATGACCGATTACATAAACAAAGATCACAAAATAGTTTTCCCCGAGTGTGTGTACGATCACGCCAGCGCCTTCCCACGGTCCTCGCTAGTACCTGAAACAAATAACACAACAACTGTAAGCATAAATGCTTAGTGAGTTCCCCAAAATACAACCTACGCACATACGCCTTTCCAGGCCCTGGCCTTCCGGTCCATGTGTCTCAGGGGACTTCCGTCCCAACTGGGTAAACCTTCCGGTGCTACCCACATCAACCTTACGGTCCATTTTACAACGCCTTCTGGCCCATAACATAATGCCTTCCGGCCCATAACAAGCATATCATACATGGCACATATAACGAATAACTTATCACACATAATGCATACATCTCATATCATATTCGACCTTCCGGTCACACAGTCAAACCCTTCCGGGTACAGTATAGTGAGAAGACTCACCTCGTATGTCTCGATAACTCGTGAACCCTGGAAATCACTCGTGCTCAAACCCCCGAGTTGTAATCCTCCTATGACATCATATATCTATAATTATTATTTGTACCACTAAGGTTGACCATGCTTATCAAGTCAACACTGGTCAACTTGGTCAACAGCCTTTGGTCAAATTGACCGGACTCGGCGAGCGCACTAGAGTGACTCGGCGAGTCTATTCGTTTTCACCAACTCATAAGGATTTTCCCTTTGACACGTCGAGTACTCCCCTAACTCGACGAGTTCCACCTGGGCATGAATCACGGGGCCATCGCGACTCAACTCGCCGAGTCGCAAGAACAACTCGGCGAGTCCCAACTCGACTCGGTCCACCTGTCAAATACCTTTCTAACTCTTTGTGACTCACTGAGTCACCCACAACTCGCCGGGACTACACACTGGGTGGTCTTAAGGACAATCTTCAAGCTACTCGTCGAGTCTATTCTTTAGACTTGGCGAGTCCATGCCATGCATCAGCTAAAACTTGCTTTTGCGGTCAGATCCGTTCCATACACACATAGATCTGGCCTTCCCAAGCTCATTTATCACGTAAAGTCTCAGTCTTGGCCGCCATGCAACACATACAAGGATCGTTTTGGGGAAATAACCTCTAATATGGCAACCCTAGCTTCCAACTCAAAAGAATGGACATAAAGCATAACATTTGGGGCCTTCTGGACCTGCTAAGGTCCATATCTAGTTTCCATATCTCCATGGGACCTTTCGTAATTCAAATCCAAGCCAAATAAGGCAAGAAGAAACCCTAGATTTGACACATCAACCAAAACACGAAGTTTAGCTCTGAAAGTTACCTTAAGAAGGTTCCCTTAATGAAATAGAAACATATCCAAGCTCCCCAACTCTTCAAGCTTGATCTTCTCCTTCCTTTCTTGCAATAACACACAAATTGATGAACAAATAGCATCTTATCTCACTAACAAGGTCTCTCAGCCGCTTGGGTGCACTCAAGGCTCAAGGTGGCCGCAATGAAGGGCCATAAGGTCCTTTAAATAAGGCTTAGGACCGGGAAATTAGGGTTTCATTAAACACTGCGGACTCGCCGAGTCCGGACGCGACCCTCCGTCCAAAACCGCCACCCAACTCGGCGAGTTCGACCTCCAACTCGCCGAGTCCCCTCACAGAATACCAAAAATATGAAAGTAAAGATACCTGGAGATCCGGGCTGTTACAATTCGGGCCTTGAAGAGAGAGGGTAGAGAGAGAGGGAGAAAGAGTGTGTGTGTGTGTGTGTGTGGAAAGAGTGTAAATGAGGTGCACTCAACCCTTATATAGGGTGAGTTTACTGCCCGAGTTTACCGCCCGAGTTTACCACCCGAGTTTACCGCCCGAGAACTCCATCTTCTGAGGTTTGTGGCATGATTTTTGGTGTTAGGGCTTTAGTGGTTATTTTCTAAGACTTGATCGTTAACTGTGAAAAGCTCAAATTAGTAAAACGGATTTTAAATCTGCTAAAAGGTGGCAGAAATGAATTTGACCTTCAAATGAAGCGTTGGACTGTAGATATTATATATATGAAATATTCTGGTTGTCACATCATCCCCTGGTTAGAGGGAATTTCGTCCCAAAATTAGGGTTTAGGCAAGAAAGTTGGCATGAACAATCGGGTAGAGAGATGAGGGTACTTTCTATTCGGTTGGTCCTTGCGCTCCCTAGTGAACTCCGACCTTCGCTTGATGTTCTAGCAAACCTTCACTTAACGGGATGCGAATTTCATTTCGTTCGCTTAATTGCTCATTCGTGATTCCTATAGGTTCCTCTACGATGTTACGGTCATTTGCATCATCCCCGTCAGACTCCTCCTCCTTTGAGTCCATGTCACACCCCCGAACCAGACGGCGGAAACGTCCGAGGGCTATTGTGACTCATTGAATACCATCACAATGCATATACATGAAACATAACATAAAACATCACCAACATTTGGAATAATACAACCGATAGTGTTTACATTCGTTACATTGTTCAAACGTTACATTCTCAAAATAACTGTTCAACATCACTTAAACCACAGCAAACATCATAGAGTATAAATCATCCGTCACCTTATCTGTTACCTGAGAATACAAGTATTTTGAAAAATGTCAACATACGAAATGTTGGTGAGTTCTTAAGTAGTGGTTGAAATCCAATGTAATGTTTGAAACCCATCAGAAGATCCGATATTTTCTAAAAATAGAATAGTGTAAAAATATGTGTTGATCCATGAGTATGCATGTTTGAATTCTATAGATGTAGGCGTAAGAGTTGTGAAAATTCAACCAGAAATTTGTAATTGTTGGAAACCCTAGGAAAACCCGACGTTTTCCTATCACTTTGTATTACATAGTTCGTATACCGTTGTTTCGTTTCGTTAGAGGGAATCGTTGAGCTCTGGAGGCATTGAGAATACAATGGGTGGTGAAGTGTTGTGACGTACGTTAACGAAAACGTCCAATCGACAACCTTACAAGCGATCCCTTAGGCACCACTCGTAATTCTTCACACAACTCGATCCTCCCGGACTTGTGTAGTCCCACGACCGGAGGGAAGGAGAGAAGGTGCGAAACCCTCGGTATTTCCCCGCGTCGTTCAAGATAAATGCAATTGCGAAGGGCCCGAAGCCCACCCCGCAATCGTGAGTTACCAACTTTACTAGCAGCACTGAAGGACCCTTGGGGACCAGCAACACGTTTGCCATTGAAAGTCCTGTTACGTTGTGTCGGATCGGTAAAACCCAACACTTCGTAAGAGAGAGAGAGATCTTCGGGCCTTAAGATCAGGTCATTGGGCTAGCTAGGCTCAACGAACAAGATTTTACACTTTTGGGGCCCAAAGATGGTGCATAGACGTCTGCGCACACTCGTATGTATAGTGAGTTCTCCATCGTTATTAGTTATGAATCGTAATGTCGTAACGTCGTCGTGTTAGTGGTTTTGGATTTTTATTGGTTCGAGACCGAACCAATTCGTTTAACAACGACTTTTGGTATTGTAGTGTATTGTATTTCGTCGACAAGCGTGGTACCGTCAATTGATCAAATTGCATGTATGGACTAGCCTTGAAGATTTTCTGTTTCAGCCCCTCCTTAATTGTAGAATTTACCCTTTTCACCCCTTTATTTAAAAACTTTCCGGTTTGGTCCAAATTGTTTGATGTAGTGAATTGGGGGTTTAGTTTCCCATTGAGTAAGCATCATACTTGTTTTTGAGTTTTTTGAATTCAACATTTAATTGAGTATAGTGATTACAAGACATAGAATTTCTAGTTGTGACATCATCCCCCCGTTAGAGGGAATTTCGTCCCAAAATTCCGTTTGAAAGCTAGATTTGAGAAAGCTAGAATAGGTGAGGGTACTTTTACTTCATTTGGTCTTCGCGCTCCCAAGTGAATTCTGGCCCACGCTTTGCGTTCCACCGTACTTTCACGATCGGGATGCGACTCTGCTTAGTACGCTTCACCTCCCTATCCATGATTTCGATTGGTTCTTCAACGAACAGGAGTTTCTCATTGATTTCGATTTCGTCAAGAGGAGTGACGAGTGTTTCATCTGAGAGACACTTCTTCAGATTAGATACGTGAAACACGGGGTGTACACCATTTAGCTCTGCGGGAAGTTGCAGTCTGTATGCTACTGGACCAATTCGAGCGACGATTTCGAAAGGTCCAATGTATCGCGGGTTCAGCTTTCCCCATTTTCCGAAACGTATAACCCCTTTCCAGGGCGAGACTTTTAACAGTACTCGATCACCGACCTGAAATTCTAAGGGCTTTCGTCGTTTGTCAGTGTAGCTCTTTTGTCGGTCACGCGATGCTTGCAATCGAGCTCTGGTTTGAACGATCTTTTCCGTGGTTTCACGGATGATCTCCGGTCCCGTTAGTGCTTTGTCCGACGCATGCATTTTTGCTAGTTGGGTGTCACCTACTTCAGCCCAACATAACGGTGATCTACATTTACGTCCGTAAAGTGCTTCGAAAGGAGCCACCTTGATGCTCGAATGGTAACTATTGTTGTATGAGAACTCTATTAAGGGTAGGTGGGTATCCCAAGACTTTCCAAAGTCTATCACGCATGCACGGAGCATATCTTCGAGCGTTTGGATAGTTCGCTTGCTTTGACCATCCGTTTGTGGATGATAAGCGGTGCTCATATCGAGGTTTCTTCCCATCGCCTCATGGAGTGATTGCCAAAATCGGGACGTAAACCTACTGTCCCTATCCGAGATAATAGATTTTGGCACTCCATGGAGTCTCACGATTTCTCATAGGTACAATCGCGTCAATCTCTCCATCTTGTAGGATTCCTTGATTGGCAAGAAATGGGCAGATTTCGTTAGTCGATCGATTATTACCCATATGGTATCCAGTCCGTCCGACGTCTTGGGTAGCTTGGTAACGAAATCCATAGAAATCCCCTCCCATTTCCACTCGGGAATTTCCGGTTGCTGCAACAATCCTGAAGGTTTCTGGTATTCCACCTTTACTTTGGCGCATGCAAGGCACTTACTAACGTAGGTCGCGATTTCCGCCTTCATGTTAGGCCACCAATAGTGTTGTTTAATATCCAAATACATCTTATCAGAACCGGGGTGAATGGAGTATCGCGTATTATGGGCTTCCTTCATGACAACATCTCTAAACCCTCCAAATTTAGGGACCCAAATACGGTTCATGAAACACTATACTCCATTCCCATTTGCCTCCAGGTTCTTTTCCATTCCGCGCAATACTTCGCTTGCTCTATTTTCCGTCTTCATGGCCTCTGACTGGGCTACTGCAAGTTGAGTGGCCAGGTGTGACTGAATGGTTATCGAGAGAGTTTTTGTACAACGCTTAGAGTACTCCTTTCGACTTAATGCGTCAGCTACCATGTTGGCCTTGCCTGGGTGGTACTTAATCTCGCACTTATAATCGTTTAGCAACTCAACCCATCTTCGTTGCCTCATGTTTAACTCCTTCTGGTTTAAGATGTGTTGGAGGCTCTTGTGATCTGTGAAGACGGTGCACTTTGTACCGTAAAGGTAATGCCTCCAAATTTTTAGGGCAAAGACTACAGCTCCCAACTCAAGGTCATGGGTTGTGTAGTTTACTTCATGCGTCTTTAGCTGGCGGGATGCATAGGCTATCACTCTCCCACGTTGCATGAGAACGCAACCTAAACCCTGATTTGATGCGTCGTAGTAGACTACAAAGTCTTCCGTTCCTTCAGGCAGAGATAGTACAGGTGCACTACAGAGAGCTTGCTTCAAGGTTCGAAATGCGATTTCTTGTTTGTCTGTCCATTTGAATGGTACGCCCTTTTGCGTAAGCGAGGTAAGTGGCTTGGCGATCTTAGAGAAGTTTTGAATGAACCTCCTATAGTAGCCTGCTAATCCCAAGAATTGACGAATTTCCATGGGCGTTGTCGGGATTGCCCAACCTTCTACAGCTTTGACCTTAGAGGGATCCACATGGATTCCATCTTGGCTGACCACATGACCTAGGAAATTCACGCTCCGCAGCCAGAACTCACACTTGGAGAGTTTGGCGTAAAGTTTTTCGGATCGTAGAGTTTTTAAGATTTGTCGGAGATGTTGGCCATGCTCTTCCTTGCTTCGAGAATAGACGAGGATGTCATCGATAAAAACAATGACAAAGTTGTCAAGAAACGGTCGGCAGATTCGATTCATTAGGTCCATAAATGCGGCAGGGGCATTCGTTAGACCGAAGGGCATTACGACAAATTCATAATGTCCGTAGCGAGTTCGGAAAGCGGTTTTTGGAATATCTTCTTCCCGGACTTTGAGTTGGTGCTATCCGGACCGTAGATCTATTTTAGAAAAATAACTAGCCCCTTGGAGCTGGTCAAATAGGTCATCGATTCATGGGAGTGGGTAGCGGTTCTTGATTGTGAGTTTGTTTAACTCTCTGTAATCGATACACATTCTAAAAGATCCGTCTTTCTTTTTGACAAAGAGCACCGGAGCTCCCCATGGCGAGTAACTAGGTCGAATAAATCCCTTGTCCAAAAGTTCGCTGAGTTGGCTGGATAATTCCTGCATCTCGGCAGGAGCCAACCGATAGGGTGATTTAGCAAGAGGGGTTGCTCCTGGGATAAGGTCAATTCGAAATTCAACCTGTCTCTCTGGGGGCACTCCCGAAAGATCTTCAGGAAACACATCCGGAAATTCACACACTACGAGAATGTCTCGAACGTTAATCTCCTCCCTTGTTTTGTCTACCACATGAGCCAGGAACGCCAGATTGTTCCTTCGTAGATATTTTTGTGCCTTGACACACGAAACGAGGCGAAGGTTCATGCTAGATTTGTCCCTGTAAATTACTAGGGTTTCGTGATTTGGAAGGCGAAGACGGACGGCCTTCTCATGACACATAATTTCGGCATGGTGGGGGCTTAACCAGTCCATACCGATGATCACGTCGAAACTCCTAATTGACACTGGCATTAGGTCTATTCGAAAAACTTGTTGATTAAGAGTTAGGGTACATCCGGTGTAGATTTCCCCAGTGGACTCGGTTTTCCCATTGGCCATTTCCACCGTATAGGCTTCATTTAGCTTTTGGGGGAGTTGTTTTAATAAGTGTTTAAACTTATTGCTTACGAAACTTCGTTCCGCTCCGGTGTCAAATAAGATGCACGCATAAGCGTGGTTTAAGGGAAACATACCGGTAACAACAGAGGGGTCTTGAATAGCCTCACTCTGACCCATGGTCAACATCCTTCCTGTTCCTCCATTTCTTAAATTGTTGTTGTTGGGACAGTCTCGGCGGACGTGTCCAGTCTTCTCGCATCCGTAGCAGGTGTAGCTAGGCCCTGCGCTGTTGCCGCTGGCATGGGCGTTGTTGTTGTTGCGAGGGTTGTTGTTGTTGATTCCCTGATTTTGGTTATGGGGAGGGTAAGCCTTGCAGTACTTTGCGGTGTGACCCCTTCGGTTGCAACTGGTGCACTGAAAATCCTTGCATTCTCCATAGTGATGGAAACCGCACTTGTTGCATTTGGGAAGATTACCGGAATAAGGTTTGGAAGCATTTGAAGTGGCTGAGGTTGGAGCATGTGGTGCGGCTGGAGCCGATATGGTAACGGCATTAATCGCCACTGTCTGCTGCTTCTTGGAGGTGTCGCGGCCCTGGCACCCCTTCCTCTTATTGTTCTTTCCCCTCTTGTCATCTCATTCCTTCTTCTTCTCAGCCTCCAATGGCTTCTCTCCCTTTTTGTTATTATGGTCGTACAACCTTTTTGCCAGTCTCTTTGCACTGTCAAATGTTTCGGGGTTTGCGGCTATCACATTCCCTTGAATTGGTGATGTGAGTCCCCAGATGAATCACTCAATTTTCTTTCCTTCCGAGGTGATCATACTCGGGCACAGCAGAGATAGTTCGCTAAATCTCGATATGTAGGCATCGATATTCGCATTCTGCACAGTGAGGTTCCATAGCTTTTGTTCCATCTTCTGTATTTCGCCTCGTGGGCAGTACTCTGCCATTAACATTTCTTTCATCTCCTTCCACGGCATAGAGTTGGCTACAGGGAGTGTCATGGATTCTACATGTCCGTTCCACCAGGTGAGTGCTTGATCCACAAAAGTGCAGGCTGCGAACTTCACCTTCATGTGCTCAGGGCAGTCGCATATCTCGAATACCGACTCCACTTTTTCGATCCATCGCTTCAGAGTGATCACTCCTCCAGTGCCATTAAAAGTTCGTGGTTTGGCGTTTGTGAAGTCCTTGTAGGTACATGCCTTGGTGGGTCCTTGATTCATTCCATTGTTTGAACTTCCGGCTCCTTGTCCATTGACTCCTCCATTGTTCCCTTGTTGAATTTGCGTAATCGCTGCAGTGACTGCTGCAGATACAGCTGCCTGGAAGGCGGCTGAGTCAATTTCAGGTGGGGTTGGTCCTGGGTTTCCGCGAGTAGGTCGGAGAGGCATCTTTCTGTGACAAAACGGAAAGATGTTGAGGGTATGTGGTTTCGGTGAGGTTGTGATCCTATTGACTAGGTGCATAGTACGAACTTAAACACTACTACCATTTACCAATCAATAATATCTCAACACATAGCAATTTGCAATATCGTAATAAAACACATAAAAACTTACTAATATTATCCGCATTTGATACATGAAAATTTGCTCATAGGAGCATACATGAGTGATACTAGTTCGACAGCATAACGACTCTATGAGTAGTGTAGTCACTTAAACATAGAGTCGGAGTACATAGCATATTTCCTAACGAACTACTATGATAAGTCTATCCCTAACCGCGATGAGCCGCGTCCTACTATAATGGTGAAATCATATGCCGAAGTGCTGAGCTAGCAGCTGCGCCATCTCTGTCATGTCTACAATGACCTCATCCCTCTCAAGCTCTGCTCGCACAGCTCGCGCTTCCATGACGAACAGTTGTTGTCGTAATTCGGCAATCACGGCTTCTGGGGAGTGATTCTTCCTCGCGGGATTCACTGGTGGGACGTGGTGATCCTGTTGCACTTCACTAACAGGAGATACGATGTGACCCATGCCCGGGGCCTGATCCTCCTTCATGTCATCGTCGGTCTCCTCGAACTCGTAGTCGGTGTCCATGTACTCGTCTGGTTCAATGCCGTGGGCTCCCTCTTGATTCCCTTCTGGTTCACCTTTGAGTACCCCGTGTGCCTCAGGGGCTTGGAAGAACTGAATGCCCTGATGCTCTCCCTCCATGACGACTGAGAGAAAGTATGCGAATAAGCTATCACTTTCCTATGATTCTAACGCTATGGCACAAGCTAAACCGACATCCTCTTCTCGGTGGTAGGGGTATAGTTTTAGGTTCCCTAGCTATCCCGATCTCATCGAGACGTGTATTAGTTTTACTTTGGAGAGAATGTAGTTGATCAGGCTACATTCACTCCTTGGTATTACTAAGAACAGTCCCAATTTAACCGAGACACCAGCATTATTGTGTTTGATTCGGCGTTATGTTCTTATTCCTAATACAAGCAAGCATATTTTATTTACTTGTTTTGTTCAGAGTTATGTTAGTCCCTCTTTTTGGTTTATAGTTGCATATCCGTGTGTGGCTAGATACGCTAGTTCACTATAAACAATGCTCTGATACCAACCTGTCACACCCCCGAACCAGATGGCAGAAACGTCCGAGGGCTATTGTAACTCATTGAATACCATCACAATGCATATACATGAAACATAACATAAAACATCACCAACATTTGGAATAATACAACCGATAGTGTTTACATTCGTTACATTGTTCAAACGTTACATTCTCAAAATAACTGTTCAACATCACTTAAACCACAGCAAACATCATAGAGTATAAATCATCCGTCACCTTATCTGTTACCTGAGAATACAAGTATTTTGAAAAATGTCAACATACGAAATGTTGGTGAGTTCATAAGTAGTGTTTGAAATCCAATGTAATGTTTGAAACCCATCAGAAGATCCGATATTTTCTAAAAATAGAATAGTGTAAAAATATGTGTTGATCCATGAGTATGCATGTTTGAATTCTATAGATGTAGGCGTAAGAGTTGTGAAAATTCAACCAGAAATTTGTAATTGTTGGAAACCCTAGGAAAACCCGACGTTTTCCTATCACTTTGTATTACTTAGTTCGTATACCGTTGTTTCGTTTCGTTAGAGGGAATCGTTGAGCTCCGGAGGCATTGAGAATACAATGGGTGGTGAAGTGTTGTGACGTACGTTAATGAAAACGTCCAATCGACAACCTTACAAGCGATCCCTTAGGCACCACTCGTAATTCTTCACACAACTCGACCCTCCCGGACTTGTGTAGTCCCACGACCGGAGGGAAGGAGAGAAGGTGCGAAACCCTCGGTATTTCCCCGCGTCGTTCAAGACAAATGCAATTGCGAAGGGCCCGAAGCCCACCCCGCAATCGTGAGTTACCGACTTTACTAGCAGCACTGAAGGACCCTTGGGGACCAGCAGCACGTTTGCCGTTGAAAGTCCTGTTACGTTGTGTCGGATCGGTAAAACCCAACACTTCGTAAGAGAGAGAGATCTTCGGGCCTTAAGATCAGGTCATTGGGCTAGCTATGCTCAACGAACAAGATTTTACACTTTTGGGGCCCAAAGATGGTGCATAGACGTCTGCGCATACTCGTATGTATAGTGAGTTCTCCATCATTATTAGTTATGAATCGTAATGTCGTAACGTCGTCGTGTTAGTGGTTTTGGATTTTTATTGGTTCGAGACCGAACCAATTCGTTTAACAACGACTTTTGGTATTGTAGTGTATTATATTTCGTCGACAAGCGTGGTACCGTCAATTGATCAAATTGCATGTATGGACTAGCCTTGAAGATTTTCTGTTTTCAGCCCCTCCTTAATTGTAAAATTTACCCTTTTCACCCTTTATTTAAAAACTTTCCGGTTTGGTCCTTAAATTAATTTTCTTGACATTTTTATACCAAAAATTATTGAAATAAGTATTTTCCAGCATATTTATGATAGAAAACAGTTTAAGTCCTTGAAATTTCAGTTTTCTCGGTTATAGCCCCTCTTTTTCGCAACTTTTACATTTTTGACCCAATTTGGAAAAATTTTACAACTTTGGTCCTTTTTAAATTTGAAAAGCATTTTAAACCTTTGAAAAGTACATGGAACACTTATAGTCCACTGTTTTGCAGAAAAATGCAGTTTTGGTCCTCCAAATTAGAAAATTTCGCATATTGGGCCTCATTGGGCCGAAAATGTCATATTTAGCCCAATAAGCTTGGAATTTATGTTTTTAACCCTCTAAATAGTATATTTTCAGAAAATACATTGTGTAAACTGTTTTGACTCATCTCACCCATCAGATTTCGAAATATTTCACTTTAGGCCCTTTAACTTTGTATTTTCAACATTTTATGTCAAAAAAATGAGTTTTTAGCCCAAATTAAGTGTTGTCAAGCCATTTGGTCATTTTCTTAGTATACTTTGCATGTAATAGTATATTTTATGCTATAATAAAATATATGTCTCGGTTTTTAGCATTTCATACTAGATCTATCATCAAAATCATACAAAACATACATATAAGCATAGAAATCAACCACAACATACACATAATGATGGATCTACACTTTTGCTTGTATTCTCCCCCACAAAAACTCATAAAAACCGAAAATAAGGGGATATGAAACTCACCTTGGATGTTGATTCGGTTTTTGAAGAAAGAATGGAAGAAATGAAGTGATTTTTGGCCTTTGCACTCCTTGATGAAGTTTTCGAGTTTATGGGGTTTCTAGAGTGCAAGATCACGATTTTTGCATGGATTAGGAAGAGATTTTTGATAAACAAGGAATACAAGTCATAGATCCAAGCAAAACCTTACCTTAGATGATGATTTTGTGGAAGAACTTCCTTGAATGCTTCCAAAATTTCGAGATTTTGGACGGAGAAGAAGAGAGTAGCCTTGAATGATTTAGAGAGAGTTTGTGAGTGTTTTGTGTGTGTGTGGGTGTTGCTCTCGGCCGAAACAAGAAGAGAGAGGGAGATATAGACATGAAGTGATGTGCATGGATACATGGAATGGATTTGCATGGAGATCCACAAGACAATAAGGAGGTGGCACACTAAGGTCAAC
This sequence comes from Lactuca saligna, assembly GCF_052625555.1. Taxonomy (NCBI): domain Eukaryota; kingdom Viridiplantae; phylum Streptophyta; class Magnoliopsida; order Asterales; family Asteraceae; genus Lactuca; species Lactuca saligna. The sequence goes on from NC_136423.1 coordinate 103,388,780, forward strand.
CCTCTTCTTGGGCTTGAGCTTTTGAGCCGAGAATAATGGAGGAAATGAGGGTGTTTGGGCCTTAAATACTTAAGCCCAATTTTCATGGTTAAGTTGAGTGATGTTTGGTCCAAATAAATTTAAATGTGATTTTTATGACTTGTTAGGGTCAAATTAGGTTAATTATGGTTCATAGTCATTAATTTATTTCATTCTAGGTTCAACATGGCTCAAAATGTTGAAATAAATAGATGTGGGTCCAATTAGAGCCCAATTAGGGTTCTAAGCCCATGATAGTCCAATTGGAAGCTTATTGGTCCATTTGGATCCTATAAGGAAGTTCTAGTCCAAAATGGACTTAACAAGAACTTCTAGGGTTTTCCAATTGTTTGATGTAGTGAATTGGGGGTTTAGTTTCCCATTGAGTAAGCATCGTACTTGTTTTTGAGTTTTTTGAATTCAACATTTAATTGAGTATAGTGATTACAAGACATAGAATTTCTAGTTGTGACAGTCCACCACTAGTTCTCCATGTCCGAATCATCTACATCATATCCTTCAGACTCCTCCTCCTCTGAGTCCACCACTGCTCTGCTAGCCCCTCTTAGGGTTCCTCCTCTTGTTCCTCTTATGATTCTGGCTCTAGCCATCCTCCGTTCCCCTGGTTGGGGAAGTAAGGATCTTCGGGAAGATGAAACACGGCCATAGAGTTTGCGTAGAACTATATGAATGCAGGAAAATAGATAGCATGCATGAATACTCCTATAGTATTTTCATTATTTGTGTTTAAGTTGCTTAAAACTTTTTGGATACGAGGTTGGTAAGTTTCTAGACTCATTTCCCACCATGATCACTCCCAAGCACATGTTGGTCGTATTTTGAATAAATATAGTTGATCAGGCTATATTTGTGACAACCTGAAATTTCCATTCTGTACGAACATTATCAAGTCAATAGAAGTTAGAACAACCGCAGTAAATTTTCAGACTTTTCCGTATAAGTTTGAGTATTTCAGGGTTACACTTAAATAGATATCAGGAGAGTGGATGCACTAGGGTATTGTGCAACTCTGTTATTCCAAAACTCTATTAAATTAGAGTTCATTGCGGGAATAAAATATTTTCTGCCAAAAAATCCGAGGACTATATATAGGATTCTGAGCCATATTTATTCATTAGTTACATTTCCAACTAGAGAAAAGCCATTTTCTCTCTCTCGGATCTTCGGGTTTTCATCCAAATCATGAGTACCTCTCTCTAGTTGTATTATATGGCTTATAATGTGGTTAATAACATAGATTTCATAGTAAAACAACAAGATACGAGAGTTTACCGCCCAAGAACACCTTGGGGGAGTAAACTATTTAATAATACTAAAATGATGCCTAGTCCCTTACCCTTGTTAAGTAACTACCTTAGACTTGTATGTAGGTGTATATAAGACTAGAAATCATCCATGAACACCAAGAGTAAGGTGTTCACGGCCCAAGAAGTTCTTGGACCATGAACTCCAAACTCAAAGGCCAAAGAGTGCCTTAATCACTCCTAAAGCCTTGGAACAATAGCCTTGACTTACTCCAAGTTGTTTAGGGACTTTAAAACATCAAAAACCCATCCTCATGAGAGATTACGGTCGTAATCTCTAAGGGAAATTGTCTCGGGGCCGTGAACTCCACGATGGAGTGTATTAATGTCCTAAACCCTTCCAAGGATTAAACCACCAAGTAGAATTGCTTCTAGGGATCATGTAAGACTTCAAAACACAAAATGTCATTAAGCTTAGGAGTTTACGGCGGTAAAATAAAGAGTTTACGACCGTAAACGGATTTTCTTAGGTTTATTGAAGAGTAAACTCATGTATAGAGTCCTTTGGAACCCTAAACCCATTAGCCTTGTCCCACAACAACTTAGATACAATCCTTAGGACTTATAACACGTATACAAAGTGTTTTCATGTTCTAGAGTGTCCCAACTTAATTGATTAGTTATAATTTGACTAATTAGTTATATATATGTTCATTATATGATAACTAGGCTCGTGCGTGTGTACAAGTCTCCATTTGCCACCTACAAAACCAATGATTTTACTACAAAACCAATGATTTTACTACTGTTCAAATTGTTTATCACATTGTTTTACTTCAAACTGTATTACAAACTGTTTTACATATCAAATACTTTTACTTAAACTCTGTTATACTTTTATAAATTGCATGCCCATGTATGTATAATTATATAAGAAATGTTTAAAAGGCTTAGGAAGGCCTGCCCGCCCTATTTCCTTGTCGCCGTTGAGATGTGGTCTGGTTGGATATCGGGTATACATCCGAAGGTCGTTTCAATATTAGTTATATATCATGTGTACATATATAGTCATAAAAGTTCTTCCATATTCATACGTTCCAGTTACATCATTAGTATCTTACCATATGGGTAGCACATGATAATACTTATACTATCGTTAGAACAATGACATGTCCAATGAGTCAGTTTATTCATGAGTTAGTACTTATTACTATGAGAACATATACATTACATTACTAAGAGAACATATACAAACTATACTAGAAAGAGAACATATACTACGATACTAGAACGAGTAACAATACATTACATATACATTAATACATAAACAAAATTGTGATCCACTGTATTGGAGCATGCCTTCAATGTCATGGCCCGAGTTGTAGTCAGAGTCTCTTGGAGGGAGAGCGTGAGTTTGTGTGTAGATCTATACTGGATTGACTATCCTACACCTTGCTGCTAGCTACAGCCGGACCTGCAGGTCTGTGGGTGCCAAACGTCATACCTTATTACGACCTATATTGTCGTGTTACCTAGTCGATAGTATGGTACAATTTCTCACATAGTACCTTGATATAAATCCGGTTTAAGGTAGTTAGTACAGAAGTAGTTCCTAGAATACAGCACTACAGTACTACATTAATTTACCCTTTACATATATTTAGTGATTATTTCACTTAAACATTAATGTACAAACTATATTTTGACAATGATAGTTACAAAGGGAAAATTACACACTTTTATAATAAAAGTGTTGGGTTATCAGCATTCTAACACTCCTAAGTGTACATGCAACCCTAAATACCTTGGATCTATGTTTTCTCTATTATACATGCAAATATGAACATCCAAGGTATTATCCTAATCTAACATACAATATTATCAATATAACAAGATAGAATACATACCTCTTGATGGTGCTTGTCTTCATGAAGCTTGAGTGCTTAGTGCCTCAAGTGTGACACCTCAAATGGTTCACACAACACCAAATACACTTGGAATAACTTGAGAGAAACTAGAACACTTCATGAAATCGGTTAGCCCTCTCCAGAATAATCTAGTGACCGATTTTGGGAAGAATAATATCTTTATATAGTGTTACAATTAGGGTAAACCCTAATTGTCATGACTTTCCATTTCCTTGGATCCATGGGTTCAAATACACCATGGAGCATCCATGGAGCATCATATGGGTTTTGGCCCAACTAGATAATCCATGGAGCATTAGCCCACTATATAAGTATGGATGATTTACACAATCAACCCATATATTTAATTAGTCTTCTTCTGATCACTTAATTAATCCTAGATTAATTCTTGATCAATACTAATTAAATAATCTTATTATTCTTATTATTAATATACTAGAACTTATAATATATTAATAACCATAAGTGTCTTATTTCTCTCATTATAGTCTATCCAAGTGCATGATGCCATGCAACCCAAATGGACCATGCCGGGTCGGGTCAAGTCTTACCAATTATAGTTATGGACTTAGACATTAATCCAACAGTCTCCCACTTGGATAAGTCTAAAACTATTATTGCGTATGACTTCAGGAACCAACCGGCAATCGTAGCTCTCAAAAGCTTCTGTCGAACTCTGACCTTGTAGATGAACTCTGATCTTTGTCAACGACTTGTCCATTAGATAAGGGATCATATATTCCTCCATTCTAGATATCATATAGACTGAGACATGGATTATAATCATTCTCTCTGTCCATTAATTGTTTCCCGATTTCCGATTTATGACGACTGACTAATTGAACAAATCAAATCAGTCCTGGCCCGGCCGAGCACTTCCATTTGTCATCATCAAATCATTCTAGGGGCCCACAGATATCGCTTTCATCCCGAAGGTAAAAGGAATGGATAAACTTTGACTCATATGGCTTGTTCTACTACTTGTTGAATCATACATAAAGACACGTTTTATAGCACCGAGTTACCAAATGCGGTTTCGTGCAATCAATGTACAACCAACTCATAGTAACAACTCATATCTCTAGGTTTGAAGAATATAAGATATTATCGTCTCATGATCACTCGTGATAAAATCCATGAAGTGATTCCAATGAGCGCGGGTTGAATCCAATACTCAGAACTTATGAGCACTCATGAGTGTTGTAGCCCTTTGTCCAACATCTTAGACCTCTACAAGCCAACCCATGACAGTCTTAATTCATATGTACTTCCAACATATGACCGACTGTGGATGGTTTGAATAACTTAGTCATTCCGGAAGAATAACCTAGTTTATTCGGGAAGTCAAAACATGCAAAGTGAAACACAATAATAATTGAATCCAATATGGTCTCAGAACTTATGAATATAAATAAAACTCCTTTTATTTATCACCATATGATTACACATTATTCACTGTATATTGTTTCAACTATCAACATTATTCTTGAATTTAAAAACAATAGTTGTCCCATGCTCCAAGCATGCACACTATGTTTTCTAAACAATAGCCATGCCATACACCAAGTATGCATAATATGTTTCACTATGATCTTTATTTTGTGAACTAGATCAAATGAATCATAACTTCAATGATTCTCTTTTCACACTCCCAAATCCTTACTACAAATGCAAGAATTCCAAATTCATGTCATTTACTGAAATCTGTTAGATTCTAAACTTATATGCATCAATCCTCTTGTAATGATTATGCACAAAGTCAGAAAGACTTAACAACAATCATTACAGAGCATTCCAAAGGAGATCAAGTCCTTGGAACCATCCTTCTTGCATTAAGTTTCCTTAATCTTACACAGATTGAAAATTCTAACTTTGAAACATTTCCTAATTCATTTTGACTATCACTTCTGAACAAGCGTTGCCTCCTTACAGATTATGTCAATATGGTCCTTCCAGAATTATCACTATACTTCCAATTGTCCTTGAGAAACCAATCTTTGGTAAACCTTAGATTGTCCTCGACAATTGTTTAATCCTTTTTAGTCATATCCAGTTCTAAACCTTTTCCATTCTTAACGCCCCAGGCATTTGGAAAATTTTAGAAAGGATGAATATAGCACATGTAGTCGGTCCTATATCCGAAGTATATGGGACACGATTCATGATGTCTCACATAAAGACTAAACCAGTCTTTTGCTATAACATTTCCATTTCAATTTGCCAAGTTCTCATAATTCAGATTATGAAAAGGGATGCCGTAATCATAATCGAATTTAAGAACGCAAATAATGGACCCATATACAGAATTTCCTTATGTTGAGCCATTCCAACATGAAATTCGTATATATTCTTGACTAAATGATTAAAACCTCACGATCTAAGCTTATAGATTTGAGATGAAGTATAATTTCCTCTCCCTTAATTATAGTAAAACAACTTTTTCCCAATTGAAACCTTTTGTTTTCTATAATTAACATTGCTAGCTTGCAATACTTATTGTAATTATCATGCTCCCACTGACATGATGATTATTAGCATAACACTTATGCTCCCACTAGCTTTGACATATACTCAGAAAGCTCGACTTCTAGAAATCAATACTTTATTGACTTTCTTACCAAAGTTCAGATTTCTGATACTATATTGTTTTGATAAGACTTTATCAAAAAACATACACCTTCCCTTAGATAGCTCATGGGTGTGTCAAAACAATTTTAAGAACTATGAAAAGGGATGCCGTAATCATAGTCTTGATCGTTTTGACCTTTGTCATTTCTCACAAGTCCAAGTTAGTGTGCCGGTAAACCACACACGCTCCACTAACGACTTTGAGATCACAATTGCTATCTAGCTAAAATCTACTTAGTGGAAGTGTTTCCTCACCATCATTTTCATGAATCGGAGAGAAACCTTATGACACTTAGATTTAATGGTGTATGAGTTCCTACCCATATGAATTTGTCAAAACCATAATCACAAGACAAGGATAATGACAAATCCAAAACCATATGGATTGAACTCAATCTTAATTTCTTGCCACCTGGCAGCTCAAGGGCCTACCATTACTTCCAAGTTGTTGTGCAACACATTGAGAACTCTAAGAACTCATATGCAAAGCCAACTTTAACTAGAATGGGCACAGAATATGTCAACACGATAGGTTATAAACCTTAAGTCGTGTGCTAGTGAAGAACTTTAGGTTTTATTCTTGATTAGTTCTTGAGACTTTCAAGACCTTTTAAGACTCCCACTGTCCTCTTGACATATAAGACTTCCTTGTCAAATATTCAAGAGATAGTGTGGATTCTAATCAAGACAAACACTTCACACAATTAGCCTAAGTTGGTCTTTGTTTTATCCAAAACATCACAACTTACCAATTTCAAATGTACAAGAGTAGAAAACTTTTACTCTTACATTTGATAAGTGTTTTAAACCTTCTTAAAGACATGTCACTCAAATTACAATCTTGGAGTATGACTCTAAGACTTGTATTGGAACGAAGTATGACTCATCTTCTTGATTTAACCATTTCAACAATTTCAAGATCCCTTCTTCTTAGTCATAAGAATGCACTAAGACTTCCTTAGAGAACAAATTTTTGATATGGTTTCTTAATCATTAAGATGATCACAAAGCTGATACTAAAGTACTCTCCCATCTTTTCAGATTTGAGAAACTTTTATCCTTCTGCCTAATTTGATTCTTCTTATTCGCTCTGCCTTACATTGGAACCTTTTCCAATGTATCAGAGTTACACTTACGCTTGTAAGTATAATCATATTTACTAAGCTTTAGTAAACTATGAAGAATAGTCTTATATCTTTTGTGGTGGACTTAATCAGTGCACATGACTATGTACTCGATCCCTTAGTCCATTACTTGACTCACACATCCATGTGAATAAGTAATTAGTCTTAATTTTTCCAATACTTGAAAGTTCTCATTCATCATGCTATACAACTCGCATGATTCCAAGTCCCGGTCCAATTGAGACTTTGGATGATGAGAATCTTTCCTTGTTTGGTAAATTTAGACATTATCACAAATGAAAGAATCAATTTCATATTTCCACTCTTGCTATTAATGGAATCATATAAGCAACAATTTTTCCTCAAATGCCATTGTAAGGATATTTTAAAATAAATAAAAATCAAAATTTTTCCTTTTATTTTAAAACTATGCGGAAAAACTTATCCTTACAATCCATATGAAAACTTGTTGTTATCTATTCCTAAGCAATATCTCATAACTCCTAAGAAGTAGCTCAAGAATCCGATTTTTCAAACTACGCGATAGAAATCCATCTATGCGATCAGATTCAGCATATTCTTTCTTTAAGTTCCTTTACTTTTCTTTGATTCTTAAAACATTACCATGTGACCCAGTCACAACATGTATCAAGAATCTCAAAATAGAAACTTAACAGAGTTAGATTTGTGGACTTTTACCTGAAGTAGAGTCAATCTTATTGACTTTAACATCCTTAGGTAAATTAGGCAGCTTCGCAACTAATGACCCTTACTTTGGCAATATAAACATATGGACCCTTTGATAATGGTACACAGGACTATTACAGACTTAGCTTTTCTCTTTACCATTTGTTCAACCGAGTTGACTATGGCCGATCCCTTTCCATTGGGAAGAGAATGTTTTTTCTGTATTTCCAGTGTCACCATTGTCAATGTCCATAAGTTTCAGGAAGTTGATCTTAACAATAGATGAGATCATTAAGGGTCTTGTCATAGTCTATTTCATAGGTGTCCCAAAGGAACTCACTATGTAACTTAGAAAGTGATTGAACCACCAACTTTCTCAAGACATTGACACCCAACTCTCCCGGCTTGTCAATATGTGACTACATCTCCAAGATGTGATCACACCTAGACCTTGCCTTGCCATTAGGGCTTGAGTGATCTTAAACTTTTCAAGAACTTGTGGGTTAGGGAGAATAATTGGAGGAGGAGAAAGAAGTATGATATCCATGGGACATCATCTTCATTTAGGAAAGCTTGTTTCAAGAGATTTGGGAAGATCATAAATGTCTAATCCAGACATGTTATGGGAGATATTCAAGATAGTTGATCTTTGAGTCCTTAATATGACACCCAATATGAAAATATTAAGGCTAGGACCCAACAAACTATTTTATAACTTAGAAGAGGTATGCCGTAATCCAAGCTATAAAACAATTTGAAGGTAGGTGAATGACGATTCACCAATTTCCACCAAGATAAACGAAATGTATTATTAGGTTTTAATTGGTTTTGAAACTCCTAGATCTTTTGAGATTCATTGAACTGTTCAATGGCATGTTTCAATCTCGAGTGTGCCCTTCAGGTTTTGTGACTGGGACGCCGAGGATCACAAAACAAGGTGTGAAGTAACCATGCAAATTACTTGGTATCCTTAAGTGTTTACCCCTCAATTGATGTGCCGGTTAACCACACACGCTCCATCGATACTATGATAAACATTAAGTTACCCTTTGCCTACCTTGTTAAATACGAGTTAGTGTGCCGGTTAACCACACACGCTCCACTAACCGACTTAAACAAAGTGCAAAGTGTAATTTCATGGATTAGCACCTTATTCACATTTTTCCTAAGTAACTAAGATTGGGTATTATTAAGAGTTTAGTTACTTAGTATTTATCATTAATACTTTTAATGAAGGGAGAATTATAGTCATGTCAAACCCGTTCGGCTAACGACCCTCCACCAATCAAGCGAGCGGTGGGTGAGAGTGAACACCCATTAAGTTGCCATTTTATAGGCAACAACCTTATACCCACCTTATAGACCGGCTTCGTGAATGAGGCGTACTAGCGGTAAGACTGACTTTACTCTTATACATATAAATATTATTAACTTATAATATTATAAAGTATAAGGGTTGAATTTTAACTTTTAAAATTCTAAGGGCTAACTTGGAATTAAAGTATTCATAAGAGAAAACTTTACAAATTCCAAAACTTGAGGGCAAGTTTTGAAACTATTCAAAACTAATTAATTCCATAACTTATGTATTTAAAGTAGTTTTAATCCAAAAACTCTTCAAGTTCCATAACTTGTGGACAAATTATGGAAGACTTTAAACTAATAAAGAATTAATCTTTTTCTTTATTTTATAACTTATGGAATTAATTAAGGTTACATATTTTATTTATTTATTTATTAATGAAGTGACTCTTGAACCTCCATAACTTAAGGACAAGACTCTTCATCTTTTTGTAACCTTTGCCAACTTTATGAGTTTTATGAGTCTTTAATGTGACTCTTCATGTAACTTAAGGATAAGTTACACAAACACATTTTATACTCAACTCTTAGATTAATTTGGATTGAAAACAACTTTTTCACTCAACTTTTCTATTAATCTAAGCAACTCATAAGAACAAGATAATTCAAATCAAACTTTTTCATGTAATTAGTCTAACCTTTAAACTAATACAAAACATGAATCTATTGACAATTATCTTGAAAATGGATTAGCATGAACATTACCACATTTAAAAACAAGTTTATAAGTTCAAAACAACTTAGGGTAATGTTCCTAGTCCATTTCTAGCCAAAAACCTCGAAGATATGCTGTCTAGGGTCCAACTCGTCGAGTGCATGAACACAACTCGGCGAGTTGGATGCATTTTGCCTTGGACTCGTCGAGTCCCTTCATGGACTCGGCGAGTCAGCTGGGCTGACAGCATCAAAACTCGATTTTTCAGCTTCTATTGCAGGTATAACAAGAAAACAAACCTGGCTCTGATACCACTGTTGGGTTATCAGCATTCTAACACTCCTAAGTGTACATGCAACCCTAAATACCTTGGATCTATGTTTTCTCTATTATACATGCAAATATGAACATCCAAGGTATTATCCTAATCTAGCATACAATATTATCAATATAACAAGATAGAATACATACCTCTTGATGGTGCTTGTCTTCATGAAGCTTGAGTGCTTAGTGCCTCAAGTGTGACACCTCAAATGGTTCACACAACACCAAATACACTTGGAATAACTTGAGAGAAACTAGAACACTTCATGAAATCGGTTAGCCCTCTCTAGAATAATCTAGTGACCGATTTTGGGAAGAATAATATCTTTATATAGTGTTACAATTAGGGTAAACCCTAATTGTCATGACTTTCCATTTCCTTGGATCCATGGGTTCAAATACACCATGGAGCATCCATGGAGCATCATATGGGTTTTGGCCCAACTAGATAATCCATGGAGCATTAGCCCACTATATAAGTATGGATGATTTACACAATCAACCCATATATTTAATTAGTCTTCTTCTGATCACTTAATTAATCCTAGATTAATTCTTGATCAATACTAATTAAATAATCTTATTATTCTTATTATTAATATACTAGAACTTATAATATATTAATAACCATAAGTGTCTTATTTCTCTCATTATAGTCTATCCAAGTGCATGATGCCATGCAACCCAAATGGACCATGCCGGGTCGGGTCAAGTCTTACCAATTATAGTTATGGACTTAGACATTAATCCAACAAAAAGAACATACAAAACAGTTACGACTTGGTAGAAGGCTACTTTTAATAGAAAATATAGGTTTTTCTAAGAGCTTCAAAACTTTTACAAACACTTACAAACATTCACATAGTTTTATCACCAGTGTTTACAAACTCATACTTAAATCCATGTTCAAACGTTTTGATACAAACACCGACACTAAAATACTTATGAACTCACCAGCTTTAATGCTGATACTCGCTTTCAAAATAACTTGTATTCTCAGGTCATCAGTAGACAGGTACCGAGACCAACTTTTGAGAAGATGGAGCGCATTCGAGACGCATCTCATTATTTTGATTTACATTTTTGGTGTCTATAACTGTACGGAAAACGCTTGTATTAAAATTATAGATTTAATGCAATGGATGATGTTGTTTGCTTGTTTACTGTTATACTGTGTTGTGATACTTTACATGATGTCCTCCGCCCCAGAACGTTTCCGCCGTTCTCAGTTTTGGGGTGTGACAGATTTGTATCAGAGCATTGTTTATAATGAATTAAGTATATCAACCCTTAAAAGATATACTAACTATAAACTCATTTAGGATTTAAAACACTCTGACCAAGAGTCTATACTTTAAATACTAAAATATTTAATTAAGTATACAAGTCTGCATTCATACTAAAATAAGTGTCACAATGAAAAGAACAAAAGTATTACGATTGTTAAATATCACAAGTGAGCTCGGGGATGTATGGTCAGTCCTGGGAATGGCATAGCCTTATCAACTATGCTGGTCCGAGGAGTGATTAGAATATGCCCTAGAATGGTTTTGATATGTTAACAAGTCTAAAAACATACCAACAATACCACAAGGAGAACAGTAGGACCTAAACTGAAAATACTATAGGGGTATTTTGTGCTACTACAAGCTACTTATAAACTAGATTCTTATACCTCTCTTCTCGTGTATATTTAAATGGTTGGATTCCATCATGGCGACGTGTACTTCCCAAATGAAGGCAATGTTGGGTGGATCGAAGAAGAGCCTGAAGACAAGCATCCAATCCCTTTGGATGATCACCTCGCAGAAGGCTTTTCTGATGGATCTGACTCTGAGCCTGAAGTTAACAACCTACAGCCAGTAGGTCAAGCCCCAAACAACAACTCAACCAGCTTTCCCAGGTCACACACCCTTGTGTGCAACCAACTTGAATTGCTATAGTGACGAACAGGGTCAACCCTTACCTTACTTTGGGGACCGAAGCTTTTACAATCTTAGCGAAGGTGGCTCTGCGGATCGAGCTCTACCCATCATTATCTGCAGAATAGCTCGTAATGATGAACAAGGTCGAGCAGCCATCGACCGAGTCATGGAGATTGATGCCAACTCTGGTGTCAACACAGTCCGCATCCGCCGTCTTTAAAAAGAAATGGAATGGAGCAGGAGAACCAATGAGACCCTACAACAACAGCTAGCTGCCTCCCGAGCCGAAGTCATAGAACTTCGAGTTCGTCAAAGGGCTCATGAACGAAACCTTCAAGAGGTGGTTCTTCAGGTGGCAGACCTCAGGGTTCGCCTGAGAAATTCCCATCGCCGTTAGAAGATGTCTAGCACATATTTGTCTTTTAGTTAAGGAATAGCCTTTAGTATCTATGAGCTAAGTAGCACTTGTTTGTAAAATCTTTCTAACTTTCAGTACTCTAATTAGGAATCTAGGAACTATCAAAACTTTTTGTATGGTATGATGTAAGACCTACTGTTAGGTTGATTTTCCCTGAACTTGTTACATCGATAATACCAATATTTTAGACAATTATCTAATCTGTGGGAAAATCTTTTCCCTTGTGTTTCCTACTAATCTTCTATGTTGTGATCTCAAACACTCATTCAACTGTTGGGCCATGGGTAATTAGTCCATGTGTCATTCTCACCCCGCTTACAATTGATTCTTACCATTGTGTTTATCTTTATAAACTTATAGCTGAAAGATGCCTCCTTGCAAATCTCCCAGGAATAACCCTGCACCTCCACCACCTCCTCCTCCTCAGGTCATTGATACTGCAACCCTGAATGCTGTGGTATTGCGGCAGTGGCAACTGCCATGGCTCAGTATCATTCCACTGATGCTAGCAGAGGTGGAACCCCTGTTGACTTTATTCCTACTGAAATCCTTGTGCGCTCGAGAGAGTGCTCCTACAAGGATTTCACCAACTGCAAGCCGAAGTCCTTCAAAGGAATCGGAAGAGTCATTGCCCTCTCGCAATGGTTCAAGAAGGCTGAATCAGTCTTCAAAATTTGTTCGTGCCCTGCTGCGAGCAATGTCAAATATGTCGCGTACACCTTTGAAGAAAAAGCCCTGACGTGGTGGAACGGCCATGTTAAAGCACTAACTATCGTGTTGGCTAATGACATGGGTTGGGAAACCATGAAAGACCTCATGATTGAGGAATACTGCCCGAGGGGCGAGATCCAGAAATTGGAGCAGGAACTGTGGACCCTAACCATGAAGGGCTCCAACATAGTCGCATATACCGCCAGAGTCAGTGAACTGGTGCCCTCTGCCCCAATATGGTTTCCACTGAAGGGAACAAGATCGAGAGGTACATATGGGAGCTAGTGCCTCCGTATCAGGGAAATGTCCTATCACCAAACCCTGCTACCTTCGACAGTGCCAAGCGGCTGGCACAACGACCCACTGACCATGGAGTTAAATCCCCATCAGCAACAACAACCCTAGCCATCTCAGAACCCTCCAAACCCGCTGATACTAAGCGGAAGTTCTGGGATGAGAAGAAAAAACAACGAGCTGCCAAAAAGCAACAAATTGTGGCAGTGCGTGCCGCAATAACCCCTGCTGTTGTTACCGCTCCGGTGGGGCAGTATGCTGGAAGTTTGCCTAAGTGCAACAAATGCAACTACCACCACAACGGCCCTTGCCGTGAAATGCAGTGCTCTAACTGCAATAGGAAAGGACACACTATCCGTTTCTGTAAATCTCCGGCGAGGCCGATCACCCAAGTCCCCGGATCTGGCGTGAGCCAGACCTGCTATGGATGTGGTGAGGCAGGCCACTATAAGAGGGAATACCCCAAAGCAAAGAATGATGGTGGAGCACGGAGAGTACTGGCGATAGGCCATGGGGAAGCAGTTTCTGACCTGACGGTGGTGACTAGTACGTTCCTCCTCGATAACTCCTATGCATGCATTCTGTTCGATAGTGGAGTGGAGCGAAGCTTCGTGAACCATAAATTTGCTCGCATGCTTAAACAACAACCACACACACTTAAGGAACAATTCAAAGTAGAAATGGCTAATGGAAATACTGAAAGCACGAATAGCATATACTTAGGATGTACCCTAACTCTAGATCACCATTCATTTCCAATCGACCTTATATCGGTCTCAATTAAAAGCTTCGACGTTATCATCGGCATGGATTGGTTGAGTCTTCATCACGCCGACATCATGTGCTTCGAGAAAGCAGTCTGTCTAAACCTCCAGACTAACGAAACTCTTATCGTCTACAGCGACAAACCTTGTATGAGTCTTCGTATTATATCAAGTATTCAAGAACAGAAGTATCTACGTATAGAATACCATGCATTCCTTGCTCACGTCGTCGATACGAGCCTCGAAACGGAAGAATTAAAGAACATTCCAGTAGTGAGCGACTTTCCCGACATCTTCCTAGAAGAGCGACCAAGATTACCTCCGCAATGACAGGTCGAGTTCAGAATCGACTTAGTCCCAGGAGCTACCCTAGTAGCCAAGTCGCCCTACCGATTAGCACCAACAGAGATGCAGGAACAATCTGGTCAACTTAACGAACTGCTCAGCAAGGGCTTTATAAGACCAAGTTTCTCGCCTTGGGGAGCACCGGTCTTGTTTGTTAAGAAGAAAGACGGATGATTCCGTATGTGTATCAACTACAGAGAACTTAACAAACTGACGGTCAAGAATCGTTACCCTCTGCCTCGCATAGACGATCTATTTGACCAACTGCAAGGGGCGAACTACTTTTCCAAAATTGATCGAAGATCCGGATATCACCAGTTACGAGTGCTAGAGGAGGATGTTCCGAAGACAACCTTCCGAACTTGTTACGGACACTACGAGTTCATGGTGATGCTATTCGGATTGACCAATGCGCCTGCAGTTTTAATGGACCTGATGAATAGAGTATGCCGACCTTACTTGGATCAGTTTGTCATTGTCTTCATCGATGACATCCTGGTCTACTCCGGAAGTAAGGAAGAGCATGGCAATCACCTGCGACAAGTTCTAGGAACTTTAGGAGCGGAGAAGCTCTATGCGAAGTTCTCTAAATGTGAATTTTGGATCCGAAGAGTCGAATTCTTAGGACATGTGGTAAGCGAAGAAGGAATCCACGTGGACCCATCCAAAATTAAGGCCATTGAGAATTGGTCAGCACCGAAGACGCCTACAGAAATTCGTCAATTTCAAGGTCTTGCTGGCTACTACCACAGGTTCATATAGAACTTCTCCCGAATTGAGAAACCTCTTACAACACTGACCCAGAAAGTCATGGCCTTTGACTGGGAAAAGAAACAGCAGAGAGCGTTCCAAACGATAAAGCAAGCCTTGTGCACCGCACCAATACTATCCCTCCCCGAAGGGATAGAAGACTTTGTTGTCTATTGTGACGCATCAAATCAAGGGCTCAATTGTGTTTTGATGCAACGGTGTAAGGTCACCGCCTACGCCTCGAGACAGCTAAAGACAGACGAAGTTAACTACACGACCCACAATCTTGAGCTAGGAGCAGTTGTGTTTGCTCTGAAGATCTGGAGACATTACTTGTATGGCATGAAAAGCGCTATCTTTATCAACCACAAGAGTTTACAACACATATTCGATCAGAAGGAGCTCAACATGCGACAACGACGGTGGGTCGAACTACTCAAAGATTACGAATTTGATATTCGTTATCATCCTAGTAAAGTCAATGTAGTAGCAGATGCCCTAAGTCGGAAGGAATATTCTGGTCGAAGAGTCAGGTCGTTGACAATGACTATCCATTCACACTTGTCTAAGCAAATTCAGGCGGCCCAGCTTGAAGCCAGGAAACCTAAAAACGTGACGAGTGAATCCCTTAGAGGAATGGATAAAAATTTAGAAGCCAAGGGTGGCGGAGCCTTATATTTCATGAACCGGATCTGGATACCGAAACATGGTGGTTTTCAAGACTTGGTCATGACCGAGGCGCACAACACTCGGTATTCCGTCCACCCAGGTTTAGATAAGATGTATATGGATCTTAAAAAGTTATACTGGTGGCCTAATATGAAAAAAAAGGTTAAGTTCGAGTACCAGAAGCCCTCCGGTTTACTACAACAACCAGAGATTCCAGAATGGAAGTGGGAGAAGATCACTATGGATTTCATAACCAAGTTGCCCAAGACAACGGGTGGACTTGATACCATATGGGTCATCGTCGATAGATTGATCAAGTTTGCACACTTCCTGCCTATAAAAGAAACTAATAAGATGGAGAAGCTTACGAGGATATACATTAGGGAAATCATACGACTGCATGGTGTACTTATATCCATTATCTCCGATAAAGATAGTAGGTTCACCTCAAGATTCTGGCAATCGCTACAACATTCCCTAGGAACAAGGCTGGACATGAGCACGGCCTACCATCCACATACCGACGGACAAAGTGAGAGGACCATCCAAACACTGAAAGATATGTTGAGAGCCTGTGTGATTGATTTTGGAAAGGCATGGGATACTCATTTACCTCTTGTCAAATTTTCCTACAATAACAGTTATCACACGAGCATCAAGGCTGCTCCATTTGAAGCCCTCTATGGATGGAAGTGCAGATCCCCTCTGTGCTGGGCTGAAGTGGTGATACCCAGTTAGCTGGGGGGCATGTTTTAGATAGTACTCTCACAGGCCCGAATATCATCCAGGAAACGACATAGAAGATCGTTCAGGTCCGTGAACAATTGAAAGCCTCTAGAGACCGATAGAAAAGCTACGCGGACAAACGAAGGAAACCTTTGGAATTCCAAGTGGGAGACCGAGTCCTTCTGTGACAACCCTATATTTTCCAAAAGCATTGTAACGCTCAAAAGTCAAATTCAACTAAATTAACCTTGAAAATAAAGTATTCAAATATCTAAGTTGGGATGCATCAAATACTAGATAACGTGTCAAGGTTTTCGAAAACATAAAGAACGCTCAAAATCGGGTTATATTGAAGAAATTATAACCACTTGTATAATTACGACACGCCGTTAAAACAATTATTTGATGTAAAAAGTAAAATCTCAATAATGTGCATTTTAGCCTTAAGTATCTAAACAAAAGTCGTAGATCTCGTTAAAAGGTGAACGTGCATAAAAAGATCGCCCAAGTT
Organism: Lactuca saligna; assembly: GCF_052625555.1. Taxonomy (NCBI): domain Eukaryota; kingdom Viridiplantae; phylum Streptophyta; class Magnoliopsida; order Asterales; family Asteraceae; genus Lactuca; species Lactuca saligna. The sequence goes on from NC_136423.1 coordinate 103,405,884, forward strand.
GGACCTCGTATGAAGAAGTTACGAATTTTCGAAGTTTCGTAACAGTAGTAGAGGGCTAAAAACTCGAATTTAAGATCAAGTGTAAATTAGCTAACGCAATCCAAATGAGAGTTGAAGATCTCCACTATAGGAACAAATTGATGAGAAGACAAACAAAAACCGACGTCTAATAAAGAACCTATGAGTTTTTAACGAACTTTAGGAGGCCCGTCCTATTAAAAATATATCATTAAAAATAAAGACAAAACTAGCCGACGGAGTCTAAATGAAAGTTGTAGAGCATAATCTCACCTACGCGTGGATATAAAGAACACGAAAAACGGAGCTCGTACGCGAAAGTTACGAAATTTAGAAGAGGACATGCCGGATTACGCCCGGCGTTCTCTAGGAGTACGCCCCGCGTACTAGACCCAGAGTCGAGTCCCATCGGCCCGCCCAAGCTAGGCTTAGCTAGCCAGGAGTCGTAAGCCATGACGCATTGTTACGCCCTGCGTAACCGAAGTACGCCCCGCGTACTGACTACGCCCCGCGTACTTCGGAGGTACGCGCCGCGTACGAGGGTTTCCAGCCCTATAAATAGAAGGCATAAGCTCGAGTTTTTGCACACAAATCACAATCCCTCAGTCATTCTCTCATACTTCTAAGCTTCAGAGACCCTCCCCTCACCTCGGTTTCCACACTCGAGCCCCCGACGAAAGATTTACGTTGCAGAGATCCCCGAAGAGCCCGATGACGCAACTATCCGCGATCGAAATTCTACTTAACTCTAGTCTCTCTCTTCAAACTTAACGAGTGAGTTCATACCCCTACTTTTCAATTCTTTTTCATGGTTTAGGGGGGGAATACAAGTACATTACACGTTAAAATATCGTTTTATAAACATAAATGAAATTTCTATCTTCGAATATCGATACAAACATCTTATGTATACAAGAGCTATTATGTCACTAAGTTATTTCTACTAAATGGAACATACTATCTGAAAAACTATAATGGGTATAGTTAACAAGTCAGTCCTACATTTTACATATACATCTTGGAAAAACGAAACACTTTCAAAAGAAGTAAGGTCATTTCATTGTAAATCTACTTATACTAGGCAATGTGAGATATTCAAACTTCAACGTACATTTTTGTATGCATTTCAAGTCCTGTATTATATACCATAATCTCTTGGAAGGAGAGCGTGATACTTGTTTATAGATCTATACGGGATTGACAATCCCGCACCTAAACTACTAGCTATAGTTAGACCGGCAGGTCTGGGGTGACAAATGTCATAACACTGCAACACCTGAAGAATGTTGTTACAGGCCGTCAGTATCAATAGCATGGTTATAAAAATCACATAAAATGTATAAAACAAGATTGATTTACGGGATTCATATGTGCATTGCAGTTTTCTACATTATTTTTCATACAAAATTGTTTTTATCATTCAAGTATAAAAGATACTAACACATTCCAGTTTTGGAAACTTTTGAATCATCTTACAAGAAAATATTGGACTTTCTGAAAACCTCGTTTACCAATTTACTACCAAAAAGGATATACTTTTCAACTCAAAACACTCATGAACTCACCAACTTAATTGTTGACACTTTTCAAAACCACTTGTATTTCTCAGGGAATCAGTGATACAGGTAACTACCAGCTTTTGGGAGAAGGAACACTAAGGATGTTTTTATTATTGAACATTTAACATCATATTGTAATATTCTTTTGATAACATGTATAACACAACAATATACGTTTTCATTTTATATATATGATGGTTGTGTTACTTTCTTTACAATATTCAATTGTTGTGATACTACGTGAAGTCATTCACCCCCGAATGTTTCCGCCATTCTGGTTTGGGGGTGTGACAGATTGGTATCAGAGCATTGTTTATAGTGAACTAAGTATATCAAACCACATAAGATATACAAACTATAAATACAATGGGAACCAAAAACCCTCTGATAAAAACATTTTCATAGAAATATATTTTCTTTAAATATATACATTTTTACCCGCACGTATCAGCCTCGTATCATGACAAGTTTTTCTAAAAAGTAGTATGGCAAGTTGCGATACCACGATTGCGCCTTGGGGTATGTAATCAAATCAAGAATAAATATAGCCTGATCAACTATATTTATCCTGGATTTGACCAATGTACGTCGAGGAATGGTCGTAGTAGTCAACAAGCCAAATATATATATATATATATATATATATATATATATATATATATATATATATAGGCATAGGAAGCCGTTAAATAGAAATTTCTCTTCTTATAAAAATCTCATACCTCTATCCCAGTACAGACAAATGGCCGGATTTCCTTTACCGGGAGACCCCTACTACCTAAACCAGGGTAACGGCGGCTGGATAGAAGAAGACCCGGAGGAGGACCCAGAGGAAATCGAAGAGGAGGTCAAAGAAGAGTTCGAGGAAGGAGTCGAAGAAGAATTCGAAATCGATGTCGGAGAAGAATACGAAGTCGACGAGGAGATCGTGGAAATTTCTAGCGGAATAGACTCCGAACCGGAAGTAATCAACCCTTCCATCCCCATCCTCCCGTAATTAGACCATATCAACCGGGACCCATTCCCATCTGGGGAAGCCACCTCTACTACTGGAGCCGTCAGCAAGGTGTACGCCCTCCATTCGGCATGTGTCCGGATTTTTACAACGTCAGTGGGGGAGACTCAGCTGATCGAGCACTTCCTGTTGTCGTGAATGCTATAGCTAACCAGAACTACCAGGCGGACCAACAAGTAGCCAGAGTTCTTGAGATCAATGCTACTACTCAAGGTAACGCCGCTGACATCCGCCGTTTGGAAGGACTACAGGAGAATACCCAAATCTACACGGGGACACTTCAGAACCAAATGATAACAGCTCTAGATGAAATAAGAGAGATGAAAGAACAACAAGCAGATTTCGAGAGGCGACTGATGGGAGTCAAACGGTCAGATGCCGAATCCAGCTCCAAACGCCACAAGTAGAGTTTGTTCAAGCTCCAACAATTTTGATATAGACTAGGACCTCGGATAAAGTTTTTCTCTTATTTTCTTTTGTATCTGTAAACAGAGACCTCTAGATAGGTCAAATTTTCCTAAAACTAGAAGCATAATGTAACACACCTTAGGTGTGACATATATATAAATATGCAGTACTTCTTTATATACCTCTCGAAACCTCTGAAATTAACTAAATTGTTGTATCAAATTTGAAACCAAAAACTAAAGTCAAAACAAATTACAAGATACGACTAACCCTCAACTACAAGATTGTCAAAACATTAGAAACTTATAGTATTCGTTCTTATTTTCTCTACCAGAACATGCCTCCTCGTAGATCAACACGCAGAAACTCAACTCCAGCACCACCTCCACCACCCCCTCCAACTATGAATGCAACTATGTTCCAAACTGCTGTAACAGCTGCTGTAACCGCGGCGATGGCTCAAATGAGCAACAATGGGTCAGGAGGAGGAATAAATAGCTTTACAAATGGCCTAAGCCAAAGCCGTTCCGGAGTCTGCACTTACAAAGACTTCACCAATGGAAAACCTATTCCCTTTTATGGGACTAGGGGAGTATTGGCTCTGTCCCAATGGATAGAGAAAACGGAAGCCGTATTTGAAATTTGCGCATGCCCTGAAGAAAGCACAGTAAAATTTGCTGCCTGTACATTCTCTAAACGCGCCTTGACATGGTGGAACGGCCACGTCAAGACACTAACCCTGGTGGTGGCGAACTCCATGGGTTGGGAAAACTTGAATCGAATGCTCCTTCGGGAATACTGCCCAAGAGGCGAGATTCAGAAGCTTGAACAAGAATTGTGGAACCTTTCGATGGTAGGCTCGGACATCGCAGGCTACACCAACAGGTTCAGCGATTTGATAACACATTGTCCTGGGATGTTGATTCTAGAAAGCCAAAAAGTGGAGAGGTATATCTGGGGATTATCACCCCAACTGCGAGGAAGTGTGGTAGCTTCCAAGCCCATGACCTTCGACAGTGCCAAGGAACTGGCGCAATCTCTCGTTGATCATGGCGTCTGCCAAGGAGTCACGACTATCGTAGCTGAACCAACCAAAGGGAACAACGACAACAATAACAATGCCAACAACAACAGCAAGAAGAAATTCTGGAACAAGAGAAAGGGGCAAACCTCTCAAGAACCTTCAAAGAAACAAATGGTGGCGGTTCATGCTGCTACTGCTCCCGCCACAACTCCTACAACCCCGACGCCAACAAAACAATATGCAGGGAACTTGCCAAAGTGCAGCAAATGCAACTACCATCACCACGGTAATTGCCGCGAGATGTACTGTAAGAACTGCGACAGGAAAGGGCACACTGCCCGTTTCTGTAAAGCGCCAGCACGGCCAGTCACTCAAGTTCCTGGTACTGGGGTAAGCCAAGCATGTTATGGATGTGGAGAAACCGGGCATTTCAAGAGGGACTGCCCCAAGACAAGGAATGTTGGTGGTATTGGGAGAGTGCTGGCGATAGGTCAAAATGAAGCAATAACTGATCCAATAGTAGTTACGAGTACGTTTCTCCTCGACAACATTTATGCATGCATACTCTTTGACTGCGGTGCGGAGAGAAGTTTGGTGAGTCGTAAATTCAAACATCTACTTAACCAAAATATTCACTGTAGAAATGGCTAATGGAAAAACAGAAAGCACAAGTGATATGTACGTTGGGTGCACATTAAATTTAAACGAACACTTATTTCAAATCGACCTTATGCCCATTTCGATAAGAAGTTTTGATGTAATCATCGGTATGGACTGGTTGAGTCTTCACCATGCCGACATTCTTTGCCATGAAAAGGCCGTTCGTCTCAATCTGCCCAACGGTGAAAATCTTATCATATATGGAGATAAACCTAGTTCAAATTTGCAAATCATCTTCTATATTAAAGCACAAAAATATATTCGCAAGGAATACCATGCCTTTCTAGCCCACGTAGTAGACCAGAAGCAAGAACCAAAGAACATTAAAGACATTCTGGAAGTCTGCAACTTCCAAGACATTTTCCCAGAAGATCTCCCAGGAATCCCACCGGAATGTCAAGTCGAAATCAGAATTGACTTAATCCCCGGAGCAACCCCAGTAGCAAAGTCACCTTACCGTTTAGCTCCAGCCGAGATGCAGGAACTGTCCAGTCAATTGAACGAGCTGTTGAGCAAGGGATTCATCAGACCAAGCTTCTCACCATGGGGAGCACCAGTCCTATTCATGAAAAAGAAGGATGGGTCTTTTCGCATGTGCATCGATTATCGAGAACTGAACAAACTAACAATCAAGAACCGATATCCCCTTCCACGTATAGACGATCTGTTCGACCAACTACAAGGAGCAAGCTACTTCTCAAAGATCGACCTAAGATCTGGTTATCACCAACTACGAGTACTAGAAAGAGACATCCCCAAAACGGCTTTCCGAACACGATATGGTCACTACGAGTTTGTAGTAATGCCCTTCGGATTGACAAACGCTCCAGCAGTGTTCATGGATTTGATGAACCGAGTATGTCGTCCCTTCCTGGACAAATTCGTGATCGTGTTCATAGATGATATACTCATCTATTCTAGAAACCAGGAAGAACACAGCCAACATCTCCGCCAGGTTCTGGAAACATTAAGGGCAGAGAAACTTTACGCAAAATTTTCCAAGTGCGAATTTTGGATTCGAGACGTGGATTTCCTAGGACACGTAGTAAGCAAGGAGGGAATACACGTGGATCCCTCAAAGATCAAGGCAATAGAGAATTGGACAATTCCAAGAACCCCTATAGAGATCCGGCAATTTTTGGGACTCGCTGGGTATTACCGAAGGTTCATACAAAATTTCTCCAAGATTGCCAAGCCACTCACCACATTAACTCAGAAGAATGTGACCTTCGACTGGGGAGAAAAACAAGATGCCGCGTTTCAAACGCTAAAACGAGCATTATGTAGTGCGCCCATCCTAACCCTGCCAGAAGGGACGGAGGACTTCGTGGTCTATTGTGATGCATCAAACCAAGGACTCGGGTGTGTCCTGATACAACGAGGGAAGGTCATCACCTATGCCTCAAGACAACTAAAGACGCATGAAGTAAACTACACAACGGACGATCTTGAGCTAGCAGCAGTCGTCTTCGCTCTAAAGATATGGAGACACTACCTCTACGGCACGAAATGTACGATCTTCACTGACCATAAAAGCCTTCAACATATCCTCAACCAGAAAGAACTCAACATGAGACAAAGACGGTGGGTAGAACTACTAAGTGATTACGAATGCAAAATTCGATATCACCCCGGAAAGGCTAATGTAGTGGCTGATGCACTAAGTCGGAAGGAATACTCAGGTCGTCGAGTGAAGTCCCTAACTATGACAATCCATTCACACCTGTCCACGCAAATCAAGGAAGCCCAAATAGAAGCCTTGAAATCCGAAAATGTGGCAGGAGAAGCCCTAAGAGGAATGGATAAGAACCTTGAAACCAAGAACGACGGAGTTCGTTATTTCATGGATCGAATATGGACACCAAAGTTTGGTGGATTCAGAGAAATCGTCATGGACGAAGCCCATAAAACACGATACTCCATACATCCCAGCTCCGACAAGATGTATCTCGACCTCAAGAAGTTGTACTGGTGGCCGAACATGAAAGCCGAAATTGCTACCTACGTGAGTAAATGTCTGACGTGCGCTAAGGTCAAAATAGAATACCAAAAGCCTTCGGGTTTAGAAGAGGATAGGCCGGATTACGCCCCGCGTACTCTGGGAGTACGCCCCGTGTATTAGACCCAGAGTCGAGTCCCATCGGCCCGCGCAAGCTACGCTTAGCTAGCCAGGAGTCGTAAGCCATGACGCATTGTTACGCCCCGCGTAACCGAAGTACGCCCCGCGTACTGACTACGCCCCGCGTACTTCGGAGGTACGCGTACTTCAATTACGCGTTATATGTTAACCCCAGGAAAATCCCATATTTTCCTAAATGCAAGATTGATTGAATAACACAGAGTATAGTTTAATACACAAAACTATATATTGAGAATCACGGGATTACTATCCCAAATTAGATATAAAATACTTTAATATACACGAACTGTAGATAGAAAGTAGTTTGAAAACCTTGGGACTAATATCCCGAACTAGATACAAGATAGTTTGATATACTTGAAAATATAGACTGAAAACCATGAGACTATTATCCCGAACTAGATACAAAATAGTTTGATAAAACCATGGGATTACTATCCCGAAATAGATATAAGATAGTTTGATAAAATCATGGGATCACTATCCCGAACTAGATATAAGATTGTTTGATAAAATCATGGGATCACTATCCCGAACTAGATATAGATTCTAACCATAGGAATAACATCCTGAAATAGATATGAACCCTATAGACTAAAAACCATGGGATTACCGTCCCGAACTAGATATAAGATCTAAAGATAGAAGATTGATATAAAATCAAATCCAAAACCAAGTCGTGAATAAACTTATATTAATACGTGTTGTGAGTAGGGTAACCATGCTGATACGACAACGAGACCTCATTGACGCTTGTCAGACGTCGGACGATATGCAGAATTTGTCACCCCAGGCATGCCCGCCTAACTGTAGCTAGCAGTTAAGGTGTGGGATTGTCAGTCCCGAATAGATCTATTCACAAATTCCTCGCTCTCCCTCCAGGAGACTTTGGTTACACTTCCGGGGAGGATTTACTGATCATCCATAACGGGTAGTGACTAACTTACAAACTAGTACTAAACTATTCACAGGGTTCTCATACGATATCAAACATACAAAAGATTATGAAACATAATACAGTGAATATAGATACATACAATAACACTATCTGGCAATATATTCAAATGATACGGAGATAAACTGAATCAGACATAGTTTATCTATTAACTTTATACACATATTAGTACATGATAAAACGAACACTAAAGAACCCCAAATTATTCTTATAATAATTTGATTAGTTTGGTTATTTTCTTAACTAAAATCCATTTAGTTGTAGTTGATAAATCATCCCTTATGCTTAGCATAATACATAAGGGGCTAAAGTGTTTATAAGTTTACCAGATATTATTTGAAACATATCAATGTTATAAATTTAAAACAGTTATAGTTTGCTTGTATTCCCCCCCTGAAAACATTAAAAAACACGGAAAAAGCGTAGGGGTATGAACTCACCGGACGAGAAATGTGACGATTTCGGATGCTAAACGTTGGTTCGGGGCTTGCAAACGCACGAGGTTCCTATGTATATCGAAAAGATACACATTTGTATCTAATTAGGACTTGAATTATCTATTAGTTAGGGACAAACACTTCTAGTTGCGGAAACACTCCATTACAAGTGTTTGGAAGGACCCGGGTGGTATTTAAGGACATGTGAAGCTTGGATATGGAGTTTACTCCTTAAGAGTAAACTTATAAGAGGGTTTACGGTTCTAATGACTCATTCCCCATGAGTTTACAGCCATAAATTCATGGGTGGTGTGTTCTTGGATGCCACAAAGTCTTACAATGCACACGGGAAGGTTCTAGGGTTGATTTCGTGGCTTAGGAAGTGATCGGGACTTGAAATGGTCTTGGAAATGAGTTTAAGGTCTAAGGAGATGTTCTTGTGGAGTTTACTACCTTAAAATCATGAGTTTACAACCGTAAACTCATGTTTTCCCATGAATTAAGGGCTTTGATGGTTGTAATTCAATCACATGTGATTCTAGGTCCAAAACCAAGCTTTTCAAGGGATTAAAGGCACCTTAACACCCTTTGTTGTGTGTTTACGGTCTAAGGAGGTGGGTTTATGGTCCAAGAATGTTCTTGGGCCGTAAACTCAAGTTTGATGCATTTGAGGATGTCTTGGTTTATCACATGAAGGTTTATGAGGTTCTACACTCCCATGGAAGCATTTTGAAGGTGTTTAAGGGCATTTTGACTCATTAACATGAGTTTATGGTCCATGAATGAGGGTTTACGGTCCAAGAACATGCTTGGGCCATAAACTCATATCCATACATCATATGTCATGATTTTGGGATCCTTAGTCCATGCATGCAAGTTTCTAAGTCGAATCTAATCCCTAGGAGTGTTTTGGATGGGGCTTGAGGCTTCAAAACCCTCATATGAGGTGTTCACGGCCTAAGGAGCTTCCTAGACCATTGTCTCATTCCTCATAAAAATTCTGAATTTGAACGCCAAAGATGTTAAACTAGAAGTTAGGATAATTACCTTGATGTTTTGAAGCTTGATTTGGGTGTTTTTGGCTCAAATTGGATTTTAGAGAGAGAGAGAGTAGAGAGAGAGAGTGGAAAAAGCTTCAAATGAGGCTCTCTCAACTTTATATATGCTGAAAGTTGGGGACACGGTGGAATTCTACCCGATACTAACGCTATACGATGCTTTTGGCCGCACCCAATAAAGTTGTCGTAATTACGATTTAGATGAAACTAAATATTTTCTAAATGAAAATAGAAAATATTGTAATGAATTAAAATATATCCCAACACTTATGAGATTTAAATGGAAGTCGCAATTGATTAAATTAATCCAAAGTTAACGGAAAATTTTGGGACGACATGGTTTTACTAATGGAACCGGTTTAAAGCGACGAAATAAATTACGGGGTGTTACAAAGTGTCTGTCTGACGAGACTCTTGTAACCCCACTCAATGAGATCGAGATCAAGAGAGCCACAACTTCGTGGAAGAACCAGTAGAGGTCATGGACCATGAGGTCAAGCAGACGAAGCAAAGCTGCATCCCGATTGTGAAGGTTCGCTGGAACGCCAAGCGAGGGCCGGAATTCACTTGGGAGCGTGAGGATCAGATGAAACTGAAATATCATCATATTTTTGCTTAGTTATTTGTAACTTATTATTTGCTTAAATTCTAATTTCGGGACGAAATTCCTTCTAACGAGGGGATGATATGACAACCCGAAATTTCCATTCTCTACGAACATTATCAAGTCAATAGAAGTTAGAACAGTCGCTGTAAATTTTCAGACTTTTCCGTATAAGTTTGAGTATTTCAGGGTTTACACTTAACGAGATATCAGGAGAGTGGATGCACTAGGGTGTTGTGCAACTCTGTTATTCCAAAACTCTATTAAATTAGAGTTCATTTCGGGAATAAAATATTTTCTGCCAAAAAAATCCCAGGACTATATAAAGGATTCTAATCCATATTTATTCATTAGTTACATTTCCAACTAGAGACAAGTAATTTTCTCTCTCTCGGATCTTCGGGTTTTCATCCCAAATCATGAGTACCTCTCTCTAGTTGTATTATATGGCTTATAATGTGCTTAATAACATAGATTTCATAGCAAAACAGCAAGATTCGAGAGTTTACCGCCCAAGAACACCTTGGGGAGTAAACTCTTTAATAGGAGTAAAATGATGCCTAGTCCCTTCCCCTTGTTAAGTAACCACCTTAGGCTTGTATGTAGGTGTATATAAGACTAGAAATCATCTATGAATACCAAGAGTAAGGTGTTCACGGCCCAAGAAGTTCTTGGACCGTGAACTCCAAACTCAAAGGCCAAAGAGTGCCTTAATCACTCCTAAAGCCTTGGAACAATAGCCTTGACTTACTCCAAGTTATTTAGAGACTTTAAAAAATCAAAAACCCATCCCCATGAGAGATTATGGTTGTAATCTCTAAGGGAAATGGTCCCATGGCCGTGAACTCCACAATTGAGTGTATTAATGCCCTAAACCCTTCCAAGGATTAAACCACCAAGTAGAATTGCTTCTAAGGATCATGTAAGACTTCAAAACACAAAATGTCATTAACCTTAGGAGCTTACAACGGTAAACTCAAGAGTTTACAACCGTAAACTGCTTGTGTGAGGTTTATTGAAGAGTAAACTCATGTATAGAGTCCTTTGGAACCCTAAACCCATTAGCTTTGTCCCACAACAACTTAGATACAATCCTTAGGACTTATAACATGTATACAAAGTTTTTTCATGTTCTAGAGTGTCCCAACTTAATTGATTAGTTATAATTTGACTAATTAGTTATATATATGTTCATTATATGATAACTAGGCTCGTGCATGTGTACAAGTTTCCATTTGCCACCTAGCACCATATCCGACACTTCAATCGAATCCACTCACTACAAGTGAGTTCATACCCCTTTAACTAACCTTTGAAATACTTTTAAATGTTTTAAATGCTTTTATGGGGGGGAATACAAGTTGAATACTTATAGTTATTACATCAATCACATGTGATTAATAACTACAAAACCAATGATTTTACTACTGTTCAAACTGTTTATCAAACTGTTTTACTTCAAACTATTTTTCAAACTGTTCTACTTATCAAATACTTGTACTTAAACTCTGTTATACTTTTATAAATTACATGCCCATGTATGTATAGTTATATAAGAAATGTATAAAAGGCTTAGGAAGGCCTGCCCGCCCTATTTCCTTTTCACCGTTGAAATGTGGTCTGGTGGGATATCGGGTATCCGTCCGAAGGTCATTTCAATATTAGTTATATATCATGTGTACATATATAGTCATAAAAGGTCTTCCATGTTCATACATACCAGTTACATCATTAGTATGTTACCATATGGGTAGCACAGGATAATACTTATACTATCGTTAGAACAACGAGATGTCCAATGAGTCAGTTCATTCACGAGTCAGTACTTATTACTATGAGAACATATACATTACATTACTAAGAAAACATATATAACTATAATAGAAAGAGAACATATACTGCGATACTAGAAAGAGTAACAATACATTACATATACATGAATACGTTAACAAAATTGTGATCCACTGTATCGGAGCATGCCTTCAATGTCATGGCCCGAGTTGTCGCCAGAGTCTCTTGGAGGGAGAGCATAAGTTTGCGTATAGATCTATACTAGATTGACTATCCTACACCTTGCTGCTAGCTACAACCGGACCTGCAGGTCTGCGGGTGCCAAACATCATACCTTATTACGACCTACATTGTCGTGTTACCAAGTCGATAGTATGATACAATTTATCACGTAATACCTTAATATATATCCGGTTTAAGGTAGTTAGTGCAGCTATAGTTCCTATAATACAACACTACAGTACTACATTAATTTACCCTTTACATATATTTAGTGATCATTTCACTTAAACATTAGTGTACAAACTATATTTTGACAATGATAGTTACAAAGGGAAAATTACACACTTTTACAATTAAAGAACATACAAAATAGTTATGCCTTGGTAGAAGGCTACTTTTAATAGAAAATATAGGTTTTTCTGAGAGCTTCAAACTTTTACAAACATTCACATACTTTTATCACCAATGTTTACAAACTCATACTTAAAACCACGTTCAAACGTTTTGATACAAACACTGACACTAAAATACTTATGAACTCACCAACTTTAATGCTGATACTCACTTTCAAAGTAACTTGTATTCGCAGGTCATCAGTAGACAGGTACCGAGACCAACTTTTGAGAAGATGGAGCGCATTCGAGACTCATCTCATTATTTTGATTTACATTTTTGGTGTCTATAACTGTACGAAACACGTTTGTATTAAAATTAGATATTTAATGCAATGGATGATGTTGTTTGCTTGTTTACTGTTATACTGTGTTGTGATTCTTTACATGACGTACTCCGCCCTAGAACGTTTCCGACGTTCTCGGTTTTGGGGTGTGACAATATTTATCCCCAATACGACTGTAATAGCCCGAAATTCAGGTACCTCTAATTAGCCCTTCATCTTTTGATATGTTGTCATTTTGGGCTTTTGTGTGGGGCGAGTACGCTGGGCGTACAAGAAGTATGCTGTGTGTACTCGCGCGCCTCATTTAAACGCATCGTCCCCCGGGTACGCTGGGCGTACCTAAGGTTACGCCGGGCGTAACCAGTCTAACCCAAAAACCCTAATTTGGTTGTTGGCTATAAAAGGAATGAGATGGCTTGGTTCCTCAGCCATCATCCTCTAAAAAGAAACCCTAAGAGAGTTGTTCCTTCGTTCATAGCTTGTTGGTGATTTTTCTAACCTTTGAGGTGTCATTTCAAGGTAGCAAAAGAGAAGGGGAGTCCATTGTGGAGGCTAGAAGTTGGTGTTCAAGTGTATATACGTGTTTAGCAAAGGTTGGAGCTTCTTCCTAAGGTAAAAAGTTCAGATCTTGCCTTGTAGTTCTTGTGGTATGCTTTATGGACCATTTTCTAGGGTTTTGGTCCCAAAGAAGGAGACTTTATGAGGAACTAGTCTCCATTGGCTTAGATCCATCATATTTCTGGTCCATTTGAGTCGTAGCTTGATAAAAATGTAATCTTGGACATGAATGATTAGCCATGCATGAGATCTAGATCTTTTGAGCTGAAATGGAAAGGTATTAAGGAGTATAGGAGCCTTTACGGCCCTGCCAAGGCTTAAAGGTTTTGACTTTATGGGTAAGGAGGCTTAAAGTGAGCCGGATCTAGAAGTTGAAGAAGTGTCTTAACCATTTAAGACCAGAAATGAAGAATGGCTGAATTTACATACGAGTCTAATTTACCTTTAATTCTTAATGTATCAATTAATTCACTAAGCAATTATGCTTACAGTCGAAACCTTTGTTGACTTTTAGGGTTTTGGTCAACATGTGGACTTTGAGTCAAGGAAGGGTAAAATGGTCTTTTACCCCTCTGAGGAATATTAATAAGGGTGAAGCCTAGTTGTCGAAGTCTATATTTATTAAAATGATATTTGTTATGATTAGGCGAGGTTGAGTCTTCGTTTCGAGATTCGGAGATAGCGAGTGTGTGAGGTTCTAGACTTTCCACGAGGTGAGTTTTCTCACTATACTGTACCCGGAAGGGTTTTATTGTGTGACCGGAAGGTCGGATATGTTATGATTTGTATGCATTGTATATGATAAGTTAACTTTTGTATGTGCTATGTATGTTATGCTTGTTATGGGCCGGAAAGCATATATGTTATGGGTTGGAAGGCGTTGTGATGTGGACTGTAAGGTTGATGCGGGTAGGACCGAAAGGTTTACCGAGTCGGGACGGAAGTCCCCTAAGACACATGGACCGAAAGGTCAGGGCCTGGAAGGGCGTATGTGCGAAAGTAGTATTTTGGGGAATTCACTAAGCAATTATGCTTACAGTTGTTGTGTTACGTGTTTCAGGTACTAGCGAGGACCATGGGAAGGTGCCGGCGTGATTTGTACGCACTATCGGAAGATTTAATTATGATCTTGGGATTTACATGATTTATACTATGTTATGATACATTGGATTTTATGACTTGATTTGGTTGGAAAACATGTTTTAAGAAATCAAAAATTTGTTTTGAAAATTTACGTTGTTACAAGTTGGTATCTGAGCCTTGGATTGAGGGATTCAGATGCACCTTCGGGTGTAACTGAACTCAAACTGAGGATTCGAGAAAAATTTTCAATAATAAAGGCATAAAATTTTATAAAAGATTTTGTAATAACCAAAGGAGAAGCAGTGTGTACAGTCAGCCAGCGCCCGAATGGTAAAATCCCCAAAATACCCTTACAATATGTGTTATGAGATATGTTATGATATGTTATGCATGCTAGAGTAGACTAGGTATTCATATTAGGACTAAAGTGGCCTGATTTGTGATGCGTTAGTCTAGGGGAACCTGCTGCTATGAGATGCTTTGAGAGCGAGTAGGTAGCCAGTGCATAGCAAGAATAGAGTACTTGTGATCCGGGGTCCAAGGAGGAGGACTTGGGGTGAATGCTGATGCGGTGTAGTTGGTAGTATAGGGCCCGTACTACTGAAAACACCGGATCAGTGGGCAACCCAAGTAAGAATCCTTTGGGTATCGGAGGCCGAGTAGGGTTGCGTTATCGAGTGCGAGTATGCTCGATTGAGTCTCTGATATTTTTATGTTGTATTTCAGAGGAGTTATGGTTGGGCCACGCCACAGACCTAGGACGAGCGGAGTGAGTGACGAGGAGCTTCGTCAGATGATCCACGACGAGGTGGCTGAGGCGATCCGGGCCGAGATTCCGGAGATGTTTGGGTCTATCAAGACCACACTGATGGAGACTTTTGATGAGCGGTATGCCGTGGTGACTAAGGCCGTAGCCACTGCAGCTACCGCAGCTGTGGCTGCTGCCAGACCAGAGGGAGGTGACTCGTTGCTATTCCGGGAGTTCAGCAACACGAAATCACCCGAGTTTGACAGGACGCAGGATCCGATCACTTTGATGAGATGGATTGCTGACATGGAGGGATGCTTCTACACTTGTTCATGTCCGGAGCATCTGAGGGTACAGTTCGATTTGAACCAGCTCCGCCTAGGAGCAAATGATTGGTCGAAGTTCGTGACGGCGAACTTCACTCTTATGTAGATTTCGGTCGTGACTTGGGAGAGATTTACTGCTATTTTCAGAGACGAGTATGTTCCCCCGGTGGAGAGGGAACGGTTGATTCAGGAGTTCTTGACCCTCAAGCAGGGTAACGATACGGTTGCTGTGGTCACCTGGAAGTTTCATGAGAGGGCGATGTTCTGCCCTGAGCAGGTGTCCACGGAGCAGGCACGGATGAGCTGATATTTGGGTATACTGAGGAGGGACATTCGAGAGTTCGTATCAAACTCGACATACCGTACATTTGCTGAGCTCCAGCAAAATATCCGAAAGAGGGAGATCGAGTTGGAGATTTAGGCCAGGGAGGAGGCCAATTCTCAGCGGGTGGATCGGCGGCCGACTCAGTCCCAGCCGGCAACCAAGCGGACCAAGTCCGCCGATTCAAGAACGGGAGGTCAGAAGGGCCGCACTTGCGGAAAGTGTGGCAAGGGTCATGAGGGGGCATGTCGATCCGGTGCTTGCTACAAATGTGACAAGGAGGGGCACATCGCTAGGGATTGCCCCAAGGGATTTATAATTTGCTTCCATTGCAACCAGACCGGCCATCACATGGCCGAGTGTCCTCAGCTTCACCAGGGATCAGCATAGGGATCTGCGCCTACTGCTAGGGTTACCGAGACTCGGCCGGCGAAAGTCGAGGCTTCGAAGGCTCGTGGGAGAGCTTTTTAGTTGACTGCAGAGGAGGTCCGTGCGATGCCCGATGTCGTTAGTGGTATGTATTCTTTCGTGAATATACTTTTATGTTGAGATATTGTGCTTATATTATGATATGCGTAGGTACTTTTCTTGTGAATTTTGTACCTGCCTTGGTATTATTTGACTCGGGTGCGAGTCGTTCTTTTGTATCTTTGGCTTTTAGTCAGCACATCGGTATTGATCGGGAGGTAATGAGTCGACCTCTGAGGGTTTCCATAGCTGATGAGAAAGCGGTATACGCCACCGGCATAATTCAAGGATGTGTGCTCGAGATTTTTGGTGTCAAGTTCCCTATAGATCTACTTCCTATAGCGATGGGAGATGTCTGTGTCATCGTGGGCATAGACTGGTTGAGTAAGTTTGGAGCAGTCATTGACTGCGAGAGACAGCCGGTGACTATAGGAGACCCTAGTGGGGGAGTGCTTACTGTGTATGGCGAGGGAACCCAGTGTGGGTCAGCGTTTTGTTCGGCTGCCAAGACCAGACAGAGTTTGCAGCAGGGCTGCAGTGGATTCATAACCTATGTGATGGACACACGAGTGGCCGCGGGGAGGCCAATTTCGATTGACGAGGTTCCAGTAGTGTGCGAGTTTTCAGATGTGTTTCTCGAAGAACTGCCGGGCGTGCCTCCGAAAAGGCACGTGGAGTTTCGTATCGATCTGGTTCCGGGAGTGGCACCCATCGCCAAGGCGCCTTATCGACTCGCTCCACCAAAAATGCAGGAGTTATCCTCGCAGCTTCAGGAGCTGTTGGGAAAGGGGTTTATTCGACCGATTAGCTCACCTTGGGGAGCGTCGATTCTTTTTTTCAAGAAAAAGGATGGTTCACACCGGATGTGTATCGATTACCGGGAGTTGAACAAGCTGACGGTCAAGAACTGGTATCCGTTACCTAGGATCGATGATCTGTTCGATCAGTTGCAGGGGGCATCTTGGTTCTCTAAGATAGACTTGAGGTCGGGTTATCATCAGATGTGGGTTCGGGATGAAGATATCCAGAAGACTGCATTCAGAACTCCTTATGGACATTACGAGTTTGTGGTGATGCCTTTTGGGCTCACCAATGCCCCGGTTGCATTCATGGATCTTATGAACAGGGTGTGCAGGCCGATGCTGGATTGGTCGGTAATCGTATTCATTGATGATATTTTGGTATATTCGAGGTCTAGAGAGCAGCATGAGGAACATTTGAGGGAGATTCTTGGAGTTTTGAGATCGGAGAGGCTGTATGCCAAATTCTCCAAGTGTGATTTCTAGTTACGAGAGGTCCAGTTCCTAGGGCACCTTGTTAACCAAAAGGGGATATTGGTCAATCCGGCCAAGATCGAGGTGGTGATGAGATGGGAAGTGCCGAGATCGCCCACTGAGATCAGGATCTTTCTGGGATTAGCCGGTTATTATCGGACGTTATCAGGGATTTCTCCAATATCGTCGTGCCACTTACCAAGATGACCTGGAAGGGTGTTGCATTTTGATGGTGTCCGGAGCAGCAGTCCTCATTTGAGACCCTTCGTCAGAAATTGTGTGAAGCCCCAGTGCTCGCACTCCCAGAAGGGATGGAGGATTTTGTGGTATATTGTGATGCATCCATATCTGGATTAGGGGCAATGCTTATGTAGAGGGGACACGTTATAGCGTACGCATCGAGGCAACTGAAGCCTCATGAGTCGAGATATCCAACCCACGACCTGGAACTGGGGGCTGTGGTGTTTGCCCTCAAGATCTGTCGACACTATCTATATGGGGTTTGGTGTACCATATACGCGGACCACAAGAGTCTGAAGTACTTGATGGATCAGCTAAATCTTAATATGCGCCAGAGGAGATGGTTGGATGTGGTGAAGGGTTATGATTGTGAGATCCTGTACCACCCGGGTAAGGTTAAAGTCGTAGCCGATGCGTTGAGCTGTAGGGCGGAGAACATCCTGATCCGAGATGTTTGTATGAGGTTGACGGTGATGACTCCGATGTTGGACACCATTCGAAGGGCCCAGGCTGAGGCTGCGAGACCAGAAAACTAAAAG
The DNA here is from genome assembly GCF_052625555.1 of Lactuca saligna. Classification (NCBI taxonomy): domain Eukaryota; kingdom Viridiplantae; phylum Streptophyta; class Magnoliopsida; order Asterales; family Asteraceae; genus Lactuca; species Lactuca saligna. Next base: position 103,424,012 of record NC_136423.1, read on the forward strand.
AGGGAGCGGGTTTTCGGGCAGTTATCGGAATTCGTTACTGATGGTCGAGGACTTATGACATTTCAGGGTCAGATTTGGGTACTGTTTGTGGGCGGGACGTGTACTATTTTGATGGAAGAAGCGCATCGATCGAAATTCTCGATCCATCCTGGGGCTAATAAGATGTATTTGGACCTAAAGAAGAAGTATCGGTGGCCCTGTATGAAGAGGGATGTTGCATGGTTTGTCGAGAGGTGTCTGACTTGTCGACAGGTTAAGGCCGAGCACCAGTGTCCGCGTGGTAAGTTGCAGCCGCTGGAGATTCCCGAGTGGAAGTGGGAACAGATTACCATGGATTTTATCACCAAATTGCCAAGGACTATGAGAGGGATCGATGCAGTTTGGGTGATTATGGATAGATTGACGAAGAGCGCTCATGTTCTTGCTATCAGTGAGAGCTCTTTTGCGGAGAGATTGGCAGAGTTATATGTGAGGGAGGTGGTATCGCGGCACAGGGTTCCGATGTCGATCGATTCAGATCGGGACGTACGATTTACTTCCAGGTTTTGGAAGAAGTTTCACGAGGAGTTGGGTACGAGGCTGCATTTCAGTACCGCATACCACCCGCAGACGGACGGACAGAGCGAGCGGACGATTCAGACGCTCGAGGATATGCTCCGAGCGTGTGTTTTGGATTTTGGAGGGAGTTGGGACACCTATTTACCCTTAGCAGAGTTTTTGTACCACAACAGCCATCATTTGAGTATTGGTATGCCACCCTTTGAGCTATTGTATGGGAGGAGGTGTCGAACCCCCATCTGCTGGGGAGAGGTGGGGCAACGGGTAATGGGTAGTAAGGAGATTGTGCTTCAGACGACCGAGCAGCTACAGCAGGTCAGGCAGAGATTGTTGACCGCTTAGAGTCGCCAGAAGAGTTATGCGGACAGGCATCGGTCCGAGCTCGAGTTTCAGGTTGGTGACCTTGCGCTCTTAAAGGTCTCTCCTTGGAAATGAGTGATTCGATTCAGGAAGAGGGGCAAGTTGGGACCTCGATATATTGGACCTTTCAGGGTAATCGCAAGGGTAGGTAGGGTAGCCTACCGTTTGGATCTACCCGTAGAGCTGGGTCAGATCCACGCCACCTTTCATGTGTCGCAGTTGAGGAAATGTATTGCCGACGAGTCGGCAGTGGTACCATTAGAGGATATTCAGGTGGATGCAGGCCTGAACTATGTTGAGAGACCAGTGGCAATTAGGGATCGAAAGGTTAAGGTTCTGAGGAACAAGGAAGTACCCTTGGTGCAAGTGCAGTGGCAACATCGGAAGGGGTCCGAGCTGACATGGGAGTCCGAGTCGGAGAGGCGGGTGCGGTATCCGGAATTGTTTTCGGTATAAGACTTCGGGGACGAAGTCTGGTTCTAGTGGGGGAGAATTGTAACAGCCTGAAATTCAAGTACCTCTAATTAGCCCTTCATCTTTTGATATGTTGTCATTTTGGGCTTTTGTGTTGGGCGAGTACGCTGGGCGTACAAGGAGTACGCTGCGCGTACTCGCGCGCCTCATTTAAACGCATCATCCCCCGGGTATGCAGGGCGTACCTAAGGTTACGCCGGGCGTAACCGGTCCAAACCCAAAAAACCTAATTTGGTTGTTGGATATAAAAGTAATGAGATGGCTTGGTTCCTCAGCCACCATCCTCCAGAAAGAAACCCTAAGAGAGTCGTTCCTTCGTTCATAGCTTGTTGGTGAGTGATCTAAGCTTTGAGGTGTCATTTCAAGGTAGTAAAATAGAAGGGGAGTCCATTGTGGAGGCTAGAAGTTGTTGTTCAAGTGTAGATCCGTGTTTCGCAAAGGTTGGAGCTTCTTCCTAAGGTAAAAAGTTCAGATCTTGCCTTGTAGTTCTTGTGGTATGCTTTATGGACCATTTTCTACGGTTTTGGTCCCAAAGATGGAGACTTTATGAGCAAGTAGTATCCATTGGCTTAGATCCATCATATTTTTGGTCCATTTGAGTTGTAGGTTCATAAAAATGTAATCTTGGACGTGAATGATTAGCCATGCATGAGATGTAGATCTTTTGAGTTGAAATGGAAAGGTATTAAGGAGTGTAGGAGCCTTTACAGCAATGCCAAGGCTTAAAGGTTTCGACTTTATGGGTAAGGAGGCTTAAAGTGAGCCAAATCTAGAAGTTGAAGAAGTGTCTTAACCATTTAAGACCATAAATGAAGAATGGTTGAATATGAGTGTTACGCTGGGTGTATCTCCCAGTATGCGCAGCGTACCGGGTGGAGACCCCCGACTGTGGATTAGCGAAGTACGCCCCGCGTACAAAAGTCTGTTCGCCCCGTGTACTGTGAGATGCTGACTTTTGTTGACTTTTAGGGTTTTGGTCAACATGTGGACTTTGAGTCAAGGAAGGGTAAAATGGTCTTTTACCCCTCTGAGGAATATTAATAAGGGTGAAGCCTAGTTGTGGAAGTCTATATTTATTAAAATGATATTCGTTATGATTAGGCGAGGTTGAGTCTTCGTTTTGAGATTCGGAGATACCGAGCACGCGAGATTCTAAACTTTCCACGAGGTGAGTTTTCTCACTATACTGTACCCAGAAGGGTTTTATTGTGTGACCGGAAGGTCGGATATGTTATGAGTTGTATGCATTGTATATGATAAGTTAACCGTTGTATGTGCTATGTATGTTATGCTTGTTATGGGCCGGAAAGCATATATGTTATGGGCCGGAAGGCATTGTGATGTGGACCGTAAGGTTGATGCGGGTAGGGCCTGAAGGTTTACCGAGTCGGGATTGAAGTCCCCTGAGGCACATGGACCGGAAGGTCAGGGCCTGGAAGGGCGTATGTGCGTAAGTAGTATTTTAGGGAATTCACTAAGCATTATGCTTACAGTTGTTGTGTTACGTGTTTCAGGTACTAGCGAGGACCATGGGAAGGCGTCGGCGTGATCTGTAGATACTATCAGAAGATTTAATTATGATCTTGGGATTTACATGATTTGTAATATGTTATGATACATTGGATTTTATGACTTGATTTGGTTGGAACACATGTTTTAAGAAATCAAACATTTGTTTTGAAAATTTACGTTATTACAACGACTACATAACTGCCCGGGTTTAACCGCGATGTTCAATTCCTCCAAAGACTTTTATTGTTTCTTATCGTGCTAAAATGCACACATAGGTGTGTATTTTATTTTTGTTCAAAATATTTTTAGTCCCAATGTATTTATAGTTGCATATCTTGTATGATTAGATATGCCAGTTCACTATAAACATTGCTCTGATACCAATGTGTCCCACCCCCAAACCAAACGGCAAAAACGTCCGGGGGCGGGTGACTTCATCTGGTAATATAATCACAGTGTATATAAATAAATCATAGACAACATCATCACCATACATTCAATAATACAATATACAGGGTTTACATCATTGTATTTGTTCACAAAAATTACATACCAAAATATTAAATGTATGATGGAAGCAAAAATATGACAACAGTCCACATGTTCTTGATGACCGACCTGCTTAACTAGTCCCTGAGAATACAAGTTACTTTGAAAACGTCAACATATATAATGTTGGTGAGTTAATAAGCGTGTTGGTATGGAAACTTTGTATCATTTTGTTAACACCAGAAAATTCGATATTTTCTATAAAAATAGTTTATAAGTTTTGTTTCAAATCATGTATTAGAGCATGCATGTTCTTGTTTGATAATGTATAAAGAGAGTTCCTAGAAAATCCTATATTTTTCAAAAAAACATATGGTCAAGACCCGAGTAATGAAAATGTATGTTATGTACTTTTTATCACGAAAGGAGTATATGTATTTCGTGAATTTATTTGTTTGTTATTATCTATGTGACTCGCTATAACCATGCTTGGTATGAATGATATGCTTGTCATGACGTTCTTTAGGCATCGTGCTAGTTAAGACATTTGTCACCCTAGACTGGTCCGTCTAGCTGTAGCGAACAACTCAGGTGCTAGGGTATCAAACTCGTATAGATCTATACATAAATTCTCGCTCTTCCTCTAGGAGACTCTAGTTATAACTATAGGACTTATGGTATACACTAGGTAGGTACGAATGAAGGAATGTCTCACAAGAGCCTTAGTTAAATCTACGCGAATAGTGTATCATATTATTTAACGCTATAAATAACGTTTCGAGTATTTATTTTGATGACAAAGCTTCAGTGATAAAATATATATATTTATTTCCATCAAAATTTCAAATATTTGTTTTTCATTGACTCGATTAACATAGTATGTGTCCTAAATGCCAAATTAGGAATGAATTACTAAACATGACCCACTAAGCATGTAATTGGGTAAATGAGGCCGAATTAAAGTAAAAATATCGTAAATAGTCTGTTTATTATCAAAATGATCGTTTTAGCTCGATTAGTACCAAAATGACATAAAATGTCCACTTTTATTGAAAATAGCCATTTTGGCCCAACAAAGCCAAAATTTACAATAAAGGCCCACTTTTCGTCAAAATGATATTTTTGGCCCATTAAAGACCAAAATTTCACGACAATGACCCATTTTCTAAAAAAATGATATTTTAGACCCATTATGGCCGAAAGTTAAAACAAAGGCCCATTTTTGATAAAAATAACATTTTAAGCCCATTAAAGCTGAAATTACATTTTAGGCCCATGAACCATGAGTTGTCACATAAAGCCCATTTTTATGAAAAATGGCAGTTTTGGCCCAATAAAACCGTGAGTTGTCACATAAAGTCCATTTTAATGAAAAATGACATTCTAGGCCCAATAAAACGTGAGTTGTCACATAAAGCCCATTTTTTATGAAAAAAAGACATTTTTAACCCATAAAACCGTAGATGTCATTTAAAGCCCATTTTGTTTATCTTTCTTGTCAAGTATGGCCCTTTTGTGTACTTTCTTTAGTTTTCTAGTAACTTTTAACATGCTAATCTTTCCTAACATCACAAAAAGTCACATTGAGTAACTTGTTTACTACATCTTCAAAACTTGGAGGATATATCAAGTTTATGAGTGTTTAACATAATTTCTAACATATTTACACAACATATCATGAGAATACACACAAGCATGCATAAATACTAAGATTAAGCACAAAACCAAGCTTGTATTCCCCTAATGATGGAAAAACATGAAAACAAGGGGTATGAAGCTCACCTTGATGTTAGTTGAGTTTTGAAGAGAAGATTGAAGGTGTTTTCGGCCTTAGCTAACTTCTTGAAGAGGTTTTCAAAACTTGATGGTTGTAGGAAGCTAGAACACGAAATAAGTCATGTAAGGGAGTGTTCTTAGCATAAAATGGAAACAAATCATTTTGAGGGTGATAATAAATTACCTAGTTTTGATCTTTAATGAAAAACTATATAACACACCCACAAATCTTTGAAAATTTGAAGGGATGGATGATGGAAACCTTCTTGTTCTTTAGATGGAAGTAAATAAGTGAGATAATTGAACTGGAGAGTGGTGGGAGTTAGGGTCTTTGGCCAAGAGTTTAAGGAGGGAAGAGAGAGAGGGATTAACATGGTTATTAGATGATGGTAAGACTCTAAATTGCCTAGATGTTTGATGGTTATTTTGCATGGATGTCTGTCACACCCCAAAAACCGAGAACGGTAGAATACGTTCTAGGGTGGAGGATGTCATGTACAGTATCATAACAATGCATAATAGTAAAGACAACAAACAACATCCATTGCATTAATATAATAGTTGTAATACAAGCATTTTCTGTACAGTTTTGTTAGACACCAAAAGTATAATCAAAATAAAAGATGAGTCTTGTATGTGCTCCATCTTCTCAAAAGCTGCATCTGTACCTATCTACTGAGGACCTGAGAATACAAGTTATTTTGAAAACGAGTATCAGCATAAAGCCGGTGAGTTCATAAGTATTTAGTGTCATTGTTTGTATAAAAATGTTTACAATTAGGTAATATAATAGCTCTTATCAAGGTTTGAAAATAGTATGATCCCTAGAAAATCCTATATTTTCCAGCAAAAGTAGTCTTCTACTAAGACTCGATTATTTGTATGTTTGATCCCTTGAAAATGTAAAAGTTTTACACAGTGAAACTATCAGTATGAAAATATAGTTTTGAATTTCGTTCATATAAAGTAATTGGGAAAATAATGTTTTACCCCAACAGTGTAACTGCGGGTTGAAGGTAATAAAGATGCAAACTCCAGGTAGTATTAAATGTACAATACACCTCGGGGAGTCTAATTTACCTTTAATTCTTAATGTATCAATTACAAGTCGGAATGTGCACTCGTATGTAACCATGCTGATTGACGATCGAATACCAGATGACCCTCTAGGTCACACGTAGTATGGTGACCCCTAGGCCTAGTCAGCTCGAACTGTAGCTACTAGTCAGGATGTAGGAGTGTCTATCCTGTATAGATCTATACACATAATGCCCGCACTCCCTCCAAGCGTCTCTGGTTACACGGTAATCGCACGATGAAGTGTCGTATCGAGAAGTAGTATGTCACATTCTATTTTAAGTGTATTTGCTTGTATTAGAGTATAATGTAGTTCTTGGTATAATGTATTGATTGTTCTCTTGTATAATATATAGTATTCTCTTTGTATAGTATTTAGCATGTATAGACTCATAACTGTACTAACTATAGTAAGTGTCATGGTAATAATAGTAATGAGCGGTAATCCTTAACTATACCTATTATAGTTAAATAGAGATGTTGGCTATAAGCTTTTGATACACAAAGGTATTGAACTGAACTGAAGACTTTTATATCTAACACAATATATATATATATATATATATATATATATATATATATATATATATACATATATATATATATATGTATATATATATATATATATATATATATATATATTATAACTAAGAATTCAACGACAGTCGGACAGATAATACGATACCCTAAGTCCACAATCAAACAAGAATAGGAAGTAATGTGAGTTATCAGTTCTAAGTCCTTCAATTCTTACTTATATAACTATATTGGAGTAGATATGATTTAGGAACAAAGAAATTTAAAAGAGATGGAAATAGTTTTATAACAATTCTAACACAAAAATGAGTTTGATAAACATTTAAAACAATTTTGATGGCAAGGCAGTTAAAAGTATAGAAAGTCCTTTTGGTTGTACGCTATAAATTACATGTGATTGATTCTATAACTTGTTTGATTCAACTTGTATTCCCCCTCCCCGAATAAAAGCATTTAAAAACATTTAAAAGGTTGATTAATGGGTATGAACTTACTGTTTAACGTGGGATTCGAGTGTACGATCGATATGAGTGCTGAGTGTCAATGGATGTTCTGAACGTAAGTGGACCCTATTAATCATATGGTAACACATATACGTATTAGATTGAGTATCACATGATACATCATGATGGAAAACCACCTTAAAGGTCTGGAATCACTAGAACTAAGTGTTCTATGTCCCATACTTAGGGATCTTTACAAGTTTAAGGCTAATTATGAGTATTAGAGTGGGTGTATGGCCATAAAAGTGAGTGTGCGGCCAGACTTGTGTGTGCGGCCGCACACAGGAGTGTGCGGCCGTCTAAAGGGTGTGTACGGCCGTTCTTAGGAGTGTGCGGTCGTACACTCCTCATTTGTGCCTGAAATGTCAATTTTGAGGTGTTTTCGAGGACTTCTTGTGCTAATACCAAGTCCTATTACTAAATGAAGGCAAAAACTCCTCACTTTGGAGAGTTTAGTGTGTGTATGGCCACCTTATGAAGGTGTGCGGCCGTACACCTTCAAAGGATGAAGAACACTATGAGTTTTAGGCTTAGATTCAAGTGCCTTACCACTATAACAAGCTGAATGATGAGGTAGTTCACGTTTTTTAGGCCTTAAGAGTGTTCTTGGATGAAGTTTTTAGAGAGAAAAAGTAGAGAGAGAGAGAGAGAGAGTGAATAGTGTGCAGCCAAAGAAGAAAAAGTGACTGAAAGGGGGTTCTCTACTATATATATATATATATATATATATATATATATATATATATATATATAGGTTCAGGTGTGTGGCTGGGGGAGTCTGTGCGGCTGGCTGGCTGCACACTCGGGTGTGTGGTCACACACAGCTTCCTTAGTGTGATTGGCTCGATTTTGTGATGCTACACACTTTCTAACCCTTCTTAAGACTCATATCTATGATATACTAAACCTAAAGCACTCATATGAACCTAATGTTTCGTTAAGAGATGATAAGTTCGAGATAAATATTGATATAAGAATAAATTACACATGATAAAAGTTTCAGGTTGTCACATCATCCCCCCCCCCCCCCCCCCCCCCCGTTAGAGGGAATTTCATCCCGAAATCCAGAAATATGGATACAAATCATGGATTTGGAAAAAGATGAGGGTACTTCTGTTTCATTGAATCCTTGCGCTCCTAAGTGAACTCTGGTCCTCGTTTGGCGTTCCAACGAACTTTCACAATTGGGATGCGGCTTTGTTTCGTTCGTTTAACCTCTAGATCCATAATCTCCATAGGTTCTTCCACGAAGTTGAGGCTCTGGTTAATCTCAATCTTGTCGAGTTGGATTACGAGAGTCTCGTCACATAGGCACTTTTTCAAGTTCGAGATGTGGAAAGTAGGATGTATATTGTTGAGCTCGTGAGGTAGATTGAGTTTGTAAGATACAAGGCCAATTCTAGCGAGAATCTCAAAAGGCCCTATGTATCTTGGATTCAGCTTTCCACGCTTTCCAAAGCATATCAAGCCTTTCCAAGGTGAGACTTTCAAAAGGACTTGGTCTCCCACCTGGAACTCCAAGGGTTTGTACGTTTGTCTCCGTAGCTTTTCTGTCGGTCTCTAGCGGCTTTCAATCGTTCACGAATCTGAATGATCTTCTCTGCCATTTCTCGAATGATCTCCAGACCCGTGAGAGTGCTTTCAGGAACTCGTCCTCTAGCTAATTGAGTGTCACCCACTTCAGCCCAGCACAGAAGGGACTTGCACTTTCGGCCATAGAGGGCTTCGAATGGAGCAGCCTTGATGCTCGTGTGATAACTGTTGTTGTAGGAAAACTCGATAAGGAGTAAGTGGGTATCCCATGCCTTACCAAATTTGATCACACAGGCTCACAACATATCATCCAAAGTTTGGATAGTTCTCTCACTTTGTCCATCAGTCCGCGGATGGTAGGCTGTACTCATGTCCAGCCTCGTTCCCAAGGAGTTTTGTGGTGACTGCCAGAATCTTGAAGTGAATCTTCTATCCCTATCGGAGATAATAGATATGGGAATACCATGTAGTCGTAAGACTTCCCTAATGTATGTTCTTGTGAGCTTCTCTATCTTGTCTGTTTCCTTGATGGGCAAGAAGTGCGCGGATTTGGTCAATCTATCGACGATGACCCATATGGTATCAAGCCCACCCGTTGTCTTCGGTAGCTTGGTTATGAAATCCATAGTGATCTGCTCCCACTTCGATTCAGGTATCTCGAGTTGTTGTAGTAGACCTGATGGTTTCTGGTATTCGACCTTGACCTTGGTGCAAGTAAGGCATTTAGTCACGAAGGTAGCTATCTCTACTTTCATGTTAGGCCACCAGTATAACTTTTTAAGATCCAGATACATCATATCTGAACCTGGGTGAACGGAGTATCGAGTGTTGTGGGATTCCTTCATGACCAAGTCTCTGAAGCCACCGTGGCGCGGCATCAATATTCGGTCCATGAGATACAAGGTTGCATCACCCTTGACTTCCAAGTTCTTATCCATTCCTCGCAGGGATTCTCCCGCAATATTTTCAGGTTTCAAGGCTTCAAGCTGAGCCTCCTCAATCTGTACAGATAGATGCGAATGGATAGTCATTGTTAATGACTTGACCCTTTGTCCAGAATATTCTTTCCGGCTTAGGGCGTCTGCTACTACATTGGCTTTACCCGGGTGATAACGAATTTCACATTCGTAGTCGTTGAGTAGCTCGATCCACCGTTGCTGTCTCATATTGAGCTCCTTCTGGTTGAATATGTGTTCGAGGCTTTTGTGGTCGGTGTATATCGTGTTCTTCATACCGTACAGGTAGTGCCTCCAGGTCTTTAGGGCGAACACAACCACTCTGAGTTCGAGGTCATGTGTGCTGTAGTTAACTTCGTGTGTCTTTAGCTGTCTTGAGGCATAGGCGATGACCTTACCTTGTTGCATCGGAACAAAACCGAGCCCCTGATTTGATGCATCGCAATATACCACACAATCTTCTATCCCTTTGGAGAGGGATAGTATCGGTGCGGTGCATAAAGCTCATTTCAGGTCTTGGAATGCCTTATCTTGTTTCTCTCCCCAGTCAAAGGCCACACCTTTCTGGGTTAATGTTGTAAGAGGATTCACGATTTGAGAGAAGTTTTGTATGAACCTGCGATAGTCACCAGCGAGGCCTAGAAATTGACAAATTTCTGTAGGCGTCTTTGGTGTTGACCAGCTCTCAATAGCTTTAACTTTGGATGGGTCCACGTGGATTCCTTCTTCGCTAACCACGTGTCCTAAGAATTCGACTCTTTGGATCCAAAATTCGCAGTTAGAGAACTTCACGTATAGCTTCTCCGATCGTAGGGTTTCCAGGACTTGTCGTAGATGATCACTATGCTCCTCCTTACTTCGAGAGTAGATAAGTATGTCATCAATGAAGACAATGACGAACTGATCCAAGTAAGGGCAACACACCCTATTCATTAAGTCCATGAATACTGCGGGCGCATTGGTCAGTCCGAACAGAATCACTACGCACTCACACTGTCCGTAACGAGTTCGGAAGGCTGTTTTCGGGACATCCTCCTCTAGCACTCGTAACTGGTGATACCAGGACCTCAGATGAATCTTGGAGAAGTAACTCGCCCCTTGCAGTTGGTCAAATAAATCGTCTATATGAGGAAGAGGGTAAGGAATTTTGATCATCAGCTTGTTGAGCTCTCTGTAATCGATGCACATACGGAACGATCCGTCTTTCTTATTTACGAACAAGATCGGTGCTCCCCAGGGTGAGAAGCTTGGTCTTATAAAGCCATTCCTAAGTAGCTCGTTAAGTTCACCGGACAGTTCTTGCATCTCAATAGACGCTAGAAGATAGGGCGATTTTGCTACAGGGGTAGCTCCTGGAGTTAAGTCGATCCTGAACTCAACCTGACGTTGGGGAGGTAAACCTGGTAGCTCTTTTGGAAAAATGTCGAGGAAGTCGCAGTCTACGGGGAAGTCCTTTAGATCTTTCGTTTTCTGTCTCGTATCGACGACGTGTGCAAGGAAGGCACGATATTCCTTGCGCAAGTACTTTTGGGCTTGAATACTTGAGATGATATGAAGGCTCGTACTGGGTTTGTCTCCGTAGATCATCAAGGTTTCGTTATTCGGTAGGTTTAGACGGATGGCCATGTTGAAGCACAGGATATCAGTATGATGGAGACTCAACTAGTCCATGCCCACAAAGACATCGAAACTCTTGATCGATACTGGTATGAGGTCGATTGGGAACGAGTGATTATCCAGCGTGAGGGTACAACCCATGTAGATCTCGTTAGAACTCTCTGTATTTCCGTTATCCATTTCTACGATGAAGGCTTCTTTTAATGGTTGCGGGGATTGTTTAAGTAATTATTTAAAGTTTTGGTTTACAAAGCTTCTTTCTACCCCACTATCAAATATGATACAAGCATAAGAGTTATCAAGAAGGAACGTACCCATGACTACTGTGGGGTCTGCTACTACTTCATTGTGGCCAATAGCAAGTAGTCTTCCTGTTCCTCCCGTATTCCCAGCTTTCGGATAGTTTCTTTTGAAATGCCCTACTTTGCCACAGCCATAGCAGGCCTGGCTTACTCCCGAGCTGGGGACCTAACAAATGGGTTTGGGTTGAGATCTGCAAAACCGGGTGGTATGGCCCTTCCAGTCGCAGTTAGTGCAGTGCATTTCACGGAAGGGGCCGTTATGATGGAAAGGGCACTTGGTGCACTTGGGTTGGTTTCCTACATATGTTTTGGTTGGTACAGGGGCTGCAAGGGTAGTGGGAGCATGGATAACCACCACTTGTTGGTTCTTTGAAGAGGATTGGGTTGATTTGCCCTTCTTCCGGTTCCACCGTTTCCTCTTGTTGTCGGTTGTTTTGATCGGTGCAGTGGCAACCGTTGTTGTCGTTGATAGAGTGGAAGGAGCTTCATGATCAATCAATCTTTGGGCCAATTCCTTGGCACTCTCAAAGGTCGTAGGGCGTGATGCTAAAACGTTCCCTCGATACGGGGGTACTAAACCCCAGATGTACCGTTCAATTTTCTTGCCCTCAGTGGGGATCATGTTAGGACACATAGTTACCAGGTCGTAGAACCTGGCCGTATAAGACACTACGTCGGTCCCTTTCATCTTGAGGTTCCAGAGTTCTTCCTTGAGTTTCTGTATTTCGCTCCTAGGGCAGTACTCCCTTGTCAAAAGGTCTTTCAGTGTGTCCCAGCCCATGGCGTTAGCTGTTACCAAGGATAGTGATTTGACATGGCCATTCCACCATGTCAAGGCACTTTTGGTGAAAGTGCAAGCAACGAACTTAATCTTGCTTTCTTCAGGGCAAGAGCACATCTCGAAGATGGCTTCATTTTTTTCGATCCATTGGGATAGTGCAATGATCCCTCCGGTTCCGTTGAAGAATGTGGGTTTGCAGCTCATGAAATCCTTATAGGTACACCCCTGTGTACGGGAGTGTATTTCACCATGTTTAGAGTTGGTGCCCATTCCGGCTCCACTTGCATCACCAGAATTTATTTGGGCCATAGTTGCAGTTACAGCTGTCTGAAACATCACCGCATCGAACTGTGGAGGAGGAGGTGGAGGAGCTTGAGTTGCAGGCGTTTTTCTGATTGGACGCTTTCCGAGTGGCATCTTTTACTAAAAATTTATAAGGATGACGATAATAGTGAGAAACAATTGTGAGTATGATGAGAGTGTTTCATGGATAAAATCACCATAGATAAATTGTCAGACAGAGTCATAACACGGAGTAGGAAAATAAAAGAGTATAGACTTTTCCAATAGGTTAGATAGCTGTCAATACTACTGGTGTTTCTAATGTAAATAAGTTCGGGAAAAACGACCTATCAATAGACCTTACATCAAAACATATGAGGGAAAATGATTAACAGTTTAGAAGGCTACATAACATAATGAAATATAGGAATATTATACAGACAATTGTTTCATTCAAGCGCAGATGTTAAAGGCTATTCCTTAGTCAAAAGAAAATATGTGCTAGTCATATTTTAACGGCGGCGGCGGACGTTTCTCGGTCGAACCCTAACGTCTTCCAGTTGACGTTCCATATCGAGGAGGTGTCGCTCGTAGACTCTCTGGAGAATCCGGAGCTCTATGACTTCAGCCCGAGTCTCGGCTAATGCTTGAAGTAAGGCCTCATAGTCCATTGCAGACCTCTCCCTAGCATGTTCCAGGCGACTGGTGTGAATGGAATGCAGTCCTCCATTTGCATCAACCTCCGCGATGCGTTGTAGGGTTGTCCTGCCTTGGATTTCGTTGCAGGAAAATCTTCGGACCAGGATGGGCAACACTCTGTCCGCTGATCCTCCTTTGCTTGTGTCGTAAAAGCTTCGGTCTCCATTGAATGACATGGGTTGATTTTTCTCTTCGCTCCATGTTTCTATGCATTCCACCCATACACGCGTCGGGCCTTGGAAGGCTTGGTGGGGGTTAGGATTTGGGACCAGAGCCATAGGAGGTAGGTTGTTGACTTCGGGTTTGGAGTTGGACCCATCCAAGAAGCCTTCTGCTTGGTGGTCATCCAAAGGGATTTGATGTTCATCATCAAGCTCTTTTTGAAGCCATCCAACATTGTCGTGGTTTGGGAAGTACGGGTCACCATGATGATATCTAGTCATGATATCTATGCGGGAAAAGGGGAAGAATAGATAATAGGCTTACTAATCTAAGATACTTATAAGGGGATCGTTATTAGTTAGACCAATACTTGCATAGAGCATACTAATTACATGCGACCAAAACAAAATAGACCTTCGAATAAGTGACCCTAACCCTAAATCCACAACCAAACAAGGAACATGAAGTAAAGCAAAGGTCACAGATTCTATGTCTGTAGCGCCTTGGTCACATGTAACCGTAGAGTGTCCACTTAGCAACTATTCCTCTACTAGTAACGACCTTTTTAGTTCTCACATATGTAACTTATAGTAATACAGAATACTCCTATAGTATTCTTGCTCTAATGTTCTTTTAGTAGTGTTGGTAAGTTTTTAGACTTCTTTCAACACCACAATCATTCTTAGGCACATGCTAGTCACTCCTAAGAAAATGTAGTTGATTAGGCTACATCCACCCATATTTGACCATATGTCTCTAAACCTAATTGTGTTGTTCAACAATCTTAATACTTTGGTTCTATTCTAGTATGATACTGACCCTTTGTATGAATGGATGTATATATATACTTAGTTAAATATTTTATTACTTAAAAGTATATATTCTTGGTCAGAGTGTTTTAATCCCGATGTGTTTATAGTTCGTGTATCTTTTCTGGGTTAATATACTTGATTCACTATAAACAAGGCTCTGATACCAATCTATCACACCCCAAAACTGAGAATGGCGGAATGCGTTCTGGGGTGGAGGACGTCATGTACAGTATCATAACAATGCATAATAATAAAGACAAGCAACAACATTCATTGCATTAATATAATAGTTGTAATACAAGAGTTTTCTGTATAGTTTTGTTAGACACCAAAAGTATAATCAAAATAAAAGATGAGTCTTGTATGTGCTAAATCTTCTGAAAAGCTGCATCTGTACCTGTCTACCGAGGACCTGAGAATACAAGTTATTTTGAAAACGAGTATCAGCATAAAGCTGGTGAGTTCATAAGTATTTAGTGTCATTGCTTGTATAAAAATGTTTACAATCGTGTAATATAATAGCTCTTATCAAGGTTTGAAAATAGTATGATCCCTAGAAAATCCTATATTTCCCAGCAAAAGTAGTCTTCTACTAAAACTCGATTATTTGTATGTTTGATCCCTTGAAAATGTAAAAGTTTTCCCCGGTGAAACTATCAGTATGAAAATATAATTTTGAATTTCGTTCATATAAAGTAATTAGGAAAATAATGTTTTACCCCAACAATGTCACTGCCGGCTGAAGGTAATAAAGATGCAAACTCCAGGTAGTATTAAATGTACACTACAACTCGGGGAGTCCGTTTTACCTTTAATTCTTAATGTGTTAATTACGCGTTTGAATGTGAACTCGTATGTAACCATGCTGATTGACGATCAAATAATAGATGACCCTCCAGGTCACACGTAGTATGGTGACATTTTGTCACCCCTAGGCCTAGTCAGCTCGGAATGTAGCTAGCAGTCGGGATGTAGGAATGTCTGTCCCGTATAGATATATACATATAATGTCCGCTCTCCCTCCAGGAGACTCTGGTTACACGGTGATCGCACGATGAAGTGTCGTATCGAGAAGTAGTATGTCACATTCTATTTTAGTGTATTCGCTTGTATTAGAGTATAATGTAGTTCTTGGTATAATGTATTGATTGTTCTCTTGTATAATATATAGTATTCTCTTTGTATAGTATTTAGCATGTATAGACTCATAACTATACTAACTATAGTAAGTGTCATGGTAATAATAGTAATGAGCGGTAATCCTTAACTATACCTATTATAGTTAAATAGAGATGTTGGCTATAAGCTTTTGATACACAAAGGTATTGAACTGAACTGAAGACTTTTGTATCTAACACAAATATATATATATATATATATATATATATATATATATATATATATATATATATTATAACTAAGAAATCAGCGACAGTTGGACAGATAATAGGATACCCTAAGTCCACAATCAAACAAGAATAGGAAGTAATGTGAGTTATCAGTTCTAAGTCCTTCAATTCTTACTTATATAACTATATTGGAGTAGATATGATTTAGGAACAAAGAAATTTAAAAGAGATGGAAATAGTTTTATAACAATTTTAACACAAAAATGAGTTTGATAAACATTTAAAACAATTTTGTTGGCAAGGCAGTTAAAAGTATAAAAAGTCCTTTTGGTTGTAAGCTATAAATCACATGTGATTGATTCTATAACTTGTTTGATTCAACTTGTATTCCCCCCCCCCCCCCCATAAAAGCATTTAAAAACATTTAAAAGGTTGATTAAGGGGTATGAACTCACTGTTTAACGTGGGATTCAAGTGTACGATCGATATGAGTGCTAAGTGTCAACGGATGTTCTGAATGTAAGTGGACCCTATTAATCATATGGTAACATATATACGTATTAGATTGAGTATCCCATGATACTTCATGATGGAAAACCACCCTAAAGGCTTGGAATCACTAGAACTAAGCGTTCTATGTCCCATACTTAGGGATCTTTACAAGTTTAAGGCTAATTATGAGCATTAGAGTGGGTGTATGGCCATAAAAGTGAGTGTGCGGCCAGGAAGTGCGGCCAGACTTGTGTGTGCGGCTGCATACAGGAGTGTGCGGCCGTACAGAGAGTGTGTGCGGCCGTTCACAGGAGTATGTGGTCGTACACTCCTCATTTGTGTCCGAAATGTCAATTTTGAGGTGTTTTGGAGGTGTTCTTGTGCTAATACCAAGTCCTATTACTAAATGAAGGCTAAAACTCCTCACTTCGGAGAGTTTAGTGTGTGTACGACCATCTTAGGAAGGTGTGCGGTCGTACACCTTCAAAGGATGAAGAACACTATGAGTTTTAGGCTTAGATTCAAGTGTCTTACCACTATAACAAGCTGAATGATGAAGTAGTTCACTATTTTTGAGGCCTTAAGAGTGTTCTTGGATGAAGTTTTTAGAGAGAGAAAGTAGAGAGAGAGATTAGTGTGCAACCAAAGAAGAAAAAGTGACTGAAAGGGGGTTCTCTACTATATATATATATAGTGTCAGGTGTGTGGTTGGGGGAGTGTGTGCGGCTGGCTGGCCGTACACTCGGGTGTGCGGCCGCACACACCTTCCTTGGTGTGATTGGCTCCATTTTGTGATGCTACACACTTTCTAACCCTTCTTAAGACTCGTATCTATGATATACTAAACCTAAAGCACTCATATGAACCTAAAAATTTGTGAAGAGATGACAAGTTCGAGATAAATAGTGATATACGAATAAATTGCGCATGATAAAAGTTTCGGGTTGTCACAATGTCCTCCATGCAAAAGGTATGTGGCACCATTAGAATTAATACAACATTTTTTTTAACATATATAGGGCCGAGAATTAGGAAAGGGAAGGAAAGAAAAACACATTGGGTTTAAATTTATGTGTAATTGATATTGTATTGGCCCATTAGGGATTTTCGATTCATATGGGCCCACATATGAGTTTACGGCCCATAAGGGTAAAGGAAATGAGTTTTCAGCCCATAGAGACAAGTTGAATGATTTTCGGCCCAGTAAGGCCCATGAAGTGTCTTATAGTCCAAAATACTAATGCTTAATGAATGTGAGTCCAGCTAGGGTCCAAATGAGGATTCCTGGCCCAAATTAAAGAACCAAATTGAGGGTTTAGTGGCCCATTAGGCCTAATATAAGAATCCTAGTCCATTAAGAGGTTTGGATCGGAAAGTTAGGGTTTTAAGCCCAAAGTTGAGTGAATGTAGCATATTGAATTAGGTTTAGAGCTTTCACGAGTGAGTTTTGACTTAAATTGTCATTTGTGAATAAATAACTTGTATAATATCAAACTTAGGGTTACAAGATACATCAGGAGTTAATTACACATGGAAAGAATTTCCTAGCCTTAAAATGCTAGTTGTGACATATTATCAGGTTGTTGGAACAATTCATTGATGAATGCAGACTCTAAATTGGAACACACTTAAGGAATAACTGAATTCAAATAAAAGGTCCAAAGCACTAAATGGTCTTAAATCCCGAATTGAAATTAAACTTTGATAGGTTGGTCCATTTATCAAATTTGAATTATGGTTCAGCGGAAATTAATTTGAACTGAGCATTACTACTTTTGCTTTTGATTGAAGAAAGCATTGAATTTAAATAAAAGTTCTTGTTTTTTTATTGAGTTCTTATTTTTTTTTCTTGGAAACTGTAATTTTGTCCTTATAAATTTATTTTCACATATATAAAATAGTATAACACTTGCATCATTCAATGTCATTATACGTCGTGTTCTTACAACAAGTTTGAATCTTTTTATAGTTTTTTTTCCTGTAGATCTTAGAAGATGATAAGGAGAGTGAGAGATTTCGGATTGAAATAACTATTGATATAACTGATAGATTGGTAGAGAATTCTACTATGGAAAACACAAAGAAAAACATCAACAAACCAAAGATGATGTCTTATATGTTTGTATATTTGATTTAATTTACTACTATTATTCTTATGTTAGCTTTAATATTCATGTTGCTTGAATTGATTTATTTGTTTGTTGGATCAAAGTGCATTGTCTTTTCTGGAATCAAGAATAAAATTCATTGCTATTTTTTGCGCAATATAAAGTTTTCCATCAATGGGTAAGATGGTTATTTTTTTCATCAATCATCATAGTGAGTAAGAGACTTAATCAAACAATGTGGTTTCAATCAGATGTAGACTCGGCTAGGAGTGCTACTCAGCCAGACATAACTTATTTAACAACTATCAAATGACCCCTAAATCATTTTTTTATACCCAAGACCTGAATATTCAACAATGAATGTAACATGTGGCCTAAAAACACGCTTCATACGACAAATCAACAAAGTCCTGTTAAATTATATATGATAACTATAATCATTAAGATAACACCAATATCCTATATAATTTACTAGTTTCAGTTCCTTCCAAATTTTGTGTCTTTGCAACTATTTAACTATGTTGGCATTTAAGTTATATGTTGTAGAACAATTTGAACTTAATTTTATCATTTCTAAAAAAGTAGAAACTACCTTCATTTTTATTCTTTACACCTACGTTCACTTCTTCTTTACACACAAGACTTGAATTTTCAACAATGAAAGTGACATTTGGCCTAGAAAAAGGCTTCATATCACAAATCAACAAAGTTCTCTTACATTAAATATGATAACTAAATGATATATAAATTATCATTATTGTAGTTTTTAAAAAATAAAATAAGTTTTCTTATTGAAAAGGATGCAGATGATATCTTTATTTTTGAGTTTTTTTTTTTTATTTTATTTTTATTTTTTTTATATTTTTTTTAAATAAATATGTGTTTTCTTCATTAATATAGTAGATATAAAAAGAAATATTTTTAGAAAAATCCTTAAAATTTCACAAAATCACTGAAAACCTACATTAGCCGTTGAACAATGTTTTTTTTTTTTTTTTTTTTTTTTTTTTAGTATTTTGTATTGTTTTAAGGGCTTACTTTCAAAAAATAAAAATGATCGACTTTTGCGTTAACAAGCCAAATTCTTTTTTGGAGATTTTCCATATTTTGAGAGTACATGAAACTTAACTATTCAATTTAAAAATTAAATGTAAAAATCAAAATAATATACCCAAATACAACAAGTTCTTCTCATTCATTTTGATGGATCACAACCGATAACACTAGCTTAATTAGAAGTTAATAAATAGGCATAAACTATGCTATTTAAAAACACGAGCACTTAGGAGGCAATATATAGGACCAACTAATTCTATAATATATTGAAATAAATTATGAAGTGCAAATAGCATTTATACATGTAACTGTCTGAATTTAAAAGATGTAAATATAACACACATATATCCATATTTATATTAGGAGCTAGCTGAACGAAGAGCTTCTTCCTTGTGGAGACATATTGGAAGTACTGTTATTAGTAGCAGTAGAGAGGGTGGCCCTCATGTTATCCATAGAGCTATTGGATGACAGTGGTGGTCTTCTTGGTGATGTTCTATCCATTTTCTTCTGATGATCTACCGACCCTAAACCAAGATGATGATGGTGATGATGATCGATATTATGACTGCTTGCTAACGTTAAGGGCTTTGTTTCATAAATATGGCTGGGGATAGTAGAATCAAGATCACACCCATCTCCTGCTTCAGAGCTGTTGCTAGATAGTACCCCAATATGATGATGCTCAGTTTGCCGATGATGATCGTCTTGGAGGTGGAGTTCATCATCCGACCAGACTAAGGGGCTCTTTCTCGCCGCAGCAGTACCTGTGCTATATCCAGGTCATGAATTAAAACTTAATTCTTCACATTACATATACGATGATAACTAAATAAATTAATCATTCAATGGTACACGCTACAATCTTCGCAAAACAAAACAAACGCTAAGCTCTTTTAATTAATCATATCAGAATATAGCATTAGTGATAAACATGATCGAGCACCACCTGCTGCTGCTACGGCTGGCGGTGATGGTGATTGTGAAGTGCCATAGAGGTTGAGATCTTGGAACGATGGAAAGTTGAGGGACCCAAAGTCCTTGATAGCCGATGGCACGTGATCCCCTGGAAGCAGCATCACTCCCCCTCTATGGCCTGCTGCTGCTTGATCAAGATGACTAGTACTGCTACTGCTTGCACTGATATTCATACTCATACTCATATTCATATTCATTCCCATGCCTCCAACCACCTTGTTACCATTATTATAACCTGCAGCAGTAGCCATGCTTTGATCTCCAGCTAGGGTTTGACAAGCTTTCTCCAGTATTGTCTGCATGTATTTTCCTTGCGCCTCTATCCTTAACTGCAGATGCCGTTGTACCTGGAAACCACACCACAAAGAATAAAATATCATAACCAATAAGTATGTAGTAATTTCTATTTATTATATGTAAGCACATATATACGCTTAATTCTAGGGATAAAATAGTTTGGTAAAAAAAAAAGAAAAAAAAAAAAAGTAAAATGGCAAAGAGAAATTGTAAAGCAATATCAACTAGTACGTACCTCCAGTTGTTCATGAAGTCTTCTCTGTACCTCAATCTGCATCCTAGTTGCACCAGTAGTGTCAGAAAATAAGATGATTGACTTGCACTAAAAAAAATGCATACCTAGTTACTCTCTCTCTCTCTCTCTCTCTCTCTCTCTCTCTCTCTCTCTCTCTCTCTCTCTCTCTCTCTCTCTCTCTCTCTCTCTCTCTCTCTCTCTCTCTCATGATTGTATGTATGTACATGTGAATGTGTGGCTGTTCGTGAATACTATGATGCATCTGCGTGTAAAAGCCTATGTAATTGGTTTGTCTATAGAGGGCATTGAACTAAATGATGGACAAGTAATAAGATATATCCACAATCCTCTTTATCATAGAATTAAGAAATTATGTGTGGGTATGGGTACGTATAAAGGGAATTTGGAGACACTATGAACAATGGATAAATCTTTAATAGAGATTGGTATCCATAGGATTAGGAGGCCGTTAATACTTACTCATTCATACTTCGGCCCATCATTCCAGAAGAGGATGCGGTACTATTTCTTTGAAGTTCTAACGCCGAAGCTGTCGTTCATTCAATGAAAGCAATTAACAGATATTGTACATATAAATCATTCATTTCGTTAACTATCACACACTCATGCATACATATATAACTCACCTCTTTCGCTGTCTTTTATGGAGTGATCATTAAATTCCTTGTGAGGCTGCTTTCCTAGCCTGAATTTCTATATCAAAACGAATTGAAATCAACAAAAGATAAAAGAAACCGGTTAATAACTATAAATGCATATTTATGTGTGTGTGTGTGTTGTGTAAAGCCTGGAGAATTTAGTATATTTTTCACACGGAGCTAGCCGAGGAAAATAAATAAGAGAAGGGAAAATTTTATGCTGGAGTTAACTTTATACCTGAAGATGGCTCTTAAGATGATAAAGAGTGAGACCCTTTACACCCATGACTCTCATGATTGTCTTCGGCGTTGCCTCTACAAATTCACAGACACATAAAACCAATTTCAATCAATGATTAATCATGGAAACTACATCCCGATTAGATGACACACACATATGTGTGTACACGAACAAGGGATGACATAAGAATAAAGATGATGATTTAATTGTAAAGAGAAGTTAGTACTGTCAGGGCCACCAAGCTGAGCGACAGCATCAACAAAGCGCTCATGGAGTTCCACTGTCCACCTGAGTCGTGGTTTGGGATCTGTGGTAAGTACAAGGCCCGAGTCACCTTGTATGGTACCAGCACCAGCGGTGTTATGGTTATTAGCACCAACCCCACACATGTTTGACCTTTCATGATGTTGATGATGATTATGGTGAAGTGAATTCATAGCAGTAGTCGAACCGGCAGCTGCTTTCTTTGAATGGAACATTCTTTCTCTCTTTCGTAATCTCTCAGTTCTTTGTATACCTCTGTAAGAGAGATTCAGAATGAACAAATGCGATGTGCAAATAGGGGAAGAAGAATATGGTTCGTCTTTTAAAGATGGAAAACCCTTTTTTGCGCCTCTGTTAATTTATTCTTAGATTGTATAAATTAGCCTCAAGAAGAAGCTACCTTAGTTAGCTTCACAACTTTAACTAATAGCTAAACTCAATTTCATATTACTGTTACTAGGGTTTTAAGCATTAGTAACAAGTAAGAAAAGAGAGGGGAAAAAGAATAAAGAATAAAAAGAGAGAATCTTTGTTCGAGTTCATACATTCCACTAATTACGTAGTATATATTCACATAGGATCCGTACTATACTACCTTCTTATATATCATTATAGAGTTTCGTTTTTATTTTTATTGTAAATAATTTATTTATTTATTTTTACTTCTGTCTAATTCTATTTTTTTTTTAAAACTATATGACCATAAAAAATTAGCTGAAAAGTGTCACTAGGCCATAACATCCATAGGTTCAAGTGCTGCTAGGGACGAAAGTCCTAGCTTAATTATACTAAATACTAAATTCCAACTTCAAAATGAAAAATAAAATTTGAATTTACTTTGTTTTTCCAAAGAGAAAATTTGAATTTACTTACATATGCATTACTTTTGAATATGCACATACCTATGGTTAACTATTTTAATCATAACAGAGGTATGCATTTGCCCTTAAGCTAGCGTAACTATTGTCAGCTAATTTTTTATGATCATAAAGTTAAAGAAATAGAATTAGACAGAAGTAAAAATAAATAAAGAAAATAAAATAAAATAAAAACGAAACTCTATAATCATATATAAGAAGGTAGTATAGTACGGATCCAACTTCAATTCAAAATGAAAAATAAAATTTGAATTTACTTACATATACATTACTTTGGAAATGCACATATACCTAGCTATGGTTAACTATTTTAATCATATCAGCGGTATGCATTTGCCCTTAATATGAACGAAATTCAATGTTAGAGGCGGAGTGAATAAAATGATGTTCTTTGGTTTTACACCTTTTGAAATATTGCCACAGTTTACTTTTTTTTTTTTTTTTTTTTTTTATTTTTTAAACTGTCGTTTTAGGATGAGGGATATATAGTTTATGCCATATTCAGTTATTTCCTTTTGTGAGATGAAGAGTGCCCATTATTGGAAATTGATGGTTTTAATGATAGTTTGGATAACTTTTAAAATTTTGCATGAAAAAAAGAATTTTTTTGTTAATACACCATTAATTAATGTTATAATAGATACCTCCATTGACATTAGCAAATTATTAATTACGTATTTCGGGAGGAACTCGCTAATTGTTAATTATATAGGAAGATGTCGTTGGTGATAACTGTCCATTTTCTATTCATCTTGATTTAGCAAGTGTAGGGACAGAATTTGATAATATATGTACGCTGATCAATTGAAGGGGTATATATTTTTCTTAAATTTTTGAATGTGCACCATTTCCAAGGTGATTCAACACAAAAAGATGAAAAGCAGATAAGGATTGAAGAAGAAGAGAAGAAGAAGATTTTGTAGATAGAAAATAGTGGAAACTAAGTTTGTTGTATATGGAAAAGAAAGTAGTAAAGAACACCATATTATGCAAGGAAGTAACTTTAAGGATATGTGGCTCTTAACTTTGAGGACGAAGACATCATGAGAATGCATATTTAAAGTGATGGCAGGCAGGTCGTGAGGGGGACCTCTTTCTACAAAATATTCCTTCTTGGGGGATGGAGAGATAGAGGGATTCGTCAATTTCAAGTTTCTCTTTATTTCTTTCTAATTCTATACTTTTGTGGAATACAAGATTGTCCAGCTGCCTTGCATGCATGCATGCGCTTTCCCGTAGGTCTAATTAATTAAATTACCAGTACCAGTTAATACCGAAATTTGATTTGATTTTGTGAATACGTACATGTACGTAATGCTTTATCATGCCCCAACCTTTTCGCCCATCCATTTCCAAAGGAAAACATGCATGCATGGCGCCATGCAACAAAAAGTGAAACCTAGATCGATCAATTTGATGTGCTCAGGAGCAACTGCTGTTTTTATGTGTATTTAACCATAAGTGATTATTGATTTATGCTAGGTTGGTACTCTAAATAGCTAAGTAAGGTTAAAAATATCTAAAGCATCTAAATTCTAAAAGAAAGATGGAATAGATGCCTCAAAACCCACCGGAATAAATGCTTTCTTCTTTCACAATCAAAAGAAGATTCCATTCTTCTCTTCTTCTTCCTCTTCTTCTTCTTATTATTATATTATTATCAGTTTTTTTCTTCCTTTAGTCTTCTAATCTTTGTTTGGATCTGAACATGTTATCTTGCAAATACAAATTAATTACCACACATAAGTTGCCGAAAATTAAGTGACCTTGCTATCTTGCATGCATTGCTGGAATTATTTGGAGCAAAAAAAACCGTATAGTAAACTTTTTCTAGACCCCGGCTTTTTGCGCGCCACTCCTTGAATAGTTGATGCAATTATAAAATAATCAATTTTCTTTTTAAATATATATATATATATATATATATATATATATATATATATATATATATATATATATATATATATATATATATATATATATATATAATGTTGAAATAGGTTGAGAACTTATAGTTTCCCAAGAATCCGAGAACTAAAAGTGGACCGTTGGAATGGATTTAAGATCATAAGGGTAAGATTGTCTTTTACATTTTTTTTTTGTTATTCTAATTACCTAACTACAACATTGTACGATTTCTTTCCAAAATATCATCTTCTAAACTTCAAAATTATCATAATCAACGACGAAATCAAAGAAAATCAACATCGATCGAATAGTTGTCGTTGTTAATGCAAATTCAAGAGCGATTTCAAAGCAAAATTCATACGATTCGTCATTGATTTCTTTCGAAGTTATCATCTTATCTAAAATCCATACGATTCATTCATTACGATTATATCAATGAAGGAAAAAATAGATTACCGAATATTTTACATTTTATTTGGATCTATGCTATCAATAGAGCGCTATAGCGGTGCTATAGCAACGCTATAGTGTTTTGCAGTATTACTGAAACGCTATTTTAAAAATAGCGTTTACGAATAGCGGTGACGTTATTATCAGCGCGATTGGCCACTATTTACCGCGAAACTCATTAGTGCTATAGTGATGCTACACTTGCTTTTTCAATTTCACACACATTGGGCTACTTTTACAAAGAAAAAACCGATTGTGGACTATTTCAATATTAAATATGTATTTTTTTAGTTTGTCTACTACACTTTTGTTTTAATAAGTCCAAATAATAAATCTAATTAATTAAAAACTATAAAGAAACAAATAACAACTTCTCTTTCTCGTCTCTTTCTGTACTTAGAAACCACGAACTAATTGAATTGCAATGACACTTTAACACTTTTTAGTTTCCATATTATTATATGAGAATATTATATATAGGGTTTATGTGATGTTCTTTTATGAATTTTTATAATATTAATTCTATATAGTATTAATAGTCAAATATATATAAACTTTGTATAAATATATAATATAAATTACACATAATATTAAAAACTGCTATACCACCGCCATACCACCGTGATAACTACGATTTCAAATAGCGGCATGTGACCGCTATTGAAATTTTGACCGCGATAACTGATTAGATTTGGATATTTAAATACAATAGCATTCGGATTTCTAATACATTGTTTTATTGAATGTAAGTTGAGAGTTTTTTCAGCAATTTAATGGATTCAGAAAGAATAATTGAAGATTTGAAAAGAGACATAAATTTTTTAGCAGGTAAGATTCATAAATTTTTTTAAGAAATAACGTATGGTATTCAAATTTACTTAATTGATATTCTTATTAAAATCACATATGAATAAGGTATGAATCATATATAAGTCATATATGATTATAATGTAAATATAATTATTTGATATTTATATGAAAATCGTATGTGAATCATACTTGATCCATATGCTAACCACATGTGAATAATATACGTTTCTATGTAAATCAAATTGTATTCAAACGTTATTTTCATTTGAATTACATACAATGATGATAAATAAATATATGATTTCAATAGGTGATGTTGATGAAGAATCTAGTGAATTTAACATAAACAATGATGATATATATGTTGAAGATGCATTTTTAAAAGATATTATTGAAGAGGATGAGCAACTTTCTTCAATATCCCGGTCAAATGATAATGAAGAAGGTAAGTTTCTATTAATATTAATCTTGATTGTAACTAAAATATTACTTTGATTTTAAATGACATGTTTTCTTATATATGATTTGATTTAATATTATTTAATTTGCGGCAAAACATTTTGAATCAGACGATGAAGATGAATTAAGCTGTATAGAAGTAAAATCTCCTTGTGGCACAAAAACAATTGAGTGGATCCCAAGAGTTGATGAATCATTCTTGCCAAAGAAAGATATGGTGTTTGAAACATTAGATCATGGAATTCAGTTTTACCAAAAATATACAAAGAAAGCAGGATTTGGTTGCAGACTTGCATCAAATAAAACGATTGATGGTATTTTACAATACAAGTATGTGATATGTAGTAGGGCTGGTGAAGCAGATAAGAAAAATGCTGACATTTTGAATGGAGTAGAAGGCAGCCAAAAAAGAAAACATCCAAGCAAAATGATGTCTTGCAAAGCAAAGATATGTTTCAAATTTATAAAAAATACTGATCGGTTTTTCATTAATACATTTGTTGAAAAACACAACCATGAACTCTACACAAACAGTACAGTGCACATGTCAAAGTCGAAATAAAAAGTTGGATCATTATGACAAGACAATTATAACTCAATTAAGAACATCAAATATAGGAGAAAGCAAAGCCCATATCATGGTTACTGGTTTATAGGGTGGTTACAGTAAATAAGGTGCAAAGAAAACCAACTACAAAATTTTATCAAAAGACTTAAACTACTATATATGAGATAGTGATGCAAATATGTTGATAAATCTTTTAACAGTACGACGTAAAAGTGTGCCTTCTTTCACTTTTCATTACTTGTTGGAGAATGATGAGCTAAGGGCACTGTTTTGGGCAGATGCAATAGCAAAAAGAAACTACAAAGAATTTTCTGATGTAGTATCATTCAATACCACATACAAAACAAACAAGTAAGTAATACTTAATTTCTTTAATATTTATATATTATAATATTTGCATTTAGTATTTATGTTAAATATTTTAATGATTTTCAGATATAATATGATCTTTGCTCAATTTACTACAATTGATAACCACAAAAGATGTGTCACAATTGGTGCTGGTTTGTTGGCTATAGAAACAACAAAATTCTATATGTGGCTTCTCAAATGCTTTCTCAATTACTTTGATATACAACCTAATGTTGTGGTCAATGATCAAGATTCAGCTATGGCTAAAGCTGTAGAAACCGTTTTTAATGAATTAACTCATCGTCTTTGCATGTGGCACACTGGAAAGAAATTAACAAATAAGGTAAAATTGTATTATAATGTTTCAATAAGTTTTCATTTATAATTTGATTAAAAATTTCTTTTACTGTCCCATTTATTCATTCACAAATGAAAGCATTGTACTTTTGGGATCTATTTACATAACTGTTTATAGAGTTGTGTACAGACATGTATACAAACCTGTTTTTTTTTTTTTTTCAAAAAAAAAATTAAAAGAAAGCAACCAATGTATTATGACCAATGATGTAACGACCCGTTCCCGGTACGTTAATTCATTGGTAATTGTTGTAAGTTTTCAAGAGGGACTCGGCGAGTTCTAGCCTGACTCGCCGAGTAGGGTCGCGACTTCGAGCACGCGTGAGCCGGGGACTCGGCGAGTCCATCCGTCTGGGTGAAACCCTAAATTCCCGGGGTTGCCCACTATTTAAACCACCTTATAGCCCCCATTCTCGCCTCCCTCACCCTGAGAACACTGTGAGAAAGAACCCTAATCCTCCCTTGTGTGAGCTAAGTGTTTTGTGCCATTTTGTGAAGGTTTGAAGAAGGAGAAGAAGAAAGGAGCAAGGAGAAGAGGTGTAGTGCAAAGATCCAAGGGCAAATCTGAGTTATTTGAGGTATTTTCGGATTTCCCCTCTTGTTATATGCTTCAAACCTCCATTAAAGCTCTTCTAAGATCTAGTTGATGCTTGTTCCAAGCCTTAGGTTTGCATGAATACCTTAATGGGCCGAGATATCTTTAG
Source organism: Lactuca saligna (assembly GCF_052625555.1). Taxonomy (NCBI): domain Eukaryota; kingdom Viridiplantae; phylum Streptophyta; class Magnoliopsida; order Asterales; family Asteraceae; genus Lactuca; species Lactuca saligna. The sequence goes on from NC_136423.1 coordinate 103,452,606, forward strand.
ATCTGAATGATTGGGTGTTGTAGAACCTAGATCTACTGCCTTTTTGGAGTTACTTTGCATATTAACCATAGATCTACCCATCTTATGCATCTTTTAGCCTTATTTCCCTTATTCATGAGGTTGTACACGTAAAGTTGGAAACTTTACGTGGTAAATCAGCTTATTGGACCCAGATCTATCAATTGTATGTGTTGGATTCAAAAAAAATCAAGTAAAAATCAGTTGCATGGAGGCAACTCGGCGAGTCGGGAAGAACGACTCGGCGAGTTGGGTCGCGAGTTCCCGATTCCTTCATTTTTACCAGTGTCGAGTGAACCCAGTGAGCTAGAGAGTGGACTCAGCGAGTTGAGGGTAAACTCAGTGATGGAGGGACTCGGCGAGTTGTTCATCAACTCGGCGAGTCCAAGGCAATCTCCTTAAGATCAAGAACAACTCGTCGAGTTTGTTCATCCGGCTCGGTGAGTCGGATGAAGATTGTCTGAGTTCATGGATCAAGAGGGTACTCGTCGAGTCGATGCCAGACTCGACGAGTAGCAGCGAGTAAGAGTGAAAAGTGAGAGTAGGACTCGGCGAGTTGGGTGGCCCAACTCGGCGAGTCAGTCCAAATGAGAGTAACTTTGACCAAGGGTAAAAGAGTCATTTTACCCCAAGTGCAGTGTTTAGTATTTGATTGAGTGTGTTTATGGACTTGTAGCCGAGGAGATTCAGGAGCAGCAGCTGTTAGCTTCTCGAGCCACACACTCAGCAGCCAGCTTACGAGGTGAGTTTCCTTCCAGTAGGAATGGGTCTAAGGCGACAATGCCAGCCCGTTCAGTTAGTAGTAGTTTCTGGATTTAGGTCCGATGCAGTAGCTAGTATGTTCGACGCCTTCGTGGCTCGAACAGGATTTGTGTGCTATGTTTTATGCGTTAAGTATTATGTGTTCCGGGCTATGGCCTGATGTAGTATGTCATATATGTGTTTATGCTAGTTGATGTGTTATGCTATGCCATGTTCAGTCAGTCAGTTCCGGACTTCGGTCCGATGCAGTTAGTTCCGGACTTCGGTCCGATGCAGAGGACAAGGTCCCAGTCAGTTCCGGACTTCGGTCCGATGCAGTCGGTTCCGGACTTCGGTCCGATGCAGTTAGTTCCGAACTTCGGTCCGATGCAGGGGACAAGGTCCCAGTCAGTTCCGGACTTCGGTCCGATGCAGTTAGTTCCGGACTTCGGTCCGATGCAGGGGACAAGGTCCCGGTCAGTTCCGGACTTCGGTCCGATGCAGTTTCCGGGCTTCGGCCCGATGCAGTGGGCAAGGCCCAATATGTGTTTATATGTTATTGTATGGTATGTGGTAGTTTGGGGGAGCTCACTAAGCTTCGTGCTTACAGTTTCAGTTTTGGTTTCAGGTACTTCTGCAAGCAAAGGGAAGAGCTCGGGGTGACGGTATCGCACACACCACAGCTTTAGCTTTTAGCCTGGGATTGATTTAGTTTGTTTGATTTTCCGTAGTATGATACAGTTTCCGCACAGTGTTTTCTATTATGTTGGAATACATCACGTATGGTTTTATTATATGACACTCTGATTATGGTTTTGATTATATCGAAAAACGAAATTTTTTTTGGGTCGTATTTTTGGGTTGTTTCAAGTTGGTATCAGAGCACTGGTTTGAGGGATTCGGATACACTTCCGGGTGTATCTGAACTCAAACTAAGGGAAATAAAAGATTTTAGTAAAATAAAAATGTTTTACAAAAAGAATTTTGAAAGCACTTAGAAAGAAAGAATTGTTTTTAACAAGATAGAGGTGTGTGCATGCGGTCAGCCGAGCTCAAGTAAGTACTCCCAAATTACCCATACAAGTTATTTGTTCAGTTTCAGTTTCAGTAGAACAGCATGCTAGTATAGGGCTAAGGATCTAGGAGAATGCCTTATGTTCCTGCTACAGCTTTATGAGTATTGCATGCTAGAATTGAGTAGACAGCAGTAGGATAGCCTGTTTAGGTTATGCCTGATAGTATGAGCTTAGCATCCTATGCTAGTGCCGTTTCTTGTTACGAGGATAGTTTTGCTTGAGTCTGGTTCCCTTGTCCGAATGCTGCTTGCTTCGTGCTTTGTGGGGTTCTGAGTGATGGGAGTTAGCCACTAGGTGAACACGTCACACCACATGTAATCAGGTTTGAATAATCCCAGAGTGCTGGAACTGGCCCTATTGCGTAGCTCTTGTTTGAGTCCAACCGTTGTAGGGACGGATCTTTTACTTGAAGGATTATCTGATCCTCATCACATGTGATGGTGTTTAGGTGGTGGCTAGCTGGCATTATGAGGAGACCTACAGCAGCTGAGGACCAGTCATGTTGAGCTTGAGGTTTCCCTAGGGCAAGCCTAGGATGAGAGTAGCAGAGAATGGCAGTAGTAGAAGTGACTTGGTGGAGTCAAGGCAGTTCTTGAGGAAAGTACGGATAGATGTGGAAGGTAGTATGGGCCCGTACTACTGAAAGCAGAGGATCCGTACTCGAATCAAGGAAGGCCAAGACAAGACCAGGAAGCTAGTAGTAGTATCATGATCCCTTGAGATATTTCAGTGTTCTGATGTTGTTATGATATGTTTCAGAATGGTAGTTTTGCATCCGAGACCAGCAGTCGGCAGCTCAGATGCCGGAGGGGGATCCGGATCGGGATCGGGCCCGGAGGTCGGGCAGATGGATGAGCAGACCAGAGAGTTCCTTTCTTCTAAGGTTACCTGCATCATACTGGAGCAGACTCCTGTGATCTTCGGTTCGATCAAGGAGGGTATTTTAGAGCTGATGGATGAGAGATTGAGTACTTTCCGTGCTGAGATGGCGGCCGTGATGGGGTCACGCACACTTACGTTCAGGGAGTTCAGGGCATGCGGAGCTCCAGACTATCATGGGGCGTGGGACCCCATAGCGAGTACCAGATGGTTGGCGGACGTGGCCAACGCTTTCCGCACTAGCAGGTGTCCCGAGGGGGACAAGGTCAGATTGGCGTCCTGTCTTCTGAAGGACAGGGCACGATATTGGTGGGAGGAGGTCGGATATGCCATCGGGGATGATGCGGCATTGGATGCCATGACCTGGGCTGATTTCTCTACCAGGTTCAGGGCAGAGTTTGCACCAGTCATTGAGGTGCAGCAGTTAGCTAGGGAGTTTCAGGACCTTACCCAGACTACAGAGACAGTGGCAGAGATCACCGCCAAGTTCAGGGAGAGGGCTCTTCTTGTTCCACAGTATGCAACTGATGAGGAGATGAAGAAGGCCCGTTATCATGAGATGTTGCGGAGTGACATCCGCATGTTTGTGAGCCGGTCCAGTTGTAAAACGCTGGACGACATGATTGCCAGAGCTAGAGAGAGGGAGATTGATCTCGAGATGGAGAAGAAGAGGAAACCGGAGGCGGTTTCGGGTTCAGGCAGTGTGGGCAAAAAGCCCAAGGTTTCAGATCACAGGTCTAGGGGTCAGCAGAGCCACGGTCGGTGTGGCAAGTGTGGGAGATTGCACGAGGGGGACGTGCAAGGCAGGGAGTTCCGGCTGCTACAAGTGCGGTCGGACTGGGCATTTGAGTAGGGATTGTACGGCCCCTGCTACTACGGTTACAGCATCAGATCTGATTTGCTTTCAGTGCAATCAGAGGGGACATAAAAGGTCCCAGTGTCCCAGTTTAGCTGCAGCAGGGAAGGTGGTTGCACCTGCCCCTGCCACCTTGAGGATTACGGATGGCCGACAGGGCCGATCTGATGCGCCAGTGGCGAAGAGCAGGGCATTTCAAATGACAGCAGAGGAGGCACGAGCGACTCCTGATGTGGTGACGGGTATGTATCTTTCCTTCATCTTTTAATTGTTATTATATCGGTTGAGTATTACTTATGTAGGTATGTTTTATTTAGGGTCGTTCTCTGTGAACGACATTTCTACTTTGGTATTGTTCGATTCGGGGGCTACCCGATCATTTGTATCACTTGCGCTTAGCAAGAGATTTAGCAGAGCTCCCGGGGAGCTGGATTGTCCACTAGAGGTTGAGATAGCAGATGATAGGACCGTGAGGGTCGGCAGAGTACATAGAGGGTGTTCCCTTCAGATATTTGATGAGCAGTTTTCAGTGGACCTGGTTCCTATTCCCCTGCGGGGGAATAAAGTTATTGTGGGCATGGATTGGCTGAGCCCCAATGGGGCGGTGATTGATTGTGAGCTTCAGCTAGTGAGGGTTCGCACTCCAAGTGGGGGAGAGATAGTGATTCAGGGCGAGAGGCCCCAGCGAGGACCGATCTTTTGTTCCGCCGCAAGGGCGAGGCGCTATGTTCAGCAGGGTTGCGCCGGTTTTGTAGCTTACGTCTTGGGTGCCCGGGAGAAGGGAAAGACGATGATTGACGATGTTCCTATTGTTCGTGATTACCCGGATGTGTTTCCCGAGGATTTGCCGGGGATACCTCCTGAGAGGCAGGTTGAGTTCAGGATCGACCTAGTTCCTGGTGCGGCTCCGATAGCCAAAGCACCGTATCGACTTGCTCCCCCTGAGATGCAGGAGTTGTCCACACAGCTTCAGGAGCTGTTAGACAAGGGTTTCATTCGGCCGAGCAGTTCGCCTTGGGGAGCGCCGATCTTATTTGTGAGGAAGAAGGATGGGTCGCATCGTATGTGCATTGATTATCGGGAGTTGAACAAAGTAACGGTGAAGAACCGTTACCCACTTCCGAGGATTGATGACTTGTTTGATCAGCTTCAGGGAGCGTCTTGGTTCTCCAAGATCGATCTACGCTCCGGTTATCATCAGATGAGGGTTAGAGATGAGGATGTACAGAAGACTACTTTCAGGACCCGGTATGGTCATTATGAGTTCGTGGTGATGCCATTTGGGCTCACCAATGCCCCAGCCGTGTTCATGGATCTCATGAACCGCGTGTGCAGACCGATGCTGGATCGGTCGGTGATAGTGTTTATAGATGACATCTTGGTGTATTCCAAGACACAGGGGCAGCACGAGGAGCACCTGCGGGAGGTGTTGGAGACTTTGAGGAGGGAGAGACTTTTCGCAAAGGTCTCCAAGTGTGAGTTCTGGTTGCGCGAGGTGCAGTTTCTTGGTCATCTCGTCAACCAGAAGGGTATTTTGGTAGATCCGGCCAAGATTGAGGCCGTGATGCAGTGGGAGGTCCCGAGGTCTCCATCTGAGATTCGGAGCTTCCTGGGGTTGGCAGGGTATTATCGGAGATTTATTCAGGACTTCTCCAAGATAGCAGTGCTGCTCACCCGACTAACCAAGAAGTCGGTGGTTTTTCGTTGGGGGCCTGAGCAGCAGGCGGCGTTCGAGACTCTCAGGCAGAGATTGTGCGAGGCTCCGATCCTTACCTTGCCAGAGGGAGTAGAGGATTTCGTAGTCTATTGTGATGCTTCGATCACAGGTATGGCAGTTATGATGCAGCGAGGCCATGTGGTAGCTTATGCCTCGAGACAGTTGATGCCTCACGAGGCTAATTATCCTACCCACGATTTGGAGCTGGGGGCAGTTGTGTTTGCCCTCAAGATTTGGAGACATTACCTTTATGGGGTCCGCTGTACTATATACACGGATCACAAGAGTTTGCGATATCTTATGGATCAGCCGAGTTTGAACATGAGGCAGAGGAGATGGTTAGACGTGTTGAAGGACTATGACTGTGAGATCCTTTATCATCCAGGGAAGGCCAATGTGGTGGCCGATGCCCTGAGCCGCAAGGTGTCGACGGCCCCTATCAGAGATCTGTGTATGAGGATGACAGTGATCACTCCGTTGTTGGAACAGATCAAGGAGGCTCAGATGGAGGGCCTCAAGGAGGAGAGGCAGAAGTGTGAGAGGATAGTGGGCCGAGTAGCTTCATTTGATTACGACAGTCGGGGTTTGTTGACGCTTCATGGTAGGGTGTGGGTACCGTACTGGGGTGGGGTACGGCAAGTATTGATGGACGAGGCTCATAAGTCTCGATTTTCTATCCACCCGGGAGCGACGAAGATGTATCGAGATCTTCGACCTGATTATTGGTGGCCCTGCATGAAGTGGGACGTCGCTTGGTATGTTGAGAGATGTTTGACCTGCCGGAAGGTCAAGGCGGAGCACCAGAGACCTCACGGCAAGATGCAGCCGTTAGACATTCCCGTGTGGAAATGGGAGGATATCACCATGGATTTTGTCACCAAGCTCCCCAGGACCGCACGTGGAGTGGACTCGATATGGGTAGTAGTGGATCGGTTGACGAAGAGTGCCCATTTTATTCCGATTCAGGAGAGTATATCAGCGGAAAAGTTAGCCGATATCTATGTGCGGGAGATTGTGGCACGTCATGGAGTGCCGGTATCGGTGGTGTCGGACCGAGATGTTCGTTTCACGTCAAGATTCTGGAAGCAGTTCCACGACGAGATGGGTACTCGTCTCCTTTTCAGCACCGCTTTCCACCCTCAGACTGACGGGCAGAGCGAGAGGACGATTCAGACTCTTGAGGACATGCTTAGGGCATGTGTTCTAGATTTTGGGGGCAGTTGGGATACGTATCTTCCGTTAGCGGAATTCTCGTATAACAACAGTTATCATGCGAGTATTGATCGACCTCCTTTTGAGATGCTTTATGGGAGGAAGTGTAGGACCCCGATTTGTTGGGGCGAGGTCGGTCAGCGAGTCATCGGGAGCACCGAGGTGGTGCTCAAGACGACTGAGTTGATCCAGCAGGTCCGTAGTAGGCTGCAGACTGCGCAGAGTCGGCAGAAGAGCTACGCCGACAGGAGGCGTTCGGACTTGGAGTTCCAGGTGGGCGATATGGTTCTTCTGAAAGTCTCACCTTGGAAAGGTGTCATCAGGTTCCGGAAGAGGGGCAAATTGGGCCCCAGATTTATTGGTCCTTTCAGGGTTTTGGCCCGGGTGGGTCGGGTTGCTTATCGGTTAGATCTCCCTGAGGAGCTTAGTCAGATACACAACACCTTCCACGTGTCGCAGTTAAGGAAGTGTTTGGTGGATGAGACGGCAGTCGTTCCCTTAGAGGATATCCAGGTTGATAGCGGCCTGAATTATATTGAGAGACCGGTCGCGATTCTAGAACGGAAGATCAAGACCTTGAGGAACAAGGTAATTCAGCTAGTAAAGGTGCAGTGGCAGCACCGGAAGGGGTCTGAATGGACGTGGGAGGCTGAGGAGGAGATGAGAGCGCACTACCCGAAATTTTTTGCAGATCCAGCCGTAGCAGACTTCGAGGACGAAGTCTGAGACAAGTGGGGGAGAATTGTAACGACCTGTTCCCGGTACGTTAATTCATTGGTAATTGTTGTAAGTTTTCAAGACGGACTCGGCGAGTTCTAGCCTGACTCGCCGAGTAGGGTCGCGACTTCGAGCACGCGTGAGCCGGGGACTCGGCGAGTCCATATCCCTGACTCGGCGAGTCCATCCGTCTGGGTGAAACCCTAAATTCCCGGGGTTGCCCACTATTTAAACCACCTTATAGCCCCCATTCTCGCCTCCCTCACCCTGAGAACACTGTGAGAAAGAACCCTAATCCTCCCTTGTGTGAGCTAAGTGTTTTGTGCCATTTTGTGAAGGTTTGAAGAAGGAGAAGAAGAAAGGAGCAAGGAGAAGAGGTGTAGTGCAAAGATCCAAGGGCAAATCTGAGTTATTTGAGGTATTTTCGGATTTCCCCTCTTGTTATATGCTTTAAACCTCCATTAAAGCTCTTCTAAGATCTAGTTGATGCTTGTTCCAAGCCTTAGGTTTGCATGAATACCTTAATGGGCCGAGATATCTTTAGATCTGAATGATTGGGTGTTGTAGAACCTAGATCTACTGCCTTTTTGGAGTTACTTTGCATATTAACCATAGATCTACCCATCTTATGCATCTTTTAGCCTTATTTCCCTTATTCATGAGGTTGTACACGTAAAGTTGGAAACTTTACGTGGGAAATCAGCTTATTGGACCCAGATCTATCAATTGTATGTGTTGGATTCAAACAAAATCGAGTAAAAATCAGTTGCATGGCAGCAACTCGGCGAGTCGGGAAGAACGACTCGGCGAGTTGGGTCGCGAGTTCCCGATTCCTTCATTTTTACCAGTGTCGAGTGAACCCAGTGAGCTAGAGAGTGGACTCAGCGAGTTGAGGGTAAACTCAGTGATGGAGGGACTCGGCGAGTTGTTCATCAACTCGGCGAGTCCAAGGCAATCTCCTTAAGATCAAGAACAACTCGTCGAGTTTGTTCATCCGGCTCGGCGAGTCGGATGAAGATTGTCTGAGTTCTTGGATCAAGAGGGTACTCGTCGAGTCGATGCCAGACTCGACAAGTAGCAGCGAGTAAGAGTGAAAAGTGAGAGTAGGACTCGGCGAGTTGGGTGGCCCAACTCGGCGAGTCAGTCCAAATGAGAGTAACTTTGACCAAGGGTAAAAGAGTCATTTTACCCCAAGTGCAGTGTTTAGTATTTGATTGAGTGTGTTTATGGACTTGTAGCCGAGGAGATTCAGGAGCAGCAGCCGTTAGCTTCCCGAGCCACACACTCAGCAGCCAGCTTACGAGGTGAGTTTCCTTCCAGTAGGAACGGGTCTAAGGCCACAATGCCGGCCCGTTCAGTTAGCAGTAGTTTCCGGATTTAGGTCCGATGCAGTTCCTAGTATGTTCGACGCCTTCGTGGCTTGAACAGGATTTGTGTGCTATGTTTTATGCGTTAAGTATTATGTGTTCCGGGCTACGGCCCGATGTAGTATGTCGTATATGTGTTTATGCTAGTTGATGTGTTATGCTATGCCATGTTCAGTCAGTCAGTTCCGGACTTCGGTCCGATGCAGGGGACAAGGTCCCAGTCAGTTCCGGACTTCGGTCCGATGCAGTCGGTTCCGGACTTCGGTCCGATGCAGTTAGTTCCGAACTTCGGTCCGATGCAGGGGACAAGGTCCCAGTCAGTTTCGGACTTCGGTCCGATGCAGTTAGTTCCGGACTTCGGTCCGATGCAGGGGACAAGGTCCCGGTCAGTTCCGGACTTCGGTCCGATGCAGTTTCCGGGCTTCGGCCCGATGCAGTGGGCAAGGCCCAATATGTGTTTATATGTTATTGTATGGTATGTGGTAGTTTGGGGGAGCTCACTAAGCTTCGTGCTTACAGTTTCCGTTTTGGTTTCAGGTACTTCCGCAAGCAAAGGGAAGAGCTCGGGGTGACGGCATCGCACACACCACAGCTTTAGCTTTTAGCCTGGGATTGATTTAGTTTGTTGGATTTGCCATAGTATGATACAGTTTCCGCACAGTGTTTTCTATTATGTTGGAATACATCACGTATGGTTTTATTATATGACACTCTGATTATGGTTTTGATTATATCGAAAAACGAAATTTTTTTTGGGTCGTATTTTTGGGTTGTTTCAAATGATTCACTATATACTTGATATATGACTAATTATTCATTTGTGATTTACATGTGATTCATATATGAATCACATATGATTTACATATGTATCACAACTAATTCGCATGTAATTTACTTGTAATTTGCATGTGAATTACATATGATTTATATGTGAATCACACGTGATTTACATGTGATTCATATGTGATTCACTTGTGATTTACATGTGAATCACTACATACTTAATAATGTATTAAGGAAGAATAAAATGGACAAAAATATGAAAATAAAGCATACTTTAGAGCCAACTTTGTATTGTCACCAAAAGTGGAATCGATCACCTGTGTTATTATAATACTAAAACAAAATTCACATGTAACGACAACATCAAGATCAGAGGGTGTAAATAGCTTCTTCAAAAGATTCATGTCAAAAGATTCAAATATGATTATATTTATGTACAAATTTGAATCTGCAATGGACGAGCAAAGAAATCTTCAATCAAAAAATGACTTTAATTGTAAAAATTAAAACCCACCAATTCAAACAAATCTTAAATTTGAAGTACCAGCATCAATGCTCTATACACATAATATATTCAAATTATTTCAAAAAGAAATAGAAGATTCTGTCTTGACATGCTCAGCCACACCATATGAGAGAGTTCAAGATCATAAAACATACTTTATTATTGAGCAAATAATGGATGAATATTTTATTCATTCTATTAGGTAAAAAAACATATATTTATGTATCCATATTTTTACATATTACATCAAATTTACTAACAAAATTTATATTTATTTGAAAAAGAGACCTTTCAATTTGCACATTCACGTTTTAGGTACAAATGAATATATTCATATTTCATATACATAATAGGAATGAGTATTTTATTCGATACAAAATAAAATATAGAAAACAAAAAAATGCTACAAAATTTCAAAACGTTTTCGTATCTTCACATCAATATTTCCATATTTTCTTCAATTTATAAATTTTCACCTCTTCAATATTCACCAAAATATCTTCCAAATCTACAAGAATTTTTTTTTGATAAATTCAAAAACACTAACAAAAATTCGTGTGATTTATATCTGAATTACATGTGATTCATATATGAATTACATGTGATTTATTGATGATTTACATGTGAATTACATTTGATATACATGTGAATACATTTTTCATATGCAATACGTTTGTGATTTACATGTGAATCATATGTGAATTACAAGTGAAATATATGTGAATTACATGTAATTCATATGTGAATCGTATGTGAACTACATGTAAATCACATGTGAATTACATGTAATTCACATGTAAATCACATGTAATTCACATAAGAATTCCCTTATGATTTACATGTGAATCACATGTAATTTATATGTAAATTACATGATATTTACATGTGAATCACATATAATTCATATGTGATTTACATGTGAATCACATATAATTTATATGTGATTCACTTATGATTTACATGTGTTTACTTGTGATTTACATGTGAATCACATGTAATTAATATGTGAATTTCATGTTTTTTAACCACCAACTACAAACACTAAACTACCACCATCAAATATAGGTATGTTGATGAAACCTGAATCAAATTTCTCATAAAATGATTTCAATAATCAAAATGCATATTACAAACTGCCAGATTGTTAATAGTACCCAATATTAAGAAATTAGGCCTCCTAGTGCTGATTAACCAAAAACATAATATATTCAAATTATTTCAAAAAGAAATAGAAGATTCTGTCTTGACATGCTCACCCACACCATATGAGAGAGTTCAAGATCATAAAACGTACTTTATTATTGAGCAAATAATGGATGAATATTTTACTCATTCTATTAGGTAAAAAAAACATATATTTATGTATCCATATTTTTACATATTACATCAAATTTACTAACACAATTTATATTCATTTGAAAAAACAACCTTCCAATTTGCACATTCACATTTTAGGTACAAATGAATATATTCATATTTCATATACACAATAGGAATGAGTATTTTATTCGATACAAAATAAAATATAAAAAACAAAAAAATGCTACAAAATTTCAAAACGTTTTCGTATCTTCACATCAATATTTCCATATTTTTTCTTCAATTTATAAATTTTCACGTCTTCAATATTCACCACAATTTCTTCCAAATCTACAAGAATTTTTTTTGATAAATTAAAAACACTAAAAAAAAATTCATGTGATTTATATCTGAATTACATGTGATTCATATTTGAATTACATGCGATTTACTGATGATTTACATGTGAATTACATTTGATATACATGTGAATACATTTTTCATATGTAATATGTTTGTGATTTACATGTAAATCATATGTGAATTACAAGTGAAATATATGTGAATTACATGAAATTCATATGTGAATCGTATGTGAATTACATGTAATTCACATAAGAATTCACTTGTGATTTACATGTGAATCACATGTAATTCATATGTAAATTACATGATATTTACATGTGAATCACATATAATTCATATGTGATTTACATGTGAATCACATATAATTCATATGTGATTCATTTATGATTTACATGTGTTTACTTGTGATTTACATGTGAATCATATGTAATTCATATGTGAATTTCACGTTGTTTAACCACCAACTACAAACACCAAACTACCACCATCAAATATAGGTATGTTGATGAAACCTGAATCAAATTTCTCATAAAATGATTTCAATAATCAAAATGCATATTACAAACTGCCAGATTGTTAATAGAACCCAATATTAAGAAATTAGGCCTCCTACCAGTGCTAATTAACAAAAAACATAATAAGTGAATCACATGAAAATGTATGCAATTTTAGAGATCATAGCCGATAAATCTGAACACCGCCTTTAATCATATGATTAATGAAAACCTAAACGATCAAAAGAACATAATAAATTGCAATTGCTAACAGCTGCAATGAAACCTGAAGATCGCCTTTAATCATGGTGGAAACATTAAATAGATCATTAACATACTTGGAAATTTTGACTACTACATTCTTGAGTTACGTCCATTCCAAGGTTAGGCATTTACAAAGAGTAAAGGTAAATAACACTAAAACATCACCATAACATCAATAAGAAAACCATTTGTTGGGTTTGGTTTTACATAAAAACAATTTCCAACATCATTCTAGACACTACCATTACCGTGTCAGAAGCACCCACACAACTGTAAAAGCAAACATAAATTTTTTTTACTACTACTACTACTTTCTTTCTTCACATCATATGTCAGACGCTCAATTCCTCAATTCCTGTTTGCGTAATATCTGTAAACAGACAAACAAACAAACATGAGCAAAATAACTACTACATTTCATATTAATCCTCCAAAATCAACTTTTTTTATTGAATAAAGTGACACACCAGTCCATGTAAGTCGAGAAGACAAGACTATTGCTCGAATAAATGGTGTCTAACCGACAACTATGGTATTCCCATTGTTCAAATGCTCTCACGTCCAAATAGTTCCTTTAGCTTTTTGATGAAGTAATGAATTGAGAAATGTAAAGTAAATCAGAGTAATGAGAATTATGAACACAAAATGTAAATAAGATCTTGTTTCAACTCGTATTATTTTTCAAGGTTACAGAGAGAAAACTAGACAAGATTGACTCCAAAGTCCTTATCTAACTCTAAGTAGCTCCCCTATTTATAGGAGAATATTAAAACATTCAAAAAATTACAAAGGACTAGACATTCAGTTTAGACATATAATTCCTTTGTAAAATAACATTACATTTTCGACATCTTACAATAACTTCGACCCTAACAATCCCCCCCCCCCTTTTTTTGTAAGCAATGTCGAAATCAGTTGATCAAAAGTTGACCTACCATGTGTAATGTTTTCCGAATCTCAGCATACCAATTCATTACTTTCTTCATTTTAGCTTTACCTCTATCGTTGTTCTTCTTATAACTATTCATACGCACAATTAAGTTTGTATAGTGAGCAGTTGTATATCTTTCAATTTCATTTGTTTGGAAAAAGAACTTCAATGACTTTCCCTTCTTACTTTTTCCAACAAAAATTAACCCGAATGGATTCAAACAAATTTCACATCTACATATTTATTTAATGCAGTTTCACTTATAACCTTTTCTTGTTGAACTGTTACTTCTTTTCCAATCGAAGCTGCCAACTCAACATCGGTCAATGCTAGACAATAATAATAATTGTCTATCAACAATTTGATGTGACCAAATCCCAAATCTAACTCCTCTTTTGTCACACCCCCAAACCGTCAGAAATAACGGCGGAAACGTCCAAGGGTGGGTGACGTCACACATAGTATCACAACAATTGTATCATAGCAATCAAGTAAACACAACCACTAAATTAAAATATAAATATTTACATCGGTTTGAAAACATAGTTTGTATACATCAAAAGTAACAAAAGATAAAGACGATACTCCGAAATGCTCCGTCTTCTCTAAAAGCTGGAGAAGGTACCTATCTATCATTGCCCTGAGAATACAAGCGGTTTTGAAAATGTATCAGCATAAAGCTGGTGAGTTCATAAGCATTTTTTTGTTTTGGAAACCAGTCATTAAATTTGTATAAATGATTTCTTTTCATTATAAGTAAAATGTCGTTTGTATCGAAACAATGGTCGATCACCTGCAAGTAAAATGTATTACGTTTGAAAGCCCTGGCTACAACCAGTAAGTGATGTGTGTTACATTTTAAACCCTTGTTACCACTAGTAATTGATGTATGTTCTGTTAAAAACCCTAGATATCACCAGTTTGTAAGGTAGTTTTATTACTTAAAATAAAACCAATGGTTGTGTCCCTGGAATACCCTCCAGTTTAGTATGTAGGTAGTCTTATTAATTAAAATAAAACTATTGAACAAGGAAAATCCCGCAAACAATGGTTAGTTATACTATTGTGAGTTCGTATAGTCATGCTAATGTACATGATGACCTTCGCGACATTTCTTCAGGCATCGTATGTTACAAAATTTGTCACCCTAGGCATGCATGCCTAACTGTAGCTAACAGTTCAGGTGTGGGATTATCGATCCCGAATAGATCTATTCACAAATTTCACGCTCTCCCTCCAAGAGACTCTATCTATACTAAATGTAGAGGATTTTCTAGTACTCCGAAGGGTACAATGAAGAGATGTCTCACAATCCTGTATTAAATAGTTTATGTGTTGTTATGTTGTTCTCATGTTTAAAATCATTGTATACAGTGTAGAGTATAAATAATTATATGCAAAAAAAATATTTAGTAAGATACTCTTGTTATCTGTATGTAATAATGGATAAACTAAATCTATCATAGTTTATGTGTTTTCCTTTGTGCGTATTTTGAATATGTAAATCCGGTAATGAATTCCCTAAACTATACTTATTATAGTTTGAATGGTAAGTTGTGTTCATGTACTATTCTGAAAACTATGAAATCATGGTTAGAAAACGTCCCTTAAGCTCTACATAATACAAAAGGGATAAAGTATCTAAATGTTATGTGTAAAACTTGTTGTAATTGCATTAGTTTTAACTTGTGAAAATATTTATGTTTGGCTTGTATTCCCCCTGAAAACATTATAAAAATTATAAAAGTGTAGGGGTATGAGCTCACAGTTGGTTGGATGCAAAGGATTGAACTGGACGACCCTTGAGTTGATGTACGTTGCACTTAACGAAATCCTAATATCACATAAATACATATATGTATCTAAATTAGTGATTTCGTTAGATAAAGTGTTAGATAAACACTTGGTTTTTGTTAAGGAATGTTATCGGGACTTGGTTGGATCAAGGAAAACAGGTTTTTCCCTACTAAAGAGCTGTTTACGGCCGTATATGGATTTTACGGCCATGAACTGGGTTTACGGCTGTGAACTAGGTTTGTGGCTATTGAAGATCTGAGAGATTACCATCGTCAACTCAAGAATAAGAGTGTTGGTTTCTACTAGAAAGTGTTCCAGAGGCTCCCAAACGGCCCCAAATGACGATTTCCGATGTTTTTCGGGTGAAAGAAGGGTTTTATGGAGTTTACGGTCAAGAGGTTTAGAGACAGAAAGTGGGTGTTTCCGGGCAAGAAGGTTCAAATGAAGGTGGGGGACCTGTATTTATAGGCCAGGGGTATGGTCGGTGGTGGGGTCCACCTGTCACCCACCGTAAACAGGGTTTATGGCCGTACATGAGTTTACGACCGTAAACTCATCTTAGCCATGAACTCGGTGTTTTTCAAGAGATCATGAGTTTTTCGCGCGATTTTTGGTTTTTCCGCCTCGTATGTAATTATAACAATAATGTAACATCCTGGAATCACAAGAGTAGAGTTGAAGGGCTAAAAGTGTAAGTTTCGGAGGGCGACTCGGCGAGTCCATGGATACACTCGGCGAGTCAGGTCGCGACTATGGTCGCGTATCAAGTGGCCTACTCGGCGAGTCCAAAGATGGACTCGGCGAGTAGGTGCTGTGTGGAGAAAACGCTAATTTTCGGGGTTGAGCCCTATATAAAGATCATTATGCCCCTCCACAGCCTCCTTTATTCCCCCCTTGAGTCCCAGAAACCCTAAATTCGTGGAGAGTCCCATTGTTGAGCAAATTAGAGCTTGAAGAGGTGTTGGTTGAAGAAATCTTGAAGGAGAAGTGGCTTGGATCAAAGGGCTTTGCTTGGGAAGGTGGTTGCACCTGCCCCTGCCACCTTGAGGATTACGGATGGCCGACAGGGCCGATCTGATGCGCCAGTGGCGAAGAGCAGGGCATTTCAAATGACAGCAGAGGAGGCACGAGCGACTCCTGATGTGGTGACGGGTATGTATCTTTCCTTCATCTTTTAATTGTTATTATATCGGTTGAGTATTACTTATGCGGGTATGTTTTATTTAGGGTCGTTCTCTGTGAACGACATTTCTACTTTGGTATTGTTCGATTCGGGGGCTACCCGATCATTTGTATCACTTGCGCTTAGCAAGAGATTTAGCAGAGCTCCCGGGGAGCTGGATTGTCCACTAGAGGTTGAGATAGCAGATGATAGGACCGTGAGGGTCGGTAGAGTACATAGAGGGTGTTCCCTTCAGATATTTGATGAGCAGTTTTCAGTGGACCTGGTTCCTATTCCCCTGCGGGGGAATAAAGTTATTGTGGGCATGGATTGGCTGAGCCCCAATGGGGCGGTGATTGATTGTGAGCTTCAGCTAGTGAGGGTTCGCACTCCAAGTGGGGGAGAGATAGTGATTCAGGGCGAGAGGCCCCAGCGAGGACCGATCTTTTGTTCCGCCGCAAGGGCGAGGCGCTATGTTCAGCAGGGTTGCGCCGGTTTTGTAGCTTACGTCTTGGGTGCCCGGGAGAAGGGAAAGACGACGATTGACGATGTTCCTATTGTTCGTGATTACCCGGATGTGTTTCCCGAGGATTTGCCGGGGATACCTCCTGAGAGGCAGGTTGAGTTCAGGATCGACCTAGTTCCTGGTGCGGCTCCGATAGCCAAAGCACCGTATCGACTTGCTCCCCCTGAGATGCAGGAGTTGTCTACACAGCTTCAGGAGCTGTTAGACAAGGGTTTCATTCGGCCGAGCAGTTCGCCTTGGGGAGCGCCGATCTTATTTGTGAGGAAGAAGGATGGGTCGCATCGTATGTGCATTGATTATCGGGAGTTGAACAAAGTAACGGTGAAGAACCGTTACCCACTTCCGAGGATTGATGACTTGTTTGATCAGCTTCAGGGAGCGTCTTGGTTCTCCAAGATCGATCTACGCTCCGGTTATCATCAGATGAGGGTTAGAGATGAGGATGTACAGAAGACTACTTTCAGGACCCGGTATGGTCATTATGAGTTCGTGGTGATGCCATTTGGGCTCACCAATGCCCCAGCCGTGTTCATGGATCTCATGAACCGCATGTGCAGACCGATGCTGGATCGGTCGGTGATAGTGTTTATAGATGACATCTTGGTGTATTCCAAGACACAGGGGCAGCACGAGGAGCACCTGCGGGAGGTGTTGGAGACTTTGAGGAGGGAGAGACTTTTCGCAAAGGTCTCCAAGTGTGAGTTCTGGTTGCGCGAGGTGCAGTTTCTTGGTCATCTCGTCAACCAGAAGGGTATTTTGGTAGATCCGGCCAAGATTGAGGCCGTGATGCAGTGGGAGGTCCCGAGGCCTCCATCTGAGATTCGGAGCTTCCTGGGGTTGGCAGGGTATTATCGGAGATTTATTCAGGACTTCTCCAAGATAGCAGTGCCGCTCACCCGACTAACCAAGAAGTCGGTGGTTTTTCGTTGGGGGCCTGAGCAGCAGGCGGCGTTCGAGACTCTCAGGCAGAGATTGTGCGAGGCTCCGATCCTTACCTTGCTAGAGGGAGTAGAGGATTTCGTAGTCTATTGTGATGCTTCGATCACAGGTATGGCAGTTATGATGCAGCGAGGCCATGTGGTAGCTTATGCCTCGAGACAGTTGAAGCCTCACGAGGCTAATTATCCTACCCACGATTTGGAGCTGGGGGCAGTTGTGTTTGCCCTCAAGATTTGGAGACATTACCTTTATGGGGTCCGCTGTACTATATACACGGATCACAAGAGTTTGCGATATCTTATGGATCAGCCGAGTTTGAACATGAGGCAGAGGAGATGGTTAGACGTGTTGAAGGACTATGACTGTGAGATCCTTTATCATCCAGGGAAGGCCAATGTGGTGGCCGATGCCCTGAGCCGCAAGGTGTCGACGGCCCCTATCAGAGATCTGTGTATGAGGATGACAGTGATCACTCCGTTGTTGGAACAGATCAAGGAGGCTCAGATGGAGGGCCTCAAGGAGGAGAGGCAGAAGTGTGAGAGGATAGTGGGCCGAGTAGCTTCATTTGATTACGACAGTCGGGGTTTGTTGACGCTTCATGGTAGGGTGTGGGTACCGTACTGGGGTGGGGTACGGCAAGTATTGATGGACGAGGCTCATAAGTCTCGATTTTCTATCCACCCGGGAGCGACGAAGATGTATCGAGATCTTCGACCTGATTATTGGTGGCCCTGCATGAAGTGGGACGTCGCTTGGTATGTTGAGAGATGTTTGACCTGCCGGAAGGTCAAGGCGGAGCACCAGAGACCTCACGGCAAGATGCAGCCGTTAGACATTCCCGTGTGGAAATGGGAGGATATCACCATGGATTTTGTCACCAAGCTCCCCAGGACCGCACGTGGAGTGGACTCGATATGGGTAGTAGTGGATCGGTTGACGAAGAGTGCCCATTTTATTCCGATTCAGGAGAGTATATCAGCGGAAAAGTTAGCCGATATCTATGTGCGGGAGATTGTGGCACGTCATGGAGTGCCGGTATCGGTGGTGTCGGACCGAGATGTTCGTTTCACGTCCAGATTCTGGAAGCGGTTCCACGACGAGATGGGTACTCGTCTCCTTTTCAGCACCGCTTTCCACCCTCAGACTGACGGGCAGAGCGAGAGGACGATTCAGACTCTTGAGGACATGCTTAGGGCATGTGTTCTAGATTTTGGGGGCAGTTGGGATACGTATCTTCCGTTAGCGGAATTCTCGTATAACAACAGTTATCATGCGAGTATTGATCGACCTCCTTTTGAGATGCTGTATGGGAGGAAGTGTAGGACCCCGATTTGTTGGGGCGAGGTCGGTCAGCGAGTCATCGGGAGCACCGAGGTGGTGCTCAAGACGACTGAGTTGATCCAGCAGGTCCGTAGTAGGCTGCAGACTGCGCAGAGTCGGCAGAAGAGCTACGCCGACAGGAGGCGTTCGGACTTGGAGTTCCAGGTGGGCGATATGGTTCTTCTGAAAGTCTCACCTTGGAAAGGTGTCATCAGGTTCCGGAAGAGGGGCAAATTGGGCCCCAGAGTTATTGGTCCTTTCAGGGTTTTGGCCCGGGTGGGTCGGGTTGCTTATCGGTTAGATCTCCCTGAGGAGCTTAGTCAGATACACAACACCTTCCACGTGTCGCAGTTAAGGAAGTGTTTGGTGGATGAGACGGCAGTCGTTCCCTTAGAGGATATCCAGGTTGATAGCGGCCTGAATTATATTGAGAGACCGGTCGCGATTCTAGAACGGAAGATCAAGACCTTGAGGAACAAGGTAATTCAGCTAGTAAAGGTGCAGTGGCAGCACCGGAAGGGGTCTGAATGGACGTGGGAGGCTGAGGAGGAGATGAGAGCGCACTACCCGAAATTTTTTGCAGATCCAGCCGTAGCAGACTTCGAGGACGAAGTCTGAGACAAGTGGGGGAGAATTGTAACGACCCGTTCCCGGTACGTTAATTCATTGGTAATTGTTGTAAGTTTTCAAGACGGACTCGGCGAGTTCTAGCCTGACTCGCCGAGTAGGGTCGCGACTTCGAGCACGCGTGAGCCGGGGACTCGGCGAGTCCATATCCCTGACTCGGCGAGTCCATCCGTCTGGGTGAAACCCTAAATTCCCGGGGTTGCCCACTATTTAAACCACCTTATAGCCCCCATTCTCGCCTCCCTCACCCTGAGAACACTGTGAGAAAGAACCCTAATCCTCCCTTGTGTGAGCTAAGTGTTTTGTGCCATTTTGTGAAGGTTTGAAGAAGGAGAAGAAGAAAGGAGCAAGGAGAAGAGGTGTAGTGCAAAGATCCAAGGGCAAATCTGAGTTATTTGAGGTATTTTCGGATTTCCCCTCTTGTTATATGCTTTAAACCTCCATTAAAGCTCTTCTAAGATCTAGTTGATGCTTGTTCCAAGCCTTAGGTTTGCATGAATACCTTAATGGGCCGAGATATCTTTAGATCTGAATGATTGGGTGTTGTAGAACCTAGATCTACTGCCTTTTTGGAGTTACTTTGCATATTAACCATAGATCTACCCATCTTATGCATCTTTTAGCCTTATTTCCCTTATTCATGAGGTTGTACACGTAAAGTTGGAAACTTTACGTGGGAAATCAGCTTATTGGACCCAGATCTATCAATTGTATGTGTTGGATTCAAACAAAATCGAGTAAAAATCAGTTGCATGGCAGCAACTCGGCGAGTCGGGAAGAACGACTCGGCGAGTTGGGTCGCGAGTTCCCGATTCCTTCATTTTTACCAGTGTCGAGTGAACCCAGTGAGCTAGAGAGTGGACTCAGCGAGTTGAGGGTAAACTCAGTGATGGAGGGACTCGGCGAGTTGTTCATCAACTCGGCGAGTCCAAGGCAATCTCCTTAAGATCAAGAACAACTCGTCGAGTTTGTTCATCCGGCTCGGCGAGTCGGATGAAGATTGTCTGAGTTCTTGGATCAAGAGGGTACTCGTCGAGTCGATGCCAGACTCGACAAGTAGCAGCGAGTAAGAGTGAAAAGTGAGAGTAGGACTCGGCGAGTTGGGTGGCCCAACTCGGCGAGTCAGTCCAAATGAGAGTAACTTTGACCAAGGGTAAAAGAGTCATTTTACCCCAAGTGCAGTGTTTAGTATTTGATTGAGTGTGTTTATGGACTTGTAGCCGAGGAGATTCAGGAGCAGCAGCCGTTAGCTTCCCGAGCCACACACTCAGCAGCCAGCTTACGAGGTGAGTTTCCTTCCAGTAGGAACGGGTCTAAGGCCACAATGCCGGCCCGTTCAGTTAGCAGTAGTTTCCGGATTTAGGTCCGATGCAGTTCCTAGTATGTTCGACGCCTTCGTGGCTTGAACAGGATTTGTGTGCTATGTTTTATGCGTTAAGTATTATGTGTTCCGGGCTACGGCCCGATGTAGTATGTCGTATATGTGTTTATGCTAGTTGATGTGTTATGCTATGCCATGTTCAGTCAGTCAGTTCCGGACTTCGGTCCGATGCAGGGGACAAGGTCCCAGTCAGTTCCGGACTTCGGTCCGATGCAGTCGGTTCCGGACTTCGGTCCGATGCAGTTAGTTCCGAACTTCGGTCCGATGCAGGGGACAAGGTCCCAGTCAGTTCCGGACTTCGGTCCGATGCAGTTAGTTCCGGACTTCGGTCCGATGCAGGGGACAAGGTCCCGGTCAGTTCCGGACTTCGGTCCGATGCAGTTTCCGGGCTTCGGCCCGATGCAGTGGGCAAGGCCCAATATGTGTTTATATGTTATTGTATGGAATGTGGTAGTTTGGGGGAGCTCACTAAGCTTCGTGCTTACAGTTTCCGTTTTGGTTTCAGGTACTTCCGCAAGCAAAGGGAAGAGCTCGGGGTGACGGCATCGCACACACCACAGCTTTAGCTTTTAGCCTGGGATTGATTTAGTTTGTTGGATTTGCCATAGTATGATACAGTTTCCGCACAGTGTTTTCTATTATGTTGGAATACATCACGTATGGTTTTATTATATGACACTCTGATTATGGTTTTGATTATATCGAAAAACGAAATTTTTTTTGGGTCGTATTTTTGGGTTGTTTCAAATGATTCACTATATACTTGATATATGACTAATTATTCATTTGTGATTTACATGTGATTCATATATGAATCACATATGATTTACATATGTATCACAACTAATTCGCATGTAATTTACTTGTAATTTGCATGTGAATTACATATGATTTATATGTGAATCACACGTGATTTACATGTGATTCATATGTGATTCACTTGTGATTTACATGTGAATCACTACATACTTAATAATGTATTAAGGAAGAATAAAATGGACAAAAATATGAAAATAAAGCATACTTTAGAGCCAACTTTGTATTGTCACCAAAAGTGGAATCGATCACCTGTGTTATTATAATACTAAAACAAAATTCACATGTAACGACAACATCAAGATCAGAGGGTGTAAATAGCTTCTTCAAAAGATTCATGTCAAAAGATTCAAATATGATTATATTTATGTACAAATTTGAATCTGCAATGGACGAGCAAAGAAATCTTCAATCAAAAAATGACTTTAATTGTAAAAATTAAAACCCACCAATTCAAACAAATCTTAAATTTGAAGTACCAGCATCAATGCTCTATACACATAATATATTCAAATTATTTCAAAAAGAAATAGAAGATTCTGTCTTGACAT
The DNA here is from genome assembly GCF_052625555.1 of Lactuca saligna. Classification (NCBI taxonomy): domain Eukaryota; kingdom Viridiplantae; phylum Streptophyta; class Magnoliopsida; order Asterales; family Asteraceae; genus Lactuca; species Lactuca saligna. The sequence goes on from NC_136423.1 coordinate 103,474,950, forward strand.
GCTCAGCCACACCATATGAGAGAGTTCAAGATCATAAAACATACTTTATTATTGAGCAAATAATGGATGAATATTTTATTCATTCTATTAGGTAAAAAAACATATATTTATGTATCCATATTTTTACATATTACATCAAATTTACTAACAAAATTTATATTTATTTGAAAAAGAGACCTTTCAATTTGCACATTCACGTTTTAGGTACAAATGAATATATTCATATTTCATATACATAATAGGAATGAGTATTTTATTCGATACAAAATAAAATATAGAAAACAAAAAAATGCTACAAAATTTCAAAACGTTTTCTTATCTTCACATCAATATTTCCATATTTTCTTCAATTTATAAATTTTCACCTCTTCAATATTCACCAAAATATCTTCCAAATCTACAAGAATTTTTTTTTGATAAATTCAAAAACACTAACAAAAATTCGTGTGATTTATATCTGAATTACATGTGATTCATATATGAATTACATGTGATTTATTGATGATTTACATGTGAATTACATTTGATATACATGTGAATACATTTTTCATATGCAATACGTTTGTGATTTACATGTGAATCATATGTGAATTACAAGTGAAATATATGTGAATTACATGTAATTCATATGTGAATCGTATGTGAACTACATGTAAATCACATGTGAATTACATGTAATTCACATGTAAATCACATGTAATTCACATAAGAATTCCCTTATGATTTACATGTGAATCACATGTAATTTATATGTAAATTACATGATATTTACATGTGAATCACATATAATTCATATGTGATTTACATGTGAATCACATATAATTTATATGTGATTCACTTATGATTTACATGTGTTTACTTGTGATTTACATGTGAATCACATGTAATTCATATGTGAATTTCATGTTTTTTAACCACCAACTACAAACACCAAACTACCACCATCAAATATAGGTATGTTGATGAAACCTGAATCAAATTTCTCATAAAATGATTTCAATAATCAAAATGCATATTACAAACTGCCAGATTGTTAATAGTACCCAATATTAAGAAATTAGGCCTCCTAGTGCTGATTAACCAAAAACATAATATATTCAAATTATTTCAAAAAGAAATAGAAGATTCTGTCTTGACATGCTCACCCACACCATATGAGAGAGTTCAAGATCATAAAACGTACTTTATTATTGAGCAAATAATGGATGAATATTTTACTCATTCTATTAGGTAAAAAAAACATATATTTATGTATCCATATTTTTACATATTACATCAAATTTACTAACACAATTTATATTCATTTGAAAAAACAACCTTCCAATTTGCACATTCACATTTTAGGTACAAATGAATATATTCATATTTCATATACACAATAGGAATGAGTATTTTATTCGATACAAAATAAAATATAAAAAACAAAAAAATGCTACAAAATTTCAAAACGTTTTCGTATCTTCACATCAATATTTCCATATTTTTTCTTCAATTTATAAATTTTCACGTCTTCAATATTCACCACAATTTCTTCCAAATCTACAAGAATTTTTTTTGATAAATTAAAAACACTAAAAAAAAATTCATGTGATTTATATCTGAATTACATGTGATTCATATTTGAATTACATGCGATTTACTGATGATTTACATGTGAATTACATTTGATATACATGTGAATACATTTTTCATATGTAATATGTTTGTGATTTACATGTAAATCATATGTGAATTACAAGTGAAATATATGTGAATTACATGGAATTCATATGTGAATCGTATGTGAATTACATGTAATTCACATAAGAATTCACTTGTGATTTACATGTGAATCACATGTAATTCATATGTAAATTACATGATATTTACATGTGAATCACATATAATTCATATGTGATTTACATGTGAATCACATATAATTCATATGTGATTCATTTATGATTTACATGTGTTTACTTGTGATTTACATGTGAATCATATGTAATTCATATGTGAATTTCACGTTGTTTAACCACCAACTACAAACACCAAACTACCACCATCAAATATAGGTATGTTGATGAAACCTGAATCAAATTTCTCATAAAATGATTTCAATAATCAAAATGCATATTACAAACTGCCAGATTGTTAATAGAACCCAATATTAAGAAATTAGGCCTCCTACCAGTGCTAATTAACAAAAAACATAATAAGTGAATCACATGAAAATGTATGCAATTTTAGAGATCATAGCCGATAAATCTGAACACCGCCTTTAATCATATGATTAATGAAAACCTAAACGATCAAAAGAACATAATAAATTGCAATTGCTAACAGCTGCAATGAAACCTGAAGATCGCCTTTAATCATGGTGGAAACATTAAATAGATCATTAACATACTTGGAAATTTTGACTACTACATTCTTGAGTTACGTCCATTCCAAGGTTAGGCATTTACAAAGAGTAAAGGTAAATAACACTAAAACATCACCATAACATCAATAAGAAAACCATTTGTTGGGTTTGGTTTTACATAAAAACAATTTCCAACATCATTCTAGACACTACCATTACCGTGTCAGAAGCACCCACACAACTGTAAAAGCAAACATAAATTTTTTTTACTACTACTACTACTTTCTTTCTTCACATCATATGTCAGACGCTCAATTCCTCAATTCCTGTTTGCGTAATATCTGTAAACAGACAAACAAACAAACATGAGCAAAATAACTACTACATTTCATATTAATCCTCCAAAATCAACTTTTTTTATTGAATAAAGTGACACACCAGTCCATGTAAGTCGAGAAGACAAGACTATTGCTCGAATAAATGGTGTCTAACCGACAACTATGGTATTCCCATTGTTCAAATGCTCTCACGTCCAAATAGTTCCTTTAGCTTTTTGATGAAGTAATGAATTGAGAAATGTAAAGTAAATCAGAGTAATGAGAATTATGAACACAAAATGTAAATAAGATCTTGTTTCAACTCGTATTATTTTTCAAGGTTACAGAGAGAAAACTAGACAAGATTGACTCCAAAGTCCTTATCTAACTCTAAGTAGCTCCCCTATTTATAGGAGAATATTAAAACATTCAAAAAATTACAAAGGACTAGACATTCAGTTTAGACATATAATTCCTTTGTAAAATAACATTACATTTTCGACATCTTACAATAACTTCGACCCTAACAATCCCCCCCCCCCCTTTTTTTGTAAGCAATGTCGAAATCAGTTGATCAAAAGTTGACCTACCATGTGTAATGTTTTCCGAATCTCAGCATACCAATTCATTACTTTCTTCATTTTAGCTTTACCTCTATCGTTGTTCTTCTTATAACTATTCATACGCACAATTAAGTTTGTATAGTGAGCAGTTGTATATCTTTCAATTTCATTTGTTTGGAAAAAGAACTTCAATGACTTTCCCTTCTTACTTTTTCCAACAAAAATTAACCCGAATGGATTCAAACAAATTTCACATCTACATATTTATTTAATGCAGTTTCACTTATAACCTTTTCTTGTTGAACTGTTACTTCTTTTCCAATCGAAGCTGCCAACTCAACATCGGTCAATGCTAGACAATAATAATAATTGTCTATCAACAATTTGATGTGACCAAATCCCAAATCTAACTCCTCTTTTGTCACACCCCCAAACCGTCAGAAATAACGGCGGAAACGTCCAAGGGTGGGTGACGTCACACATAGTATCACAACAATTGTATCATAGCAATCAAGTAAACACAACCACTAAATTAAAATATAAATATTTACATCGGTTTGAAAACATAGTTTGTATACATCAAAAGTAACAAAAGATAAAGACGATACTCCGAAATGCTCCGTCTTCTCTAAAAGCTGGAGAAGGTACCTATCTATCATTGCCCTGAGAATACAAGCGGTTTTGAAAATGTATCAGCATAAAGCTGGTGAGTTCATAAGCATTTTTTTGTTTTGGAAACCAGTCATTAAATTTGTATAAATGATTTCTTTTCATTATAAGTAAAATGTCGTTTGTATCGAAACAATGGTCGATCACCTGCAAGTAAAATGTATTACGTTTGAAAGCCCTGGCTACAACCAGTAAGTGATGTGTGTTACATTTTAAACCCTTGTTACCACTAGTAATTGATGAATGTTCTGTTAAAAACCCTAGATATCACCAGTTTGTAAGGTAGTTTTATTACTTAAAATAAAACCAATGGTTGTGTCCCTGGAATACCCTCCAGTTTAGTATGTAGGTAGTCTTATTAATTAAAATAAAACTATTGAACAAGGAAAATCCCGCAAACAATGGTTAGTTATACTATTGTGAGTTCGTATAGTCATGCTAATGTACATGATGACCTTCGCGACATTTCTTCAGGCATCGTATGTTACAAAATTTGTCACCCTAGGCATGCATGCCTAACTGTAGCTAACAGTTCAGGTGTGGGATTATCGATCCCGAATAGATCTATTCACAAATTTCACGCTCTCCCTCCAAGAGACTCTATCTATACTAAATGTAGAGGATTTTCTAGTACTCCGAAGGGTACAATGAAGAGATGTCTCACAATCCTGTATTAAATAGTTTATGTGTTGTTATGTTGTTCTCATGTTTAAAATCATTGTATACAGTGTAGAGTATAAATAATTATATGCAAAAAAAATATTTAGTAAGATACTCTTGTTATCTGTATGTAATAATGGATAAACTAAATCTATCATAGTTTATGTGTTTTCCTTTGTGCGTATTTTGAATATGTAAATCCGGTAATGAATTCCCTAAACTATACTTATTATAGTTTGAATGGTAAGTTGTGTTCATGTACTATTCTGAAAACTATGAAATCATGGTTAGAAAACGTCCCTTAAGCTCTACATAATACAAAAGGGATAAAGTATCTAAATGTTATGTGTAAAACTTGTTGTAATTGCATTAGTTTTAACTTGTGAAAATATTTATGTTTGGCTTGTATTCCCCCTGAAAACATTATAAAAATTATAAAAGTGTAGGGGTATGAGCTCACAGTTGGTTGGATGCAAAGGATTGAACTGGACGACCCTTGAGTTGATGTACGTTGCACTTAACGAAATCCTAATATCACATAAATACATATATGTATCTAAATTAGTGATTTCGTTAGATAAAGTGTTAGATAAACACTTGGTTTTTGTTAAGGAATGTTATCGGGACTTGGTTGGATCAAGGAAAACAGGTTTTTCCCTACTAAAGAGCTGTTTACGGCCGTATATGGAGTTTACGGCCATGAACTGGGTTTACGACTGTGAACTAGGTTTGTGGCTATTGAAGATCTGAGAGATTACCATCGTCAACTCAAGAATAAGAGTGTTGGTTTCTACTAGAAAGTGTTCCAGAGGCTCCCAAACGGCCCCAAATGACGATTTCCGATGTTTTTCGGGTGAAAGAAGGGTTTTATGGAGTTTACGGTCAAGAGGTTTAGAGACAGAAAGTGGGTGTTTCCGGCCAAGAAGGTTCAAATGAAGGTGGGGGACCTGTATTTATAGGCCAGGGGTATGGTCGGTGGTGGGGTCCACCTGTCACCCACCGTAAACAGGGTTTATGGCCGTACATGAGTTTACGACCGTAAACTCATCTTAGCCATGAACTCGGTGTTTTTCAAGAGATCATGAGTTTTTCGCGCGATTTTTGGTTTTTCCACCTCGTATGTAATTATAACAATAATGTAACATCCTGGAATCACAAGAGTAGAGTTGAAGGGCTAAAAGTGTAAGTTTCGGAGGGCGACTCGGCGAGTCCATGGATACACTCGGCGAGTCAGGTCGCGACTATGGTCGCGTATCAAGTGGCCTACTCGGCGAGTCCAAAGATGGACTCGGCGAGTAGGTGCTGTGTGGAGAAAACGCTAATTTTCGGGGTTGAGCCCTATATAAAGATCATTATGCCCCTCCACAGCCTCCTTTATTCCCCCCTTGAGTCCCAGAAACCCTAAATTCGTGGAGAGTCCCATTGTTGAGCAAATTAGAGCTTGGAGAGGTGTTGGTTGAAGAAATCTTGAAGGAGAAGTGGCTTGGATCAAAGGGCTTTGCTTGGATTCGAGTTTCATTGCTATTGAGGCATCCTTTGGAGGTAATACTTTTGTTCTTGGGTTGTGTTTTCCTAGATTCTCATTTTGGGGTTGTGTGGGGAGCTTAGTTGTGTGGCATCTTGATGTTTGGAGGATGGATCTGAGGTTGCTACCTCAGATCTGGAGTGGAGAAGATCTTAAGAGCATTAAAGCCCCTGTTCTTGTGTTGTTAATGAAGCTATCATGTCCCAAACCTTGGTTCTAAGGTGAATAAGGCCTAGATCTCTTTAGATTCATGTAAAGTTTGCCACTTTACGTGATGGATGGATTGTAGGAGGTTGGATCTATGTTTTGGATCAATTGCATGGCCTGAGATGCCTCCGTATGGATTCAGACCGATGGTACTCGACGAGTCACAAGGGTGGACTCGACGAGTTGCTTGAAGATGGCCTGGAACTCGGCGAGTTAGAAGAACAACTTGGCGAGTAGGTTGAAGATAGCCTTAGACTTGGCGAGTCTGTTCTTGGCCTCGACGAGTCTTGTCGAGGAAGTCCCAATATTTCTGGTTGAGTCGATGAATCGGTGAGTCAAGGGATGACTCGGTGAGTTGGGTGCGAGTGGACTCAAAGTTATTGGACTCGATGAGTCTTGGGGTGACTCGGCGAGTTGGGTCGCTGATTGAGGGAAGTTCTGAGCTTAAGGACTCGGCGAGTCATCGGGTTGACTCGGCGAGTAGGGTCAGTCAGGGGTTGACTTTGACTTATCCAAGGTTGACCAGTTGTCTTCCAAGGGTATTGATTGAGTTGTATGTTTTGATGTTCAGTGGAGGAGTTCGTGTCAGAGTTCGGAGCAGCGGGATCTTATCCTTTCAGCCGGCAGTTTTGAGGTGAGTTATCCTCACTATATCAACAGGGTCTAAGGCACTAAGGCCGGCCCTTTATTGGATTGAGATTCGGATATGGTTATTATGTTATTGTTTGATGTGTCTGCATCCTGGTAGCTAGGATGGTACATGCTAGGAGACCTTGTTAAGGTCAGTTTCCCGATACATAAAGTGATGCTATGCTAGTGACCAGTTAGGTCGGTAACCTGGTTAGGGTAATGATATGCTATGTGATCTGCTTGCTCGGTGTGTTGACTATGACTGTTATATGATTGTATGTTTTGTTCATATGGTTGTTTGGACTGGAGATGGGTTGAGGCGGGTCCTGCTTTGTGCTGTAGGCCAAGATACCCAGGGCAGACCGGTTATTCCGAAGGCCCAACGAGCGGTCTGGATAGGCTGTAGGCCCCACGAGGGTAGACCAGACGTAGCGAGGCTCGGAGAGTGGACCAGGCCGACTGAAGGCCCAATGCGGGCGGACCAGTCACACTGTAGACTCAGAGAGTGGTTATGTATGTCGCTAGGGTGTTGTGGGAGTACTTCATACAAATATGGGTAGCTGTGGAAGGTAGTATGGGCCCGTACTACCGAAAGCACGGACCCATACACGTATCAGGGAAACCATGACCTCTAGGGTTGGGATGAGAGCTGGTTCCTGGGATAGTGGAATATGTCTGAGATTTTGGTGTTTTATTTTCAGTATGGAGATTTCAGGGCACGCTGGGAGTGGATCCGGGTCAGGATCAGGAGCAGGAGAGGGAGTTTCGGGTGGGTCTGTACAGCCCGAGGTCGTCAGTCAGATGAGTACGCACGATTTGGATGCGAGGATTCGTGAGATCCTGCATGATGAGGTTGCTGCATTGTTTTGGGCTGAGCTGCCGGAGTTGTTTGGGTCGATCAAGACCGCCATGGTGGAGTATTTTGATGAGCGCTATGCGGCTCTCACGGAAACAGCTGCCGCGGCGGCTACAACAGCTGTAGCAGCGGCAAGGGGATAAGCTAGTAGAGGTTTTCAGTATCGGGACTTCGATAATATGAAGCCTCCCACTTTTGATGGAGTTCAGGATCCGATCGTCGCTATGAGATGGTTATCAGATGTGGAGGGATGTTTCTTCACGTGTTCATGCCCTGTTGATCATAGGGTGAGGTGCGCTCTGAACTTGTTAAGGCTCGGGGCAAAGGATTGGTGGAGATTGACCACGGGGTCATACTCGGATGCGCAGAGGGCTGCAATTTCATGGGATCGGTTCAGAGAGATGTTCAGCACTCGTTATGTTCCGCAGGTCGAGAGGGAGAGGTTGGCTCAGGAGTTCTTGGAGCTGAAACAGGATTCAGAGTCGGTGACGGAAATCACCAGGATTTTTACTGAGAGGGCGATGTTTTGCCCTGAGTTCGCTTCGGAGCAGGCTCAGATGTCCCGATATCTGAGTATGCTAAAGAGAGACATCAGGCAGTTTGTGTCTGCGCAGAGGTGCGAGACTTTGCTGGAGTTGCAGGAGGCCGCCAGGTGGCGTGAGTTAGAGATTGAGTTGTAGATGCGTGAGCTGAGGCAAGCTCCAGTTCAGTCGCAGCCGGCGACGAAACGGTCTAAGACTGTTGACTCCCGGATGGAGATCAGGGTAGCCACGTCTGTGGAAAGTGTGGAAGGGGTCATGCCGGAGTTTATCAGTCCGGTGGAGCATGCCGTAAGTGCAGAAAGGAGGGACACTATGCGAGGGATTGTGGGCAGTCAGTGCCGGTTCGGGATTTGAGGATATGCTATCATTGTCATCAGGTTGGACATTTGAAGGTCAACTGTCCACAGCTTGCTGCAGGACCGGTGCAGGCTCCAGCACCGGCTACGTTGAGGATCACAGGTGGAGGTCAGGGTGGAGCGGAGCCCCCAAGGGCTTAGGGTCGTGTTTTTCAGCTTACTGTTGCGGGTATGTTTCTTTCTGTTGTTTTGATTATTTATGATTATTGTGGAGTATTGTTATCTGCTAGTTTCGTTGGATGGTTATGGAATTATGTTCGAGACTTCGTTTTGGTATCCTTTGTTCCCTGAAGGATCGATATGGTTATGGATTAGTACTTCGAGCTATCGTTGTTTTCCTTTGTGTGGATTGGTGGCGGATGCGGTGTTGGTTTGAATGTCAGGTAGCCTCTGCAATTTGAGGGATGGATATTTGAAGATTGGGTTCCTTTGGAGTGGGTTGTTCAGTGTGGAAACATGATTTTTATGAAAGCTGTTAGCGCTGGTGAGAAACATTTTACGTGTAAGTGTTGGTTTTCTGCAAGGTTGCTTTGGGAGATCGGTGATGGCGACCGGTGATTAATTGTCAGTGTCTTAAGTGGGGGAGAATTGGAAATTCTCCGGATGATCGTTGGGCTTGAGAGGTTGTTTAGCTGCTTGGGGAATTCAGCGGTATTTCTATCAGCCGAGAGCAGGCTCGTATGGGTGAGTAACAGGCGTGTGGGGCGGAATACAGACCTAGAGCAATTGATTGTGGAAGGCGTGGGAGCAGGCCGGGATCGAGTATGTATGATGGAGATAGAGTTCGGAACCCCTAGAGGGCTAAAACAGTATGCACGGGAGGATTTCCTGAAGGGATAGTTCGGAATGATGGATGCTAGTTGAGCGGTCCGGATAGACTGAAGGCCGATAGGCGTACCAGTCAGGCCGAAGGCTCGGAGGACGGTCCAGTCTGATTGGCTGAAGGTTCTGAGAGTGGTCTAGATTGGCTGAAGGCCTGGGGAGGCGGTCCAGTCATACTGAAGACTCTGCGAGTACTGTTGGATTGGTTCGAGGTTATGGGTTGCGTATGTTGCAGTGCGATTACATTGGGAGGTCTGGCCCCGGTTAGCGATCTTGAGCAGTGAAGGTAGTGCATGGGCTTGAGAGTCCCTGTGATGAGAGTCAGAGTAGTGGTGATGTATGGATGTCGGGTGCGCTTTAAGGAGATGGTGTAGCGTGGGGTGAGCACCATAGTACCTGTCATGGTGATAGGGCGGACGAGTGGTTTCCTTGGTAAGGAAAAAAGGAGGAATGGAATTCCGAAAGGAAGTGCAAACTCACGGAAGTGAAAGCGGCAATGTGGAGTTATGATTGGAGTGGTCCGATGATGGTTTTGAGTAGCGTGTTGCGGCAATGGAATAAAAGCTCATTCGACTTGAGACGTCTGCTCAGGGCGCGTAGGGAATTCCGCAGGCATAGAGCTAGGGAGAGGGGTTCGGAAAGGATGCAGGGAGAGAGTATTGGGCTCTCAGTGAGACCCTGATCAGGGTTTTGGGTATGTATTAGCGGTTCATCCTGGAAGGATGTTTGAGGATATCATCAGTGTATCAGGTTTTCCAAACCTGAGGGTGCTAGAGCTAGATCAGCATGTGTGTGTGATTGCGAGCGGAGAACTTGGGAGTTGCTCCGGAATTGAAGAATGGGTCTTTCTGTCGTCATGGAATGGATAGAGGGGGATTCGGATCAGGGATCTGATGGTTCATGGTTTTCTAGCCATAAGAGTCAAGTGAAAGATGAAAATTGGAGCAGTAAGGCATCATGGGTAATTCTCGGTTGTTGAGTGCGGCTATCGGAGGGTACAGCTGCTGCCCGGTTTGAGTAGGTGGTTGGGACACCGTATGGAAGGAGAAAGTGAGCTTCTGGTTTCTATGGTTGTACCTTGAGGGACTTGGTTCGGTCAAGGTCAGGTGGCGTGTCGTGGGAAGAAATTTGAAGATGAGATGCCGTAGACTTCGAGGACGAAGCCTAATTTAAGTAGGGGAGCACTGTAACATCCCGGAATCGCAAGAGTAGAGTTGAAGGGCTAAAAGTGTAAATTTTGGAGGGCGACTCGGCGAGTCCATGGATAGACTCGTCGAGTCAGGTCGCAACTATGGTCGATACCAAGTGGCCTACTTGGCGAGTCGAAAGACGGACTCGGCGAGTAGGTGCTGTGTGGAGAAAACCCTAATTTTTGGGGTTGAGCCCTATCTAAAGATCATTATGCCCCTCCACAGCCTCCTTTATTCCCCCCTTGAGTCCCAGAAACCCTAAATTCGTGGAGAGTCCCATTGTTGAGCAAATTAGAGCTTGGAGAGGTGTTGGTTGAAGAAATCTTGAAGGAGAAGTGGCTTGGATCAAAGGGCTTTGCTTGGTTTTGAGTTTCATTGCTATCGAGGCATCCTTTAGAGGTAATACTTTCGTTCTTGGGCTGTGTTTTCCTAGATTCTCATTTTGGGGTTGTGTGGGGAGCTTAGTTGTGTGGCATCTTGATGTTTGGAGGATGGATCTGAGGTTGCTACCTCAGATCTGGAGTGGAGAAGATCTTAAGAGCATTAAAGCCCCTGTTCTTGTGTTATTAATGGAGCTATCATGTCCCAAACCTTGGTTCTAAGGTGAATAAGGCCTAGATCTCTTTAGATTCACGTAAAGTTTGCCACTTTACGTGTTGAATGGATTGTAGGAGGTTGGATCTATGTTTTGGATCAATTGCATGGCCTGAGATGCCTCTGTATGGATTCAGACCGATGGTACTTGACGAGTCACAAGGGTGGACTCGACGAGTTGCTTGAAGATGGCCTGCAACTCGGCGAGTAGGTTGAAGATAGCCTTAGACTCGGCGAGTCTGTTCTTGGACTCGGCGAGTCTTGTCGAGGAAGTCCCAATATTTCTGTTTGAGTCGATGAATCGGTGAGTCAAGGGATGACTCGGTGAGTTGGGCGCGAGTGGACTCAGAGTTGATGGACTCGACGAGTCTTGGGGTGACTCGGTGAGTTGGGTCGCTGATTGAGGGAAGTTCTGAGCTTAAGGACTCGGCGAGTCATCGGGTTGACTCGGCGAGTAGGGTCAGTCAGGGGTTGACTTTGACTTGTCCAAGGTTGACCATTTGTCTTCCAAGGGTATTTATTGAGTTGTATGTTTTGATGTTCAGTGGAGGAGTTCGTGTCAGAGTTCGGAGCAGCGGATCTTATCCTTTCAGCCGACAGTTTCGAGGTGAGTTATCCTCACTATATCAACAGGGTCTAAGGCACCAAGGCCTGCCCTTTATTGGATTGAGATTTGGATATGGTTATTATGTTATTGTTTGATGTGTCTGCATCCTGGTAGCTAGGATGGTACATATTAGGAGACCTTGTTAAGGTCAGTTTCCCGATATATAAAGTGATGCTATGCTAGTGACTGGTTAGGTCGGTAACCTGGTTAGGGTAATGATATGCTATGTTATCTGCTTGCTCCGTGTGTTGACTATGACTGTTATATGATTGTATGTTTTGTGCATATGGTTGTTTGGACTGGAGATGGGTTGAGGCGGGTCCTGCTTTGTGCTGTAGGCCAAGATACCCAGGGCGGATCGGTTATTCCGAAGGCCCAGCGAGTGGTTCGGATAGGCTGTAGGCCCCACGAGGGCAGACCAGACGTGGCGAGGCTCGGAGAGTGGACCAGGCCGACTGAAGGCCCGATGCAGGTGGACCAGTCACACTGTAGACTCAGAGAGTGGACCAGGTGGGTTGAAGGCCCGATGCGGGTGGACCAACCCCACTGTAGACTCGAAGGACATGACTAGACCTGGAGGATGGATCCGGTGGACTGAAGGCCCGATACGGCGGACCAGTCACACAGTAGACCCGATATGCATGGATGTTCTATGTTCTGTTATGTTATATATGTTTTATATGTTATGGGCCGGAAGGCAATATGTTTTGGACTGGAAGGTCATAGCCTGGAAGGGCGTATACGTGGTTGGTATTTTGGGGGTATCTCACTAAGCTTTCGGGCTTACAGTTGTGGTTTAATGTTTTCAGGTTCTTCAGGAGACTGTGGCAAGGCAAAGGCGTGATCGTACCGCTCCTCATGATTTTGTAGCAATGTGATTCTGGGAATACTCTAAATAATTTGTATTGAAAACCTTTTTGTAAACAATTTAATGAAAATCGGGTTATTTTGAAAAATTTTAATTGGTTGTATTTTTCGGTTGTTACAAATAGCCTTAGTTAATTTACTTAACCCAAGAAGTTGACAGATTTTTTTTAACAGAGGTGGGTAAAAATAACAAAAGAAATTCGGGTTGTCACATCATCCCCCCGTTAAAGGGAATTTTGTCCAAAAATTTGAACATAGAATACAAATCATGGATTTTGAAAGAGATGCGGATACTTTTATTTCATATGATCTTCACGCTCCCAAGTGAATGCCCCGCTTGGCATTCCAGCGAACCTTCACTATCGGGATGCGACATTGTTTCGTTCGTTTGAATTCTTTGTCCATGATTTCGACTGGTTCTTCCACAAAATTTACGTTTTCGTTGACTTCAGTCTCATCGAGAGGGATCATAAGGGTTTCATCAGATAAACACTTCTTAAGATTCGATACGTGGAAGACAGGATGAATGTTGTTAAGTTATTGAGGTAAATGAAGTTTGTAGGCTACGGGACCGATCCTCACAAGGATCTCGAAGGGTCGTATGTATCTTGGATTCAGCTTTACACGCTTTCCAAAGCGTATCATGCCCTTCCAGGACGAGACCTTCAACAGAACTTGGTCTCCAACCTGGAATTTCAAGTGTTTTCGTCGTTTATCGGTGTAACTTTTTTGTTTGTCTTGTGAAGCTTTTAGTCATTCCCGGATTTGTATGATCTTTTCTGTGGTTTCACTGATGATTTCTAGGCAGTTGAGAGTGCTATTAGGGACTTTCCCCTTGGCTAGCTGCAAGTTGCCCACCTCAGCCCAACACAGAGGGGATCTGCACTTGCGGCGATAGAGGGCTTTGAACAGTGCAACCTTGATGCTGGTATGATAACTATTGTTGTAGGAGAATTCGACCAACGGCAAATGGATGTTGTAACAGCCCGAAATCCAGGTACCCTTCTATTTAGCCCTTAATCTTTGATTTCTTTCCATTTAAGGTTTGCATGTTAGGCGAGTACGTTGGGCGTACCAGGAGTACGCTGCACGTACTGGCGCGCTTCATTTGAATGCGTTCACCCTCGGGTACGCTGGGCGTACCCAAGGTTACGCTGGGCGTAACCGGTCCGGACCTAAAAACCGTAATTATTTCGGATAGCTATAAAAGGAATGTGTGGCTCGACTTCTCAGCCACCATCCCTCAGAAAGAAACCCTAGACAGAGTGTTCCTTCGTTCTTAGGCCATTTGTGAGTGTTCTAAGCTTGGTGGTGCCATTTCAAGGTAGCAAAGGAGAAGATTTCATTGGGAAGGCTAGAAGTGGTGTTCAAGCGTGGATCCGAGCTTTGCAAAGGCAGTCTAAGGTAAAAAGTTCGTATCTTGACATATAGTTCTTGTGATATGCTTTAAGTACCATTTTCTAGGGTTTTAGTCCCAAATGTGGAGACTTTTTGAGAAAATGGTCTCCATAAGCTTAGACGCATCATATTTCTAGTCTATTTGAGTTGTAGACTCATAAAAATGTAATCTTGGACGTGAATGTTTCACCATGCATGAGATCTAAGTCCTTGATTTGTAATAGAATGATGTTAAGGAGTGTAGGAGCCTTTACAGCCATGCCAAGGCTTAAAGGTTTCAACTTTATGGGTAAAGATGCATAAATAAAGCCGGATCTAGAAGTTGGAGTAATGGCTTAACCGATTAAGACCAGAAATGCTGAATGTTTAAGTCTGATGGTTACGCTGGGCGTAACTCCTAGTACGCGCAGCGTACTGGGTGGAGACCCCGATCCATGGGTTGGCAATGTACGCCCCGCGAACATCAAGTTGTACGCCCCGCATACTCAAAAAGGTTGACTTTTGTTGACTTTTAGCGTTTTGCTCAACATGAAGACTTTGAGTTAAGAAGGGTAAAATGGTCTTTTACACTTGGAGGAATGATGATAAGGGGTAAAGTCTAGTTGTGGAAGTCTTTAATAATTAAAATGATATTATGATTAGGTGAGGTAGATTCGTCGTTGGGATTTGGAGATAGCAAGTACACGAGATTCTAGACTTTCCATGAGGTGAGTTTTCTCACTATACTATACCCGGAAGGGTTTTTATTGTGTGACCGGAAGGTCGGATATGTTATGAGTTATATGCATTGTATATGATAAGTTAATTGTTTATATGTGTTATGTATGATATGCTTGATATGGGCCGGAAGGCATTATGTTATGGGCCGGATGGCGTATATGTTATGGGCCGGAAGGCATTGTGATGTGGACCGTAAGGTTGACGTAGGTAGGATCGGAAGGTTTACCGAGTCGGGACGGAAGTCCCCTGAGACACATGGACTGGAAGGTCTGGGCCTGGAAAGGCGTATGTGCGTAAGTAGTATTTTGGGGAACTCACTAAGCATTTATGCTTACAGTTGTTGTGTTATGTGTTTCAGGTACTAGCGAGGACCGTGGGAAGGCACCGACGTGATTGTACACACTGATGGAGGAACTGTTTCTACGATCATAGGATGCATTTTTCTATGATAACATTGTTACACTTTTGAATTCGGAATATTAAACGATGGTTTTGATGTTTGCAAAAATGAAAATTTTGTTTTAAAATTTATGTTGTTACAAGTTGGTGTCAGAGCCTTGGTTTGAGGGATTCGGATGCACCTTCGGGCGTAACTGAACTCAAACCGGGGATTTGAGGAAAATTTTTAATTAATAAAAGCAATAAAAATTTGATAAGAGAATTTGTAATAACCAAAGGAGAAGCAGTGTGTACGGTCAGCCAGCGCCCGAGCGGTAAAATCCCCAAAATACCCTTACAATATGTGTTATGAGATGTGTTATGATATGATACGCATGCTAGTAGACTAGGTATTCATATTGGGACTAGAGTGGCCTGATTTGTGATGCTTTAGTCTAGGGGAACCTGCTGCTATGAGATACTTTGAGAGCGAGTAGGTAGCCAGTGCATAGCAAGAATAGAGTACTCATGATCCGGGGTCCGGGGAGGAGGACTTGGGGTGAATGCTGATGCGGTGTAGTTGGTAGTATTGGGCCCATACTACTGAAGACACTGGGTCAGTGGGCAACCCAAGTAAGAATCCTTGGGTATCGGAGACCGAGTAGGGTTGCGTTATCGAGTGCGATTATGCTCGATGGATTCTCTGATATTTTTATACTGTATTTCAGTGGCATTATGGTTAGGCCACGCCACAGACCTGGTACGAGCGGTGTGAGTGACGAGGAGCTTCGTCAGATGAGTCACGAGGAGGTGGCTGCGGCGATCCAGGCCGAGATTCCGTAGATGTTTGGGACTATCAAGACCACACTGATGGAGACTTTTGATGAGCGGTACGCCGCGGTGACTGAGGCCGCAGCCGCTGCAGCTACCGCAGTTGTGGCCACTGCCAGACCACAGGGAGGTGACTCGTTGCTATTCTGGGAGTTCTGCAAGATGAAGCCACTCGAGTTTGACGGGATGCAGGATCCGATCGCTGTGATGAGTGGATTGCTGATATCGAGGGATGCTTCTACACTTGTTCATGTTCGGAGCATCTGAGGGTACGGTTCGCTTTGAACCAGCTCCACCTGGGAGCAAAGGATTGGTGGAAGTTCGTGATGGCGAACTTCACTCTTGCGGAGATTTCAGCCGTGACTTGGGAGATATTTACTTCTATGTTCAGAGATGAGTATGTTCCCCCGGTGGAGAGGGAACGGTTGGTTCAGGAGTTCTTGACCCTCAAGCAGGTTACTGTGATCACTAGAAAGTTTCATGAGAGGGCGATGTTTTGCCCTGAGCAGGTGTCCACTGAGCAGGCTCGGATGAGCCGATATTTGGGTGTACTGAGGAGGGATATTCGGGAGTTCGTATCAAATTCGTCATACCAGACCTTTGCTGAGCTCCAGGATAATGACAGGAAGAGAGAGATCGAGTTGGAGACTCAGGCCAGGGAGGAGGCCGAGTCTTAGTGGGTGGATCGGCGGCCGACTCAGTCCCAGCCGGCAGCCAAGCGGACCAAGTCCGCCGATTCGAGGACGGGTGGTCAGAATGGCCGCACTTGCGGAAAGTACGGCAAGGGTCATGAGGGGGCATGTGGATCAGGTGCTTGGTACAAGTGTGGCAAGGAGGGACACATTGCTAGGGATTGCCCCCAAGGGATTTATGGTTTGCTTTCATTGCAACCAGACCGGCCATCGGAAGGCCGAGTGCCCTCAGCTTCACCAGGGATCTGCGCCTACTTCTAGGGTTACCGAGACTTGGCTGGTGAAAGCCGAGCCTCCGAAGGCTTGTGGGAGAGCTTTTCAGTTGAATGCGGAGGAGGTCCGCGCCACGCCCGATGTGGTAGCTGGTATGTATTCTTTCGTGTATTTACTTTTATGTTGAGATATTTTGCTTATATTATGATATGTGTAGGTACTTTTCTTGTGAATTCTGTACCTGCCTTGGTATTATTTGACTCAGGTGCGAGTCGGTCTTTTGTATCTTTGGCTTTTAGCCAGCACATCGGTATTGATCGGGAGGTGATGAGTCGACCCCTGTGGGTTTCTATAGCTGATGAGAAAGCGGTATAGGCCACTGATGTGATTCGAGGATGTGTGCTCGAGATTTTTTGTGTTAAGTTGCCTATAGATTTGGTTCCTATAGCGATGGGAGATGTCTGCATCATCGTAGGCATGGAATGGTTGAGTTAGCTTGGGGCAGTCATTGACTGCAAGAGACAGCTGGTGACTATACGAGACCCTAGTCGGGGAGTGCTTACTGTGTATGGCGAGGGGACCCGGTGTGGGTCAGCATTTTGTTCGGCTGCCAGGGCGAGACAGAGTTGTAGCAGGGCTGCAGTGGATTCATAGCCTATGTGATGGAGACTTGAGTAGCCGCGGGGAGGCCAAATTCGGTTGACGAGGTTCCAGTAGTATGCGAGTTTTCGGATGTGTTTCCCAAAGAATTACCAGGTGTGCCTCTGGAAAGGCAAGTGGAGTTCCGTATCGATCTGGTTTCGGGAGCGGCGCCCATCGCCAAGGCGTCTTATTGCCTCGCTCCACCAAAAATGCAGGAGTTATCCTCGCAGCTTCAGGAGCTGTTGGGAAAGGGGTTTATTCGACCGAGTAGCTCACCTTGGGGAGCGCCGATTCTATTTGTCAAGAAAAAGGATGGTTCACACCGGATGTGTATCGATTACCGGGAGTTGAACAAGTTGACGGTTAAAAACCGGTATCCGTTACCTAGGATCGATGATCTGTTCGATCAGTTGCAGGGGGCGTCTTGGTTCTCTAAGATAGACTTGAGGTCGGGTTATCATCAGATGAGGGTTCGGGATGAAGATATTCAGAAGATTGCATTCAGAACTTGTTATGGACATTACAAGTTTGTGGTGATGCCTTTTGGGCTCACCAATGCCCCGGCCGCGTTCATGGATCTTATGAAGAAGGTCTGCAGGCCGATGCTGGATCGGTCGGTGATCGTATTCATTGATGATATTTTGGTATATTCGAGGTGTAGGGATCAGCATGAGGAACATTTGAGGGAAATTCTTGGAGTATTGAGATCAGAGAGGCTGTATGCCAAATTCTTCAAGTGTGATTTGTGGTTACGAGAGGTCCAGTTCTTAGGGCACCTTGTTAACCAGAAAGGGATATTGGTCTATCCGACGAAGATCGAGGCGGTGATGAGATGGGAAGTGCCGAGATCGCCCACTAAGATCAGGAGCTTTCTGGGATTGGCCGATATTATCGAAGGTTTATCAAGAATTTCTCCAAGAATGCCGTGCCACTTACTAAGATGACCCGGAAGAGTGTTGCATATTCATGGGGACCGGAGCAGCAATCCTCATTCGAGACCCTTCGTCAGAAATTGTGCGAGGCCCCGGTGCTTGCACTCCCGAAAAGGATGGAGTATTTCATGGTATATTGTGATGCATCTATATCTGGATTAGGGGTAGTGCTTATGCAAAGGGGACACGTTATAGTGTATGCTTCGAGGCAGTTGAAGCCTCATGAGTCGAGATATCCCACCCACGACCTGGAATTGGGGGCTGTGGTGTTTTCCCTCAAGATCTGGCGGCACTATCTTTATGGGGTTCGGTCTACCATATACACGGACCACAATAGTGTGAAGTACTTGATGGATCAGCCAAATCTGAATATGTGTCAGAGGAGATGGTTGGATGTGGTGAAGGATTATGATTGTGAGATCCTATACCACCCGGGCAAGGCTAATGTAGTGGCTGATGCGTTGAGCCGTAGGGCGGAAAGCGCCCCGATCCGAGATGTTTGTATGAGGTTGACGGTGATGACGCTGATTTTGGACACTATCCGAGGAGCCCAGGCTGAGGCTGCGAGACCAGAAAACCAGAAGAGGGAGCGAGTTGTTGGTCAGGTATCGGAATTTGTTACGGATGGTCGGGGACTTATGACATTTCAGGGTCGGATTTGGGTACCGTTTGTGGGCGGTACGCATACTATTTTGATGGAGTAAGCGCATCGATCGAAATCCTCGATCCATCCCGGGGGTACTAAGATGTATTTGGACCTAAAGAAGGAGTATTGGTGGCCCTATATGAAGAGGGATGTTGCATGGTTCGTCGAGAGGTGCCTAACTTGTCGTCGAGTTAAGGCTGAACACCAGCATCCGCACGGTAAATTGCAGCCGCTGGAGATTCCCGAATGGAAGTGGGAATATATTACCACAGATTTTATCACCAAATTGCCAAGGACTGCGAGGGGGGTCGATGCAATTTGGGTGATTGTGGATAGATTGACGAAGAGCGCTCATTTTCTAGCCATTAGTGAGAGCTCTTCTGCGGAGAAGTTAGCAGAGTTATATGTGAGGGAGGTGGTATCGCAACATGGGGTTCCGATGTCGATCGTTTCAGATCAGGATGTACGATTTACTTCTAGGTTTTGGAAGAAGTTTCATGTGGAGTTGGGTACGAGGCTGCATTTCAGTACCGCATACCACCCGCAGACGGATGGACAGAGCAAGCAGATGATTCAAACGCTTGAGGATATGCTCTAAGCATGTGTTATGGATTTTGGAGGGAGTTGGGACACCTATTTACCCTTAGCAGAGTTTTCGTACAACAACAACCATCATTCGAGCATTGGTATGCCACCCTTTGAGCTGTTGTATGGGAGGAGGTGTCGCACCCCCATTTGCTGGGGAGAGGTGGGGCAACTAGTAATAGGTAGCACAGAGATTGTACTTCAAACGACTGAGCAGATACAGCAGATTAGGAAGAGATTGTTGACTACGCATAGTCGCCAGAAGAGTTATGCGGACAGGCATCGGTCTGAGCTCGAGTTTCAGGTTGGTGACCTTGTGCTCCTAAAGGTCTCTCCTTGGAAAGGAGTGATACGATTTAGGAAGCGGGACAAGTTGGGACCCCAATATATTGGACCTTTCAGGGTAATTGCTAGGATAGGCAGGGTAGCCTACCGGTTGGATCTACCTGCTGAGTTGGGACAGATCCACTACACCTTTCATGTCTCACAGTTGAGGAAATGTATTGCCGACGAGTCGGCAGTGGTGCCATTAGATGATATTCAGGTGGATGCAGGCTTGAACTATGTTGAGAGACCAGTGGCAATCTGGGATCAAAAGGTTAAGGTTCTGAGGAACAAGGAAGTACTCTTGGTACAAGTGCAGTGGCAACATCGGAAGGGGTCCAAGCTGACATGGGAGTCCGAGTCTGAGATGTGGGATCAGTATTTGGAATTGTTCTCAGTGTGAGAATTCGGGGACGAAGTCTGGTTCTAGAGGGGGAGAATTGTAACAGCCCAAAATCCAGGTACCCTTCTATTTAGCCCTTCATCTTTGATTTGTTTCCATTTAGGGTTTGCATGTTAGGTGAGTACGTTGGGGGTACCAAGAGTACGCTGCACGTACTCGCGCGCTTCATTTGAACGCGTTCACCCTCGGGTACGCTGGGCGTAACCGGTCCAGGCCTAAAAACCCTAATTATTTCGGATGGCTATAAAAGGAATGTGTGGCTTGACTTCTCACCCACCATCCCTCAGAAAGAAACCCTAGAGAGAGTGTTCCTTCGTTCTTAGGCCATTTGTGAGTGTTCTAAGCTTGGTGGTGCCATTTCAATGTAGCAAAGGAGAAGAAGAGTTCATTGGGAAGGCTAGAAGTGGTGTTCAAGCGTGGATCCGAGCTTTGCAAAGGTTGAAGCTTCATTCTAAGGTAAAAACATCGGATCTTGACATATAGTTCTTGTGATATGCTTTAAGTACCATTTTCTAGGGTTTTAGTCCCAAAGGTGGAGACTGTTTGAGAAAATGGTCTCCATAAGCTTAGATCCATCATATTTCTGGTCTATTTGAGTTGTAGACTCATAAAAATGTAATCTTGGACGCGAATGTTTCACCATGCATGAGATCTAGATCCTTGAGTTGGAATAGAATGATGTTAAGGAGTGTAGGAGCCTTTACAGGCATGCCAAGGCTTAAAGGTTTCGACTTTATGGGTAAAGATGCATAAATAAAGCCGGATCTAGAAGTTGGAGTAATGGCTTAACCGATTAAGACCAGAAATGCTGAATGCTTAAGTCTGATGGTTACACTGGGCGTAACTCCCAGTACGCGCAGCGTATTGGGTGGAGACCCCGATCCATGGGTTGGCAATGTACGCCCCGCGTACATCAAGCTGTACGCCCTGCGTACTAAAAAAGGTTGACTTTTGTTGACTTTTAGGGTTTTGGTCAACATGAAGACTTTGAGGCAAGAAGGGTAAAATGGTCTTTTACCCTCGGAGGAATGATGATAAGGGGTAAAGTCTAGTTGTGGAAGTCTTTAATAATTAAAATGATATTTATTATGATTAGGCGAGGTAGGGTCGTCATTGGGATTTGGAGATAGCAAGTACACGAGATTCTAGACTTTCCACGAGGTGAGTTTTCTCACTATACTGTACCCGGAAGGGTTTTTATTGTGTGACCGGAAGGTCGGATATGTTATGAGTTATATGCATTGTATATGATAAGTTAATCATTTATATGTGTCATGTATGATATGCTTGATATGGGTCGGAAGGCATTATGTCATGGGCCGGAAGGCATATATGTTATGGGCCGGAAGGCGTTGTGATGTGGACCGTAAGGTTGATGCAGGTAGGACCAGAAGGTTTACCGAGTCGGGACGGAAGTCCCCTGAGACACATGGACCAGAAGGTCAGGGCCTGGAAAGGCGTATGTGCGTAAGTAGTATTTTGGGGAACTCACTAAGCATTTATGCTTACAGTTGTTGTGTTATGTGTTTCAGGTACTAGCGAAGACCATCGGAAGGCGCCGGCGTGATTGTACACACTGACTGATGAACTGTTTTTATGATCATGGGATGTATTTTGTTATGATAACATTGTTACACATTTGAAGTCGGAATATTAAACGATGGTTTTGATGTTTGCAAAAATGAAAATTTTGTTTCAAAATTTACGTTGTTACAGATGTCCCACGACTTTCCGAAATCAATGACACATGCTCTCAACATGTCTTCCAAGGTCTGGATGGTTCTCTCACTATGTCCGTCTATCAGAGGATGGTAAGCTGTACTCATATCCAACTTAGTTCCAAGAGCTTTCTCTAGTGACTGTCAAAATCTTGAGGTATACTTGCTATCTCGATCGGAGATAATGGGCACATGCACACCGTGCAGTCGAACTATCTCTTGAATGTATATTCGCGTGAGTCTTTCCATCTTGAAAGTTTTTTTGACTGGCAGGAAGTGAGCGGAATTTGTCAATCGATCGACTATTACCCATATGGTGTCGTACCCACTTGGAGACTTGGGTAATTTTGTGATAAAGTCCATTGTAATCATTTCCAACTTCCACTCAGGTATCTCTAGCTACTGGAGCAGACCTAAGGGCTTCTGATATTCGACCTTCACCTTGGTGCAAGTTAGACACTTGCCCACGAAGGTAGCGATCTATACTTTCACGTTCGACCGCCAATATAGTTTCATAAGATCAAGGTACATCTTTTTTGAACCTAGGTGAACGGAGTATCTGGTCTTGTGAGATTCTTTCATGACAACCTCTCTGTAACCACCGAGCTTTAGGGTCCAAATCCGGTCCATGAAATACTAGACTCCGTCTCCCTTAACCCCTAAGTTTTTCTCCACTCCTCTCAATGCTTCACCAGGCATGTTCTCTGGTTTTAAGGCTTACAGCTGAGCCTCTCTGATTTGCATGGGTAAGTGAGAATGGATAGTCATTGTTTGTGCCTTCACTTTATGACCTGAGCATTCCTTCCCAATGAGGGCATCTACCACCACATTAGCCTTGCCTGGATGGTAGCGTATTTGACACTTATAATCGCTGAGTATCTCTACCCATCGTCATTGTCTCATGTTCAACTCCTTCTGATTGAATATGTGATGCAGGCTTTTATGGTCAGTGAAGATCGTGTAGTTGGTTCCGTAGATGTAATTTCTCCATATCTTCAATGTGAAGACCACTGCTCCAAGTTCTAAGTCGTGATTTGTGTAGTTGATTTCATGTGCTTTCAGCTGTCTTGAGGCATAAGCAATAACTTTTCCTCGCCACATAAGCACACAACCTAAGCCCTGATTGGATGCATCATAGTAGACAACGAAGTCCTCTCTCCCTTCCAGCAGAGACATGATAGGTGCGCTGCATAGGGCCTGCTTCAACACTTGGAACGCAGTGTCTTGCTTTTCACTCCAACAAAAGGGTACACGTTTCTGAGTCAGAGTGGTTAGGAGTTTGGTAATTCTAGAGAAATTTTGGATAAATCTACGATAATAGCCAGTGAGACCAAATAATTGATGGATTTCTGTGGGCATCTTTGGTGCTGACCAGTTCTTTATCGCTTTAATTTTGGAGAAGTCCATGTGTATGCCTTCCTCGCTTACCACGTGACCTAGGAAGGTTACTTTTCGAATCCAGAATTTGCACTTGGAGAATTTTGCGTATAGCTTCTCCGTCCTGAGAGTTTCCAACACCAATCTCAAATGATGTCTATGATCTTCTTTGCTTCTTGAATAGACAAGTATATCGTCGATGAACACAATTACGAACTTGTCCAGGAAAGGACGGCACACCCGATTCATAAGGTCCATGAATACCGCCAGTACATTGGTTAGACCAAAGGGTATTACTACGAACTCGTAGTGACCATATCGAGTCCGTAATGCTGTTTTAGGAACATCACTCTCGTGAACTTGTAGATGGTGGTACCTTGATCTTAGGTCTATTTTGGAGAAGTAGTTGGCTCCTTGAAGTTGGTCGAAAAGGTCATTGATCCGAGGAAGAGGATAACGGTTTTTGACGGTGAGCTTGTTCAGTTCGTGATACTAAATACACATCTGAAAAGTTCCATCCTTCTTTTTTATGAATAAGACCGGGGCTCCCCAGGGTGAGGAACTCAGTCTAATGAATCCTTTGCTGAGCAGCTCATTGAGCTGACTGGATAACTCATGCATTTCTGCTGGCGCTAAGCGATAAGGGGAGTTAGCTATGAGGGTAGCTCCGGGGATTAAGTCGATGAGAAACTCGACTTGGCGCTCGGGAGGGATTCCTGGAAGCTCTTCAAGAGAAACATCAGGAAAGTTGCAGACTACGGGGATGCTCTCAAGGTCCTTAACTTCCTGCTTCTTGTTAACAATGTGGGCTAGGAATGCATGACAATCCTTTCGCAGAAGTTTTTGGGCTTTGATGCACGAGATGATACGGAGGTTTGAACTGAGTTTATCATCATAAATCATAAGTGCTTTGCTAG
Source organism: Lactuca saligna (assembly GCF_052625555.1). Taxonomy (NCBI): domain Eukaryota; kingdom Viridiplantae; phylum Streptophyta; class Magnoliopsida; order Asterales; family Asteraceae; genus Lactuca; species Lactuca saligna. The sequence continues at coordinate 103,499,472 of NC_136423.1, forward strand.
AGGGAAGGTTGAGAGGGGAAACTTTTTCATAACAGAGGATATCAACATGATTGGGGCTCAACCAATCCATGCCGATGATGACATCGAATATTTTTATGGAAACTGGCATAAGGTTGATGGGAAAGGAATGATCTTTTAGGGTAAGGGTAAAACCTACGAATATGTCGTTAGTGCTCCCTTTTTCATTGTTAGCCATCTCGACGGTAAATGTTTCGGTTAAAGGTTGGGGTTTAACTTTCAGAAGATGCTTGAATGCATGATTAACAAAACTTCTCTCCACACCATAATCGAAAAGAATGCATGCATAAGAGTTGTCGAGGAGGAACCTACCCGTAACAACAGTAGGGTCAGAAACTGCCTCCTCTTGCGCCGTAACTAGTACTCTCACTGCATTGCCAGTTGTTGTTGCCTTGGGGCAGTTTCTCCTATAATGCCCGACTTCCCCACGGTGATAACAGGCTTGTCTAACACCTACTCCAGAGGCCTATTTGGTTGGTTGGATTGGAGTTTTGCAGAAACGAGTTGTGTGTCCCTCCTTACCACAGTTGTTGCAAAGCATTTCTTGGCATGGGCCAGGATTATGATGATAATTGCATTTGTTGCACCAAGGGAGGGTAACAACATATCCACTAGTAGGTGCTTGAGTTGTAGGAACAACGACATGAGTAGTAGCAGCGTGAACTGCCACTGTATGTTGTCTCTTGAAGGGCTCCTGTAAAGACTATCGTTTTCGTTGTTTCCAGAACTTTCTCTTCTCACCACTTCCCTTAGCTGGTTCGGGAGCAGTTGTCACTTTATCAAGATCAACTCCATGATCTATGAGTGTTTGCGCTAGACACTTGGCACTGTCAAAAGTGATTGGCCTAGCAGCCAAGACATTTCCTTGAGTTGGGGATGTCAATCCCTAAATGTATCTCTCTATCTTCTTGCTTTCTAGGGTGACCATTCCCAGGATAAGAAGTGTTAGGTCTTCAAACCTAGAAGTGTAGGCAGCAATGTCAGAACCCTTCATCTTCAAGTTCCATAACTCATGCTCCAATTTCTGCGTCTCACCCCTTGGTCAGTACTCAACAAGCAAGAGCTCTTTCAAGCTCTCCTAACCCATAACATTAGCTACTGGCAGGGTTAGGGATTTGACCCGACTATTCCACCAGGTCAACGCTCTGTTGGTGAAAGTGCAAGCGGAGAATTTCACCTTGTTGGCTTCAGAACAAGAGCAAATTTTGAAGTTTAACCCGATCTTCTCAAACCATCGAGTCAGGGCAATAACACCTCTATTGCCGAGAAAAGATGTGGGTTTTTCATTCATGAAGTCTTTGTAGGAGCACTCCTTCTGGTGTCCTTGACTACGTTCATGATTTTGGGAATGAATACAACTATCTGAATCACCAGAGCTGTCAGGGTTAATCTGTGACAAAGCGGCAGTCACAGCGGCAGTAACAGCTGCCTGAAACATAGCAGGATCGAACTAAGGATGTGGTGGTGGTATTGGATGCGTCGAGTAATTGTTGCTCTTTTTGTTGGGTCTTTTCTTTGGAGGCATCTTGTTCTATAACCAGGAGAAGAAGATGGTAAGTCCCTTAGACTTTCGAATCAAGAGATTTAAATCAAGGTATATCTCTCTATATGTTAGATAAAGTGTGCTACTAAGCGATAAACAAGGAAAAGTTACTAATACGAGTAAACTATCGCTAAGAAAGAATGAGTAGCAACACTTGGAATGAATCTTTACAATGTAGTTAGGTCTAACTAAAATACTCCTGTAGTATTTTAAATTGTCTATTTTGTTCTAACAATATGTTGTTGTATGGAGACTTGGTAAGTTTTAGGCCTGTTGCAACACCACAGTCACTCCCAATCACATGTTGGTCATGTCATGAATGAATATAGTTGATCAGGCTATATTGACCCTAGAAATGATTAGATAATTGCCCAGGTTTAACCGTAGTGTCCAACATCCAACTAATTTTGTTTTGTTCTTCTTATGATAGTATTTCTGGTATATATGGATACTTGTATACTTTTTGTAAAATACTTATATTTCAAAACTATACTTTTAGTTCAGAGCACTTCAGCTCCTTAATGTTTATAGTTGTATACCATGTAAGGTTCGGTATACTTAGTTCACTATAAACAATAGCTCTGATACCAACCTGACACACCTCAAACCGTCAGATATAACGGCGGAACCATCCGAGGCGGGTGATTTCATACGTAGTATTACAACAATCGTATCATAGCAATCAATTAAACACAACCATTACATTGCAATATGAATATTTACATTGGTTTGAAAATATAGTTTGTATACATCAAAAGTAACTAAAGATAAAGAAAAAACTCCAAAATGCTCCATCTTCTCCAAAAGTTGGCGAAGGTACCTGTCCATCGTTGCCCTGAGAATACAAGCAATTTTGAAAATGTATGAGCATAAAGGTGGTGAGTTAATAAGCATGTTTTTGTGTTGGAAACTAGTCACTGAATTTGTATAAATGATTTCTTTTCGTTATAAGGAAAATGTCGTTTGTATCAAAACCTTGGTCGATCATTAGTAAGTAAAATGTATTACGGTTGAAAGCCCTGGCTACAACCAGTAAGTGATGTGTGTTACATTTGAAACCCTTATTACCACTAGTAATTGATGTATGTTCTGTTGAAAATCTTGGCTATCACCAGTTTGTAATGTAGTTTTATTACTTCAAATAAAACCAATGGTTGTGTCCCAGGAATACCCTCAAGTATAGTATATAGGTAATCTTATTACTTAAAATAAAACTATTGAAGAAGGAAAATCCCGCAAACAAAGGTCAGTTATACTATTGTGAGTTCGTATAGCCATGCTAATGTGACTGATGACCTCCGCAACGTTTCTTCAGGCATCGTATGTGTGACAACCCCAAATATATTACCGTTACAAACCCTATTTTCACAAACGGAATGCGTCACTATATGTTATTTTTGGTAATGTTTGGAGTCGTCAATAAACAAATATCTAGTTATTTATACATTCCGATATTATCATAAGTATTTATAACTTGTAAATGTTTACCCTGTTTAACTAAATAGAGTTATATTACTTTTCAACCACTTCACCCGGGTAAAAAGTTTTAACTCCGTTAAACTTTAGCATCGGGTAGCCGTGTATCAGGTGCAATACACGAGACATATATAAACAATGGGGCACTACAATTTAACTCTTTTACCACACCTTCACCTCTCTCTCACTACTTTTTCTCTCTAGACCCGAAATCGACCCCACATCCGTGAATTTCCGGCTTCTAAACGGTCCTAAAAGGTGTACAATTCATTATTTGGATCAAAACGCTCAACCGACACTTTTACCCGATTTACCCGATTCACCCGATTTACGCGAATTCAGGTGAGTTCATACCCTTTTAATGAACCTTTCAAATGTTTTATATGTTTTAGGGGGGAGATACAAGTTGAATATTCATGTTTATGAAAAGTTATACAAGACAATTTTTCATATTACAGAATTAATCACATGTGATTCACTACCTGTAGTTCAAATCACATGTGATTTATCACTATGCCTTATAAATCAATTATTTGTTTTCAAAACTATTTTGAATAGACAAACAAGTTTTAAATGTCTCTTTTATACAATACTTTTATTTAATAAATCTCTTTATAAAAATGTAATCACACTGATATATTTATATAAGTAAGACTTGAAGGACTTACGACTGATAGCTCGCCTTATTTCCTGTTCTTGTCTGATTGTGGGCTTAGGGTAGTGGTTATCCGTCCGACTGTCGTTGATTTCTTTGTTATATATCTTGTATATTAGTACGGATTACGAGTACTTCTTATTTCATTAGATGCCGAAATCACTAACCTGACCAGAACCACACATACTAAGTTAACTATAATAGGTATAGTTAAGGTCTCTATCCCTTGTTTTAACTACTACTCTACACTACTATAATTCTCTATATTATGAAACTATTAACTAATAAGAGAATACAATACAAGTTATATAAAAGACTACTCCACTATAATACAAGAGAAAGTACAAATCATAAGATAACTCATTTACCCACTACGAGATACTCTATTCGCTACACACTACGCCCGAAGTTTTCCGATAGGAAGACGACACTATATGTATAGATCTATACGGGGCAGACGCTATTACATCCCGACTGATAACTTCAGTCCGAGCCGTACAGGTCCAGGGATGCCTTTACTCCACTACACTATACATGACCGGGAAGGTCATGGGGGTCCGCTATTACTCCCACTATTGGCAACATACAAGAAATACACTATAACCATATTAACACGCTAATCAAAAGATAAAGTTAATATCCCAAAGTAAACAAGTATCTAATACTAAAGGAAGCTGCACCACTATTATTTACTTCAAGTATAACTTACCATACTTCTTTACTTATTGGTGAGTCACTATTATACTTCTACGATAAATGGTTTTCAAAGATGGAAATATCATACTTCTTAAAGCTTTTCACTTACTATACATTTCTGGAGAATATAGGATTTTCTGGGTTTTACCACTACTTATGACTATAAACTTCAACTTTCATACTAATGATTCTAATGCTTTTTATATAAGAACTCACACTAAACTCTTATGAACTCACCAGCTTTATGCTGATATTCTTTTCAAAATAACTTGTATCTTCAGGTCAAAGATAGACAGGTACAACTGCAGCATTTTTGGAGAAGATGGAGCATGCAAGACCCATCTCTTATTTTTGTTTACTTTTGGTGTTTGTCAAACATTACAAAACACACTTTTAAATACATTTACTATGTAAATGAAATGGTTGTATGTTTCTTGTTTTTACTATTATGCAATTGTGATGATACCGTACACTACGTCATCCACCCCGAAACGTATTCTGCTGTTATTGGTTTTGGGGTGTGACAGATTGGTATCAGAGCATTGTTTATAGTGAATCAAGTATATCAACCTATAAAAGATATACGAACTAGAAACACTTCGGGACTAAAACACTCTGACCAAGAATATATACTGTTAAGTATCTGAAGGATTTAACTAAGTATATATATGTATATACACACATCACTATAAAACAGAGAAGTTGGTATCGCCCTAGAGCAAAACAAAAGTATTAAGATTGTTCGATAGCACAATTGGGCTTAGAGGCATATAGTCACATTTAGGGGGATGTAGCCTGATCAACTATGTTTTCCTGGGAGTGACTAGCATGTGCCTAAGCTTGGTTGTGGTGTTACAACAAGTCTAAAACTTACCAACACTAACACAATAACGTTTACATTAGAATACTATAGGAGTATTCTGTACCTCTAAAAACATACATCTGTGAGAACTAAAAAGGGTCGTTACTGATGGAGCAATAGTTGCTAAATGGATACTTTCCGGTTACATGTGACTAGGGCGTTATAGACTTAGAATATGTGATCTTTGCTTTACTTCCTGTTCCTTGTTTGGTTGTGGATTTAGAGTTAGGGTCACTTATTCGACGGACTATCCTGCCCCAGTCACATGTAATTAGTATGCATTATGCAAGTATTGGTCTAACTCGTGACGATCATCTTATAAGTAATTTAGGTTAGTGCGCCTATTAATCTTCTTTTCCCTTTTCTCGCATAGATATCATGGCTGGCTTCCACCCTCCTGGCGACCCGTACTACTCAAACCAGGGTAATGGAGGATGGCTCAGCGAAGAGTCGGACGATGATCACCCAATCCCTTTGGATGACCACCGAGCAGAGGGCTTTCTGGATAACTCCGACTCCGAGCCAAAAGTTAATAACCTACCTCCCGGAGCTCCGAACCCCAACCCCCGTCCAACATTTCAGGGCCCCACTCCTATGTGGGCCATATCCTTGCATAGATGGAGCGAGGAGCAGGGTCAGCCCATGCCATACAATGGAGACCGAAGCTTCTACAACATAAACGAAGGAGGATCAGCAGATCGGGTCCTGCCCATCATGATCCGAAGGATTGATAGGAACATCGAGTAGGGTCAAGCTGCTATAGGTTTAGTTGTAGAAGTGGATGCCAACTCAAATCTCAACACGGTTCGCATCCGCCAACTCGAAGAAGCCATTGACAGGACAAGGAGGGCCAACGAGGCTCTGCAGCATCGGCTGGCTGCATCCCAAGCCGAAGTTGGGGAACTCCGTGCACGCCAAAGGACTCATGATCGACACCTTCAAGAAGTTATGCGTCAGCTAGCGGATTTGAGGATTCTCACAACAAGTAACCGTCGTTAGTAGAAGACGTCTATTTATCTCAATCTTTTGTTTAAGGGATTAGCCTTATCTCTTTATGTGTCGTAGGTCTATCATCTGTCAACATTCATAGCTTGAAAGCACTCTAGTTAAACCTCTAAACCGCCAACATTTTCTTTATGGTATGATGTAAGACCTACTGCTAGGTCAATTTTCATGAACTTGTGTTGCATCATTAATACCAGTATATTGGCAGTTGATTTCTCTATTGCTATGACTCTCATTCTGATCTTGGATTATGTTGTTTTAATCCACGAAACACTCTATTCATAATTGCAATAGGCTCTTACTATTGCTATCATTTCTATGATCTTCCAGTAAAGGATGCCTCCACGTAAGCGTCCCAACAGAGGAAGGCCCGCAACTCAAACCCCTCCTCCACCACCTCCTCCTCCGCTGATCGACCCGGTGTTGTTCCAAACAACGGTGATCGCGGCCGTGACAGTAGCCATAGCTCAAACGAACTCTGGGGATGCGAGTGGTGGTAACTCCAGGTTCGGCGAAGTCCATCAAAGGGTGCAGGGATGCACTTATAAGGATTTCATGAACTGTAAACCTACCTTCTTCGATGGTACCGGAGGAATTCTAGCATTATCCCAATGGTTCGAAAGAACCGAAGCGGTGTTTGAGATGTGCTCTTGTCCCGAAGAGAGAAAAATCAAGTTCGCTACTACTACCCTCACTAACAGGGCCTTGACATGGTGGAACGGCCATGTCAGTTCACCCTCCTTGGTCACAGCCAATGCCATGGGCTGGGACACTCTAAAAGATCTCATGAGAGGAGAGTACGGCCCTAGGGGCGAAGTTCAAAAACTTGAGGAAGAACTCTGGAACCTCAAGATGAAGGGGACTGACATAACGGCTTATACGGTTAGGTTTTGCGACTTGGCGGCTATGTGTCCCAATATGATCCCCTCTGAAAGCAAGAAGATTGAACGATACATCTGGGGTTTAGTGCCCCCGTATCGAGGAAATGTTCTAGCCTCACGCCCTACCACTTTTGACATCGCCAAGGAATTGGCCCATAGTCTGATCAACCACGAAATCTCCTCCACACCAGCAACAGCAACCACAACAACCACTGCACCACCCGCTTCATTTGATAGAAAGAGGAAGCGATGGGATAAGAAGAAGTGCAAGAAAACTCAGACCTCCTCAAAGGACCAGCAAATTGTGGTGGTCCATGTTGCCACCATCCCAGCCGCTCCAACTGTTCCAGCCCCGCGGAAAGCTTACAGTGGAAACTTTCCCAAGTGTCCCAAGTGCCCTTTCCACCACAACGGCCCCTCCCGTGAACTGCAGTGTTCCAACTACGGTCGAAAGGGCTATACCGTCCGATTTTGTAAGGCCCCTCCCAAACCTATCACGCAGGTTCCTGGTACGGGAGTGACCCCAACTTGTTATGGCTGCAAAGAGGCGGGTCATTTTAAGAGAAAATGTCCAAAGACCACAAATGCTGGGGGAACTGGAAGGCTACTCGCTATCGGTCACAATGAAGCGGTAGCAGATCCCACGATAGTCACGTGTATGTTTCTTCTCAACAACTCCTATGCCTGTGTCTTATTTGATAGTGGTGCAGAAAGAAGCTTCGTAAATCATAATTTTAAACGCTTACTCAAACAAACCCCTCAACCACTAAAAGAAACATTCGTCATAAAAATGGCTAATGGGAAAACAGAAAGCTCTAGCGAAATCTACATAGGTTGCACTCTCATGTTAGACGACCACACATTTCCAATCGATCTTATGCCAGTCTCAATCAAAAATTTCGATGTCATTGTTGGTATGGATTGGTTGAGTCTCCATCGCGCAGATATCCTATGTTCCGACAAAGCCATTCGCCTGAACCTCCCAAATCACGAAACCCTATTGATATATGGAGATAAGCCGAGTACGAGTCTTCGTATCATCTCCAGTATTCAGGCTCAGAAATACTTACGCAAGGAATATCGCGCCTTTCTTGCTCACGTCGTCGACACTAACCAGAAATCGAAAGATCCAAAAGACATTTCCGTAGTATGCGATTTCCCTGATGTCTTCCCGGAGGATCTTCCCGGCCTACCTCCCAAACGCCAGGTTGGATTCAGAATCGACCTAGTCCCAGGAGCTACCCCCGTAGCTAAGTCGCCCTACCATCTAGCGCCCGCCGAAATGATGTGTTTTGAGCATTCTAACACTTCCTAAGTGTACATGCAACCCTAATAACCTTGGATCTATGTTTGTCTAATTTGTCATGCAAAGTTGAATTCCAAGGTTATATTCCTATCTAGCATACATGGGGAACAATTTTAACATAAAGTATAGATAGAATAACTTACCTTGTTGTTTGTGTTCCTTGAAACCTTGTGAGCCTAGCACCCCAAGTGTGATGCCTCAAATGCTTCACACAACACCAAATGCTCTTGGAAGAACTTATGAGAGAATACTCACTTCTCAAAATCGGCCAAGCCCTCTTGTTTCTTAGTGTAACCGATTTTGGGTGGAGAATATGTTACTTATATAGTGTTGACACATCTAGGGTTAAACCCTAATGTGTCATGACTCTTCATTTCCATGACCCATGGGTTTGTAACTCCCATGGAGCATCCATGGAGCATCCTATGGGTGGAACCCAACTTGATGGTCCATGGAGCCTTTTAGCCCACTATACAAGATATGGATGACTTACATAATCAACCCATATATTTAATTAGTTATCTTTTGATCACTTAATTAATTCTAAATTAATTCTTGATCAAACTAATCAAATAATATTATTAATATATTAGAACTTATAATATATTAATAATCTCCAAGTGTTATTTCTCTCATTTAGTCAATCCAATTGCATGGTGCCATGCAACCCAAATGGACCATGCCGGGTCGGGTCAAGTACATACCAGAAATAGTTATGGACTTAGACACCTTATCCAAAAGTCTCCCACTTGGATAAGTCTAATAATTATTACTGCAAGTATGACTTCAGGAACCGATCGGCGATCGTAGCTCTTTTCAAGGTTTCTCGAAACTGAGAAGATGATGGTACGCCATTTAAGATAAGTGATCATATAATCCTCTGTTCTGGATATCAGTCGGACAAATACATGGAACAATGTCTTACTTATTGTCCAACAATTTGTTTCCCGATTTCCGATTTGTTTGACAAAGAACTTCATTGAACACATCAATTTTAGTTCTGACCGGGCCCGGTACATAGGTCAAAACAAAATCATCGAGGGGCCCAGATATAAGCTTCTAATCCAAGAAGGAACAGATAAACTTCGACTCATATGTTTGTTCTACTACTCATTGAATTACACACAAGAGCGTGATTTATAACATCGAGTTACCAATGCATTTTTCGTACAATCAATGCATAACCAACTTGTAAGTAACAAATCATATCTCTAGGTTTAAAGACTTATATGATATTACCGTCTCACGATCACTCGAGATAGAATTCCATGAAGTGATTCCAGTGAGCGTGGGTTGAGTCCAATGCTCAGAACTTATGAGCACTCATGATTGTTGTAGCCTTGTCCAAGACCTCTACAACCAAACATGACAGTCTTGATTCATACCTACTTCCGACATATGACCGACTGTGGAGGTTTGAAGAATATGTTATACCAAACAAAATTATTTTAGAAGTCAAAACATGCAAAAGAAATATAGTAAACGATCGACAAGAGATAGCAACACTTTACTCATAAATAAAACACTTTTATTCATCATCAAATGTCAATTACACTTTACAAATTTCGAGGTTATCTAACTACTAAATCTAATATCATCCTTCAGCCCTATGCTCCGAGCATGCTGGAGATGCTTAACCCGAGTCAGTCCCTTCGTGAGGGGATCTGCCGGATTCTCATCTGATGATACCCTCTTTTCCACGAGGAGTCCTTCTTCGATCCGATGTCTGATGAAATGGTATTTTCTGTCGATGTGTCTGGATCTCTCGTGATCCCTTGGTTCCTTGGCTAAGGCAACAGCACTTTCACTATCACAGAAAATTTCCATTGGCTCTTTAATAGCTGGTACAACTCCAAGGTCTCCAATGAAGTTCCTCAGCCATAACGCCTCCTTTGCCGCCTCGCTAGCTGCAATATACTCTGATTCACAAGTAGAATCTGCCACTGTCTCTTGCTTGGAACTCTTCCAAGAAATTGCTCCTCCATTTAGGGTAAAGACCCAGCCCGACTGAGAGCGGAAGTTATCCCTATCAGTCTGGAAGCTAGCATCACTATACCCTACAACTCTCAAGTCATCACTCCCACCGAGGGTAAGGACCCAGTCCTTAGTCCTTCGTAGGTACTTGAGAATATTCTTTACCGCAGTCCAGTGTGCCTTGCCAGGGTTCCCCTGAAACTTGCTAACCATGCTCAGGGCAAAAGCTACATCAGGTCGAGTACACGTCATAGCATACATGATCGATCCTACAGCCGAAGCATAAGGTACTCGACTCATTTGTGCTATCTCCGCCTCAGTGCTAGGGCTTTGTGTCTTACTCAGTTTGGCGTTACTCTGGATGGGCAACTCTCCTTTCTTGGAGTCTTGCATTCTGAATCTCTTCAGCACCTTATCCAAGTAGGTACTTTGACTAAGTCCAATTAGTCTTTTACTCCGATCTCTCAAGATCCTTATCCCCAAAATATAGGCAGCTTCACCAAGGTCCTTCATAGCGAAACACTTTCCAAGCCAGGACTTTACTTCCTGCAGGGTTGGAATGTCGTTTCCTATGAGTAGTATGTCATCCACATACAATACCAAAAAGCTAACTATACTCCCACTAGCCTTGACATATACACAAGATTCATCTTCACTCCTAGAAAAGCCAAATTCCTTGACCTTTTCATCAAAGCAAAGATTCCATCTGCGAGGTGCTTGCTTTAATCCATAAATGGATTTCTCAAGCTTACACACTCTATTAGGGTACTCGTTACTGACAAAACCCTCTGGCTGACTCATGTAAACATCTTCAGCCAACTTCCCATTAAGGAAAGCGGTTTTGACATCCATTTGCCAAATTTCATAGTCATGAAATGCGGCTATGGCTAACAGAACCCGAATAGACTTAATCTTGGCTACCGAAGAAAAGGTCTCATCATAATCCACTCCAGGAATTTGAGAGAAGCCCTTTGCAACCAGTCTAGCCTTATAAGTGTGTACTTTACCATCCATGTCGGTCTTCTTCTTGAAGATCCATTTGCACCCTACAGTCTTTCGACCTGGTACATTCTCAACCAAGTTCCAAACTCGATTGTCATACATGGATTGTATCTCGCTATCCATAGCCTCTTTCCATTTAGCAGACTCGGGGCCTACCATGGCTTCCTCGTAGCTGTTAGGGTCATCTTGACTTACTAGTGTCTCATCACTAATAAGTGTCTCACCTTCTGCAGTAATATGGAATCCATAGTAATGCTCAGATGCACTCCTAACTCTCGTGGAACGCCTCAGAGGTACAGATTCGTCAATTGGCTCAACAGGAGTTTCCTCCTCAAGTTGAGGGCTAGAGTTTGAAGTTCCTTCACCACTTGAATCTTGAATTTCTTCAAGATCAACTTGCTTCCCACTGTCTCCTTGGCTTATAAACTCTCTTTCTCGAAAGATTCCTCTTGTTGCTACAAAAACCACATTGTCACTAGGTCTGTAGAAGAGGTAACCAAAGGATTGATGTGGGTAGCCGATGAAAATACACCTCTCGCTTCGGGGTTCGAGCTTATCATGAGTCCCGCGTCTCACGAAAGCCTCGCATCCCCAAATCTTGATGTGGTCTAGTTTAGGTACTTTACTAGTCCACATCTCGTGAGGAGTTTTGGCAACTTTCTTTGTAGGGACTAGATTAAGGATATGGGCGGCAGTCTCTAAGGCATACCCCCAGAATGAGATTGGTAGCGAAGCTCGACTCATCATGGAACGAACCATGTCCAACAAGGTTCGATTACGCCTCTCAGCCACACCATTCAACTGCGGTGTCCTGGGAGGTGTCAATTGTGAGACAATCCCACATTCCTTTAGATAGTCGAGGAACTCTGAACTAAGATACTCACCACCTCGATCGGATCGAAGCATCTTAATGTTCCTGCCCAATTGATTCTCGACTTCCTGTTTAAATTCCTTAAACTTCTCGAAAGTCTCTAACTTATGCTTGATTAAGTAGACATATCCATATCTACTGTAATCATCAGTAAAAGTCAAATAATAACGATTAGCATCTCTTGTGGCATGTTTGAATGGTCCACACACATCCGTGTGTATAAGGTCCAACAAACCTTCACCCCTTTCACACGAGCCTGTGAAGGGTGACTTTTTCGTTTTTCCAAGTAAGCATGATTCGCAACTATCATTTGACTTTAGGTCAAACGACTCCAAGACTCCATCCTTTTGGAGTTGGCCTATGCGTTTCTTGCTTATATGTCCAAGACGACAATGCCATAATGATGCTTTATCCAAGTTATTATTATTAGTAGAATCAATACACAAAACATTATTTCCTAAGTTATCTACAATAGATACAGCTTCATACACACCATCACAAGGTAATGCTTTAAAATAAAGAACATTATTAAAGAAAGCATTAATCGAACCAACTTCATTATCAAACGAAAAGGTGAAACCTTGTTTGTACAATGCATGAAAGGAAATAATATTTCTTGCCATTTCTGGCGAATAACAACATTTATTCAAATCTAAATTTAACCCACTACTTAGCGATAAAGTATAAACTCCAATCTTGGTGACAGGTGTAACTTTCCTATTCCCCATGATTAAGTTTATTCTTCCTTGCTCCACATTCTCACTTCTTCCTAGTCCCTGCAAGTCACAACAAATATGAATACCGCATCCGGTATCAAGGACCCAAGATTTCGAATGGGGTGAGTTATTAGAAATGATAGTGTAAACACCTGCATGGTTGGGTTTGACTTTCCCATCCTTCACATCTTGCTGGTACTTTGGGCAGTTCCACTTCTAATGAGCTTTTTCATGGCAATAGAAGCATTCAGCCTCTTTTGGGTCAGAAGAAGGAGTAATGAAACCTTTCTTGGTTCCACTTGAAGAAGAGCCATCAAGGGTCCGAGCCTTGGTACCCTTTGAAGATCTCTTTCTCTTCCTCCCTCGACTTTGCCCGATTGCCAAGACCGGAGTTGAGTCTGGAGTAGGAGTGATAGCAACCGATTTCCCCTTAAGACCTCTTTCTGCAGTCTTGAGAAGTCCCGGAAGTTTGCTGAGGGTGACCTCTTCCTTGTTCATGTGATATGTCATGCGGAATTGATCATAGCACGATGGTAAGGAGTGCAAAATGATATCTATTGCAAGCTCCTCAGGGAAGTTCACATTGAGCTTCAGCAAACGATCCACATACCTTTGCATTTTCTGCATGTGGCTCGTGACGGACTCTCCGTCCTTCATCATGGTTGTTATCATGGAGCAGATGACTTCGTACCTCTCTTGTCGTGCACTTTGATGGTATCTTTCCATCAAATCTTGGTGCATTTCATAAGGGTAGAAATCTTCATAAGACTTTTGGAGTTCAGCTGTCATGGTGGCCAACATGATGCAAGCCACCTTGGTTGCATCTCTTTCATGAGTATGAAAGTCAGCGATCTCCTGGGGAGTTGCAGTGGACTCGTCAATTTCCTTAAGCTCCTTGTCAAGGACATATTCTTTGTCCTCATAGCGGGTAATCATCCTGATGTTTCTGATCCATTTATTGAAGTTGGATCCATCAAAGGTGACTTTCCCGCACAAACTCATAAGAGTAAAGGAGCCATTAGGATTCGAGCCAGAAGCATTGTTTGAAGACATCTAAAAGAGAAGAACAAGTTTAGTTTAGATTTAAGAGAGTCCTTAATAAAACACCCAAATGTAATATTAAGGCTAGGATCCAATCACAATATAATATAACTTAGAAGAGGTATGCCGTAATCTAAGCTATACCATATTTGAAAGGTAGGTGAATGACGATTCACCAATTTCCACCATGAAAACCGAAATATTAGATATTTAGTTTTTATTGGTTTTAGAAATTCCTAGATTCTTTGAGATCCAATGAACTTTTCAAAGGCATGTTTCAATCTCGGGAGTGCCCTCCAAGTTTTGTGACTGGGATGCCGAGGATCACAAAACGAGGTGTGAAGTAACCATGCAAATCACTTGGTACCCTTAAAGTTTATCACTCAATCGATGTGCCGGTAAACCACACACGCTCCACCGATACTATAATAAACCTTAAGTCACCCTTTACCTACCTTGTTAAGTCCAAGTTAGTGTGTCGGTTAACCACACACGCTCCACCAACGACTTAGACAAAGTGTAAAGTGTAATTTCATGGATTAGCACCTTATTCACATTTTTTCCTAAAGTAACTAAGATTGGGAATTTAATAAACATTTAGTTACTTTATTATATTCATCATACTTTGAATGAGAATTTATAAGTCCTTGTCTTACCCGTTCGGCTAACGACCCTCCACCAGTCAAGCAAGCGGTGGGTGAGAATATACACCCATTAAGTCACCATTTTATAGGCAACAACCTTATACCCACCTTATAGACCGGCTTCGTGAATGAGGCATACTAGCGGTAAGACGACTTTATTCTTATACATATATATATATATATATATATATATATATATATATATATATATATATATATATATATATAATTATTAAATCATCATAATATAAGTATAAGGGTTGAATTTTAACTTTTAAAATTCTAGGGGTTGGAACTTAAAGTTTTAACTTAACTTTACTTGTTCCAAAACTTGAGGGCAAGTTTTGTAACTTTCAAAACTTTTCATTTCTTGTAACTTATGAGTTTAATAGAGTAATAAAATGAAGACTCTTCATTTTTCTAACTCTTGTGTTTTTCTTAATGGTTTTAACTCAAGTGTGACTCTTGGTTTTCCATAACTTAAGGATAAGTTATGGACTCCATTAAAACACATTATGATCAAGAATTAAACTACCAAATAGGTTACAAATAATTCCTATGATCATCTAAAACATCATAAGAACAAGAACATGAATATGAACACAATCAAAAATTACATAAAACTTTGTAATTTTGATAACTAGTTGTTGTAAATGAATTAGCAAAGACATTACACCACCAAAAACAAGTTTTCAATTACCAAAACAGTTTAGGGTAATGTTTCTAATTCATTTTCCAGCAACTGAATCGAAATTCTGCACTCATTCGACCCTACTCGCCGAGTGCATAAACTGACTCGCCGAGTTGGTTGAAGATACTCATGGACTCGACGAGTCCCCCCTATAGACTCGACGAGTCCATTCGCAGACAGCAAAATTTCCGATTCTGTTTTCAACTTTTAAGCACAAATAAGAACAAACAAGCCTAGGCTCTGATACCACTGATGTGTTTTGAGCATTCTAACACTTCCTAAGTGTACATGCAACCCTAATAACCTTGGATCTATGTTTGTCTAATTTGTCATGCAAAGTTGAATTCCAAGGTTATATTCCTATCTAGCATACATGGGGAACAATTTTAACATAAAGTATAGATAGAATAACTTACCTTGTTGTTGTTTGTGTTCCTTGAAACCTTGTGAGCCTAGCACCCCAAGTGTGATGCCTCAAATGCTTCACACAACACCAAATGCTCTTGGAAGAACTTATGAGAGAATACTCACTTCTCAAAATCGGCCAAGCCCTCTTGTTTCTTAGTGTAACCGATTTTGGGTGGAGAATATGTTACTTATATAGTGTTGACACATCTAGGGTTAAACCCTAATGTGTCATGACTCTTCATTTCCATGACCCATAGGTTTGTAACTCCCATGGAGCATCCATGGAGCATCCTATGGGTGGAACCCAACTTGATGGTCCATGGAGCCTTTTAGCCCACTATACAAGATATGGATGACTTACATAATCAACCCATATATTTAATTAGTTATCTTTTGATCACTTAATTAATTCTAAATTAATTCTTGATCAAACTAATCAAATAATATTATTAATATATTAGAACTTATAATATATTAATAATCTCCAAGTGTTATTTCTCTCATTTAGTCTATCCAATTGCATGGTGCCATGCAACCCAAATGGACCATGCCGGGTCGGGTCAAGTACATACCAGAAATAGTTATGGACTTAGACACCTTATCCAACACGAAATGCAAGAACTATCCGGTCAACTCAACGAACTGCTCAACAAGGGCTTCATAAGACAGAGCTTCTCACCTTGGGGAGCTCCAGTCTTGTTCGTGAAGAAGAAGGACGGATCGTTTTGAATGTGCATCGATTATAGAGAACTTAATAAACTTACGGTTAAACATCGCTACCCTCTCCCTCGTATCGACGATCTATTCGACCAACTACAAGGAGCAAGTTACTTCTCCAAGATTGATCTTAGATCTGGGTATCATCAGTTACGGTTACTTGAGGAAGATGTTCCGAAGACAGCTTTCCGAACCCGCTACGGACATTTTGAGTTCGTAGTGATGCCCTTTGGATTGACTAATGCCCCCACAGTATTCATGGACTTGATGAATAGGGTGTTTCGTCCATATCTGGATCAATTCGTCATCGTCTTCATTGACAATACCCTCGTGTACTCTCGGAGTGAGGAAGAACACAGGGATCACTTACGACGAGTCCTGGAAACGTTGCGATCAGAAAAGTTATATGCGAAGTTCTCTAAGTGCGAGTTTTGGATCCGAAGAGTGGAATTCTTAGGTCACGTGGTTAGTGAAGAAGGAATCCATGTGGATCCCTCCAAAATTAAAGCTATTGAGAACTGGTCAGCACCGAAGACGCCTACGGAAATTCGTCAATTTCTAGGCCTCGCTGGTTACTACCGTAGATTCATTCAAAACTTCTCTCGGATTGCGAAGCCTCTCACTATGCTGACAAAGAAAGACATATCGTTCGACTGGGAAGAAAAACAATAGAAGGCATTCCAAACCCTGAAGCGAGCCCTATGCACCGCACCAGTATTATCCCTTCCCGAAGGGACATAAGATTTTGTTGTATACTGTGATGCATCTAATCAGGGGCTCGGTTGTGTCTTGATTCAACGGGGTAAGGTTATCGCATATGCCTCGAGACAGCTAAAGACCCAGGAGGCGAACTACATTACTCACGACCTCGAATTAGGAGCGGTTGTCTTTGCACTAAAAATCTGGAGACACTACTTATACGGGACGAAGAGTGTGGTGTACACTAATCATAAAAGTCTTCAACACATACTGAACCAAAAAGAACTCAACATGAGGCAGCGTCGATGGGTCGAGCTACTTAACGATTACGACTGTGAAATTAGATATCACTCGGGAAAAGCCAACGTAGTAGCAGACGCACTGAGTAGGAAGGAGTATACTGGTCGAAAGACCAAGTCGTTGATGATGACTATCCATTCACATCTATCCACACAGATCAAAGAGGCTCAGCTGGAAGCCTTAATGCCCGAAAACGTGACGGGAGAATCCCTGCGCGGAATGGATAAAAATATGGAGGTTAAGGGTGACAGAGCCTACTACTTCATGGATCGAATCTGGACTCCAAGCCATGGAGGATTTAGAGACTTGGTTATGAGAGAAGCACACAACACTCGTTATTCCGTCCACCCGGGTTGAGACAAGATGTATCTGGATCTCAAAAAGCTATACTGGTGGCCGAACATGAAAGCGGAGATCGCCACCTTTGTGATTAAGTGCCTTACTTGCGCGAAGGTCAAGGTCGAATATCAAAAGCCATCAAGACTCCTCCAACAACCTGAGATACCAGAATGGAAGTGGGAGCGGATCACAATGGACTTTATAACCAAACTGCCCAAGACAGCGGGTGGATTAGATACCATTTGGGTCATCGTTGATAGGTTGACCAAGTCCGCACACTTCCTACCCATCAAGGAAACGGACAAGATGGAGAAACTCACTAGAACATACATTAAAGATATAGTACGACTACATTGCGTCCCTATATCTATTATCTCAGACAGAGATAGCAGATTCACCTCTAGGTTTTGGCAATCGTTGCAAAAGGCACTAGGGACGAGGCTGGACATGAGTACAATCTACCATCCGCAAACCGATGGAAAAAGTGAGAGGACGATCCAAACCTTAGAAGATATGCTGCGAGCTTGTGTGATTGACTTTGGCAAATAATGGGACACACACTTACCTCTTGTGGAGTTTTCTTACAATAATAGTTATCATATGAGTATCAAGGCAGCTCCGTTCGAAGCCCTATACGACCGTAAGTGAAGATCCCCTATGTGCTGGGCTGAGGTGGGTGACACTCAGCTAGCTAGAGGAAGAGTTCCTGACAGCGCTCTCACGGGTCCGGAGATCATTCAAGAGACGACCGAGAAGATTGTACATATACGTGAGCGACTAAAAGCCGCTAGGGATCGACAGAAAAGCTACGCCGACAAACGAAGAAAACCCTTAGAATTCCAGGTGCGAGATCGAGTACTGTTGAAGGTCTCACCCTGGAAGGGCACGATACGCTTAGGAAAGCGTGGAAAGCTGAACCCAAGGTACATAGGGTCTTATGTGATTCTCTCTAGATTCGGCCCCGTAGCTTATATACTCAACCTACCTCACGAACTAAGCAACATACACCCTACCTTCCACGTCTCGAACTTGAAGAAATGTCTGTTAGACGAGACACTCGGAATTCCCCTTGACGAGATTGAGGTCAATGAGAGCCTCAACTTCGTGGAAGAGCCTGCGGAGATTTTGGATCGGGAAGTAAAACGAACGAAACAAAGCCGTATCCCAATTGTGAAAGTTCGGTGGAATGCCAAACGAGGACCGGAATTCACTTGGGAACGCGAAGACCAAATGAAACTCAAATACCCCCATCTCTTCGCGTAGTAGTACTGTACTTCTTACCTGTATGAATTCTAAATTTCGGGATGAAATTCTCCTAACGGGGGGATGATGTGACAACCCCAAATATATTACCGTTACAAACCCTATTTTCACAAACGGAATGCGTCACTATATGTTATTTTCGGTAATGTTTGGAGTCGTCAATAAACAAATATCTAGTTATTTATACGTTCCGATATTTTCATAAGTATTTATAACTTGTAATGTTAACCCTGTTTAACTAAATAGAGTTATATTACTTTTCAACCACATCACCCGGGTAAAAAGTTTTAACTCCGTTAAACTTTAGCATCGGGTAGCCGTGTATCGGGTGCAATACCCGAGACATATATAAACAAAGGGGCACTACAATTTAACTCTTTTACCACACCTTCACCTCTCTCTCACTACTTTCTCTCTCTAGACCCAAAATCGACCCCAAATCCGCGAATTTCCGGCTTCCAAACGGTCCTAAAAGGTGTACAAGTCATTATTTGGAACAAAACGCTCAACCGACACTTTTACCCGATTTACCCGATTCACCCGATTTACGCGAATTCAGGTGAGTTCATACCCCTTTAATGAACCTTTCAAATGTTTTATATGTTTTAGTGGGGAGATACAAGTTGAATATGCATGTTTATGAAAAGTTATACAAGACAATTTTTCATATTACAGAATTAATCACATGTGATTCACTACCTGTAGTTCAAACCACATGTGATTTATCACTATGCCTTATAAATCAATTATTTGTTTTCAAAACTATTTTGAATAGACAAACAAGTTTTAAATGTCTCTTTTGTACAATACTTTTATTTTATAAATCTCTTTATAAAAATGTAATCACACTAATATATTTATATAAGTAAGACTTGAAGGACATAGGACCGATAGCTCGCCTTATTTCCTGTTCTTGTCTGATTGTGGGCTTAGGGTAGTGGTTATCCGTCCGACTGTTGTTGATTTCTTAGTTATATATCTTGTATATTAGTACGGATTATGAGTACTTCTTATTTCATTAGATGCCTAAATCACTAACCTGACTAGAACGACACATACTAAGTTAACTATAATAGGTATAGTTAAGGTCTCTATCCCTTGTTTTAACTACTACTCTACACTACTATAATTCTCTCTATTATGAAACTATTCACTAATAAGAGAATACAATACAAGTTATATAAAAGACTACTCCACTATAATACAAGAGAAAGTACAAATCATAAGATAACTCATTTACCCACTACGAGATACTCTATTCGCTACACACTACGCCCGAAGTTTTCCGATAGGAAGACGACACTATATGTATAGATCTATACAGGGCAGACGCTATTACATCCCGAATGATAACTTCAATCCGAGCCGTACAGGTCCAAGGATGCCTTTACTCCACTACATTATACATGACCGGGAAGGTCATGGGGGTCCGCTATTACTCCCACTATTGGAAACATACAAGAAATACACTATAACCGTATTAACATGCTAATCAAAAGATAAAGTTAATATCCCGAAGTAAACAAGTATCTAATACTAAAGGAAGCTGCACCACTATTATTTACTTCAAGTATAACTTACCATACTGCTTTACTTATTGGTGAGTCACTATTATACTTCTACGATAAATGGTTTTCAAAGATGGAAATATCATACTTCTTAAAGCTTTTCACTTACTATACATTTCTAGAAAATATAGGATTTTCTGGGTTTTACCACTACTTATGACTATAAACTTCAACTTTCATACTAATGATTCTAATGCTTTTTATATAAGAACTCACACTAAACTCTTATGAACTCACCAGCTTTATGCTGATATTCTTTTCAAAATAACTTGTATCTTCAGGTCGAAGATAGACAGGTACAACTGCAACATTTTTGGAGAAGATGGAGCATGCAAGACCCATCTCTTATTTTTGTTTACTTTAGGTGTTTGTCAAACATTACAAAACACACTTGTAAATACACTTACTATGTAAATGAAATGGTTGTATGTTTCTTGCTTTTACTATTATGCAATTGTGATGATACTGTACACTACGTCATCCAACCCGAAACGTATTTCGGCATTATCGGTTTTGGGGTGTGACAGTATGTTACAAAATTTGTCAACCCAGGCATGCCTGACTAATTGTAGCTAAAAGTTTAGGTGTAGGATTGTCGATCCCGAATAGATCTATTCACAAATTTCATGCTCTCCCTCCAGGAGACTTAGGCTATACTAAATGTAGAGGATTTGCCAGTACCCTAAAGGGTAAAATGAAGAGATGTCTCACAATCCTGTATTAACTAGTTTATGCATTGTTATGTTGTTCTATTCTTCTCGTGTTTGAAATCATTGTATACGGTGTAGAGTATAAATAATTATATGCAAATTAATTATTTAGTAAGATACTCTTGTTGTATGTATGTAATAATGGATAAACTAAATCTGTCATAGTTTATGTGTTTGCCTTTGTGTGTAGTTTGAATCTGTAAATCCGGTAATGAATTCCCCAAACTATACCAATTATAGTTTGAATGGTAAGTTGTGTTCATGTACTGTTCTGAAAACTATGCAATCATGGTTCGAAAACGTCCCTTATGCTCCGCATAATACAAAAGGGATAAAGTATCTAAATATTTAATGTAAAACTTATTGTAATTGCATCAGTTTTTAACTTGTGAAAACATTTATCTTTGGCTTGTATTCCCCCTGAAAACGTTATAAAACTTATAAAAGTGTAGGGGTATGAACTCAAAGTTGGTTGGATGCAAAGGATTGAACTGGATGACCCTTGAGTTGATGTACGTTGCACTTAAAGGAATCATAATATCACATAAATACCTATATGTATCTAAATTAGTGATTTCGTTAGATAAAGTGTTAGATAAACACTTGGTTTTGGTTAATGAATGTTACCGGGACTTGGTTGGATCGAGGAAAATAGGCTTTTCCCTACGAAAGAGCTTTTTACGGTTGTATATGGAGTTTACGGCCGTGAACAGGGTTTACGACCGTGAACTAGGTTTGCGGCTTTTGAAGATACGGGGGATTACGGCCATAAACTCAAGAACAAGAGAGCTGGTTTTCGAATAAAAAGTGTTCCAGTGGCTCCCAAATGACGATTTCCAGCGTTTTTTCAGATGAAAGGAGGGCTTTTTAGAGTTTACGCTCAAGAGGTTTAGAGAGAGAAAGTGGGTGTTTCCGACCAAGAAGTTTGAAATGAGGGTGGGGGTCTTGTATTGATAGGCCAGGGTATGTTCGGTGGTGGGATCCACCTGTCACCGATCGTAAACAAGGTTTACACTCGTACACGGATTTACGACCGTAAACAGGGTTTACGACCGTACACGAATTTACGGCCATAAACTTGTCTTGGCCATCAACTCGGTGTTTTTCGAGAAATCATGAGTTTTTCACCCGATTTTTGGTTTTTTTGACTCGTATGTAATTATAACAATAACTTTAGTTAATTTACTTAACCCAAGAAGTTGACGAAAAATTAATTTTTTTAACAGAAGTGTGTTAAAAAAAAACGGAAGAAATTTCGGGTTGTCACATATTTGCTGGTATTTTGAAGTTTTGAAGAATCAATATCTTTGAGTATATATGCCACTTGAATTAAGTCATTCAAGTTCATCAATGGGAAATCAGCAATCAAAAATTCAAAAGGAACCTTGTTTTCCCTTACTACATGATATCGAAAATTTTCTAGCATATTTTTTAAAAGTTCACCTTTCGAAATGTTGAGCACTTGTATAATTTTTACTAAGGACCAAACATCCTCCTGATCCTTTCCCAAGACAACATGAAACCTTAATTTCATGTGTATGAAATCCTCCTTCTTCATGAATCTATCAACCACCTTGTACTGTGCAGTAAGAAATAACATTTCGTTGATGGGAAAATCAAGTTGATTCAAATCCGAATTCGCAATAGCATAACTCTTTCTTGGCTTCTTCTCAAATGCATACATTTCATTAAAAGACACCATGGCATCGATATTCTCATAACTATGCAGTTTCCCTGGATCTCTCTTATTCAATTGCAGAGGATCATTTTGTCGAAGCCTTAGGATGCTTGCAATATGTCTTTGTTTATCCATTTCCGCCTCAATCTCAGCTTTCCTTTCTTCTTTAGATTTTTCAATAAGAATCTTCTTCCCTCTATCTTGAATTACCGGAGTTTCTTTAGGTTTTGAACCACTTCCCCCTTCACCAACTGAACCACTTACAATGCCTTTCGTAATTGGCCTTGTAGTAACAACAGTTGAACTTACTGGTCAGCATTTGACACAGTTGGTTTTGATGTCGGGATGTAAGTTGTGTACACCTTACCAACTACCTTCGCTTCTTCATTTATAACACCAGATGCACTTTCTTCTTTACCAATCTTCACATGTTCTCCCCTTTCCACCCCTATAATAACATGTGCGACATTCATTGGTAAGAGATTAACAATTCGAGACAATGGTGCTAACTGTTTATGAAGAACCAATTTAAACAGGAGAAATTTCTGAGACATGAATTCTGTTTTAATCAAAGGAGAGGATCCAGGCTTCGAGATAAGTTCTTTCAACTCCGTCAACAGATTGGTGATCTCAGATAAGCTTTGATCTTCATGTTTGGAAATTTGAGCAATCTAAGGACTCAAAGCTTCATATAACTTAACAAATTTTGTCAAAGCATCTGCAATGATGGCTATTTTTTGATTGAGAGATGCATAATCACGTTGCACAATAGCAATCTCTTTGGGCATATCTTCTCGGATTTATTTAATTTTAAAATTCACATCTTCTCAAAACTTTTTAACATCTTGTACGAACAAAACATGACACTTTTTGGCAACACGTTGAAGATCCCTGATTTCCGCATTGAAAGTCGAAGACTGTGACTTTACTCTTAACTCACTATTTTTATCATTAACATCACCTTCTCATGAATTCGAGATTCAGAGTCTTGAATCAAGCCAAAGACTTTGTTGAACATCCAAGCTTCTTGTGCTTTGAGCATCACATCAACTTCGATACTTGACACAAAATTCCTAACCCCTGCATCAACTTGAGATAGAAGAATAGAATTAAGCTTCTTGTTTAAAATCTTAAGCTACTTCCCTGACATTAACATGTGATCTGGGATGTCTTCTTCTTTTGGATCAAATTCAAGATCAGCAAAAGTACCTCCAAACCCTCCATCATCAGTTTTAGTATCATTATTAGATTTGGGTGGATCAGTGGATTGGGAAGAGAATAACGAAGTGATGGGTTGATGGATAATATGATCAAAAGTTGGTGAAAATGAAACCAGAATTGTAGGAATGATAAATGGTGGCAATGAAACAACTCTAGTCGAATCTCCTTCACCCATAGTTACATTTACATCCATATTAGATACATGTGTAATAATTTCTGAGGTTCGAACCTCCTCATGAGATGACTTGGTTAACGAAACCTCAGGTGGTATGACTAGAGTCTGCTCAGGATTCGAATTGTGTTTTGAAAGAATAGCTTCTGGAGTTTCGGAAACTTCTTCTTCTTCTGAGGATACTTTTTGAGGAACCAACTTTCTCATTTTACTTTTCTTAGAAATATGCTTTGCCATATCTACAGCTCTTCGTTTCTTTGACGAAGGAGAAACTGGAACTTGAACTTCACAAATAATGACCACTTTTCGTGTGACATGAGGCTTTCAAGTGAAAGATGGAGAAAAATTGAAGACCTTTTTGGAGACTTTTAAGAACCACAAGCTTTCATCTTAAGTCATTTTGTAACATCCCAAAAACACAGTCTGAAAATTTCGTTTAATTTAATGATAAAACCGTAGTCAATAAACCTCATATAGAAATCATAAGCCATGTATCTCAAAATATTATAACAACTGTCAATTATATCAGAGTATAAACATCCCAGGTTGAACAAATGGTGTGTGCACTGCAATCTTCCCGAGCTCCTCTTTTGAAAACTGAGTACCTGAAACCAAAACTGAAACTGTAAGCACGAAGCTTAGTGAGCTCCCCCAAACTACCAGAAACATACACTAACATATAAACACATATTGGGCCTTGCCCACTGCATCGGGCCGAAGCCCGGAAACTGCATCAGACCGAAGTCCAGAACTGACTGGGACCTTGTCCCCTGCATCGGACCGAAGTCCGGAACTAACTGCATCGTACCGAAGTCCAGAACTGACTGGGACCTTGTCCCCTGCATCGAACCGAAGTCCGGAACTAACTGCATCGGACCGAAATCCGGAACTGACTGGGACCTTGTCCCCTGCATCGGACCGGAGTCCGGAACTAACTGCATCGGACCGAAATACGGAACTGGCTGGGCATAGCATAGCATAGCAAAACGCATATCAAATAGCATAACACACATGATCATAAACTCATATACTGCATACTACGTCAGGCCGTAGCCCATAACACTTAACACATAAATCTTGTCTGAGCCACGAAGGCATCAAACAAACTAACAACTGCATCGGACCAAAGTCCGGAAACTACTGCTACTAAACGGGTCGGCATTGTGGCCTTAGACCCGTTCCTACTTGAAGGAAACTCACCTCACACTGCTGAAGTCCCACAGACACAATCCCACACTGCTAAAGTCCCGCAGACTCCACCCCAGCTGCTGGCTGACAGATTCCTGAACTGTCAACACCAAATAACACCCAATTAATAATTGGGTTCTAACACATAACTAAAAAAAATACATGATTTGGATAATTACTACATTACCCCTAGCTTGGCTTACCCAAGCCCAAGGCCCAATCCATAGACCCAAAGTCAATTAGAGATCAAAGTCCAACATATAGCCCAATTGATCGATCCAGTCCAACATGTATCATTTTAGGGCCCAATATCATACAACCATCTAGGCCCCAACTATGGCCCATCTATGGCCCAATTTTCCAAATTGGGCCCAATCCTTCATATGGGCCTTACCCTAAAGCCCAACTAATTACTCTAGTCCATTTGATTATTCTCGGATGGCCCAATACAAAGCCCAAGTGAAATTAAGGTTTCACATCAAATGATAACTAGGGTTAAGTGTTTCTTACTTAACCCACTAGGGACTTAATCCGTTAAGTCCATTATTGCTTAGATTAATTTCTGCCAATGATTATTATTTAATATTTCACTTATTAGATAATTCTCGTGTGCCCTGATAAATTCTCAAATATTAACATTTTCTCAATTAACTCATTAAGGACTTAGTCCATTAAGTTCTTTACTCTACTTGATAAATGACATGAAATAGTTTGGGCTTAATTCACAATCTAATCCAAATGGCCCAAAAGTGGGTCCAATAAGTCCAAGGCCCAATTGCTCACAATTAGGGTTTTCCACTCAAACATGGCCCAATAGGCCCAAAATAAATCTTTAAGCCCATTAAGGTTTTGGCTAGGTCCATTAGGGTTTTGCTTGAGGGGCACCACCCACTACCACCTCGGGTAGTGGTGGTTGATGGCGGCTCATGACGGCGGCCACCACCTTACGGTGGTGGTTACTATTATTTTTATTATTCATGCTAATTACAATTACAAGGTTTTTATCAAAAAAATAAACACACACACACACACACTAACACACACTAACTAACACACACACACACACTAAACAACATAAACACACACACAACCACCTTGTGGTGGCCGGTGGTGGGAGATGGTGGCAGCCACCACCTCACGGTGGCTATTCTCGACTTTCCGGCTAGACAAAACACACACACTTATACTAGAAATCTCATACTATACTCCAGCCACCCACCTGATGGCTCAAGGCGGTGAAACCAAAGGGTTTTCGGATGGCAGCCACCACCTCACGGTGGTGGCGGCGGCTTCTTTCAGTTCCCCGCTAAACAGCAATACCCCCAACAATCCTTTCATAAAATCTGGACGAAACCGCCTCCGGTAGTGCACAATGATGGCAGCAGCAACACCATCGGCGACCTCATCATCTCTAACAGCAGCAACTAGCAGCAGTGGCGGTGGTCGAGTGACGAACTCTAAAGCGATCAGAACAGTACCGCCAACAGCCAAAAGTGGCTGCGAATAGTGACAGAAAACGAAGAAGCAAGAGGAACGACGAGGTGGAAGCGGCACCACAACTTCTTTGGAGGTCTTTAACATCAACACAAAGCTTCGCGGTGGCTGTCTTTGACGGCAACGGAGGCAACATCGAGGAATGACCTTGCCGCAGCAAAGGTTCTCTAGTGGCTTGCTTGATCGGAGAGGCTCAAGAGAATAGGGAGGCGGCGATTGCATGGAGTATCAATGGTGGCGGCTGGAAGAAGGCATGAGGGTGGAGAAGTTGTCGGCTAGGTATACACTCCCTAGGGTTAGGGTTTTGGCCGATAAGAGGCTTATATACCCGTCCAAACTAATTACTTTCCCATAATTGCATTTATGGTCCCTTCCCATGAAATCCATTCAAATCTGATCCCAAAAGTTACCTTTTATCCCCCAGCCAATTAAAACCTCTTCAAAGGAGTCCAAAACATACAAATCAGCCCCCCCTCCACAATTTATTCTTAATTTCCATCACTTAAACTTTTAGTCCCTAACTCCAATAAACCTTTTCGATTTAAATCCATTAATTACCAAGCGCACACTAACTTCTGAAATTATGACTTTTAACTCCTTAAGACTAACGCCTCGCTCAATTATTATTCATTTTAGGGCTTCTATACCTTTATTTATTTATTTTATAAATGGGGTGTTACAACTCTCCCCCACTTAAATTAGATTTCATCCTCGAAATCATTCTTTATCATTCCTTTCAATGCAAACCACTCTAGTAACCTGATCACCATCCTAGGCACATCCTAGACTTTCTAGGGTAACTGTAACCAACCCTCGCGACAACATCACATCTATTCCGTCTGATATTTGTTGCCTTGAGATGGTCTGATTCCCTGACAGACCACTCATACCAAATTATTATCGATGAAACCAACCTACTTATCTCTCAACTGACTACTCAACTTCTGCTAGCATGAAAATTCCCACAACAAAACAGGTTCACAAACCTAATTATCCTTGTAGATCACTTATACTTGGCCAATGCTCAGCTATTTCTGTTGTGAGTGACTTGTCACTTCCCAATAAACCAGCTATCCTATCTGTACTTGCCACTTAGGGTACAATTACTAACATTGCCCAAGAGTTGTAACTGCCTGAAACACTGAACTGTTTGAACACTAAACTACCTGAACACTGAACTGCCCGAAACACTGAACTGTCTGAATCACTGAACGGCCTGAAACTGTATGTTGCCACATGGCTGCTTCCCAAAATCTATCTAGGCCTTCCAGGTCTCAATTGGTTCGTCAATCATCTGAAATACTGATTTCCAGCCTGATTGCGGAGCTAAAGGACTCCCTATATAGTCGCCTCATACGACTTTTGAACAGATTCCTTCTCTAGAACTAGCTTCCACTAGTTACCATGCCACTGAGGCTCTAATAACTTCCTGATCTAACTGATCGAGTCCATACGCCAAATCCTGACGTCACCAAACCTAAGGCTAAAAGTGATGGCTACCTGACCATCGGTAGCCTCAAGTCATAAATGTCCTTAAGCAGTCCACTGCTTCCTTACTCTCATCTCTGTAGTGGCGCTTCTACAATCTTATCACTGGCTTAACCAGGTCTAATCCGTCTAGGAAATTCCGAAATCCAATCCGTGGATTTCCATTTCTTCACTGCTACACCCGAACTGGTGGGTACTACTGTTCTTTCCGCATCTTATCAATGCAATCACACTATCTACCAACCTATTGAATGCTACAGCTACACCCGCAGAATCACAACACTCTATCACTATCTATGCTGGATCTCACATGCGCTTGAACCGCACTCAGCTGAACCCATAACTTGACTTGAATCCCCAACCGAATTCCCTAAGGCTTGCTAGCAACATCCTGATAACGCGATATCATCATCAACAAGATTTTTCGAACTTCCATATCACACTCTCCTCGAACCATACAACCACATGGGTTGTCTTCCTTTCAAACAAGGATGCAAAACTTATCCTAGTCTCAAAGCTGGTCCCGCTTCTGATTCCTTGGGCGATTCTCCCCCACTTTGATTCAGCTAATGCCTTACATCACACAAAACTGGAAGAATTCCCAATTCTTCTCATCACCCACGACCAATCTGCTAGAACTCACGCTTATCCGTGCTAGGGTTTCAACACCAGCTAATCCAAAAGATCACACAACTTTTTTTTTAAAAAAATCCAAATAAATCTCCGGTAATAACCCGCTAGACCCAGGAAGCTCCGAATCTCAATTGGAGACCTTGGAATCTCCCACTGCATCACGACCTCTAACTTGGTCGGATCGACTAGAATATTTTTCTGATTGACATGGTGCCCATGAAATTGCACCTCGCGCAACCAGAACTCACAATTAGAGAACCTTGCTAAAATTTTCTCCCTCATTAAAGTCTCTAGCACCTCCCTCAGGTGCTTCTCATGTTGCTCCTTACTCTTGGAATAAACCAAGATGACGCTGTACTTCCCAATCCTGCAATCTGGGGGATTGCTCTATCACTATTCGCTAATGCTTCTCGGTATGTAATTGGCATATGACATCTCTTAAAAATACAATTCATATACAAACTAAGGATAACTCAGGGTTGCACTTACTCAAACCTCTGGAACGAAAGGCTCCCTTGTGCAGTTTCCCGCAAGTGCTGCACCGAATCTGGTCTTGCTGATCTCTCGAAAGCTAATCTGAAATCTACGATCTCCTCCTGAGACTCCTCATTATACGCAACTGATTTGTTTCCCTCTTACCAATGTGCTCCAAGTCCACATCCCGAACTCAAGCTCTAGAATTTATACATTCAGGGTCTTGCACCCCGAGATACTCACGATCTCCATGCTATCGTTCTACCATATGTTCTGATAACTTACATTCTTAAATTCCTCATCTGCTGCATACTGTGGTACCATATAAGCTCTTTCCCGAGACTTGGCAGTGATCTCTGCCACAGTCTTAGTCGCCTAGTGGAGATCTAACAACTCTTGCGCCAACTGCTGCCCCTCAATCGCCTGGGCACACTATGCCCATAATCTAAAAGTCATCCTATGACATAGCATTAACCACATCATCACTCAACTCACTACCATCCTCTTCTTATCAATCTTGTGCTCTATTCCTCATGAGACAGGGAGTAAGTCCGGTCTTGTCTCCTTTCAAGACAATATCTAGAACAACAGTGTTGGCGACATCTGCCAACCATCTACTGCTAATAATGGGATCCCTAACCCACATGACAATCTAAAGCCTCACAAACTCTGAATTTCCCAAAACATCAATGTATGGGTCTCTATCATGACTGTTATCTCAGTGCATAATGCACTCGGCCTCTCATCACAATCTCTATAATGCCCTCCTTGATCACACTGAGGATCACAGGAGTTTGGTCAATGATATTGTGTGTAATTCTTAGATGGAAGTAACTCCCTCATCTGATCATCAATCTGCCCAGCTCTAGAGTCCGAGCCTGATCCCTCGTCGACACAAGAACTACCATCTGGTCTACCAAGTAACGTCACTATACTGGGTAATATACCATCACTAACATCACAATACTCATCCAAACTCGAGGGATCTCACACACTACAAGTTTCCTGGTCTTATCTCAGCCTTCCTTGATTCGAGTACTTTTCAACTAAATAGAGTTATATTACTTTTCAACCACTTCACCCGGGTAAAAAGTTTTAACTCCGTTAAACTTTAGCATCGGGTAGCCGTGTATCGGGTGCAATACCCGAGACATATATAAACAAAGGGGCACTACAATTTAACTCTTTTACCACACCTTCACCTCTCTCTCACTACTTTCTCTCTCTAGACCCAAAATCGACCCCAAATCCGCGAATTTCCGGCTTCCAAACGGTCCTAAAAGGTGTACAAGTCATTATTTGGAACAAAACGCTCAACCGACACTTTTACCAGATTTACCCGATTCACCCGATTTACGCGAATTCAGGTGAGTTCATACCCCTTTAATGAACCTTTCAAATGTTTTATATGTTTTAGTGGGGAGATACAAGTTGAATATGCATGTTTATGAAAAGTTATACAAGACAATTTTTCATATTACAGAATTAATCACATGTGATTCACTACCTGTAGTTCAAATCACATGTGATTTATCACTATGCCTTATAAATCAATTATTTGTTTTCAAAACTATTTTGAATAGACAAACAAGTTTTAAATGTCTCTTTTGTACAATACTTTTATTTAATAAATCTCTTTATAAAAATGTAATCACACTGATATATTTATATAAGTAAGACTTGAAGGACATAGGACCGATAGCTCGCCTTATTTCCTGTTCTTGTCTGATTGTGGGCTTAGGGTAGTGGTTATCCGTCCGACTGTTGTTGATTTCTTAGTTATATATCTTGTATATTAGTACGGATTACGAGTACTTCTTATTTCATTAGATGCCTAAATCACTAACCTGACTAGAACCACACATACTAAGTTAACTATAATAGGTATAGTTAAGGTCTCTATCCCTTGTTTTAACTACTACTCTACACTACTATAATTCTCTCTATTATGAAACTATTCACTAATAAGAGAATACAATACAAGTTATATAAAAGACTACTCCACTATAATACAAGAGAAAGTACAAATCATAAGATAACTCATTTACCCACTACGAGATACTCTATTCGCTACACACTATGCCCGAAGTTTTCCGATAGGAAGACGACACTATATGTATAGATCTATACAGGGCAGACGCTATTACATCCCGACTGATAACTTCAGTTCGAGCTGTACAGGTCCAGGGATGCCTTTACTCCACTACACTATACATGACCGGGAAGGTCATGGGGGTCCGCTATTACTCCCACTATTGGCAACATACAAGAAATACACTATAACTATATTAACATGCTAATCAAAAGATAAAGTTAATATCCCGAAGTAAACAAGTATCTAATACTAAAGGAAGCTGCACCACTATTATTTACTTCAAGTATAACTTACCATACTGCTTTACTTATTGGTGAGTCACTATTATACTTCTACAATAAATGGTTTTCAAAGATGGAAATATCATACTTCTTAAAGCTTTTCACTTACTATACATTTCTAGAAAATATAGGATTTTCTGGGTTTTACCACTACTTATGACTATAAACTTCAACTTTCATACTAATCATTCTAATGCTTTTTATATAAGAACTCACACTAAACTCTTATGAACTCACCAGCTTTATGCTGATATTCTTTTCAAAATAACTTGTATCTTCAGGTCGAAGATAGACAGGTACAACTGCAACATTTTTGGAGAAGATGGAGCATGCAAGACCCATCTCTTATTTTAGTTTACTTTAGGTGTTTGTCAAACATTACAAAACACACTTGTAAATACACTTACTATGTAAATGAAATGGTTGTATGTTTCTTGCTTTTACTATTATGCAATTGTGATGATACTGTACACTACATCATCCACCCCAAAACGTATTCCGCCGTTATCGGTTTTGGGGTGTGACAGTATGTTACAAAATTTGTCAACCCAGGCATGCCTGACTAATTGTAGCTAAAAGTTCAGGTGTAGGATTGTCGATCCCGAATAGATCTATTCACAAATTTCATGCTCTCCCTCCAGGAGACTTAGGCTATACTAAATGTAGAGGATTTGCTAGTACCCTGAAGGGTAAAATGAAGAGATGTCTCACAATCCTGTATTAACTAGTTTATGCATTGTTATGTTGTTCTATTCTTCTCGTGTTCGAAATCATTGTATACGGTGTAGAGTATAAATAATTATATGCAAATTAATTATTTAGTAAGATACTCTTGTTGTATGTATGTAATAATGGATAAACTAAATCTGTCATAGTTTATGTGTTTGCCTTTGTGTGTAGTTTGAATCTGTAAATCCAGTAATGAATTCCCCAAACTATACCAATTATAGTTTGAATGGTAAGTTGTGTTCATGTACTATTCTGAAAACTATGCAATCATGGTTCGAAAACGTCCCTTATGCTCCGCATAATACAAAAGGGATAAAGTATCTAAATATTTAATGTAAAACTTATTGTAATTGCATCAGTTTTTAACTTGTGAAAACATTTATCTTTGGCTTGTATTCCCCCTGAAAACGTTATAAAACTTATAAAAGTGTAGGGGTATGAACTCAAAGTTGGTTGGATGCAAAGGATTGAGTTGGATGACCCTTGAGTTGATGTACGTTGCACTTAACGGAATCATAATATCACATAAATACCTATATGTATCTAAATTAGTGATTTCGTTTGATAAAGTGTTAGATAAACACTTGGTTTTGGTTAATGAATGTTACCGGGACTTGGTTGGATCGAGGAAAATAGGCTTTTCCGTACGAAAGAGTTGTTTACGGTTGTATATGGAGTTTACGGCCGTGAACATGGTTTACAACCGTGAACTAGGTTTGCGACTTTTGAAGATATGGGGGATTACGGCCATAAACTCAAGAACAAGAGAGCTGGTTTTCGACTAAAAAGTGTTCCAGTGGCTCCCAAATGACAATTTCCAGCGCTTTTTCAGATGAAAGGAGGGCTTTTTAGAGTTTACGCACAAGAGGTTTAGAGAGAGAAAGTGGGTGTTTTCGACCAAGAAGTTTGAAATGAGGGTGGGGATCCTGTATTGATAGGCCAGGGTAAGTTCGGTGGTGGGGTCCACCTGTCACCGATCGTAAACAAGGTTTACACTCGTACACGGATTTACGACCGTAAATAGGGTTTACGGCCGTACACGAATTTACGGCCATAAACTTGTCTTGGCCGTGAACTCGGTGTTTTTCGAGAAATCATGAGTTTTTCGCCCGATTTTTGGTTTTTTTGACTCGTATGTAATTATAACAATAACTTTAGTTAATTTACTTAACCCAAGAAGTTGACGAAAAATTAATTTTTTTAACAGAAGTGTGTTAAAAATAACGGAAGAAATTTCGGGTTGTCACATCTTTGCTGGTATTTTGAAGTTTTGAAGAATCAATATCTTTGAGTATATATGCCACTTGAATTAAGTCATTCAAGTTGTCAATGGGAAATCAGCAATCAAAAATTCAAAAGGAACCTTGTTTTCCCTTACTACATGATATCGAAAATTTTCTAGCATATTTTTTAAAAGTTCACCTTTCGAAATGTTGAGCACTTGAATAATTTTCACTAAGGTCCAAACATCCTCCTGATCCTTTCCCAAGACAACATGAAACCTTAATTTCATGTGTATGAAATCCTCCTTCTTCTTGAATCTATCAACCACCTTGTACTGTGTAGTAAGAAATAACATTTCGTTGATGGGAAAATCAAGTTGATTCAAATCCGAATTCGCAATAGCATAACTCTTTCTTGGCTTCTTCTCAAATGCATACATTTCATTAAAAGACACCATGGCATCGATATTCTCATAACTATGCAGTTTCCCTGGATCTCCCTTATTCAATTGCAGAGGATCATTTTGTCGAAGGCTTAGGATGCTTGCAATCTGTCTTTGTTTATCCATTTCCGCCTCAATCTCAGCTTTCCTTTCTTCTTTAGATTTTTCAATAAGAATCTTCTTCCCTCTATCTTGAATTACCGGAGTTTCTTTAGGTTTTGAACCACTTCCCCCTTCACCAACTGAACCACTTACAATGCCTTTCGTAATTGGCCTTGTAGTAACAACAGTTGAACTTACTGGTCAGCATTTGACACAGTTGGTTTTGATGTCGGGATGTAAGTTGTGTACACCTTGCCAACTACCTTCGCTTCTTCATTTATAACACCAGATGCACTTTCTTCTTTACCAATCTTCACATGTTCTCCCCTTTGCACCCCTGTAATAACATGTGCGGCATTCATTGGTAAGAGATTAACAATTCGAGACAATGGTGCTAACTGTTTATGAAGAACCAATTTAAACAGGAGAAATTTCTGAGACAAGAATTTTGTTTTAATCAAAGGAGAGGATCCAGGCTTCGAGATAAGTTCTTTCAACTCCGTCAATAGATTGGTGATCTCAGATAAGCTTTGATCTTCATGTTTGGACATTTGAGCAATCTAAGGACTCAAAGCTTCATATAACTTGACAAATTTTGTCAAAGCATCTGCAATGATGGCTATTTTTTGATTGAGAGATGCATAATCACGTTGCACAATAGCAATCTCTTTGGACATATCTTCTCGGATTTATTTAATTTTAAAATTCACATCTTCTCAAACCTTTTTAACATCTTGTACGAACAAAACATGACACTCTTTGGCAACACGTTGAAGATCCCTGATTTCCGCATTGAAAGTCGAAGACTGTGAGTTTACTCTTAACTCACTATTTTTATCATTAACATCACCTTCTCATGAATTCGAGATTCAAAGTCTTGAATCAAGCCAAAGACTTTGTTGAACATTCAAGCTTCTTGTGCTTTGAGCATCACATCAACTTCGATACTTGACACAAAATTCCTACCCCCTGCATCAACTTGAGATAGAAGAATAGAATTAAGCTTCTTGTTTAACATCTTAAGCTACTTCCCTGACATTAACATGTGATCTGGGATGTCTTCTTCTTCTGGATCAAATTCAAGATCAGCAAAAGTACCTCCAAACCCTCCATCATCAGTTTTAGTATCATTATTAGATTTGGGTGGATCAGTGGATTGTGAAGAGAATAATGAAGTGATGGGTTGATGGATAATATGATCAAAAGTTGGTGAAAATGAAACCAGAATTGTAGGAATGATAAATGGTGGCAATGAAACAACTCTAGTCGAATCTCCTTCACCCATAGTGACATTTACATCCATATTAGATACATGTGTAATAATTTCTGAGGTTCGAACCTCCTCATGAGATGACTTGGTTAACGAAACCTCAGGTGGTATGACTGGAGTCTGCTCAGGATTCGAATTGTGTTTTGAAAGAATAGCTTCTGGAGTTTCGGAAACTTCTTCTTCTTCTGAGGATACTTTTTGAGGAACCAACTTTCTCATTTTACTTTTCTTAGAAATATGCTTTGCCATATCTACAGCTCTTCGTTTCTTTGACAAAGGAGAAACTGGAACTTGAACTTCACAAATAATGACCACTTTTCGTGTGACATGAGGCTTTCAAGTGAAAGATGGAGAAAAATTGAAGATCTTTCTGGAGACTTTTGAGAACCACAAGCTTTCATCTTAAGTCATTTGAGAATACCAGATTTTGAGGGAAGGGTTTCTGTAAGTGGTTTGACAACTTCAGTTTCAACAAGCTTTGTAACAGTTTTCGAAACATGCACCACCACCTCAGGTTGTTTCTTTGGAGATTTCGTTACGGTAGGTTCTTGCATAGTTTGCACACTTGTAGACTTATCATCCTTCTTAGATCTTCGAGATTTCATTGAAGAAACTTCATCTGGTTTGGCCAAAAAAACACTTCTTTCGTCATTCGGATTAATCGAAACCAAATACTCCATTAACAACCGATTAGTTAGATCAACACGCTTGCGCATTGCGTCTGGAATTCGTGCAACATTTGGATACACCTCTTCATCATCCTTAATCGCCTTTGGAAAGTTATACTTCAAAACTCAATGTTTTGTTCATCAGTAGGCACCTCAATCCCTTCTTTTTCATGCATATAGCTACGGATGTCAAAAACCCCCGTGGGACCCCGATCCCGTACGGGACTAAATTTAAAAAAAAAAAAAAACGGGAGCGGGGGCAAAATTAAACCCCGCTTATTTTCAAGACCAGGGTCAGGAGTTGGTATTTCCGTCCCGTACTCTCGCGGGGGCCCCGGTTGTACAATTATTAAAAAAATATATTTAATATAAAATAATATACAAAATATATTTTCTAATTTTAGGTTTTTGTTAGGTTTCACTTTCCCGTTTCCAATTAAAGGATATTGAAGAGGTAATAAATTAATCATAGATTTTTGGATATGTTAGTATTTTATATTTGTAATACTGGATTTGTCATATTTTATATTTTTAAGATTGTTGGAATTGTCATTTTGTAATGTTGGATTTATTATTTTTTAGTTTCTAAAAGATTATGTTTTAAACTTTTAAAGTTATTAAAAATAAGCTTTTTAGCCTAAACCAAAGTAGTTGTTTAGCAAAAAAAAAAAAGAATTTTAAGCCTATAAACCGAGGGAACCGGGGGCGATAGAGGTAACCGTGGGCGGGACCGGGGGCTTTGTAAACGGGGGAGTCGGGGGCAGGACCAGGAGCGCAGGAAAAAGTTGATTTCGGGGGCGGGAGCGGGGGAAGCTATTTCCGCTCCCGTTTGGTCTCGTTGACATCCCTACATATAGCAAAGAATTAAGCTCCAATACTGTGCACATGAAATCCTTTGTACAACATTTGTATTCTCCACACTCTTCAGAAACTCTTTCCATATTTGAGTCAAATAATCTACAGCAAGATCATAGTAAATACCAGCAACCATGACATAAATTTCCATTCTTCCTTTATCTAGACCAACACTTCGACCAGTAAGACATTGAAGAAAGATGCCAAAGAGAAAACTCCAAAGACAAGGAAGACATGACTTCTTGAACTCACTGATCTTGGTAAGTGGGAGTTGATGACCCATCTCATTGAACATGTGGATGATTTGAGCATTTTTAAGAACACAATATGGTGGAGAATTAGGAATATCAAGAATTTAACAGAATAACTTCTTGATAAGACAAACCTTCTTATCATTCACCAAGTTGAATGTAATCACATAGAGAGCTTTACTGTAGGTTGCTGCGGATCCTGCTAGGGATAGCCACGATATCAAGACATCGAATGAGTTGAACATCGCAGTAGATAAAACAGAAAGTTTGAAAGCTACAATCAACATTTGCAGTGCCTCAGGGTATATAGAAACATCACCGTCTACTTGATAGTTGGCGCTTTGAATTTTCATAATAGATTAGGAAGAAACATCTTCAGTAGTTTGAGATGGAGCATCATCATGAGCAGGATTAGCCATGATTAGGGTTTGAAGCTTGAAGAATGAGTAAGGAGTTCTTTAGTAACTTGAGAATTTTTAAAAAGTATAACCTAATGAAGAACCCTTGAAACCCCTTTTATAGGTAACCCTTGAAGTTGAATGTGAAGCGGGATCAAAATTAAATGAGATCCGACGTGGCACCTTGAAAATCGCACTCTAACACCGATAAACTGGCTATACATGATAAAGTAACCATCACATCTCCTTGAAACCCAAAATGAATACAAAGCGTCTTGTCAAACAGCCTGTTTACACACCCCAATGGAATAGTAGCCGCCATAAATATTCGGTATAGGATGAAAAGTCAAGTCATACGCTAGACTGTCGAAATCGTTAGCCTGAGTTGGTAATACTCAGGACCTCAAGGATTTCGTGAGTCCACTGTGTCAAAAAAATAAGATAAGAAGCAAACAAATGAAAAATTTTCATCTGTCATATCGAAACATAAATGTTTGACAAAAAAACAGTTAAACTCCAGGAAAAGGCTGCTTCATTAATCATCAAGAGAGATGACCAACTGCTTGTGTGGTTTCCCGTGAATTACAATCAAATACTTG
Organism: Lactuca saligna; assembly: GCF_052625555.1. Taxonomy (NCBI): domain Eukaryota; kingdom Viridiplantae; phylum Streptophyta; class Magnoliopsida; order Asterales; family Asteraceae; genus Lactuca; species Lactuca saligna. The sequence goes on from NC_136423.1 coordinate 103,538,119, forward strand.
TAGAGAAGTATCGAAGGACCTCTTTAGAATAAGCTCCGTGGGTGGTTTGAAATTTCGTTACATACCAACACTTAACATAAATGTGAGTAATTGTAACCGAAACTACTTGTTTGACCAGTATAATCAATGACAAATAGAATTGGATGATTTTTGAAGTGACAAAAGATAAGAATTAATACTCACACTGAAATCGTATTCATAAAAGAAACATTTAGCTGGATCCTGTTGGGAAACAAATGTCGTGGGTTACGAACATTTGATCAAGATCTCTCAAATCGAAAGAATATGATTTTGAGTATCGAAAATCGGTACAGAAACAAATGTTTTGTGAAAATCTGGAACATAGTTCCCCGTTAATTCCTTAAAAAGATTGGAAAATGGGTTTCACTTTCATTACGGTCTCATGAATCCAGATAATTAACATAGAGTTTTGATATGTCTAAATATTTATTGGTTTGATCAAAGATCTCTTGGACATATGTCATAGTGTGTGATTGTGCTAGAAGGTTGGGATGAAAAGGATTGGTTTACGAATCAAATAGTACCTCTATTGTAGTTAGACAAAGCAGTAAATTCTTAACTCATGTGAGAAGAGTAAGGTAGCTCAGTGGAATAATGTGAATATAAGCCTGATTAGGAAGAAATTTTCATAATGAAATATTTTATTAAGGCTTTCTAAAACACACATTGAGTCAATGGAGGCTTGGGTTGACATGTTGTAGCATGCTTTGACGGACAACCTAATTAGTTCAAAGTTTTCAAATGAATACCTGACCCTAGAACTGCAAGTATGAACCGTTAAGGATCATCACGGAAAGCTATAACAAACAACTAGAAAAAAACAATATGTGACAAAAAAATAAGATATTTTTGTTGTTTTTGATTTTTTGAAAACGAAAAAACTCAACAAAAGTAAAATCTTTTTGATGTTTTATATTATTCGAAAATTTAAAGACAAAACAAAAGTAAAATCTTTTTGCTGTTTTTGATTTTTCGAAAATTTAAAGACAAAAAAAAAGTAAAATCTTTTTGAGTTATTGATTTTTCAAAAAAAAAAATACCAAACTTGCAAATGTTGTTCATTTGATCAATTCACAAAAATGTCGAAATCGAAGCGTGTCGAAGCATTGACTATGAACAGTAACTTTTGACTCCGATAGTTGTCCATCTTCTTTTCCATATTATTCTTTCAAATCATTCTTTCTAACTGATCCTCCTTTGATCATTCCTAATCCTGTCAAAATTTTAACAAATGATTTTTCATACAATGGTTTTGTAAAAGTATCAGCAAGCTGATCAGTTGTCTTTACAAAATAAACTTCGATATTGCTATCTTCTACATGATCTTTTATTAAGTGATATTGAAGAGCAATATGTTTGTTTTTTGAATGTTGTACTGGATTATAACAAATGCATATAGTACTTTTTGAATCACAATACAATGGAATATTTTTCATATTATTTGCATAATCACGCAATTGACTTTGGATCCATATAAATTGTGAAGTGCAAGCAGTAGCTGCAACATACTCTGCTTCAGCAGTGGAAATTGCTACACAAGTTTGCTTTTTGGACTACCAACTTACAAGCATCCCCTCTAATAATTGACATCCTCCACTTGTAATCTTTCGATCAAGATTACACCCTCCCAGATCTGCATCTGAAAATGCTTGAACAAAAAATCATGATTTCAAAGGATACCACAATTATAATGAAACTGATTATTTAAGATACTGAAATATATTTTTCACAACAACTAAATGTGGTTCTTTTGGATTTGCTTGATACCTAGCACAATTAAAAATAGAAAACATGATATCAGGTCGGCTAGCAGTTAGATAAAGTAATGAACCAATCATGCTCCTGTATAAAGTGAGATCAACATCTGGTTTATCTAGCGAAGGAGTTAGTCGTGTTACGACTGCCATTGGTACTCTTAACATTGTGCTATTTGGCATTACGAATTTTTTTGAGCAAATTCTTGGTATATTTTTCTTGATTGATGAAAATGCCTTCTCTGCTTTGTTGAATATTTAAGCCCAAAAAATAGTTTATTTTGCCCGTCATACTCATTTCAAACTGGCTTTTCCTCAAATTTTCAAATTCACTAGACAAAGTAGGGTTAATAAAGCCAAAAATAATGTCATCAACATAAATTTGAACAAGCATTAGATGATTCCCAACTTTCTTTCGAAATAACGTTGGGTCAACCGATCCTTGTTTAAATTTCGATTGTTTCAAGAAATAGGTAACAGTTTCATAACAGGCTCTTGGTGCTTGTTTTAACCCATAAACAGCTTTATCTAAGATATAAACATGATCAGGAAATACTTCATTTATAAAACCTGAAGGTTGTTCAACGTAAACTGTTTCTTCAAGTTCACCATTGAGAAAAGCACACTTTACATCCATTTGGTAAATATCAAAATATTTATGAGCTGCATAAGCCAAAAATATTCGAACGATCTTGAGTCTTGCGACAGGGGTAAAGGCTTCTTTGTAATCGATACCTTCTTGTTGCGAATATCCTTTTACAACTAGTCTTGCTTTATTTCAAACAATATTTCCATATTTGTCGGTTTTATTTTTGAAAATCCATTTTAATCCGACAATGGAAACGTTTTCAGGTGTAGTAATTAACCTCCAAACTTTGTTTCTTTCGCATTCAACTAATTTAGATTGCATTGTAGCAACCCAATCAGAGTGTTCCATTGCAATCTTAACTGTCGTAGGCTCTATTTTCGAAATAAAAACATTAAACATGCAAAACTCTTGATGAGCATTATGTACCTCATTCTTTACACGAATCTGAGCTCTCGTCAACACTCTATCATGAGGATTTCCAATGACTTATTTTTCCATTGGAGGATATTCCAGATCAAAATCTAAATATGCATTCTCGAACATTTCTTCATTTTCAGAACCTGTAACAGAAACATTATCATTTAGATCATGAAAAATTTCATCGTGATTTATATTCGAGATATTGTGCTCCCCCTTGACAAATTCATTATCATTTTGCTCCCTCTCGACAAATTCATTATCATTTTGCTCCATCTCGACAAATTCATTATCATTTTGATCCTTTTCAACAAATTCATTATCATTTTGCTCCCCCTCGACATCCTCGTCCAATCTTCTATTCTCCCCCTCGAAAGAATGCTCCCCCTCAACATTAGAATTCGAAGGCAAGTGCTCCCCCGTGATTGATTATTAAGCATACTTTCGCCATTTTCAGAAGAATATGAGTGCAATTGTTCATTAATGACAACTGGAGTAGATGTCAAAAAATCAGAATATTTTGACAATTCAGGAATCTGATTATCTGGAACATTTATCTCAGCATCTATAGCCCTATCAGGAATACCAAAAATTAAATCATATTCAATATCACATGAATCTAGACTATCAGATGCATCTTTTGATTCATAAATAATTAATTTTTGTTTGAAACATTTGTCAACTTGTTTGATATAAAAATCATCAAATGTATGATTAAAAGTTTTTTCAATTTTCCTTGTTCATTTATTCAACACTCGATATACAACCGAATTATGAGAATATCCCAAGGAAATTCCTTCGTCAGCTTTGGACTGGAATTTCGAAAGATTATCCTTGAGATTCATTTGAAAACACATGCAACCAAAAACATGAAAGAATTTGACATTAGGTTTTTGGTTATTGATTATTTCATAAGGGGTGATGTTGAAACATAGATAAATGAAAGATATGTTATGAGTAAAACATGCAGTTGAAACTGCTTCTGCCCATAGAAATTGTGGAAGATTCGCATAAATGAGCATTGTTCTTGCATTTTCACAAAGAGACTGATTTCTCCTTTCAAGAACACCATTTTGCTGCGGTGTATATGGTGACGAGAAATTATGAGAAATTCCTTTGTCAACTAAAAATGAATTAAGAACATTGTTCTTAAATCCAGAACCATGATCACTTTTGATTTTTCGAACTTTCATCTTTAAGCTTATTTCCATCTTTTTGATAAATTCAATCATGATTTGTGCAACTTTAGATTTCTACCTGAGAAAATAAACCCAAGTAAATCGACAAAAATCATCAACAATAATGATAATGTATCATTTCTTGTTAAGAGTTGCAACTGTCGATGGTCCACATAAATCAATGTGAAGTAATTCCAATGGTTCAGCAATTTTTGAATTAATGGTTATTGTATGACCTTGTTTATGCTGCTTTCCTTGTTCACAGGCTGCACACAAAGTATCATTATCAAACTTTAAAATAGGTAATCGGCTTACCAGATCTTGAGCTGCAAGTTTGTTCAAATTTCGAAAATTTAGATGTGAAACTCTATGATGCCAAAGTTAGCTAATGTCAGATGAATCTTTCGAAAGTAAGCACATTGATGGCTTGCCAATAACAGGATTGATATCCAGAGTAAACATGTCTCCTTTTCTTTTGGATTTTAGCAAAACTTCTTGTGTATGAACACTTGAAATGATGCTTCCTTCTTCATAGAACACCACTTGATTGCCAGTGCCCACAACAAGTTGTGAAACACTTTTCAAGTTATGTTGAAGACCTTTGATATATGTCACCCTATTAACAGTAAACTTCCCATTTGTGACTTCACCATATCCTTTCACCTAACACTTGTGATTGTTTCCAAGCTTAACAACTCCTGCATTCTGTAAACTTTGATAATCATGTAAATTCTCATTCTTTCCAGTAATGTGACGAGAGCAACCACTATCAATGTACCATTTATCATCATATTGTTCGTCACACAAAACCTGCTGTTAATGAAAGAATTTAGGTACCCAAGGCTGTTTGGGTCCTTGAAAATTAGTTTTAAAAACATAGCGAAATGAAGAACCTAAAACCGAATCATGAACTTTTGATTTGAAATTATCAATTAAGTCCTCATCAATGGATAAATGAACAGAAACATAATGTTTTGAAGGTTTACGATTGCTACTGACATACACCTTAGTCTTCTCAGTTTGTCTTTCAACTAGCTTTTCCTTCGAAACTGGTTTCCATGCTTTCGCTGAAATATTCGATTCGTTCGAAGATGAACTGCCATTGGAAAAATCATTTAAATACTTCTCATAAGCTTTTTTAATTTGTTCTTGTGAGAAGTTTCGTGATTAATACATCTTCCCTTTTCCTTCAAGCCAATGGTTAATATTCTTCATATTGGAGAAACCCTTATTGTAGGAAACTTTAGAAGTTTGTTTTACTAATGGATTTGGAAAATTTGGATATTTTGGAGTGAAATGAATATTTGATTTAGGACGAAAGTTTTTAGATTTTCGACTGTTAACTTTTCCTTCAACATCTTTGTTTTGTGAAAATCGAGTTTGAAAATTCTTTGAATGATTTGGAATATGTGTGTGTTGGAAGTATCGATTTTGATTTTGAGATATTGTGAATGAATGATTAAAATTTTTCGAAAAAGGTGTGGTTGTTTGAGGTTTAGATTTCGAAAAAGTATTTTATGGAATGGATTTAGAAAGTGATTTTTTTAATTGAACATTATTTTTCTGATTTTCTGTCTTAGTTGTTGAAGTTGTCTAAACAGATTTAGACTTTGTGTTTTGAGACAAGTTGGTTTTCAAACCTTTTTGTTCCATTCGAGACTTAACATTTTTCCAAAAAATGTTCTTTCGAGCTTGTCTCTTGGAAATTGCATTATCTTTCGAAAACTTTTCAACTTGATCTCTAAATTCCTTTGAATTAATTTTAAAAACTTTTTCAACATTTTTATCAACTTTAAATTCCTTTTGTTTGTCAATCCATTTTCGTTGTGATGTTTTAACACCTTTTTCAACGTTTTCAACAACTTGTTTTTGAACTTCTTTTAAAACCTTTTGTTTTTCAACCAATTTTCGTTGTGGTTTTTGTCTTTGAAAAACATAAGAGTACTTTGTTAGATTATTTTCGAAAGTACTTTGATTTGAAAAGAAACCTTCATCAGATGTTTTCTTGTTATCTTCTTCAACCATTTTGTTGAATTCGGGTTTCATTTTATAAACATTCCCTGTAATGACAAACACTTGATTTGGAAAGATCACATCATCTGTGCACTTGATGATAGGATACATCACTGTATTTGTTTCAAGATAATGAGCAACCTTTTTAGTGCGTACTTTGTCAAATTTTGTGACAACCCCAAAGTTCTTATCTTGTAAGTCAACCAAATCCATCAAATGTTTAGCATTGTTTCTGCTACCTTCTACTTGTGTTAAGGGTTATTTATAGGTTTCTAATCCTAGAAAACTTAAGGAATGAGTGTTAGGAAGTATTAACTTGAGATCAGGAGGCTGCACCCGAACCAGAAGATCCAACACTTGAGGTTCACGGATGCAAACCTAGTTTACAGTCGTGAACTCTCTCTAGGGCCGTAAACCCTTCCCTATAAGTATACTTTCCCCTTCATTTTTCATTCATTTCTTCAACTTCAGCCAAGAACTCGAGTTCTCTCTCAAGTATCATCCACAAAGAACTATTATATCTTCCCTTAAAAGGTTAGTAACACATCTATTCTTGCCTATGCTTGAAACCCCCTTTAATTACACCTTAGATTCATCACCTTCATCACCATCTTCATTAGATTGAAGTGTTTATAGCCGTGAACCCTTCATGGGCCATGAACCCTTCATAAGTTCATGCATGGCCATGAACACATCATGTGTTCTATGGCTGTGAACCCTCTATGGCCGTAAACCCTTCATGGTGTGGCAGTGAGCTCCCCTAAATCAATCACATGTGATTGTAACACTTCATTTCAAGTGTTTCCTAGTGCAAGGGTTGTTTATCCTAGCATGTTGGTGGTTATATACAATGATATCATGCTTATATGTATCATTATATGATTCTTAGGGTTCATTTGTGCTGCAGGACTTCATTCTTGTGTATAACACTCTTATTCGGGTCTTCAAACAAATCAACCACATAAGGTGAGTTCATACCCCTATAATCTACGTTTTTAAATGATTTTAAATTCTTTTAGGATGGAGGGGGGAATACAAGTTGAACACAATCAAATTGTGTTAAATATTCTATCTGTAATATAAGTCGCCAAAAAGACTTCATTCATGTTTTAAAGATTGTGATAATAATATAAGATTTCCAAACGCTTCTAAAATGACCTTAAGTCATGTAAACTCTTTTAGAGTCATGATAAAACCTTTTAAAATGCTTAGAAACAACTTTAGACTGTCTTTTAAACTTTTTTCAACTCTTTTACTTTCAAAACCATATTCATTTATGCATTAGTGTATAAGTAAGCTTTAGTGGACTTAGGACAATTGTTAACAACCTTGACTCCTGTTCCTTGTTTGGTTTTGGGCATAGGGTAGGATACACTAGTCCGATTGTCGATTAACTCATAGTTATACAAGTTAAATACATATATGAATATTAAACTCATAACAGTCATAAATCATGTTCATATATATATATATATATATATATATATATATACGTATATATATATATACGTATATGTATATATATATATATATATACATATAAGACTTAAAGGACTTAGGGATGATGGATCATCTTACTTTCTTCTCCTTGTTTGGATGTGGATTTAAGGTGAAGTTATCTGTCCAAGGTTCATTTCCTTCTTGATTGTATATATTGTATATATAGGAATACAAAAAGTTACCTCAATCCAATATAGTCACCTTTGCTTCATATTGAGCAAAGGGGCACTTTCATGACTTATCTTGCTAATAAGATAAAACAGATAAATTATGATAGTTATAATTTATGACACAAAAAAAAAACCTATTTTACTAGATAAGTAAACCAGATATAAAACAACTTTGTTAAGAAAAGGATATCATTCAATCTTTACTTAAAACAAAATAAACCAAAATATGATGGTACGTTTTCAGGACATAACAATATACTTGCTATGTTACACTCTTGTAACCAGAGTCTCCTGGAGGGAGAGCATGCATTGTGTGTATAGATCTATATGAGACTGACAATCCCTCAGTGGTAGCTATAGCGGGACCTGTCAGTCTACTGGTGACACATGTCACATATTCATTTTCGACGCCAAAAGACCGTCGTGTTCATTCTAGTCTATCAGCATGGTTACAACTTTATCACATTTCAACACTAATTAACTAGTTTAATAACAGGGTTGTCATTACACCAATAGTGTAGATTTATGGTTTATAAATTCATCACATAGTAACCCAAATTAATAATCTTAATATCAGGGTTGTGATGGCATCGGTAGTGCATGCTTAATAAATAATACTACATTAATCATCTTCCACGAACAAAAGAAACGGTTTTATGGGATTAAAACTACAAACAGAATGGCTTTATGTGATTAAAACTACTTTTACAAAAGGAACGGTTTTATGAGATTAAAACTACAAAAGGAACGGTTTTATGGAATTAAAACTACTTTTAAAACTAAATGGAAAAACATTCACATTATAATTTTATGATAGATTAAAATTATGTTTAAATAGGTTATAAGTACAATAACACTGAATCATAACGGTTTTATGGAGTACAACTACTTTCCAATCGTAAAGCAGGAAGTATATAACATTCCGGAGTAAAGTCAGCCATTTTCTTAAAACTAAAACGATCATAATTAAATACTTATGAACTCACCAGCATTAAATGTTGATCCTTTCTTTCAAAATAACTTGTATTCTCAGTAATCCAGTAGATAGGTACACTCCGGGAGCATTCAAGAAGACAACTTAGGATTATGCTGTGTCTTTTATCTTTTACTATATCTATCATTTGATGTTAAATATACAATGTTGAACTTATGTAAACACTTATACATTATTAATGCAATGGTTGTTGTACTTTGATTTTTCTAAATGCATATGTTGCGATACTTGACATGACGTCCTACGCCCCCCTAATGTTTCCGCCAATTCGGTTTTGGGGTGTGACAGATTCGTATCAGAGCATTGTTGATAGTGAACTCAGTATATCAATTCATAAAGGATATACAACTATAAATACATTGGTATAAAAACACTCTGACCAAGAGTTATACTTTAAAATATAACAAAATTTTATAAAAGTATAAGTTTACCCAGAATATATATATATATATATATATATATATATATATATATATATATATACACACATACATACATACTAGAACAAGTATCACAAGAAGAACAAGATAAACGTTTTTGGATGTTGAACATTACCATCAAACCTGGGCAGTTGTGTAATCATATCTGGGAGAAATATAGTCTAATCAACTATATTTATTTGAGATATGACCAACGTGTGTTTGGGAGTGATGGTGGTGATGCAACAAGTCTGAAACTTACCAACCATCTGCATAAGTGAATGCAAGAGCCAAACATAAAGTTTAAAATAATATAGGAGTATTTTACGATGCTATATGATAACAACAAACTGAAAAATGTGTCAGGAAATTCTAGAATCAAACAAATAATTAAAATACTATTGGAGTATTTTAGGTTCCAAAAAATAAACTTACATGAACCCTTACTGGTAGGTCTATAATTTCCGATTGTATGCTTCTAATATTATATATAATAAAGATCTTATACACTCGGAATGTGTAGTTCCTCTTTACTTCCCTTTCCTTGTTTGGATGTGGATATAGAGTAGTATCACGTATTCAAAAGTCTATTAGATCAGAGCTATATATAATTTGTATGCACTATGTAATTCTAGAAGGACCCGGTGAGGATCACACAGTCGAAATGTTTTATTAACCTCTTAAGATTCTTTAGACATTCCTATTCTCGTATAAACCCCTTTAGATAGTCGTAGCCACTTCGGCAATCAGCAGAGGAGCCAACAAGGACCCAGAAGAGATATATTAGGAGGATTTACGAGAAGGAACTCGATGAACAATAAAAAAACTATAGAAAACATCGTGTGCCTTTACCCTATTAGAGACATCGGTGATAAGTTCGCCCGAACTCCCAAGATTCAAAATCTCCATTATGAAGTAACGAGAATCGGTGCCAGAATCGGAAGTAGGACGACATGGAAATTCAATATACTTGAGAAGGAGAAGGTCTCTATATAGGTCCTATGAGAGAGCCAAAAATCATTACCGCCCAATGTAAAGCAGAGAATAGAGGGAGGCCTCTATTGAAACATAAGTAGTGCTTGTGTACGTATTGCATCACCTTAATAACAAAATAAATTAATACAACTTAGTAAGTTAGTGATTACACCGCTCACATTATGTGTTAGGCTTATCACCTTTTCCCGTCACAGCTGAAAATAGTAAATCGGATCACGAAATCTCAATTGAGAGTGATTATTTCTAAAAACTCATAAGTCATTCTTATGTAGTCTCCGTTCTGAAATTGCTTTCAAATCCTTTCAAAATCGGAGAGTGAATCCCCCAATTTAAAGATAACTTAGTTCGAGCGACACTTGGTTTATGACCCTTTCCTAAAACTTACTTCTATCCTTTTACCAGGACTGCATCATAGGGATGTAGGTCGAAACTTAGAGAACCATAGAACAAAACACGAAAAAATATATATGCATATATAAATAATTAAAATACATCTAGAAGCAACCATCATCGCTTACGATCTTGTTTCCTCATCGTCTAATAGAATCATGCCTCCTAAGAAACGTAACCAACCCACCAACAAAACACCGACTCTTTTAATAGATGCAGATACATTTCAAGCTGCAGTTACAACAGCCATAGCAGTTGTCATGGCTCACCTGAATGCTAACAACACTAATGTTAGTGGAGACATTGTCGGTAATCCTAATCAATGTGATAGCCAAGTGCAACTATTACCAGTGTGTAAAGATACTCCATAAATCAAACCTAACATCATGAAAAAGAAAGTTTGAGCACGAGAAAGGGAGTACATCAACTCAAGGACCTTCAGAAGGGCAACATGCTGGGGCAACCAATACCCATATCAACCCTCCTGTCTCAATACTGATGACACCATACTTGGGAAACCTCCCCCAATGCAGCAAGTGTAACTACCATCATTATGGGGTCTGCCGAGAACTACATTGCATTAGATGCAATATGAAGGGGAATGCCGCCCGCATCTATACGACTCCAGTTGAGTTCATCACATCAACCAATAATGTTGGGGTTAGTCCAATATGCCATCTATGTGGTGAAGTAGGGCATTTCAAGATAGACTGTCCAACCGAAAGAAGTGACAAGGGCACAGGAGGAGTTTAACCCCAGATCATAAAGAAACATCAAGGATCCTGATAGAATTTTGGTACGCTTCTCAAACTTTAGTAATCAGTTAAAAATTTTAATAACCAATTATAATTATCATTACTCCCTCGTTAAAACTAAATCACAGCATTGTTATAAGACATAAAACCCTATCAGCTAAAGCTATGATTGCTTAGTGTATACGTTAGGGCCATTTATAATTAAGATTTGTAGACCTCGAGTGAGTGATACAACCTCATTTCCTATTCCTTTTTTGGTTGTGGATTTTGGGTGGAGTCACTCAGTTAACAGTCTTTCCAATGTTAATTATACATGACTAGTATATACCAGGAGGTTATAATGAGGCCTTGCAGGAATCATTCCTTGAAAAATACATTGTTTCAAATCATCGGAACACTCAAATTGTTAACGCCCATTATTTTTGGTTCAAAAGTTCGTGGTAGTGATGCCATGCCTGAAACCGGAAGCACTAAAATCATATGTGATTGATATAGGACATCGTCCTGATAATCATTTCTTTCATATTGATTCGATATCTATTATGTCGAGGATTTACGAAATCGTCATAAGTCATGGTTTGGCTTGGTCCTTACCATGCAAAAATTCTAGTGCTATGTAAAAAGAACTTTCATCCTAGTTAACTGTCAAATAAAATTCTTCCAATCTATAACGATGATCCTTATACGAACCATCACGTTGTCCCTCGCATCCAAACTTCAAAAGTACCCAAGAGAGGGGTACCATGCTTGGTTAGCCTACCCAGTAGTCAATAGAACTGAGGTGAAAATGCTGAAGATATCCCAGAAGACAGTAACCACCCGAGGCATACCTAGTAGATTGTGACAACCCAAAAATTTCTATTCTATATAACCACCAACTTCAATATGAGTCAAAACTATTTCTTCTAACTTTCAAACTTTTTAGAATAAGTTTGAGTGTTTTAAGGTTAGTGCTTCAGAAGATATCTGGAGAGTGGATGCCCTAGTGTTTGTTATGCGTCAAGTAGGTTCCAAAAACTCTTAGAGTTTGAGTTTACGGCTCAAATGGTATTTGGACCGTAAACCCTAATGGCTATATAAGTGAGAATTGGTTACTTTTCTCACTTTTTCACAATTCCAAGATCCAAACTCAAATCCTCTCAAGTACCATCCAAATTTTCCCCCTTGATCTTCAACTTGTAAGTGTTTCTAGCCTTAATATGCTTAGATCAAGTGTTATACTTCATGAAATCATCCAAACACCCCAAAGAAAAGGTGTTCATGGCCCAAGAATCTTCTTGGACCGTAAACACTAAAAATGTTGCAATAATGTGCCCAATGTCCCTCTAGACGTTTGAAACACGCTTAGAAGCAACCCTTGACATGTCTAGAACTTAAGAGCATCAAGAAAAAACCCAAATATCACAAGGAACTAGTGTTTATGGTCCAAGAACCTCCTTGGACTGTAAACCCTAAAAAGGGTGGTAAAGGTTGCCAAAGTGCCCCTTAAACTCTTGCAAACCCTTAGAAACAAATATAGAACCTTCCTTGGATGTGTTTAGCACAAGAAAACCACAAAAATGTCCCATGTTTATGTGTTTATGGTTTGGGGAGATCCCAAAACCGTAAACACCCCAATGAAGGTTATAATGCCCAATAACTTCTTCCTTAAGCTTAGAAACTAGTCTAGACCTTTACCCGGAAGTGTTTAAGACCTGAAAACATCAGTTAACCATGAACCATTTGGGTTTACTACCTTAAACCCAAGGACAAATGGTCCAAAAACCGTAAACTCAAGTGGAGTTGGTTACAAAACCGTAAACTCAAGTGGAGTTGGTTACAAAATCGTAAACACCAATTAGTGCCATTTCACTTCCCTGTGTTGAATCACATGTGATTCCAACACCTAGCCAGGGTGTTTCCTAGTCCCGGAAGGTGTTTCCTTTCATATAGTTGTTTATAAACACTATATTCATGTCACTATGTGTCCTTATATGTCATTTAGGATTTATTGTGTCACGGGACTTCATTCGTGGAACTTCTCATCCGTACGTGCATACCCGATTGAATCACTCACATCAGGTGAGTTCATACCCAGTAATGAATCTTTTTACCATTTTAATTGTTTTAAGGGGGGGAATACAAGTTTAACACAATGATAATTGTGAAAATGTTTGTTGTTAAACATCTTTCAAAATGTTACTTATGTTATTTATAAGTTGTCAAAACATTTCAAAACTCTTTTAGATGTTATGTTACTTTATAATTATACAAAACTCTGTTTTTAAAGTACAAGCATAACTTAGTAGATAAATGAGTCTTTTCAATAACAGTCCAGGTAGAACATTAGTAAACTAATATAGGTATAGTTTAGGAGAATGTTACTCATTACTTCTAGTAACAATGAAGCATACAAAGAAACAGTACCATAACAGAACAAACAGTGAACATAATCAAACAATACCAAAACAGAACAAACAGTGAAGAGAATAAAACAATACCAGAACAGAACATAACAAATAGGGTAAGATGCTATAGCATGAGAATACACAAACAAGATCTAATTATATCAATGAATCACTAACGCAGTAATGATAGTTATATTGGGTATACATGATCATATCAATTTAGTGTGAATTACACGGCTTGCAAGGAATTTCTGGGGTCGCGGTTGGTTCCTTTAATCTCTTTTCATTGAGAGCTTGTAGTAGGGGTTCTAGCTTTCACATTATGACCGTAATAAAACAAATATGTTTTTAGGTTATTAGTACATCCGCATGTCATTATAAACGACATCTGTGTACTTACTTTTCCCATTACTTTCATAAAGTGACAATACCACTAGAAAGTTGATCAATTTTCTAGTCAAGATAGTTATAAACTACGGAGAATATACTTTTACATTTGACAAAGGAACAATGAAGCCTTGGTAGAAGGCTACGATTAAAGGTTAGGATCATGATGCTAACTTTATGATTCCTTAATGTATACACTAAAGGATATAGATATATATGCTAATAGATTCCGACAGCTAATAGGATGTGTGCTCTTCGCTTCACTTCCTGTTCTCATTGGATTGTGGGCTTGGAATGAGGTCACCTAATCTATTATCTACCCGACTCTATATACATATATATATATATACATATATATATATATATATATAGATATATATATATATATATATATATATATATATATATATATATATATATATATATATGCTTAGTATCCATTAAGTCGTCATAAGGGTACCAGGTATGGATCAGGTTATAGGACACAGAGTCAACGCACAATTTTTCTAGTACAAAACTTACTTTTCAAAGTCAGTACTTTTAGTATACAAAACTAGAGATTTCCCCGATAAGGGCTTAATCCATTTTATTAATCCAGTACAGTTTTAGAGACTTTAGGTGAATAACTCTACAACACCTTAGTTTATACACCATGTTTATATATAAAGCTAATACGCAATAGATAGTTAACGGCGTGTTTTCCGCTTTACTTCCTGTTCCCGTTGGATTGTGGGTGTAGGGAAGATTCGCTCAATTAACTTTCTACCCGGCATCAGATTATATATAGCAGTATAAACAAAGCGATTATAAAATTAGTCACCGTAGTCATTATTTTACTATAAGAAATATAGGTTTTCTTAAATAACTTTTCATTAGATATAAAGGAACCACTACAAATAACTCCATGAGTAACAAGTGAATACACCAGAGTTATATATGACAACGATCTAACAACTAATGGAATGTGTGCTATCCGCCTTACTTTCTGTTCCCCGTTGGGTTGTGAGCTTAGGGCAGATGCACACAATCGATTGTTTGTTTACTCTAAGTATATATAATTTGTACTCACTTAGTATCTATAGAAAGGACTGTAGTGTCATTTTGCTTAACTTTCATTAAAGTAGGAAATATATGATTTTCTAGAGGAAGACACGAACCTTTCAAAACAGAACTTACAGCTTACATCACTTTTACATATACATTTTCCACAACGCTTTACAACTTACTCACATCACTAAAATCTTATGAACTCACCAGCTTAATTGCGGATCAACTCTTTCAAATAACTTGTATTCTTAGGAGACTATTAGACAGGTGCTCGTGTTGTGGATTCAGAAGATGGAGCATTGTAGCTTCAAGTATTGTTTTGTTATTTGTGTGTGAATTCTATGTTTTGTTAACACACACATTGTAAAAACTTTCTTTCTAAATGAAATGGTTGTTCATTACTTGCTTACCATATACATATCTCGTGGTACTTGACATGACGTCCTCCACCCCCGAACGTTTCCGCCGTTCCGGTTTTTGGGTGTGACATAGATCCCCTAGAAAGACCACTTGTGCAACATGGTCAAGTTCGTGAAAAGAGGATAACAACTCATGGGATTAACTTATTACTGCCAAGTGTATATGTAAGAGTGGTATATAATTTAGATCAATAAGATTTAAGATGTGTGATTCCGCCCGATTTCCTATTCCTTGTTTGGTTGTGGACTTGGGGTGGAGCCATCCATCTGAACTTCTTATCAGTCTCAATTATATACAACTTGTATACGCGAATTAGTGATGAATGAGCCAAGTATGAGTCTTGTCATGAACGTGGAAGTAAAAACCTTCCTCATATATTCGTCAGGAAGAAGCTTGAACATGAGAAAACGACTGTGAGTCTAACTACTAAAGGACTATGAATTTGAAATTAGTTATCATCCCGATTAAACCAATGTAGTAGCTGACACCCTTTGACAGAAACAGTAACTTAAATCGTAGATTCAAATCATTGACTAGGACCATCCATTCACATCTATTCACACGAATTAAGGGCTCATCAGGGAGCCTAGAAACCTATAATTGTGTCAGGTGAAACCTGGAGAGGAATGGATAAGTATTTAGAGGTCAAGGGTGACGGACTCTTATACCACATAGATTTGATCTAGACACCAAAGTTCGGTGACGTCAGAGAAGTGATCATGAAGGAATCTCACAATGCTCAAACACTCCGTTCATCCAGATCCAAACGAGTGGTGTCTAGACCTCAAGAAGTTATATTAGTTGCTTCTCATACAAGAAAAGGTATTTTTGCCTTGTACGCAAGCGTCTTCCGCAAACCAAAGTTAAAGTTAGAATATCGAAAGTCATAGGATTACCACCACAGTTGGAGGTACCTGACTAGAAAAGGTAGTACATTGCGTTGGGCTTCGTAGTCAGGTTACCTAAGGGATCAGGCAGACACGATATCATTTTGAGTGACAGTCAATGGATTTTACAAGTCCGCGCACTTTGTGCAAATCGAAGAAAACGGACACAATAGAGAAGCTAGTCGAATGCGTGTCCGAGAGATTAGTTAGACTGCTCAAAATTCAAATGTCTCTTATCTTTATTAGAGATAGTAGAATCACTTCTCGAATCTAGCAGTCACTTCAGAAAATCTCTGAGAGCTAGGCTAGTCACGAGCATAACCTACCATTCACGAAACGATGGACTGAATAAGAGAACGATTCAACCATTGGGGATTATGTTGGGGTGCATTTAATCAACTTTGGTAAAGCTTGGGATACCCAATTGCCAACTAGTCGAGTCCCTTACCATCCCGGCATTTAAAGTAACTCCGTTAGAAAACCCTCATTAGTCGAAAGTTCAAATCCTCTCCACACTGGACTAACGTAAGTTCCACGCAACTAGTTAGACGCCAAATTTCAAACGACACCTTCACTGATCTAGAAATCCTTCGAGAAACTACCAAATACAAAACTTCGAATCTGAAAACGACCTAAGGCTTCTAGAACCAATCACAAAAGCTATGCGTTCAATAAGAGAAAACCTTTGGAACTCCATGATGGTGATCATGTCAAGTAAAGGTCTCACCCTAGAAGGACATTGTATATTTCAGATGTATGGAATGCTAAATCCAAGGTACATAGGACCATCTGAGATTCTTGATAGAATTAGTCCGATAGCTTACAAGCCCCGACTACTTAGGAAATTCAATAAATTACACCTTACCCGTCAACGTCTCTAGAGACTTGAAAAGGTGGTTTTCCGACGAAATTCTTATTATCCCACTCGATTAGGTTGATGTAAGAGAGAGCCTCGTCTCGGTGAATAAATTCGTAGAAATTCCATTCAGTGAAAGAAACTCGTGGAAACCCTAGCCACTGGAGTCCAGGGAACGAAAACGAAATCGTACCTCGTAGTGAAAGTCCGCTAGAGCATATAGCGACGACTTGATTTCACTAGAGAACATGTAACAACCCAAAATTTCCGTATCATTTATTGTAACTCTTTCATAGTACAATTCGCGCAACCAATCGTCATTCCAAATTCGATTTCCGATATTCCGTATAATTAAGTCATTAATTAGTACACATTTAAAATGACTTCATGGGTGTCTTAATACATTTAGAAATCATTTTAACACCCAACTTTAGTGATCGGAATATTTCTAGAAATTACCGTATCGGGTTACGGTAACTCAATCGGGAACGACCAAAAGCCTCGTCTAACCCCGGTATCGGGTAGAATTCCACCGTGTCCAAAACTTAAACACTATATAAACATGTTTAAGTCTTCATTTGAAGCCTTTGGTCAATTTCTCATTTAACACTCACAACCTCTCTCCTCAACCCAAAATCAAGGTCCAAAACAAAGATTTAAGGCTTGAAATCAAAGAGGTAACACCCCTAACTTGTTATTCAACCTCTTTAGCCTTTAAATTTGTGTTTAATTTGTGTTTTGGGACCAAGAGCATGAGTTTATGGCCAAGGAACTAGCTTGGGCCGTAAACTCCAAGAAACGGGGTTTATTAAGCCCTAAAACCCTTCCTTAGCATGGTTGGACATTAGATATGACTTAATGGCCTAATGGAAAGGACCTATAACATGTAAAACATTGATTTTGAGGGACAAAAGTGAGTTTACGGCCAAGACACATTCTTGGGCCGTAAACTCATATTCAAAGGGGTTTTGAGCCAATTAACCCTTCCAAATCATAGTTGGGACTTAGATATGACATTAGGGCTTGCTAATCTAGATTTGGAACACTTTAAACATAATTTTTTGGTAATAAAAGTGAGTTTACAGCCAAGACATACTCTTGGGCCGTAAACTCCTCTTAAATGATGATTTAGTGCCTTAAAACATGTCAAAATGCTTTCAAACTCAACCAATGGCCTTGTGGTAAATCCTAGATTCATCTAAAAATGTTTTGGAGACCTTAAACACAACATATACCCTACATAAGTGAGTTTACAGCCAAAGAACTCCTCCTAGGCCGTAAACTCCTATAAGTGTGGCTAATGATGTCTTAAACCACCCTAAAAGCTTGGAAAGATTTCTAGAATTGCATGTGAGTGTTTTAAACATCAAAAACTAATTTTTCAAGAGCATAAGGAGAGTTTACGGCCATAGAATATACCTCTAGGCCGTAAACTCCTAAAATTTTGTAAAATGGTAACCTAAATTCATATCAATGCTTAGAAAATTAGTTAGAATCACATGTGATTGTCCTATATAGTTCAAATTAACCATTCTTAGCCATGGGTGAGTTTACGGCCGTAAACTCTATGAGTGTGTCCGTAAAATCATGTTTTAAATGATGTAAATTCATTCCAAGTGTCCCAAGGCATTTTAGATAATCCATTCTAGCAATCCCCATGTCCATTTTAGCCCTTAAACCATCAAAACCACACCCACATGAGTTTACGGCCGTAAACTCATGTATGTGTGTGTTCAATAGTTTTAAAATCCTTAAAATGTTTACTCTTGGGGAGTAAACTCAAGTCCCAAGTCCCTAGTGCCATTACACGTCCGAAGATGTCACCCGGGTCACTCCAAACGCTCGTTTTGAGGTGTTTAACCTCATTGGAGTGTAATGTTCCATATGATTAGTGAATGTATCCCTAATTGTATATATTTGGACATTATTTCATTTTACATAGGGACATCGCGAGTAATCAAACCCCGAACCAACGTCTAGCATTCAAAACCGACACGTTTCCGAGTCCGGTGAGTTCATACCCCTACCCTTTTTCACTGTTTTCACTGTTTTCAGGGGGGGACACAAGCAAAGTACAAGGGAATTCTTGTACTCAAAACATGTTTTCAAATGTGTGTTTCATATTTCATATGCTTTTATAACTGATTACCACAACTAATAACCATTTGAACATGCAGATCACGTAACATATATTTGTGAAATAGGTCTTTAAACTATTATGTTTTACATATATTTCACAAATGGCTTTCCACAATTTATCAGTTAAAAGCATGGCATTAGACATTTGAAAATAATACATGTACACTGTTTTGTCCTCGGTAACACTCCACACACCAACGCGAGTGGAGGACTATCATATTATTACTAGTAAATTTGTTAATCCTGTATGATTGGAGACACGTCTTCGGAGAACACTCCACCGAGATACGCGAGTGGAGGACTACACCCATAACCAGAATCTCTGGTATTTAGAGAGCGTGACTTGAGTGTATAGATCTATACGGGGCTGACTACCCCACACCTGGCTGCTAGCTACAGCCGAACCGAAATGGTTCAAGGGTGACGAAAGTCATACGTATGTGGACGACTTATTGCCACATGTGGACTACTTATTGCCACAGGTTTTAGTCTAATGTATGGTTATGGAACTCGCAATTAAGATAACAGAGATTTACTTATATTAATAATGAACCACTTTATACATCCTTTACATCTTTTACATCTTTCACTTACAGTAATTATTAATCAGGAAAGTACGGGACTTTCCTGGGGAAAACATGGAACATAAACATGATTACATCTTTTACATCTTTAACGTCGTTTACATTAGAAACCAACATGCATGAAAGCATGGGGTTTTCCTGGGTAACACTTACATAACTAGAAAGAGTAACAATTGGATAACAATACATCTTTCACAATTGGTAACATACAATAAGGAAAGTATGGGACTTTCCTGGTAACACATGATAAGTAAACAGAATAGTTTAACAAGCCAGATAACCAATTATACATTTTCACAGGAGTAGACATGTTTTCAGTGTACAAACTTACTATACATTACATTTGTGAAACAATAACCAACTTTTAAGAAAATACGGGATTTTCTTGGTGTACATAATATTTCAGAAACAGAAAGGAAACTCGAAACATTTTCACAAACAAAAACCGCTTATGAACTCACCAGCTTTATGCTGATTTTCAAACCGCTTATGTTCTCACGTCAGCGTTAGAACAGGTACCCGAAGATCCTTTTGCTTGAAGACGGAGTACATGAAGATCCGTTTCTTTTGTTTATATATATATATATATATATATATATATATATATATATATATTGTATCACAACTGTACAAACTTTACTTTTGAAACAACTATAAAACTTTATTATGTAATGTATGGTTGCTTTACTTTACTTACTATGTGCATTGGATTTGATAGTCAACGTGGAGTCAACCCCGGAAATGTTTCCGCCTTCGGTTTTCGGGGTGTGATAGATTGGTATCAGAGCCCTTGTTTATAGTGAATGAAGTATACCAAACCTTACATGGTATAAAACTATAAACACTAAAGGGCCTAAGTGCTCTGAATTAAAAGTATCTTCAAACTACAAGTATTTTCAAAAGTATACAAGTATACCGAACCGTCGTCATCCGTAACCACAAGTAAAACCGAACATAAGTGTCACACCCCCGAACCAGACGGCGGAAACGTCCGGGGGCTGTTGTGACTCAATTGAATACCATCACAATGAATATACATGAAACATAACATTATACATCACCAAGCATTGGAATGATACAATTGGTAGCGTTCACATCCATTACATCATTTCAAAATATTACATTCCAAAATACATGGTTCATTGTTACTCAAACAACCGCAAAACAATCATAGAATATCGTCCTTTCTTCACTTATCTGTTACCTGAGAATACAAGTATTTTGAAAAACATCAACATGTGAAATGTTGGTGAGTTCATAAGTAATGTTTGAAATCCAATGTTTGTAAGGTTATAAAAAAAATCCAATAGAAAATCCGATATTTTCTGAAAATAGAATAGCGTAAAAATATGTGAAGATCCGTGAGTATGCTTGTTTGAATTCTATAGATGTAAGCATAAGAGTTGTGAAATTCGACATGTAGTTCACAAGTGTACTTGTTGAAAACCCTAGGAAAACCCGACGTTTTCCTATCACTTTGCTTTACTTAGTTTGTGTACTGTTATTTCGTTACGTTAGAGGTATTCGTTGAGCTCCGGAGGCATTGAGTATACAATGGGTGGTGAATTGTTGTAATGTCCGTTAATGAAAACGTACAGTCGACAACCGTACCAGCGATCCCTTGGGCATCGCTTGCACTTATTCACACAACTCAATCCTCCTGGACTTGTGTAGTCCCACGACCGGAGGGAAAAAGAGAAGGTGCGAAACCCTCGGTATTTCCATGCGTTGTTCAAGACCATTGCAATTGCGAAGGGCCCGAAGCCCAACCCGTAATCGTGAGTTCCCGACTTTACTAGCAGCACTGAAGGACCCTTGGGGACCAGCAGCATGTTTGCCATTGAAAGTCCTTTTACACGCGGTCGAGTTGTATTAGACCCAACTACATGTAAGCAAGTGTCCTTTGGGCCTAAAGATCATGTCATCGGGCTAGCTAGGCTCGACAAGCATGATTTGCAACTTTTGGGGCTAAGGAGTGTACGTCGACATATTGAGTAAGTTCCACGAGAGTAAAGAGTTCCGAGAGTTCCATATGTGTATTGAGCGTTGTAGTGTTAGTAGTTTTGGATTTGTTATTGATTCGAGACCGAATCAATTCGTTTGGTAACGATTGTTGGTGATATTGTGTATTGTAATTCATCAAGAGTCGTAGAGTCAATCTTTGTTCACAACGAGTGTATTGAATTATCATTGAAAATTTTCTGTTTTACAACCCCTCTTTTTTTTGTAAATTTACTTTTTCACCCCTTTAGGTAAAATAATTTCCGGTTTAGTCCTTAAACCATTTTTCTTGACATTTTAACACCAAAAATTATTGAAATTAATATTTTTCAGCATATTTTTCATTGAAAACAGTTTAAGTCCCTGAATTTGCAGTTTTCTCGGTTGTAACCCCTCTTTTTCGCAATTTTTACATTTTTGACCCAAATTGGAAATTTTTTGCAACTTTGGTCCTTTATAAATTTGAAAAGCACTTTAAACCTTTGAAAAGTACTTGTGACACTAGTGGTCCATTATTTTACAGAAAAACACAGTTTTGGCCCTCCAAAATAGAAAAGTTCGCATAATGGGCTCTATTGGGCCGAAATTGTCATTTTTAGCCCATTAAGCTTGAAATTTATGCTTTTAACCTTTCAAATAGTATATTTTCAGAAAATACATTATGGAAACTGTTTTGACTCATCTCACCCATCAGATTTCATAATATTTCATTTTAGGCCCTTCAACTTTGTATTTTTAGCATTTTGTGTCAAAAAAAATGAGTTTTTAGCCCAAAATGAGTGTTGTCAAGCCATTTGGCTATCTTTCTTGGTATACTTTGCATGTAGTAGTATATTTTATGCTAGTATAAGATATATCTCGGTTTTTAGCAATTCATAACTAGATCAAGCATCACGATCCTACAAAACATACATATAAGCATAGAAATCAACCAAAACATACACATAATGATGGATCTACACCTTTGCTTGTATTCTCCCCCACAAAACTTATAAAAACCGAAAATAAGGGGGTATGAAGCTCACCTTGGGTGTTGATTCGGTTTTTGATGAAAGGATGGAAGAAATGAAGTGATTTTTCGGCCCTAGCATCCCTTGATGAAGATCTCGAGTTTATGGAGTTTTCTAGGAGTATGATCACCAAAGAAACTTGTTTATAATAAGAGATCTCATGTGAGGGGGAAGTTTCGAAGCTTAGACATGGAAAAACTTACCAAAGGATGATGATAATCTTGAAGAATCCTCTTGAAACACAAGCCAATTTCGAGATTTTAGATGGAGAGGAAGAGAGAAGTCTTGAGTGATCTAGAGAGAGTTTGTGAGAGATTTGTGTGTGTGTGTGTGTGTTGCTCACGGCCGAAACAAGAAGAGAGAGGGAGAAATAGACATGAAGTGATATGCATGGATACATGGAATGGGTTGCATGGAGATCCAAAAAACAATACTGAGGTGTCAATTACAAGTCAACTCTCTTCATTTCTTCTTGGGCTTGGGCCTTGGGCCGAGAATTTGGAGGGAAAAAGGGAAAATATGGGCTTTAATGCCCACAAGCCCATGTGTATATTAAGTTGGATGAGTTTTAACCTAAAAAAAATATAATATGATTTTTACACTTTGTTAGGCTAGTTTAGGTTAATCATGGTTCCAAATTTTGAATTTATTTCATTCTAGGCCCAATATAGCCCAAAATGTTGAAATAAATAGATGTGGGTCCAATTAGAGCCCATTTAAGGGTTCTAAGCCCATGATAGTCAAATTGGAAGCTTATTGGTCCATTTAGGTCCAATAAGGAAGTCCTAGTCCAAAATGGACCAAATCAAGAACTTCTAGGGTTTCCAATTGCTTGATGTAGTGAATTGGGGTTTAGTTTTCCATTGAGTAAGCATCATACATGCTCTTGAGTTTTTGAATTCAACATTTACTTGAGTATAGTGATTACAAGACACAAAATTTCTAGTTGTGACATCATCCCCCCGTTAGAGGGAATTTCGTCCCGAAATTCTGTTTGAAAGCTAGATTTGAGAATGCTAGAATAGGTGAAAGTACTTTTGCTTCATTTGGTCTTCGCGTTCCCACGTGAATTCTGGCCCACGCTTTGCGTTCCACCGTACTTTCACGATCGGGATGCAACTTTGCTTAGTACGCTTCACCTCCCTGTCCATGATTTCAATTGGTTCCTCAACGAACAAGAGATTCTCATTGATTTCAATTTCGTCAAGAGGAATGACGAGTGTTTCATCTGACAGACACTTCTTCAGATTAGAGACATGAAACACGGGGTGTACACCATTTAGCTCTGCGGGTAGTTGTAGTCTGTATGCTACTGGACCAATTCGGGCGACGATCTCGAAAGGTCCAATGTATCGTGGATTTAGTTTTCCCCGCTTCCCAAAACGAATGACTCCTTTACAGGGCGAGACTTTTAATAGTACTCGATCACCGACCTGAAATTCTAAGGGCTTTCGTCGTTTGTCAGCGTAGCTCTTTTGTCGGTCACGCGATGCTTGCAATCGAGCTCTGATTTGAACGATCTTCTCCGTGGTTTCACGGATGATCTCCGGTCCCGTTAGTGCTTTGTCCGACGTATGGGTTTTTGCTAGCTGGGTGTCACCTACTTCAGCCCAACATAACGGTGATCTACATTTACGCCCGTACAGTGCTTCGAAAGGAGCCACCTTGATGCTCGAATGGTAACTATTGTTTATGAGAACTCGATTAAGGGTAGGTGGGTATCCCAAGACTTTCCAAAGTCTATCACGCATGCGCGGAGCATATCTTCGAGCGTTTGGATGGTTCGCTCGCTTTGACCATCCGTTTGTGGATGATAAGCGGTGCTCATATCGAGGTTTGTTCCCATCGCCTTATGAAATGATTGCCAAAATCGGGACGTGAACCTACTGTCCCTATCCGAGATGATAGATGTTGGTATTCCGTGGAGTCTCACGATCTCTCGAATGTATAGCGTCAATCTCTCCATCTTGTACGATTCTTTAATTGGCAGGAAATGGGCAGATTTCGTCAGTCGGTCGATTATTACCCATATGGTGTCTAATCCATCCGACGTTTTGGGTAGCTTGGTCACGAAATCCATAGAAATCCCCTCCCATTTCTACTTAGGGATTGCCGGTTGCTGTAACAATCCTGAGGGTTTTTGGTATTCCACCTTTACTTTGGCGCACGTAAGGCACTTACTGACGTAGGTCGCGATTTCCGCCTTCATGTTAGGCCACCAATAGTGTTGTCTAATATCCAAATACATCTTATCGGAACTGGGATGAATGGAGTATCGCGTCTTGTAGGCTTCCTTCATGACAACATCTCTAAACCCTCCAAGTTTAGGGACCCAAATACGGTTCATGAAATAGTATACTCCATTCTCCTTTGCCTCCAGGTTCTTTTCCATTCCGCGCAATACTTCGCTTGCTCTATTTTCCGTCTTCATGGCCTCTGACTGGACTACTGCAATTTGAGTGGCCAGGTGAGATTGAATGGTTATCGAGAGTGTTTTCGTACAACGATTAGAGTACTCCTGACTTAATGCATCAGCTACCACGTTGGCCTTGCCTGGATGGTACTTAATCTCACACTCATAATCGTTTAGCAATTCAACCCATCTTTGTTGCCTCATGTTCAACTCCTTTTGGTTCAAGATGTGTTGGAGACTCTTGTGATCCGTGAAGACGGTGCACTTTGTACCGTAAAGGTAATGCCTCCAAATTTTTAGGGCAAAGACTACGGCTCCCAACTCTAGGTCATGGGTCGTGTAGTTTACTTCATGCGTCTTTAGTTGGCGGGATGCGTAGGCTATCACTCTCCCACGTTGCATGAGAACGCAACCTAAGCCCTGATTTGACGCGTCGCAGTAGACTACAAAATCTTCCGTTCCTTCAGGCAGAGATAGGACAGGTGCGCTACAGAGAGCTTGTTTCAAGGTTCGAAATGCAATCTCTTGTTTGTCTGTCCATTTGAATGGTACTCCCTTTTGCATAAGTGATGTAAGTGGCTTGGCGATCTTAGAGAAGTTTTGAATGAATCTCTTATAGTAGCCTGCTAAACCCAAGAATTGACGAATTTCTGTTGGCGTTGTCGGGATTGCCCATCCTTCTACAACTTTGACCTTAGAGGGATCCACATGGATTCCATCTTGGCTGACTACATGACCTAGGAAGTTCACACTCCGCAGCCAGAACTCGCACTTAGAGAGTTTGGCGTAAAGTTTTTCTGATCTCAGAGTTTCTAAGACTTGTCGAAGATGTTGGCCATGCTCTTCCTTGCTTCGAGAATAGACGAGGATGTCATCGATAAAAACAATGACAAAGTTGTCGAGGAACGGTCGGCAGATTCGATTCATTAGGTCCATAAATGCGGCAGGGGCATTCGTTAGACCGAAGGGCATTATGACAAATTCATAATGTCCGTAGCGAGTTCGGAAAGCGGTTTTTGGAATATCCTCTTTCCGGACTTTGAGTTGGTGGTATCCGGACCGTAGATCTATTTTAGAAAAATAACTAGCTCCTTGGAGCTGGTCAAATAGGTCATCGATTCGTGGGAGTGGGTAGCGGTTCTTGATTGTGAGCTTACTTAACTCTCTGTAATCGATGCACATTCTAAAAGATCCGTCCTTCTTTTTGACAAAGAGCACCGGAGCTCCCCATGGCGAGTAACTAGGTCGAATAAATCCCTTGTCCAAAAGTTCGCTGAGTTGGCTGGATAATTCCTACATCTCGGCAGGAGCTAGCCGGTAGGGTGATTTAGCGAGAGGAGTTGCTCCTGGAATGAGGTCGATTCGAAACTCAACTTGTCTCTCTGGGGGTACTCCCGGAAGATCTTCAGGAAACATGTCCGGAAATTCACACGCTACGGGAATGTCTCGAACGTTAATCTCCTCCTTGGTTTTATCCACCACGTGAGCCAGGAACGCCAGATTGTTCCTTCGTAGATATTTTTGTGCCTTGATGCACGAAACAAGGCGAAGGTTCATGCTAGATTTGTCTCCGTAAATTACTAGGGTTTCATGATTTGGAAGACGAAGACGAACGGCCTTCTCATGGCACATAATTTCGGCATGCTGGGGGCTTAACTAGTCCATGCCGATGATCACATCGAAACTCCTAATTGACACTGGCATTAGATCTATTCGAAAGACGTGTTGATTAAGAGTTAGGGTACATCCGGTGTAGATTTCCCCAATGGATTCGGTTTTCCCATTAGCCATTTCCACCGTATAGGTTTCATTTAGCTTTTGGGGTAGTTGTTTTAATAAATGCTTAAACTTATTGCTTACGAAACTTCGCTCCGCTCCGGTGTCAAATAAGATGCATGCATAAGTGTGGTTTAAGGGAAACATACCGGTAACAATAGAGGGGTCTTGAATAACCTCACCCTGACCCATGGTCAACATCCTTCCTATTCCTCCATTTCTTAAATTGTTGTTGTTAGGATAGTCTCGGTGGATGTGTCCAGTCCTCCCACATCCGAAGCAGGTGTGGCTAGGCCCTGCGTTATTACCGCCAGCATGGGTGTTGTTGTTCCTGCGATGGTTGTTGTTGTTGGTTCCCTGATTTTGGTTCTGGGGAGGGTAAGTCTTGCAGTACTTTGCAGTGTGTCCCCTTCGGTTGCAACTGGTGCACTGAAAATCCTTGCATTCTCCATTGTGATGGAAACCGCACTTGTTGCATTTGGGAAGATTACCGGAATAAGGTCTGGAAGCATTTGAAGTGGCTGAGGTTGGAGCATGTGGTGCGGCTGAAACCGGTGCGGTAACAGCATTAACCGCCACTGTCTGCTACTTCTTGGAGGTGTCGGGGCCCTGGCGCCCCTTCCTCTTATTGTTCTTTCCCCTCTTGCCATCACCTTCCTTCGTCTTCTCAGTCTCCATTGGCTTCTCTCCCTTCTTGTTGTTATGGTCATACAGCTTCTTTGCCAATCTTTTCGCACTGTCAAATGTTTCGGGGTTTGCAGCTATCACATTCCCTTGAATTGGTGATGTGAGTCCCCAGATGAATCGCTCAATCTTCTTTCCTTCCGAGGTGATCATACCCGGGCACAGCAGAGATAGTTCGCTAAATCTCGATATGTAGGCATCGATATTCGCGTTCTGCACAGTGAGGTTCCATAGCTCTTGCTCCATCTTCTGTATTTTGCCTCGTGGGCAGTACTCAGCCATTAACATTTCTTTCATCTCTATCCACGACATAGAGTTGGCTACAGGCAGCGTCATGGATTCTACATGTCCGTTCCACCAGGTGAGCGCTTGATCCACAAAAGTGCAGGCCGCGAACTTCACCTTCATGTGCTCAGGGCAGTCGCATATCTCGAATACCGACTCCACCTTTTCGATCCATCGCTTTAGAGTAATCACCCCTCCCGTGCCATTAAAAGTTCGTGGTTTGGCGTTTGTGAAGTCCTTGTAGGTACATGTCTTGGTGGGTCTTTGATTCATTCCATTGTTCGAACTTCCGGCTCCTTGCCCATTGACTCCTCCATTGTTCCCTTGGTGAATTTGCGCAATCGCTGCAGTGACTGCTGCGGATACAGCTGCCTGGAATGCGGCTGAGTCAACTTCAGGTGGGGTTGGTCCTGGGGTTCTGCGAGTAGGTCGGGGAGGCATCTTTCTGTCACAAAACGGAAAGATGTTGAGGGTATGTTTTTTCTGTGAGGTCGTGATCCTACTGACTAGGTGCATGGTACGAACTTAAACACTACTACCATTGACCAATCAATCATAATTTCTCAACACCTAGCAATTTATAATATCGCAACAAATCACGTAAAAATTTATTAATATTATCCGCATTTGGTACATGAAAATTTTGCTCGTAAGAGCATACATGAGTGATACTAGTTCGACAGCATAACGACTCTATGAGTAGTGTAGTCACTTAAACATAGAGTCGGAGTACATAGCATATTTCCTAACGACCTACTAAGATAAGTCTATCCCTAACCGCGATGAGCTGCATCCTACGATAACAGTGAAGTCATATGTCGAAGTGCTGAGCCAACAGCTGAGCCATCTCAGTCATGTCTACAATGACCTCATCCCTCTCATGCTCTGCTTGCACGACACGTGCTTCCATGGCGAACAGTTGTTGCCGCAAGTCGGCAATCTCGGATTCTAGGGAGCGATTCTCCCTCGCGGGATTCACTGGTGGGACGTGGGGATCCTGTTGCACTTCACCAACAGGAGATGTGACGTGACCCATGTCCGGGGCCTGATCCTCCTCCATGTCATCGTCGGTCTCCTCGAACTCGTAGTCGGTGTCCATGTATTCGTCAGGTTCAACGCCGTGGACTCCCTCTTGATTCCCCTCTGGTTCGTCTTCGAGTACCCCGTGTGCCCCTAGGGCTTGGTGAAACTGAACGCCCTGATGTTCTCCCTCCATGAAGACTGGGAGAAAGTATACGAATAAGCTATCACTTTCCTATGACTCTACTGTTATGGCACAAGCTAAACAGACGTTCTCTTTTCGGTAATAAGGGTATAGTTTTAGGTTCCCTAGCTATCCTGATCTCATCAGGACGTGTGTTAGTTATACTTTGGAGAGAGTGTAGTTGATCAGGCTACATCCACTCCTTAGTACCACTAAGAATAGCCCTGAATTTAACCGAGACACTAGTATTATTTTTGTTTGGTTCGGCGTTATGTTCCTATTCCTAATGCAAGCAAGGGTGTTTTATTTACGTGTTTTGTTCAGAGTTATGTTAGTCCCTCTTTTTGGTTTATAGTTGCATATCAATGTGTGGCTAGATATGCTAGTTCACTATAAACAAAGCTCTGGTACCAACATGTCACACCCCCGAACCAGACGGCGGAAACGTCCGGGGGCTGTTGTGACTCAATTGAATACCATCACAATGAATATACATGAAACATAACATTATACATCACCAAGCATTGGAATGATACAACTGGTAGCGTTCACATCCATTACATCGTTTCAAAATATTACATTCCAAAATACATGGTTCATTGTTACTCAAACAACCGCAAAACAATCATAGAATACCGTCCTTTCTTCACTTATCTGTTACCTGAGAATACAAGTATTTTGAAAAACGTCAACATGTGAAATGTTGGTGAGTTCATAAGTAATGTTTGAAATCCAATGTTTGTAAGGTTATAAAAAAAAGCCACCAGAAAATCCGATATTTTCTGAAAATAGAATAGCGTAAAAATTTGTGAAGATCCATGAGTATGCTTGTTTGAATTCTATAGATGTAAGCGTAAGAGTTGTGAAATTCGACATGTAGTTCACAAGTGTACTTGTTGAAAACCCTAGGAAAACCCGATGTTTTCCTATCACTTTGCTTTACTTAGTTTGTGTACTGTTATTTCGTTACGTTAGAGGTATTCGTTGAGCTCCGGAGGCATTGAGTATACAATGGGTGGTGAATTGTTGTAACGTCCGTTAATGAAAACGTACAGTCGACAACCGTACCAGCGATCCCTTGGGCGTCGCTTGCACTTATTCACACAACTCAATCCTCCCGGACTTGTGTAGTCCCACGATCGGAGGGAAAAAGAGAAGGTGCAAAACCCTCGGTATTTCCCTGCGTCGTTCAAGACCATTGCAATTGCGAAGGGCCCGAAGCCCAACCCGCAATCGTGAGTTCCCGACTTTACTAGCAGCACTGAAGGACCCTTGGGGACCAGCAGCATGTTCGCCATTGAAAGTCCTTTTACACGCGGTCGAGTCGTATTAGACCCAACTACATGTAAGCAAGTGTCCTTTGGGCCTAAAGATCATGTTATCGGGCTAGCTAGGCTCGACAAGCATGATTTGCAACTTTTGGGCCTAAGGAGTGTACGTCGACGTATTGAGTAAGTTCCACGAGAGTAAAGAGTTCCGAGAGTTCCATATGTGTATTGAGCGTTGTAGTGTTAGTAGTTTTGGATTTGTTATTGATTCGAGACCGAATCAATTCGTTTGGTAACGATTGTTGGTGATATTGTGTATTGTAATTCATCGAGAGTCGTAGAGTCAATCTTTGTTCACAACTAGTGTATTGAATTATCATTGAAAATTTTCTGTTTTATAACCCCTCT
The DNA here is from genome assembly GCF_052625555.1 of Lactuca saligna. NCBI lineage: Eukaryota > Viridiplantae > Streptophyta > Magnoliopsida > Asterales > Asteraceae > Lactuca > Lactuca saligna. The sequence continues at coordinate 103,569,071 of NC_136423.1, forward strand.
TTATTTTGTAAATTTACTTTTTCACCCCTTTAGGTAAAATAATTTCCGGTTTAGTCCTTAAACCATTTTTCTTGACATTTTAACACCAAAAATTATTGAAATTAATATTTTTCAGCATATTTTTCATTGAAAACAGTTTAAGTCCCTGAATTTGAAGTTTTCTCGGTTGTAACCCCTCTTTTTCGCAATTTTTACATTTTTGACCCAAATTGGAAAATTTTTGCAACTTTGGTCCTTTATAAATTTGAAAAGCACTTTAAACCTTTGAAAAGTACTTGTGACACTAGTGGTCCATTGTTTTACAGAAAAACACAGTTTTGGCGCTCCAAAATAGAAAATTTCGCATAATGGGCTCTATTGGGCCGAAATTGTCATTTTTAGCCCATTAAGCTTGAAATTTATGCTTTTAACCTTTCAAATAGTATATTTTCAGAAAATACATTATGGAAACTATTTTGACTCATCTCACCCATCAGATTTCGTAATATTTCATTTTAGGCCCTTCAACTTTGTATTTTTAGCATTTTGTGTTAAAAAAAAATGAGTTTTTAGCCCAAAATTAGTGTTGTCAAGCCATTTGGCTATCTTTCTTGGTATACTTTGCATGTAGTAGTATATTTTATGCTAGTATAAGATATATCTCTGTTTTTAGCAATTCATAACTAGATCAAGCATCACGATCATACAAAACATACATATAAGCATAGAAATCAACCAAAACATACACATAATGATGGATCTACACCTTTGCTTGTATTCTCCCCCACAAAACTTATAAAAATCGAAAATAAGGGGGTATGAAGCTCACCTTGGGTGTTGATTCGGTTTTTGAAGAAAGGATGGAAGAAATGAAGTGATTTTTCAGCCCTAGCACCCCTTGATGAAGATCTCGAGTTTATGGAGTTTTCTAGGAGTATGATCACCAAAGAAACTTGTTTAGAATAAGAGATCTCATGTGAGGGGGAAGTTTCGAAGCTTAAACATGGAAAAACTTACCAAAGGATGATGATAATCTTGAAGAATCCTTTTGAAACACAAGCCAATTTCGAGATTTTAGATGGAGAGGAAGAGAGAAGTCTTCAGTGATCTAGAGAGAGTTTGTGAGAGATTTGTGTGTGTGTGTGTGTTGCTCACGGCCGAAACAAGAAGAGAGAGGGAGAAATAGACATGAAGTGATATGCATGGATACATGGAATGGGTTGCATGGAGATCCAAAAGACAATAATGAGGTGTCAATTACAAGTCAACTCTCTTCATTTCTTCTTGGGCTTGGGCCTTGGGCTGAGAATTTGGAGGGAAAAAGGGAAAATTTGGGCTTTAATGCCCACAAGCCCATGTGTATATTAAGTTGGATGAGTTTTAACCTAATAAAAATATAATATGATTTTTACACTTTGTTGGGCTAGTTTAGGTTATTCATGGTTCCAAATTTTGAATTTATTTCATTCTAGGCCCAATATAGCCCAAAATGTTGAAATAAATAGATGTGGGTCCAATTAGAGCCCATTTAAGGGTTCTAAGCCCATGATAGTCAAATTGGAAGCTTATTGGTCCATTTAGGTCCAATAAGGAAGTCCTAGTCCAAAATGGACCAAATCAAGAACTTCTAGGGTTTTCAATTGCTTGATGTAGTGAATTGGGGTTTAGTTTTCCATTGAGTAAGCATCATACATGCTCTTGAGTTTTTGAATTCAACATTTACTTGAGTATAGTGATTACAAGACACAAAATTTCTAGTTGTGACAATAAGTAATTGGGTGTTGTGTACTATGGTTAAACCTGGGCAGTTATGTAGTCGTGTCTAGGGTCAATATGGCCTGGCCAACTATATTCATTCGAGACACGGCCAACATGTGCTTGGGAATGACTGTGGTATGCGGCATGCCTAAAACTTACCCTAATATCCCAAACGTTGAATCATTGTCGTAAACAAATCATGAAATACTATGGGAGTATTTCTCAATCCCAATCCTCTGTAGAAATCCTCGTTCGAACGGCTTTCCGTGATTATTCTTAGCGATAAATTATCTATTTTGATAACTCTTTCCTACTTTATCGCTTATTCAAATCATATAACTGCCATATCTATCGATTCAATGTAGAAGACTTACCATCCTCTCTTTCTTGATCTTATTAGATCAAGATGCCTCCCCGAAAGAGACCTAGCTCAAAGAATGACAACAATCCTTCTTCACCGCCACCTCATCCCCAGTTTGACCTAGCATCACTCCAGACAATGATGACAACTGCAATGGTAGCAGCTATGTCGCAAATGAACCCTAGTGGTTCAGGTGGTGGTCCTTAATCTCAAAACCCCGAGGTTAACCAGGGACACCAAAGAGGGAGTTCCTACAAGGATTTCATGAACGCAAAACCAACATCCTTTAATGGTGTTGGAGGTGTCATTTCCTTATCTTGATGGTTCGAGAAAATAGAGTCCATTTTTGAAATCTGTGCTTGTGCGGAGTCCGATAAAGTCAAGTTCGCAGCCTGTACCTTTGTTGATAAAGCCTTGACTTGGTGGAATGGCCGAGTCAAATCTTTGACCTTACCCGTAGCCAATGCCATGGGCTGGGAGGCCATGAAAGAACTTCTCATTGCTGAGTACTGCCCCCGTGGTGAAATGCAGAAATTAGAGCACGAGCTCTGGAACCTGAAGATGAAAAGTTCCAACATTGCTGCATATACTTCCCGATTTGATGATCTCGCACTTCTCTGCCCGGGATTAGTCACTCCTGAAAACAAAAAGATAGAAAGATTCATTTGGGGGTTATCTCAACCGACAAAGAGTCATGTTTTGGCTGCTCGTCCGGATACCTATGATAGTGCCAAGACTTTAGCTCAAATTCTGATTGATCACAACGACGATGTTAAGGAAATCACTACCACTTCTGAGCCGACTCAAAGGAGTGGTGAAAAGAGGAAATTCTGGAAAAAGAAGAAGGGTCAATCTTCTCAAGGATCTTCCAAGAAACAACAGACGGTAGCAGTCCATGCTGCTACTACTACCCCTGTTGTTGTTGTTTCTGTCATGGGATCCACAGCCTCAACTCCTACCAGTAAATATGCTGGTAACCTCCCTCTGTGTGACAAGTGTAAAAACCATCATCATCCTGGTCCCTGTCGAGAACTGTCTTGCACCAACTGTGGTAAGAAAGGGCACACAGTTCGATTCTGCAGAACTCCTACCCAATCAGCCAACCAATCATCGGGAGCAGGTGTTAGTCAAGCCTGCTACAACTATGGAGAAGTTGGGCACTTTAAAAGGAATTGTCCCAAGAAGTCAACTGCTGATAACACTGGAAGGGTTCTAACCATGGGACGGGAGGAAGCAGTTGCTGATCCCACTGTTGTTTCGGGTACGTTCCTTCTCGACAACTCATATGCTAGTATTCTTTTCGATTCGGGTGCTGAAAGGAGTTTTGTTAGTCATGCATTCAAACATAATCTAAAACCAAATCCTCAACCACTAACTGAAATGTTTACCGTCGAGATGGCTAACGGTGGGAAAGAAAGTGCTAACGATGTATTCATAGGTTGTACGCTTACCTTAAACGATCACTCATTTCCTATAGATCTCATGCCCGTTTCCATTTAAGAGCTTTGATGTTATCATTGGCATGGATTGGTTGAGTCCCAATCATGCTGACATTCTTTGTTACGAAAAAGCTATCCGTCTCAATCTTCCTTCGGATCAAACTCTCGTAATCTATGGCGATAAACCCAGTTCCAATCTTCATATCATTTCTTGCATCAAAGCTCGAAAGCTCCTTCGAAAGGAGTGCGTTGCATTCTTAGCTCATGTGATCAACGAGAAACAAGAAGTTAAAGACCTCGCGAACATCCCCGAAGTCTGTAACTTTCCCGATGTGTTTCCCGAAGAACTTCCAGGAATTCCTCCCGAACGTCAGGTCGAGTTCCGTATTGACCTAATTCCTGGAGCTACTCCCGTAGCAAAATCCCCGTATCACTTAGCTCCGGAAAAAATGCAGGAGTTATCCAGTTAACTCAATGAGTTGCTCAGTAAAGGATTCATTAGACCGAGTTCCTCACCCTGGGGAGCTCCGGTTCTGTTTGTCAAGAAGAAAGATGGATCCTTTCGGATGTGTATCGACTATCGTGAACTGAACAAATTGACCGTTAAGAACCGATATCCTCTTCCAAGAATAGATGACCTCTTCGATCAACTCCAAGGAGCTAGTTACTTTTCAAAGATAGACCTTCGGTCAGGGTACCATCAGTTACGAGTCCAGGAAAATGATGTTTCCAAAACAGCTTTTAGGACTCGGTATGGACACTACGAATTCGTAGTGATGCCCTTCGGTCTAACCAATGCACCGGCTGTGTTCATGGACCTGATGAACCGGGTGTGCCGTCCTTTCTTAGACAAATTCGTCATCGTGTTCATTGACGATATTCTCGTATACTCCCGAAGTGAAGCAGACCACAAGCAACACTTGAGGCTAGTGTTGGAGACCCTTAGATCCGAAAAGCTATACGCGAAATTCTCCAAATGTGAATTCTGGATACGGAAAGTAACTTTCCTCGGTCACGTAGTAAGCGAGGAGGGTATTCATGTAGATCCTTCCAAGATTAAAGCGATAGAGAATTGGTCGGCACCGAAAACACCCACAGAAATTCGTCAATTCTTGGGTCTCGCCGGCTACTATCGACGATTCATTCAGAACTTTTCCAAAATCGCCAAACCTTTAACAACTCTAACACAGAAAGGTGTACCCTTTTGTTGAAGTGATAAACAAGAAACCGCATTCCAAACGTTAAAGAGAGCCTTATGCAGAGCGCCTGTTCTGTCTCTGCCTGAAGGGACAGAGGACTTCGTTGTCTACTACGATGCGTCTAACCAAGGTTTAGGCTGTGTGCTTATGCAAAGAGGAAAGGTGATTGCCTACGCCTCAAGACAGCTGAAAGCACATGAGGTCAACTATACTACGCATGACTTGGAACTAGGAGCAGTAGTCTTCGCATTGAAGATTTGGAGACATTATCTCTACGGAACCAAGTGCACAATCTTCACTGATCACAAGAGCCTGCAACACATCTTTAAGCAGAAAGACTTAAACATGAGGCAACAACGATGGGTAGAATTACTCAGTGATTATGAGTGTGAAATCCGTTACCACCCCGGTAAGGCCAATGTGGTAGCAGATGCCCTTAGCCGAAAGAATAGTGCAGGCCACAAAGTGAAGAACCAGATGATGACCATCCATTCCAACTTACCCATGCAGATCCGAGAAGCTCAGTTAACAGCCCTCAAACCCGAGAACATGTCGAATGAAGTCTTGAGAGGAATGGAAAAGAAACTTGAGATCAGAGGTGACGGAGTTCACTGTTTTATGAATCGAATCTGGATTCCCAAATCCGGTGGATTCAGGGAAATAGTCATGGAGGAAGCACACAGAACCAAATACTCTGTTCACCCGGGATCGGACAAGATGTACCTGGATCTCAAGAAACAATACTGGTGGCCAAACATGAAAGCTGAGATAGCTACATTTGTGGGCAAGTGTCTGACTTGCGCCAAAGTCAAAGTCGAACATCAGAAACCTTCAGGTCTGCTCCAACAACCAGAGATTCCCGAGTGGAAATGGGAGATGATTACCATGGACTACATCACCAAACTACCCAAGTGTTCTAGTGGGTACGATACCATTTGGGTAATTATCGATCGTTTGAGAAAATCCGCTCACTTCATTCCAATTAAAGAATCATACAAGATGGAAAGACTTGCACGAATCTACATCCAAGAGGTAGTACGTCTACACGGTGTACCTGTATCCATTATCTCTGATCGAGATAGTAGGTTTACCTCCAGATTCTAGCAATCCCTTCAGAAAGCCTTTGGAACCAAACTAGATATGAGCACAGCATATCATCCTCAGACCGATGGACAGAGTGAGAGAGCAATCCAAACCCTGGAGGACATGCTTAGGGCATGTGTCATTGACTTTGGAAATTCGTGGGATACACATCTATCCTTGATCGAATTCTCATACAACAACAGCTACCACACCAGCATTTGGGCTGCTCTGTTCGAAGCCCTATACGGTCGTAAGTGCAGATCCCCTCTGTGCTGGGCCGAGGTGGGGGATACACAGTTAGCCAAGAGTCGAGTCCCCGACAGTGCTCTCACTGGTCCTAAAATCATCCGCGAAACCACCGAAAAGATCATTCAAATCCGTAACCGACTGAAAGCCTCACGTGATCGTCAAAAGAGTTACGCTGATAATCGTCGGAAACCGCTAGAATTCCAGGTTGGAGACCGTGTCCTGTTGAAAGTCTCGCCCTGGAAAGGCACTGTATGCTTTGGTAAATGTGGGAAACTTAATCCAAGGTACATTGGACCCTTTGAGATCCTCTCCAGGATCGGTCCAGTTGCCTATAAACTTCATTTACCTCACGAACTCAGTAACATTCATCCTGTCTTCCATGTTTCAAATCTCAAAAAGTGCCTATCCGATGAAACCCTAACAATTCCCTTAGACGAGATCGAGATCAATAAAAACCTCAACTTTGTGGAAGAGCCGATCAAAATCATGGATCGAGAAGTCAAACATACAAAACAAAGTCGCATCCCGTTAGTGAAGGTTCGCTGGAATGCCAAGCGGGGACCGGAATTCACTTGGGAACGGGAAGATTCAATGAAACAGAAGTATCCACAACTCTTTTCTGATCCATGATTTGTATCTTGTCTTATGTTCTAAACTTGAATTTCGGGATGAAATTCCCTTTAACGGGGGGATAATGTAACAACCCGAAATTTCCGTATCATTTATTGTAACTCTTTCGTAGTACAATTCGCGCAACCAATCGTCATTCCAAATTCGATTTCCGATATTCCGTATAATTAAGTCATTAATTAGTACACATTTAAAATGACTTAATGGGTGTCTTAATACATTTAGAAATCATTTTAACACCCAACTTTAATGATCGGAATATTTCTAGAAATTACCGTATCGGGTTACGGTAACTCAATCGGGAACGACCAAAAGCCTCGTCTAACGCTGGTATCGGGTAGAATTCCACCGTGTCCAAAACTTAAACACTATATAAACATGTTTAAGCCTTCATTTGAAGCCTTTGGTCAATTTCTCATTTAACACTCACAACCTCTCTCCTCAACCCAAAATCAAGGTCCAAAACAAAGATTTAAGGCTTTAAATCAAAGATGTAACACCCCTAACTTGTTATTCAACCTCTTTAGCCTTTACATTTGTGTTTAATTTGTGTTTTGGGACCAAGAGCATGAGTTTACGGCCAAGGAACTAGCTTGGGCCGTAAACTCCAAGAAATGGGGTTTTAAGCCCTAAAATCCTTCCTTAGCATGGTTGGACATTAGATATGACTTAATGGCTTAATGGAAAGGACCTATAACATGTAAAACATTGATTTTGAGGGAAAAAAGTGAGTTTACAGCCAAGACACATTCTTGGGCCGTAAACTCATATTCAAAGGGTTTTTGAGCCAATTAACCCTTCCAAATCATAGTTGGGACTTAGATATGACATTAGGGCTTGCTAATCTAGACTTGGAACACTTTAAACATGATTTTTGGGTAATAAAAGTGAGTTTACAGCCAAGACATACTCTTGGGCCGTAAACTCCTCTTAAATGATGATTTAGTGCCTTAAAACATGTCAAAATGCTTTGAAACTCAACCAATGGCCTTGTGGTAAATCCTAGATTCATCTAAAAATGTTTTGGAGACCTTAAACACAACATATACCCTACATAAGTGAGTTTACGGCCAAAGAACTCCTCCTAGGCCGTAAACTCCTATAAGTGTGGCTAATGATGTCTTAAACCACCCTAAAAGCTTGGAAAGATTTCTAGAATTGCATGTGAGTGTTTTAAACATCAAAAACTAATTTTTCAAGAGCATAAGGAAGGTTTACAGCCATATAACATACCTTTAGGCCGTAAACTCCTAAAAGTTTGTAAAATGGTAACCTAAATTCATATCAATGCTTAGAAAATTAGTTAGAATCACATGTGATTGTCCTATATAGTTCAAATTAACCATTCTTAGCCATGGGTGAGTTTACGGCCGTAAACTCTATGAGTGTGGCTGTAAAATCATGTTTTAAATGATGTAAATTCATTCCAAGTGTTCCAAGGCATTTTAGATAATCCATTCTAGCAATCCCCATGTCCATTTTAGCCCTTAAACCATCAAAACCACACCCACATGAGTTTACGGACGTAAACTCATGTATGTGTGTGTTCAATAGTTGTAAACTCCTTAAAATGTTTACTCTTGGGGAGTAAACTAAAGTCCCAATTCCCTAGTGCCATTACACGTCCGAAGATGTCACCCGGGTCACTCCAAACGCTCGTTTTGAGGTGTTTAACCTCATTGGAGTGTAATGTTCCATATGATTAGTGAATGTATCCCTAATTGTATATATATGGACATTATTTAATTTTACATAGGGACATCCCGAGTAATCAAACCCCGAACCAACGTCTAGTATTCAAAACCGACACGTTTCCGAGTCCGGTGAGTTCATACCCCTACCCTTTTTCACTGTTTTCACTGTTTTCAGGGGGGAACACAAGCAAAGTACAAGGGAATTCTTGTACTCAAAACATGTTTTCAAATGTGTGTTTCATATTTCATATGCTTTTATAATTGATTACCACAACTAATAACCATTTGAACATGCAGATCACGTAACATATATTTGTGAAATAGGTCTTTAAACTGTTATGTTTTACATATATTTCACAAATGGCTTTCCACAATTTATCAGTTAAAAGCATGGCATTAGACATTTGAAAATAATACATGTACACTGTTTTGTCCTTGGTAACACTCCACACACATACGCGAGTGGAGGACTATCATATTATTACTAGTAAATTTGTTAATCCTGTATGTTCGGAGACACGTCCTCGGAGAACACTCCACCGAGATACGCGAGTGGAGGACTACACCCATAACCAGAATCTCTGGTATTTAGAGAGCGTGACTTGAGTGTATAGATCTATACGAGGCTCACTACCCCACACCTGGCTGCTAGCTACAGCCGAACCGAAATGGTTCAAGGGTGACGAAAGTCATACGTATGTGGACGACTTATTGCCACATGTGGACTACTTATTGCCACAGGTTTTAGTCTAATGTATGGTTATGGAACTCGCAATTAGGATAATAGAGATTTACTTATAGTAATAATGAACCACTTTATACATCCTTTCCATCTTTCACATCTTTCACTTACAGTAATTATTAATCAGGAAAGTACGGGACTTTCCTGGGGAAAACATGGAACATAAACATGATTACATCTTTTACATCTTTAACGTCATTTACATTAGAAACCAACATGCAAGAAAGCATGGGGTTTTCCTGGGTAACACTTACATAACTAGAAAGAGTAACAATTGGATAACAATACATCTTTCACAATTGGTAACATACAATAAGGAAAGTATGGGACTTTCCTGGTAACACATGATAAGTAAACAGAACAGTTTAACAAGCCAGATAACCAATTATACATTTTCACAGGAGTAGACATGTTTTCAGTGTACAAACTTACTATACATTACATTTGTGAAACAATAACCAACTTTTAAGAAAATACGGGATTTTCTTGGTGTACATAATATTTCAGAAACATAAAGGAAACTCGAAACATTTTCATAAACAAAAACCGCTTATGAACTCACCAGCTTTATGCTAATTTTCAAACCGTTTGTGTTCTCAGGTCAGCGTTAGAATAGGTACCCGAAGATCCTTTTGCTTGAAGACGGAGTACATGAAGATCCGTTTCTTTTGTTTATATATATATATATATATATATATATATATATATATATATATATATATATATATATTCTATCACAACTGTACAAAATTTACTTTTGAAACAACTGTAAAACTTTATTATGTAATGTATGGTTGCTTTACTTTACTTACTATGTGCATTGGATTTGATACTCAACGTGGAGTCAACCCCGGAAATGTTTCCGCCTTCGGTTTTCGGGGTGTGACAGAATAGGAGGAACAAATGGATCATGAGTATCCGTACCTTTCACCTCCATCCATGAATATTCCTTAGACTTAATTTAGGGACGAACTTCCCTTTAACGGGGGGATGATGTCACAACCCGAAAGTTTCTATCCAGTAAGTCAACCCAATCCATCAAAAGTTCAGCCTTGTTTCTGCTACCTTCTAGATGTGTTAAGGGTCATTTATAGGTTTCTGAGCCTAGTAAACTTAAGGAATTAGTGACAGGAAGTATTAACTCGAGATCAGGAGGCTACACCTGAACCAGAAGATCCAACACTTAAGATTCACGGACGCAAACCCAGTTTACGGCCATGAACTCTCTCTAGGGCCATGAATCCGTCCCTACAAGTATACTTTCCCCTTCATTTTTCATTCATTTCTTCAAACTCCAGCCAAGAACTCGAGTTCTCTCTTAAGTTTCATCCACCAAGAATTATTATATCTTCCCTTAAAAGGTTAGTAACACATGTATTCTTGTGTATGCTTGAAACCCCCTTTGATTACACGTTAGATTCATCACTTTCATCACCATCTTCATTAGCTTGAAGTATTCACAATCGTGAACCCTTCATGGGCCATGAACCCTTCATATGTTCATGCATGGCCATGAACACATCATGTGTTCTATGGCTGTGAACCCTCTATGGCCGTAAACCCTTCAGGGTGTGGCAGTGAACTCCACTAAATCATTCACATGTGATTATAGCACTTTATTTCAAATGTTTCCTAGTCCAAGGGTTGCTTATCCTAGCATGTTAGTGGTTATATACACTGATATCGTGCTTATATGTATCATTAAATGATGCTTAGGATCCATTTGTGCTACGGGACTTCATTCTTGTGTATAACACTCTTATTCGAGTCTTTAAACAAATCATCCACATAAGGTGAGTTCATAACCCTATAATCTACCTTTTTAAATGATTTTAAATGGTTTTAGGGGGGGGGGGGAGGGGGGTATACAAGTTGAACACAATCAAATTGTGTTAAATAATCTATCTTTAATATAAGTCGCCAAAAAGACTTTATATATGTTTTAAAGATTGTGAAAATAATAGAAGATTTCCAAACAATTCTACACTGACCTTAATTCATGTAAACTCTTTTAGAGTCATGTTAAAACCTTTTAAAATATTTAGAAACAACTTTAAACTGTCTTTTAAACTCTTTTAAACTCTTTTACTTTCAAAGCCATATTCATTGATCTATTAGTGTATAGGTATGCTTTAATGGAATTAGGAGTATTGTTAATAACCTTGACTCATGTTCCTAGTTTGGTTGTGGGCTTAGGGTAGGATACACTAGTCTGATGGTCGAATAACTCAGAGTTATACATGTGAAATACATATATGAATATTAAACTCATAACAGTCATAGATCATGTTTATGTATATATATATGCATACATATATATATATATATATATATATATATATATATATATATATAGGGAAAAGTTCAATAAAGAACCATAATTATTAGTTATTCAAGGAACCAAATCTTTTTTTTTTCATATTATATATATAGGGGCGGTTTGTGCGTTTATGTGTGGTTTATGCGGTTGGTAAGTTGTTTCAATTTATAACGTTGGTTGTTATTCATTCCATTTCAACACTTTCAAAATTTATTAATTATATTGCATATCCAAAAAAAAAGGCATAGATATTGCAAACAAAAAAACCACATAATGTTTTGCTAAGTTGCTATAACTTATGAAATTTGATATCATAGTGTAACATCGCAAAATTCAAGGCCAAAAATTTCAATTTTAAGTAGGTTATTACATAAAACCCAAGTGTTAATAATCCAAAATATAACATTATGAAACCATATCAGAGTATCATCCCAAGGATCTCGTGTGCGGAAAACATAGTGTGATGCGCTGCGACCAAGCCGGCTCCTTTCCTTTGAAACAAAGTACCTGAAACCAAAACTATAAACCGGAAGCATGAAGTTTAGTGAGTTCCCCCATCATACCACATACCACATAATACCATCGGTTTCTTTCAACCGGTATCTGCCATCGGTATCTTTCAACCGGTAGCTGAGGACTATTTCACCCCTACCACTATCACATAATAATGTATCCTGATCATACTAATCACATAATAACATTATAAACATAGTGATCACATACTAACATCATAACATACTGATAACATACTAACATCATAACATATTTGTAACAACCCGTTATTTCAAGTCAGTAAAAATCGAGTCCTGTAACATCTTTGAGAAAGGAAATAGAATATCATCGAAAAATGAAGTATTCAAAAACTCTATTTGGAGTACACTATGTGGTAGTTATCGTCTTAAGGTTTCCAAACATATAAATAACACAAAAATCCGAGTTATAACGAAGAAGTTATGCTCATTCTAAGTTTTCCGACAAAAACCAACAATACGAAGTTGCGTAAAAACGCAAAGTTTCAATAAAACACTTTCCGACCTTAGGTGTCTAAATGAAAGTCGTAGATATCGTTAAACTACAAACATGTATAAAAAGAACACTCAAATCAGACATCGTATGAATAAGTTATGAATTTTTAAAGAAATTCCTTAATCACGTCATTTTAATAATTAAATAATAAAAATAATTCCGGAATTTGCCAACGAAATCTAAATGAAAGTTGTAGATCGTAGTCTCACCTTCGCGGGGATATAAAGAACGTCAAAAACGGAGTTCGTATGAAGGAGATATGAATTTTCGAAGTTTGATAATTAATTTATATATATTTATTTAATAAAACTTCGGTATTATCCAAAGGGGAGTCAGCGACCTCATCCGAGGTACGCGCTGCGTACTCCTGTACGCCCCGCGTACCCGAGAAACTTGGCCTCAAACCGGCCATGTCGCCCTATGCGAGGCACCCGACCCGACCCGTCCCATCCGACCCGACTGCCTGAGCCGTCCCATCCGAGGCCGAGGCAGTCGAGGCTTCGGTCACACATGACGTACGCGTACGCGCTGCGTACGAGCGTACGCCCCGCGTACGTGGCCTCTCAGGCCCCCCTATAAATAGCATGCGAGGGTTCCCGGGAAAATGGCCCATTCTCTCTCCTTTTTCTTGCGTTTTACCTTGTTTTCCGTGCTCTCACTACCCCGAAGCCCTGGTCATTTTGTGCAAGTCCCGAAGGTCAATTTTTCTCCCGAGGAATCCGGAGATTTCCGAGGAAAATCCATTTCCCGAGATGAAACTCTTCCCGGTTTTCCATCTTGCTATCTTCAAACTTTCAAGTGAGTTCATACCCCTTTCAAACACACTTTAAATACATTTTAAATGCTTTTATACTCTTTTAGGGGGGGAATACAAGTTTCACTTCACTTGTTTTATCGAATAAATCACTTGGAACTCATTACTATTATGGAAAACTCTTGTCATACTTTGTGTGCATTAGACATTATACAAAGTGTATAATGATTTCAAAGTAACTTTCATTGTTAAGTCGTTTTATACATTCTAAAAACTTATGATTTTGCTTTGTCAAACATTGTGAAAAAGGATAAACTTTGCATAGAAAACTATCACTTTAATACGGGCTTAGTTGAGAATCCATGAGACGTGTATATCTTCAAACGTTACTTTTCTTTATTAGAAAGTAATGCTACAAGTCCTGTCTATAACCAGAGTCTCCCGCTCGGAGAACGTGTCAAATGTGTATAGATCTATACGGGAAGTCATAATCCCGCGCCCTGACTGTTAGCTACAGTCCGTCTTTTGGGGTGAAAGTTGTCATAACGCTGCGACGCCTGAAGAACGTCGTTACAGGCATATTATGTTTAGTACGGTTATAAAGCTCATCGGATATACAATTATTATGGTATTATGCTTTTATGAACGAGTAGCTATTAAAACTATTCTTCATCTAATAAATGCGATCTTCGTATAGTTTTACTATATAAAACTATGACACAACTTTTGAGAATGTCGGTTTCTTGTGATTTTCGGTCTTAGAGACTGCCAATTATATTAGGAAAATAAGGGTTTCTCATGCATACAAACCAAACAACTAATAGGAAAATAAGGGATTTTCCTGGTGCAATTATTTACAACTTATAACACGAACATTTATATGCATTTCACACTTTTATAAGAAAATAAGGGTTTTATTGGAAAACACAACAACTCGTATCTCAACCATTAGGGAAAATATGGGATTTTCTGGATCTAATACATTCACTTTCAACACAACAAATCACAACTCTTTACATTTGAAATGCTGCGTTTTCTGGAAAATATACACCCATTTTGGAATTGCATCCAATTTTTCTAAACTACTTATGAACTCACCAACTTAATTGTTGACACTTTTTCTTTGAAATAACTTGTATTCTCAGGGAACCACTAAGCAGGTTTGGGAATCAACTTTTGGGATTAATGCGCTGGCGTTAATTACTTCTTTTGGGTGATGTTTATGTATTTATCTTTTGAACATGTAATGAATACAATTATGTAAACATCTTGGAAACATTAAATATATATGGTGGTGTGTACTTTCCTTTCTATGAACTGTTATGATACTGAATATGACGTCCTCCGCCCCCGAACGTTTCCGCCGTTCTGGTTTGGGGGTGTGACAGATTGGTATCAGAGCTTTGTTTATAGGGAATTAAGTATATCAAAACCATTCCTTTTTGATATACAACTATAAACTCAACTGGGCTAAAACACTCTGAGAAAAATTCATACTTTTGAAAATAAACCTAATTAGTTTTAAGGTAAGCATGCACTCATTTTTATACTAATAACAGTTTCATAGTAAATAACTTTAGAAGTATTATAAATAAGTTGTGCAGCACAGGTACGCCTTGGGACATGTAATCGGAACTGGGAAGAATATAGCCTGATCAACTATATTTGTCCAAGAGCCGACTAACGTATGCCAAGGAGTGTCTGTAATGGACAACAAATTTAAAACTTACCAAAAGCAAATCGCTAAAGAATATTGAGGGAGTATTTGTTGGATAAGGTGTCTAAGTCCATAACTATTTCTGGTATGTACTTGACCCGACCCGGCATGGTCCATTTGGGTTGCATGGCATCATGCAATTGGATAGACTAAATGAGAGAAATAACACTTGGAGATTATTAATATATTATAAGTTCTAATATATTAATAATATTATTTGATTAGTTTGATCAAGAATTAATTTAGAATTAATTATGTGATCAAAAGATAACTAATTAAATATATGGGTTGATTATGTAAATCATCCATATCTTGTATAGTGGGCTAAAAGGCTCCATGGACTATCAAGTTGGGTTCCACCCATAGGATGCTCCATGGGAGTTACAAACCCATGGGTCATGGAAATGAAGAGTCATGACACATTAGGGTTTAACCCTAGATGTGTCAACACTATATAAGTAACATGTTCTCCACCTAAAATCGGCTACACTAAGAAACAAGAGGGCTTGGCCGATTTTGAGAAGTGTGTGTTCTCTCATAAGTTCTTCCAAGAGCATTTGGTGTTGTGTCAAGCATTTGAGGCATCACACTTGGGGTGCTAGGCTCACAAGGTTTCAAGGAACACAAACAACAACAAGGTAAGTTATTCTATCTATACTTTATGTTAAAATTGTTCCCCATGTATGCTAGATAGGAATATAACCTTGGAATTCAACTTTGCATGATAATTAGACAAACATAGATCCAAGGTTATTAGGGTTGCATGTACACTTAGGAAGTGTTAGAATGCTCAAAACCCATCAGTGGTATCAGAGCCTAGGCTTGTTTGCTCTTATTTGTGCTTAAAAGTTGAAAAAAGAATCGGAAATCTTGCTGTCTGCGAATGGACTCGTCGAGTCTATAGGGGGGACTCGTCGAGTTCATGAGTATCTTCAACCAACTCGGCGAGTGAGTTCATGCACTCGGCGAGTAGGGTCGACTGATTGCAGAATTTCGATTTAGTTGCTGGGAATGAATTCGAAACATTACCCTAAACTGTTTTGGTAATTGAAAACTTGTTTTTGGTGGTGTAATGTCTTTGCTAATTCATTTACAACAACAAGTTATCAAAATTACAAAGTTTTAAATGTAATTTTTGATTGTGTTCATATTCATGTTCTTGTTCTTATGATGTTTTAGATGATCATAGGAATTATTTGTAACCTATGTGGTAGATTAATTCTTGATCATAATGTGTTTTAATGGAGTCCATAACTTATCCTTAAGTTATGGAAAACCAAGAGTCACACTTGAATTAAAACCATTAAAAACACAAGAGTTAGAAAAATGAAGAGTCTTCATTTTATTACTCTATTAAACTCATAAGTTACAAGAAATGAAAAGTTTTGAAAGTTACAAAACTTGCCCTCAAGTTTTGGAACAAGTAAAGTTAAGTTAAAACTTTAAGTTCCAACCCCTAGAATTTTAAAAGTTAAAATTCAACCCTTATACTTATATTATGATGATTTAATAATTATATATATATATATATATGTATAAGAATAAAGTCGTCTTACCGCTAGTACGCCTCATTCATGAAGCCGGTCTATAAGGTGGGTATAAGGTTGTTGCCTATAAAATGGTGACTTAATGGGTGTTTACTCTCACCCACCGCTTGCTTGACTGGTGGAGGGTTGTTAGCCGAACGGGTAAGACAAGGACTTATAAATTCTCATTCAAAGTATGATGAATATAATAAAGTAACTAAATGTTTTATTAAATTCCCAATCTTAGTTACCTTAGGAAAAATGTGAATAAGGTGCTAATCCATGAAATTACACTTTACACTTTGTCTAAGTCGTTGGTGGAGCGTGTGTGGTTAACCGGCACACTAACTTGGACTTAACAAGGTAGGTAAAGGGTGACTTAAGGTTTATTATAGTATCGGTGGAGCGTGTGTGGTTTACCGGCACATTGATTGAGTGATAAACTTTAAGGGTACCAAGTGATTTGCATGGTTACTTCACACCTCGTTTTGTGATCCTCGGTATCCCAGTCACAAAACTTGGAGGGCACTCTCAAGATTGAAACATGCCTTTGAAAAGTTCATTGGATCTCAAAGAATCTAGGAATTTCTAAAACCAATAAAAACTAAATATCTAATATTTCGGTTTTCGTGGTGGAAATTGGTGAATCGTCATTCACCTACCTTTCAAATATGGTATAGCTTAGATTACGGCATACCTGTTCTAAGTTATATTATATTGTTATTGGATCCTAGCCTTAATATTACATTTGGGTGTTTTATTAAGGACTCCCTTAAATCTATACTAAACTTGTTCTTCTTTTTCAGATGTCTTCAAATAATGCTTCTGGCTCGAATCCTAATGGCTCCTTTACTCTTATGAGTTTGTGTGGAAAAGTCACCTTTGATGGATCCAACTTCAATAAATGGATCAGAAACATCAGGATGATTACCCGCTACGAGGACAAAGAATATGTCCTTGACAAGGAGCTTAAGGAAATTGATAAGTCCACTGCAACTCCCCAGGAGATCGCTGACTTTCATACTCATGAAAGAGATGCAACCAAGGTGGCTTGCATCATGTTGGCCACAATGACAGCTGAAGTCCAAAAGTCTTATGAGGATTTCTACCCTTATGAAATGCACCAAGATTTGATGGAAAGATACCATCAAAGTGCACGACAAGAGAGGTACGAAGTCATCTGCTCCATGATAACAACCATGATGAAGGACGGAGATTCCGTCACGAGCCACATGCAGAAAATGAAAAGGTATGTGGATCGTTTACTGAAGCTTAATGTGAACTTCCCTGAGGAGCTTGCAATAGATATCATTTTGCACTCCTTACCATCGTGCTATGATCAATTCCGCATGACATATCACATGAACAAGGAAGAGGTCACCCTCAGCAAACTTCAGGGACTTCTCAAGACCGCAGAAACAGGTCTTAAGGGGAAGTCGGTTGCTATCACTCCTACTCCAGACTCAACTCCGGTCTTGGCAATCGGGCAAAGTCGAAGGAGGAAGAGAAAGAGATCTTCGAAGGGTACCAAGGCTCGGACCCTTGATGGCTCTTCTTCATGTGGAACCAAGAAAGGTTTCATTACTCCTTCTTCTGACCCAAAAGAGGCTGAATGCTTCTATTGCCATGAAAAAGCTCATTGGAAGCGGAACTGCCCAAAGTACCAGCAGGATGTGAAGGATGGGAAAGTCAAACCCAACCATGCAGGTATTTACACTATCATTTCTAATAACTCACCCCATTCGAAATCTTGGGTCCTTGATACCGGTTGCGGTATTCATATTTGTTGTGACTTGCAGGGACTAGGAAGAAGTGAGAATGTGGAGCAAGGAAGAATAAACTTAATCATGGGGAATAGGAAAGTTACACCTGTCACCAAGATTGGAGTTTATACTTTATCGCTAAGTAGTGGGTTAAATTTAGATTTGAATAAATGTTGTTATTCGCCAGAAATGGCAAGAAATATTATTTCCTTTCATGCATTGTACAAACAAGGTTTCACCTTTTCGTTTGATAATGAAGTTGGTTCGATTAATGCTTTCTTTAATAATGTTCTTTATTTTAAAGCATTACGTTGTGATGGTGTGTATGAAGCTGTATCTGTTGTAGATAACTTAGGAAATAATGTTCTGTGTATTGATTCTACTAATAATAATAACTTGGATAAAGCATCATTATGGCATTGTCGTCTTGGACATATAAGCAAGAAACGCATAGGCCAACTCCAAAAGGATGGAGTCTTGGAGTCATTTGACCTAAAGTCAAATGATAGTTGCGAATCATGCTTACTTGGAAAAATGACAAAGTCACCCTTCACAGGCTGGTGTGAAAGGGGTGAAGGTTTGTTGGACCTTATACACACGGATGTGTGTGGGCCATTCAAACATGCCACAAGGGATGCTAATCGTTATTATTTGACTTTTACTGATGATTACAGTAGATATGGATATGTCTACTTAATCAAGCATAATTCAGAGACTTTCGAGAAGTTTAAGGAATTTAAACAGGAAGTCGAGAATCAATTGGGCAGGAACATTAAGATGCTTCGATCCGATCGGGGTGGTGAGTATCTTAGTTCAGATTTCCTCGACTATCTAAGGGAATGTGGGATTGTCTCACAATTGAAACCTCCCAGGACACCGCATTTGAATGGTGTGGCTGAGAGGCGTAATCGAACCTTGTTGGACATGGTTCGTTCCATGATGAGTCGAGCTTTGCTACCAATCTCATTCTGGGGGTATGCCTTAGAGACAGCTGCCCATATCCTTAATCTAGTCCCTACAAAGAAAGTTGCCAAAACTCCTCACGAGATGTGGACTGGTAAAGTACCTAAACTAGACCACATCAAGATTTGGGTATGCGAGGCTTTCGTGAGATGCGAGACTCATGATAAGCTCGAACCCCGAAGCGAGAGGTGTATTTTCATCGGCTACCCACAGCAATCCTTTGGTTACCTCTTCTACAGACCTAGTGACAATGTGGTTTTTGTAGCAATAAAGAGGAGTCTTTCGAGAAAGAGAGTTTATAAGCCAAGGAGACAGTGGGAGGCAAGTTGATCTTGAAGAAATTCAAGAGTCAAGTGGTGAAGGAACTTCAAACTCTAGCCCTCAACTTGAGGAGGAAACTCCTGTTGAGCCAATTGACGAATCTGTACCTCTGAGGCGTTCCACGAGAGTTAGGAGTGCACCTGAGCATTACTATGGATTCCATATTACTGCAGAAGGTGAGGCACTTATTAGTGATGGGACACTAGTAAGTCAAGATGACCCTAACAGCTACGAGGAAGCCATGGCAGGCCTCGAGTCTGCTAAATGGAAAGAGGCTATGGATAGCGAGATACAATCCATGTATGACAATCAAGTTTGGAACTTGGTTGAGAATGTACCAGGTCGAAAGACTGTAGGGTGCAAATGGGTCTTCAAGAAGAAGACCGACATGGATGGTAAAGTACACACTTATAAGGCTAGACTGGTTGCAAAGGGCTTCTCTCAAATTCCTGGAGTGGATTATGATGAGACCTTTTCTCCGGTAGCCAAGATTAAGTCTATTCGGGTTCTGTTAGCCATAGCCGCATTTCATGACTATGAAATTTGGCAAATGGATGTCAAAACCGCTTTCCTTAATGGGAAGTTGGCTGAAGATGTTTACATGAGTCAGCCAGAGGGTTTTGTCAGCAACAAGTACCCTAATAGAGTGTGTAAGCTTGAGAAATCCATTTATGGATTAAAGCAAGCACCTCGCAGACGGAATCTTTGCTTTGATGAAAAGGTCAAGGAATTTGGCTTTTCTAGGAGTGAAGATGAATCTTGTGTATATGTCAAGGCTAGTGGGAGTATAGTTAGCTTTTTGGTATTGTATGTGGATGACATACTACTCATAGGAAACGACATTCCAACCCTGCAGGAAGTAAAGTCCTGGCTTGGAAAGTGTTTCGCTATGAAGGACCTTGGTGAAGCTGCCTATATTTTGGGGATAAGGATCTTGAGAGATCGGAGTAAAAGACTAATTGGACTTAGTCAAAGTACCTACTTGGATAAGGTGCTGAAGAGATTCAGAATGCAAGACTCCAAGAAAGGAGAGTTGCCCATCCAGAGTAACGCCAAACTGAGTAAGACACAAAGCCCTAGCACTGAGGCTGAGATAGCACAAATGAGTCGAGTACCTTATGCTTCGGCTGTAGGATCGATCATGTATGCTATGACGTGTACTCGACCTGATGTAGCTTTTGCCCTGAGCATGGTTAGCAGGTTTCAGGGGAACCCTGGCAAGGCACACTGGACTGCGGTAAAGAATATTCTCAAGTACCTACGAAGGACTAAGGACTGGGTCCTTACCCTCGGTGGGAGTGATGACTTGAGAGTTGTAGGGTATAGTGATGCTAGCTTCCAGACTGATAGGGATAACTTCCACTCTCAGTCGGGTTGGGTCTTTACCCTAAATGGAGGAGCAATTTCTTGGAAGAGTTCCAAGCAAGAGACAGTGGCAGATTCTACTTGTGAATCAGAGTATATTGCAGCTAGCGAGGCGGCAAAAGAGGCGTTATGGCTGAGGAACTTCATTGGAGACCTTGGAGCTGTACCAGCTATTAAAGAGCCAATGGAAATTTTCTGTGATAGTGAAAGTGCTGTTGCCTTAGCCAAGGAACCAAGGGATCACGGGAGATCCAGACACATCGACAGAAAATACCATTTCATCAGACATCGGATCGAAGAAGGACTCCTCATGGCAAAGAGGGTATCATCAGATGAGAATCCGGCAGATCCCCTCACGAAGGGACTGACTCGGGTTAAGCATCTCCAGCATGCTCGGAGCATAGGGCTGAAGGATGAAATTAGATTTAGTAGTTAGATAACCTCGAAATTTGTAAAGTGTAATTGACATTTGATGATGAATAAAAGTGTTTTATTTATGAGTAAAGTGTTGCTATCTCTTGTCGATCGTTTACTATATTTCTTTTGCATGTTTTGACTTCCAGAATAATTTTGTTTGGTATAACATATTATTCAAACCTCCACAGTCGGTCATATGTCGGAAGTAGGTATGAATCAAGACTGTCATGTTTGGTTGTAGAGGTCTTGGACAAGGCTACAACAATCATGAGTGCTCATAAGTTCTGAGCATTGGACTCAACCCACGCTCACTGGAATCACTTCATGGAATTCTGTCTCGAGTGATCGTGAGACGGTAATATCATATAAGTCTTTAAACCTAGAGATATGATTTGTTACTTACAAGTTGGTTATGCATTGATTGTACGAAAAATGCATTGGTAACTCGATGTTATAAATCGCGCTCTTGTGTGTAATTCAATGAGTAGTAGAACAAACATATGAGTCGAAGTTTATCTGTTCCTTCTTGGATTAGAAGCTGATATCTGGGCCCCTCGATGATTTTGTTTTGACCTATGTACCGGGCCCGGTCAGAACTAAAATTGATGTGTTCAATGAAGTTCTTTGTCAAACAAATCGGAAATCGGGAAACAAATTGTTGGACAATAAGTAAGAAATTGTTCCATGTATTTGTCCGACTGATATCTAGAACAGAGGATTATATGATCACTTATCTTAAATGGCGTACCATCATCTTCTCAGTTTCGAGAAACCTTGTAAAGAGCTACGATTGCTGATCGGTTCCTGAAGTCATACTTGCAGTAACAGTTATTAGACTTATCCAAGTGGGAGACTGTTGGATAAGGTGTCTAAGTCCATAACTATTTCGAGTATGTACTTGACCCGACCCGGCATGGTCCATTTGGGTTGCATGGCATCATGCAATTGGATAGACTAAATGAGAGAAATAACACTTGGAGATTATTAATATATTATAAGTTCTAATATATTAATAATATTATTTGATTAGTTTGATCAAGAATTAATTTAGAATTAATTATGTGATCAAAAGATAACTAATTAAATATATGGGTTGATTATGTAAATCATCCATATCTTGTATAGTGGGCTAAAAGGCTCCATGGACTATCAAGTTGGGTTCCACCCATAGGATGCTCCATGGATGCTCCATGGGAGTTACAAACCCATGGTTCATGGAAATGAAGAGTCATGACACATTAGGGTTTAACCGTAGATGTGTCAACACTATATAAGTAACATGTTCTCCACCTAAAATCGGCTACACTAAGAAACAAGAGGGCTTGGCCGATTTTGAGAAGTGTGTGTTCTCTCATAAGTTCTTCCAAGAGCATTTGGTGTTGTGTCAAGCATTTGAGGCATCACACTTGGGGTGCTAGGCTCACAAGGTTTCAAGGAACACAAACAACAACAAGGCAAGTTATTCTATCTATACTTTATGTTAAAATTGTTCCCCATGTATGCTAGATAGGAATATAACCTTGGAATTCAACTTTGCATGATAATTAGACAAACATAGATCCAAGGATATGAGAGTTGCATGTACACTTAGGAAGTGTTAGAATGCTCAAAACCCATCAGTATTCGAGTGCCGTCAACCATTAAACTTAAGGTTAAGTTTCATGTGCTCTAGCTTATAGTAAACTTTTAACTCTATTCTCGTACAGCCTAAATGGCGGGATTCCATCACCCCAATGACCCCTACTACCCCAACCAAGGTAATGGAGGGTGGATTGAAGAAGATCCTGAAGAAGACGAAGAGCCTATAGAGTTGGAGGGAGGGGATGACTCTGGCACGGATTCGGAGCTAGAAATTATAAATCCACCAATCCCACAATCTCCCGTCCACGTGAGGAATTTCCAAGGACCCACTCCAGTGTGGGGAAGTCACCTTCATCATTGGAGCCAATAACAAAGCTTACGCCCTCCTTACGGCATGTGCCGAGACTTCTATGATGTGAGAGGCGGGGGATCAGCTGACCGCACACTTCCGGTCATGGTTGGAAAACTCGCCAACCAGTGCTATCAATCCGGAGTGCAAGCCAACCGAATCCGAGAGGTCAACGTGGAAGTACAAATCCACACGGCCGATATCAACCGCCTAGAGTTGTTGCAGAATGACATCCACATTCGCGCCAAAGCGTTTCAAGCACAAACAAATGCGGCCTTCGCAGAATTAAGAGAACAACAAGCTGCGTTTGATAGACACCTCATGGAGTCGAAGCAGTCCGACACGGAGTCGAGCTCCAAACGCAAAGCGCACCGCAAGTAGTACTTGCCCAACTCTCAAATTTTGTTATAAATTAGGACTTCACATAAAAGTATTATTTTCTTTAAATTGTTCTGTAATCGGAGGCCTTTAGAAAGGCCAAGAAATTTAGTCTAGACCCCGCTGTAACACAACTATATGTTTAATATATATAAGGGTATACCCCTTTTCTTGTTGTTGTTAATCATGCGCAAATCGTTCGATTCATTGGTACAGCTATTCAAACTTTACTTTCAAGCTCAAAACATTGTGTCAGTCAAACCCAACTTCTTAGAACTATTAGAAGTTAACTCAATATCATTCAACTCTGAACTGCCAAAACTTATAAATTTTTCCATATTTTTTTTCTTTTGGCAGCACGATGCCTCCTCGTCCAAACCTAAGGCCCAGGCCGGGCACGGTACCACCACCACCTCCACCACCAGCTTATGATCCAGCCATGGTCCAGGCTGCTATCACAGCAGCAGTAACTGCAGCCCTCTCGCAAATAAACTCTCACGGAAATGGAGGTGCGGGAAGCAGCACGAATCATCCAAATCATGGTACTGGTCATGGCCAAGGAAGAGAATGTACTTACAAGGAGTTCTCTAACGCTAAGCCAAAAACTTTTAATGGAACTGGGGGAGTCATTGCACTAATGCAATGGTTCGAGAAGACCGAAACGGTCTTCGAGATCTGCTCATGCCTAGAAGCAAGCAAAGTCAAGTTCGCTACTAGCACTTTCGTGGATCGAGCCCTCACTTGGTGGAAAAGCCATGTCAATTCAGTGACGCTCACTGTCGCCAAGAGTTGGGACGATCTAAAGGTTCTACTACTGGAAGAATACTGCCCAAGGGGCGAGTGCAAAAGCTGGAGTAGGAGCTCTGGAATCTGAAAATGACTGGGTCTGACCTAGTCACCTACACAGCTAGGTTCAACGACCTCGCTGCACTGTGCCCTACCATGGTCAACCCAGAATCAAAGAAGGTTGAAAGGTACATTTGGGGGTTGTCACCCCAGATTCAAGGGCATGTCCTAGCTTCCGGCCCTGTTACCTACAACAGCGCTAAATGCCTGGCTCAGCGACTCATCAACCACGGAGTAAAACCCAATATCATTTCAACAACCGCAAATCCACCTAGGGAGGCTCAGGGCTAGAGTAGGCCTTGGAACAAAAGGAGGGAAAAACTCTCCAGGAAAACCCCAAGAAACAACAAGTAATAGCGACCCATGCTATGACTGTACCTGTGAACCCTGCCCCCACAAGCTCATATAATGGGAAACTTCCTAAAGTTAACCGATGCAGCTTCCACCACCACGGTCCTTGCCCTGATCTTCAATGCACCAAGTGTAATAAGAAAGGACATACAACCCGCTATTGCAAAGGGCCAACCCAACCATCCGTCCCCACTACTAATACCGGGGTAAGCCGCGCCTGGTTTGAGTGCGGAGACATGGGGCACTACCGCATGGACTGCCCAAAGGCAAACAACCGGAATACCAGCGGAAGGGGGCGAGTTTTTGCAATGAGACAAGATGAAGCCATTGCGGACCCTACTGTTGTTACGGGTACGTTTCTTCTCGATAACTTGTATGCACGAATTTTGTTTGATAGTGGAGCGGAAAGGAGTTTTGTGAGTCACGACTTTAAAGGCCTGCTAAAATCAATACCACAATCATTAAGTGAACCATTCATAGTAGAAATGGCCAACGGGAAAACCGAAGGCACTAAGGAGATATACTTAAACTGTACCCTAACTTTAAACGATAATCCCTTTTCAATCAACCTCATGCCAGTCTCGATTAAGAGTTTCGATGTCATCATTGGCATGGATTGGCTGAGTTCTCATCATGCGGACATTCTATGTTACGATAAGGCCGTTCGCCTTAATTTGCCAACCGGCAAAACTTTCATTGTCTTGGGCGACAAACCAAGTACCACTCTTCGTATCATCTCAAGTATCCAAGCTCGGAAATGCCTACGTAAGGAGTGTCACGCATTCTTGGCACATGTTGTAGATGTGAAACGCGAAGTCCAAGACATCGAGAGTGTGCCCAACGTACGCGATTTTCCTGATGTTTTTCCCGAGGACCTTCCGGGAATACCACCCGCGAGACAAGTTAAGTTCCGAATCGATCTAGTTCCCGGAGCTACCCCAGTAGCCAAAGCACCCTATCGATTTGCCCCGGCAGAGATGCAAGAGCTATCCAGCCAACTGAATGAATTACTTGGAAAAGGATTCATCAGGCCGAGCTTCTCGCCATGGGGAGCACCCGTACTGTTTGTGAAAAAGAAGGATGGATCATTCAGAATGTGCATCGACTACCGAGAACTCAACAAACTTACCATCAAGAACCGATACCCCCTACCCCGAATCGATGACTTATTCGACCAACTCCAAGGAGCCAACTACTTCTCCAAGATCGATCTGAGGTCGGGATATCACCAGCTGCGAGTCCTGGAGAGTGATATTCCCAAGACGGCCTTCCGAACACGATACGGACATTATGAGTTCGTAGTGATGCTGTTCGGACTAACCAATGCCCCGTCCGTGTTCATGGATCTAATGAATCGGGTATGTCGTCCATTCTTGGATAAATTCGTGATAGTATTCATAGACGACATACTCATTTATTCAAAGAATAAAGAAGAGCATGGTCAACATCTGAGGCAAGTTTTAGAGACGTTACGGACTGAGAAACTATATGCAAAATTCTCAAAATGTGAATTTTGGATTAGAAAGGTGGACTTCCTTGGTCACGTGGTCAGCAAGGAAGGAATCCACGTGGATCCATAAAAAATCAAGGCTATCAAAAACTGGTCTGCGCCAACTACACCAACAGAAATTCGCCAATTTCTAGGTCTTGCTCGTTATTACCGAAGGTTCATCCAGAATTTCTCCAGCATCGCAAAGCCTCTTACCGCCTTAACCCAGAAAGGTGTGACCTACAATTGGGGAGAAAAGCAAGATGCTGCATTTCAGACTTTGAAACAGGCCCTTTGCAGCGCGCCCATCCTTTCTCTCCCAGAAGGGACCGAAGATTTTGTGGTGTATTGCGACGCTTCGAAGCAAGGGCTGGGCTGTGTACTAATGCAGAGGTGAAAGGTTATTGCATATGCCTCACGACAACTGAAAACGCATGAGGTCAATTACACCACTCATGATTTAGAACTTTGGGCGGTGGTCTTCGCTCTTAAAATCTGGAGACACTACCTATATGGTACCAAATGCACTATCTTTACAGACCACAAGAGCCTACAACATATCTTCGACCAGAAGGAGTTGAACATGAGACAACAACGTTGGGTCGAATTGCTCAACGACTACGAATGTGAGATTCGCTATCATCCAGGAAAGGCTAACGTCGTGGCAGATGCCCTTAGTCGTAAGGAGTACTCTGGCCGAAGAGTGAAGTCATTAGCCATGTCAATCCATTCGCACCTGTCGACACAAGTAAAGGAAGCTCAAATAGAGGCCCTGAAACCCGAAAACGTGACAGGTGAGACCCTTAGGGGAATGGACAAGAATTTAGAAATCAAGAGTGACGGAGCACGCTACCTCATGAACCGAATATGGACGCCCAACTTTGGTGGACTTAGAGAGGTAGTTATGAGCGAGGCACACAAGACTCCATACTCCGTACACCCCGGGTCAGACAAGATGTATCAAGATCTCAAACAACTCTACTGGTGGCCAAACATGAAAGCAGAGATCGCTACATATGTGAGCAGGTGTTTGACTTGCGCCAAGATCAAAATAGAACACCAGAAACCCTCAGGACTACTCCAACAACCTGAAATTCCTGAGTGGAAATGGGAGCAGATTTCCATGGACTTTATAATGAAACTACCCAAAACTCAGGGTGGCCAAGATACTATTTGGGTAATCGTCGATAGATTAACCAAGTCCGCTTATTTCCTACCGATCAAGGAAACTGATAAAATGGAAAAGCTATCAAGAATCTACATCCGAGAGATCGTACGACTTCATGGAGTGCCAATGTCTATCATCTCGGATAGAGACAACAGATTCACGTCTAGATTCTGGCAATCATTGCAAAAATCCATGGGAACAAGATTGGACATGAGTACTGCCTATCACCCCCAAACTGACGGATAGAGCGAAAGAACGATCCAAACCTTGGAAGACATGTTGCGAGCATGTGTAATCGACTTTGGTAAAGCATGGGATGTTCACTTACCTTTGGTTGAGTTCTCTTATAACAATAGTTATCATAGTAGTATCAATACTGCTCCATTTGAAGCCCTTTACGGCTGTAAGTGCAGATCACCTC
This sequence comes from Lactuca saligna, assembly GCF_052625555.1. Taxonomy (NCBI): domain Eukaryota; kingdom Viridiplantae; phylum Streptophyta; class Magnoliopsida; order Asterales; family Asteraceae; genus Lactuca; species Lactuca saligna. Next base: position 103,596,960 of record NC_136423.1, read on the forward strand.
TGTGCTGGACGGAAGTGGGCGACACACAACTAGCAAAAGGTCTAGTCCCTGATAGCACCCTCACTGGTCCAGAGATCATCAGGGAAACTACTGAAAAGATCGTGCAAATACGAAAACGACAGAAATCCTTGAGGGATAGGCAAAAGAGCTATGCCGACAAAAGACGTAAACCCTTGGAATTTCAGATTGGCGATCGGGTACTACTGAAGGTCTCACCCTGGAAGGGAATGATACGCTTTGGAAAGCGTGGGAAGCTAAATCCTAGGTACATTGGACCCTTCGAAATCATTTCAAGGATTGGTCCAGTAGCCTGCAAACTCCGACTTCCAATTGAGCTTAACAAAGTACATCCAGTATTCCACGTATCAAACCTGAAGAAGTGTCTGTCCGACGAAACACTTGTAATTCCACTCGATGAGATCGAACTAAATGAAAATCTTAACTTTGTGGAAGAACCCGTCGAGATCATGGATAGGGAAGTTAAACGAACTAAACAGAGTCGCATTCCAATAGTAAAGGTCCGATGGAATGCTAAGAGGGGACCTGAGTTCACGTGGGAACGAGAAGATCAAATGCAACAGAAGTATCCACATCTCTTCCCCAGCCCCTAAGACTCTTCTTTTGTATTAAAATTTCGGGACGAAATTCCCTCCAACGGGGGGATGATGTAACAACCCGTTATTTCAAGTCAATAAAAATCGAGTCCTGTAACCTCTTTAAGAAAGGAAATAGAATATCATCGAAAAATGAAGTATTCGAAAACTCTATTTGGAGTACACTATGTGATAGTTATCGTCTTAAGGTTTCCAAACATATAAATAACACAAAAATCCGAGTTATAACGAAGAAGTTATGCTCATTCTAAGTTTTCCGACAAAAATCAGCAATACGAAGTTGCATAAAAACGCAAAGTTTCAATAAAACACTTTCCGACCTTAGGTGTCTAAATGAAAGTCGTAGATATCGTTAAACTACAAACATGCATAACAAGAACGCTCAAATCGGACATCGTATGAATAAGTTATGAATTTTTAAAGAAATTCCTTAATCACGTCATTTTAATAATTAAATAATAAAAATAATTCCGGAATTTGCCAACGGAATCTAAATGAGAGTTGTAGATCGTAGTCTCACCTTCGCGGGGATATAAAGAACGTCAAAAACGGAGTTCGTATGAAGGAGATATGAATTTTTGAAGTTTGATAATTAATTTATATATTTTTTTTTAATAAAACTTCGGATAATGGTATTATCCGAAGGAGAGTCAGCGACCTCATCCGAGGTACGCGCTGCGTACCCGAGAAACTTGGCCTCAACCCGGCCATGTCGCCCTATGCGAGGCACCCGACCCAACCCGTCCCATCCGACCCGACTGCCTGAGCCGTCCCATCCGAGGCCGAGGCAGTCGAGGCTTCGGTCACACATGACGTACGCGTACGCGCTGCGTACGAGCGTACGCCCCGCGTACGTGGCCTCTCAGGCCCCCCTATAAATAGCATGCGAGGGTTCCCGGGAAAATGGCCCATTCTCTCTCCTTTTTCTTGCGTTTTACCTTGTTTTCCATGCTCGCACTACCCCGAAGCCCTGGTCATTTTGTGCAAGTCCCGAAGGTCGATTTTTCTCCCGAGGAATCCGGAGATTTCCGAGGAAAATCCATTTCCCGAGATGAAACTCTTCCCGGTTTTCCATCTTGCTATCTTCAAACTTTCAAGTGAGTTCATACCCCTTTCAAACACACTTTAAATACATTTTAAATGCTTTTATACTCTTTTAGGGGGGAATACAAGTAAACATACGGTTATTATCGTGTATTTTATAAAGTTTCACTTCACTTGTTGTATCGAATAAATCACTTGGAACTCATTACTATTATGGAAAACTCTTGTCATACTTTGTGTGCATTAGACATTATACAAAGTGTATAATGATTTCAAAGTAACTTTCATTGTTAAGTTGTTTTATACATTCTAAAAACTTATGATTTTGCTTTGTCAAACATTGTGAAAAAGGATAAACTTTGCATAGAAAACTATCACTTTAATACGGGCTTAGTTGAGAATCCATGAGACGTGTATATCTTCAAACGTTACTTTTCTTTATTAGAAAGTAATGCTACAAGTCTTGTCTATAACCAGAGTCTCCCGCTCGGAGAACGTGTCAAATGTGTATAGATCTATACGGGAAGTCATAATCCCGCGCCCTGACTGTTAGCTACAGTCCGTCTTTTGGGGTGAAAGTTGTCATAACGCTGCGACGCCTGAAGAACGTCGTTACAAGCATATTATGTTTAGTACGGTTATAAAGCTCATCGGATATACAATTATTATGGTATTATGCTTTTATGAACGAGTAGCTATTAAAACTATTCTTCATCTAATAAATGCGATCTTCGTATAGTTTTACTATATAAAACTATGACACAACTTTTGAGAACGTCGGTTTCTTGTGATTTTCGGTCTTAGAGACTGCCAATTATATTAGGAAAATAAGGGTTTCTCCTGCATACAAACCAAACAACTAATAGGAAAATAAGGGATTTTCCTGATGCAATTATTTACAACTTATAACACGAACATTTATATGCATTTCATACTTTTATAAGAAAATAAGGGTTTTCTTGGAAAACACAACAACTCGTATCTCAACCATTAGGGAAAATATGGTATTTTCTGGATCTAATACATTCACTTTCAACACAACAAATCACAACTCTTTACATTTGAAATGCTGCGTTTTCTGGAAAATATACACCCATTTTGGAATGGCATCCAATTTTTCTAAACTACTTATGAACTCACCAACTTAATTGTTGACACTTTTTCTTTGAAATAACTTGTATTCTCAGGGAACCGTTAAGCAGGTTTGGGAATCAACTTTTGGGATTAACGCGCTGGCGTTAATTACTTCTTTTGGATGATGTTTATGTATTTATCTTTTGAACATAGAATGAATACAATGATGTAAACATCTTGGAAACTTTAAATATATATGGTGGTGTGTACTTTCCTTTCTATGAACTGTTATGATACTGAATATGACGTCCTCCGCCCCCGAACGTTTCCGCCGTTCTGGTTTGGGGGTGTGACAATATTGATCATATACTAACATCAAAACATACTGACAACATACTAACCTCATAACATACTGATCACATACTAACATCGTATCATACTGATCATATACTAGCATCATAACATAAATAGACAAATAAACATTGCATGGGTTCTGTATACCCCTTCGGTATCTTCCAACCGGTAACTGCTGTCACGCCCCGCTAAAGTGGAAACGCAAGGTATGACAGCGATAACGGTTTCAATGCAAAAGATAAAGATACATCACCATAGCAGTATTTAAAAGTTTACAACCCATATCTTCAAAAGAAACAACATACAAGTTTTTCAAAAGAACATTGTTCAAAATATAGCTTCATAATAGCTTCAACACGATGCAGCATGCTCTATGATGATGAATCTTTACATCCACTTACTAATTACTTCCTGAAAAAGCATGTAAAACGAGCGTCAACTATGAAAATAGTTGGTGAGTATCACAAGTTTTTAAATCGAGGGTACAATAATGCTTTTCGTAAGTACAAGTACATTGCTTTAATGATAAAACAAAGTTGATTGCTATTAATGAATACAAGTTTATTGCTATAACGAGAAACGAGTTTGTATGTGTATGAGCAAACAATGAGTCTCAACCAAACCTATGACTGAAGCCCTATCGAGATCTATGCTTATCGTTCCATAGATGAATATGGTATCATGCACTCCAGTGATTCGGGCGAGTGAGGAGTTGTCAATTCCTAATAGCGCTATCCATAACGACCATTGGCTCAAAGAGTTAATGGTTAGAGATAAGGGAAGGGCCTTAGTACGATAAGTTCTCATGTTCCGTGTTGCATAGACATACATAAAGAAACATAGCAATACAATAGCAATCACGTTTGATACAATTCAATTTAAATACAACATGCAAACAGTAGTTTTTCTAGACATGCTTTTCCACCCCAAAACATAAAAACCGAAAATAGGGGAGTGCATGAATACTCACGATGTTTTGTGTAGACACAAGCGGTACTTCGGGATGCACCAACGTCTTACTACCGGGATCCTACGACATCAAACACACGCACTAGTGAGTTTCCATGTCGATATCTAATGCTAATATACTAAACTCTACATATAGGGAAATGCCAATTTATGTTTTAGTATTGGATTTTATATCAATTAGTTACACTTTTTCTGAAGTAATGAAATTCTATATATCGGGCGATTAATTACAACCTTGGAATATAAACTTTCCAAATTTTTAAGTCCTTATTACAACATAAATTCACGAAAATAGCATTCGAGGGATAAAAATTCCCAAACTTTTTATTTAACTGTTATTACACAATACTAAGCTGGGAAAATTATAAAAATGGATTTCCAAGATGTTTAATTATATTTTATGATTTTTGAGCATTTATTTCAATAAAAATTGAAATAAATAGAAAACAGTTTCCAAAATTACCCAAACTTTTTATTTAATTGTTATTATACATAAACAGGCTGGGAAAAATATAAAAGATATTTTTCAGTGGGTATTTCTATTTTTCCTTGTTTTATTCCTTTAAATAGTCATTAATTAAAGAAATAATATTAAACAGTTAAAATAAATCACCATAAATTTTTGTAACATCATTTACAGTATAAATATCCTGGGAAAAATATCAAAAGTGGTTTTCATAATGTATAAACTGGTTTTGGGTATTTATGTATATTTAAGTGTATTTTAGTGCAATTAACTTTAGAAAATAAGAGAAAAATAGTTTACAGTAGAGAAAAATATTTAAAATTTTTATGTAACCTCCTACTCTATAATATTATATCCTGGTAAATTTTCATGAATTTTGGATAATCAGAACTATTTCTCCCATTTTTAGACCATTATAATTACCAAAAATTGGGAAAAATAGTAAAACATGATGGAAAATCTTGAAATTATTTTCTGGAGTCACCCATCACAGGTAAGGTATGTGAAAATTGTTAGATACAATTTTCACATCATATAAAGTGGTTTTGTAATTTATCATGTCCTAAATAAAAGAAAATAAGAAATCATATGAAACAGTAACAAAAATTGCTGAAATTTGGTGAGGGGTCATTATTCCCCATAAGGATCATCCATGAAATTATTTAGGATTTATTGACCTCTGGAGTATTTTATATGATTTATGCCATTGGTTTTAGCAATAATTCTAATAAATCAAAGAAATAACAAAAGCTCTTGAAATTTTCCAGATTATCTCATGCATGCAAGGGCTTTCAAAAGGAAAAATGTAAAAAAATGTATTCAGAAGAGAAATGAGGGTAATGATTTCAAACAATTTAAGAAAAGTTGCATGCAATAATGCGTGAAGTGTAAATGTGGCTGAAGTTCATGAATTTGTGTAGCCAATTCAGTGAGGTTTTAAGCCACGAAATTTCAACCATAATTCACTAGATATGTTAAGTTTCTAAGGTATTTTTCCTCAGATTTATGGTTGGGTTTAAGGCCATTGTTTAAGCAAAATAAAAATAGTGATCACAGAAAAAGAGCTGTATGCGCAACCTTTTTGTAAAATCTGCTAAAAATCGGATATTTAATATTTTACAGTGAGCCCAGTTGGGTTTGAAATTTAACTCGTGGAACTAACTAATACAAAAAGAATATCATGATTTGGTTAAGAAATGACTGAGTTATGACTGTTCAAAGTCGAACAAAGTAATCTGGCAGATTGCATGTTTGCTTGTGTGCATTATTAGGGTATTTCAACAAGAACATCATGCATGTCTTTGGTAAGGCCCGATTTCTAACACATGCATGGAATGAATGAGCATCCAAGATGTACTAGAAATGGTTTAAATGCTTTTGTTCTTGCATGAACACAAAAGAAATGGAGAAGAACATGAAATATTAGGTTTTGATGTCACATGATCATATGTGCATCTTTTCCACTCCTTGCATCGGTTTGATCCCGGATTTTCACCATCTCTAACACATGCATTGTGTTATGGTGAGAATCTACAAACCACAAGGGGAGAATAAAGATTTCTAGCCATGGAAAGGCATAGAATCCGAAAAGTAGAGAAGACTAAGAAGAAAAAGAGGTTTTAACCATGAAACTATGGAAGAAGATGTTGTTGTTTACCTTGGTTTTGACCTTGAGAGAAGTAAGAACACTTCAAGGGCTTCACAATATCGAAATTTTGCAGAGAAATGAGAGGATTTTCGTGAGTTTAGAGAGAGGGAAGAAGAGAGTGAAGTGTGTGAAGAGAGTGAAGTGAGAGAGTGAAGAGGGAAGAGGTGGAGTAAGGGTTTAAGCTTAATGATTGTGTTTTGGGGAAGAGAGGGGGCATGGGGAGAGGTGATGGCCGGTTTTTGCATGCATTTTGGCCTCCTCTCTCCTAAATTTTAAACTTTATAAACTTCCCTCCTATATTTTATATAAAAACATTCATTTTTATAAAATGTTTATTAAGCAATTTGATTTATTTAAAAATCTTGTTTTCAACAAATAATTTATGATTAATACTTATATTTCTAGTTCATTGGTATAATCCATAATTTGATTAATAAAATTTGATATTAGGAAGTTTATAGCCAAATTTTATAAAGTTTTTAAGCTTTATAATTTATAACTTTGGATTTTTGGCTCTTTAGGGTTTTTGGAATATTGTTTGATATTCAACAACATGTTGAAGTATAATTAGAATGTTTTAATTTATTTTTAGAGTTTTATACCCTATTTCAATTATAACAAAGCTTGAAGCTTTATTCTAATTATAGTATTGGCATTTCCTATTGTAGCTAAGCAACTTACTAGAATTGTAAGTATCAAGTATATTAGTCGTAGACCTTAGTTGGATCCTAGTTTATGCAAGATTTTTGACCTAATTTATACTACTAGGTCATGGCATGTTGTGCATGAATGGTTATTATAAAGATGCATGAGTCCAAGAATGACCTGAATTGGCAATTGTCACAGTATCCCCCACTTAAAAAGAATTTCGTCCCGAAATTCATTCTATGTCATCGCTTGTCATCGCAAGGGAAAAGTTGCGGATACTTTTCCTTTATGAAGTCCTCGCGCTCCCAGGTGTACTCCGGCCCGCGTTTTGAGTTCCATCGAACTTTCACAATCGGGATCTTACTCCGCTTAAGTTGTTTTACCTCCCTGTCAAGGATTTCTATCGGTTCCTCAACGAAGCTCAGCTTATCATTGATCTTAATTTCCTCCAGGGGTATTATCAATGTTTCGTCGGCTAGACATTTCTTAAGGTTGGAGACGTGGAATGTGTCGTGAATGGCGCTTAACTCTTGGGGCAATTGGAGTTTATACGCTACTGGACCAATCCTTTCAAGGATTTCAAAGGGTCCAACATATCTCGGGCTTAGTTTTCCTTTCTTACCAAAACGCACAAGCCCTTTCCAAGGCGACACTTTTAAAAGTACCTTGTCTCCTACTTGGAATTCTAATGGTTTTCGACGATTATCCGCATAACTTTTCTGATGATCTATAGCAGCTTTAAGCTTATCCTTGATGATAGCAATCTTGTCGGATGTTTCCTGGATAAGTTCGACTCTAGTCAACTGTCTGTCTCCGATTTCTGTCCAGCATAAGGGCGAACGACACTTGCGTCCATACAATGCTTCATATGGAGCACATTAGATACTCGTGTGGTAACTGTTATTGTAGGAAAACTCGATTAGGGGTAAATGAGTATCCCAATTTCCTTTGAACTCAATGACACACGCTCGTAGCATGTCTTCCAATGTTTTTATTGTTCTCTCTGTTTGCCCATCTGTCTGAGGGTGGTAAGCTGTGCTCAAATCTATCTTGATTCCTAGTGCCCTCTGTAACATCCACCAAAATCGAGATGTAAAACGACTATCTCTATCAGAAATGATAGATAAGGGTACACCATGCAGAGAAACAATTTTGTCGATGTAGATTTGGGCCAATTTTTCCATCTTGAAATCTTCTCGAATGGGGAGAAAGTGTGCAGATTTCGTTAGTCGATCCACTATGACCCAAATTGAGTCATGACCTTTAGCAGTTCTAGGAAGTTTGGTAACAAAGTCCATAGATATTTGCTCCCATTTCCATTGGGGAATTTCAGGTTGTTAACCCTTGGAATCCAGACCCTGTCTTTAAAATAACGAACTCCATCAGGTTTGGTTTCAAATCTTTCTTCCAAACCATGTAAAGTTTCGCCTGGAAGATTTTCCTTGCATAACGCTTTCTCCTGGGCATTAATGATTTGAGATTTCAAGCTTGTCTGAATTACCATTCCCAAAGCTCTCACATGGGAAGGTTTCACTCTTTCTTTCCTACTAAGAGCGTCGGCTACTACGTTAGCCTTCCCTGGGTGATATCGTATCTCACAATCATAATCACTAAACAACTCTACCCATCTTCTCTGCCGCATGTTTAACATTTTCTGATCCAGGATATGCTGAAGGCTTTTGTGATCGGTATAAATGGTGCACTTGGTTCTGTAAAAATAATGCCTCCATATCTTAAGGGCGAAAACTATTGCTCCTAGTTCTAGATCATGGGTGGTATAATTCTTCTCGTGCGGTTTGAGTTGTCTGGAAGCATATGCAATGACCTTATCTTTTTGCATTAGCACACATCCTAATCCTTGATGAGACGCATCACAATACACCACAAAGTTCTCTAATCCTTCTGGTAAAGCCAGAATTGGTGCATTGCACAGCTTGTTTTTCAGGATTTGAAACGCCTCTTCGTGTTTCTCTTCCCAGAGAAATTTTCTATCCTTTTGGGTCAAAGATGTTAATGGTTGAGCAATCCTAGAGAAATTCTCAATGAAGCGTCTGTAGTACCCAGTTAATCCTAGGAATTGTCGTATTTCTGTCGGGGTTTTGGGGGCCTCCCATTTCTTGATTGCCTCTATCTTAGCTGGATCTACATGGATTCCTCTTTCACCGATCACATGACCAAGAAAATGTACTTCCCGAATCCAAAATTCACACTTAGTGAACTTGGCATACAATTTCTGTTCCTTCAACAGCTCTAACACTAGCTTTAGATGTCTATTGTGATCTTCTTTGGTCCGCGAGTAAACAAGTATGTCATCGATAAATACAATTACAAACCTGTCTAGGTATGGTCTACAGACCCTATTCATCAAATCCATGAATACAGCGGGTGTGTTCGTTAGTCCAAAAGGCATGACTAAGAACTCATAATGTCCATAACGGGTTCTAAATGCTGTTTTGTGAATGTCCTCTTCGTGAATTCTTAGCTGATGATACCCTAACCGAAGGTTGATTTTTGAGAAGTAGGAAGCGCCCTGCAACTGATCGAACAAGTCATCTATTCTAGGGAGGGGATATCGATTCTTGATTGTCAACTTGTTCAATTCTCTGTAATCAATGCACATTCGGAACAAACCATCTTTCTTTTTGACGAATAACACTGGGGCTCCCCAAGGTGAAGAACTTGGTCGAATAAACCCTTTGTCTAGAAGTTCTTGAAGTTGTCCGGATAGTTCTTGCATCTCGGATGGTGGAAGGCGATATGGTGCTTTTGCTACCGGTGCCGCTCCGGGAATTAAGTCTATCCGAAATTCGACCTGTCTATAAGAGGGTAGACCGGGCAATTCCTCCGGAAATACTTCGGGATAGTTTTGAACCACTGGAATCTCCTTGAGTTGCTTAGCTTCAGGTTCTCTTTCTAGCACGTGAGCCATGAATGCCATACAATTCTTCTTCAGGTACTTGTGAACCTTCACGCTTGATACTATGTTTAAACTTCTTCCTGGCTTCTCACCGTGTATGATAAGGGTTTCTCCATTAGGGAGAGGCACTCTGATGACTTTCTCATAACAACCAATGTCCGCTCTATCTTTGGATAACCAATCCGTCCCTACTATCACATCAAAACTACCTAGCTCTATAGGAATTAGGTCAATGCTAAAGAGTTTATCAGCTAAATTCAAAGTACAACCAGGAATTATATCACTAGCCCTAATTTCATACCCATCAGCAAGTTCAATAGCATAAGCATTCCTCATCTTTACCGATTTCAAGCCAATTAACGGTCTAAATGCTAAAGAAACAAAACTCCTATCTGCTCCCGCATCGAATATTACTGATGCAAAATGGTTGTTCAGGAGGAACGTACCTGTTATCACTTCAGGGTTCTGACGAGCTTCTTCTGCACCAATCACAAAGGCTACACCTCTTGGCTGTCCAACTTGATTTCCTTGAAAGTTTTGCCTGGCTTGGCCTTGTCCATTGTTACCAGGTCCATTCTTCAGTTTAGGACATGCTCTACGGAGATGATCAGTACTCCCACACTCGTAACATGTCCTTTTTCCCTCCTTATTCACCTTACAATACTTCGAGTAATGGCCTGTTTGCTTACAGTTTTGGCACACCAGGCAAGCTCCCTTGTGATGGAAGTTACACTTATTGCACTTTGGAAGCGGCTCTGAGTACTCCTTCCGCTCCTGCACTTCTTGTCCTTGAGTTTTCACTGGTTTTTGCTCCTGGGCTCTTACCATAAAGTTTCTTGAGACTTTCTGCTTCCTCCCTAACTTGCCTCCATACTTCTTCTCTCCCTGATTTGTTGGCTTCCTCTTGCTACTAGAGCTTTCCTTTGCTGATGCTCCCATCCTTATCACATCATTGGTTAGTCGATTTTCTAGGCTTACTGCACTTTGAATGGTAGTTGGGTTTGCTGAGGTAACCATTCCCCGAATCTCTGGTGCCAGACCCCAGATGTAACGATCTATCCGTTTCTCCTCAGGAGTAACCATGTGAGGTACTAGTTTTGCTAGTTCATGAAATTGGACTTTGTACTTCTCTATTTGTGTTCCAACCATAGAATGGTTCTAGAATTCATATTCAAGTTTCTGAAGTTCATCCTTGGGACAATACTCCTCTATCAGCAGCTTCTTTAGGTCTTCCCAAGTTAGCTGATATGCTGCTGTACGGCCTCGGGTTTGCACTAGAGTATTCCACCAAGTTAATGCCCTATCTTGGAATAGGCAAGATGCATACTCAACTTTGTTGCGCTCGAGGCATTTGCTAATGTGAAGGACCCACTCCATGCTGTCAATCCATTTCAGTAACCTGACCGCACCTTCCTTTCCATGGAACTCCTTAGGTTTACAGGCCATAAAGGACTTGTAGTTGCATTCTCTTTCATTGTTTCCCCGGTTTCCTCCACTACTTCCTTGGTTAGCATTAAGTCCTGCAGTTACTTGAGTAACAATGTTTGGGATTGCTTGCATGAGTTGTTGTGCTACCATTTGAGCAACATCGGGCGTTTCGTTTTGTGGGCGCCCGCGATTAGGCCTTCCTGACATGGTTCTATGACACAGGAGAAGAAATACATATAAATACATAAAATAATGTATAATATGTATTTCACTACCATTTTGAAAACCGTAAGTGTTGTCAAATTAATGGGTTGCATTAATACTATGCATATAGATTTGAGAAAGCAAAGAAAAGAAAAATCTCTTTTATTCAACCATTTACCAAATAAATTTTAGGGTTTGACCTCATAGTAAAAGTTTTCAAACATAAAATAAAATTTTTCATTACCATTTGAAATAATCTTAAAACCAAACCAATACGTCAATCCCAAAATAAAGTTTTAAATATTTTTCCCAAAAGACACCCAACATGGGTTTTCATTTCAAAACAAAATAAAACAAAATACTGAAATCAGAACCAAAAGCCAATCGCTATCCCAACAAGAAGCATCAACACCACAATCAGGAACAGCCCACCAAACACATAATATGCTGTCATCGCATGACCTGCCTCTCGTCTAGCAGCACTAGCAGTGTCAGTAGTCTCCATCGAATGTTGATACATGATTTCCATTCCTGCCAAGACTTCATCCAAAACTTCTCAATGCCCAGCTATCACATCGAGACTGTGACGTAGGCCCGCTGCTATCGACTGCAATCTCCGGGACTCCTCCGGGGTCATACCTGGCTGTCTGACAGGTATCCCTATGACTTGCTGAGGTGAGGGTGCTCTCGGTCCTGCATCGCTGGGTTCTGCTCTGCTAGGTCCTGCCGTGCCATGTCCTACTGTGCTGGCGGGTATCCTTCCTGGAATGGGAACACTCTTCCTCGTTGTCCTCCGAATGCGAAGTCCATAGAGCGGTGGCTGTGGCAACACCGATGTCGGTGCTGCCTCGTGTCGTTGACTCGGGGCATTGTCATTGCTGATCTCCACCTAGTATCTTCCGTATCCTCTGATGGGTCTTCTTCTACCGAGGTGGGGGGATTACGTCGAGGGATAACAGTGACGTAGCCGGATTCATCGGCTGAGGCGGTAGCGCGGGAAGATGATGATGTTGACATAGTGGACTGTGACATAGTTTCAATGAGATATGAAATAAATGACAATGCATGCCTATAATATGCAATGCTTACACACACCAAAATTAACCTTTTGAAATTTTGAAATAAAGTTTTCTCAAATATTTTTGTTGAACATATTCCCATTATAATTAGCTCAAGCTTTGTATAAATCTTTTCTTAATTAAACATAGGTGATCAGTCTATGTTTAATCAAGGTCCAATAATACAACTCCCGACCTAATTATACTAGTAATATGTTTGATGTAAAAAGAATTTCTTTGTAAGTTTTAGATATAGGTTGTGTTTTCTTAAAGAAAACCGATGTTCTCTATAACTTTAGCTCTGATACCACTTCTGTCACACCCCGCTAAAGAGGAAACGCAAGGTATGACAGCGATAACGGTTTCAATGCAAAAGATAAAGATACATCACCATAGCAGTATTTAAAAGTTTACAACCCATAGCTTCAAAAGAAACAAAATACAAGTTTTTCAAAATAACATTGTTCAAAATATAGCTTCATAATAGCTTCAACACGATGCAGCATGCTCTATGATGATGAATCTTTACATCCACTTACTAATTACTTCCTGAAAAAGCATGTAAAACGAGCGTCAACTATGAAAATAGTTGGTGAGTATCACAAGTTTATAAATCGAGGGTACAATAATGCTTTTCGTAAGTACAAGTACATTGCTTTAATGATAAAACAAAGTTGATTGCTATTAATGAATACAAGTTTATTGCTATAACGAGAAACGAGTTTGTATGTGTATGAGCAAACAATGAGTCTCAACCAAACCTATGACTGAAGCCCTATCGAGATCTATGCTTATCGTTCCATAGATGAATATGGTATCATGCACTCCAGCGATTCAGGCGAGTGAGGAGTTGTCAATTCCTAATAGCGCTATCCATAACGACCATTGGCTCAAAGAGTTAATGGTTAGAGATAAGGGAAGGGCCTTAGTACGATAAGTTCTCATGTTCCGTGTTGCATAGACATACATAAAGAAACATAGCAATACAATAGCAATCATGTTTGATACAATTCAATTTAAATACAACATGCAAACAGTAGTTTTTCTGGACATGCTTTTCCACCCCAAAACATAAAAACCGAAAATAGGGGAGTGCGTGAATACTCACGATGTTTTGTGTAGACACAAGCGGTACTTCGGGATGCACCAACGTCTTACTACCGGGATCCTACGACATCAAACACACGCACTAGTGAGTTTCCATGTCGATATCTAATGCTAATATACTAAACTCTACATATAGGGAAATGCCAATTTATGTTTTAGTATTGGATTTTATATCAATTAGTTACACTTTTTCTGAAGTAATGAAATTCTATATATCGGGCGATTAATTACAACCTTGGAATATAAACTTTCCAAATTTTTAAGTCCTTATTACAACATAAATTCACGAAAATAGCATTCGAGGGATAAAAATTCCCAAACTTTTTATTTAACTGTTATTACACAATACTAAGCTGGGAAAATTATAAAAATGGATTTCCAAGATGTTTAATTATATTTTATGATTTTTGAGCATTTATTTCAATAAAAATTGAAATAAATAGAAAACAGTTTCCAAAATTACCCAAACTTTTTATTTAATTGTTATTATACATAAACAGGCTGGGAAAAATATAAAAGATATTTTTCAGTGGGTATTTCTATTTTTCCTTGCTTTATTCCTTTAAATAGTCATTAATTAAAGAAATAATATTAAACAGTTAAAATAAATCACCATAAAATTTTGTAACATCATTTACAGTATAAATATCCTGGGAAAAATATCAAAAGTGGTTTTCATAATGTATAAACTGGTTTTGGGTATTTATGTATATTTAAGTGTATTTTAGTGCAATTAACTTTAGAAAATAAGAGAAAAATAGTTTACAGTAGATAAAAATATTCAAAATTTTTATGTAACCTCCTACTCTATAATATTATATCCTGGTAAATTTTCATGAAATTTGGATAATCAGAACTATTTCTCCCATTTTTAGACCATTATAATTACCAAAAATTAAGAAAAATAGTAAAACATGATGGAAAATCCTGAAATTATTTTCTGGAGTCACCCATCACAGGTAAGGTATGCGAAAATTGTTAGATACAATTTTCACATCTTATAAAGTGGTTTTGTAATTTATGATGTCCTAAATAAAAGAAAATTAGAAATCATATGAAACAGTAACAAAAATTGCTGAAATTTGGTGAGGGTTCATTATTCCCCATAAGGATCATCCATGAATTTATTTAGGATTTATTGACCTCTGGAAGTATTTTATATGATTTATGCCCTTGGTTTTAGCAATAATTCTAATAAATCAAAGAAACAACAAAAGCTCTTGAAATTTTCCAGATTATCTCATGCATGCAAGGGCTTTCAAAAGGAAAAATGTAAAAAAATGTATTCAGAAGAGAAATGAGAGTAATGATTTCAAACAATTTAAGAAAAGTTGCATGCAATAATGCATGAAGTGTAAATGTGGCTGAAGTTAATGAATTTGTGTAGCCCATTCAGTGAGGTTTTAAGCCACGAAATTTCAACCATAATTCACTAGATATGTTATGCTTCTAAGGTATTTTTCCTCAGATTTATGGTTGGGTTTAAGGCCATTGTTTAAGCAAGATAAAAATAGTGATCACAGAAAAAGAGCTGTATGCGCAACCTTTTTGTAAAATCTGCTAAAAATCGGATATTTAATACTTTACAGTGAGACCAGTTGGGTTTGAAATTTAACTCGTGGAACTAACCAATACAAAAAGAATATCATGATTTGGTTAAGAAATGACTGAGTTATGACTGTTCAAAGTCGAACAAAGTAATCTGGCAGATTGCATGTTTGCTTGTGTGCATTATTAGGGTATTTCAACAAGAACATCATGCATGTCTTTGGTAAGGCCCGATTTCTAACACATGCATGGAATGAATGAGCATCCAAGATGTACTAGAAATGGTTTAAATGCTTTTGTTCATGCATGAACACAAAAGAAATGGAGAAGAACATGAAATATTAGGTTTTGATGTCACATGATCATATGTGCATCTTTTCCACTCCTTGCATGGGTTTGATCCCGGATTTTCACCATCTCTAACACATGCATTGTGTTATGGTGAGAATCTACAAACAACAAGGGGAGAATAAAGATTTCTATCCATGGAAAGGCATAGAATCCGAAAAGTAGAGAAGACTAAGAAGAAAAAGAGGTTTAACCATGAAACTATGGAAGAAGATGTTGTTGTTTACCTTGGTTTTGACCTTGAGAGAAGTAAGAACACTTCAAGGGCTTCACAATCTCGAAATTCTGTAGAGAAATGAGAGGATTTTCGTGAGTTTAGAGAGAGGGAAGAAGAGAGTGAAGTGAGAGAGTGAAGAGGGAAGAGGTGGAGTAAGGGTTTAAGCTTAATGATTGTGTTTTGGGGAAGAGAGGGGGCATGGGGAGAGGTGATGGCCGGTTTTTGCATGCATTTTGGCCTCCTCTCTCCTAAATTTTAAACTTTATAAACTTCCCTCCTATATTTTATATAAAAACATTCATTTTTATAAAATGTTTATTAAGCAATTTGATTTATTTAAAAATCTTGTTTTCAACAAATAATTTATGATTAATACTTGTAATTTATATTTCTAGTTCATTGGTATAATCCATAATTTGATTAATAAAATTTGATATTAGGAAGTTTATAGCCAAATTTTATAAAGTTTTTAAGCTTTATAATTTATAACTTTGGATTTTTGGCTCTTTAGGGTTTTTGGAATATTGTTTGATATTCAACAACATGTTGAAGTATAATTAAAATGTTTTAATTTATTTTTAGAGTTTTATACCCTATTTCAATTATAACAAAGCTTGAAGCTTTATTCTAATTATAGTATTGACATTTCCTATTGTAGCTAAGCAACTTACTAGAATTGTAAGTATCAAGTATATTAGTCCTAGACCTTAGTTGGATCCTAGTTTATGCAAGATTTTTAACCTAATTTATACTACTAGGTCATGGCATGTTGTGCATGAATGGTTATTATAAAGATGTATGAGTCCAAGAATGACCTGAATTGGCAGTTGTCACAACTGCCATCGGTATCTTTCAACCGGTATCTGCCATCGGTATCTTTCAACCGGTATCCGCCCTTGGAATCTTTCAACCGGTAACCGGGGACTATTTCAACCCCTACCACTATCATATAATATCATGATATAATCATACAGTCATGAATTTCTGGGGTACTGACCTACCCTTCGATCCTAACGACCGATTTAGGGAAAAACTATTCCCTGCTACTACCACTAACACACATAGCATATCACATAAGCATATCACATAAACGTATCTCATAAGCACATCACATAAGCATATCATCAGCATATCACATAAACATACCAAGATAATTATCACAAAGACAATTATCTACCAACTACCACTATTGGTGGGTTGGCATTGTGGCCTTAGACCCACCCCTATTGGAAGGTAACTCACCTCGCACTGCTGAAGTCCTAAAGACTCAATCCCACGCTGCTAAAGTCCCGTAGACTCAACCTCAGCTGCTGGATGACAGATTCCCGAACTGTCAATACCAAAATAACACCCAATTAATAATTGGGTCCCAACAGATAACCATAATACATAGTTGGATAATTACGTCATTACCCCATGCTTGGCTTATATAAGCCCAAGGCCCAATCCATATGCCCAAAGCCAACTAGGAATAAAAGCCCAACATATGACCCAATTTTCCAAATTGGGCCTAGGCTTATACATGGTCTTATTATAAGGCCAAACATCATATAATCATTAAGGCCCAAACTATGGCCCGATTTTCCAAATTGGGCCCAAACCTCTTACATGGGAGTTACCCTAGGCCCATTAGATTACTTTAGTCCATATAATTATTCATGTATGGCCCATTAATAATCCAATCATCAAGGCCCAATAGAAAGACCCAACAATAAACCCAAGTGAAGTTAGGGTTTCACATAAAATGCCGATTAGGGTTAAGTTCCCTACTTAAACCATTAAGGACTTAATCCTCTAAGGATTTAATCCATTAAGTCCAATATCGCATAGATTAATCTTTGCCAATGATTATTATTTAATATCTCAATTTATTAAATAATTCTCGTGTGTGTGAGCCGATTAATTCTTAAAGTTAGGGTTCTATTGGCATTAGGGTTTTTCCAATCCAATATTAGCCCAATTATCAATTTGTTGGCCTTTTATGTCAATTAGGGATTTATTAGGCCTATTAGGCCCACTGGAATATCATTGAGCCCATTAGGGTGTTCACTAAGCCCATTAGGCTTTATTGGGCCCATTAGGGCTTCTTTGGGGCCATTCGGGTTTCAAGCACCTCAAACGAGTCAACACAACCCGACAAGGCACACCACCACCTAACATGGCAGCCGGTGGCGGCAGCCACCACCCTACGATGGTGTTTATTAGTTTTCTTTTCATTATTCCAATTTGTAGTACACTTTACAATGCTAAATCTCAACTACAAACGCACACACCCACTAAACACACACATACATAGCAGTGTATGGTGGCAGCCACCACCTCACGGTGGTGGTGGTGGCCTTCTAGGTTTTCTAGCCACACAAACACCAACAAAACGAACAACAACATCATATTACACACATACATGCGACCTACAAATTGAAAAGTCCACTGCAACCTTCCTCACGGCGGTGGCTGTCGGCTGGAGCAACAAGGACAAGCCCTACGGGTGGCGACAGTCGTGACTATGGCGCTACACCTGAGAAATAGGGAGGAAGGGTTGAGACTTCGCTAATGGAAACATCATCAACAACTGAAGATAGCCCTTTTTCAATCTTCGTTCATGACAACACCAACAACCAAGAGCCACGGAAATGACGACACTTTTTTGGCAACTGCAGGTGGCAGGTAACGATGAGAATCCGCCATCGTCAGCAATGGTGTAACAACGGTAACAAAGAACGGCGTCAGAAGGCAGAATAAGAAGAAACATGACGAGGAGGATAACGGAACGACTACTGCTACGGGTCTCGGTGGCTCTCCCAACAATCCATGACATCTGATAGGAAGGTAACACGGTGGTAGTGTGATAACAACACCGCAGATGGCAGTTGTTTGATACATCATCGGTCGAAAACGAGAGGGAAGTGGGTGGCGGCTGGAGGAGGGCACGAGGTGAAGGTGGTTGCTGGAGGTCTTCTGATGATGGCAGCTTCCTTCATGTTAGGGTTAGGTCACAAATGATTCATCTTAATGCATATATCCCGGCTCATATGAAACATATTCCCATATTCACATAACCGGCCCCTCCTCTTCCCATTCCATACAAAATGAGTCCTAATTTTACCCTTTTAGCCCTAAGCATTATAATTATTTACAATTTAGGTTAAATATTTACTAATAGCCCCTTAGCCCCCAAAATCTCTTCAAATGAAGTCTCAGAAGTTATCATTCAGTCCATGCCTTCATAAATAATTACGAATACGATTCGAAACTTACACTTTTAACCCCGACTTCTAAAATGATAACAATTAGCTCTTCGAGACGATCCTTTTATACATAACAATTTATTTTAGGGCTACAAGTCCTTCATTTATTTTTTTATTTATTTAATAATAAACGGGTGTTACACATAGTCTTTGACGTCTTTAATTATCATACTTAACCATGGTGATATAGAAAAAAGTTATTGGACGGTAGGAAGTATTTGGTGATTGAAAACATTGATATATATATATATATATATATATATATATATATATATATATATATATATATATATATATATATATATATATTAATACGATCCGATGCAGTTTAAACAATGGTTTGGTAACTATAAACTACAAACTGCACCGCGTAGTGCGGTTTGATAAAATTTCGAACCGCAAATCGCACCGCGAAATTCTAAACCCCATTATGCGGTGCGGTTTTGTGCGGTGTCAGCGGTTTATGCGGTTGTTTGCACATCCCTACCTCACCATATATATATATATATATATATATATATATATATATATATATATATATATACATATATATAAGACTTAAAGGACTTAGGACTGATGTATTGCCTTACTTTCTATTCCTTGTTCGGATGTGGATTTAAGGTGAAGTTATCTGTCCAAGTTCGTTTCCTTCTTGATTATATATATTGTATATATAGGAATATAAAAGTTAACTCAATCCAATATAGTCACCTTTGCTTCATGTTGAGCAAAGGGGTACTTTCATGAGTTATCATGCTAATCAGATAAAATAGATATATTATGATAGTTATAATTTATGACAAAACAAAATAACTATTTTACTAGATAAGTACACCAGGTTTAAAACCACTTTGTTAAGAAAAGCATATCATTCAATCTTTACTTAAAACAAATAAACGAAAATGTGATGGTGCATTTTCAGGACATAACAATATAATTGCTATGTCACACTCTTGTAACCAGAGTCTCCTGGAGGGAGAGTGGGGCATTTTGTCTATAGATCTATACGCGACAAACAATCCCATACCTCACTGCTAACTACAGTGGGACCTATCGGTCTACGAGTGACAAATGTCACATAATCATCTTCGACGCCAAAAGGTTATCGTGTTCATTCTAGTCTATCAGCGTGGTTACAACTCTATCACATTTTAACCCTAATTAACCAGTTTAATAACAGGGTTTTCATTACACCAGTAGTGTAGATTTATGGTTTATAAACTCATCACACAGTAACCCAAATTAACAATCTTAATATCAGGGTTGTGATGGAATCGATAGTGCATGCTTAATAAATACTACTACATTAATCATTTTCCACAAACAAATGGAATGGTTTTATGGGAATAAAACTAAAAACATAACGATTTTATGGGATTAAAACTACTTTTACAAAAGGAACGGTTTTATGGGATTAAAACTACAAAAGGAACAGTTTTATGGGATTACAACTACTTTTAAAACTAAACGGAAAAACATTCACATTATAATTTTATGAAAGGTTAAAATTATGTTTAAATAGGTTATAAGTACAATAACACATAATTAGAACGGTTTTATGGAGTAAAACTACTTTCCAGTTGTAAAGCAGGAAGTATAGGACTTTCTGGACTAAACTCAACCATTTTATTAAAGATAAAATGACCATAATTAAAATACTTATGAACTCACAAACATTAAATGTTGATCCTCTCATTCAAAATAACTTGTATTCTTAGGAATCCAGTAGACAGGTACACTCCCGGAGCCTTCAAGAAGACATCTTAGTACTGCGTTGCATCTTTTGTGTTTTACTATATCTATCTTTTGATGTTAAATATCCAAGGCTGAACTTATGTAAAAAGTTATACATTATTAATGCAATAGTTGTTGTACTTTGATTTTCATACACCTGATCAACAACAATTCGTGGAATTTCTGTTTCTTTTGAAACTGTTTTTTTTTTTTTTTTTCAAAACTTCATCATCATTTTCCTCATCACTGTTGTCTGGTTGACTATCTCTGACACTCAGATGGTCTAAGTCACAAACTTTCAAAGTTGAGGGTTTGTTAGTATCAATCTTAACCGATGAATCATTACAAATTTCTTTATCTTTAGCCTTAGATGTGACATTAATGAAAGATAACTGAGAACAATTGATACTTTCCTCCTCCTTAATTTCACTGATTTTGCTAAAATAATCAAAATTATCTTTGATATCAGCAAAATGAGATTGAGAGTTAGATGTCAAATTCTGAATCCTTTTCAAAATTTTAATTTGTTCAGTTGTAGTCAAGGTATCATTCACAATATGAACTAATTCTTTCGCATCAAGATATTCGTCTATTTTCACAATTCCATAAGCATATCTATCATCAGGAATTCTTTCAAATTCTGCAATGGTTTTCTCGCAATCATAAGAAATGCAATCAACCTTCCCTTTTTCATAAACTAGAAAAGGTAATAAATTTTTATGTTATTCCTTGCTTATGTCATATGAATGATTCAAAGCAGTTAATTTGGCATAAAGATGTTTAGTAGAATTATAATAGATGTTGCGTTGGGCTAATAACATTTTCACTTCACTACTCACCGAATCCCTATCGCACATCAAATTTGTAATTTGTAATTCTAAATATTCAACTTTTACCTTCTTGGAATCTAACTGCTTCTACACTTCTAGTAACTGAGAAGTTGATTTCTTAGCTTTGTTACTAGTAGAGATGATCAATGTATCAAAATAAGCAACAGTATCATCAAAAGCAATCAATTCATAATCATAAGCATTGAAAGGTATATTAAAAGATTGAAGAATAAATGTACATTTGTAGTCATTGGTGATTTGTCTCCTCCTTTGGTCATAAAACAGTGACCAGTCACCACTTCGTCATCTTCCTCCTCCAACTTTGCATAAAAAGAACCATGCGGTAGGATTACGCATTTCCTCATCATCCGAACCTGACGACCAAATCTGGTAATTTCCTTCATTGCCATCCTCACCCTTTGCCACCAGAGAAATTCCTTTTGGTTTGACCGAACATCCTCCAAACGCTCAACATAGTATGCTTCGTGTTTTATCTTGCTCTTCTTTCCCTCTTTCTTACGAAGTTGACAATCATTAGCCATATGATTTGCTCCATGGCAGTAGTGACAATCAATACCAGAATCTCCCTTATTCTTTTTCTCAACTTTCAACTCTTCTTTCTCCACATCCTTCTTTTCCCTCTTGTTTTTCTCTTCTCTAGCTTTTGTCACAAAATTTCCTTTTACCTCACTAGTTTTCGACTTAGAATTGAAAGGTTTCTTGAAAAACTTATTTACTCTATTATTAGAGTAAAGAGCAATAGCCTCATTGTTTAAATTTATAATAAAATCTTCTTCATCAGATGTCTCTTTTTCAATCTGCTCCTTCTCAACAACTTTTGAAACTAATGCTAATGGACCTCCCAAAATTAGTTTCGACATCTCATTTTAGTGTCAATGTGTCGAAACTTTGCTGGGTTCTTACCATCAGAGTTACATTCCTCCATTCTTTACGCAAACCCATGATGAATGTTAGATTGAATTCCATGTTTGTTTGTGTAATTCCATGACGATGACACTGGTAGATTGATTCATTCAGCCAATCATAGTAGCCTTCACTTGATTCACCATCCTTTTGTTTGAATTCTTTCAATTCAATCAAACATTGTTTTACAGAATTGATCTTAGTCTTCTCACTTCGTTGAAACTTTTCTTTGAGAGTGTTCTAGATGTATTTTGCAGTTGTACAACTTTTGACATAGTTATAGACAACAGGAGCCAAAGCACCACGTGATTCTCTCATACACCTTTTCTCATGCTTTTTTAGTCAATCAGATTGAGTTTCAATACTTGGAGTACCAAACGAAGATCCAATTGGTTGAACATTTGGTGGAGGAGTACCATTTCCAATTATGCATGACAAAAGCTCGTTATCAATCCCATTTAAATAGTCTTGCATGCGATCAACCCACTGATCATAGTATTCAGGGATGCGCATAGGAGTCTTCGTTGAAGTTCCTAGCAGATCAGAATAGGATGCCATTGAGTTCAAGTTGAAATTCGCCATTAACGTACATATGAATTTTTCAGAAAAACTTAAGAGATTTATATAGCAAATCGCTGAAACAATCAGAAATTTCAAATAGAACATTTGATTCAACAAATTAGTTGCAGAATCGAATCACAACTGTAGATCAAGAACAATTTTCAATAAAAAAGGTGCAGAAACTTTTGAATCCGAAATTGATTCAAAAAACTTTTGATTCAGAATGAAAATGAGATTGCAGAGATATGATTCATGCTCTGATACCAACTGATGAAGTATTGAATCGAGAAATGTAAAGAATCAGAGTAATGAGAATTATGAACACAGAATGTAAATAAGATCTTGTTTCACCTCGTATTATGCTTCAAGGTTACAGAGAGAGGAGAATATTAAAACATACAAAAAATTACAAAGGACTAGACATTCAGTTTAGACATAAATGCCTTTGTAAAATAACATTACATTTTCAACATCTTTCAACAACTTTAACCCTAACACTTTTAATCACACACAATCACCATTGGATTTGTAGGATCCTATGATTCAAAAAACCAAATCAACTACACTTCTTCCCTTTTTAAGCCTATTATTGTACTTATTCTTGTATTACCATATTTTCAGACATGGCAACAAACTTCTACACTTGAAGTGTGACAACCCAAAATTTCCATTCTGAACAAACCATATCAAGCCAATAGAAGTTAGAACAGTTACAGGGAAATTCCAGACTTTGGGTATAAGTTTGAGTATTTCAGGTTTAACACTTAAGAAGATATCAGGAGAGTGGATGCACTAGGGTTCTTTGCAACACTATTATTCCAATACTCTATGATATTAGAGTTCATTCCAGGAATAAAATATTTTCTGCCAAAAATGTCAGGACTTTATATAGAAATCTGAGCCATATTCATTCATTAGTTACATTTCCAACTAGAGAAAAGCCATTTTCTCTCTCTTGGATCTTCGGGTTTTTATCCCAAATCGTGAGTACCTCTCTCTAGTTGTATTATATAGCTTAGATTGTGCTTAATAACATCAAAATCAAGATAGAACATCAAGATTTGTGAGTTTACCGCCGAAGAACACCTTGGGGAGTAAACTCCTTTTTAAGGGCCAAATGGTGCCTAGTCCTTCCTTAAGCCATGAAACTAGTTTGGACTTGTACACTAATGAGTTTAGGGATAGAAAACAACTTCTAAACACCAAGGAAATTGTGTTCACGGCCAAGGAGGTTCTTGGGTTGTGAACTCCATATTAGGGTGCCAAAGTGCCCTAAATACCTTCATTAAGCCAAGAGACAAACATAACACTTTAACTTGATGTGTCTAGGACCCAAAACAATGAAAATATCAACACCCATGAGTGTTTACGGCCACAAACATGACCAAATGGTCCATGGGCTGTAAACTCAAGTTAAAGGTGTTTTGATGCCACAAACACTTCCAAAGGCTTAGGCTTGAAACTAGAATACTTCCTTATGACCTTTAGGACCCTCATAAACATAAATGGCCATGAGTTTACGGTAGTAAACTCATTTGGGCCGTGAACTGCTTAGAACTTCAAAGAATGTTGGTTTTCTTCATCCTAGGTTAGAGCTAATGTCCCTAAATCATTCCGTAGCCTTCAAACTTGCATTCCCACATGAGTAGCCATGAGTTTATGGCCGTAAACTCCCTTGGGCCATGAACTCATGGTAGTAAACTCATGTGAGTGCCTTTATATCTTCCTATGTTGAATCACATGTGATTCCAACACTTGGTCAAGGTGATACCAAGTCCTGGAAGGTGTTTCCTTTCATATAGATGTTATAAACACTATATTCATGTCAATATGTATCCTTATATGTCATTTAGGACTTATTGTGTCTCGGGACTTTATTCGGGGAACTTCTCATCCCTACACGCGTACCCGCTAGAACCACTCACAACAGGTGAGTTCATACCCCTTAATAAATGTTTTAAATAATTTTTAATGTTTTAATTGGGGGGGGGGGGGGGGAATACAAGTAGAAAACAACATGTTATTAAATCATTAATAGGTATTTTATAACTGTATTTTCATTTAGCAGATTTCACATACTACAAAATGTGATGCATGAAATGGTTTTCTATCTTAAAAATACTTCGTTATCAAATGTATTACTTTTGAAATGTTTATTAAAATGACATCAAGTCATTGTTAATTATTGTTCCAAACTCTTAGATGTTTTACAAAACCATTTTTACCTTCTTAGATGTTCTACAAAACCATTTTTACCTTCTGGAACCAAACTATACTTATACACATATGATCTGATATATGTATTGACATCATAGTTTTCATCCTTCATTCAGTTTCCCACACTCTTGTGTAGCAAGGGTGTATAAATTTACTTGAACAACCAATTACCTTTCAATTAACTATCATAGGGATAGTTAGAAGATACAAAACATTATTCCTATTACAAGGAATCACACAAGAGTCAGTTCATTCATGAGTCTATACCAGTACATTACATGATACATGAGTACACTTACATATGCTTACATGATACATGAACACATTTACCTATGCTTACATGATACATGAGTACGTTTACATAGATACATTTACCTGAATACGCTTACATGAATACCATACATGAGGAAGATTTATTCGTACCTTCTATGTAAATTTTCCTACCTATCCCAGTTCAACGGGATGTCTAGACGGGACTAACCATTCTGGCGCCCAGCTGCTAGTACCAGTGGGTGATGAACATCTACGGATGTCTAAGGTTACTACTTATATTAGGAGTCAATTACGGGCCTAACCAGTCCTCGAGCCTACTGTTCTCTACAGAGGTTGATGAACATCTACGGATGTCTATGGTTAATACATATATTAGGAAATCGGCTACGAGACTAACCCTTCCTCCGGCCTGCTACTGCTACAGAGGACAATTGGAAGATCTTCAAATGTTCATTAGGTTATACATTTCACTAATCGCGATGATGTGTTAGTCCTAGTACCTAAGGATAACACTTACATGATTATATTTTTCCTAATACTTTATTTTGTGACACATTCACATAAATGATGAGTTAGACTAAGTACTGTTTGTAATAGTCAAAAAGAAGGAAAAACTACATTATCATAACAAAACATTCGGGTCTTGGTAGAAGACTACATTATCATAACAAAACATTCGGGTCTTGGTAGAAGACTACAATATCATAACAAAACATCCGGGTCTTGGTAGAAGACTACATTATCATAACAAAACATTCGGGTCTTGGTAGAAGACTACACTATCATAACAAAACATTCGGGTCTTGGTAGATGACTACATGGTCATAATAAAACATTCGGGTCTTGGTAGAAGACTACGTTTCATACTAGTAGGAAACATGGAATTTTCTAGGGTTTTTCATACTTATATCAACTGTTTCATTTAAAGATTTACATGGCATTCATAACAGCTTTCCAAAATAAGACAATGACACTTAAATACTTATGAATTCAACAGCTTTAGGCTGATACTCGCTTTCAAAATAACTTGTATTCTCAGGTCACCTGTTAGACAGGTACGGTGGCCAGGCTTTTGAGACGACGGAGCACATACAAGACTCGTCTTATTTTGATTATTCATGTTTTTGTTGTACATTATGAAAGAACACACATGTATTAAAACTTTACTCTTAATGCAATGGATGATGTTGTTGCTTGTTTACTACTTTACACTGTTATGATGCATCACATAACATCCTTCACCCTGGAACGTTTCCGTCGTTCTTGGTTTTGGGGTGTGACAGATTGGTATCAGAGCCAGGTTTATAGTGAATTAAGTATATCAACCCATAAAAGATATACTAACTATAAATACAATGGGATTAAAAATACTCTGTCTAAGAGTTTATACTTCTAAAATAATAAAATATTTAAGTATGTATACATGTCTGCATTCATACTAAAATCCGTGTCACAATGACAAGAACAAAAGTATTGCGATTGTTGAATATCATAGGTAAGCCCGAGGGTGTATGGTCAGTCTTGGGAGTGGCATAGCCTGATCAACTATGTTGTTCCTGATGGGTTTTTGGTCATAAGACATCCTATGTTCTCATACAAACCCTAATGCTTGGATCTAGGTTTCTCTATTGTACATGCTTTGAATCCAAGACTATAAACCCTAATTCTAGCATGCAAGTAATCATATTAACATGTAATTAGGTTTAAGAACATACCTTGATTGTTATGTAGCAATAACAATCCCAATTCTTCCTTGTATTGACTTTGGAATGCTTAGAGTCACAAGTGTCACTCCTCTAATGGCTTACAAACACCATAAGCAAGAGGATGAAGAGGAGAGAGGTTGGAGGCTGCCAAAAACGTGTGTAAACCCTTACAAGAAACTTAGCCACGTTTTTGAGCCTTAAGGGGTCTTTATATAGTTGGGCTATTAGGGTTATCTAACAAGGAAACCCTAATTTGGATGCTTAAGCCCTAAGCAACTCATAGACTCCTTTTAATCAAGCCCTTGGACGATTTCCTTATGGGCTTCCCCATAGAATTCGTCCAACCCTTGATACAAGGCAATCCATGGCCCAAATTGCAATTATCCTATAATTACAATTCCAGTCCCTTAAGTTTAATTAATCTCTTTTAGTCACAAAACTAATTACCAATTAATTATTGACTAATACTAATTAAACAATATGATTTCTCCTTTAATATATTATTCTCATAGTACATTAATAAATCATATTTAATCCTTACTCTCCATAATTCATCCTATCAATGTATCAAAATAAGCAACAGTATCATCAAAAGCAATCAATTCATAATCATAAGCATTGAAAGGTATATTAAAAGATTGAAGAATAAATGTACATTTGTAGTCATTGGTGATTTGTCTCCTCCTTTGGTCATAAAACAGTGACCAGTCACCACTTCGTCATCTTCCTCCTCCAACTTTGCATAAAAAGAACCATGCGGTAGGATTACGCATTTCCTCATCATCCGAACCTGACGACCAAATCTGGTAATTTCCTTCATTGCCATCCTCACCCTTTGCCACCAGAGAAATTCCTTTTGGTTTGACCGAACATCCTCCAAACGCTCAACATAGTATGCTTCGTGTTTTATCTTGCTCTTCTTTCCCTCTTTCTTACGAAGTTGACAATCATTAGCCATATGATTTGCTCCATGGCAGTGGTGACAATCAATACCAGAATCTCCCTTATTCTTTTTCTCAACTTTCAACTCTTCTTTCTCCACATCCTTCTTTTCCCTCTTGTTTTTCTCTTCTCTAGCTTTTGTCACAAAATTTCCTTTTACCTCACTAGTTTTCGACTTAGAATTGAAAGGTTTCTTGAAAAACTTATTTACTCTATTATTAGAGTAAAGAGCAATAGCCTCATTGTTTAAATTTATAATAAAATCTTCTTCATCAGATGTCTCTTTTTCAATCTGCTCCTTCTCAACAACTTTTGAAACTAATGCTAATGGACCTCCCAAAATTAGTTTCGACATCTCATTTTAGTGTCAATGTGTCGAAACTTTGCTAGGTTCTTACCATCAGAGTTACATTCCTCCATTCTTTACGCAAACCCATGATGAATGTTAGATTGAATTCCATGTTTGTTTGTGTAATTCCATGACGATGACACTGGTAGATTGATTCATTCAGCCAATCATAGTAGCCTTCACTTGATTCACCATCCTTTTGTTTGAATTCTTTCAATTCAATCAAACATTGTTTTACAGAATTGATCTTAGTCTTCTCACTTCGTTGAAACTTTTCTTTGAGAGTGTTCTAGATGTATTTTGCAGTTGTACAACTTTTGACATAGTTATAGACAACAGGAGCCAAAGCACCACGTGATTCTCTCATACACCTTTTCTCATGCTTTTTTAGTCAATCAGATTGAGTTTCAATACTTGGAGTACCAAACGAAGATCCAATTGGTTGAACATTTGGTGGAGGAGTACCATTTCCAATTATGCATGACAAAAGCTCGTTATCAATCCCATTTAAATAGTCTTGCATGCGATCAACCCACTGATCATAGTATTCAGGGATGCGCATAGGAGTCTTCGTTGAAGTTCCTAGCAGATCAGAATAGGATGCCATTGAGTTCAAGTTGAAATTCGCCATTAACGTACATATGAATTTTTCAGAAAAACTTAAGAGATTTATATAGCAAATCGCTGAAACAATCAGAAATTTCAAATAGAACATTTGATTCAACAAATTAGTTGCAGAATCGAATCACAACTGTAGATCAAGAACAATTTTCAATAAAAAAGGTGCAGAAACTTTTGAATCCGAAATTGATTCAAAAAACTTTTGATTCAGAATGAAAATGAGATTGCAGAGATATGATTCATGCTCTGATACCAACTGATGAAGTATTGAATCGAGAAATGTAAAGAATCAGAGTAATGAGAATTATGAACACAGAATGTAAATAAGATCTTGTTTCACCTCGTATTATGCTTCAAGGTTACAGAGAGAGGAGAATATTAAAACATACAAAAAATTACAAAGGACTAGACATTCAGTTTAGACATAAATGCCTTTGTAAAATAACATTACATTTTCAACATCTTTCAACAACTTTAACCCTAACACTTTTAATCACACACAATCACCATTGGATTTGTAGGATCCTATGATTCAAAAAACCAAATCAACTACACTTCTTCCCTTTTTAAGCCTATTATTGTACTTATTCTTGTATTACCATATTTTCAGACATGGCAACAAACTTCTACACTTGAAGTGTGACAACCCAAAATTTCCATTCTGAACAAACCATATCAAGCCAATAGAAGTTAGAACAGTTACAGGGAAATTCCAGACTTTGGGTATAAGTTTGAGTATTTCAGGTTTAACACTTAAGAAGATATCAGGAGAGTGGATGCACTAGGGTTCTTTGCAACACTATTATTCCAATACTCTATGATATTAGAGTTCATTCCAGGAATAAAATATTTTCTGCCAAAAATGTCAGGACTATATATAGAAATCTGAGCCATATTCATTCATTAGTTACATTTCCAACTAGAGAAAAGCCATTTTCTCTCTCTTGGATCTTCGGGTTTTTATCCCAAATCGTGAGTACCTCTCTCTAGTTGTATTATATAGCTTAGATTGTGCTTAATAACATCAAAATCAAGATAGAACATCAAGATTTGTGAGTTTACCGCCGAAGAACACCTTGGGGAGTAAACTCCTTTTTAAGGGCCAAATGGTGCCTAGTCCTTCCTTAAGCCATGAAACTAGTTTGGACTTGTACACTAAT
Organism: Lactuca saligna; assembly: GCF_052625555.1. Classification (NCBI taxonomy): domain Eukaryota; kingdom Viridiplantae; phylum Streptophyta; class Magnoliopsida; order Asterales; family Asteraceae; genus Lactuca; species Lactuca saligna. The sequence continues at coordinate 103,627,169 of NC_136423.1, forward strand.
GAGTTTAGGGATAGAAAACAACTTCTAAACACCAAGGAAATTGTGTTCACGGCCAAGGAGGTTCTTGGGTTGTGAACTCCATATTAGGGTGCCAAAGTGCCCTAAATACCTTCATTAAGCCAAGAGACAAACATAACACTTTAACTTGATGTGTCTAGGACCCAAAACAATGAAAATATCAACACCCATGAGTGTTTACGACCACAAACATGACCAAATGGTCCATGGGCTGTAAACTCAAGTTAAAGGTGTTTTGATGCCACAAACACTTCCAAAGGCTTAGGCTTGAAACTAGAATACTTCCTTATGACCTTTAGGACCCTCATAAACATAAATGGCCATGAGTTTACGGTAGTAAACTCATTTGGGCCGTGAACTGCTTAGAACTTCAAAGAATGTTGGTTTTCTTCATCCTAGGTTAGAGCTAATGTCCCTAAATCATTCCGTAGCCTTCAAACTTGCATTCCCACATGAGTAGCCATGAGTTTATGGCCGTAAACTCCCTTGGGCCATGAACTCATGGTAGTAAACTCATGTGAGTGCCTTTATATCTTCCTATGTTGAATCACATGTGATTCCAACACTTGGTCAAGGTGATACCAAGTCCTGGAAGGTGTTTCCTTTCATATAGATGTTATAAAAACTATATTCATGTCAATATGTATCCTTATATGTCATTTAGGACTTATTGTGTCTCGGGACTTTATTCGGGGAACTTCTCATCCCTACACGCGTACCCGCTAGAACCACTCACAACAGGTGAGTTCATACCCCTTAATAAATGTTTTAAATAATTTTTAATGTTTTAATTGGGGGGGGGGGGGGGGGAATACAAGTAGAAAACAACATGTTATTAAATCATTAATAGGTATTTTATAACTGTATTTTCATTTAGCAGATTTCACATACTACAAAATGTGATGCATGAAATGGTTTTCTATCTTAAAAATACTTCGTTATCAAATGTATTACTTTTGAAATGTTTATTAAAATGACATCAAGTCATTGTTAATTATTGTTCCAAACTCTTAGATGTTTTACAAAACCATTTTTACCTTCTTAGATGTTCTACAAAACCATTTTTACCTTCTGGAACCAAACTATACTTATACACATATGATCTGATATATGTATTGACATCATAGTTTTCATCCTTCATTCAGTTTCCCACACTCTTGTGTAGCAAGGGTGTATAAATTTACTTGAACAACCAATTACCTTTCAATTAACTATCATAGGGATAGTTAGAAGATACAAAACATTATTCCTATTACAAGGAATCACACAAGAGTCAGTTCATTCATGAGTCTATACCAGTACATTACATGATACATGAGTACACTTACATATGCTTACATGATACATGAACACATTTACCTATGCTTACATGATACATGAGTACGTTTACATAGATACATTTACCTGAATACGCTTACATGAATACCATACATGAGGAAGATTTATTCGTACCTTCTATGTAAATTTTCCTACCTATCCCAGTTCAACGGGATGTCTAGACGGGACTAACCATTCTGGCGCCCAGCTGCTAGTACCAGTGGGTGATGAACATCTACGGATGTCTAAGGTTACTACTTATATTAGGAGTCAATTACGGGCCTAACCAGTCCTCGAGCCTACTGTTCTCTACAGAGGTTGATGAACATCTACGGATGTCTATGGTTAATACATATATTAGGAAATCGGCTACGAGACTAACCCTTCCTCCGGCCTGCTACTGCTACAGAGGACAATTGGAAGATCTTCAAATGTTCATTAGGTTATACATTTCACTAATCGCGATGATGTGTTAGTCCTAGTACCTAAGGATAACACTTACATGATTATATTTTTCCTAATACTTTATTTTGTGACACATTCACATAAATGATGAGTTAGACTAAGTACTGTTTGTAATAGTCAAAAAGAAGGAAAAACTACATTATCATAACAAAACATTCGGGTCTTGGTAGAAGACTACATTATCATAACAAAACATTCGGGTCTTGGTAGAAGACTACAATATCATAACAAAACATCCGGGTCTTGGTAGAAGACTACATTATCATAACAAAACATTCGGGTCTTGGTAGAAGACTACACTATCATAACAAAACATTCGGGTCTTGGTAGATGACTACATGGTCATAATAAAACATTCGGGTCTTGGTAGAAGACTACGTTTCATACTAGTAGGAAACATGGGATTTTCTAGGGTTTTTCATACTTATATCAACTATTTCATTTAAAGATTTACATGGCATTCATAACAGCTTTCCAAAATAAGACAATGACACTTAAATACTTATGAATTCAACAGCTTTAGGCTGATACTCGCTTTCAAAATAACTTGTATTCTCAGGTCACCTGTTAGACAGGTACGGTGGCCAGGCTTTTGAGACGACGGAGCACATACAAGACTCGTCTTATTTTGATTATTCATGTTTTTGTTGTACATTATGAAAGAACACACATGTATTAAAACTTTACTCTTAATGCAATGGATGATGTTGTTGCTTGTTTACTACTTTACACTGTTATGATGCATCACATAACATCCTTCACCCTGGAACGTTTCCGTCGTTCTTGGTTTTGGGGTGTGACAGATTGGTATTAGAGCCAGGTTTATAGTGAATTAAGTATATCAACCCATAAAAGATATACTAACTATAAATACAATGGGATTAAAAATACTCTGTCTAAGAGTTTATACTTCTAAAATAATAAAATATTTAAGTATGTATACATGTCTGCATTCATACTAAAATCCGTGTCACAATGACAAGAACAAAAGTATTGCGATTGTTGAATATCATAGGTAAGCCCGAGGGTGTATGGTCAGTCTTGGGAGTGGCATAGCCTGATCAACTATGTTGTTCCTGATGGGTTTTTGGTCATAAGACATCCTATGTTCTCATACAAACCCTAATGCTTGGATCTAGGTTTCTCTATTGTACATGCTTTGAATCCAAGACTATAAACCCTAATTCTAGCATGCAAGTAATCATATTAACATGTAATTAGGTTTAAGAACATACCTTGATTGTTATGTAGCAATAACAATCCCAATTCTTCCTTGTATTGACTTTGGAATGCTTAGAGTCACAAGTGTCACTCCTCTAATGGCTTACAAACACCATAAGCAAGAGGATGAAGAGGAGAGAGGTTGGAGGCTGCCAAAAACGTGTGTAAACCCTTACAAGAAACTTAGCCACGTTTTTGAGCCTTAAGGGGTCTTTATATAGTTGGGCTATTAGGGTTATCTAACAAGGAAACCCTAATTTGGATGCTTAAGCCCTAAGCAACTCATAGACTCCTTTTAATCAAGCCCTTGGACGATTTCCTTATGGGCTTCCCCATAGAATTCGTCCAACCCTTGATACAAGGCAATCCATGGCCCAAATTGCAATTATCCTATAATTACAATTCCAGTCCCTTAAGTTTAATTAATCTCTTTTAGTCACAAAACTAATTACCAATTAATTATTGACTAATACTAATTAAACAATATGATTTCTCCTTTAATATATTATTCTCATAGTACATTAATAAATCATATTTAATCCTTACTCTCCATAATTCATCCTATCAAGTTGCTTTGGTGAAGGCAACCCAAAAGGACCATGCACGATCGGGTCAAGTACATACCAAAATAGTTATGGACTTAGACACTAATCCAACAGTCTCCCACTTGGATAAGTCTAACAACTATTCTGCGTATGACTTCAGATCCTGATCTGCAATCGTAGCTTTCCAAAGCCGCTGTCAACTATGATCATATCAGATACGCGTGTCCTTTGATAAGGGATCATATATTCCTCCATTCTAGATATCATATGAGATATGATTTCTAATCATTCTCTTTGTACTATATCTCGATTTCCGATTTATGATGACAGACTAATTGAACAAATCAAATTAGCCCTAGCCCGGCCGAGCATTTACGTATGTCATCACTAAACCATCGAGGGGCCCAAAGATATCGCTTCTATCCTACCTTGGATAAAAGGAACGGATAAACTTTGATACAATGCTTGCTTGCACTCACTAACCAAATGACACACAACAATATGTTTTATAACACCAAGTTACTAGTGCGTTTACACATTATCAATGTGCAACCGATTCGCAAGATACAACTCACACATCTCGGTTTCAAGAATATAAGATGTTATCGTCTCACTAATCACTCGTGATAGTGATCCAAGTGAGCGTGGGTTTAATCCAATGCTCAAATCATATTCATAAGCACTCATGAACGTTGCAGCAAACATTTGCTTATGTCTAATACTCTTTTAGACAATCCACACACCAATTCATGACAGTCTTCATTCATATCTACTTCCAACATATGAACGACTGTGGCCCGTTTGAATAATTCGATTATTCTTAATAAACTCAATTATTCTGGAAGTCAAAACATGCAAGGTGAAACACAAGAATAATACTAATCCCATATGGCCTCAAACCTTTGAGTATAAACAAAACACGTTTTATTTATCACCATATCGATTACTCATTATTTGTCATTTCGGGTAATCAACTTCTTACTTGAATTATTACACTTGTCCCATGCTCCTAGCATGCACACAATGTTTACCTATGGTTCTTACTTTTGTGAAATAGACAAATTGAACACATTTCCAATCATTCTCATTTTACAACTCCAAATCCATTTTCTTAAGTGTAAGAATATCAAATTCTCGCTACTTATAGAATATGCTAGATTCTAACACTTTATGCAATGATCCTTTCGTAATGTCACTGCACCAAGGTCACAAAGACTATTGCCAATGATATTACAAAGTCCTCTATCGAAGATTGTTACAAGACAATTCCTTAGATACGATGTCTCTCACTCAAAGTACATTCCTTTGAACATCCTTTTGCATAAAGGTTTCTAATCTAGACATAGATTTTCAATATTTACTTCCCAATATGGACACGCTTCCATATTTTCCATATGACAACTCATTCTTAATAGAATCTTATCTATTCGTAATGATGTCGATATTGTCCATCCAATATGGAAACATTTCCATAATTTCCAATACTATACTTCCAACTAGTCACAAGCGACCAATCCTCGTCGAACTTTGGATTGTCTTTTTGATAGTTGTTTAATTATTTTAGTCAAAACCGATTCTAGTCCCTTTTCCCTCTAAATGCGCTAGACATTTGGAAAATTTAAGAATGGTCAAACATTAAATCATTTGCTATCGATCCTATACTCGAAGCGTATGGGACACGACGCATAATGTTTTATTTGCTATGTTCTCAAAATTCGAATTGTGAAGAGGAATGCCGTAGTCATAATCGAAATTTTAAGAACACACTATGTACCCTTGACTAAGTTTATTAACATTTCACAACCTAATCCTTTAGATTTGAAATGAAGCATAATATTCTCTCCCTTAATTATAGCAAAACAACCTTTCAACTCTTACAACTTTGCAAAGTATGACTCTTGTTTTCTATAATTAATATTGCCAACTATGCAATACTTGCCTTAATAATCATACAATCATAACATTTATGCTCCCACTATCATGATGATTATTATAAAACATAACACTTATGCTCCCACTAGCTTCGACATGTATTCATAAACATCTTAACTTTCAGAAAAACAATACTTATTGAATTTCTTAAGTTCATGTTTCTAATACTTAGTGCTTTGATAATATTTTATCAAGACTTCTTGAACTTATACACCTTTGCCTTCGATAGTTCATATGTGTGTCTAAACAATTAAGACTAATTGCCAAACCTCACAATTCAAATTATGGAAAGGGATGCCGTAACCATGATCGAATTCGAGAATGCAATTTTACAATCACTATCTTTTAAAATCTTTCTTAGCGAAAGCATTTTCTCACAATCATTTTCATGAAGGAGGAAATCTTATGACACTTAGATTTAAACAGTGTATGTGTTCCTATCCATGTGAATTTGTTAAAACCAAAGTTTACGACAAATTCAAACTCATATGGATCGAACTGTCTTAATCTTGATTTCTTGCCTTATGGTAGCACATCTGCCCACCACGTCTTCCAAGTAGTTAAGTAGCTCACCTTTTCCTATCAATGTACTTTTCATTGATCAAGGTCCTTGCCTTTTATGCATTCAAATGAGAACTCATAGGACTCACATGCATAATTAACTCGATTGGATTGGCACAGAAACAAAATAATGTCTTCACGATAGGTTGTAAACCTCAACTCGTGTGCTAGTGATGATCGATAAGGCTTATTTGATTTGTTCTTGAAGCCTTTCAAGACTATTAAGACTCCCACTGACTCCTTGACATATACGATTCTCTTATTAAAACATTTTTTTTGATAAACAAATATTCAAGAGTTAGTGTAGCTTATATCAAAACAAAACACTTCATAATTTTGGTCTTAGTTGGTCTTTGTCTTACCCAAGACATCACAACTTTCCACAATTGATGAATGTTATAAACCTTCTTAATACTATTCACTCAATGTCACAATCTTGACTTTAAGACTTGTTTTGGAACGAAGTATGATTGACTTCTTGATTCAACCATTTCTTCAATCTTTGATTCCTCTTCTTGGACATACAATTGTACCAAGACTCATTAGAGGATCAATTGAGATATGGTTCTTAATCATTAAGACCTATCATAAAGCATAAAATCTACTCTCCCTTCTTCTTAGAATGGAGAAACTCTTATCTTTCTGCCTACTTGATTCTTCTTATTCGTTTTGCTATTGATCTAAACCCTTTAATCAATTCAAAATTACATTTAATCTTGTAAGTGTAATCATATTTACTAAGCCTTTAGTAAATCATGACAAATATCTTTGTTACTCTTATGGTGAACTTGATCAACACACAACTTTGTGTACTCGATCTCCTAGTCCTTCACTTGACACTTTGTCAATGAATTAGTCTAATTTCCAAATATGAAATTTCTCATTCATCATGTAACCAAGTTGCGTGATCCCAAATTTCTATCCAATTGAAACTTTGGGTGATGAGAAACTCTCCCTATTTGGTAAATTCTTGACATTTCCATAAATAACATAACTAAGAATCATATCCATTCGTTGTAGAAATATGCAAACATCAATTTTCACATAACGATTTCATTGCAAGGAAGTAAACAAATAAATAAATAAGTCAAACAAAATTTATTTTATTTATAAAAGCAGCGGAAAAACATTTGTCCTTACAATGCAAAATCTATTGAAAACTATGTAAAAAAATTCTAACAACTCTATCATAACTATCTAAGCTCAAAATCCAATCTTCAAGTCCATGCAATCAAGATCCATCTCTTGTGATTAGATTCATCTTGCTCTCTTATCAAGCTTCCTTTCTTTTTACCGATCCTTTAAAACATTCAAATGCAATCTTATCACATCATGTATTAAGAATCAATGAATAGGAACTTAATGGAGTTAGATAGTGGATTCTTACCTAAAGCGTAGTCATACTTTTGACTCTCCCATCTCTTAGATCTCTTAGGTAAATAGGGCAACTTCGTTTCCAATGCCCCTTCTCTTGGCAATAAAAGCAAACTGACTCCTTTGGAACAACACATGGAACTACCTCAGACATCGCCTTTCTCTTATGATCAAACTTTTCGATCATTGCATGTCTTTCATTGCCATTGTCTATATCCATAGAGGTCTTGAAGACAGATTCACCAATCAACTTTGCTTTTCTATTGCGCCAAACCATTGTTGATTCAGCAGCAATAAGTGTAACAACGCAAATTTTCAAATAAAATTTTCATTTAAAACAAAGAGATTTCATTCAACCAATAGTATTTATTTCATGTTCATATCAAATACATATATAAAATCCCCAAGATCTCAATTAGCAGCAGTGTGTAAGCATCATGCCGGCGCCTTCCCACGGTCCTCGCTAGTACCTGAAACACATACATAACAACTTGTAAGCATAAATGCTTAGTGAGTTCCCCATTATACCACAACACATATACGCCTTTCCAGGCCCGGACCTTACGGTCTACAGTACAACGCCTTCCGGCCCATGAGATAATCGCCTTCCAGCCCATAATATTTTGCCTTCCAGCCCATAACATATTGCCTTCCGGCCTGTAACATTTTGCCTTCCGGCCCGTAACATATTGCCTTCCGGCCCGTAACATATTGCCTTCCGGCCCATAAACATATGCAACACATAGTACAATCACTTAAACACATATTGCCTTCCGGCCCATAAACATATGCAACACATAGTACAATCACTTAAACATCATATATCATACATGACCTTTCTGTCACATAATACTTTGCCTTCCGGCCCATAGAACATACATAACATGCATAGCAACTACCTTTTCAATTATAGCATATATATATAACACATAACACATCCGACCTTCCGGTCACACATAGATACCCTTCCGGGTACAGTATAGTGAGAGGACTCACCTCGTGGGTAATGAAAGCTAGCAACTCCTGAAATCTCTCGCACTCAATCCGCCGAGCTGCAGACTCCCTATGATATCATATATCCCATATTAATACTCTTATCATTCAAGACACTAACCCTAAGAATTTACATGCAGGTCAACTCTGGTCAACGGTCAACTTGACCGGACTCGTCGAGTGCAAAGGCGACTCGGCGAGTCTAGACGTCCTCCCCAATTTTCCCTGTTGTTCCCCTTTCTACTCGTCGAGTATCCCTCTTGACTCGACGAGGTCCTCGTGGAAGAATCGCGGGGCCACCCCGACTCCACTCGCCGAGTCTGAAGAACAACTCGGCGAGTCCCAGTGAATCTTCAAGCTACTCGCCGAGTCTGCTCATCCGACTCGGCGAGTCCATGCCATGCAGTCGATCAACTGCTTCCTGAAACACGTATGGTCCCGAAATACACACTCATGGGACTACATGGACCTCTAAATATCCTATTACTGGGGTATAAACACTTGGGTAACAACATAATAATCCATCTAATCATCAAATGGGTTCTATAAACCCTAACTTCATATACACATCAATCACAGAAGAACGAAATCCGAGATATTACCTGATTGATGCACTTTCTGTGTCCCCAATCCTCAGAACATGATTCTCTTGCTGTTCCTTTAGCTAAACCTTCCTCTTCCTTGCACACAACTCTTCCAAACCCAACAATGGTCTTCAATCCTTGCTCCAGATGCACACAATTGTTCTAGGGTTCTTCTCAGTAAGCAAAAACGAACATTGACGGCCTAAGAGGCGTTATATACGATCCAAAACCAAACGGCTAGGGTTTCTGCTGAACAGCGTCGACTCGCCGAGTCCAGTCGCGAATCCGCGACCAAGTCTGTGGTCCTACTCGGTGAGTCAGGCACCAACTCGCCGAGTCCCCTCCTAAAATGCCCCAAAAATAGTTTTAAAGCAATACCTGAAATTCCAGGCTGTTACAACTCTCCCCCACTAGAACTAGACTTCGCCCTCGAAGTCTCACTCTGCGAATAACTCTGGATGTTGCTCCCGCATTTCATGCTCCGGCTCCCAAGTCATCTCCGATCCCTTCCGGTGTTTCCACTGAACCAACACCAGAGGTACCTCCTTGTTCCGCAGAACCTTGATCTTCCGATCCCTGATAGATACTGGTCTCTTGGCTTAATTTAGGCTCGCATCCACCTGAATATCCTCTAACGGAACCACCGCCGATTCATCGGCTATACACTTCCTCAACTGTGATACGTGAAAGGTATTGTGAATCTGACCCAACTCTGCTGGCAACTCCAACCGATAAGCTACCCGAACTACCCTTGCAATTACACGAAATGGACCTATGAACCGGGGCCCCAACTTGCCCCTCTTTTTGAACTAGATCACTCCCTTCCAAGGAGAAACCTTCAGGAGAACGAAGTCGCCAACCTGGAATTCTAGCTCGGACCGGCGTCTGTCCGCATAATTCTTCTGTCAGCTCTGGGCGGTCAATACCCTCTGCCTAACCTACTGAATCTGCTCTGTCGTCTGGAGTACGATCTCGGTACTGCCCATCACTCTCTGTCCCACCTCTCCCCAGCAAATGGGGGACCGACACCTCCTACCATACAACAACTCAAAAGGTGGCATACCAATGCTTGAATGATGGCTGTTGTTGTAGGAAAACTCTGCCAAGGGTAAATACGCATCCCAGCTACCCCCAAAGTCTAACACACACGCTCGAAGCATGTCCTCCAATGTCTGAATCGTCCGCTCGCTCTGCCCGTCGGTCTGGGGATGGTATGCGGTACTAAAATGCAGTTTAGTACCCAGCTCCTCATGAAATTTCTTCCAGAACCTGGAAGTGAAACGTACATCACGGTCTGAAACAATCGAGATCGGCACTCCATGCCGAGATACTACCTCTCTCACGTATAACTCCGCCAACTTCTCCGCTGATGAACTCTCGCTAATGGCAAGGAAGTGTGCACTCTTCATCAATCTATCCACAATCACCCAAATTGCATCGACTCCCCTAGCAGTTCTTGGCAATTTGGTGATGAAATCCATAGTAATCTGCTCCCACTTCCACTCAGGAATCTCCAAGGGCTGCAACTTACCATGCGGTCTCTGGTGCTCGGCTTTAACCCTACGGCAAGTCAAACACCTCTCAACGAACCATGCGACGTCTCTCTTCATACAAGGCCACCAATATTCCTTCCTCAAGTCCAAATACATCTTCGTAGCACCGAGATGGATCGAGAATTTCGATCTATGAGCCTCCTCCATCAAAATAGTATGCGTACCGCCCACGAATGGTACCCAAATCCGACCCTGAAACGTCAAAAGTCCTCGTCCATCCTTAACGAACTCTGAAATTAACCCAACGACTCTCTCTTTCTTCTGCATCTCGGATCTCACAGCCTCGGCCTGCACCCCACGAATAGCATCCAATATCGGGGTCATCACTGTCAGTCTCAAACATACGTCTCGCAATGGAGTGCTCTCCGCTCTACGACTCAATGCATCGGCTACCACGTTAGCCTTGCCTGGGTGGTATAGGATCTCACAGTCATAATCCTTAACCACGTCCAACCATCTCCTCTGATGCATATTTAGGTTGGGTTGATCCATCAAATACTTCAAACTCTTATGGTCCGTGTATATAGTACAACGAACCCCGTACAGGTAGTGACGCCATATCTTGAGAGCGAACACCACTGCCCCCAACTCTAAATCATGTGTGGGATATCTCGCCTCATGAGGCTTCAGCTGCCTCGACGCATAAGCTATCACATGACCTCTCTGCATCAACACCGCACCCAGTCCCGAAATCGATGCTTCGCAATATACGACAAAATCTTCCATCCCTTCCGGGAGAGCCAACACCGGGGCTTCGCACAATCTCTGACGAAGTGTCTCGAAGGAAATCTGCTGCTCGGGTCCCCATGAGAATGTAACACCCTTCCGGGTCAATCTGGTGAGCGGTACCGCGATCTTGCAGAAGTCCCTAATAAACCTCCGATAGTACCCCGCCAACCCAAGGAAACTCCTGATCTCGAAAGGTGACTTCGGTGCCTCCCAACTCATCACTGCTTCCACCTTGGCCGGATCGACCAATATCCCTGCCTGATTAACAACATGTCCAAGAAATTGGACCTCCCGCAACCAGAAGTCACATTTGGAGAATTTTGCATATAGCTTCTCCGATCTCAGTACCTCAAGGACCTCCCTCAAATGTCCCTCATGCTGCTCTCTAGTTCGCGAATACACTAGGATGTCATCGATAAATACGATCACAGACCGATCCAGCATCGGCTTGCATACCCTGTTCATGAGGTCCATGAACACTGTTGGGGCATTGGTGAACCCGAAAGGAATCACCACGAACTCATAATGCCCATACCGCGTCCTGAATGCTGTCTTCTGGACGTCCTCATCCCGCACTCTTACCTTATGGTACCCTGATCTCAGATCGATCTTGGAAAACCAAGATGCCCCTTGCAACCGATCGAATAAATCATCGATCCTCGGTAACGGATAGCGGTTCTTGACCGTCACCTTGTTCAACTCCCGGTAATCAATACACATCCGGTGTGAACCATCCTTCTTCTTGACAAATAGAATCGGTGCTCCCCACGGCGAGCTACTCGGCCGAATAAATCCCTTCCCCAGCAACTCCTGGAGTTGCGAGGACAACTCTTGCATCTCTGGAGGTGCAAGACGATAAGGCACCTTCGCAATAGGCGCAGCCCCCGGAATCAGATCGATACCAAACTCTACTTGCCTCGCAGGAGGTATTCCCGGCAACTCCTCAGGAAAAACATCTGAAAACTCGCGCAGCACTGGAACCTCCTCCACTGTCCTCGGTCTCTCGGAAGCCTCCCGCGTATCCATCACATACGCCACAAAACCTCTACATCCCTGCTGTAGGCATTGCCTCGCCCTAGCGGCCGAACAAAAAGCTGATCCCGAACGGTTACCCTCGCCGTACACCGTAAGATCTCCCCCACTAGGGTCTCGTATAGTCACCAGCTGGCGCTCACAGTCGATGACGGTGCTGAATCGGCTCAACCAGTCCATGCCCACGATGACACAGACATCACTCATCGCAATAGGAATTAGGTCAATCGGAAACGCAACCCCAAAAATCTCTAGTACGCATCCCCAAAGAACCTCCGTAGCACAAACCACCCTCTCGGCCGCTATAGAAACGCTCAGAGGCTGACTTAACGGCTCACGACTAATGCTGATATGCTGACTAAAAGCCAAAGATACAAAGGATCTACTCGCACCCGAATCAAAATAACACAAGAGCAGGCATAGAGTTCACAAGAAAAGTACCTACACATATATTGACATAAGCATAACATTTCAACTTTAAATAAATACGCGAATTACAGTATACCTGCCACAACATCGGGTGCAGCGCGGACCTCCTCCGCAGTCAGCTGAAAGGCTCTCCCGCGAGCCCTCGGGGCCTCGACCTTCGCCGGTCGTGTCTCGGTAGTCCTGGTAGTAGGTGTAGATCCCTGACGAAGCTGCAGGCACTCGGCCTTCCGATGGCCCGTCTGGTTGCAATGAAAGCAAACCATAAACCCCTTAGGGCAATCCCTGGCAATGTGTCCTTCCTTGCCACACTTGTAGCAACACCCCGCTCGACACGCCCCCTCATGACTCTTGCCGCACTTTCCGCAAGTGTGGCCCTTCGAACCTCCCATCCTCGAATCAGCGGACTTGGTCCGCTTGGCTGCCGGTTGAAACTGAGCCGGTCGCCGGTCCGCACGCCGAGACTCGGCCTCCTCCCTGGCCTGGGTCTCTAACTCGATCTCGCGCTTCCTGGTGTTCGCCTGAAGCTCAGTAAAAGTACGATAGGTGGAGTTTGACACAAACTCCCGGATATCCCTTCTCAACACGCCCAAGTACCGACTCATCCGTGACTGCTCTGTAGACACCAGCTCGGGGCAGAACATCGCCCTCTCGTGAAACTTCCGTGTAACCACCGCAA